>NW_027526335.1:201908747-203108747 GCF_048455015.1 Haemaphysalis longicornis | reverse complement strand
AGACAGAGAGAGAGATAGAGATCTTTATTCCGGAAGCAATAGTTTTGGTTAAGGAAAATGGCGTAAAGCGATGATACGGAGCTCAAAGATGTGACCTGAATCTACGCACCAAACGCAGCAGGCCTTTCCCGCCGTCCCTCAATGAGCTCGCGCTGATCTTGACGGAAAGAGCTGGTCAAAGCCGCCTCCCAAACCTCGAAGACGTGGAGTATGTCATATTTGTTTGTTCTCTCTTTGCCATTTTCGGATTGTTCAGCATTGAGACCTCGATGTAGCAAAGGATAAGATTGTGTTCCTAACCATAGGATGTGGATTCCTCCGTAACTTTTTCGAAGAGGGCAATGAAGTAGTCCTGATCACAAGAGCACGGTATCCAAGTTCATGAGCCTCTTGAATAGTGCGCCATCTTCTTTATATAATTGTGTACGGCTGTCCAGGTGGCGTTGCTAACTTTCTGCATTATAAATTGGAATATCTTACCGTAGTACTTAGCGGCTCTAAACATTAGTCCCCTGTACCCAGAGTAGGTGCAGGCATAACTAACGGTGAAAAACACAGCGCGGTGGCTTAGTGGGAACGGCACAAAAATAAGCGGAATACGTGGAATAAGCGAAGTACGCGGAACACCGAAATACGCTGCTGAGCCCAAAGACACTGGTTCAATCCCCAGCCGCAGCTTCCGTTTTTTGTTATGTAAGCGGAAAACAAAAACGCCAGTGTGTCGATATATCGGCGCACGTGGAAGATCCTAAAGTGGTCAAAACTCTTCCGGAGATCTCCACTACGACATGCCTCGTAGCCCATAAGTAGCGTTAGGACAGGAATTACCAGAAATTTATATTTTTGACCTGTTGGTGAAAACAAGCTTTGGTGTGATGGCGTAAGTTGCGGGCATGACTGGAGACCGTGTCTGCCGAGCATGCACTACCGATAGGGCACACAACAATATTCACCGCGCAGGCACGGTGCCTGCTTAAAACACGTGTCCTTTCTTTCGTATCCGACCTTTTATCATCGCCCTCCTTTCCAAACTTCTGTTGCCGTAGCGCAACATCATAGGTCCAGTGGAGCCCTCCAATCTTGGTGCCTAAGTGGTAGCTTCGGCATGTCAGCGGTGACGTATTTCCGTGGACACCTGATGAGCACGGCTAATAGCGCACGGCTAGGAGCCAAGGGGGATTGAAAAATAAGCCTGATAACGCTATTGCATTAAAAAAAATAACATAGCTTGCGCGGTACCCAGCTGCTACATCTAAGTTGCTTCCGCAGCAGGCACCGTGCCTCCAGCGCCTTTGCTCCGGCGCATTAGGTTGCAGAATTGCGCCGCGGTTACTGGGCTGGGCCTGCGATCACGGGGCGTGTGCAATAAACGTGAAGCAGCCCCTAATTTGCCACAACGAGGCCAGAGGTGGCTCGATCGACGAGCAAGCCGACTAGAAAAGCCCTGGTGGACCTGCGTGGAGCTCATTTGGCAGCAGCGGCCACAACCGACAACTTCCTAAGCAACGCATTTATCAAACACAGGTTGGTTTTGTTTATTTTTGCCGCTTCTTTCTTTCTACCTCGTTGCCGCTGCTGCCAAGCGAAGTGCCAAGCGAAGTGTCCACATGCCGTCTTTTGAGTTGCCGCCAGAGCTCTCAAAGCTCATCAATGATCTAAGACAAGAGATGCGAGAGATGCGTAGCGTCATGGAAAAGGAGCTCCGAAAAGACTTCAAAGAACTTAAGCTCTCTATAGACTTTTTCAGTAAACAATTTGACAAAATGGCAACGCGCTGTGCCAAAATTGAAAAAGAAAACGTGGGCTTAAAAAAATGCCTCTCTTTGATGATGATGATGGTTGGTGTTTAATGGCGCAAGGCCAACGAGGGCAAAGAGCGCCAGAGAAGTTATTTAATGTAAACAAGTGATTACCACAAAAGGTAGGTATAAAATGTCCAAACTGGACATAGTAAGATCAATAAAGATAAGGGTGATGGCTGGTGTATAGGGCCAGATGTGATTACGCATGATAGGAAATGAGGTTTAAAAACTTAACATCTGACAAATATTTAAAAACGCATTTCACAGAAACCATGGCATCGTCACCTAGAAACAGAGATGGGTGTAGGGGAATATGTTGTCTGTAGAGTTCTCTGAAGTGTTTGTGTCGTGTTGTGTCAAATGCCTTGCATTGTATGAGTATGTGGACTACGGATAGGCCCTCCCCACACCTGCTACACAGGAGTCTTGGAGATCCCGTGAGCAGGTGGGAGTGGGTTACATGCGTATGGCCTATCCGTAACCTAGCTAGGGTAACTTCAATGTGCCTGTTGTGTGAGTCAGTAGTGTATTGTCCCAGGTGTGGTTTTATTACATGTAGTTTGTTGTCTGTCTGTTCGCTCCAGTCTGCTTGCCAAGTTTTACGGAGTTGTTGTCTAATGTGTGGCTTGAGGTCTGTTTAAGGTAGTGTTGACATGTCGACTGTGTTTCGGAGTGCAGCATTGGCGGCCATTTCATCCGCCACTTCATTACCGCCAATGCCAGAGTGGCCTGGCACCCAACACACAGTCACACCAAGGTTTGAAGAATAAGCTACCATAATCGTTCTGAAGACAAGAATAATGACATGGTTTTTTGATGACTTTCCAGATGATAATACACGGACGACGCTCAACGAATCTGTATAAATGACGGATGTAGGAATATGATGTTCAACTATGTGACTTACAACAAGAAATATGCCATATGCCTCTGCCGTAAAAATACTTGTATTAACATTCATTGTTCTACATGCTTCAAATTTGGGCCCATGGGCAGCACAAGACACCGCAGTGGACGTTTTAGATGCATCGCTGAAAAACTCTGCAGCCCTGTATTTATTCTGGAGATGCATGAAATGCTGCAAAATCCACTTCTTGGTGTCCTGTTCTTATTGTATTGTACGAAAGACAAGTCACATGCTACAGGACGAAGATGCCATGGTGCTACAAGATCAGTGTGAGATGATTTGAATGTGTCTAAGAGGGAGACCTCATGAATAGTCACCTCGTCCCTCACTCTCTGCGAGAAGGGAACGGAAATTGATGGGCGGTTTAAAAAGAGTTTAGTTGTGGATGTATCATTAAAAACCGGTTTAAAGGGATGGTTATTCATTGATGAGATTTTGGAGGCATATAGGAGGTCAACATAAGTTCGCTGGTACGCTAAGCACCATTTGTCACACTCTGCATAAAGACTGTGGACAGGACTGGTACGGAATGCCCCACAAGACAGGCGAAGCCCCAAGTGACGCACTGGGTCGAGCATTTTAAGTGCTGTTTTTGTGGCTGACCCATACACAACGCTTCTGTAGTCCAACCATGACCCCACCAACGCGGCATAAAGTCGAAGCAGGAGTTGTTTGTCTGCACCGTACGATTGGTGAGACAGGACTTTTAGAATATTCATTGTTTTTAGGCATTTTTGTTTGAGTCGTTTTATGTGGGGTATGAATGAGAGTTTCTCGTCAAACACCACACCCAAAAACTTGTGCTCTCTTTTTACTGGAATCGAGTCACCAAAGAGTTTTAAGTCGGGATCGGGCAGGATGCCCCGCCTTTTTGAGAATACAACGCATGTACTTTTAGAAGGATTAAGTTTAAACCCAATTTCATCTGCCCAGCGAGAAAGTTTATTTACCCCAAGCTGGACCTGACGTTCACAAATGGATATGTTACATGATTTGAAAGATATTTGAACGTCATCTACATAAATCAAGCAGGATATGGTTGGCGGCAGTGCCTTTCGGAGAAAGTTCATTTTAACTATAAACAAGGTGCAGCTCAATACGCCACCTTGAGGCACGCCATTCTCCTGCACGTGAACGTTTGAAAGTGCCGAACCGACCCTGACACGAAATGTTCGTTCGGACAGGTAACTTGAAAGAGTATTAAGCATGTTACCTGTCACACCATAGGATTTTAGGTCTGCAAGAATGCCATAACGCCATTCCGTATCATAAGCTTTCTCGATATCAAAAAATACGGTCATGCAGTACTGTCTGTGTATAAAGGCATCCTTAATGTAAGATTCCAGTGCAACTAATTGATCGTTTGTGGATCGCCCTGCCCGGAAGCCAGCCTGGCAGCTCTCGAGAAGACCGTTGTACTCAAGAAAGTACACGAGCCTACGGTTTATCATCTTCTCGAGGAGCTTGCACAGGCAGCTTGTCAAAGCAATGGGCCGGTAAGTAGAAGGAGAGGAAGAGTCCTTCCCTTCTTTTAGGAAAGCCACTACTATGGCCTCCCTCCAAGAGCGAGGAATGTGCCCCGAAAGCCAAATCTTGTTATATAGGTGGAGGAGTGTTAGAAGAGTGTCTGAGTGTAGGTGCTGTATCATTGTATATGTGATGTTGTCTGGGCCTGGAGCTGAGGGTTTACAAGTGCTCAGAGCGGTCCTCAGCTCATGAAGTTAAAACTCCGAGTTATAAGAGGAGGTTGACTTATCATTATCACGTAAAGACTTCTTTTCGGCCAATTGTTTGTGTTTCATGAAAGTGCTAGTGTAGTGTGCTGAACTGCTCACGTGTTGGAAGTGTTGTGCGAGTGTGTTAGCCTGGTCTTCCAGTTTGTCCCCTGTTGTACTGACCAGGGGCAGGTTGTCCTTTTAGTTTGCGTATTCGTGTCCAGACTTTGCGAGAGTCAGTGTAAGAGTTTATGGATGTTACGAATGAGCGCCAACTCTCTCGTTTTGCCTCACGGCACACACGTTTTCCCATCGCCTTAGCCCTTTTGAACAATAAAAGGTTTCCCGACGTGGGGTACCTGCGCAGGATACCCCACGCCTTGTTCTGGGCCTCTCGCGCCCGCCTACAGTCCTCATTCCACTACGGCCTCCGCTGGTTGCGCGGGGCACCAGAGGCGTGGGGAATGGACCTTTCGGCGGCGTCGAGGATGTGCGCCGTGAGGAGTTGTGCGGCTTCATCTACGTATAGGTGTCCTATGGATGTGTGGTGTAGTTTGGATGTCTCTGTAAATGTATTCCAGTTAGCTCGTGCTTCATTGAACCTATTATCGGAAGATGGACTGCATGGGCCTTTACCTATGTATGTGAGTGAGGTGGGGAAGTGGTCACTGCCATATGGGTCAGTGCCCACACCCCACTCGAGAAGAGGAAAGAGAACTGCGGAGCCAATCGCCAAGTCAAGACATGAGTATGTGTTGTGTCCTATGTTATGGTATGTAGGCTGTTTATTGTTGAAAAGGCATGCTCCGGAAGATGTAAGGAATTTCTCTATAAGGCGACCTCGGGAATCCGTGCGAGAAGAGCCCCAAAGAGTGTTGTGAGCATTAAGGTCGCCTGTAAGGATGTATGGTTCGGGCAGCTGGTCAACCAGCGCCTCGAAGTCGGAGCTCGTAAGTGCAACATCAGGAGGAATGTATATGGAGCATACCGTAATCAACGTATTAAATATTATTAAGCGTATTGCTACAGCCTCAAGGACGGTGTTCAAGGTGACAGGGTGGCATGCTAAGGATTTGCGGGTGATTACGGCAACACCGCCAGAAGAGTGTGTGCAGCCATCCCTGTCTTTCCTGTATACCATGTAACTATTCAAGAAATTTGTGTGTTTGGAATTCAGATGTGTTTCCTGGACACACATTATACTTGGCTGATTGGCATGCAGAATCTCATAAACGTCGTCAAGATTATTCAGAAGGCCTCTGCAGTTCCATTGAACAATATTTTCTCTTTCCATTATTATGTGTTCAGAGCTACTGGAGTGTGACTATTTATGTAGGGTCTCTCGGGGCTTGGACTCTTGGAAGGGGTTTTCTGGCCTTCTCTACTGACCTGGACGTCGCAGCCTGTTCCTTCCGCTGCGATGAAAGCCGGAAGGGCTCGACGGCCATGTCGTCATCTGAAGGCAAGGGGGTGCCCAGCGGACTGGGCCCCCTTGACGTGGTACCCTTTCGGGTGTTCTTTGCCTGTGCTGCCAGTGCCGAAGGCGTGGGGAGCACCACAGATGGCACAGGCAGTGAGGCGGGGGAGGGGGTCGCTGCGACTGCCTCCGTCTCCATCTCGTCCGGGCCCTCGCGTGTGCTTCGGGCCGGTAGAGAGGGGGAAACGGTGGGTGCAGCAGCATCCCCACCGGACGTGGATGCCACCACAGCCGCTGCTGGCTCAGCGAGCGGTGCGGAGGCGGGTTGGGCTGCCAGAGGCAACCCAGAGGGGGGCGGGGGCAGGACCAAGTCCGACTCGCGGTACTGGGTCCCCGCCGAAACCAGACGCCGCTCCGCCCCCCGGCGAGCTGCGTCGGCGTACCTCCCCAGAGGGAAAGAGGCGAACCTCTTCCGCGCCTCTCGGAAAGTGATGTTTTCAGTGACCTTGATGTTAATGATTTTCTTTTCTAATTGAAACTTTTCGCATTTTCTGGAGTAGGCCGCATGTGGACCCTGGCAGTTTACACAAAGAAGTTGTTGCACGTTGCAGTTTTCGGCCGGGTGATCGTGCTGGGCGCAATTTGCGCAGCTAAGTCGGCCGCGACAGGTGTTTGTGCCGTGCCCGAACCGTTGGCACTTGAAGCAGCGCCGTGGGTTCGGGATGTAAGGCCGGACTGAACAACGAATGTAACCTGCGTTGATGATTTCAGGAAGGGTCGCCTTGTCGAAGGTTAGGATGAGGTGCTTTGTCGGTATTTTTTTATCGTCTCTGTGGATGTTTATGCGCCTGACCGCTGTTACGCCCTGACTACGAAGGCCCTCCAGCAGGTCAGCTTCAGATTCATTGATTAGGTTATATTCGGAAATCACGCCCTGGGAGCTGTTTAGGCTGCGGTGGGGCGTGACTCGGATGGCCAGATCGGCGATGCGGGTTTGTGCAAGTAGTTTATCAGCCTGATCCTGGCTACTGACTTCAACAAGGATTTCACCGGTTCTTTGTTTATTGGCTTTATATGATTCGCCGATGACACCTTCAAGAAATTTGGAGACGAGAAATACTGACTTTGAAGCAAGAGGGTTCAACTGGTCAACTGATTCTATTACTAAGAAGCGATGGTACTTGTTCGGTTTCGAAATACTCAAGTTGGGAAGTGGTGGGAACGAAGCTTCGGTGCGGCCCCTTTTCGGGGGCCGATCACGTTTGGGGGGGGGGTTTGGAAAATGCCATATGATACATTGGAAAGCAGGGAGACGAGGGTACTTTCTTCTTTGACCTTACCCTGGTAGCCAAAGAGGTCCCGGAGCTCCCTGCCTGGTGAACAGACAGAGAGCCCATCCGCCGGAGCTTGACCTGGGCTCCGACGGCCACCGTTCGTGGTTTCTAACCCTCCACCTATAAACACATCGCCACGGTTGAATCCAGCTTATGTTTGGGGGCTCGGGGTCCGCGGTATCGCCAGTACCGTCACCAAGATTGCTCAAGGTGCCCCGTGCGGGGATGCCTCTCTTTCAGCGCATTGCAAAGCACTGCAGCAATCTGTAACTGACACAGAGCAACGCATGATTGATATAGAGCAGTATTCACGTAACCGCAACATCGAGATCAAAGGCATTCCGTTTGATGAAAATGAAAACCTTCCTGACCTCCTGAAAAAGCTAGGCGATGTCATCGCGGAACCAATAACCTCAGCTGACGTAGACGTGTGCCATCGTGTCCCCAGAAGGGAAGAAGGATGCCCGAACGTTGTTGTCCAGTTTACGTCACGCACTAAACGTAATGTCGTACTGGAAAAGGCACACGAGAAGCCTGTTGACACCTCCCAGCTCGGTGCTTCATACGTATCTCCAATATACGTCACTGAACACTTGTGCCCAGCAGTGAAAAAGCTGCTTGGTCAAGTTGTTGCAAAGAAGCATGAAAAGGGATGGAAATACGCCTGGACAAAAGAAGGGAAAATCTACGCACGGAAAAGCGACAAAACGCGCTCGTTACGTGTGACTTGCGCTCGCGATCTCGGAAAAATGCAGTAGGCTTCTGCTGAATAATTGCAGTGGCAGCATTACCCGGCTAAAATGGCAGACAAAACATTTCGCAGTGATGATGTGTGAACGTTATGAAACGAACAAACCATCAACCTCTTTCCTACACATAAACGCACAGTGTGCTCGTAACAAGGAAGAAAATCTCGGTAATTTTATTTCCTGTTTTACAGTTTCCTTTAACGTAATAATGCTCACCGAAACATGGTATCAGAACCACGACGAAGTTTGGAAACAACCTTGTTACACAACGCATTACCTCAACCGCCCCACTAAAAAAGGAGGCGGGATTCTGCTAATGACTAGAAGCGATGCAAAATGTGACTTAGTTGAGGAATTCTGCCAAAATAATGATGACTTTGAAGCATTAACAGTAATGTGCGCACAATACGTCTTCTCTGTTTTATATCGTCCACCTTGCGGTAGTATTCCTAAATTCCTAGCTTTCTTGAATAACTTCCTGGGATGGGTAAACGATAATTCCTTCAAACTTTTGTTGGTTGGTGACGTAAACATTAACATGCTAAACAAAACTTGATCACAGTGCGAGCTTACGACTTTACTGGATTCAAATGCCTGCATTAACGCTGTTACTTCCTCAACTCGTATAACGGTAACATCGGCAACCTTATTTGATGTGTTCATTACCAATATAGGCGCAGAAATGCTTCAGTCTGGCGTTATAGGAGCTGAAGTGAGTGATCACTTACCCATTTTTAATTGTTGGATGGCTCATTAGAAACTACTCCAAAAAAACCCCCAGAATTAGCTATCAAGATAGAAACCCAATCACATTAGAACTTTTCCGCAACCAGCTGTCACTAGTGAACTGGGGAGCAGTTTACAATAAAACTGAGCCTGACGCTGCCTATGACGCCTTCATGTCAATTTTCCTTAGAATATACAAAAAAAATTTTGAGACCAAAACATTGTGCCCCAAGAAAAGCCAAAAACCATGGATAACATGTCACTCATTACAATTGATTAAACAAAAAGACAATCTATACCGACGATTCCTGCAAACGAGAGACCCAAGCGACCTGCGCGCATTTAAAAATTTGGCAACAATGTTACAGCTGTCTTGAGACAAGCTAAATGCAGGTATATATGTAGTTTATTTAGTGCGGAAACTATGCACCGGAGCGATATTTTGTGGAAAAGAAATAACAGCGTTCTCGGGCGGGAACGGGAGCAAAATACAATCAAAGAACTTGCACTAAATGGAACGCCAACGTCTGGGACAGCACTTGCAAACGCATTCAATAAACTTTTTGTTTCCCTTGATAACAGCGCATACAATGCGCAATGTGGGAAATATGGTTACGTGGCAAAGACGCGTAAGGTGAAGCTGTTTATAAGTCAGAATAAGCTGGGAAGCACTGGCTTAGGCAGCACCGTGAGTCCGGGGCCAAGCGTTGTCGTTCTCGTCGTCTTCTATCAGCGGCGCAGCGCCCACCGCATGTTTGGCGCGAACAGGGATTGCCCCGTCACATGACCCCCGGCGGAAGAGGCCCCGTCTCGGTGCTGTCTAAGGAGAATCGGTCAGCGGGGGCTGATATGGCTTGAGGCGGGCGACATGGACAACACTGGTAGGCGGGACAGTAGAGGACGAGGCCCGAATAGAGACGGCAGGAGCAACCTCATACGTCACATCTGTGACGCGACGCAACACTTTGTATGGACCAGAATAGGGTTGTAGCAGGTTTTCGGACAGGCGAACACGACGTGCAGGGGACCAGAGCAGGACGGGGGATCCCGGAGGAAAGTGGACCGCGCGGTGACGTTCGTCGTACCGTGTCTTTTGTGAGACTTGCGAAGCAAGAAGCTGGTCGCGAGGCAGTTGACGAGCTTGATGGGCGCGAGTGATAGCATCGCGAGCGAATTCAGAGGAGCAGGCAGGAAGTAGCGAGTCCAAAGGCAAAGCCGGTTCCCGGCCAAAAGAGAAGATAAAATGGGGAGAAACCGGACGCGTCATGGCGGGAGGTGTTGTACGCGAAAGTTACGAATGGTGATGCAAGGTCCCAGTCTCGGTGGTCAGAAGACACGTACAGAGACAGCATGTCGGTCATCGTCCGGTTCAAGCGTTCGGTGAGGCCATTACATTGCGGGTGATAGGCCGCGGCAAGCTTGTGTTTCGTCGAGCAAGGGCGGAGGATGTTGTCGAAGACTTTGGACAGAAAGTTTTTCCCGCGGTCAGTTAGAAGCTGGCGGGGAGCGCTGTGGTGCAGAAGGACGTCGTAGAGAAGAAAGTCAGCGACGTCAGTCGCGCAGCTTGTTGTAAGGGCGCGGGTGATGGCGTACCGCGTGGTGTAATCTGTCGCAACGGCGACCCACCGGTTTCCCGCTGACGACAGTGGGAAGGGACCAAGTAAATCGAGACCCACCCGGAAGAACGGCTCGTGGGGAATGTCGATGGGTTGAAGTTCTCCAGAAGGAAGTGTGGAAGGCTTTTTCCGACGCTGGCAGCTGTCACACGAGGCAACGTAGCTGCGTACAGATCGGTAAAGGCCAGGCCAGAAGAACCTACGCCGCACTCGATCATAAGTTCTGGTTATCTCTAGGTGGCCTGCGGTGGGTACGTCGTGTAGCTGGTACAGGACGGTTGAACGCAGGTGGCTGGGCACAACGAGGAGAAGGTCCGGACCGTCTGCACGGAAGTTATGGCGGTATAAGACGCCATTTCTTAGGGTGAAGTTCCGCGTGGAAGAATCGGGTGTTGAAGAGGTAAGTCGTTGAATGAGGGAACGGAGCGACGGGTCACGGCGCTGCTCGTCACCGATGTGGAGAAAGTCAGATATTGCGAACACGCAAGCGACATCAGTAGGTGGGGTGGCCTCAGGGGGCTCAACAGGGTGACGTGAGAGGCTGTCAGCGTCTTTATGCAAGCGACCCGACTTATAGGTGACGGAAAACATATACTCCTGCAGACGTAATGGCCAGCGACCAAGCCTTCCGGTGGAATCTTTCAAGTTGGTAAGCCAGCACATCGCATGGTGATCTGTGATGACTTTAAAATGTCTGCCGTACAAGTAGGGACGACATTTTGCGAGGGCCCAGACAAGAGCAAGGCACTCGCGCTCTGTAATAGAATAATTGCGCTCGGACTTTGACAGTAAACGGCTGGCGTACGCAATCACGCGGTTTTGGCCGGCTTGCGATTGTGCCAATACGGCGCCAATCCCGTGGCCACTTGCGTCGGTACGCACTTCGGTGGGAGCGGAAGCGTCGAAGTGACCCAAAATAGGCGGTGACGTTAGGAGGGAAATCAAAGTGCTGAATGCTTGGGCTTGTTTGGGACCCCATGCAAAAGTAGCACCGTTCTTGAAAAGGTCCGTGAGAGGACGAGCGACGTGGGCAAAAATTTCTATAAAACGGCGAAAATAGGAGCAAAGTCCGACAAAGGTGCGGACATCGTGAGTCGAGCGCGGCACGGGGAAATCGGTGACGGCTCGAACTTTCTCGGGGTCGGGCTGAACTCCAGAGGCGTTGACCAGGTGCCCAAGAATTGTTATCTGGCGGTGGCCAAAGCGACACTTCTTGGAATTTAGCTGGAGACCAGCGCGTCGAAATATTTCAAGGACATGTGACAGGCGCTCCAGGTGTGTCTCAAATGTGGGTGAGAAGATGATGACGTCGTCGAGATAACATAAGCACGTGGTCCACTTAAAACCGCGCAAAAGGAAGTCCATCATTCTCTTGAATGTAGCCGGAGCATTGCACAGACCAAATGGCCTAACCCGGAATTGGTAAAGGCCATCAGGGGTCACGAATACAGTCTTTTCGCGGTCTTGCTCATCAACGGCTATCTGCCAATAACCAGATCTCAGGTCAATCGACGAAAAGTATCTGGCACCATGCACGTATTCAAGGGCCTCGTCGATGCGCGGAAGCGGATAGACATCTTTTCTCGTGACCTTGTTTAAATGCCGATAATCCACGCAAAAATGCCACGTGCCGTCTTTCTTCTTGACTAAAACGACAGGGGATGCCCACCGACTAGAAGACGGTTCAATGATGTCCTTGCTGAGCATTTTCTCGACCTCTTGTTGGATCACCAGGCGTTTAGAATGAGATACGCGATATGGCCGTCTTCGCACCGGTGCTGCATCTCCAGTGATGATGCGGTGCGTCACACCGTTTGTCGTACTCAGTGGACGGCTGCCTAAATCGAAGATGTCTTTATAGGACGTCAAGAGAGAACGAAATAGCGTCGGCGTCCATTTGCGATAGATCGGGTGCGATCATCGCGGCGACTTCATTCGCTGGGAGTGATGACTGCACAGTGGGACCCAAACAAGTTGTCACGGGCTTTAACGGGGTAGTAGCGGTATGTGCTTCCAAAGGCCACAGTGATTAAAGTGCCTTTCCTTCCGGAAAAACTTGAGGGAAGGAACCGAAGTTGAGGAGCGGGAGACAGGTCTTGTTGTCAACAATAGTGACTATAGTATGCGGCATAGTAACTTTGCCTGACAAAAGCACATCCAGAAGAGGTGAAACGACGTAGTCGCCGTTTGCAACAGGGGAGGACGGGGATACGGAGATGTAGCTGACAGCGTTTGGGGGCAAACGAACGTGTTCGGTGTTGCAACAGCGCAGCTGGGGTGCATCGGAAGAAGGAGGGAGAGGAAATTGGATGCGGAGGAGTCCAGTAGAACAGTCGATGAGAGCGGAATGCTCAGAGAGTTAATCAAGGCCCAGAATGAGGTCATGAGGACAGTGTTCGAGTACGGTAAACAGAACGGCTGTTTCTTGGTCAGCGATGCATATGCGATCTGTGCACATTCCGACGACCGGAGGCATGCTGCCGTCGGCGACTCGACCTACACGGGACGTTGGCGGCGTAAGGACTTTGTGGAGACGGCGGCGAAGGCTCGAACTCATGACAGAAATCTGGGCACCGGTGTCGATAAGAGCTCGTACCACAACTTCATCGACAAGGACTCCAAGTAAATTGTGTATAGTCGGCAAAGTCAGTAGAGGATTTACGGGCCGGGTCGTTGATGCCGCGTGAACTCCTTGAGCTGCATGACTTAGTTTTCCGGAGGGGGTCGAGAGTAGTCGGCCATGGGGGAGGGGCGGCGAGGCTGCGGTGATTGGGACTGGCGGCGTTGCGGCGACGGCGATCGGTTAATTCGGGTGTTGGGACTGGTAGAGTTGGGCGGGTTGTAGTCAGTGCGGGCAGAGAAGCAGTTTTGACGGTCATTGGAGTAGCCAAAGGATGGTCGAGTACTGTAGTTGGCGTAGCCGTTGCGGAAGGTCGGGGGCCTGCGGTTGCGACAGTACCGGGCAATGTGGCCGACTCAGAGCAACTGAAACAAATCGGTTTGTCGTCTGGTGTACGCCACTCAGCAGGGTTCCGGCGGGGGTAGCGGGGAGGAGGATGGTCGATGTGGGGACCGGGAGACCTAAACTGTCGTTGGAGAGTAGAGCCAATCGCGCACACAAGGTGAAGGCCCACGTTGGCTATTTCGTCAGGGACAATGGCTTGGATGGCGGAGACGGTGTGGAGCTCGTTCCGATCCGGCACGTATGGCACCGCAGTAGTAGGGGCCATAGCCTCCAGTTCTCGGCGCTCGATTTTTGTTATATCTCCTGACGGCGGAACGGGATCTTGAAGGCGTGAAATACGGGCTGGTTGACGTCCATCTTCACAAGAAGATGTAGCTGCTGTGTGCGGTAGCCTTGTGAAGTTGTGAGCAATACGGCGTCCTTTGACCTCTTCGAATCGGCGACATTCCGTAATGATGGACTCCACTGTGCCACAGTTTTTGCACATAAAAAGGTGGAATGCATCATCCGCAATGCCCTTCAGTATGTGGCCTACTTTATCCGTCTCCGTAATGGTGCTGTGACCCTTCGAGCAAAGGACCAAGACGTCCTGGATATAGGCGACGTAAGATTCGGTCGTCGTGTGGGCGCGCGATTCGAGCTCCATTCGGGCAGCAAGCTGACGGCCAAGAGGCTTTCCGAATAATACTCGCAGTTTCGTTTTGAACACCTCCCAACTGGTCATTTCGGTCTCGTGCGTCTCAAACCACTTGCGCGCGGGACTTTCCTCTTTCAGGTAGAAGATCGCATTCGCCAGCATGATGGTAGGGTCCCACCTGTTGTGAGCGCTGACACGCTCATAGAGGCTGAGCCAGTCGTCGACATCAACGTCGTCTGTTCCGGTAAACAGGCCAGGCACCCTGGGATGAGACACGATAACGCGGGGTGTCGTCGACGCGGTCGCCTCCATCGGTCGGCATGGTGACGCGAGGAACCGAGCGTCCACTACGAAGCTCCGTGGTGGGTGGAGCTGGTGGAGCACGCCCGGGCAAGGGTACGGGATGAGTTGTTCACTCGAACTCCGCAACCTCTACCAAGGATGTTACGTGGCAAAGACGCGTAAGGTGAAGCTATTTATAAGTCAGAATAAGCTGGGAAGAACTGGCTTAGGCAGCAGCGTGAGTCCGGGGCCAAGCGTTGTCGTTCTCGTCGTCTTCTATCAGCGCCGCAGCGCCCACCGCATGTTTGGCGCGAACAGGGATTGCCCCGTCACAATATATGCCATCCCCAAACAGTAACAGCGCATTTTTATTACCAACACACTGTGCCGAAATCACCCATACCTATCTTTCTTTTAAAAATAGTAAAGCTCGGGACACTGACGACGTACAGATTGGCCCGGTAAAGTACACTATAGCACCTCCATCAAGATGTTACGGAGACGTGAAGGAAGACGTGTAACCAAGCGGTACAAGAGGTATCCGCACAGTGTATTTACAATCGCGAGAGCACCCCGCAGACCAGGCGCAAGATCCTCTTCTACTTCGACATCTAGCTCGTTTTTCTTGTCCGCGTGCGCTACCGTCATCTTCTTTCGGCTAGTATCTTTCTTAAAAATAGTAAAGCTCAGGACACTGACGACGTACAGATTGGCCCGGTAAAGTACACTATAGATATTATCAGCGCCACCCTAGAGCACGTTTATAACTTTGCCTTTTCACATGGTATCTTTCCCGCACGCATGCAAATAGCAAAGGTGATGGCTGTTCTGCTCTAGGGGGGAGACAAAAACAACTTATCCAATTATAGACGCATATCAGTTCTACCAATTTTTTCAAAAGGATTATAGAGAGTATTAAAGGAAAGAATGACCTCGTTCTGTGAAAAGCACAGCATAATAACACCTTCACAGTTTGGTTTTCGCAAAGGTTTATCAAGCGAATCGGCACAGCTAACCCAAGAGGAAATAATTTTGCGTTCCATAGAAAACAAAATTCTTAACATTTGGCATTTTTATTGATTTTTCGAAGGCGTTCGACCGCATAAACCACTTAACACTGTTAAATAAGCTGGAACACTATGGATTTAGAGGCGTATACTTAAACATATTAAAAAGTTACCTTTCGTTTCGGCGCCAGAAGGTCGTTATCGATAATTCACTTTCCGATATCAAACAAATCACGTCGGGTGTACCAAAAGGCAGCATTCTTGAGCCGTTATTATTTAATATTTATATAAATGACGTAGTGAATGTTGACAGCTCTACAAAGTTTGTTATCTATGCCGACGACACTACTTTGTTTTTTATTTCTCGTAATGCTACAGAACTACTAACTAAAGCCAACAGTGTTCTAGCGACCCTTAACGAGGGGAGCATGCTTAATTCATTGACTATCAACAGCACGGAGACAAAAGCAGACATGTGTAGGGCCAAAAATCAGAACTACAGTATGGATGGGGACGTGCTTATTGGTGCATCGAAAATAGAGATTGTTGCTTCTGTAAAAAGCCTGGGAATTATACTTGAAGAGCACCTTAATTGGACAAAACATACTGACTTAGTTTCAAGCAGGGTTGCACGTGTTGCTGGAATTCTTGTCAGGTTGCGATTCGTCTTGCCCACCACCATTAAACTACTCATTCACAAGTCTTTATTTCTTTCACACCTTAGCTACTGCTTCTTAGTATGGGGGAACACCACGATTACTGTCATTACAAGGCTCGAACGAATACAGAAGAAAGCGGTGCGTGCGATTTAAAACGTTGTGCATGACGCACATACCTCACCTCTTTTTAAATCTCTGGGCGTGCGCGAAATTCATCATCGGTACAACGACACTTTGCTTAAACGATATCATATAGGAATGAAACAACATAACAACTGTCCTGCTACATAGCAGCGCTGTCCTGTCTAACTCTCGTTCTTTTTTGTGCCGTGTTTTCGCGCGCTGGATTGTCAATCATGAACATTCACCAACTCGCCCAAGTCACAGTCCGCTTGAACTTCATCGCTTCGCTATCTAAGTTGACTCTGAATTGCCCCAGCTATCCAACACACCATTCTGAAAAATGGCACATTCCTTTTCCGCCAACAAACTACGGAAAACAATCGCTTCAGTACTCATTGCCATCATTACTAAACAGGCTATCGTGTGACTGAACTTCTTTGTTGCCAGTGTTTATTTCTACAAAACTGTTTTAAATGTATATTCTGGGATTGTTTTGACTGCCTCATTTATTTATTTTGTGTGGTATACAACGCGTATTTTCTATGTATGACTGTGACCGTCATTTATTGTCAGCGTCTATTTATTCTACAAAACTGTTTTAAATGCATATTTCAGGATTGTTTTGAGTGCCTCATTTATTTAGTTTGGAATACAAAGTGTCTTTTTCTTGTGTGACTGTGACTGTCATTCATTGTTACGGATGAAAACCGGATAATGTTGGATGTTGCTGCTAAACGTTTTGTACAATTTTTTAGTTTTATTTTTGTAGCTTAGAAAAATGTTTTCTGGATTATGTACTCTTCAATTAGGGGGCACAGACCTCGTCAAGCCTGTCTGAATGGCTGTTTGTCTATGCTCCTGGCATTTGTACCACGAATGTCACAAAATAAAGATTTATTGACTGATTGGTTCTCGTGTTCTGCCCCGGCAGTGTGGCGCGATGCGGATTCATTCAGCGCCCTCCCGCTTATACGCACTCCGGTTAATTGGAACTATTTTATAGTCCCTTCGAGTTCAAATTTACAAGCCTGTACTCTAATACAAAATATACTTCGCAAATATTTGAAGGGGAGAAGCTTTTTCGTTAGAGCAGTCACGTATCATTGAACGGTTCTGTATTTTACGATGCCGACTTAGAGCCAACTAATTTCCGCAGGCTACGTGGAAAGAGTCGTTGTTTTTTTCGCAAACAAATGTCTTCAAATTTTTACATTGTTCCAAGCGAGTGGAACCTTTAATAACAAGTTCCATAAATCTATCAACTACCATTCTTTTGCTTGCTTTGAAAAGGCTAATATATGTATTGTACTGAGGTGTTGGGCTGCGTGCCATGGAGGAACCTACCGGTTTGTGTATGTGCCATGCGGCTGCGCCGAAAGGAAGAAGCAGCGCCTTTGCCAAAAAGGAAAGGGACGACGACGGCGCTGGGACTCGGCTGGGCTTTTGAGGACCCCTGGACACTCTGCTTTGGCTCTTACGTCTGCAATCGTGTAAATACCTTTTGTAAAGAGAATCACTTTCCCGTAACAATAAATCTCGGGTTCTCGGAACGTTTTTAATATTATAGATGTTATTTAGTTCGGTTTTTAAAGCAAAGCTTTACTACTTTCGCCCAGCCATTTTCTGGAAGATCCGCTAGGTCACCTTTTTACGGGCGACAGGCCACCGGCCGCACACCCCTCGAAGCGCATCGTGGGGTTTGCCGGGCCCACTGTTGGCTCCTGCGGGCGCCAACAGCGGTCGCAACCGCCGCTGCGGCTGAGGCAGCCGACCCCTCCCGCCGCACCCCATGCATGCGGCACGGGATCCTTTCGGGAAATGTGACTCCTCTCGCGCCCGGCGAAACGAAAAGGTGCGTTCGCTGTGAATGAACTCCGCGTTCGCCCGACCTCCTTCTGTGAGCGTTGCACGGAACCGAACGGCTGTGAGACGGGGTCAGAAATACAGCTAAATCAAAGGTTACCCAGCCAGACTGAACCAGACTAAGCCAAGCTTTAGCTGTGCATATCCAAGGTTAGCTGAGCTAAGCGGTACCCAATTTTTAAAAAAAGAAATTTTTTTTATATATGCCCACAGTACCTATTCTACGCGACTCGAAAAGCTTTTCTCGAAAAACTTTTATTATATTCTTGTTTAACTGGGTATAAGGGTTTCGAACTATAGAAGAGTATTCAGATACGGGGCTAGCATAGGTTTTGTGGGCAGTCTCTTGTAGTTCCGGTGTAGATTTTTGTAACACTTGCATGCGAACCATAAGGTTGCGGATGCATTTTTTTTGCATGTAATACGCCGGTTCCATTTGAAATCAAACGAAATTAGGTAGTCAATTTCTAAACTGGCTAATGCTTGATAGCCTATCAACGCTAGTGCGACAGGTTGATTTTAAAGGGTCTTGTTTTGGCGTAAGGGTCCTTGTTGAAGTTTTAAGCACTTCAATTGTCATTTTTTCTGTTTCTCATCATTGTTGTAGTTTCAAGAGCGATGCATTTAAAAGGGCTCGATCAGTATTTCTGCATACTTCTTCATAACAAATGCAGTCACCTCGCAGTAACCGCACTTTTACAGAAGACACATGAGGTATTTTAATTTTTCTTTTCTATATCTTACCTGTGGTGGTTTCGGACAAAAATGGCCCTGGAATAACGCTTATGGAAGCTGACAAGCAAGCCCCAGTCGAGCCAGTCACCGACTGCAAGGTTTACCTGCCGAGTTTGGTCTGCGACAAGAAAGAACCAAGAGAACTACCACTGCAAACGACAACATGGTGGAACAAGCCACGCCTCTCACCATCCTCCTACAACCCCGGGAACCACCATAGTTCCGGGGATCCGCCGGTGAAGACACCGAGGACCGGTTGGAGATAGTGGAACGCGTCTGCATTTTAACTGGTTGCACGATGAAAAACTTTCCTAAACATTTTCTTCTATTTAGAAGACACCGCCTGAACGTGGATCGAGAACCATGAAAGCTCCCTAACCGACTCGAGTCGCTTTAAAACCGAGTTCCTTAAAATATTCCCCGCAGTAGAGCGGAAGAAATTAGCCACACGTTTGCTGCCAAAGCGCACTCAACACCCCACCTAAGTGGTCGTGCTCTTCGTTTAGGACATAAAAAGATTTTTTCGCCGTGCGGACCCATTCATGACGGAAAAACAGAAACTCAGGTTTCTTATGCGCGGAGTGAAGCAAGATCTCTTTGTTTGCCGTGTCCGCAACCACCTAAATAGGGGGCAAAATTAACGTCTCAGGCTGCCGGATTGGAGAGGACGCTGGGCAGGCGTGGGATGCATTACGACCGCCCCATCAGTGCGCTTGCTTCGGAGACGACCGGTGCCGGGGCTATCAGCTCCGATTCACTACACAAGACAATCCGCGCATCATCAGGAAAATTTTCAAACGAAGCCGCATCCTAAAGTCGCTCCCCTGACTGACGTTGTACGAAAAGAGGTTTAACAGGCACCGGGGATTCTACGCCATCCTAAGCACCCCGCGAGCCGCAAGCTATGACTTTCTCCGCAGCTGTTCGTCGACCCCGCACCGCTCCAACCCGTCGTCAAGAGGCCCCGTCACACCGCCGTCCACTGTCGACCGTCCCACACCTGTATTACAACACCAGACGCCGAGGAAGACCGGCGTGTGCGAACAGCCGACAATCGTTCGATTTGCTAACACTGCGGAGAGACCGACCAAATCTATCATAGCTGCCCATACAAGAGGCTCGGACTGAGTGGTTTCTCAGGCGAGAGGCTTCGCCTTCTCCCTCGCCAATGCCCACGTGAGGACGACGAGTATCTATCTCAAACCAGCCGTGGCACATCCCGTTTCAACCGTTCACCCTACCCACACCAGTCGCCGACCCACCGTAGGAATGCTGACTTCGCAAGTTGGAAGGTTCCCGAGGCCTCGCGCGGTTAACTAAAAGCAGCAACATGTGGAGGTGAAGTTGCACAACGGGGGAAAACGAAAACCCTCTGAAGATGCAACGACACACCGAAGACCGTGCCCTCAGCCCCACGCTAACCTTGACGTGACTCCCGTGCGCGATGACAGCCCAACGGTGCGACGCGTACCCTACGTGACCGGGGCTGCTGGTGAGAAGAAGACGACAACGGCGACGCATATTTCACGACCGTACGACGCCCTGACGTACCCGGAACTCCAGGAGGGCGGCGCCCCACGTCCAGTTGTCCATCGGCAGCTTTGATGTAGTCGCCCTCATAGACATAGGAGCCGACTTCTCAGGAATGACCACATCATATGCGTCTGACCTCAAGAAGATTAGAACCAGATTGGACCATCCACAAAACGCACAGCAGGAGGCCGTCTCTTTATGTCAAGTGGGACGTGCACATCACGCGTCACCATACACGGCACCACGTACCCTGCCGAGTTCGTTAGTTTGCCTAGCTGCTCCCGTAACGTAATTGTGTTATGGACTTTTTGACGGACAACGGTGCAATAATTGATCTGCAGAACAAGTCGGTAACTCCTTCCTTCGATTACTCCATGACGCCGGAACTTAACCCCTAAACCACGATATTGCAAGGATCGCCGATGATCATGCCATCGTGCCGCCGCGCGCAAGCATGATGACAATCATCTACTGTGAAGATGCTGCTCTTGACCTCGACGCTATCAGTAAGAAATGACCAAAAGTTGCTTCTCGACCGTGGTTGCCCTGTCGCAAGAGGCATTTCGCGCATTAAGCAATCCATTCCCCGTTTTGGTCACTAATTTTACCGAAGGGTACCAGCATTCAAACAAGGGCGCTGCTTTTGTTTGCGTTGCAATTGCAACTGCAACAAGCAAGTGGCGCGATCGCATTCGCCAACTTTGAACGCGTACCCTAAAATAACCTAGTTTCCGCATATGTACGACGTGAATCCGGCGCTTCCGGAAGAAAAACGGAAAAATTGTTGGCTTTGGTGCGTTGCTACAGCGAGTGTTTTTCATCGAACTGAAATTTAAGTGAGACACCTCTTGCGAAGGGTCGAATTATAGCCAAGGATGGGGCGCGACATACCCCACAGCGACCGTACCACGTGTCTTCAAATAAGTTGGAAGTCATCCGGACACAAGTGGAAGACATGCTCAGCAACTACATTATACAGTTATCAAAAACCCCCTTGGCTGCGCCGGTCGTAAAAGTGAAGAAAAAAGGCGGCACATTAAGGCTTGGCGTTGACTACCGGTGACTAAACAAAATCGCCAAAAAGCACGTGCACCCCTTTGCACGAGCCTGCCCCATGAGGTACATCTCATCGAGGGATCTAAAGACGTGCTACTCACAAACAGAAGTGGACGAGAGACACCGAGAGCAACCTGCACTCATAGCCCCGCACGGCCTTTACGGGTTCAAGGAGATGCCGTTCGGGGTGTACACCACACCAGCAGCGTTTCATAGAGTCATGGACACCATGCTAGCTCACCTGAAGTGGCGCACCTGTCTTGTGAACCTTGACGACGTTGTTGTATTCGCCCGAACTTTCGGAGAACACATTGCAGAATTGGGGTCTGTACTAGAGGCTATTCGCTCGTCGGGGTGAACCCTGAATGCTGAACAGTGTCGCTACGCGTATGAGAAACTCATGGTTTTAGGCCATTGCGAATTTCCCAAGGCCGAAAGACAAGAAGGGCGTGCGAAGATTTCTCGGGTTGTGCGCACACTACCGGCGCTTCGTCCCAAACATCGAACGCATTGCAGGGCCACTCACGCGCTTGAAGAAAGATAGCACCCCTTTCAGCTGGGAAAACGCCCAAGAACAACCATTCTGCGAGCTGCAACAACGCCTGCAAAACCCACCCGTGCTCCCTGATTTCGACGAAAACCCCGAAATGGGAATGCATACGGACGGCAGTGATATAAGCTTGGGTGCCGTCCTCGTCCAAAAGCAAAGCTGTTGCGAGAAGTAACCCCCTACGCCAGCCATGGCATGTCGAAGGAGAAGAAAAACTACTCGGCCTCTGAAAAAAGAGTGCCTCATATGGGCCATGTAAAAATTTCGCCCATAAGTGTATGGTACGACAGACCAGCATGCGCTGTGCTGGTTCGCAAATTTGAAGGACCGCTCAGGCTGTCTTAGAAGGTGCCACTTTCAATTGCAACAGTTCGGCGTTGAAAACGTCTAAAAATCCAGCAGTAAACATTTCGACGCCGAATGCTGTCCCGCGCCCTTGTCGACCAACCACCACAAGACTCCATTGAAGATAGCGCATTCTTCGGAGTTGTTCTTCGGACCTCCTAGCAGCGTACCAACACCCACTTGCGCGTCATTATCGACTACTTCGAAGGACGCAACGTCGCCATGCCTTGTGTGTTCAGACGGAAGTTACCTGCAATCAGCCTGAAAAAGTCTATCCTCGTGAAGAATTTTAGCCCAGGAACGAGAACTAATTATTTTCTTGTCATCCCCGAAAACCTTGGTGTCGAAATTTTGGAACCATGCCACAAAGACCCATCCTCAGTACATCTCGGCGCAGCTCGCACTTCTGTAACAATCAAGACGAAGTACTACTGGCTTCGCCTTACATCCTACGTCACGCACTACGTCCGGAGCTGCCGTCACTGCCAGCGACGAAAAACGCCCCCCACGAGACCCGCCGGACTTCTGCAGCCGATTTCCGTCCCATCTAAGCCCTTCCAACAGATTAGAATGCACTTTCTGGGTCCGTTCCCTACGTCACAATCCGAGAACAAATGGATTGTCGTAGCGACAGACTACATACGGCTACGCGGAGACCACCGCTGTTTTGAGGGCGACTGCAGAAGAAGTTGCCAAGCTGTTGAGAAACGAAAAAAAAAATTTGTGCCAATCCAAGCTGTGAATGTGATTAAAGCAAAGCTGGTAACGGCTACCACATCGATTACCCATACGACGTCCCTTAAATTCCGTCACGTCGCTGATGGGTGGACACTTTTTTCGTAAAATTAATGCGCGCTTAAACTCGGTGTTAGGCGATCTTACTTCTCTGTCTCTGCCGCCGTGGAGGGAGTTGACGAGATAGGCGGCAGAGAAGGGGAAAAAGGGCGAAAAGAAGGAAAAGAACTAGGAAGAAGTACTTCTATTCAGATTTATCTGGGCAGCTATTGCAACGAAGACGAGTCTGTAGAACACTACCTTTTGACAAGTCGACGTTTTTCACGACTGAGACGTCAGTCCCTGGAGGTGCCGGTTTACAGTTTAGGGATATCCCTAACCGTACCGGCTATACTATCGTTCGGGGCATCCATAACGGGGTTCTGCTGTCGGTATGTATGCTCTGCCCTCCTGCACTACAATAAAAATTCTAATAGATTCACTTTATGATTGCCATTGGTCACCCTCGCCTGCATTTTACAGTTTTGTTTATCAGAACGTTTTCCAACTGGTCTAAATTATCTTTTCTAAGCGTCTCGTGATTAGATAAGCATTTCATGCATTTTAACCATCCTCTGCTTATTGGCCGATTGCCTGATTGGGTATGTGCCATATCTAAAGGCGCAACAAGAACTACAACAACAACAGATTTCTGAACGGGCCAGAGCGCGGCCCAGACGAGTGGTTCTTTCTTGACTGGAGCCCATATGCATACCGTGCCGCCTGTGGTGTGTCCACCAACTTAAGCTGGGTACAGCGGCTGGGCAGCAGCGTCTCCCATTTCTCTTGTTGGGTAGTTGATAAAAGATAGGAGGGTGCTCTGGGCTAAAGTCGCGCACCCCGATTATGTGCCAGAGTGTTCGTACTTCTAAGCAATATTTAAATTCAGCTTAGTATTGATTCGGGAGCATTAAGTGAAGACGAGTCGGTTGTGGGATGGAGCCGGATTGTATGTGCCGTAGGGTAGTTTGTTTTTCTCTGGAAAGGTACAGTCTGTCTCTAAAGGTTATAATGCTTGGCTGTGTCCCTGAACGAGACAAGCGGGTGACTTTCCTCGTGCAGCGCAATACCACCACGGGTAAAAGCGCAGGCTTGTTTGTGGTCGTATTGGTTACCTTCCATGGAAGCGTGAGCGGGTGTACAGATGAGCTGAATGGAACCATTTGGGGAGTGGGTTTTTAGCACACGCAATGCACGTCGGGACACCCAAGCCGACTGGCAATTCCGGTAAGATTGTTGGGAATCACTTACTGTTTTCCGACCTTCTGGTTGAGTGAGAGCCAACGCAATGGCTGCCTCTTCTGCTGCCTCCATGTATTGGGTCTTGAGTGAGGCAAACGCGAGGAGGTTGGTTCTTGAGGTAGCCACGATGATGGCGTACTACTGTCCTCGATGTTGGGCGGTGTCAGTGTAGATAATTGCATGATCCCCATAGACGGTGGCGTTAAGAGCTTGAGCCCGTCCTTGTCGGCGACCCTGGTCTTGTGAGGGGTCATGTTTCTACGCAAAGGGAGCATCTTTAGTTCTTTTCGCCAAGAGTGCGGGGGTACATTCTGTGTTGCCCAGTTAATCTGGTGAACGATGCGGCGACCCACCACAGGTCTGCTCATTCGAAGTTTCTGGTTCGAATGATGGCTTTCTATCCGCTCTTCCACCGCATTGTGGAGCGCCGTGCTAAGCAGCGTCTCTGTGGACTCACTCAGGGGAAGACCAATGGCCTGCTCAACTGCCTTCCCTCTTGCCGAGAAGAAGACAGGGGGTTGACGTAAGTGATTCTCGATAGGACAAAAGCTTGAGTTAATCGAAATGTACCGGATTCCTTGAGGCCTCGCTTCTTGGTGGCAACTCGCCTGATCATGTGTATGATTTGATTGATGCTGTGTTTGAGGCGCTGCAACAATACATCAGTCTTGGTGTTGGCCTGGAGATGTAGGCCCAGGATCTTGATGCTGGGGCTTGGCGTGATGGCCTCGCCATCAATGAGTATTTTAATGTGTTCCTTGAGGTGTCGTTTGGCGTCAGGGCGGAGTACAAGGAGCAGTAATTTTTTACGTGAACACTTGGAGCTACAGGGTTTCGCACATTACAGTACAAGGGGTGAGATGACACGTTGGTGTGAGCTTCGTTTAATTTTAGTACCTCCTAGCAGGCGCGCAAGGCGCGCACAGGGCCGCTAGACATGCCGTGGACGGAGCGCACGGTGGCGCGTGAAGTCGCATGAAGCTATCACGTGGCATTCAGCGAAAATGAAGGGGGGTAAACCCGTATATGTGCTTTGTGAGTCCACCACTTGTCTTCCCCGTCTCCGCGGACGCTGTGTTCTTTAGGGACGTTTTGCAGCGGACACTAAAAAAGGACATTGACATCACCCCGTACACCATTCACTTCCTCCCATTTGAAGATGTTAATCGGGTGCCATATGACGTTTTCGTTCTCCTAGGATTCTTTAGCTTGTGCAAGTGCCGCATGACTGATCGGCTTGCGGAACACCCTAGGCTGACCAAGTGCTTTTTCGGGAACAGGCGGCGTTGGTGCTGAGCATTTATGCTGCGCAGAGTGATCCGCCGGAGTGGCTGCCTCTTTTGGATGAGTGCATTTGCTTCCCTAAATTTTGATCTTTGTTCGACTGATGTCCTTCCCCTTTGCTGTCTGTTAGAGTTTATATTGTGTGTTAAGTGTCTTGTCTTTTGAAGTTTTCTCAAATTTCCATGCATTAAAGAAAAAAAAGTAGGCTCATAGCTAAATTGGTAAGACAACGGGCTCTCGCTTTGTTACGCTATTAGTTCCAGGTTCGATTCCGAGCGGGGCAGTAAATTCCTTTATTTGTTCGCGGGAGTTTTCTGATGACACCAACGGTCACGAAAGAACCCTTGGGGGGTAGAGGTATCAAGTTTTGCTTTAAAAGCGCTGCCAAATGGAGCCCTTGATGTCCTAATCAGGGACAGCAGAACAAGCTTCACTGCCGATATTATGCAATGAACACGGCCGCAATGAAGCCGGCCATATAGAGACTACGGCCTCGTCAGTCTGTAGCCTCTTGCCCTCCTCCTGAGGTGTAAATTTACCTTCACCCTTCGAAAACAAATAATACAGGTAACCACATATGAGATAGACAGTTAAAGACTTAGGTCCGCAAACTCACTCATGAGTACACCCACACACACCCCACTCACCACTCACGAGTGAGTGGTGAGTGAGCCTCACAGTTGTTTTTGCCTGGTGAGAGCGAATGCTAGTGAGTGCGAGCGCAAGTCACGGTGAGGCTCGTTCACCACTCGCGAGAGAGAGAGAGAGAAGTGAACTTTATTGAAATCTCCGGCGGAGGTAGCAGGGTGCCACGCAGGGCCCTCTTGCTGCCTGACTATATGGGGGCAGTCATCAAGTCGTGTCCCGTCGCTTACGTCGGGGAATCCAACGCTCTCCGCGAGGCTTCAGCCCCTGGATCGCGTCGGATGCATGCCTGCGCGTTTGGCGAGCGAGAGCTGCCTCGATCCGCTGGACCGCCTGTAGCTGTTGCACTGAGTCCTGTGTTAACACGGCTCTAGCAATGTCATTCGGCAGCCTGCCTGGATAGGCAGCCGCCTCTTCTGGATTCAGTTCACAATCCCACAACACGTGAGTCAGCGTAGCAGTCGCACTCTTACAAACACTGCACTTTTCGCTGTCGTAGATGTAGGGGCACATGTAGCGCGCGAGCGCCGGCGTGAGCACCGAGTTTGTTTGCAAGGGCGAGTTCCAATCGCGGCGTGCCGCGCTCAGCACCCGCGAGTGCGAGCGCCATTCCCGGCGAGTGGAACTCGCAACCGTGAGTGCGAGTTCCACTCGCGGCGAACCCCGATCAGCACTCGCGAGTGCGAAAGCCACTCGTGGTGAACCACCCGCGATTGCGAGTTCCACTCGCGCAGAGCCCCACTCACCACTCGTGAGTGCAAGTTGCACTCGCGGCGATCCCCGCTCAGCATTCGCGAGTGTGAAGCCAGTCGCGGTGAACCCCATTCACCACTAGCGAGTGCGACTTGCACTCGCGGCGAGTTCCGCTCACCACTCATGAGTGGCGAGTGAGCGCGCGCTTCTTGCGCGATGTGCGGGGCTTACCGTGGTGAGTATCACTCGCTGTTGGCATTTGTCGCAGGAGCCTCTTGCTGTGGTAATTGCTGCTGGCGATATCCACTCGTACGCACAGCCACTAGTCAATGGAACGACTGGCTTTAGCTTCGGGAGTATGTGGCTATTTCCCTTTATAATTATGGCTCCGTTGAATCAACTCTTCAGTGACCTGCTGATTTAGAAATACGATTTAAATGGACGTGTGACAACATAATGCCCTAATACTGTCACTGTCATGACTCAGTGAGGCACTGTTGGGCGCACTTTCACCGAATGATGTTTCTGTCTCGCAGCGTTGTGTGTTGGAATTAGTGTCGGTAACGTTGTCGCAACAAAGCGATTTCACTTCACTACCACTGAGCGCTGCGATGAAGGCAGTAGGAAGCACCATGGTCTAGTGCCGTAGTATTTGGTGTACATAATTGGCCGGCGGCTATTCTGAAGCGCAAATTGTGAGTGCACGAATTTGTTTGAAAAGGTATCGCAAATTTTCACGGCTTCACGACACACAATGGCGAAACGGTTTGGATGGGCGAGTTGCGTGGTGTGGAAGCAGTAGCTCATTTTAGAGGCCTTGGTGTGTGAAACGTATCTGTGTTTGTTATTACTTGTTAAGGCGGCGCTGTGTTATGATGGACGCTTCCGCGTGGACTTGGCGTCACACATCCTTCTACGGCAGTTACGGTGGGTGCTTTGAGGGATGTGATTTGCTGCTGTCCGGGTGTTTGACAGACCTGAAAACTTCCCCGCTGCTGTTTTATTGCAAACATCCCGAAAACGTTTATGTTTTGTTATGTTTCGTGAATGTTACATTGACTCATATACGCCAGCGACTGCCGGCAAGGTACCCAATAACTCGCGACACTGCAGAAATTCCAGTACGTAGTCTGTGGACCTCAGGGGCCCACGAGAGGCTCCTGTCCAGAGTTATCCCGAGGTATCTTTGGGTGCGCACATAATGCAGTCGATGACCTTCAAGGATTAACGTGAATTGAGTCATCCGCTTGCGGGTGAATGCCATGGCTACGTTTTTTTCAGGCGATAGACGAAGACCCTTGGGCGCAGGATAGTCAGATATATTTTTTAGAGCTTTCTGGGGCCTCTTGTGTGTATGGCGACGAGACCTTGCTGCACTCCAAATGACTGTCGATCGATGGTGCTGCTCTGCAAGGCTTATGTCTATGGCTTGCTACGTTACAGCCTACCAGTTTTAGAGCGGCTGTCGACTTCAAGCAAAAAACAGCTTGACGAAGCAAGAAATAATTGCCTGCGCGCCTGTCTTGGTCTGCCTAAGGGCACTTCGTGCACTGGTACAGTTGCGGAGGCTGGTTGCTTGCCCTTCGATGTTCTCCGGCTGCAGGAAACAATTCGACCATACCTGACGCATCGGTTGCACTCACAAACCAATGTCTTGGCCCGTAATGTACAGCGCAACAAAAATTGCAGCTTCGCAGAAGCGATAAACTCTACAAACATTTCTGCACCTGCTCAAGCACGACAAACCATGGCGTCTTATTTCTCTCCCTGGACTCTCTCAACCCTTTGCATAAACATTAACATACCTGGTCTCAACTCCAAGAATACTCTGCCACAATGTTGCCTCCTACAACTCGTGCTTGCCCACATCAATGCCCGATATTCACATATGGCCCACATTTTTACTGAAGGCTCAACTACGCCTTACGGTAGTTCTTCCGGCGTCTTCATTTCGTCGACAGGCAAAGCCTTGTCCTACCGCCTGGAACGAACTACCTCATCCAGCTCTGCCGAGCTCCATGCACTTAAACAAGCCCTGCGCTACATTCTTCGTCAGCCACCAGCCTTATGGGGTATATTCACGGACTCGAAAGTGGCGTTGCAAACCTTACGGCGGGCCAGCTGCTTCACCCTTCACGAGCATGTATCCCGTGACGTCACGTACCTGCACCATCTCGCCTCCGTCGCCGGTCACCGAGTGATCCTACAATGGATACCTGCACATTGCGGCATTCTCGGCAACGAGAAAGCGGATGAGGCCGCTCGCAGAGGCCTACAGCTGCGAAATGTAAGAAAGATTTTTTTCAGAAAACACGAGGCCGCCACAGCGCTAGCGAAGGAGTTTGCCTTGAAGGAGCGAAACTGGCTCTGGTCTTGTCCTGAAACTCGGCACCCTTTCCTGCACCATATAGACCCTGGACTCAGAATGAGACTACCAGAGCGGATTCCACGTAAGCTTTACAACCGGTTGCGTCTCAACGCAGCGCTCACGAACTCTTACCGCCATCGCCTCGGTCTAACTACAAACCCCTATTGTGATAATTGTGGATGCCCGAAACAGTAGAGCACGTCCTTCTAGAGTGTCCGCCATACATCTAAGAAAGAAATCACCTCGCAGAAAAGATTGAGTGCCTCAACAATGCATCTATATCTTTGAAAGGCCTCCTTGAACCCTGGCCCTCTCCATCGTCCCAGAGAAAAGTGTTGGTTGCTTTATTTGACTATGTACACGGAATCGGCTTCGCAGAGAAAATTTAGAACTTTATGTGTGAGATCGTGTGGACTTTTACGTCACCACGCAAAGCCTCGTGTTCACTTTTGCTTTTAATCTCTTCTTTTCCCTTCTTTCTTCTGCCCTACTTCTTTTAGGGCCTTTACTCCCTTCTCCCCATCCCCTCAGAGTAGCATGCAGGCGGGAACATGCCGGCAAACCTCTCTGCTTTCGTCTAATAGAGCTCTCTCTCTCTCTCATATACGCGGATATGCGCACCTTTCGCAAGCAAACGAAGCAAGCTCGCCTTAGCATCACCTCACATAGTATTTGTCATGACTACTCGCCGACTGCACCCCTTCGTTTAGTTCCCTGTCTCCTGAAGTTTGTGTACCCGTTCATGCAGATTCACAAGAATCCTGCGTTATGTTTCTGACTCCTCATTCACGTTACCGAATCGCGGAGTTTTAATCGCTAATATTGCGTGAATTTTGTGAAATGTATATTTTATATCTTCAGACCGCGAAAGGTAAGATAGTCGCTGTTCGCGCTGCTCTTTTTTAACGACCGTCATTTACCCTTACGCTTGTGAATTTGCCTGCCCAAGATGAAATTAGTACCTGGGCTCACGCATTTTGCTTTTTTTTGTTCTGTCTGTTCACGGTCGCCAACCAGCTAGTTATGAAGCAGACATTGCTTCTGCTGCTTTATTTTCGTATTTAGTGTTGTGGTCAGCCCATACACTGTAGTCCCCGTCATGCTTGCTGCGCTGACTCGCTGAGAAGTGCTTTGCAGTCTAGTGTTCCTCATATTTTGTGCCCCGAATGTAGATCGTCGTCCCCCTGCCGATAACGTGCAGACTAGCGGAGGGGTACTGTGACCCCTGTGCAGTGTGACGTATATTACGCGTTCTCGGCAGTCCGACAGCGTAATTTGTGAGTGGGTGAGTGAGTAAATTATTGCGTGTGTGCGTTCCCGTGAGGGCCTCTGCGTGCGTGCGTGCGAATCCGTATGTGTGTGGGTGCGTGAGCGTGTTCAAGTGCGTTGGTGTGTGTATGCGTGCATGTGCGTTTGTGTGCGTGCGCGCGTGTATAAGTTTGTGTGTGTTGCGTGCGTGTTCGTGCTTGCGTGCGTGCTTGCGTGCGTGTGCGTACGTGTGCGTGTGCGTGTCCGATGACTTATTCTCCCGGTTATTTCGTATACAATTTCGACGTGAACATGTCTTGGTGCCCGGTGCGAGCGCATGGCGGTGTAGTTTAGGATCAAGTTGCGGTTTTGCTCTGCGGCAGAATGGCGCCGTTTAGAAAGCGGGACGAGACGGAGTCGGGCGCCACGCAACTCGTCTCCATGAGGACTGCCGCGCTAAAGTCAGTCGGCGTCGATTTCGCCCGACCTGGCGGCGCCGCCTCTCTCCCTCGCCTTGTCTCGGCCATGCGCTCCAGCAGCCTTCCTCCACCTTGCTTGCCGTTTGCAATCTTTTTGTGACGGTGTTTTTCTGGAAACTGTTCTCTGCGCCCTTTTCACCTGGGATTACTTTTGAAATAAACCGCTTGGAGTGTTGTCTAGAGCGAATTGACCGCGCCAATTTAGTGGCTCGAATAGCGCGCTTCGAGATAGGATATTTGCACTCGCTAGCCAGTATTTTGACAGATAGCCACAGCTTTTCTAAGCTTTCGAACTAGAGTTCGAACTAAGCTTTCGAACTAGAGTTCGAACTAAGTTTCGAACTAGACATGTTTCTTTTATGTTTGCCACCACTGTCAAAATTTTCAGTGTTTCGTTTGTTTTGTAGAATCTGAGCGAAATAGCGTAGACAATATTACAAGGTTATGATTAATGGCTTCAGGCACATTTTCGAGAATTACTTCATTTTGTAAAAGCCTTCTGCGGTGATTACCGCTTTGAAAGTTACCTATCAAGACATGTGCTTATAATAACCTAATACATACTCAGGAAAAAGTTAGATTCCATTCCTGAGAAAGGTATATTTTAACTCAAATCGGTAACTATTACATGCCGAAAAAATGTACTGCCGACAGCGAAAACGATGCATGCGCTCATAACAAAATCGAAGTGTTATACTTGTAAAAGCCAAACCTGCTCTAACGTCATCACAGTCAAAGTACAGAAAACTAAAATCACGGCGTAAAACGACGTGATTTACGACGTGAGATAGGACGCGAGATACGACGTGACAGATAGGACGCGACGCATCTTTTGTTGACCAAATATCTTTACAAGCTATATGACCTGCTTAACCGGCTAGATAAATCGAGGCTGTCTTACCCTCTTTTAATGTATTTAATATCGTTATTTCTGACGGGAACAGTTTTATTGAACGAAAGGCATTACAGAAAAAAGAGGTGAAAAAGTATACAAAATATGAGCACACACTTATAATTATACAGTCTAGTCACTTAAAAAAATATCCTAGTGCCAAGGAGATCTCATCGTTATAACCCCCAATTGTTAAAAGCGTGTTGCAAAATAACAAGACGGAACAGACCTCAAAACATTTTATTCGTTTGCCAGCAAGGTAGTACTACTACTAATGTGTGGAAAAAAAGCCACAGTCAATCACCTTTCTTTTCCGCGTATGAAGCTAGCGCGAATCTTTTCCAAGAGCATCTACAGGTGCTTCACCTAGCTGAGGTAAATTGTCTTTCGCGGGAACAAAGTCTTCGAGGGACTGGGCCACCCATTGGGCCTCCGACGAAGACACTACCTGAGTAGGCTGCGCAACCGCGTCATTAGAGTCGTCACTGTTGAACTTTTGGTGCACAATATCACCGGATTCAATCGTTATATCCAATATCGCGGCCCTGGAGCATCATATTAAGCGGTTTATTTTACCATAGATATAATACAAAAGTTGATGGTGCGGTAGCTGTTCATCGTTATATCCAATATATTGTTATAAGCGGTATTGTTAAAAGTGGACTTGACTGTACACATGAAACGTTAAAGATATAAGGCGCGTCACTAACACTGATATCACCGTCGCGTCCGTGGCTTGGTCGGTAGAGCGTCGCGCTGCGGCCGCAAAGTCCTCGGATCGAAACCTGGCGCCGAACGCTGTTTCTTTTTTAAATATAGAGGAGCTCTGCGGACGCCGCCGCCGCCGCCGGCGGTGGATGATTTGGGGTCGCTTATAAAGTGCATTCGCACTTAAAAGCATGCTCCCGCGGATGTTAAAAACGTCTCTGTCAGGTGACCTCGGACATGCATGCGAGAAGAGCCCCAAAGAGAATTTTGTATTCAGGTCACCTATGATGATGTACGCTTCGGGCAGGTGGTCAACCAGCGCCTTGAAATCGGAGCTCCAAAGTGAAACATCGGGAGGAAGGTATATGGAGCATACCGTTACCAGCCTATTAAATACTATTGTGCTAATTGCCAGGGCCTCAAGGAAAGTGTTCAAATTGACATATTGGCGTGCTAAGGATTTGCGGGCAATTATTGCACACCGGCCGAAGAGTATGTGCATCCATTCCTGTCCTTTCTGAATACCATGTAGCTATTCAAGAAATGCGTATTCAAGAAACACTTCGCTAATTAGCATGCAGTATTTCGTATCTATCGTCAAGATTTTTAAGAAAGCCTCTGCAGTTTCTTTGGATTATATTTTCTCTCCCCATTATGAAGTGTTCGCAGCTACTGGAGTGTCTTGTTTATGTAACGCGGTTCGGGGCTTTGACTCTCGAACGGGCTTTTTCAGCCTCTCTACAGGTTTGAATGTAGGTACCCGTTCGTTCCGCTGGGGCGAAAACTGGAACGGTCCCACCTCCACCTCATCCTCGGATGTCCTTGGGGTGCCCTAATGCCCAATCCCCTTGGACTGGGCACCCGTTCGGGTACCTTTCGTTTTCTGCGCAGCTACCACCGAAGGTGTCGGGAGCACCAAAAGGTTGGACGGGTGGTGCGGCAGATGTGAGAGCCGGTGCGGGCCCCTTTGTTTCCATCGCCTTTGCAGCCTCCAGTCGAAATAGGGAGGGTGGGGAACAAGTGGCCGGAGGGGCACCGGTCCCGACGGTGATTCTTGCTACCACACCCACTGCTGGCTCAGCGAGTGGTGCGGAGGTGGCTTGGGCTCCCCGAGGCAACCCATCGGAAGGGGGAGGGGGCGGAAGCAAGTCCTATTTGCAGTACTGAGTCACCGCCGTAACCAGACGCCACTCCGCCCCCCAGCGAACTGCGTCGGCGTACCTCCCCAAAGGGAAAGAGGCGAACCTCTTCCGCGCCTCTGAGAATGTCATGTTCTCAATCACTTTGAAGGCAATGATCTCTTTATCCTGCCTAAACATTTCAGTGGTCTTGGAATAGGAAGCGTGCGGTCCCTGGCAGTTTGCACAGGTGAAGTTCTCGGGTTCACAATTGTCAGTTAGATGATCATGTGCTGCACCTTTTGCGCACGTCAGTTCACATGACAAGAAGTTTGGCAGTGCCCAAACCGCTGACACCTGATGCAGCAGCGGGGTTGGGCATGTAGGGTCGCACCGGACATGTCATGAAGCCTTCATTGACCGACTCAGGATGTTTTGAGTGGTAAAATATCCAGATTATGTGTTTGGTTTTTATGATTTGGTTGTTTCGGCGTGTGGTTATTACCCTCACTGCAGTCACGCCCTGATAATGAAGGCCCTCTTGCCGATCGGCTTCGGTTTCGCTTGTAAGAACCCGATCAGAGGTCACGCCTTGGCAGCTATTAAGGTTGCGATGAGGCGTGATCTTGATATCAAAATCGACCATGCGCGTTTGTGCAAGGTGGTTTAGCGGACTGGTGTTTGTTTTTTACCTCAATCAAGAGTTCTCCAGTTTTCAGTTTCTTAGCCTCGCACGACTTGCCGACAAGGCTTTCAAGATACTTGGTTATTAGAAAAGAGTGACTGAGAAGTGACTGGTTTTCTCTTATCCAGAGATTCCATATCAAAAAGAGCGAGACATTATGGGGCTTTGGGAGCTGAGATTTATTGCACAGGAGGCCAAGAAACTTCGGTGTGGGTCCTTTACATGGACCGATCACGTGTTTGGGGGAGGGGGGGTTGAACATACGATAGGCTATAGTATAGAAGCAGGGGACTGCAGGTCTTTCTTCGCTCGGGTTACCCTGACACCGAGCGAGTTCTCTGAACTCCCTGCCTCTAGACAGACAGGTAGCCCATCTGCCGGAGCTTGACCAGGGCTCCGGGGGCTACCCATTGAGGTTTCTACCCTTCACCGTAAAACTCAATACCACGGTCGGTTACAGCGTGAGAGGGGGGGGGGGGGGGCTCGGGTCCGCTTTGTCACCAATACCGTCACCAAGATTAGTCAAGGTGCCCCGTGCTGAATAAAATGGGACCGGTCATCGAACGGAATATATGCCGCTCCTGCGAAGAGAAAGACATTGCCGTCATTATGTATATGCCCCCAATCCACTGGTCTTCATTTAAGCACTCCCACCACCGAAAGACAGCGACCCAGGCCTACACAAGAACAGGCGAAATGCTAGCATGAAATTGTTTCGAGCAAAGCTCCAAAAGTATGAAAGCACAGTATACGCCGACGCCGGGACTTCTGAAACCATGAAGGCCACACTTGTCGCAGTGTACGAAAGCCTCAATCGCTGTGACTTCGTTAGCTTCCACACTCAGGAAAGGAAAAGCGGAAATTGTTTTTGCAATCCGCCTAACGGAACTATGCTTATACATCCTTACGGACGCTCAAAAGGCCATAAGTTTCTTGGCTGCGCACTGTAAAAAAATTTCTCTGGTTTAGGGACCACCCCGGAGGTAATGTACTGCCGACCACTTTCCGTGATTTAAATTTCGTTCGCAAATCATGCGAACGAAATCGAATGGGTTGCCAGCGAATCGATTGGTGAACACAGCACGATTTGCGGGGCTGTCTGTGGGTGCCCTTGGCGAGCGAACACCTGCTGGCGCATCGCTTTCGCAAATTGTGACCACTGCGTCCCTCCTCCGTGCAGTGTACCTGCGGCAAACGGTTGCATTGCGACGAGGTTAGCTGGCGATCAGCGAGCTCAGCTGTCGGCGCTTATTAGCATGGTGATGCACTACTTCGCTTCACCACTTTTAGACACCAGCACCATCGAAATGGACGAGGAAACATATATGTCGCGTTCATACGGCTGTGCGCGCTTCAGCTCGTAGCGGAGTCGGTAAAGCACCCGGAACCTCCGGTTGCGGTGACAGAGCACTGGGATTGAATCCTGGCGCAGCAACGTTTTTCTGGCGATGTCATTTTCATGACAGATATGACGTCAATAAGATTATTGTGAATCAAAGCATACAACACTTTCGTGTAAAATTTCTTACGCAATTCTAAGAAATACAGAAAATTTTAAAAGGCTGCAGGCACTGATTTGAATTTTATTAAGTTGGCCAGGCACGCACTGAAAAAATATTACAGCCGGGAGTTGCATAATCCACTGCTGTGAAGTGAATAGCCTTTCAAAGGCTGGTTTAAAGCAGTTATTTCTGCTAAATTAAAATCGTTTTTCCGGCAACCTTCCCTCATATCCAGAAATGAATACTACCTTAAAATATGCATTTAAAAAGAAGTGAATTTTACAAGCTCATGCTTTTGCTTGCACTGGGTAGACTGGCTCAAATTAACACTTTTTCCATGGCCTATCCCGGCGATAAGACGGTATTTATTTTGTAAAGGCCGAAAAAGGAAAGACTGCCTTTGTGGTTTGCGACAGCCGCACCAACAGCAGTGACGTCAGTAAACAGTGCTACGTGATTGGGCAATGTCGAATATTAAAATTCAAACAAATGTCGGGTTCGGTTCTGTAAAACAACACACTTGGCATCCGACATTATCGTTGGATGGGCACTCTCAATATCTCCTACCACGCTCCTTCCATGTAAAATGCGCGAGATAAGCCTACCAGTACGGCTTGGAATTGTACCAATCACTAGCCGATGCGTACACAGCGGATGAACGCCCTCCACATCACCAGAAACACTTAATTGCGTTGCGCTGTTCCTCCAACTTTTAATGGGGCCTAGAGCTTGGAGCTTCCCTGACCTATACTGTAAAAAGCGTATTCGCACCACCCAAGGCTCTGCTCATTCCAGACTATGCCCACTGCCCGCAAGCCGTCGGAGCTAATGGCAACGGCACGCTAACGAGAACTCGCTAGCCCCTTTGTCTCAGTCTTCGCGCGTTCAGCGAACTCCCTTGTGCAGTAATGTACGTTCTAGCGCAAATTCAGCAGTGCCTGAATGGCGTGGTACCGGCTCGGCCGGCACACCGCTCCGGTGCCCCCCCCCCCCCCCCGGAACTAACCCGAAAGCAGGCAGTGCTACTACGCCAAATACAAACACAGTCAGTGATCACGCCGGCGCTCGCGAGTCACGTGTGCCAGGACGTGTACGCCAGTGACGTATGTAGTGTGTGCAGGCAACATCGCGCCACTCTGGCCCACATCCTGTGGGACTGTGCAGTACACCCTGTGCAAGCTGCCGACCTCTACGGCCGGCTGCCGGACACCAGAACGAGTGCCGTATATTCGGCGGACCTTGACGCACAAAATCTAGCCGTCCAGCAGCTCGAGGCTGCTCTCGCACGGCAGAAGCGGAGCGAGCCGCAGACGGGGGGGGGGGGGGGAAAGGCAGGAACTCCCGAGTACCTTTCGCGCACCGCTCACGCCGACGCCGGCGGGGCCTAGTCCCGAAGACGTCGTGAACGTGGGTTTGATGTGGAGGCTCTGCGCATCCCGACCTGCCACTCCCTGCTGGCCATAAATAAAGTATTTCTCTCTCTCTCTCTCTCTCTCTCTCTCTCTCTCTCTCTCTCTCTCTCTCTCTATCCCTCTCTCCACAGAACATAGGCAAAAAACGAAGAAATCAAGAGAAAAAAAAAGAAAAAGAAATGCCTGCACTTTTGGGAATTCGAAATTGCGACTTGCAAAACACACACTTTGAGCTCCAAACCACTCGGCAACGAGACAACGCTGCCGAAGTTTCAAATATGACGTATCCAATGTCTGGCCATATCACATTTTTATTCAGTCTTACCATTTCAAGTACCTTAGGTGATTATTTCTTGTTCCCCCAAATTCCCACAATATCTCCTGTCTAGTGATTGCATTGCTTAGCCAAAAGAGCATTCAGATGTGTCGTCACGCTGCTGACAACTGTGCAAAACTAACCCAGCACTAAACTGTGCTTCGTGCACCCTAGTTGCATGGTGTACTGTAAAAGTTTCTTCTTATTTTATTTACTTCGCTTACTCTTCTCCCCCTTTAATTGGTCTTAGATATTCCTACTGGCATGCCAGTCAGCGAATCGTCTCATGTGCGCTTGCGCACCACTTGCATGGAGGGACCTGGATTTAGAGCTTGATACAGTATACAAACTAACAAATTAAATGCACATTTTTTTCTTCACAAACGTGTCATTGCTAAGCCTAAAGGTACATTCTTGACTTCACAACTTTGTCGTGGCTTAGTTTCAAATCAGCGAACGAACTGTGACAACCCGTCGGCAACCGGCGGAATAAACGCTGGGTCGACTGACTCGGTCGGAGGGTTGGCGAGCAGTGCAGTAGCGCAGGCAAGCCAAGACACCTTTTTGTGACGTTATGCGAAATGCATCAGAAAATGGGTCAGGATGCAGAGAGCAGGACAGCTATTTAAATTGATTTTTCTAGTCAATAAAGTCATGTAAACGCAGCGAGAGTCGAAACGTGGTATACAGACTCCAGACTACAACTTGCGCTTTAATCCCGCAATGTTTACAAATCACTTCAGTGTCCAAGTATTTTCCAAATACTTGAGTGATCATGCCTTATACGTATACAATGCCCACAATGGTGCAGCACGCCATAGCGCCTAGAAATTTAACTACATGCTTGTTTTAGCCCAATCTCTGTTTCATTGGTGGCCTTGCTGTAACTTGTTGCTGGCAGCCTGCCTGCCTGGCTGCAGAGCCAGATTGAAAACGTAGCCGGTGCATCTTACGGTATGTTTAACAAGCATTTAATTTAGCTACAAGACACCTTAAATGGAGCCCCGTGGTCATGGAATTCCCGTTGGGAGAAAGTGATTAGCCTGAACTCCTCTCTATCCATATTTTACTTCCATGTTCTGGAAACTGTGTGTTGCTTGCACTTGATTACAAAATAAAGGGACCTTAAATCTGTAACACCAGCAAGGGAAACGAAGTTTTGTTATGCTTGTTTTGATGCCTATCATGCTCACCAAGCACGTTATCCTAATAAGGCTACATTATTAGGGCTACACAGCTGAATGCGGAACGAATAAAGTGTATCAAAATAAGCAAATAAGGTGTACAGCTGTTACCAATGTCTGTGTAAAATGGACCGTGCACAAAAGCAGTTAGCCCAGAAAACGGCATTTGTTGCAAGGCAAAAGCTTTAAGCATCACAGGCTATTGGAGACTAGAGTGTGGCTGCTAGGGTGCAAAATGTAATTTAATTGATTGCAGGGTTTAACGAGCCAACGCAACGCAGGCGATGAGGCGCGCCGTAGTGAATGGCTCCGGATTAATTTTGACGACCTGGGATCTTTTTCGTGCGCCGATATTTCGTACACACGAGCGTTTTTGCTTTATGCTTCCATGAGAAAAGCGGCGGCTGCGGCTGGGAATCGAACCCGTGAATTCGTAATTTACTGCATTAACCCTTTAACTGGCAAGACGAAAACACATCATGCAAAAATTTTTGCCGGTTTATGTCTTCTTTAGAGCAACCAGAGAAAAAGAAGTTTCACGATGTTTCATAAAAAACTAAAAAGATAGAGGGGGTTAACAATTGATCTGACGTTTAAAAGTAAAAAGGCGGGGCTTAAAAATTTTTTTATTATGGATCTTTTTAACGCATTTTCTCTGGTGATTTTTTTATCAGCTCTCAAAAAATATTAGCGGACTTGAAAATTCATAAAGCAGTCGTTTCCGCTCTTCTGGCAGGGGAAAACACCGCATTTATCACACTTGAGTCCAGAGACGCCATTGCGGCACATAGCGAAGTGACCTCTTGTGTGGTTTTCTACGTGCGACGGAGAACCAAAGGCAAGTTATAGAGCTGCAACTAGACAGTGGCGGACGTTGTCGTAACGGGCATCATCAGAAGGCATTGCGTGTTTCCTCTTGGGGACAGAAAGCTGCCGGGCTTTCATGCAAGGTTTTCCAACTGGGCGTGGTACGAAAACTTGGTTCACTGATTTCAGCGATTTGCAAACAAAAACGCGAAAATCTTTGAGAGGCATAATTTTTTCGTTTAGGGCAAAGCAGTCCGCCCTGCAGAGAAGCCGACCGTTTACTATGCTAACGTCGAAGGAATACGCGAAAAGCGGAAAGTGCCACTTTTGTAGCAATCATCATCATCATCGTCCAAAACGGGAAGGAAGACGCGATTGCCACCTTTTGCTTTCTTTGATGGAGGGTAGGAGCTACTAGCCTACAATGATCATTTCCATCGCTCCAGACTGGTTCTGGCCGAGCGATGAGGGCTACTGGTCACCCCATCGCAGTGGCTTGGTGGAGCTTCTGAGGTGTCCACGTGCACAGTTTCATCACTTGTCATCATCATTAGAGTGTAGTTCAGAGTCACTTGGATGCTGCATAACAAGCGCACCTTCCCTGTCTGTTCGTCGCGTTCCATACAAGATGTCTTTGTTCATTCCTGCAAAGAAAAAGATCGCATCCCCTCGCGACGTTACACTCTCAAACATACCACATTCGCAGCCAAAAACTTTGATGGTAAAAAACTGCTAAGTAGTCATGGCTCTTGCTTCCCGCGCAATAGCTTTATCCGCCTTTATCTGCGATAAAATTATTACAGCCACCAATAAGTACAATTATAAAAGCGCCCGAACCGATTTTTGCAGCAGCCAAACCCTTCATACGGCACGCGTGTTGTTCCTCAACCTTTGCCTGGCAGCTCAACAATTTTGTGGACCGCGGTAACGGGCTGCTTTCTTAGCGTCTCAGCTAAAGAACACCACAATATTCATGTAGCGGGTTCCTCATACATCCTTCCACGCGTTTAAAAAATCTCGATTTGCTTACCTTGTAGCAGTGCTAGGAGCCCGAGGCAGAATTCCGTCTTGGTGGAGAACGTCAGCAAAAAGCAATCTGCTAAATGTTTTCAACAAGGCATCAACTGGTGCCCTCTGTCATCTTATTTACCAACTGGAATAAAGATCGTGTGTCCTGTTGCCGCTAAACTTAGCGAAATAAGCTTACGTTAGACGTGTGTTTTGAACAGAAACGGTTTTTTCTTGGGTATACAGTATATTTGATCTGCGGGTTAAAGGGTTAAGTGGAACTGCTAAAATTTTTCAGTCATATCCGCAACATTGTTTTGATAATTTACCTGTTTCGTGATTTAGCTGGTATATTGCTGCAGATGCTGCACAAAACATGATAAAAAAGAGCAAGTTGACTGATTAGCTAAAGAACATGGCCTGTGCCTTTTTTAGCATCAGCCCATTTAGCCCTTTTTCCAAAGAAAAAAGTTTGTTTATGGTTATTATACGTTGATCTAGATTGGGTATAAGAGGTTTGGCAATAAGTTTACCAAAACAAAGACATAAATCATTACTTCTCCAACACTGACCTCTGCTGTGTTGCTTTTTTTCTTTTGATCACAGCGCCAAAAATCCTGAGCTTTGTAAACACAGAGCAGAAAGTGCCTTTTCAAAGACGTCTCCGCATGCGGACGACATCACGACTTTCCACAAAACCAATTGCAGATCTCTCATCCAAGTGCAGAAGTAAACATGCTCATTTTGTCCCATGAAAATTATCTTACAGTGCCATCAAAAAATGTATCTTATTACAATAAGTTGATGCATGTCAAGAGAGAACAACACATGAGATCCACACGGCTTTTTTTCTGTAACTGGTTGTGCAAACATTTAACAAAAATTTACACCATCTTGCCGAAGGGGAACCCCGAGTAGTATGCGAAACAGGCATGGGGCCGATTGAAGTGCCGATTAGTTTTCAGTTCGTCGTTTTTGTGAGGTTGAGGTACGTAGCTACCGCTATACTTACCGTTTGGTTTCCGTGGTAACTACCACACTTTTCACTTACCGGAACTACGAAATGGGAAATTGCGTTGACCCCACGGCTGTTTCGCATACTACTCAGGGTTTCCTCATGTGAAGATGGTGTGATTTTATTGGAGGGGGTGGGGGTGTTAGAGTGGAGAGGCATTAAAGAAAGAGATAGAGAGAAAGAGACGTTATACGTGGATTGAGGTTGTCTTTATTTAGGTCTTATCATTATCATATTCAATGCTAAAATAGGCGAGAATCAGGCTGGAGACAAGGCAGTTGGGAACTATGGTCTGGGCTGTACAAATAGCAGAGGGGACCTACTAGTCGAGTTTGCAGAACGGAATAACCTACGCATAATAAATACCTTCTTCTGTAAACGGAAGAGTCGTAAGTGGACCTGGAGGAGCCCGAATGGGGAGCACAAAAATGAAATAGACTTCATATTATGCGATACCCCTGGCGTCGTGCAGGATGTGGAAGTGCTCGGAAGGGTAAGGTGCAGTGACCAACGTATGGTAAGATCTCGAATTAGGCTAGATTTGAGGATGGACCGCAACAAGCTAGTACGAAAGAAGCCGATAAATGAGCTAACAGTAAAACGTAAAGTATAAGAATTCACGATCGCGCTGCAGAACCGATATTCCACCCTTAACGAGGAAGCCGAGCTTACGACACAGGAAACCAGCGACAACATTACACGCATTATCACGGAGTGTGCAGTAGAAGTCGGGGGCACTATGGCTAGACAGGATACTGGTAAACTTTAGCAGGAGACGAAAGGTCTCAGCAGGAAACGGCATACCATGAGAATCTATACCACAGCTGACAGAATAGAACAAGCCGAGCTCTCGAAGTTAATCAATAAGCGTAAGACAGCTGACATACGGAAGTATAATATGGAGAGGATCGAATACGCTGTAAAGAACGGAGGCAGCCAGAAATCAGTGAAGAGACGTCTTGGCGTGGGGAAAAATCACATGTATGCACTTAAGGATAAGCAAGGCAATGTCATCACAAATAGGGATAAAATAGTCACAGTGGCCGAGGAGTTCTATAGAGATCTGTACAGTAGCCGGGACATAGAGGATAATGCCGAACGAGACAGTAGTTCAGAGGAGATAGACATCCCACCAGTGACGACCTAAGAAGTAAGGAAGGCTTTGAAAGAAATGAAAGGGGGCAAAGAACCTGGTGAGGATCAGATAACAGCAAACCTCTTGAAGGATGGCGGAGAAGTTATACTTGAAAAACTGGCAAACCTGTATACGCAATGCCTAATGACCGCAATGGTACTGGAATCTTGGAAGAACGCGAACATCATCCTAATCCATAAGAAAGGCGACATGAAGTACTTGAAAAATTACAGGCCGATCAGCTTACTGTCAGTCGTCTACAAGGTATTTACCAAGGTGATCGCTAACCGAATTTCTGCAACCTTAGATTTCAGTCAACCTAAAGAACAAGCAGGTTTCCGTAAAGGTTATTCAACAATGGACTATATTCACACGATCAATCAGGTGATAGACAGGTACGCTGAGTATACTGAAGGCCTATATATAGCCTTTATAGATTATGAGAAAGCATTTGACTCGGTAGAAACCCTAGCAGTCATTCAGGCATTACGGAACCAGGGGGTAAATGAGCATTATGTAAGAATACTAGAGGATATCTACAATGGGTCTACAGCTACCATCATCCTCCATAGAGAGAGCAGTAAAATACCTATAAGGAAGGGTGTCAGTCAGAGAGAGTGACGAAACATTTATTAGAGCAGACGGTGGTGAGCGGAGTGGGTCAGGGCGCAAACTGGTGTAAAGACATATTAGTTGAAATTAGGAAGAATAAATGGACGAGGGCAGGGCATGTAATGCGAAGGCAAGACAACCGCTGGTCATTAAGGGTAACAGAGTGGATGATTAGAGAAGGCAAGCGTTGCAGGGGGCGGCAGAAAGTTAGATAGGCAGATGAGATCAAGAAGTTTGCGGGGATAAATTGGCCACAGTCGGCGCAGGACCGAGGTAATTGGAGAATAATGGGAGAGGCCTTTGCCCTGCAGTGGGCATAGATAGGCTGGTGATGATGATGATTATCATCATCATGTTCAACGTAGGTGACATCAAACCGTGGTTGGCGTTACGCTTTGATTATAACCGCCTCATGGTCTGTGAAATGTAAAGTCAAGAGCTGTTGTAGTAGATGAACCCTAAAGTTGCTGAAGATGAGGTCGATGCACGTTTCACGGATGGTTGTGGGCTGCTTGAAATCACGACCCGCCGGGACTCGCCGACCCACGCTGCTACCGACGACGATGACACTTCGAAGGCGCGTCAAGTGTGCTCGTCTCCTACTGGCCCAGAAAGATACCGGCAACACTGTCGCTCCAGGAGACCGTAAAGGGGAAGCGTGCTCGTCTCGTGCCGGCCCAGGAAGACACAGGCAACACTGTCGCTCCCGGAGCCATTAACGGCTAAGACACCACCGGGCGTTCAGCAAGCCGAGCAAGTGCAGTGGGGGTGGACGGCGCGACAGCAACAACGACAAGGGAGGGACATACCCCTGACCATGAGATGCTTTGCATGTAGTATGTATTCAAAATTTACTTAATTTGCCATATTATCTTGACACGAGCGAGTAATATTAGCTTATGAGCATGAAAATTACAATGTTAAACGTGTTTGCCGCATTCATATGCATATGAACTAAGTAAGATACCCACTTCCAAATTAACACGCTAGCCCACAGCCGCTGGGTCAGCCTGAGGATCTTGGAATCTACAGCCGTTCGCGCCTTTGCCACCTTTCCACTTCGTCCATGTTGCTTGATTGATGCCAAACAGCTGCCTGAAAAAAAAAAGATGAGTGATGATTTATCATGCTTATATGTATGCTTCATTGTATTCTACAAGCTATTAGGACATAACAGAAATTTAATGTCTAGAGCCAAGCGTGAAATTTTTTACATACAATGGTCTCCAACCTATTTTGGGCACCGTTTTAGTTGTGAAGATATGAGCACATGAACAACTCTTTCAAATTAAGTCTACACCTGTTACAGTGGACCCTCTTAACCCGGTAAAAAACGTGTACTTTTTAAGAAGAATGCAGTACCCGAACTTGACGGGGTGGGGTGGGAGAGTATATAAGTGTAAAGTGGAAACTTTGGCCAGTACTGCATATAGATGTCACAGACATTAGTTATTTCTACACACCTGCAGCATCTCTGCACAGAGTTCAGGTAGAAGAAAAGAATCGTCTAACGCTGTTTTCGTAGGTTAGCACCGGCGCTTGGATAAAGCCTAGCACATGCGGTGAAGCACATAGAGATGCACGCTAAGCTGAGCAAATAAAGCAGAAATGTGATAAGCAATTACTTACCAACTATAAAAATCAGTCACGGCCAGCAGAATTAGCCAGGCTCTTTTTAAACCTTTTGTGACAAGCACTGGCATAGCCAGGAGGGTAAGGGGGTAAAACACCCCCCAAAAGTTTCACTTAATGATAGAAGGTTCATTCACTTTCTTTTGAGGAAGCATGTAAAAAATGTACTGATGACGTCCTATATATACACATAGTCACATAGGGAAAGGCATTAGTACAATCCCCCCTCCACCGACATAATATTCTGGCTATACGCCACTGTTCAAATAGCAGGTTTACGCAAAATCATTCGTGAAACAAGTGGCATCTGACAAAGCCGGTGTCAGGCAGTGTCAGTCAACACGAAACTGATAGACGTTTTCTAACGACGCTCACGAATTTTAATGATCTTAGTCTGGTCAATAAAACAGCTGATATGAAATATTCTGATGAAGGACAGCTCTTAAATCGGAAGTTAGACCAGGTGGACTCCGCATGGCCAGTGGCAGATTGCACACTACATATGGGAACCATCCCCCTGCTTAAGGCATTTCTTACCTCTATCATCGAACATAACGGGAAATATGCGCGCGTGGTAATAATAAATGCCTATCTTCACATAAAAAACTATCACTGCGGCAGACTCGACCATTAGGTGGGCCACTTCGTCTGCCACAGTTCTTGAATATCACCGGACTCGTGTTTTTGGCGGCAGCCTATTTCTTGGCTGTGCAGCGCGCCGACTGCTTAGACACGTCCGTACTTCTGGCGATGCTGCCCTGTTTCTCGCCATGTACGATACACTTATCTTAGTTTATCCAACAGTGAAATTCGCTAGCCTGCTGCTGGTCGCACAAAAAAAGGCCACTGGCACTGGCTCGGTAAACTACCAACGACTGGTAACTGGTAAGCTGCACCAACTTCCTACCTGTTCTACACCAACAATATTGCCAGACAGCTGTTTAGTTTCCACAATAAACAAAAAAGCATATCGCGTTCTGGCATCGGGAAAGTTCACTATATTACCACTGAGTTAAAAACAAAGATTGGTCGTAATTTAGTGTGTTGTAGCCGATAGTCTGCTATAAACATTATGAGGGGACTGGATTCCACCTAAAATGCATGGGGATCAAACAAACAAACTGAAATGGTATGTTGTAACCGGAAGTCTGTGGTTCCCAGATCCGCTGTAACGAGCATAGACTGCACAACCACTACATGTAGCGAAGAACTCAATAGTGTTCAAATGCACTTTATAAGCGACCCTGAATTCCGGTCACCCCCGTCCGTCCACATAGCAAAAGCTGCGGGTGCGCGCGCTCCTCGTCTTCCTGGGCAACGGGGGAGATGGGCGCGCGCTGCCTGGCCGCTGACATGGCACATACCCACGTGGGGGATTGGACAGGAATCTCCTCGTCTTCCTTGGCAACGGGGGGAGATGGGCGTGCGCTGCCTGGCCGCTGACATGGCACATACCCACGTGGGGGATTGGCCAGGAATCGGGCGTGAGAAGGGCTAATGCACCCGCTTAAAGGAGTACTGACACGAAATTTCCAAGCTGAGATCCGCTCTAGCACTCAAGTACAACGACAACACAAATAGGTGTCTGTGCATGGCACATACCCACGTGGGGGATTGGCCAGGAATCGGGGTGAGAAGGGCTAATGCACCCGCTTAAAGGAGTACTGACACGAAATTTCAAAGCTGAGATCTGCTCTAGCAATCAAGTACAACGACAACACAAATAGGTGTCTGTGAATAAATGCATCTTTCTTTCTTTGTAGTTGTGTGTGTATGTGTGATCTCTCTTTCGCGAACATTACCGAACCGCGCAAATTCAACTCATGCATTCTCACTTTCACATTCTTCCCCTCGGGGAAATGCGGGGAAATTTTTTCTCAGAAGGGTAACAGGTTTCTTTGCAAACAAGCTGGATTATTTTGGTGTTTTTCTAGTTTAGTCCGAAAGTTTTATTAAACAGAACTATCGGAACTGCAGAAGTTCCTTCATCCCCTGCTGCTGGACTGAATGGCCTGGCACACAACACATAAGGGAAAATATTAGTTAAAAACTAAAAAAAATCATATCTGCCCTACATGTCCAAGCTTAAGCCAGACAGTTACCTCTTTTGTTACTGCGGTAAATTTATTGATTTTAAGGGTCTAAGAAAACATTTTTTCTGTGCTAAACATACATATTAGGCATACTTTTGCAGTAGCATAAAATGCAGGTTATTCAGCACCCTTTCCAACAACACTAGTTATAACAATGTTTTCATAAATAATGGTTGCAAAAAAAGTACCAAATTCAATATTTTTGCCCAGGCATCGCACAAAATTAAAAAAAAAAATTTGTGTATTACAAACCATTAGGGGTAGAAAAAAATTTAGAATATACATTTTGTAGATACACATCTCAAAAACATGTCCAAGAAAAAATTGATTTGCTCGGAACAATTTTTCAGGTTTCAACAAAAATGTTAGCACGCGTGGTGCCCGCGCTTTGTGGTGCAGCCAAACCTCTATTTGAAATTTCGCAAGCTTCCATGGTTCTCTGGAAGAAATGTGGGGCTTTGACGTTATTAAAGGCACCAATTTGTTCTCACGTAATTTCAAAATACCTCGTCAATGATTACGGCCAGCACAAGATTCAAGGCAAGCAAGCAATGAGGAGAAATGAACTTGGAGTTCACAACCAAACTTGGTGGTGGATACTGGTTGACGTTTTGATCGTCACTTATCTGTCAAAAATTTCAATTGCTGTTTCATGCGCTAGAATTGTGTCTAGCAAGTTTTCACCCCATCGCTGTCGTGCTATAAAAAGAGTTCATCACTACGAGCCTCCTACATTTCAGCGCCACGTAACATTTTCGGAAAGAAACAATATCAAGCGTGATGGAGACTTTGTCAGAATAGACAATTCTACCAGAGTCCTTCAATGCTTTACTGGTCAGGAAACTGCTCCGTAACTCAATGGGAGAGCTTCATATGCTCGTTTAGCCACCGCGCGGTGGAACCACCATATCACTGAGGTTACTCCTCGGGCGGCGTTGCGCAGGATCGAACGGCGGAGACGCGGCGAGTTGTGTTTGTTTTTGCGGGGGAAAAATATAACCTGAATCTCGCGCAGTTGTGAGGCGACTTAGGTAGTGCAACGACGATGCCGAACACGAGTTGCTTCCCGAGATGTCGTTCCTTATACAACGATACAACAGAAAGTGTTTCCTTGTTCTGTTTACCGAGCGACGGAGAGCTGCGTGAGAAATGGAGGCGCGCCATTCAAGAGAAAGAAACGGGAGATCACAGCATTGATTATAAGTGTGTGACAGTTTGTGGGAATGCACTGTTTGTGAGAATGAAAAAAGCAATGTACCCTTTTAATAATATTAATAATATAATTTTATTTGCAAAGTCAGTGTGCTCACCCAGTGGCGTGCACGGCTAGGAAGAAAGGTAGAGACGCTTACGCAGGTGCGCCTGCTAGCCCGCCACTGCGTGGGTAGAGGGAGCGTAAAACGCGTTGAATTAATAGACAAGGATTGGAAAGAAAAACAAACAAACGAAAACAAGACGACAACAGAGACAAAAAGTGACAGCAGAGAGATTGTAGGGACATACACGAAACACAGGAAGAAAACACGCAAGGACACACAGAGAATAATATAGACTTATAGTACATGGCGGGGCGTGGAGGAGACTAGGGGGCACTTGTCAGAAGGAGTGTACAAGACTAACTTAAAGCCGGATTTTTGTCAGATCAGTCATGTAGTAGCGGTGCTTCATTACCTGTTTGCAAACTTGTGTTACCTTGCCCTCATGCTTGCATGTAAAAAAAAAAAAGCTTTGGGACGTCCTTGTGCTTTTACTTTTCATATTTCCGCGAAGTATTCCGTCGGGTTTGTTTCGTTTGTTTTGTAACCGTGCAAAACCGCTTCCGATTTTCTTATCTGACGTTTCATCCAGAGCGCCCGCTTGCTCTTATTTTCGTACATCCCGTCAGGCATTATTTTTTGATATGGAAAGACCGTCTACTTGTTGCTAACTTGATTTTTTGTTTATTCGGCAATGTTGTCAAACCTATTTTCATGGAGCTGAAATTTACAACGTTTCGAGAGTAATGCATGCTTAGCAAACGCTGCGCCACTCACTTTAGAGACGTTCATCTGTATGTCGCAATGCGGACTGCTTCTTCGATGTTTCGGTTTCATTCTAGTCTTTTGTGGAGCAGGACGTCGCTTATATAAACTTTGTTCAAAAACACTTTACGTCGTTCTTGGCTACGTTGCAATATTCCGTTTCCTCCATGCGCTGCACATCGCAGCGCAAAAAAAAAGAACTTTTTGTACGCTGGACCTGATCTCTTGCCTCCCTTCGATAAATTGGAATTTTCGTTGTGTGTGAGAAAATCAGTTTTGTTGTTTCTTTTTCGCCTCTTTTTTTGCAAGGATTGCGAAGCGTGAAAGCGTAAAGACACACAGTGCAACATATATCTCCTTCGTGTTATGATCTTTCGCGTTTCTGCATCGTTTTAGATGTTCTCAAGTACGTACCAACTCATCTAAACGACAATACTATTGGGCTATCTCTTTTAGCGTTCTGTGCATTCCAGAGCAACCAACGGATTCATTATTAGCGTAGTCTGAACGGCGCGTACTTGGTTTCGTTCAGTTTCTTTTATTGTATTATCGATAGGCCCGCAGCAGTCCGTGACTACGGAACAACCATATGTGTAGTATTTACAACATATGCGTTAAGAAAAGAAACAATAGAGATTTACAAATCCGTAAACGCGACGGCGCCGCGGTTGTGCCAGAGGACGAACAAGCCGTTGCCATTCGCGGCCGAGGTCTACGGTAATTTACTAGGAAAAATATAACCCCATTGAAGACAGGTGATATACACATTGACTGGTCTATTCATCCCTAACTACTACAAAAAAAGCACACTTAATCAGCTCGCAGATACCAAGAGCAGCGGGCGTTTGCACACCAAGAGCTGGCCAATATGCCGCACGCGCGGAGGCTGGATACCCTTCGTGCGGCGCTGGCGCCTGTAGTGGCGCCCGCGCACCCTAAATGAAACGAGCGCCGACGTTTCGTAACCAGTAGCATTCAAGGACTCTGGTTCTACTAAGATGCAACGTTAGACCTCCGGAAATACCCCCGTACGGAAAAGAAACTGGCTGATGAACGGATGGCAGTGTTCAAGGAAATTTGAAGCGTTCTGTTTGTCTGAACTTTTCTTCACTGTGCCACTTCGGTGGAGATCGAACGTAGAACACTCAGACACATAGCGGGTGGCTGTGACAAGTCTGCCCCAGACCCCCCAGACCTTTCCACGGAGACGGAGCTTTGGGAGAGCCGTGGTCAGCTCCGGCCTCGAAGATCAGCTGCGCCTAATCAAAAGGGCTGTCGACGCGGCCCGAGCTCAAGGCATCCTGGAATGAGGACGCCTCTGTGAAGCATTTCTTCCTCGATTTAATAAAAGTTTATTCTGTCTCTTCTTCGATATCCGATGACTTGGTGTTATTCTTAGACCTAAAGCTGAAGCTGTTATGGCAGAACTAGGGTGTGGGTAAAGTGGAAGCACTAGTGGCGTTCTGGTTTCGAGCAACAGTAGCGGGCGACGGAAGCGCCATAGCAAATCAGCTTGAAGTTAGGTAACTCCGTACTAGTGCGAAATTTGAATTTTGCAACACAAAAATGAATCTGAAACTGCTGGAAATTGGCTGAAAGTGCCAGGTTCCCTTGTTTACACGCGAGGGACCTTCAAAAATAGGCTGTGCTAGAATAAAGCTATCCTTTTTCCGAAGCAAACATCACTAGTGAGTAGCCTGCGTCATTTTTTGGTAATTATCACGTCTCAATGCTGCCGGATTACAAAGATAACATAGTTTGGCATTGGCATTCTACCTGCTAGGAGCCATTTGATAAAAAATGACGGCAATGCAGCCTAACCACGAGTAGCACGCTTTTTTTCAAGTGCAGCATCAATGCCCCCTTTCATGAACAGCAACCCCTTTCCAACTGATTATCAAGACATTTCACAGGGCTACCAATAATGTCCTAATGGGTTTGGTGATATGCAGTGTACGTCCAAAATAAATTTTGCCGGTGCGAAATTTCAGTACAGTCGGCCTTCGATTGGCCCACCTGGAGTTTTTTTTAACATGCACATAGCAGGCACACAATCCTTTTAATACTTCACCATCAGAAACAGGTGTTACAGCCAAATATCAAAACTGTGACCTTGTGCACAGCAGCAGCATGCCTTTGTCTCTGGGCTACTGGCAGGTCAACAAACTATTCTGAGTGGCTTGAAGGAAACGCGCACGCAATTCACTACTCAAGCAAGTCCCCAAAACCAATGTTAGGAATGAAAAAAAGTTATGTGGTTTAACGTATCAAAGCTACACCTGTGCTATGGGGTGTGCTTTTGTGCAGGGCTTCGAATTAGGTTGGAACACAAAGAGACCTTTCACACGGTTTTTTAACAGTCATTGTCCAGACAGTTTCTTTAAAAATTACATCTGATAATTTACCGTCCCTTAGCGCCCAAGCTTAAACAGCAGTACGGGAGAAAAGAGAGGCAAAGTGGGCAGGAGAAAAAAGAAGAAGGTAAACACCAACTCGTGCCACTAACATACATCTATTTGTTGCGATTTTTTTTGTTCTTGTTCTCTGGACAGCCATTACAGCATTTGTTGCTGGCTCTGCAGCTGGAGTGAAACAGTGCAAAATCCGCTATCATAGGGTGGACATCTTTGCACTGGCTAACAATGGCTCTCCGTGTGGGCAGGGGCCCTGTGATTGCTCTGGGCAGTTACTGGTTTGATTTAAATATTGTTGTTTATATTGTCAGAGTGCACTGATGTATCTTTTGCTTCTTTGTGGCACCTAGACTCGTTGGTCATAAATGAGCCATCTGACTTCATAACGCTGACAAAGCCTGTGAAAGAATGTACAACAGACTGCCCTATTATTGAAGTGGTCCACAATGTGTGGGATGGCCTTCATACGTCTTGACTCCTGGCTGCACATGACAACAGAGAACACAAAAATGCAACATTGTTTGCTTGTCCATCCTGCTTATTTTGGTGTCTGAAAGTATTGCTCTTGAACGCTTTGTAGTTCGTGAAAACTACACTGCGTAAACTCATGGGAGAAAGCATAACACTAAGTACACTGCTGTGAAACGCAAAATGTTTAAAGCAGGCGAGACACGCAGCAAAGGTTTCTCCACACCAGCTGCAGCTTTTCATTGTGCATTGCTATCTGCACATGACATTTTTATACAATGTAAAAATCACTGTAGCCTGTATATGTTCTGTTCTTCTCTATATGTTCAGTACATGAGCACTTTTCCACACCTGAGAGGCATTTAGCTGCATAGTTACATTTTTGGCGCACCTGTACCTTTGTTAACACAGAAATGTGTTGCACTGCTTTGTATAGTGAGCTAAGCCTTCGACGATTGAACGAGAATCGTAAAATCAGAACTGGCAGCTTGACTGCCGCAAAAGATGTCCGAGTAAAATATATTGCAGAAGCAACAGCAAATACTCACCGCATGCTCGTAAGCTTGCTTCTCAAATTACTTTACACTGTAATAAGAACTGGACATGTATGCGGCGCTTTGACAATTTTACTGGACGACAGAAATACACCAGAAAACTACACAACAGTCATGGCCAGCGTAGGTTTTAATGGCTGTTTAGAACCGCCAACCAATATATGCTCTGCCGTGTCAGATGCACTAAGCCCCATCAACGCCGCCTGTATAAACATTGCCTAACGCGTGAGCGAAAAATGGCCCAACAGCCACTCTCCCGTTGCTCTCTCCTACCCTTCCACGCTCCGTAGCCTTCCAGCGTGCTTTCGTGTCCGCCAGCCAGCGCCGCTTCTCGGAAACTATGCAAAATAGTGGAAAGTTTGTTTAGCGTTCCCGAGGTGGCGCTCCTACGCCTTCTTGTTTTTTACCATGCCTGTCTGTCTTAGTCTGTCACTGATAAAACTTCCTTTGTCACGAAGCAAAATCTCTTGCGCTGCCGCAGGCTGATGGCGGCTTTGCGCGCTTATCTACTCGGATCACAGGCCCTGAAATTTTATGAGTGGGGCATCCCACCTCTATCCCCTCTGCATTTAGGTATTGTTTTGACCCCGCTGTTCACACTCCGCATCGGTACGCACTTCTAAAATTGAGGACTCTACTGTAGAAGCGGCCGGACAGCGTGGCGGGATCCCAGCTGCTTATCCTTTTGTTTCCTATAATTTTCTGAAGTTGTCAAGCACGTGATATTATTGGAAAGTAATCGTAGAAGTGAGCGCTTGAACAAAAAACGTGCACGCAATTTTTTCTTCTCCAAATACTCCAGAAATAAAAATTTAAGTAATACAGGCTGCCCATCCGAAAATATCGTTTTTCTGTTAGCTATATGTCTACCCGACAATCAGCATGTTCTTACACTATTTCATTTTTTATCTTTGGAAAAATGCTGCAAGTATGAAGCGAGCGACACGTTGAACGAGATCCCCAGTGCGCCACAGAACTAGCGCCCCGTCGCGGCTAAGATGTAAGCGAAACGGCCCTTGAAGCCCAACAGGCAAGCTGACAGACACACGTCGTAGAAGTGGGTGCAGCGTTCGCGACTCACGAGCAGTGACGTAGGGCGAGATGTCCGCCGGTACGCGCCACATAGCGGATCAGTGCATGAACTAAGCGTCCCTACCCTTCCCATTGAAAAGCGCGCGACGCGTCAGGCAATGTAAATACAGGCGGCGTTGGCCCCATAAGCGTGTTTTACAGTACACCTTGGCAAGTCATTTCATATTTCATTCGCCCTGATATGCCGCGCCCCGATAACTCGTGCGTGCGTGCAAAGCTCGTAAATGTCGCGCTTGCGCCACGACCAGCCTCGAAGGGGAATACTTCACACTTTCGGGAAAGAAAAAAAGCGCGCTCACCTTCTCGAAAAGCATGACGGGTGTCTCGCAGCGACGTGTCAGTCCCCGCGGGTCAAACCACGGCTATGAATTCGGGGAGAACAAAGTCAGGTTCAAACAAGGCGTTGGTTCAATGCGCCCCGCGACGCAATACTTCAAAGCAAGCAATGAAATGACGCTTATCTGCTGTCCCGCTATCTGTCGACCGAGCTATAACTGCGAACCTGCAAAAGATACCAAGAAAACACCGCAGACATGGCGCGAACAAAGACTTCTCCCGCCCAAACCCCGGTACCAATGCCACAGCAAAAATAACACACCTCACGAGCGATGGACGAATGCGGTGCCGTGTGCCATAGAGAAAATATACTGACTCTAGAGAGAAAGCCCGCTGCTGAGCCAATGCATTGAAACCGTACGACTCACAGTGGCAGACATGATACAACGATTTTAAGTTTGCCAGCTGAGATTTTGCTTACTAAAAACGGCGAAAGCGAGAAGTATTAATCTGGCAACGTGCTGCTGTGGCATTTGCACGTTCGGCTAGCGAAGCATGCCGGGAGAAATTGTAACATGGTGGCCCGCAGACCAGGCTGATTTTGTGTAGGCGGCATCGAGAGCATTGCGTAGTTTATCTCCTGTGGATAAGTAACCAACCTGTTTTCGGTTTAGCCTGTGACTTACATGTACTTCAGCTATTTGATCAAGATGTGGCAACGCGCACACAACACTTGCGCGCAAGCTCGAATGCGCCTATGGGATGCGCGAGGACGCCAAGGAATCAGCTGATTCGTACTGAGACGCACACAAAAATGAATCTCCGGTACGATCTCCGAGCATTTTTGCGCTGTGCTGCTTTATTTGCCTTTCTGTGACATTTTGCGAGGCGCTCAATGCTTTTCAAACGAAGTGAAGTGAACTGTGGCTTTAGCTGAATGTGAAACCTTGATTGACCCCAAAAGAAAATGTTATCGCATGGGCCAACGCTGATATTGCCGGTGAGTCGTGGTCTCTTTTGAAGCACAAGAACGAAAGATCGCGGTCGATCGCAGGCCAACGGAGTGGCAGAATGCAGGCCAAGGGAGTATGCGAAATACTGTCAAGCGGCGTGTCCCAATTTCCTGTCGGTCTGTATTCGTCAAGTTCTAGCTGCTTTCCACCACTTCAAAGGAAAAGCTTGCTCGACTGAATGGGGATGGTAATATACCGCACTGAGCGCGCGAAGAGAGAACATTGACCTATTTTGACTGATTAAAAAAACGAAACCGCATTTTGGATCCTATTTCGTTCTACTTCGTTTTACATAGTTACCTATTTCGTTAGTAACGATAGTCGCGATCCATGCATTGAATATGTTTATTTATGTTTTATTTTCAACGCTCGGCTGTACCGGGTTGTGTTATCTGCGTGCCAAGATAAGCCCGTGTTCCACTCTTTCTTCCTTATGCCGCGCGGGTTTGCGATTGGAATAAGCTTCCGGAAAACTTCGTTTGCGCATCTGGTGTTAGATTTGACATAGCTCTAAGGTGTTATCTGCGTGGCGGCATTGAAACGGTAATTCGCGAATTGCCGTGATCTTGTTCCTGTCAAATATGTTTTTGTTTTTTTTATTCATTATTGCTGCTGTGTGTTGCTGCCCACTGCAATGCGTGATGACCTCTGTGACTCGTTTTATAGAATGTCCAATTTTTCAATTTCACATTTCCTTTTGTTTCATTTCTCCTCTTTTATTTATTTTTTTGGCCGCGGCTCTTTAGTCGTTTGATGATGTACAATGTTCTTTGCTTCAAGCTTTTAAAAGACGCCTCTGTTGGTTTTTATTTTTGTCTATTACGGGGTTCGTGATTCCACTTCTGCATTGGACATTATTTATGTATCTTCTAACACAATGCCCTCTGAGCGAATGTAGTAAGACGAATAAATAAATATTGATAATCAGAATGTATCGCCCTAACATCACTAGCCTGCAATAGTCTTCTTTCAACTACAGTGTTCTCGATGTAATTCGGCGGTTAGAGCAAGGCTCGCGCCAACAGATAACGTCCGCAGAGCAGACGCAGCGGCATTCGGTTCGGCGACACTCTCCTGTGCACGTCACAACGTAACTTTGTTGACTGCAACTTCGCCGCCTGTGTATTCATTGAGTTGTTAAGCGAGCACAAGTTCGCTCCAATAAACCGTTTTGCCTTCAAGACAACTGAGTCGTTTTTGTCTACGTGACAATACATGTAGGAGGTCTTCATGACGAATGCAGGTGACGCAGTTACGTTCTGCTAACATATCGTATCTCAGTTAAGCCACATTCAATTGGGTTTTCCTCACTCTTTCTGTCCAATTATGGAAATTGCCTTCATTTTCTAAAAGCCGGAAGCCGTCTACGTTTTTTTTTACTTACATTCCTACGTTTTCTCAAATACGAAAGCAGCTTACGTTTTTTTCACGTCCGCTTTGTCCGTAACAATACGCAATTTTCTTACAGTGCAGGCAGAGTATCTAAACAATTGAGCGGGATTCGTAAATTCACACGAAAAAAAGTTCACGTCACATTCAAACCAGGATATGGCAGACTGGGAGAAAACGATGAAGCCTACGAATATCTGTAAAAACTAGCATACCGTACCCCAGGTTGACCAGGACTACGACATTTATCTCGTTGAAAAATATTGGCAACTTCTAATCCTACGCCTAGAACGACCATCCTTCCTCGTGCTACACAAAAAATCTAAGCGCCGAATAACTGCACCCTAGACGCGCAATACAACCTAATACATATATATCCGGAAGTCTAGATGGGCGAACACGTTAAGCAGAAAATGTGCGACATTATCCTTAAATTGCGCTAAATTTGGGCAATCGCCCACTCTGCTTTACGCGACGTGGTCATGAATATTCAAGGATATGCTCAGGGGCGAACAATTTCTAATAAATCTTACTTTCCCTTTCTTATTAAATATTACAGATTCTCTAGTTTCCTATCTCGATATCTTTCTCACTTTGCCTGTGTGGTATAAATAAACCAGAACGTTCAGTTAGGCCAGAACGCTAGAGAATAAATACGCTCAGACACTGACGCTGTCACTTTCTTGCTCAAACTGGCCATTAAAGCGCAGCCGCAACCTTTCCGGCAGACATCTTAAACCACACCATCGGAAATGCCATCTGCCTTTGCTGTGCAGCAGTGCTCGTTGCGGCTAGTTAATCTATCATCTCTAAACTTCAATTATTGAAAACATACATGGTTAATGCACGACCCCAACACAAGAAACGGTATCGCGCCATACATGTTAAAACCTAAACGTAGATGTCGCCGGCAATATTTTTCCTTTTTTTTTGCACTTGACAGTGGTACATGCTATTCGAAGAGCATTAGACAAGGTAGAGAGAGAGAGAGAACAAACTTTATGTTCCGCCGGACCTAAGTCCAGGTCCTAACTTCAAAGTTCAATTCACCGTATCCACGTAGTACTCCAGAATGTCCGTGCGGATCCGGTGCACGTGTTTGTAGAGAGCTTCCTTGACAGTCCGGATGATTACTGTCGGCGGGGGAGACAACCAGAGCTCCCAGGAGGTGATGGAGGCGAGGGATGGGTCAAGTGATGGCGGGGTGCAGTTCCAATAAGAATGAGGGATGGATGGGTAGGAAGAACAGGTGGGACAGGAAGGATCACCAGGGCGCCGATCGATGCAGTGAAGAATGTGATGGGAGGGGAGTGAAGAGATATGAGCCTGCCGAATGAGGCACGCAGCCTCACGAGTTAGATGGTAACAGGGGTGTGGGTACAGGGTACGTGAGAGGCGTTGGGCGTGTAATTGGTAACGGCGGGAAGCGCGGTGTTGAGTACGAACCGTCGGCGGGTGGTACAAGGTTGGCCAGGACATGGGCGGACACGGGAAAGGTACTCGGATGAGCGCGTTTGCTAAGGCGTTTCCGCAAATGCCAGCGTGGCCAGGAACCCAAACCAGTGTGAAGCGGGGCCGAGGACTCAATGCAAGTATCGGAGTGACGAATTCAGTAGTGTGTGGGTGAGTCTCATGGTGAGCGAAATTACGAAGGGCTGACTGACAGTCGGAGAAGATATATACTGGCGTGCTGGTAGGAACAGTAAGAGTAGCGTGCTCTATTGCAAGGGCAACGGCGTATTCTTCGAGAGAGGTCGAACCCAGTGGAGAAAGAAAGGAAAGCGTGGCAGTGTCTAAAGAAGGGAGTTGAAGAAATGAAGCCGTGCCCGTTGCGTTTGAGGGGATGTCGCTGGCGTCAGTAAAGTAAACGATGGAACCATGGGAGAGTAGAAAATAATTCGTCTGGAGAGGGCCTGAACGCGCAGTGCACGACGAGCAGGGTGTCGATCAGGGTTCATGTTGCGGGGCAAAGGCTCAACCCGTAAATTAGTGAAAGTCGCCAAGGAGGGTGCTCCGGTGGTATGGGGGTAGTTGCGAAGTGGGGTAGTTAAGTGTATTGAGAATAGCACGACCTTGGGCAGAAGTCTGAAGGCGTTGGAGTTGGGCCTGGCGATGGCACGCAATGCGTTGTTCAAGAGTATTATATATCCCTAGTTCCAGAAGGGTGGCGCTGGGGGGTAGGGGGGTACTCCCACAGCGATACGGTAAAGTGTGCGGAGAGAGGCCTCGAGGGACGAGAGCTGAGATGGCGAGGGTTGCAAATACGGAATTGTGAATAGTATACGGGACATAACAAAAGCATCGATGATGCGGAGCAGGTGATGCTCGTGCAGTCCAGCTCTTCGGTTGGCGACCCGGCGGAGGAGATGGGATAGCTGAGTGATCTGATTGTGAAGTGTGCGCAGAGTCGGTACAAAGCTGCGCGCATAATGTAAGGTGAGACCGAGAATCCGAAGGGTGTCAACATGCGGTATTATGCTGCCGAAAATTTGTACCTGAGGAAGAAAGTGGTCCGGGGCTACTCCACGCTTTTTACTGACTACGAGTTGAGCGGATTTTGAAGGCGAAATAGAGAGGCCGACAGACGTGACATAGCCTTGGATGACGTCACACGCTTGCTGCAGAGTGTCCTCCAGTTGGCTGGGACTGTCCTTGGTTGATCAGAGTGTGATGTCATCCGCGTATATAGAGTAGGAGAGAAGGGGGATGACATCTAATAGTGGAGGAAGCGAAGCTAAAGCGATGTTAAAAAGGGTGGGTAACAGGATGGAGCCTTGGGGGGTACCAGCTGATAGAACGGGGGGAGGTAGACCCCGGGATAGAGAAAGAAGCGGTACGGTTAGAGAGGAACGAACGGATGTAGGTATACATGAGAGATCCGCAGTTAGTGTTGGCTAAGTTAGCGAGAATGGCAGTTTGCTGAACATTATCGAAGGCCTTATGAATGTCCAGAGCAATGATGCCACGGAGCTGAGAGAGCTACGAAAGCCGTAGACGTCATGGGAAATACGGAGGAGGGTATCCTGAGTGGATATGTAGTGGCGGAATCCAGTTTGGGTGAAAGGGAGGGCAGAGTTGTGAGAAAGGTGCCATTCAAGCGCGTCAATGCCATACGCTCAAGCAATTTACCAACACAAGACGTAAGCGAGATAGGGCGAAGATTTGGAAGAGTGTGTATTTTGCCTGGTTTCGGGATCAAAATAATTTTGGAATGTTGCCAAGACGCCGGCAGTTCGCCACTGAGCCAGATGTGGTTAAAGAGAGCCAGGAGTTCTGAAAGTGCGCTGTCGGGAAGGTTGCGGAGTAGTTTATAAGTTATTAGATCTTCCCCTGGCGTCGTATTGCGACGAAGGGTGTTGAGCGCCCGGTGCAGTTCTGCTACTTTAAAAGGCTGGTCAAGGGGGGACGGCGGGAAGTCTCGGCGTGGAAGCGCAGAAGCAGGAATGTGTGTATTAGTAGGGTACATGAGTAAGCGAAGGTCCCCTGCTAGTGTGTTAGGATGTTGCTTTGTCGAGAAGAGGCTGCGGGGAACAGGGTGGACCGGTGAGGAAGGTTGAATGAGCGAGCGGAGGAGGGACCAAGCCCGTTTGGTGTTTATTGCTGGATTGAGAGAGTCACAGAAATTCCACCAGTTCGAGCGAGCTAATTGTTCCGCGTAGGTCTGGGCTTCTTGTGTCAGGATGTTCATTCGACGGCGCAAGCGACGGTTGGCTTTGTTCCGGCGCCAGCGGCGAATGAGTGAGCGGCGCGCGTCTCAAAGGTGCACCAGATGTGGGACAATGAAAGGGGCATCGGCTGTCGGGGCAACATATTTCGTGTGCCGATCATGATTGCGCATGAGAGCACGAAGCCAAGAGTCGGGATTAGATGGGTTAATGGTGGCGAGATCCGACAGGCGGAAACGATGCCAGTCAGTGAGAGCCACGCGTGATCCCGGACGAGGTTGGGTCCACATGAACGGTAAACGGATTTCAATAATGGAATGGTCGCTTCCGAGGCTTTCGTGTAGGTGTGACCATGAAGGGCTGCCTGTGCCCTGGAAGAATGACAAGCCTGGGGAGGTGTCGCGTTCGACTGAGTTGCCGAGGCGGGTTGGGAAGGCGGGATCGTTCATGAGACAAAAACGGCCCTGACTGATTGCAGTGGCCAAAGTTCGGCCCGTTGGGCTGGCTAAGGCTTAGTGTACACCCAAAGGGGGTGTGGGCAATTGAAGTTCCCCAGCACCAGCGTAACCTGATCCTTGGGACGTGAGCGGGTAAAATAGGGTGAAAGAGAGGGTAGTGGTTTGTTTGGGCGATGATAGACGTTGAATATTTTGATGGCAAGAGCCGAATTTGGATCTGGTTTAATGAGGATGCCATGGGCATGAAAATTGGGGTAGTGTAGGAAGTGAGGTCTACGGGGGTGTAGATGAGGCTTTTTGTAATAAGGGTGATGAGATTGAGGGTGGTGGTGTTGTCAGCAACGCCTGTGTGATAAGTATCGTAGCAAGGAATTTGGGGGAGGTAGAAAGCTTCTTGAAGAAGAATCAAGTCCGGCTGAGGCGTTTGTGACGAAAGCAGAGTTTCGAGAGAGGAGAGTTTGCGACGGAGACCTCGACAGTTCCACTGCCATATAATTGGAGGATGAGACAGCATTATAATTGATCTTCGGTGTCCGAGGTGAAGCTAACGTCTCGGGAGCATGGTGGAGGGGGGCTGTTCTTGCTGGGTGGGGTGCGTTTTCGACGGGGCCGATGGTCAACGGCCTCCTCGATGGTGGCGAGGCGGTGATCTAAATGCGAGAAAAGATTGACCATGAGGGCATGAAGCTCAGGGATTGTCTGTGGAGCGGTGGGTGGGAGCGGTAGGGTAGGAGATTTGGAAGGATCAGGCGGGGCGAGAGCGTTACGATAGGTGAGAGATGACGTTATTGGCGTGGCAGGAGGATGTGCAGGGTCGGTAGGTGCCCCGACGGAAGGCTGCTGGCTCACCTCCCCCTGTTGTGCTTGAGTATGGCCTGGTAGGCGAAGTCGAACATGTTGGGATGTGGTGACGCGGCGATGAGGTGATGGAGAGCGGTTTTGGCGGTGGAACCGGGAGGCGTGTCGCTGCTGGGACTGGGGCCGTTGTCGATGTCGGGATTGGGAGCGTTGTCGTCTTCGGGACCAAGATCGGTGACGCCGGTATTGAGTATCTGAGCTGGTCATGTCGAGGGCAGGTCTCTGGGAGCGGCGGTTAGCCAAGCGACGTTGGTAGGCGCGACGTGCCGATTGTGCGTCGGCATCCATGCGTGTAGGACACTTGGGCGAAGTGCTGGCGTGAGCTCCCTGGCAGAGGTGGCACTTTGGAACGCAGTCGTGTTCCTGATCCGCTGCCAGGCCGGTGATATCCCGGGAGCAGGTTGGGCACAGCACGGTTGATGGAGGCAAGGGACAAACGTCCACTCGGTGGCCGATGTTGTGGCAGGGGGAGCAGAACTGGGCTTTTGGTTTTTGGGGGTAGCACCTGAAGTCGGTGTGATGGTAAATCACGTATCCTGGGATGGTGGAGCCCGCGAAAGTAAATAGGGCAGTTTCAGTGCGGCCCATCATGCGTGCTGAGATGATGGAAGCACCCGTGCTGATCAGGTTGGCTGCGAGTTCTTCAGGTGGGGTGTTAGCTTGCACTCGATGGATCACTCCGCGGCAAGAGCCGGTGGGAGCACCAAGGTACGCGCCGAGGGGAATGTTGGTGTCATGAATGCGTAGGGATTGTAGTCCACGAAGCTTCGTGAGCGCTGACATTCTAAATGTGGATACAGATATGATGTTTTTGTCCGGTTGTGGTTGCAGAAGGGTATCTTGAAGCTCGCTAGGTGTTAGGTGGGCGGCCGCTGCGATGGCCTGGCTTATTGCGATTGGTTTGCATGCTTTCAGGGATAGATTGGATGGTCTGAACACAACAGTCGGTAGTTCTGCGCTGCGTCGACGAGGTCGATACACCGTTCTCCAGCGCGCGGTATCATCCGGGGTAGGCATTGTCATCGGAGGATCGGCGGCGAGCGGGCAAAGCCGGTGCAGAGGCAGTGTTAGGCCTAGCGCCGGCAAGCACTGTGACCCACCTTCATGGTGAAGAAACACGGTAGGTGAATAGCTCGAATGCTCTTTCCATGTCTTCTTGGAGGAGAAATGCTGAACAGTCAGTTTTTCCCATTTTATCAAGAAATAAGGGCGTGTTTAGACTCTGTTTGGTCAACAACATACCGTTATTTCCAGCGGATATGTTTAGTTGAACAAATATTGGGGAATAGTTTGATATTTATACCTCAATCACTCCAGAAGAGGTGCAGGAACAAGATTAGATAAGGCGTAGTCGATGAACAGGCTAGGTCCGGTGGTAGAACACCAACTTGCAACTGCAATAAGGCATCTGAGTCCGTAAGCGTTTAGAACGTCAGCGTATTCTAGTAAGAAGGAGTGGCAGAGTCAAGTAGGTTGACGGTAATTCTACCCATTATCAAGACGTTTTTCTTTACTGATAATAAGGTGTGCAGGACACTAATGCGGTACAGCAATAGGTAATACATTATGAGGGCTAACGATAAATTTAATCGATAACTAACTGCTTATTGTCTTAGTGTGTTGCTTTGTAATTCAGTCCAAATAGATTCGCGCTTATGGAAGTCTAGTGACAAGTCAAAGCGACGGCGATAAGATAATGAAGAAGCGATAGAAATTGCTACCCCGCGATGGCCACTACTTTCACGATGACAGTTTTCAGAGGGTACCCTTTAAAGCGAATATATTTCCATGACTCGGTGTCAACCACGTTTCAATCAAGCAGATAATAAAAAAATTGTGACAAAGGGATGATGACAGATATGTTATTTCATCAAAGTGTATCGTTAAACTGGACGTGTTAAGGTGAACGATGGAAGTAGAAGCAGAAGATAGTCGATTTACAAGTTCAGAAGGGCAGAAGTACTTGGCCATTAAGGCAAGCGCACTCAATCAGCACAAGCGCCAAGATTCAAGAGAATATAGCCAGGTCAGATTCCATGGAGATACGGAAGGATCGGCTGTCTTCAGTTTAGCGGGCTTTTATTTGGGTAATTTCCTGTCTAAACGAACAGCCACGCACTTTCTTTTTTTAGTTTTAGGGCTTGCGTGAAGAGCCGTTTAGTGTACTGGGTTAGGTGCTTGTTCACAGAAACCGCTTGCTTGTCTCCAACCAAATAACCTTAGCTGCCAGTGTTCTGCCAATCCTTCCGCTCCTCCTACACAAAGTCATTTTTGTGCGTACGAGAGAAGAAACACGCGAATATGTTCTGCTGACCAGACTTGGTTGGTACCTTGTGCACAATTTCTAGGTCGGGAGCCGAGACAGCACATTTCGCTTGTTCACTGATCGGGTAAATGGTCGCGACGCAATCGTCTCCCGCAGTTACAGGTGCCTCTTTCTCTTCGACATTACTGATCCTTAAATACATCTCAAGAGCAGAAATCCTGGTTTTCAAGGCGGCGTTTTCAGGTTTCAGAGCCTTTTTGTATTATTGGAGTTCCACTTGCTTAGTGCGTACACCTTGGACCAACTGATTTAGAAGCCCCACGCTATCCTGTATTTCAGAGATTTCTGTGTTAGAGGCACTTGGGACCGGCCGCGGTGGCTCAGTGGCTAAGGCGTTGCGCTGCTGAGCACGAGGTCGCGGGTTCGATTCCCTGCCGCGGCGGCCGCTTTTCTGATGGAGGCGAAAAGCAAAAACGCCCGTGTGTACGAGATTTCGGCGCACGATAAAGATCCCCAGGTGGTCAAACTAAATCCGGAGCCCTCCATTACGGCGCGCCTCATCGCCTGCGTTGCGTCGGCGCGTTAAACCGCACTATCAATCAATAGAGGCACTTGGGTGGAAACCAGCGTCAAGAACTTTAACTTTGACGTTTTCGACAAATTTCGCAAGAAGCGCGTCCAACATTTCCTCAAATCGCGCCCTAATTACCTAATTTTTTTCAAGTACCTCAACTAATTCAGCATTGGTTGGTATAGTAAATCGTACACAGCAAAAACAAGGGAACCCTTCGCCAAGGCACAACAAATCTCAAAAGCGCTGCCTAAGAAAAAAACTGATACAAAGCACCAACCCGTGCAAATGCTAGAAGACACTTCTGGCTGCCTTCCGAAGACGCCTTTTAAGGCACTCGTGGGCAGTCGAAGCAGGCTCGCAGGGGCAACACGGGCGAGAGAGAGAGAGAGAAATCTACTTTATTGGATCAAAAATCCTACGGAGGCTGCTGGCGGACCACGCAGGATCGCCCACAGCCCGACTATTCTAGGCCTGTCGTCAAGGGGCGGTGTCCCTCCGACCTCCACTCGGGCCGGCCGAACCGCGGGCGGTGCCGAGGGCTCGCATCCCTCGGTCCCGCGCGGCATCAGCCCGCCCTCGGGATTGCCGGGCGAGAGCCGCTTCGACCCGCTGGACTACCTGCAACTGCACTTCATAGTCTCTTGACTGCATAGCCCACACCACGTCCGTCGGTAAGCCCCCGGGTGTGAACCGGGTGGACACAGGTCCATAGGGCAGTCCCAGAAAATGTGGGTAATAGTCGCTGTTGCACTTCCACACACACTGCACTGCTCACTGTCAAACACCTCCGGGCACACGTAGCGCGCCAGCGCCGGCGTGAGCACAGAGTTGGTTTGCAGCTGCCTAAACCGCACTGCCTGCTCTCGCGTGAGTCTTGGATGAGGCGGTGGCATGGTCTGGCGACCGGCACGGTACCAGTCCAACATATCGGCGTATCCCAGCAGCGGGTCCGCCTCCTCTTCAGGGTGTCGAACCGGAACCGGAACCGAACCGAAAACCGGAACCGAACCCGAATTGTTGCCCGGAACCGGAACTGAACCGGAACCGTATTTTTTCCGCCATTTTGGAACTGAACCCGAACCGGAACGAATCGAAGGAACCGTTCCGAACCGGTTCCGGGGCTTCAAAAATGTGATTTCTAGTTTTCCAGTTCGGTACCCTACCTTGCGTCTGAAGATATTTTGCCACTCCCCAGACAGAACCATGAAATATTTTGCGTAGTCTGTAGTTCCCAAGGCCCATCATGTTCTCTTCTAATTATTTCCCTCAATTTAATGTAAAGTTGTCCGTATATACTATCAGTTTGCGTTAGGCACTGCCCATATCTCCCAATTATCTTTTACGTTTAGAATAACCTAAGTTATAACGCATATTACGAGGCAACATATCATGGAATATTCTTCATGGTTTCTCTACATCGTGTTTAAAATCGCGTAAAGTTTTTAATGTCTTGTTAATTCGCATGCATCCCTGTCCAATTGTGAAGGCCTTCAGGGACACCATCAACAATACATCCATATCTTCCACTTATAGTTTGAATGGGCAGTTATATACAAACAGCACTGAGACACAAACACTCGCAGTTTTCAAAATTAACGTAACTTTTTCATGTATACAGTGCCGTTGTGTCTTTCGGTTACAGCTATAAGAGAACATGAGATTTAAAAAATGGGGAATCCTAATTTCCACTTTTAAAGTATATTTGTTCGCATTTTTATGTTATCTCGAATCTGCTTAACCTTAAACTTAAGAGGTGAATGGATTGAAGTCGATTAGTGCGGGTTAGCGGGTAGACTCGCCACACCCCCTCGCCACATCGCCTCGCCACACCCCCTGTTTCCTGGACCACGTGTGGCTTTCGTGACGAAGTGGATCCTTTAAAAGAACGCTCCGTCCACTTCAGCATCACTTGGCAGCGGAGGCAGAGAACAGAACGGTCGCCTGATAGTCGCCTTCCTATTTCACAGGCTCGAATATTCTGCAGTAATCTTTGTTCGCTTACTCAGTGACTTTTTCTGTCGCCTCTGGTGCCAACCACCCAGTGTCTTTGCTATTGTGTGCTCTTGTGTATAATCCCGCATTGCTTTGGTCATGAAAACTGACATTGCTGACCTAAGACGGGAGATCGCTTATCTTAAGCGTGAATTTCGAAAAGAAGTAAGGGAAATGCAGAAAAGCTACGAGGAAATTAAAAAAGAATATGAAACCACTAGGAAAGAAAATGTGGAAATGCAAAAAGCCTGCCATTTCTTCAACAAAAGCTACCAGGAAATGAAAGAAGAATGCGAAACTACAAGAAAAGAAAACGCAGCTTTGAAAGTTTCAAGTTCGACGTTGTCATGATAACGGAAACCTGGTATACCAGTGACACAGAAGTGCTGCGCCTTTCGGACTTCAACACGTTCTTTCTAAATAGGTCCCACGGCGAGGTGGGGGTGTGTTACAGCTCGTGTCTACACAGCTTTCTTGTAGTACAATGAACGAATTTTCGACAGTTACGACAGATTATGAAGCTTTAACGGTGCAATGTAAAAATGCTATTTTTGTTGTTGTGTACCGCCCCCCTGATGGACAACTCGAAAATTGTTTCGCATTTTTAAAAGACCTCCATTTTGTTTCGTCTTATGGTTTACAAATAACTATTGGTGGGGACTTTAACATTAACATATTACAGGCAAGCGCACATTCGCGTGGTCTAGAGCTCCTTTTCGGTTATTTCGGCTGCATGAACGTGATCAAAGAACCGACTCGTATGGGCCGTCTTTCCCAAAGTCTTATTGATGTATTTATAACCAGTGATACAAGTAGCAGTACCATGTCCGGTGTGACTGGTGTACATATAGGTGACCATTTACCTATATATATGTTCTCAATGCACACAGAAATACTAACATGTAAGCAATGCCCCGAATCTTTCGCTTTTCACGATATTAATCAGAATACTTTGACTACTTTTCGTCAGAAAATTCCCTCTATTTGGTGGAATCCTTTACTTCTGTGCACCACTGCAGATGATGCCTACGATACTGTTCTAGAATCATATAAAGATGCATATAAAATGTCTTTTCCTCTTAAGATGGTCAAGAAAAATAATATAAGGAAACCATGGATTACAGACGAATGTCTGAAGATGATCCGTAAAAAAGATATATTGTACCATAAGTTTGTAAAAACAAAGAACAGGGACGATTTTGTAGCCTTTCAAAAGTACCGAAACTTTGTGACAAAGTTCTTACGCTATACTAAAAAAAATGTACTTCGAACATGTGTTTTCTGAGGCTTCCTCCGGGCGGGATGTCCTGTGGCGGGAATTGAATAAACTTTTCACCCACTTAACCCCCGTACGACGATTTGAATTGACAGTAGATAATAAACCACTCAAGGGTCAAGAACTGGCAACCAAGTTTAATCACTATTTAACGAATCTTATGCAATGCTCCCACAATGAAAACGCTATGAGCTTCCTAAAGGATTTTAACCACCACAGAGCCTTTTTTTCTCCGCTAACGCCTCAGGAAATATGGTCGGTTTTCTTGTCACTAAAAAATAGCAAGGCCATAGACATCGATAGGCTTCAGATTCGGCCTATTAAGCTTGTACTGGACCTTCTTGTATTGCCGCTTAGCCATATATATAACTTTTGCCTTACTACTGGTGTTTTTCCAAAAAAGATGCAGCAAGCTAAGGTCACGCTACTGTTTAAATCCGGGGACAAAACGAATTTTTCCAATTATAGACCGGTTTCTGTACTTCCAGTCATTTTAAAAGGCTAGAAAAAGTAATCGCGAAACACCTTGTGTCCTTCTGTGACAAACACTCTATTATATCATCAAAACAGTTCGGTTTTCGTAAACATATGCCAACGAATTAGCTTTACTAACGCAAAAAGCATGAATAATCCAGGGATTTGAAGAAAAGAAGGTAACTTTAGTTATATTTATAGACTTTTTTAAAGGATTTGATAGAATTAGTCATTTAACATTGCTTTAAAAATTACAAGATAATGGGTTCCGGGGGCTTTACTCTTTTGCAATCTTATTTAAGTAACCGGCAACAGGTCGTAGCAATAAAGGAACACAACTCTTCTTCACAAGAAGTAAGGGCTAGAGTTCCGCAAGGCAGTCTTCTAGGGCCAATCCTGATCAATATTTTTAGGAATGATATCGTAGAAATTACTGACATTGCACATTTTATTATTTACGCAGATGATACCAACATTTTCTTTCAATCGTGTGATACTACTCAGCTTTTGCATTTAGCAAATATAACCCTCCGAAAGCTTCACCAATGGACTAAAGCATACTCGTTAAAAATAAATACTAAGAAAACTAAAGCGGTGTTATTTTCACCAGCTCAAAGATCTGTTGACAGAAACCTCAGTTTGTACATCGGATCTGAAAAGATTTGTATAGTTAGTGAAATAAAAACTTTAGGCATTGTTTTTTAAGAACATTTAAAATGAGATGCCCATGTCTATCACGTCTGCACTAATTTATCTCGAGCGTGTGGGGTGCTTTGTAGGTTACGGCCTGTGGTTACATCAAATATTAAACTTATTCTTTATCATGCTATATTGACAGCTCACATTAATTACTGCAGCCTCGTATGGTTAACCAGTTCAGCAAAAAATAATAATAAGCTGCATTTATTTCAGAAAAAGGCCATTCGACATATCGCAACTGTACCATATGACTCTCACACCAACGAACTATTTCTGCAGTATAATTTGCTTCCTGTACACTGTATCTACAACTTTAATCTTCTAACAAAGTATAAAAATAGCTTGCAACACAATGGTGCAGCGTATCTATGTCTATGTAGTTTAAGAAAACCGCTGGACGTACCGTACGAAATTAGGGGAAGGAGTACATGGTTCGTGCCGTTTTCAAGAACGAATTAGTACAATGAATGGTTGCAATCCCGAACTTCCCGCCTTTTAAATAACCTAGCCGAGAGCGGCAAAGCTATAAATACAATTTCTAAGTGAGACTTAAGGAAACGTTTACTGCTGAACATAGAACATTTTTAACTGACAATCTAGTAAGCGTTGTCTCTCGTGGCAACCTTGGTTTAGCCAAAATTACTTGTAATATTTTTCAAGCGTTTTATTGGCATTGTCTTCATTCCCTGCAGACTTTAGCATCTAAAAAGTACCGTACACTGATTTTTGCCAATATTGTGTGTATTTATTTAAGTGGATACTTCTGTAGTGCCGATTTTGATGAATGTATGCATACGTGTATATAACATGACTTTTTCTTCAAGTTTTGTCTTTTGCTTTTTTTGTGTCTACACAGGTTCCGTACATATCCAATATTCCTCTTTTTATGTACCTGTGTACCCTGTTTTGGTTTGTAACCTTTATATGTATGTATGTACCTATGAGTGCCTATATGCGTGTATGTATATCATTTAATAAGTATCTTTTACAAACTGTGAGCTATAGTGCGTTTTAATGCTTTCTTTTATGTTTGTATGTAATATCGACATGTTAAGGCGAGATTTATTTTCTTAGGATTATTTCCTGTTCGTATGCTTTAATCTCCTGTTTCTGCTCTGCCACGCCAACCGTAAGGTGCAAACATCTCGTCAAGCTGCAGTTTTGCAGCTTTTTGTGTTTGTCCTGGCATTTCTATGTACGAAATGCTCAATAAAGTTGAAGTTAAAGTTGAAATTAGTTAGGTGAGTGAATGAGCTAATGTGAATTATTGGGACTGGTGTGTTGATTAATTTTTATTAAAAGAATAAGTGGGTCAGTTAAGGCGGATTCGACGGTCGGACCAAACATGATATCTTTGGGGTCCTTGGCATTTGGAAATTTTTCAGCGTTCTCCTTCTTGACCAATCAGGAAATTTTGTCACGCACAAAGTAGCCGCAAAGTTATGTGAAGACCGCCTGAATGCTATAAAAGGTCTTTCTTTATGCCCGTATTGTGAGTTCTCCGCTGCACCACAGTGCTGAATGTATCAATATGTAACCACTCCTGCCTTGGCTGCCAACAGATGGCTGGCAGTATATTACAAATAAATAAAATTATGTTGTTGCTGTATTAAAATTGACATCTCGGACTAAAGTTAATAACTAATTGCCTAATGCATATTGTATATTCATCAAAGAGTTTTCAAAACGTGTGTATATATGAGGGGAGACAGTTGGAAAGAAACTAAACTGCAAGAAAAAAAGGGAGGGACGATTAACTGGTTTGATGCAAGAGCCGCCCGATAGCATTCTTCAGTACCTTCTCTTTGTGTTACCGTTCTGAAGCCTCCCACAGGTGTAGCATCTCAACCGCCGAACACAGCCCCCTCTAAGCTGAGGAAGCGGCGATAGCACATGTGCTTACCCAAAGCGGCGTCAAAACTCTCATAACAGACCCTTAGCAGGCGTGGCCCAACTTTTCCAACGGTCGATTGCATGTTACAACACTTCCGATGTTCAACCAGAGACCACCAACGAGACTAGTCACGATTGTATGGGCGCCAGCTCATACTGGCATCCACGGCAAACAAGATCACCAACCTCGTGGTTCGAGATTTGACTCGCTTAGCCGGCGCTGATGAAGCCCGACCCAAGTGCATGCATCCTGCAGTCACAGACCAAGAAGTTACTCAGCACTCTGGCCTCTTCCATAGAACGTACTCCTCCCCGCACAAATCGCTACTGATTAACCAGGAAACATTACTCCGCACCCTGTGGGTGCGGAGTAATACACCTTTCCACACAACGCCAGACTTCACCTCTTTGACGGGACACAACTCTCTCCATTGCGTTGATTCTGTGGAGAGCCTGGGAACCTCATACACATAGTAGGCGGCTGCGACTAGTGTGCCGTAGATCCATCCAACCTTCACCTTTCCATAGAGAATTGGGAGACAGCCATGGCCAGCTGCGCCCTGGAAGATCAGTTGTTCTTGATGGAAACGGCTGTCGATTCGGCCCCCTCGAATGAGGACGCCTCTCTTAAACATTGCCTCGATTGAATTAAACTTCATTTTCTCTCTCTCTCTCTCTACAAGTGATCATTACTGCTGCTTGTGACTTCACTTGGCTATCATCTTTCCTAGAGCCCAATCGCTGTCACCAGTCGCTGAAGGGCCATTAGCAAGTTCCTATCTCCAGTGGTTCCCTATCCAATGTCGTCCTATACCAGCCGTCCAATGAGTCTTTAGAGCCATTCTTTCTTTCTAACAGCTCTGTTAGCAGATAAAAGATGAGCAGTAGAAAATTTTTCTAAATGCCACGCTTGGCAGTCGGCGCCACATACTCGTCACACTACCATAGAAAACATTTTGCGGGTACAGTTAAAGGAGCTCTTCAACACCTCAGATAATTTAACAACGTAGGGGTACGAGCTAGTTGGTACTTCATCTAAACACCGTAGAGCGCAGTAGGCAAGACAAGGGACGTCCGTGTCCCCCTTCGTCCCTTGTCTTGCCTACTGCGCTCTACGGTGTTTAGACCTCAGATAAACTCGCCGCGGTGGCTCAGTGGCTAAGGCGTACGGCGCTGATGAGCACACAGACGCGGTTTAGATTCCCGGTCGCGGCGGCCGCTTTTCTGATGGAAGCGAAAAGCGAAAACGCCCGTTTGTCCGAAATTTCGTGGCACGTAAAGATCCCCAGGTGGTCAAAATTAATCCGAAGCCCTCCACTATGGCGCGCCTTGTCGTCGGCGTTGCGACGGCGCGTTAAACCCAACAGTAAATAAATAAATAAATAAATATAACTAGGTAAATAAATAAATAAATAAACACTTTCGAAAACGCTTTCAATCTTCTTCGCGTCTGGAAGAACCGCGAAAACTATAGCTATTGCCAGCACAGAGCAACAGTGCGTGATTTGCTCGTCGCTGTGGATACACCTTCCGTTTGTGCTTCGCTTTTGTGGCTTTTTTTAGATGGCTATCAAATGCGTTCTCTTCTGCAAATTAAGGAAAGCCGGCAAACAGCCGCTACACCGCTGTAATGACGTCATTCAGCGGTCGAAGAACGCGAAGACCGGGAAGGAGAGAAAAATATTTTGAGCAAGTTTCTATGTTATCTGACGAGGAGAGAACAGTAATTTTTGGCTGAGGCACATGGCGACCCCATAGTTTAATGCGATGGTTGACTACTTTCTGCAAGCACTCAGGATTTAGACAAAAGTTGAAAAACGTGTTGCAGGGTCGCTTTAGTTTGGCGAAGACAAAATATTTGGGCAAAGAAACCTTCATTATGAATTTGTTGTTATGCCGATTTGATAAGGAAACGAAAAACGAGCACAAAAAATTAACACAAAAAAGACGCCTACTTTTTTTTCTTCGCACCCGTTTGAACCCGTTTGAACCGGTTCGAACGGGTTCGAACCGGTTCGAACCGGAACGGAATGGTGCTCTGGAACTGAACCCGAACCGAACCCGAAAGGCTTGAACCCGAACCCGAACCGAACCCGAAAAAATTCCGGTTCGACACCCTGCTCCTCTTCGTCCTCGCTCACCTCACTGGGGCCCGACATTTCACTACACCGAACTCTCGCACTCGCTGCACGCACCACACCGCCAATCACACGCCCCCCGGTCCGGCTTTCGTGCGGTTCCTCGGAGGCGTTCAGCGGGCCCGTCCCTCCGGCCGCCTCCGCGCGGTGGGTGAGAGCACGCGCGGCGGCGTCCGCCGTCTCGTTGCGGTTGGGGTGCGGGCCGCTGGTCGCGGGGGTTTCTTTGCGTGTTTTTCTCGCTCATTCTTGTCGTTATCGCCGATTATTGTGAGTTTCGGGGGTGGGTACATCGTCACTTGCATCCTAATCTTCAGTAAAAATAGACATTCGTTATAAAGAAGTAGCGGTTATAGCGAAGTAATTACGACCGCCTTCACCTTGGTTATAACGAGGTTTAGTGTATATAGCTACGACCAGTGCATGCGTACCCGGTATTCAGACCGGGAACATGTGGGTCAAACAATGTGGTGATCAGCTGCAGGAAGTGTACATTTGAGCTACATTCAGGATGGCGTGTACGTACCCTTTCAGGAAGCCTTATATTCCCATATGCAAAGCAATGTCCGCTGTACAGACAATTCTGCGCTACACGGCACTTTGATAACGTCGCGATTGTTTATGGTGCCAACGTTAACTTTGAAAACGCCACTTTTTACTGTACTGTGTGTAATTTCCCTTCAGCTCCTGTAATTTCACTTCAAGGACAAAAGAAGAATATACAAATCTTTAACACGTAGCTATGTCACTGGTTTTTTTAGCACCCCTGGAGGATCATGGCTGACAGGGCTCCATTCGGGCGCTCCACATAGTCCAGTATCAATATAAATGACGGTGTTTTTATTTCTTCCCAAATCAAATTTAAGCACAAACACATTCGGCAAGTTGCAAAGACAATTAAAGATGACTTTTTAAATAATGGAGCAGCACCTCATATTTTTGTGGTTTTATTCCTTAATCAATAAAATTTGTAATCGGCACAGTTTGGTTTTATTGGTCCAACGTGGACACCAAAAATGCAATTTTTATGTGCCTTCTTTTTTATTGTATTCCTGGAGGGATCAAATTGCCATTAATACAAATATATGTCTACATATTTAACGAGAAACTCCGCCCCCCCACCCCCAACTTACTCACTGACTGACTGACTGACTGAGTGACTGACTGTTGGACTGACTGGTTCACAGACTTATCAACGCCGTGCCAAACTGCTGCAGGTACGGCCTTTAAATTTCGGAGTATATTTGTGTAATGATGTAGGCACTGCAGAAGACGATATTTGGTGAAATTGCACTGATAAGCCAATAAAGGGGGGGATGTGTTGTTATCAAAAATTTGTCATTATCTCGTTTACCAGTTCACATATCCAAGTGCTTTTTGTTGATGTGTGTAGCCCTCTCGGATATATAAAAATTAGTTTTGTGCTTTTTTTCTAGCCAGCAAAATATGCTCGATTTTGAATTTTGGAACAAAATGTGCCATCTGATACATTATCTAATAAATCCATAACCGATTAATATCAACAGTAGGTTTTTGCCATTGCAGGTTACTATTACAAACACCCAAAACATATTTTAGGGACTTCGCCCTACGACGAGAGTTAAGGCACAAACAGAATTTTTTTAGATGACATGGCTGACAAGTATAATAGGCCTAGACCGTGATATCATTGCATAGTCCAGCTGCTCAATCAGAAGGCTTCAAATATCTATAGCACATTCTCTTTTTAGTATAGGAGATGAATATAGCAGAAATAAAATAAATTAGACTCGTGAGATAGTGAAGAGTGCTGAACTAGTCCTTAATCTATTTGTTTTTTTATATCGCAAGCCAGTTGAGATATTGAACCGGTTTTGTTGATATAGGTAACTAATACAGTATCTAAACACTTTGTGTAACCTTTTTATAACAACAACGTAAACGGGACCATCATGGTTTTGAGAAAAAACGTGTTTTAGGAAATTACTCTGTACCTAGCGGTCTACTGGTATATCCAATTCGTTTTTGCTTCCAAATGGTGCACTTAGAGTTTTCCAAAAACTGATTTCACGGTTTCGTACGAACACACCTAAAAGTTGCGAGCTGGATTTTTTAACATTCACCTCTGTCGTCGTAACTCAGTTCTATTTTGCCGGCACCCTGATTGAATAAACTTTAATAAAGTAAAGATGAAGGAAAGGGGAAAGGGTAGAAGATGGGAGAATCACAGGTGGAACCCTTTGTCAAGGGCTGCGGTGGCTTCTGCTCCCGTCGTCACCCGGCTGATTAGGTCCTTTAGAATGTGTATGCCGCGGCTGACAAGGCCGGCCTCCGACGATTCTTGTGAAGTCCGTGGCGGGTACTTTTGGTGTTCGGCCCTTGCCCAGAGGTGTGGGCAGGCCATCGTCGCATGAAAGAGGGTAGCAGTATCTCAATATAGCCTGCAGCCTTCTGTGTATTCGGGGGGACGATGCCGGAAAATCTTCCCCGAGCGAGATTTATGCATGAAGGTATTTGTTTGAGTCTCACGTAGCAACTGGGCTTCGGTTGCCATTGGGTGGCGATGGGGAATTGGATGTGTAGCCCGCTCATTTCTGGCATTTTGTAGGTATTCACCGTACGTTGTGGTTCTAGGGTATCGTAAGGCGTCGGTCACAGGGGGGTGCTGAGCGACGTCGCACGCTTGCCTCTTCACTGCCTCGTTACCCGGCAGTCTCTGGTGTCCGGGGGTCCTCGTAAAGTTGTAAAATTCTCGGGGGATTCCGGAAGTACTCTTAGAAGTGCAAGTGGTGTTACTCTTGTCGCTAGCATTCACACGGCATCTTGCGACTGGGTGATGATGTTGAGGCCACGGCCGTTTCGTGCTCCCCAGCGAATCGCGAGAAGGAGGGCTCCGGTCTGCGCGTGCAGTGTGGTGGTGTTTCGCATGTTGATGCAATCGATGATGTCCCATTCATGGATCGCCGCCACTAATGCTGCCGTTTCTTCAACATACTTCGCTGCATGAACGTACACCGTATAATCGGGGTGTTCGAATTTTTTTTCCAGTAACGTAACCCTGGCCTCTCTTCTTTCTGCGTGGATACTCGCATGCATGTTTTTCGGAAGGCGTAGAGCCTAATGTGGGATCGTTGTGCAAGGTTTAGGTCTGGTTTCTTCTCTTGGGGTCCGCAATAGGATGGATCGCCTATTTTTCATAAGATCGCCATCCCCGTGGGGGACTTTCCTAGTGGCATTCGGTGCACTTGAAATATGGCGTGTTCAATCGCTTGCATGGTATTCCTAGCTTAGCGGCGCTTTGAACGCTGTGCGTATTATGCATTTATGTACTGCTCGTCCGACGCTTTGAGATTACGAAATGGTAGACTGTAGCCGATACAAGAGATAAGGAGCGCTCATACTCTTCAGACGGTGTCTTCTTCTCTTATTTCATTGTGGCTGTTGGTATGTCCACTATGGCATTTCCTTGCAGGTGCATCCCGAGTATTATTCTTTTCCTCCTCTCGGGTATGGGCACTGTTCCTATGTGTAGTTGCGCTGTGGTGTTTTTGGACATTTCTGTGGTGCAAAGGATTCATAGGAATTCATAATTTGCTGGTGCTCATTTTAGTCCGCTCTCCAAGGCAAGCTCGGATATCCAATTCACTGCATTTTGAAGAGTCTGCGAATTGTCTTGTAGGAACCCTGGTTTGCATATAGCGTTATTCTTTTTTTTTAACAATTTGAGCTTGGTAATAGTTTGTTTTAGCTACATGAAGAAAAACAGACAATTGTTAAGAATACGTCGTGCAACGCTTTAGCAGAGTATATCTAAAAGGCTTTGCCCTTAGTTTTTTATGCAAGATATTTTTTACAGATGGAACGTAAAAGGCCATTTGATATCTAAGGTTTTCTAGGGGCAGAAAACCACTTTGTTTTAGTTGACGTTGTTGTGCAAATTTTAGGGTTTTTAGATATCTCGGAACTGAATTTTTTGAAGGCGCTGTTACCGGAGTCGTCCGGCAAATTTTCACCCAATCTGTTCCCAAATGTTCTGACGGAATTGAGGGTAATCGATTGAGCTTTTCTGGATCAATTTCGGCACATATGTATTTGCGGATTCCAGGGGCAGCAAAGTAGGGTAATGATCTGATACTAAATTTTATAATTGCAGCGGTTTGTGATGTAGTCACGTTGGATAATATATGATCAATCAGTGAGCTCGGTCCCTGTGGAATGCAAGATGTGGGAAATTTTAACGAAGATTCAAGGCCATGACCTAGCACATCGTAGCGTTATCTAGACACGAACTATCAGATGTGTCATATGTTCACGCTGATATCTTCCACAATAACGATGTTTTTATTTTCTTTGTGAAGTCGAGTCATAACTTCATCAAATTCATAGCAGAACTCTAGATATGAGGATGACGGAGAGCGATAGATGGATCCATTTATAGTGTTTGTTTTGGAAAGAAAAGTCTTATCTAGCTCAATCCAGAGTGATTTACATTTGCTGGTAGTGATTGAGATGCCCCATCGGCAGGTGTAATATAATGTGTTGGAAACGAAAATAGCAGATACGCCACAACGACTGTCGACACGGTTAGCAAATTCTGTTCTATAGTTAGGCAAAGAAAACACGTGGCATCGCTTTGTGTTAGCCATGTCTCGAAAAGACACGCAAGCGAAAAATTGTGACCAGTAAGGGTTAAAAAATTACCAAGTCATCGCAATGTTTGGGTAAGCAACGAGTGTATAGGTGAACAAGAGATTTATGATTTATTGCGTTATTCTGAAGATTTGAAAACTGATCGATGGAATGATAGACCATAACTCAGATTATGGTATATGTTACATGACCTAAGTAATGACGTGCAGGTCCTGGGCACCAGAAATACGAAAGACCCGACTGTCCTCTCATTTCCGCGCGAGGATCCTGCAGTTTCGCAAACAAAGAAATTGCCATCCTTTTTCCTTTTTCAATTTCAGGGCTTGGGCGAACAGGCGCTTGTTTTAGATGCGACGCTGAGAGGAGCATCTCTTGCTGGCGGCCCTGTCCTGCGTCCGTCGTCGTCGTCGTCGTCCGCGTTCGCACAGCTGCGTCTCTCTTCCGTTCACCCCCTCTCCTCTCGCCGTGATAGCGGGCTCTCTCCCAACAACTGCTGTGGCGCACGCAGTGCGCCGCGCTCTCTAACTCCGCCGGTGGGCTGCGCTGCGCAAGCGCGCTGTTCGCATGTGCAGCGCCCTCTCTCTGCGTGGTGTCCTCTCCTTTCAGCACGCTGCGCATATGAGTGCCGCGCTCCAGGCTGGTCTCGCAGTCGACGGTCGTCCGCGCTAAGCTCTCTCTCTCTCTCTCTCTCTCTCTCTCTCTCTCTCTCTCTCTCTCTCTCTCTCTCTCGCATTACCCGACGATTGCTCACGCAATACCAGTAATCGACCCAACGGAAACGCACAATGGAACCCTCTTTAGCGTCGCATCACACCAGGGTTCCCGCGAGGGCAGGTGGGCGTAATTTTTTAGGTGTTAAGTGATCATTTATGTACACGGGTTTGTGTTGCTCAATTGCACCCCGATCGACTCAGTTGTTAAGCGAGCTTTCCTTGCCTTCGCAGCAAATTCCGCCTTTTTTGCCCCAACCGAACCTGAGAAGAATGTTACATTTTTTGTTTGCTGGAACCCGATGAACAACGCCCAACTCATTGGTTGTGATGGGGCAGTTCTTCAGAAATTTTCTTCAGAATTTCGAAGCAATATAATTTCAACGTTGTATAGCCTTGAGTCTTGCTCTAATGCTGCAACTCTTTCCATTAGCTGCTGGTTCCTTTTGCCCAAATTCTTATTTGCTTTTACGAGTGCTTCTTGGTTTTCTTTGACTGACTTATTTAGCTCATTCAGCAGGGTGAGACTGGACTTAAGTTCACCGATTTCTTTGCGTAGTGTTTCTATTTCTTTGGTAAGTTCCGCGTTAATTGGCATCGTCACTTGAAAAAGGGAGTGAGAGAACGGAAGGCCCAAACATAAATATCGGAGACACACACACACACAAAGTTTGACAGTAGCAGTCTGGCAGCAGTTGGAGGGGAAAAACTTATACAAAATGTGCGAGGCAGTACCTATAACGTATGACTAACCTGCATGCAAAGCAGACGGAGATTAGTTGCGCAGTCCTTTGCCGCAACCGCTGCTGCCTCGACTGTGAATGGGTTAAGGTGGGATCGGTACTTATATAATCCTTGAAGCGGGGATGGCGGGGATGGTTTCAGCGACGATTCATGACGTGCTGATGATAGGTCGTCCGGGTAACTTTAACGTGCGAAGCTGTTGACACGTGGACGTCCGGTTATGAGCTGGTACTGCACAGACGAAAATTAGTTGCGCAGTCCTTTGCAGCAAACGCTGCTTCCTCGACTGTGAAGGGGTTCAGGTGGGATCGGTCCTTATATATTCCTTGAAGCGGGGCGGTGGCGATGGTTGCGGCGCCGATTGATGATGTGCTAATAATAGATCGGCCGGGTAACTTTCACGTGCCAAGGTGTTGACAAGCGGACGTCCGGACATGAGCTGGTACTGCACAGACGGAGATTAGTTGCTGAGTGCTTTGCCGCAACCGCTGCTGCATCGACTGTAAAGGGGTTCCGGTGGGACCGGTCCTGATATATTCCTTGAAGCGGTGATAGTGCCTAGGGTTTCGGTGACGATTGATGACGTGCCGATGATAGGTCGGCCTTATAACTTTCACGTACCAAGCTGTTGACACGTGGGCGTCCAGATATGAGCTGGTCCTGCAAGCAAAGCAGACGGAGATTATTTGCGCAGTCCTTTGCCGCAACCGCTGCTGCCTATACTGTCATCCAAACGATTTCCAAACGAAGTCGGCAGCTGGGAAGTTAGCGCCACCTAGCGTCACTAAAAAAGCTACACTTAAGAGTACCGCCACTTCGCGCAGCCAGAAGAGTCTGGGGGCCATTTTGTTTCTGGCTTGCAGTGTGGCCATCTCTCCCAATGAAACAGCAGCCGGTTGTGACAGACAGAGCGTGACCGGCTGCTCTAGCGCCCTGCGCAGCAGAGAGACACAGAGAGAGCGAGAGAGAGAGAGAGAGAGAGAGAGAGAGAGAGAGAGAGAGGCGCCCAGAAACAAAATGGCTGGGCACTTACGCAAACAAATATCACATAGTCCCGCCCCACCAATCAAAATCCGGGCGGCATATAACAACTAGAAAAATAAGTGCCGATACTCTAAAAGCATTTATTCAGTGACACTAGCCCCGCCGCTGAACGAGCAACACGGAAAGGAAACCAAGACCTACAAATCCATACCATCCAGCGGGTTATCTTATCACTGGCGTGGCAAGCACCCGGCGGCCGGGAACGGCTGGAGGGGCACCGGCCGTCCCTCAGGTAATGCAGACGACGCAGGCACGTCAAAATTCTGCATGCACACTTTAGTGCAGTCTCAATAAATGTTTGTTTTTAACTACAATCGAGAATTAGCTTTTTGTGGTTCCCTACCAGCTTTTCTGGCTTCTCTGTGTCCTGTTCTGATGTTAAACAGACGGTAATATTTTCTTTTGGAAATAGCTTGATGACATCTTGTTTATTTCCATTGACTTTGTCTCCAGACTTTATCTTGGTGTGAGGCCAATCACTTACTTTATGACAATTACAGTTTTGGCCCCACACTATTTCGCCTCACGTAAATAAGCGATTGTAGAGAATTTTTTAATGTCGAAACTAAATACTACGGCTGCAGACAATGTTACGTTTCCCCAGGTAGTGCTTATAAAATTGATGCAAGGGGTTCGTTGCCGCCTCCACCGGGGTATGCTACTCATCTTTCGTCTGTAGTAATTTGCTTTGCCTATCACGCACAAGTTTAGGATCGGACTATACTCAACGCGGGACCTTGTGTTGCAGCGCCCGGGCGACGTGCAAGTCATAATTTTTGGGCATGTTTGCCGTTACGAGCATTGTTTTCCAATGGAAAATCTTCATGTGACAACCGTTCCATTTCGGGTGATTACACTTTTTACTCGCTCAATCAGGTAAGCACCGCTTAACCACATTCTTTTTGATGTAGTCTGGCGCTTCGCTAAAAGCTGCACTCTGCAGCATTCATGCACTCAGCCTTCTGAGTGTTGGTGTAGAGGCTTGCAAACTCATTCCCCTGTATTTATTCTTCTTATGTTATTGCACTTATGGGAACCTGGTTGTCTCTAGCCGATGGGGACCCTGAGTCTCGGAGCTGAGTATTGTATAGAGCGTGCACGTTTTGTATTGCAATCGAAACTGCCGTTGTAATGTATATGCTTCCGAATGTAAATGACTTCACAGTGCCTTGGCGGTTCCTCTGCTTTCGTATGTTCTGTGTGTTGATTAAAATACCCTAATGTATTTGTATACTATTTTCTTGTAGTCATAGGTGAGGTAGTTTGTGTTCATTTTGGTCGCTTTGTCACTTAGCACCTCAAGCGGGTTTTTACAATTCGACCTATGGCTATTAGTGTGAAGTTATGCTTGGGTAATACAACACTGGTGTGTAGCTAAGTCTGCCTCCTTAAAGTGATGAACAAGCTCATCGTACTTTCTACGACGTCCCTAAAGGCTTCTGCCCTTACCACCTATATCTATACCACAATCTTGTGTACTCTTGAGCATTGATGAGCACCATCCCATTCAAAAGCTTTTTCGTACATGATTCCTAGCTTACCGTGTTCATGGCTATCACATCATATTCCAGTCTTCGACCACACCCCCACAATCGCGTCGTAGGCAGCGAGTACAGCTGTCCGTTTAGTGCGCATTCTTTTCTTCGTTAAATTTCGCGTGGTGCAAGTTGTGTGCTCGCAGTAGCACCCCCGGTCATCACCGCTAGACAACTAAATTCTGTGGGAGGTTGGAAATTGGATATTCATTTTATTTGCATGTCCCTTCATTATTGCCAGCCTCAATTTTTTTGTAGCTCTAGATACCGTGATATATAAATATGGCAACTGTAAGGAATAAGACAGAAATCTTCATTCGCCAAACTTTAACTTTTTTATGTTTTTGGTATACGATGGATACCACAATTCGATCTTTAGTTGAAACTGTCTAAAATTCTTGAGCTACTTTGTTTGCACATGTACAGAGAATAGTTGAAGCTTCAATGGTAATATATAGCATTCGTGGGCACTATACTACAATACCGTTAATTCGAGGATTGAGCCTTTATATACCTTTATTTTTTTTCTGTACAACATGCAGTAACACTGTCAGCCATTCTATATATAGTACCATTGAGAATAAGAACATCCACAAAACACACTGGAATTTGCGGTAGCCATGCCAGATTTCAAAGCATTCAAAGGTTCAGTAGAGGAGAAAAAAGATTACAGCAGATGTATTACATTTTATAGGCGTGCAAGAAATATTGATTGATGATTGATATCAGGGTTTAACACGCCGACGCTGCGCAGGCGATGAGGCACGCCGTAGTGGAGGGGTCAGGATTAATTTTGACCACCTCGGGACCTTTAACGTGAGCTGACATATTGTGCACACGGGTGATTTGCTTTTGGCCTCCATCAGATAAGCGGAATGGTGCAAGAATAATGCAAATTGACCAATGGAGCGGAAAAAAGCTATGCATATTGGCTTTGGCAGCGGAAAAAAGCGTTTAAGCGTTTGCGCATTTCACGGCACTGAGGGATTGGAAATCAGTAAGATTTGGTTAGCTAATGTGCAGTGTGTAGATGTAAGAGAAATAGGAGTGCTTGAGACGCTGATATTATATGCAAGTTTTCGATATACCAAAAAGGTAAACAAGTCAGTCCTCAAGATTATGAAGGTGCGCTGGCTTCCTGTTTTTTCCCCAAATCTACGTCTTCTGTTGGCAATTTCTAGCGATGTGTTTTCCCGCGCACGGGAAAACAAATTTAGGTTGTTGTAAGAATTAAAAAAAATATCATTGTCGAGTGCTATCAATATGAACAAAACAGTTAGGACACTTATCAAAGACGGACGCCGTAGCCGTCACGTACTATACTCCCACCGTCATGGCTCTACGCACGATTTCACGAATTGCCAAATTGGACCCTCTCCGCTGATTAAGGGGCTAAGGCGTCGGGCTGCTGAGCTGAACGACGGTGGTTGGATTTCCGGCCGCGGAAGACTCTTTTTTCATAAAGCCGAAAAGCAACAACTCCCGTGTGTTTGAGATTGTGAACCACGTTAAAGATCCCCATGAGGTCAAAACTGATCCGGAGCCCTCTACAAAGGCGCGCCTCGTAGGCTGTGTGGCTCTGCACGTTACACCTTATAATCATGAATGCTCAAGTTTGTTTGTTTTTGCTGCACTTTGTTTTGTAAAGAGACGAGAGTAGAAGCCCTGCTCCCCGGCTTTTACTGTGTAGATAGGTAAAGAAATTTTCGAATTGCCTTTAAACGAGGGATTTTTTTATGTCTGTTCTTTGTTTTCTGTCTGCGGCTCCTAAACGTTTGCTCATAGTGACTACAAATCCATACACTAAATTAAAGCAAAAGTATACCGAAAGGACAACCTCATAAGTGCTCGATTGGGCTCAACTTATAATTTATGCTACAACTTTGACGCGTGAATAAAAACAAAACGTTAAAAAAAATAGACGGGCAAAATGATGCGTGGTGGTGCGCACATGGTTTAGGGGTAAGGCAGAAAAATGTGGCCTAGTATTTCATGGCGGTTAATCGAAAGCCTTTCCCAAAACACTCGAAACATTTCTGTGGAACACTTGTCATCCCAAATTGTACATACTCCCTTTTGCGAAGTGGCGAAGAGACAGCTTTATTTCGTAGAAGGCCTTTATGCAGCCCCACAATCGCAAACCAAATACTTTTCTCATTTGAGCGGGCTGTGATCAGGCTCATAAATATAAAAGTGTTTGCCAGTTTTTGTACGCGCGGAAGGCCTTCCTGGAGTCTAGAGAGAAAGTGAGTACTAAATGAGACTCAGGTTTAGAGGCGCAGAGCTCCGGCGTCTTGGTCGGTGTAATTAGTTGTTGTTGTTGCGCGTTTAGGTATGGCACATACCCAATCAGGGGATCGGCCAATCAACAGGGGATGTTTAAAATGAATGAAATTTTTATCTAATCATGAGACGCTTAGGAAAGATAATTTGGACAGGTTGGAAAAAGTTTTGAGAAAAAAGGCAAAAAAATAAAAATCCTGAAAAATCAAAGCAAGGGTGACCAATCGCAATCATAAAGAGAATCTTTTTGAATATTCAATGTAGCGCACGAGGGCAGAGCATACATCCCGGCGGCAGAACGCCGTTTCGGATGCCCCGAACGATTGTATAGCCGGCACTGTTAGGGATATCCCCAAACTGTAAAGCGGCACCTCCAGGGACGGACGTCCCAGTCGGGAAAAACGTCGGCATGTCAAAAGGTAGTGTTCGACAGACGCGTCTTTGTTGCAATAGCTGCACAGAGCTGTTGGCGCCACACGAGACCTGTGTAAATACCTATTTAACTTGTGTACTCGACAACGTAAGGCTGTTATATTCACCTCTAAGTTGCGTGAAGGGCACCATTCAGGTTTCCATGAGAATTTAATTAGTGCGAAACCATCTTCTTTGTCGTTTTCAGCAACAAAATATCGTGAAAGCAACAAGCAGTTGGTGTGCCCACCGAAACTATAAAATGGTATGGAACTTCGGTTACGATCTACAAGTGCGCTACCTAAAAATTCCAAATCTCCCCGAAAACTAATTCTAGTTTGGAAATATGAATAAAAACGCGTCCAGAAATCTTGACGATGATGATGACAATGCTTTGCGGGAACAAGACGTGTTAGGCAAAAGGAGAGTAAAGTCGGTCAGCCAAGATTTGGTTATTTAGCTGTTCTTCGAATGATGTAGTTTCAATGATCTCCATTTCTGTTAGCAATTCTACGCCCTTGTCCCAATTTCTGGCTAGTAAACTTCACATCTGATAATTGAGCTCATATTAGTATAAGCATATAAAATATCTTAGGCGGCCAGAATACTTCAGTAGAGACCAGTTTCGATATTTGTCTGGGTTGCCAGTTTAAAGGTTTTTAAAGAGAGAGAAAACATGTAATTTTTTACGCTAAATTCTAAATGGCACTTTCTAAACAAAATCATTCAGGTTACTCATGAAGCGTGCATCAAAAACTTCACGGCTACATCGTCTCTGAGCCACGTTCGCTCAATTCGTTTTTCTTTTTTCAAAAGATAGTTCGCCACGCCGACTCACCAGTCTTCATGGCGCAGCTTCTCCATATTCCCAGTTCTTTTTGTCTAAATTCTTGTCACGTGTACGAACACTCACCTGTAATTATTTTTGTCTTTTTATTTGTAGCAACCCAGAAGATTACGCATATGATCTGGATTTCATTGCTTCAGCTTTAATCCACTACAAAAACAACAGTTGTAAAAGTTGAAATTTTGCACTATAACACATTTATAGAAAATAGCCTTGCAGTGATCCCAGTGAGGGAGTTCTAGTTTATAATGGCTAATTTCTCCCATGACGTCATGATGGGCAGAGACACTTATGCCAATAACGGTGCTAGGAGTCACTTGTAGGAAAGGGTGATAACAATTGATCAGGCCAGCTTGATAAAAAAAGTCTAGCTATCAGTCAATTTCCTCCTGCCCGCCTTCTTCGAGCTGTTAGACGAATGCAGGTTGAGAAGTGTCTCTGCCGGTCACGCTGTGACGCCGACAGTGAGCCCCGAAAATCGTACTGCTCTTACGCATAACGTACGTACCAAAATACCCGAAAAACCAGAGGGCTATCAGAGGGTATCAAACTTTAAAAAAGGCGCACCTATGGAATTTATCAGGTAATTTGAGGAAGCAAGGAATGCAAGTGCTGTCGCGGTCTTTAAACACGTGTCGAACGTCCCCTGGCCTTCTGCTAAATTACTTCCTGTGAACCACATGCTACTCAATGAAAAACATAGTAGTTAAAGTTGGTTATACGCACCCACAGAGACGGTTTTTCTTCGACTTCCAAGTTACAACATACCTACACGAAGATTCTCGGAATGATGACTACAAATGGAGCGCGATATCAGCGACAGTAAATGTACCGCGCCACTCATAGTACACGGAGCGGAAACACTGGGGTGGCGATTGCGTTCCAGGTGCCCCTGTCGATCTCCCACCACAAGACTAAGACGCAGACGTCAACTTTCTCGCCATCGTGACAGAAAGCAACCTAGCCATTCAGCAGGGGGCCGACTTCAAGTATTGCGTCATAACCGACTACCACAATGGCCACATTTTCGCCGTGCGAAGAGTTTTAAGCAGAACTCCTCTGCGTCTGCCCTAATAGGAACGGGGCAGCACAGACATCAACACCGTCCAGCAGTCTTTACAGCTTTTTAGCAGCAAAGCTGTTTAGGAAGCCCTAATGTTTTGTGTTTCCAAGTGAAAATACAACAAAAGTTTCTACCACGCGCACGGGAGCGCGGGCCCCGCGGCGACTACCCACTGTTAACAAACTGATAAAATGCCTAGTGAGTGAGTGAGTGAAGACTTTATTAAAATCGCCGGCAGGCAGCCTCCGTTACCGACGTGCCGTGACGCGGCCCTACGTCTTTCCGGCTGGGCTCTTTACTAGGCAGCTCCCTCGCTACTAGTGTCGAGGTCCTCCGGCCTGCCCGCGCTTTGCGGCCGGGCCCTCTCGGCTTTCGCTCGGGCGATGCTGTTCAAGTGCCGCCAGGATCTGCTGGACGGCCTGTAGTTGTACGCCCTGGTCACTGCTCCGCGCCGCGGTCAGGTACCACGGCGGGTTCTTTGTTTCCATTGACGCTTCTGTAGGTCTTGCCGGGCAGTCCCACAGGATGTGAGCCATCGTAGCCCGCGCACTGCGGCACACTTTGCACGTATTGTCCTCGTATTGCTCGGGGAACACATGCTTCATGATGACAGGGGTCAGTAAGGAACCCGTATGCAATTGTCTTAGTACCACCGCTTGCTCCCTGGCCAGGCCGGGGTGCGGCGGCGCCATTTCGTGCTCGTTTGTGCATGTGTCGGGACTGCCACGCAGCGTCCCCGGCGCACGTTTTACAAGTTAAGGACACCAACTTAGAGAGAGATTGGTCAAGATTGGTCAATAAAACTCCAGTACTCGCCGTAATCGTGGCAAGACCCACTCGGAGCCAGAAAGACACGCCATAGCGTACGCCGCTCCACATGATGTCAAATATTTATCACTTCCAAAAAAATAAAACAATCTCACACGTATAGCAACAATGATGGGGTAAAGGTGGTTGTGGCTGCGAAAAAAAGCAATTCGGCGGATATCGTGGACTTAAATGTTCGTGATGGTCGTGAAGGTTCCATAGAGCATTGCTGCCTTACATTATTACGAGTAAGTGTGAGCTTTCTTAATGTGTTGTAAAGTTGGGATCTATTTGAAGTTGATCGAGTTAACATCAATCAGCGGGCCTTTCATCCTACATAGCTTCCGTTTTAAGAAATTTGTAGATAAAGGTAGCAGTGCCTTCTTCCAGTCGTTGTCTGTTCTATGATACAACTGTGATACAATCCCTAACCTAGCATTCTCTCCTGTTGCTTAGTGGGGTTCGGATGGGGATGTGGTAGCCGCCGCCCCATGGCCCGAAAATGCTCAACGATTTCGGCGAAAGACTTCAGGCTATCGGGTATGTAATCTACGCCCTCGTCTTGATTGAAATTGGTGTTTCCAGAACCGGGAAGACGAGGGCGAATTTGAGGGGCTCGACGCTTGTGGGCCAGGCGGGTTGCGGGACAGGCTCATTGCCCCTGTTGCCAGAGCGTGCGGAGGGCCAAAGTAAGCGCAATGTTGTGCTTCAGTGGCGCTGCCGTGATGATGGGGCGAGCACAACATCCTGGGCTATCTTTTACACGACCTTGGAGGGTCACAGACTACGTAAATGCTGGAGGGCATCGTTTGTTGCTGGGCAATGGCCAAGGGTATTGCCCCTTCTTCGGCTTCTAAGACTGAGAACGGTGGAAGGATTGTCATAGCGGTGATGGTGTTTCAATTCCCATTGACCACGACTGCAACTAGAAGCCTTTGATTGTAGCCGGCGACCCCGATGGGCAGGGCTGCAGCATCCGTCTAGAGAACCGCTCGTGGCGGGATGCATAATAGGTTAGCTTTGATGGTAGCAGGTCTTCCACCTGATGTCACGATGTTGCATCGGATGCATATTTCTGGGGATGGGATTGACGTGTATTCTAGAACGCCTAGTTGCCTCTAAAACGCGCTTTACTCGGCTGTCGGGATGTCCATGCGTGGGGAGACCCGGGCGGCGGAGTACGGGCGCTCCCGCCTTTCGAGTTTTTTCGAGCCTTGTGTATTGGCACGTCAAATTGGCTGAGGTTATTTCATTGACAGTGTTATAGAGACGTAGATCTTTAGGTCTTTCTTTATTTGGTCATTGGGCTATGCGCAGCGCCTGTTAATAGCATTTCCGTAGAGTCATGTTTATCTTATCAGTTGCACGAGCCGAAAGGCGGAGGTATGGTGTACTGTAAATGATTAGGATAATTATGAAGGCCTGGAAAATTCTCGTTATGTCCGCCTCTCTCATACCCCGGTTCCTTCTTGTGTTTCTTTAATTACTAATTTACTGGATTACTAGAGCAGGAGAATGTCCTGTTTCCATTGGTGAATTGTGGATGTACTGATTGAAATGTCACGAGAATATATTTTGGCATTGTTGAATGTTCTTTGATTGTTTAAGGGTCGCGAGTACAGATTCCTGGACTGTTGGGAGGATTGTTGAGTTTCAGTACTGCAGAAAGACCGACAGAGTATATATCGACGAGAGAGGAGTAACGCATATTGTCGTTGAAGAACTTGGTGAGTTTTCGCCGGGCCATCCCTTCAGCATCAAAGGATGCGGTAAGAGAAAGTAAACGGAACTTTCGCGCGGTATGCGTCAGTTCGGGTCCGTTCACAATTACAAAGTCTGCTCCAGCCACAGTGGTGACTGAGAGCTGGTCTGTGAAAGCGTAAAGAGCGGAGAGGAGAGGCCGTGGCAATCCTCCGTGGTGGTCAGGCGGCCAACTCGAACACGAAGACGTCGCGCAGGATGAGTGGCGAGACCAATGCGAAGGTCTACATAGGTAGGTTTTGAGGAAACCGAGGGAAATTTGATTGAATGTCAATGATGAAACAGTAAAAAGATGCGGGCATTGATGTCAAGTGGTATGTATAACGGGTGCACTTTGGCGATAACCTTAAAGGCTGCCCGCGTAAATCGCGAACAATGATGGTTTAAGCATTGAGTAAACTCCAGCTTTTAGACTGTGCTGTTAATGCAAGTGCACCAAGCTAAAGCGGCGTAGGAAATTGCTGAAACGACGACGAGATGATTCAGTTGACGCAGATTATAACGGTTGACGAGGGAATGTATACGTGGAAATCTAGTTATTTAAGCAGCCATTTTCCCAATTATTGATTTTAAATTGTTGTTGTGGGTCACAAAAGTGAGGTGGTTGTCAAATACAACTATTAGGAGTTTCGTTTTGTAGACTTACTTGATGGGTACGCCGAGAAGTCTGATGGTACGCTTCCACAACGCCCCTCTGTGACCTCTTGAAGGGAGCAGGGATGAACATTTGGAAAGGTGTGGCTTTAGCTTCCTTTCTCTGCCCAAGCAGTAATTTTGGAAATCCTTTTGTAGGCAATGGCTTGCAGTTGACCGCGTGCGCGCGCGTGAACGAATAGTGTCTTCTGCGTAGGCCTGTAAATACGTGTCTTCTGGTAGCAGAATGCAGAGCATGCCAAAACCATAGCTTTTCCGCAAAAGAGGGCTAATTGGAAAACCCAGAGGAGATGTTTTTGTTGTAAAATGGGGGATGTTTCCCCAGAAAACGTCCTAATGAACGCTCCGCCCCAAATAAACGATTTTTCCAGCTCATAGATGTTTCCAGGGCAATTGTATGGCCGGAAAAGCTGCAATGATGATGACTACCTAGGGGGTTTGCAGCTTGTAAGGGCTCGTGATGTTGAATATCTTGTTGGAAGTCTTCGTTCGGACCGTAAACAGTCTACACGTTATCCACGAGATGTTGGGCAGAGCACGACGGGTGCTTGATCTTCCATTGTGTCACTGACGCAAGATGGCGTCAGGTGTTTTAATGCAGCTTTCCCTGCGGGGTACACACGATGGCTTGCTACCCACACTAAGCCTAACCGACTGACTTGGTCCCTAAATGAAATCAATCGCCTTAGAAAAAACGTGTAGGCTCACCAGCGCAGCTAGAGGAGCTCAGAGGAAGGAACCTGCCGCTCATTAATCACCTGGAGATCCTTGGACTGGTAAAAGACGCCGCGAACACAGAGAAGAAAAAATCTGGGCTTCGTATTCATCTGCGTCCCGACGCAGAGGAAGACAAAGCCACGATGTTTTCTGCTCTGTGTTCCCGTAGGAGCCCTGCGCGCCACTGTGTCCGCGATTTCGTTCGCCTGACACATTTGAGTGCGCTGGCACATGGTAAAAGGCCATGGTAGAAGGCACAGCTTCTGTCCTTCTGATGTGGAAGACTCCCTCTTAGCTTAGAGGAAGACGGGAGACGACCATCCTTGTCTACTTGGCACAGCTCATCAAGATGATGATTATTCCTCGTTTATATGCTCACACGCTGGGTGTTGGCCATTCACCTAAGCAAGCCATCATCATCTATTTTAAACTGATGTCCGGAAAGCTCCCTTAAAAACTCTCGCATTGACACTATTCCTATTTAAAAATATTCAGCAAGACTTTTCACTATTTATATTTATCTTCTTTTCCGATTAATCCGGCGAGATTTACACTGGATGAAGGAGACCTGAATATTGTTCCTAAAAGTAATATACCGCGAAAAAACGAATTATTCATGCAAATTTCGCTTGTTTAAAATTCTTCCGTGGTGTTAGTGAAAGTAGTACTGAGATGGTTCCTCAACAATTATTTCAATCTTTAAAGAGAATACTGTACATCAAGCATCAGTTACATGAACGACTATTGTCCCCGGCTTACAACTAGTACATGCGGAGTTTCTCTTAAGAATGGGTAAATCTGTAGCTCTCTTCACCGAAAGCGTTGTGCGGGTGAAATAAGTGGTTTCTGTAACTTCAGTGGTAATGTCTGTAGGGCATGCGCCAACGCCGAGATTGGCTGGTCTCACTACTTTTATTTCTAGTCACGACATTATCATGTTTTAGCCACTTAAATTTTTTTCTTCCTCTATAGCGATTTTTAGGAACGCGTAAGAGTATTTTGAGAACTACTCCTTCGTTATCATTCGTTTTTTGTTATTTGTAGGGAATCAAATGCTTGGCGCGTCCATTATGAAGCTCATGCGAGTACGCCATGAAGACGACGAAAGCGACAATCCGAGATCGGCTCACAATTGACGGTGAGCTACATCATATTTTCGTGCCTGTTAATGTACACGAGCATCCTTTGTGACTTTAAGTAAGCAATCAGATTTCATTTGCTCTAGGGTGCAATATATTGTGTTGTATTTCTATCTTGAATGATAATATGCGCGCCATCCATTGCTTGAGTGCCGTCGTGCTACATTCAGGCTTTGTTCATGTAGGTAGAACTAGGCAGACACAGGTCGCAGCTTCTGCCGTTATAGTGGGGAAGATTCTGTCTTAGCTTTCTGGTGTCAAAGGTGGTGGTTACACCTCTGCTCTGGCACCGTTTGTTGTCTTTTAAAGACGATAGCCGATAGCCCTTCCTCGGGTAGTTTAAACGGAGAATATGTGTCTGTGTCTGTGTGTCTGTGCATCGTGCTATCTATGTGTGTGCCTATCCGTCTGTCTGTCTGTCTGTCTGTCTGTCTGTCTGTCCATCTTTATCACCTTTTATTCGGCCGCCCGGGCAAAGTTCACAATTTTTCAAAAAGGCATTTATATAGAATACTATTTATAAACTTCAAAATTTTGTGGGCGCCTTCATACTTGTGAACATTGTTGAGGAAAAGGAAGACATGAGACATATTTGAGGCAAAACAACACTGCGCCAATGATACCTGCAGTGCTCCTTTATTTAAAATACATGACTTCTTGCATAAATAAATATGTCCACAAACTCAACTGGTCACCCGCCACAATAGCGCTCCTGGTGGAATTCCAAAAAGTCAAATGGCACTATTCAAGAAAGGTTGCAGTAGATGGCGCGTGGAATGCGCGCGGAACAGCGGAACGCGGCAACTTCGAATTAACTAGAGCAAACACGTAGCGTTTTTATCCCGGGAGAAGGGAGACGGCGCAGAAGAGCCTGAGAGGTGAGTTGGATGAGAATTGCGGCATTTAGTTGACAGGGGCGGCAGACAACTATCGTTTGTCGACGACATTCGCAACAAAGTGAGATACTTGGCCATTTTTTAGTGTGGGTTTGCAGTTACTCACAGAACGAAAACCTACTTGTCCTTCCGCATGTTGTAGTAATTTAGGTACAACCAGAATAGAGGTAACAAAAGGCTACGTGCAAGATGCTACTTTAGAATGTGTACATTTTATTCATTTATCACGATGCGCTGAGTGTGATGTGCCCTAAATACAGCGACCTTGCGTCCAACCTATCAGGGGTGAAACGTTTTTTTATGATAAGATTAGCACCACTTCACACATTTATCAACATCAACATCAGCGCCCCAGGTCCACTGCTGGACGAAATCTCCCCCATTCATATCCAATTGCTTCGTGCTTGATCTATTCGAGTACGCAGTTTACCCACGAAGTTCTGTATCTCATCCCTTCATGTGGTTATTTGCCTTCCCCTTCTATGTCCATCTCCTGGCATCTACTATCACTCTAATATTCCACCGGTTTTCGGTTCGTCTCACAACGCAGCCAATCCAAGTCTATTTCTTTCTTTTTTAGATCGCCAACTTTAGTTTGTTTTCTTATCGAAGTCTCTCAGTGTCATTCCCAACATTATTCGTTCAATCCCTCGTTGCGCTTACCTAAGTATCCTTTCTAGTTGTTCAGTAAGACTGCACGATTGAGGTCGGTCCGCGTGTCATCACAGGCAGCAAGCACCACCTGTAGATTTTGCTTTTGAGTGACAGAGGTGGCTTACTTTTATTATTTGGGAATGCTTGAAGGGCACTCCCCAGGAAATTCTTATTCTCTGTCGTCGTCGGGGACAGCACAAACCATCTTTGTCACGTACTTCTATCCTGTTACTACTTTTACCTTTTGTTCCCTAAGCTAAAGGAGACAATCTGGGCATTCTTATTCCTCATTAGTTTAAATTTATTCATATGTATTTTTATCTCCATGCCCACGCTTTCTAATTGTAGCCCCTCCGGCATTACATGCATGTGTTCTTCAGTCTCACTCAGCAAGGTTATGTTGTCAGCAAACCTTAAAAGGCTCAAGTACTGGCCGTTTATTTTTAATCTTATGTTTTCCGAGGGAAGACATCTGCATACATGCTGTGAATTATGTTGGACACATGGTAGCGGTGTGCCTTACTTATTTCTCATCGGAAATATATCGTTTAACCTTTGGAGCGTCATCCTGCCTCTGTATGTCTTATATATGTCCTCTCTATTTAATGTGTCCTCTAATGGGTCCAGTATTTCTATACGTCCTCCCTATTTAATTCTATTTTCTGTATTTAATGGTCTTTTAGTGCTTCTAAAACGGCTGCGGTAAGTACCAAGTGCGTTCCTGCCAAATACCATAGTGAGGGCCAAATCCTTTTGTGAGGCAATAAAATGCTTTCTTGTAATCAACAAGTGCTTTGCAAATGGGGTTCATTGCAATTTGTGGATTTTTCTTTCACTTTGTTGACGACATAGTATGCGATACATGGTTGAGTACCGTTATCGGAACGCAGCCATCTGTCTGCGTCAACGGTAACCCAGGCTGTCACCTATGCGGCTGAATTTGGTAAACAGTTGTAAACCACTGAGAGAAGGCTGGTCGATCTGTAATGACTAGGGACGGGAACTTTAGGCAAAATGCCTATTTTTTCCTTCAGTCCGCATCAAGCCTATTTAACATATAAGCATGAACTAACAGAAGGGGAGCATTTCAAACAATAGTTTATTGTGCCTATAGTGCCTATTCTGACTGTATAGGCGTTGTAGTGCCTATTTTTACTATATGGACTTTCTGGCGCCTATAAATGCCTTTTTTTGTGTTACACATGCCTTTTTTTGGTAGTTTATGTCGGTGCCGTGCAGGGACTGTTCTCACTCCAGAAGCCGGCAACAGGGTGTTTGTTTGACGCCGTTTGCACGATGATTTCGAGCGTCGAGCCAAACACGCCGTGAAGCGCAAACACTGCCCAAACCGCAACTATCTCGAACTTATCACCTCAGCCAAGCTTCCCGACGCCAACCCTTCCGAACGAAATCTTTTGTTCTAAGTGCTTCTGACGCACTGTTCCCGGTGACCTACAGCGATAACTTCTGCAAGTTACCCTATCTATTGCTAACGCAATGAAACAAAATCCGCAGCAAAAAAAAAATGAAAGCGACACAGCCGCGTACACACCGGTCAAGGTGAAAGACGCCTCCTGGGGGAATCCACGTGCAAATATCAGACACCAAAGTTTTAAGGTGACCCTACGAACACGTGCACTGTCAGGCGCCCACAACAGGTACACCACCGGCTGGCAAGAAGCAGTGCGTGTAGCACGAAGAATAAACGAGAAACGGAGCTTGGGAATGGGGATCTCAGCAATTAACAGTACTCTGGTATAGTGACTCCCGTCATCTCCCTTGCCGGGTAGTCTTTAAGCGCATTTAGAAACCTAGCGTTAAAAGAATTAGTTCCAAAGAATCCTGCGTGCTGTCTACTGTTGATAATCGGCATATAGCGCACAATCACTGAATGGCGTTATTCCCGCAGCTTCCCTAATGATCTGCATCTGCAGGACAGAATGGCTTAATAATTTTTAGATAATTTTTCCCTTCACTTTACTATCTATGGGATTCATCGGTGTTGTGAAGAGCTGGGGAGGTCGTTCTGCTCAGTCAATAAATAATCAGTTGCAGTCAACATCTTTTTTCGAAGCTCAGGTACGTCTTCAAGCGACACTTTCCGATTTTGCCTCTTCTACCACCGCCCGTTGTTCCACTTTCAGGAACTCGGCTGAGTGTTCAAAAGAAACACAGAACACTCCGGGTCTATCAACAGCTTTGCAATCGCCAAAAGCGTCGCGTCCAAAGTATTTGCACCACGCTACACTTCAACGTGACAGGGCACATTCGTGCGCTTATTTCGCGTTCTTAGCAGAAGGCAAATGAGCAGCTTAGAGCTTTGGCGCCGCTATGTCGGCTTAGGTCATTTGGAAGGTCCAGGAAAGATTCGCCACCATCTCTGAAGGACCGTTTGATTAAATCTGTGTGGCATAAAGTTTCTTGAATGCGTACGGTAAAATATCGGCCGAATGTTCTCATCAGCAAATGTTGTCATATTCCATATTGCATGAGGTCTTGGAGTGTCCTAAACTACAAGAGCGCTCCCCCGATTTCCCTGGACGTTGAGCGTTGTTTTTTCGCACGCAATTATCGACTGAAAGCGGACACAACTTCAAGCCGCAAATCATTGACATTGGTGTCGTTTTTCATGGTCCTCAGTCCTTTCTTTTGGTTAAGAGTGCCACTAAATTTCACGTCAATTTTAAAATGGCAACTCTTGTGCGGCCTATTTTTCCGAATAAAATAAAATTGCTTTGCCTCAGCACTCGATTTGTCCGCGGTATCAATGCAAGTAAACAAAATATGAGCTTAAATATGCTTCTTAACTAAACGCAAACTGAGCCTGTATATTGTGTTTGTTTTGAGTGTTTTTCTATTGGCGTTCTACGAATCTCACTATTTCATAGGTGCTTACTTGTGGTTTATGTCTCTATTGTAGAGATGTTTTGTGCGCTTACGATGCTGTAAGGCCGGTGTGCGGCTGACAGCAACCCTGTGTTATTTTGTTGTATTCTTCCCCCCTCCTCTCCCACTGTAATGCCCCTCGCGCTGTGGGTATTAGATAAATAAATAAACAAAACGTGAGCCTAAACGAGAGTATTTAGTGCCTATATATGCCTAAATGGCTATTTTTAGAGCCTATTATAGGCGCCTAAAACCGGGATTTTTCGGGCCTAAAGTACCGGTTTCTAGTAATTATTTAGGTCATTGGGATCTCTCTTCGCATTAATCAGTTTTTCCGTGTTATGGGCACTGTTTGAATCCTCAAACACTCCGAGATTAGTACTGCAAGCTTTTAGACTACAATACAACCTTGCGCCTTGAAATGTTCTCAGGTTATCTCTCCGTCACGTGCAGCTTTCTCTGCCTATTTTAATGCCTTCCAGAACCTTTCAAACTTCCTCGTGGGTTACTAGAGGGGCACCGCAGGTTGAGCGTGCATTCTCCGTTGTATCCCCAGGTCTTACATCGCTGGCATACAGCCTGGTGTTGAATCGTTCTGCTACTTCAGGTACTTCATTCCGGTTGTGCGTAATATTTCCCGGCTCATCTCTGACTGCGTACATTCTAGCTACCTTCTCGTAGTTGCTTTCGCGCCTTCCCCTATTAACAACGTTTACTCGATCTCAGTAAGGTTATAAGTACCAATGTCGTTTGTTTGATTTCCGTTATCAGTTCTGACCCTTCGGCTTATTCGCTCCTTCCACCGTACTTCACGGTTTCTTGTTCTTACGTTTGGAAATTAGTTATTAAATTTTCCTAATTATTTTTGCACTTTGTTTTCTAAATGTTGCTTCTCCCACAGCCCGTGTTATATTTGTCATTCAGCCTGTCTACACTGACCTCGTTCTGCTCGCTGACAAGCGAGAATTTGTTTGGAAGAGTAATTTTAAACTCCTGCGATCCAGGTATGACTGATTTGTATTGGGCTTTCTTGGTTGTCTCATTTTTGTTCTTTCTATTGTGATATTCAGCATTAGCTAGTATCTTATTATCCTGAAGTTGATTATTATCCTGAAATATGGCTTATGCCCTCTTCGACTTGTACGATACCTGGGTTGTCACTTAGAACGAAGTTAATTTTGTTTTTGGTTGCACCATGAGGACTTTTCCATGCTCATTTTCTATTATTTCGTTTAAAAAAATTGTGTTCAATAAAACACGCCATATCACTTTGCAAATCCCACCAGTGTATCTTCTCCACTGTTGCGAATCTTCATTCAGAATTTTCCCGCAGACCTTTCTGCCGTTTGCGTTAAACTCTCATATAAAAATGGGGAACTGAGTTGTTGCCTTCTTCACTGCTGATTCGATGTCCTCGTAGAAGCTATGTACAGATTCAGCATCATAGCTGGATGTTGGAGGATGGGCGTGTACTATTTTCAACCTGTATCTCTTTTTTTTCGCTTGATCACAGCAGCCGCGATGCTCTAAGAAATGCTGAAAAACTGTTATTTCTCTGAGGAATAAAAATCCCATCCGCGTTCTTCCTTCTCTTCGGTTACACTGTAGCAAAGAATTTGGCAGTTAGTGAGCTCCATGAAGCCTTCTCCGGTGCTTCTAACTTCGCTTAACCTTACAATATCACTCTTATTGACAGACAGATCCTCTATTAGTACATCTGAGCTTCCCTCGCTACACAGAGTGCGTGCGTTGAACGTTGCTAGGGTCAGTTTCCAAAGGCGCTTGTCCAGGCGAAGAGATTCTTAGCACCCTGTTTCGTATCGCTGTGCTGATTGCCGCGGTTGACAGGTAATCTACACCTTCTTGGAAACACGTAACAGGCAAATAAATGTGCTGCCCATAGATATTTCATGATTGGTAGCTTACATCAGCTATGCAATCCCTCTGGACAAGTTCGAAGGGCGAAAGCAGGAGCACTTGATTGCGAAGTCCACCTACTACACCAAGGGAAACGCACAATGTAAGATTTGTGAAAAAGTGCGTCAATTCATTCAATTGTAGCAAAAACCGGGTTGGCTGGTCCAAACATTAGACTACACCACGTGGCATTACGTGAGAGGAATAAGTACATCGGTTACGAAACTACAGCGGTAAAAGGAATAAATCCATTTTTCTACTCGCCAGAAGTGTAGTTGTAGCGGTTGTTAATAATAACAGAAAGGCCGTAATTTTTATTCTGAGAAAAGTTGTTTTAATGTTACAAAACCACACAGAATACCATGGGACCGGTTATTGACAAAACGTAACCGGTTGTGGACGAATCATATTAAATAACTTCTTAAAGTATTTGGCTGTCTTAATATTACAGTTGCGTGCAGCACAGTGCTTTTAGTATAGCTTGGAAATCTATGTTGGTCTTTTGTTCTAACAAAACGTTTTTTCTTCGTTTTCAGACCGGGAAGTTGAACTGATAGGAAGACAAGATGTGCATGTGCGAGACAACGTGCGAGATCATGATTCTTGGAATCTTTTGCACGGTAATCATAGAACTCTGTCTCTTGAAAAGTACTCAAAACAAATCATTCGAAAACTTTTTTTTAATCCAGCATTACTAATTCTAGATGTTTTGAACATGGGACCCCTTTTATAATACTAAAATTTCTAAAAGCTCTGAATAGGCACCGAAATATAAAACAAAAAAATCGGGAAGTGTATTTTGACCTCCTGCAGAGATTAATTTGTTGCCTACATTACCCGACAATTACATATTATTCCTAACGTGCCAGAACGTACCACCAACATCTAAAAATCAACACGGCTGCTTAAGCACTACAGCTCATGGCTGATCAAATAATGCGTAGCATTTCTTTCGGGTTACCCCCGCAGCCCTTACCAGCTAACGACCTGCCTTTCCAAAAAAGTCAAATATTGCATAGGTTACCTATAATCGCTATATTAGCGTAAATGGAGAGGACTGATCGAACGAAATAAAAAAAATAAAAATAAAAACAATGTCAAACCTCCCCGAGACTGCCGAACCCTATAAAGCCCTCCTTAAAACAATAAGGCACATTTCGCAAAAATTCCACCTGCAATCGTTCAAATAACGTAAACGAAGATAATTGGTTGATAAAAATTTTGCGAAACAAAAAATAGACAAATTTAGAAATTACGGAAAATGGCGAAACATATAATGCAGAGTTTGTGAAAGTTTCACGTGTAATTGTTTCTTCATTTGAAGATCATTGGTCGACGCAAATTGTGAAAAATAAAAAATAAATATCTAATAAATTGCGGAAAATGGCGAGCCCTGTAAGCCGTCATTTTCCACAATAACGCAGATTTAGCAAACGTCCAACCGATAATTGTTTAATAGCGTCAATGAAAATAATTGGCCCAAGAAAATTTTAGAACCAAAAAAGAAGAGAACATAATAAAGAAATAAAAGAAAATGGCCAAACGCGTAGCGCATGGCATTTCCACAATAATGTAGATTTCGCGAAAGTTTACCTTTATTCGTTATAAAAGCGTACATGGAGAGAATTGGTGAAGCGAAATTTTGAAAAAGAGAAGAAAAACGTAAAATAATTACGGAAAGTAGCGAACCGTGTAACGCCCTGCATTTTCATAATGCGAATTTCGCCAAAGCTTAACCTGCAGTTGTTATAATAGTGGAAATTAAAATAATTGGTGGGGCGACACTCCCAAGATATGAAAGAAAAAACAGCAAATGGCAAACCGAATAACGCCCTGCATTTCTACAATATAGCAGATTTTGCGGAAGTCCCGCCTGTTCTCTTTTTAGTAGCGTATATGAGATAATTGGTAGAAAAAAATTTTGACATAAAAGATGAAAAATTTTTAAGAAAAGGTTAGAGAAAATGGCGAACCTTGTACTGCTAGGCATTCCCACAATAATGCATATGACGCAATAATTTCAAATGTAATCGTTATAATAGTGCATGGGGGAATTCGTAGAATGAAATTTCGAAAAATAAAAATAAAAACAGAAAAATTAGAAATGGAAAACAGTATAACGGCCTGCATTTACACAATATTGCAGATTCCGCTAATGTTTTACGTGTAACCGTTGTAGCAGTGTAAACGGAGATAACTGGTCGATCTAAATTTTAAAAAGTCAAAAATAGGAAAAATATAGAACAAAACGACAAATGGTGAACCGTGTATGCCCTGAATTTACACAACAATGCAGATTTCGTAAAAGTTATAAATTTAATCATTACAATAGCTTAAGTGCAGATAATTGGTAGGACAGTAATTAAAGAAACAAAACAAATTGTAAGAAACTCACTTCCGACAGGCCGCGTACGAACGCTACGAATAAGTATTGAATTTCTGCAGAATATTTTGGTACAAAATGCCACCTATAAAATATCTCTACGACCATGGAATGCCCAGGAGCCCCGTGTGAAAATACGTCGCCTGCGTTGCGGTGGCGGTAAACACGGCCACATGTTCTTCTAGTTCGTTTCCAAACGGGCCTTTACGTGGGCTACAAGCGGGCAAACAAGCCACCTAAACTGGAGTCTGTCATGGCAAATTTAACTTTTAATGGTTTGACGATTTATGGCTAAGTATAGTTTGGTCATTTAAATGCAATAAATTGGTACATGCAAGACGAGGTCCCAAAGCGAAACACCGTGGAAGAGGGAGGGGACCTCATGTAGCAGCGTTATAGGGAATATAAATTCAGAGTGGTGTCGCAGCATTCGATTACACTTGTGAAGTAGAAAGCAGGGCTTGCCAAACAAGCTCCCCGAACAAGCCATGCTCTCTGAAATTAGGGCACATTTTTTTGTAGCAGTAAAAATTGTGGGCAGAAAAATCAAAATTACGAACGAACACGTAAACACTCCATCAGTTAGTGCGGCAGTTTGCTGGCTGACACTACCTAACAGCACCGTCGCAAGCGTTGATTTGTCTGAGACAACCCTGACAACTAACATGGGAAGCACTTAAATGACCGTGTTTGTAAAATTAGAGCTTACGTTTTTGAGAATGGTTTGTATGAACCTTAATAAAAATCCGATGAGTATAGAGGTCCGGCTACAGTGAACTAGAATGTCCTGGTCTAGTGGCGCGAACGGCGAGTAAGGGGCGTGCTCTTCTCTGTAGAAAACACCAGGTGACGCTGCTGCGCCCTCTTCAAAAGGCGCCGCCGCGGCAGTCGCTGTACTTCAGGCGATCGGCAATGGTTATGGCTGTCGTTGTTCCAATGTTGGGTAGTAATTAACCTTTACAAAAAAATAAAAATAGAAAGGCTACTCGCTTCTGGCATCCCCGTACCTTGCTAGGAACGTTTTGTTGCAAATCTGCCCGATTGAGCGGTAAGGAAACGGCTATAAATCGAGTTGTTTGGTGTCGTCTGCTACGTGCGCAGACGATCGATGCGAGCGTACGCGTTCGATGTGCTGCCGGCGGACAACTGCTATGTTTAATTCTTTACGAATGGATTTACCTTTTTATATTTACTGTAATAAAGTCTCGGCATGAACCTACTTGTGAATTTCACTCTACAAAAGCAAATTATACCCAGTATTCACGCGTCCAGTAGCACCTGGCTGATTTTCTCAGCAGCAAAGTTTGCAATGAACAAATTACCTTCAGAGGAAACTTTCCCCAAGCACTTAGTGCTGAAGGCAGCGTCTCCAAATGTGTCGTTTGAGATCGCAGCTTCGGCATTAGCACGTTTAATACAAACCTCCTAGCCGTCATTGCCCCTTTGCAGGCCGAACTGCTGTCAGCTTCTTGTAGCACACTGTTCGCAACAGCTAGGGAATTTATTTCACCGCTTCCGCATAACGTTATGCGGAAGCGGTGAAATATATTCCCTAGCTATATTTCCTGAAATATATTCCCTTTTTTTTGTGGTGTGTCACACCACGAAAAAAATGTTTGCGACGACACTTTGTCGCCATGCGGATATAAGAGCATAGATTTCTCGTGAGAAATGTCCAGCTTTTTTTTTCTCTTCGTATCGATGTCGTAGCGAAAAGAACGTTTCGATCGTCGCCGCAATTTAGCCGGCACCAGAGCTTTGAAGGAAGCTTGACTTCTTGAAGATGGCTCATAGTGAAAGCATCCCATTCCACAGAACTTGCGACTTTATTTGATGAGCCCTGCGGAGAGCGAGAATCCTCGTGGTGTGGCTGGCGCACCTCATCTTTTTCGGCTCAATTCAGCTTTGTCTTGGCTTCTTGCTGGCTGCCGAAACTGAAACTCTTGTTGTTACCCGCCTTTTCCTTTGCGGCTTCCACGTACATGCTCCGTACAGAATTCGACGCACAGTCAGGCAAGATGGTAGGTACAGCACCTGGAGCCAGTGACAGCTTCCCGCGTGCAAGTCGCACTTCACAGCCGTTTATTACGTGGATGTAATCCCGCAATAAGCACTCGGGCTCAAAGTGGCGTTCACCGACGGCTGAAGATATGGTCAAGACTTTGTCCAGTCTTCCCAAATTTTGTTCCCACTTTTTGCACAGTTCATCGTCCAGGGTAGCGGCGAACAAAGACGCCTTGGGGGCACCTGGGTAACCACTGTGACAACCCGGAACAAAGCAATATCCGTCCTTCGTTTTGACATCACGGCTACCCGGCCTGGCCAACCTCTATTCGACAGCACTCGCAGTAACTATATTCCTGACGATTGCATACCTCTTGCTTCTGAAAGGGAACATCACGGAAACGTAAAACACGCAGAAAATGAAAGGTCGGCCTCGACCATAAACAGCCGGAGTCTGTCCGACCGCGTGCCGCCAACGTATCGCACATCCGCTTGTATCGTCTGCGCCGCTAGCAGACGATTTGTTTGTAGCCGTTGCCCGATGGCTCAAACGGGTCTGATAAGCAACAAAACGTTCCTAGAAAATTACAGGGACAACAAAAGTGAGCATCTTTCTTCCATAAAGGTTAATTAATGTACCACACTAAAAAACGGCAGCGGCAATAGCTGGCGAGTGCCTCAAGGAACGGCCCGTTCAACCGCGGTACCGTTTTCGGAGAAGGCGCAGTGGCGCCCCTGACGGCGGTAGACGCGCTTTGCTTCAGCCGAATGCTGCAGAGCGCTTCCGTTCGCGCCACTGGATCAAGACAGTCTAGTTCACTATTGGTCCGGCCATAAGCAAACTGTGGACATTTTGCACTTCAGTGATGTTGAAGCGCCATCTATGTAAGTGAGCAATAAACAAGATAATCGAACAGCCGTCTGCGCAATGGGAGCAGCCCAACTCTGCAGCTATCTTTAACGTTTTGCACTAGATACTCTATGATCTACGTAACGACAACGCATGATTTCCTTTCATATCATTTTTGTTTAAGCATTCTTCAACAAAGAACAATACAACTGCTAGGTGAAGAACAAAAAGCTGCCATGCTGCCATGCTTGACAAACGTCTCGCCCCTCGCCCTTGAATTTGTCACCGGGCACAGAGCTTGGCAACGGTCACACGCACAAGGAAAGAAGCGAAAAATTCGCAATTACTCAACTACCAACTAAATCCGCAAGAATACAAAGTTCTACGTAAACAATGGTACCAGGCAATACAAGCACAAGAAGAATTCCACATCAAATTCCTCAAACCGAATTGCACAAACTCTAACGATTTGCAGCATACAATATTACACTTTAACAGCACTTCAAATGGAATGTGCAATAAATTAGAGGTTCGTTAGGCAAATACTGTGGAAAAATGGTTATCACTTACACAAATAGTTTCTCAACACTTTAGTTTGTGATTGTTTACAAATTGATATTTATCAGGAATGTATGACAAGTTCTGTTGCAATGACTGCAAGTTATATTATTAGGAAATTTAGGTATGGACCAGATATCACTTTTTCGCGTACACAACGTGTTCAGTCTGTGCCTAAAAAGGGAGACCGTGGCCGTAAAAAAATGTTGAAAACTATTAAAACTACAATAAAATGCACGTTACTTTCCCAACCGGTGCATCTGTACCCCTTTGAGTGATCTGCGATGTTAAGGCTGTGTACGTTGAAGCGAAATATTCCTTGTTACCAATAACGGACAACTTTCTTTTGACACAAAATTTTGTAATATTCATTTTTCCTGGTAATTGCCCATACCAAACTGCAATAGTTAATATGCGACATAAAGAAAATGCGGTAAGTGTGAACTGCTGCATTCAAAGGCAAAAGCCGTATACAGCGAGATAACGCACAGGTAACTTTAGCGAGCTTCTTGCAGATAGTTATTACATGTGAATCCCACTTCACGAGAGAGGTAAGATTAATCACTAGAATTTTGCGTTCATGCATAATAAAAAAAAAAATTTGTTTTTAGGTTATCAAGGGCATGATTACCATTTACTGGTTCGTTCTTGTGCCGAAATATGGTTAAATTTGTTTAATGGGGATTGATTTTTATGTGATTTATTTCTGACCAAATAGAATGTTTGCGTTATATTTCGTTATATTTCATTGCTATGGAATTACCATCAGCCACAGATAATTTTATACTACATAGATTTTTATACTGCATAGATTACCAACTTTACAGCGCTATCAACAATCACGATGCCATTAATGTACACATTGAAATGTAGTATGCCCAACACGCTTTCGGGGGGTACGCCAGGTATGACCGATGGCTAACAAGATTTCTAACTTTTCAATTGCACAAATTGTTTTGTGTTGTTCAGATAAGATTTCATCAACGCGAGAGGTTTCCACAAATTCCACTTAATAAAAGCTTGTCCAATAAAATGCAATGCTTTAAATGGTCAATTGCTTTACTAAAGTCTATAAAGATACCAACAGTAAACTGTTTTCACTGCGTACTAATACGCGTCATTTAAGAGTAAATAAAGCTGGTTCTCTTGATCTTGCGTGTGTGAGGCCAAATTGTGCATCCGATAAAATACTTTTAGCATCAAACAATTTTAATATCTGAATAAACGATATTAATTGTGGACCCGTACAAAATACTCGGATGGCCAAATTGGTTGACAATTGGAGGCGTTATTTGGATCACCATTCTTAAAAGCATAGTCACCCTAGATTTTTTCATATGATCTGGGAATACGCCTGCCTGAGTAATCATATTGAGCACATGAATCCAAACAGCAGTCTTAAGAAGCAAAACGTATTTTATTGATTTTATTTGTGTGCTGTCTGCGTCTACCACATTATAATCTTCAAAGCCATAAATGTTCTGTGTATTTATAGTTCATTCGTTGGATCCAGAAATATACTATCAACAGGGGTATTTGGCAGTTTTTCCACGGTTGCCCCTGGAGAGGCGGGCACACCAACGGTGCTAAAATGGCTACTAAAATGTTCAGCAAGTGCTACGCCAGACAACTCGCAGTATTTGTGAACTATCTTTATGTGGACATTTTTGTTCGCGTCCTGCAACAACACTTATCAGCTTTCAAACAGCGTCAGGGTGTTTTCGCTTGGTATCCGAAAAAAGCCGCTGGTAGTAGGAAGTCTTCGCGGCTCTAAGTTCAGCGTGTACAATGGTTTCTAGCGTTTTTTTTTTCACTTTAAAACTTTTGCCGGCAATCGAGTGCGCAAGAAGGTATGAAAAAGCTTTTGTATGAAAGGCTACCATTGGGGCGTTATTCTTACTTCTTTTATTCTTTTTGGCTGCTGAATCTTTCTGAAACAAAAATTTGCCATATATATTTCTACGAACGCAGCAATACCCTTCGAGTAGGCAGTAGTTACATCTGCAATATCAAACAAGTAGGACCAGCCGTATACACGTATTTCTTGCTTGAAGGATACCAAACAGCAACTCATCTGGATGGTGTCTTTTGAGCCTAAGATGTAAAAATAGGACATTGATCACTCAAGTATGATAAAATTGCGCATGCTTCCGTAAAGAATGTGTCGATGTTTGCCATTAAAAGATGATTTCAACTGCAGGTGGTTTGTGTTACTTCGGTGGGCGTATTAATTAGGTTACCAAAACCCGCAAAGAATTGAGCGAGTGACAAAATTTTGGCCCAAAAGGTCGTTTCTCAGTGAATAACGCTTCGTTTGCTACAGGACGAGGGCACTATAAAGCGCTAAATTTTTCGAATGGTTCTTTTTCATGCCGCGTTAAGAAAAGAGACAATTTTGTTTGAACCGGTATTGTATTCCAAAATGTATAACCCGAAAACCGAACTGTTTTTTTTCACTATTGGTGTGCGCTTTCGTAAGCAGGAAATCATTATGCTCAGAAAATTTGGTAATGTCAGAGTTTGTGAGGTAATGAGCGGGCAAGCAATCCATGACGATAACATGAGAGTGGAGGCGATACATCAGTAGCCCTTAATTAGGTACAACTAAACTCCAAACAAAGGCGGCACTGTCAAAGGAAAGATGGTAAAGCGCGAAGCTTGCCCGCCTGCAACCTGAGGTTATTCGAAAATCTGAAGTCCATTGATTCAAAGTTCAAAATAAACGCTCTGACATTTCACGCCGAAGAATTTTTCCACTGAAACAATTTCCAAAGCCAGAGTGTGATGGCTGCAGCGGTGAATTTCAACCCGGGCCTTTCTAATATCAGCCCGATGTTCTCCCACTGAGTGTTAACGGCCCGTTTGCAGCCATGGAATAACAGATATGTTGTTGCTGCTTTCATTGTGGCACGCACCCTCAGAAAGGCTCGGCCAGAGTCACGATCTTTGAAGGGGTAATGGGCGGGAATGAAATATTTTACACAACGCTGTAATTGTAACTTAAAAATTGTAAAATTCTGCGTGGTCAGCTATGTAAGAGGAATAAATTGAATAAACAGGAGACACGTATGCATGGCGTAGCAGAGACCCCGCACGGTGCACCTTGAGCATTCATGGTGACGGTGAGCAGCGACACCGCGGACCCCGAGATCCCAACATAAGCCGTGTCCAACCGTGGCGAGGTGTGTAAAGGTGAAGGGTAGAAGCCGTAAACGGTGGCCGTCGGAGCCTTGGTCAAGCTCCGGCCTATGAGCTCCCTGTCTGTCTACCAGGCAGGGAGCTCCGGGACCTCTTTGACTACCAGGGTAAGGTCAAAGGAGAAAGAACCCCCGTCTCCCTGCTTTTATACTATGCTTTATGGTATTGTCTAAAAACCCCTCCAACCGTGATCGATCCCTGAAAAGGGGCCGCACCGAAGTATCCTTTCCTCCTATGCCGTCGTTAACCTTTCCTGAACCGGGCCATTTTTCTCGATTTCTTGTCATGGAATCCCTCAATTTGACCCACCCTCTTGCATCTCAATCAGTCTTCTTGATCGCCAAGTATCTTGAAGCAATAGTAGAAAAATCGTATAAGTGCAAAAAAACAAAGGTCTGGTTAACTCCTAATAGAAATAAATGACAAGCAGCAGTCTGCAAAGCTTCTAGCTCAGACTAGACTGGCTGATATCGACATCAGGGTCACACCCAATCGGAGCCTCAACAGGTCGCAGGGTGTGATATCAGAGACAGACCTCCTGAACAAAACGGATGCGGATCTCCTCGCAGCCTTGAAGGATCAGGGCGTCACTGCCGTGAGACGCATCACTATCCGTAGAGACTACAAAGAGATTCCCACCAAGCACATCATCTTGACCTTTGACCGCGCAGTTCTCCCACAACATATATATGCAGGTTTTATCCGGTGCTCAATACGTCCGTACATCCCGAACCTGCGGCGCTGTTTTAAGTGCCAGCGGTTCGGGCATGGTACGAACTCTTGCCGTGGCCGAACGACGTGTGCAAAATGCGCGGCGCACGATCATCCTAGTGACAACTGCCAATCCGAAACCCTCACTTGTGTAAACTGCGGGGGGCCGCATGCGGCATACTCCCTAAGTGTGAAAAATTCCAACTGGAAAAAAAGATAATAAACATTAAGGTAACGGAGAACATCACCTTTCCAGAGGCGAGAAAGAGGTTCGCCTCTTTCCCTCTGGGGAGGTACGCTGACGCGGCTCGCCGGGGGGCGGAGCGGCGTCTGGTGTCCACAGGGACCCAGTTCAGCGAGTCTGACCTGGTCCCGCCCCCGCCCCCCGCTTGGTTGCCTCACGCAGCCCAACCCGGCACCACGCCGCTTGCTGACGCACCAGCGGTTGTGGCGCAAACCACTTCTGTCGGGACCGGTGCCGCTGCCGCCCCTGTCTCGCCGTCCTCCAGTGCGTTGGAGGGTACCGCGGAGATGGACACCACGGGCCCCGCATCGGCTCCCACCGCCGCCACACCGCCCGTGCCACTTTTGGCGTCCCCAACGCCCGCGGCGGTGGCGGCTCAAACGAAGGGCTCCCGAAGGGGGGCCAAGTCCGGGGGGCTCGGTCCGTCGGGCACCCCTCGGACATCCGACGACGAAATGGATGTCGGGCCGTTCCTGCCTGCAACGCAGAGCAAGGAGCGGATTCCGACGGCCAAGCCAGTAGAAAGGCCTAAAAAGCCTAATTCAAGAGTAACAGCCCTGAAAGACGACACATGAACACACACGAACACACACACTCCAGTCATTCTTAAATTTAAATAATGGGAACAGAAAACATCGTTCAATAGAACTGCAGAGGCCTCCTTAAAAATCTTGACGATGTGTATGAGATTCTGCATGCCAGTCAGCCAAGTATCATGTGTCTGCAGGAAACGCACCTCAATTCTAAACAAATTTTTTAAATAGGTACAAGGTATTCAGAAAGAACAGGGTTGGCTGCACCCACTCTTCAGGAGGTGTGGCCATTATCGCCCGGAAATCATTAGCATGCCACCCTCTCTCTTTAAACACTTTCCTCGAGGCTGTAGCGATCCGTACGATAATATTTAATAGGTTGATAACGGTTTTCTCCATCTACATTCCTCCTGATCATGCACTTTCGAGCTCTGACTTCGAGGCGCTGGTCGACCAGCTGCCCGAACCGTACATCATAACAGGCGACCATAATGCGCACAACTCTCTTTGGGGCTCCTCTAGAACGGATGCCTGAGGTCGGCTGATAGAGAAGTTTCTTACATCCTCCGCAGCATGCCTTTTCAACAAAAAACAGCCTACATACCATAACGTAGGACACAATACATACTCTCATCTTGACTTGGCGATTGGTTCCGCAGTTCTCTTTCCATGTCTTGAGTGGGGTGTGGGCACAGACCCATATGGTAGTGACCATTTCCCCACTTCGTTAACATATATAGGTATAGGCCCGAGCAGTCCATCTTCCCATAACAGGTTTAATGAATCAAAAGCAAACTGGAGTACATTCACAGAAACATCTAAACTACACCACACAACCATAAAACACCTACACGCGGAGGAAGCAGCCCAACTGGTCGCGGCACACATACTCGACGCCGCCGAAAAGTCCATGCCCCAGGCCTCCAGTCCGTCCCGCACCCCAAGGAGGCCCTGGTGGAACGAGGACTGTAGGCAGGCGCGGGAACCCCAGAACAAGGCGTGGGGTGTCCTTCGCCGGTACCCCACGCCAGATAATCTCATTTCCTTTAAACGGGCAAAGGTTCTTCGGAAGCGTGTGCGTCGTGAGGTGAAAAGGGAGAGTTGGCGCGCCTTCCTGACTTCCATCAACTCATACACCGACACTCACAAAGTCTGGACACGAATACGCAAGCTAAAAGGACAACAGACACACAGCCTGCCCCTGGTTAGCACAACAGGGGACACACTCGAAGACCAGGCCAACAGGCTTGCAAAACACTTCGAACACGTGTCCAGCTCAGCACACTACACCAACACTTTCATTAAACACAAAGCATCATGTGAGAAGAAGTCCTTGCGAGACACTAATAAGTCGAACTCAACCTATAACACCCCCTTTTCACTTCATGAGCTGAAGGTCGCACTCGGTACTTGTAAACCCAGCTCCAGGTGCAGACAGGATTTCATACACAATGATACAACACTTACATGCAGACACGCTTGAAACACTTCTTCACCTCTACAATAAAATATGGCTTTCGGGGCACATTCCAAGCTCTTGGAGGGAGGCCATAGTAGTGGCTCTCCTAGAGGAAGGGAAGGACCCTTCCTCTCCTGCCAGTTATCGCCCCATTGCCCTGACAAGCTGCCTGTGTAAGCTCTTCGAGAAGATGATAAACAGGAGACTTGTGTACTTCTTAGAGTACAATGGTCTTCTCGAGAGCTGCCAGGTGGGCTTCAGGGCAGGGCGATCTACCAACGATCAACTCGTTGCGTTAGAGTCTTATATCAAGGATGCTTTCCTCCACAAGCAGTACTGTATGACAGTCTTCTTTGATCTTGAAAAGGCGTACGATACTGCTTGGTGGTACGGCATCCTTAGCGACTTGAAGTCATTTGGCATGTCGGGTAACATGAAGAACACGCTTGCCAGTTACCTGTCTGAAAGAACGTTTCGCGTGCGAGTTGGAACTGCACTTTGTAGAGTTCAAGTGCAGGAAAACGGCGTGCCGCAAGGTGGAGTTTTGAGTTGCACTTTGTTTATTGGAAAAATCAATTGTCTTCGGAAGGCGCTACCACCATAGATTTCCTGCTCCATTTATGTAGACGACGTTCAATTATCCTTTAAGTCTTGTAACCTGTCTGTCTGCGAGGGCCAAGTCCAGCTTGGTGTTAGCAAGCTAGCTGGTTGGGCAGAGAGCAATGGTTTTAAATTTAATCCAGGGAAGTGCACTTGTGTATTGTTTTCCAAGAGGCGTGGCATCCGGCCGGATCCAGACATTCATCACAATGGTGTCTTGATTCCTGTCAAGAAAGAACACAAGTTTTTAGGTATAATCTTTGACGAAAAGCTCACATTTATCCCACACATAAAACAACTAAAACATAAATGCTTAAAAACAATGACTATCCTGAAGGTTCTGTCGCACATTTCTTTTGGTGCTGACAAACAACTTCTATTACGCGTTTCTACCAGCTTGATAGGCTCACGACTGGACTATGGTAGCGTTGTCTATGGGTCAGCCACTGAAACATCCCGCAGAATGCTGGACCCTGTGCTTCATCTAGGGCTTCGCTTGTCATGTGGTGCCTTTCGGACTAGTCCAGTCGAAAGTCTGTATGTCAGCGAGCCTATACAGACAGCGAGAACGTCAGCGAGCCTACACAGACCTGCTTTATGCTTTTAAAATCTCATCAATGCCTCAGCATCCTTTTACATCAGTTTTTTATGATACATCCATATCTCAACTTCTTACTAATCGCCCATCAGTCTCTGCTCCCTTCACTTTCAGAGTAAGAGAAGAAGCGTCGCAACTTGATGTCATGTTCTCAGACACCATCAAAACCTCCGCTACTAAACTTCTAGTACCGTGGCAGCTTCGCCCGATATTATGTGATGTATCTTTTATAAGTGTCGAGAAAAACAGAGTGCCTAGAAGCGCGATCGTGCAACATTTCTTGTCTCTGCAGCACAAATATAAGTGTGCTGAATTTTACACGGATGCTTCAAAAACTGCCACAACTGTTTCCTGTGCTGCGCATGGTGGCACCTTTAATGTCTGTAGAACTATGAATAGAAATACAAGTATCTTTACGGCAGAGGCCTATGGCATACTTCTTGTAGTTCAACATATTGTTCTAAGTCGAATTCCGAAATCTGTAATTTATACTGATTCTTTAAGTGTTGTGCGTACATTATCCTCACACAAGTCTAAAACACATGTGGTCAATGCTCTCATTAGTACTCTTATGTCTGTGCATGCGTTAAACCTTGAGGTGACCGTGTGCTGGGTGCCAGGGCACTCTGGAATTCCAGTTAGGGAGACCGCAGACCGAATGGCGGCCGCTGCTGCCCTTACAACTACCATTGACATAACAACAATACCCTACACCGACCTCAAATCACACATAAGACAACACCTTCGCACAACATGGCAAGCACATTGGAATCAACAGACTGACAACAAACTACACATTATAAAGCCACTCTTGGGAGCATACAGCACTGATACTCACAACAGACACAACGAAGTTACCCTGGCTCGATTACGGATAGGCCACACGCATGCAACACATTCGCACCTGCTCACGGGATCTCCAAGACCCCTGTGTGGCAGGTGCGGGGAGGGCCTATCCGTAGTCCACATACTAATAACATGCAAGGCACTTCACACAACACGACACAAACACTTCAGAGATCTCTACAGACATCGTATCCCATTACATCCATCGCTGTTTCTAGGTGACGATGCCAGTGTTTCTATGAAACGTGTGTTTGATTATTTGTCAGATGTTAAGTTTTTAAACCATATCTCATATCATGCATAATCAAATCTGGCCCTATACACCAGCCATCACCATTACCTTTAATTGATTTTACTAATGTCCGATTTACATGTTTTTATACCTACCTTTTTGTGGTAATCACCTCGCTTCATTATATAACTTCTTTTCTGGCGCTCCTTGCCCTCGTTGGCCTTGCGCCATGAAACACCAACCATCATCATCAGAAGAAGCAGCCAGTGGTATTTCGCACCTATAGATAAGAAAGAAAAAGAACGGTGGAGAAAAATGTCGCCTAGTATCTGCCTAATGTTTTGCAAATATTGTGGAAGGACGATAGTCGTCTGAGGCGGTTATCATCAAAATCCTCTCTTTATTGGCCAGCTCACCTCTAATACACTGCCTTTCCCACCTAGAAACATGCTAGAATAGAAACGCACGCAACGCCTACGGCAACGTTTCGTTACTGTTGCCGTTTGACGTCGTGGAATGCCGCCTGGAGGGCGAGTGTCGCTGCGAACCGCTTTTCATTTTTGAGGCGCACTTTTTTCGAACCACGCATCAATGTATTTTATTTAAAACAACATGGTAAATATCTTTTGGAAATTGATATTTTGCCTCAAATATGCACAATGTGTCCTTTTTGGTAACAATGTCCACAAGTGAGAAATTACCACGAAGTTTGGTAATTTAGAAATTATTTTCCTGTGTGAGCGTCTAGTTCATGAAAACTGTTAACTTTTTGGAATGGCTGAATCAAGGGAAACCCCAGGTAGACAGATATTCAGATATACACAGACAAGAATTTCTTGTTTTTAAGTAGTCTAGGAATGACATTTGATATGCGAAAAGAATTTGTAGCAGTCTAGAAATTGTAAATATCCCCAGCCTTTTTCCTTCAAACAAAGTTAGCACATTCAACTGCCACGAGTATTAGTTAAGGAGCAAGGGACTTATAGAAGGCATTGAGAGAGAAAAAAATTACGGCCTTATTTATCTGCAGATACGTTCAGAACTCATATGAAGATTTAGCGTTCAAGCTATTTCGAACTGTTGATTTTTCGCCGAATTTTCACGTCAAGGGACCGTTTCTTGAATGACCATAAAGCCGTGATAACGTGACTTTATTTTGCTTAATCAGCAGTACTAAACGCTTGCACGAAGCCATAGTTACCACATTTATGGCGGTTATCATTTATGGTTTCTTGCATAAAGTTGTCTGTTACAATAGGCGAAGCTCCAAGGATTCCGGTTTTTTAATTTATCATTCCAGGCGTACCACGCTTTGCAAGGGTTTGGACAATTCCTTCAAAGAGAGCGTAAGTGATTCGGGACAATTATTTCACTACAGTTTGTCATTAAAGTGATTGCGAATAATTTAAACTGAGGAGATATGAAAAAGTTTTTTATTGTGCGCGAATTCCTATACGACAGTGTACCTGAAAAATGTCTTATTTTCAAAGCTGCTCTTATTACATCGGTAATGAGTCAGGGGACAAGGTTAACATGTTTGCATGCATATTCGCTCCACACGCCACAGCTATACCGTACGTTTCATTGCAAAAACCGCCTGGGCTATGCGTAGGTTCCAAATTCCTTTCTTTATGCAGCATTGGTTGCCACGCATCCGCAGAGCATATCTTTCTTCATTAAAAAACTAAGTGTGGCTTTAAACTACCCACAGTAACATACGAACCCAATGCCATACGAACGGTTTCCATACGAGTAACCATTTGTTCCTTGATTTTCTTTCAGATTACAATGAAGTCGCCTTGTGGATTACAGCTCTCGTCTATCACGGCGTTTCGGGAGTGCTGGCTGTCGTTTTACTTCTCGCAGTTTCGTCAGTAAGTAAAGTTTGTTTTAAGCGTCGGCTCCTGATAACAATATCTGAAAAAAACTAAGACGTTTGATTTACAGACGAGGAAAGTCTCTTCCTCTTCATTAGAATGGCCATCTTCTCGGAAAAAGTAAATGAATCAAACTAAAGAATTTGCAGTTTTTTGACAAATCTTTCTATAGAATGAAGGTAGACCGTTGTGAGCCTAACCCAAAAAGTCTATTTACGCGAAGCTCTTCTCTACCTCATGAGTCGACGATCTTATGGTTGATAGCCATGAGTAAAGGGAACGTGGACCTGCCTCTAAATTATCAATTCAGCTCAAATCCAATTTTTCAGAGAGAGATGATTTAAACACGAAGGTGCATCCAATGCAACCTGAGTTAAATTCTGATATGCGCACGGCTTTGACCCTGTCGGAATGCCTCGATCGGATAGGCGTCAGCTTCATAACGCTGGGAAACCCGGTTGAATTCGGTCCACTGAAAGCGTTTTTTCCATTAGGCGCTTCATCTGCCCTTATCGCTCATCATCACTGTTTTGTCAGCACCCATTGTGTAAAGTTGGGATTCCTGCAGTGAGTTTTGCGGCATAGGATTGTCCTAATTAGCGGAGGGTAGGAAATTTTCCTTTTAAACTGTGGCGAGAACTTGTGATATATTGTTGCGCAGCAAAGAGACTATATATTTACAACTTTCAGAAGGTAGAATAACCCTGGCAGTGTTGAGGTAACCAGCCCAGTAGTTTGGGGACGAGCACAATCGCTCCCGCCCTCTTCTACTGGTGGTATAGCACCGATTGCATGTTTGTCTCTAGCAGGGACTGCACCATCATAATAACCCCCAAGGACTAGATACTGTCTCGGTGCTTTCTAAGGATAACTAGTTGGAGGTTACGTATACGGTTTCAAAGGGGCGACGTTTAGTATAATGGGATGCAGGACCGCAGAGGACGATGTCTCAGCGGAGACAGTAAAAGCAATCTTTTACGTCACGGCTGTGATGCGACGCAACACTTTGGATGGTCCAGAACACTGCTGAAGAAGTTCTTCGGAGAGGACAATACGACGTTCAGGAGACCAGAGCATTACATGGGAGTCCTGAGCAAAGGGGACTGTACGGAGAAATTTGTGGTACCGCGTCGTTCATTATACCTGCGAACAAACAAGGTGGTCGCCACCCAGTTGGCCGAACGATAGGATGGAAGTAGTGAATCCAAAGACAAAGCCAGTTCACGGCCAAACAGTACATAAACTGGTGAGAAACTGGACATGTCGTGTTATGAGGTGTAAGCGAAAGAGACGAATGGTAAAGCGAAGTCCAAATTTCGGTGGTTAGAACAGACGTACATGGGCAGCATGTAGGTCAGGGTGAGGTTGAAACGTTCGCTAAGATCCCTAGTTCGTTTGTGATTAGCTATTGTAAGGTTTTGTTTCTTCGAAGAAGAGTCGGTGATATTGTCGATACCTTTCAAAAAAAATTTCTGCCGCGGTCACTTAAAAACTGGCGGGGGGGTCCGTGGCACAGAAGACGTCGTAGAAAAGAAAATCAGCGACGCCAGTCGCGTGCCTGGTTTTAAGGGCATGTTTGACCGCCTTCCGCGTCATGTAATGTGTCGCAACAGAAACTCACTGGTTCTCCGAGGACTACAGTGGCAAAGGACCAAGTAAAGCGCGACAAACCTAAGAACGGCTAATGAGGAATGTCGACGGGTTGACTTTCACCCGGAGGAGGTGTGGAGCATTGTTTTTCCAAGCTAGCATCTGTCAGACAAGGCGACATAGTGGCGTACTGATTGGTAAAGGCCAGAGCAGAAGAACCGACGCCACGCTCGATCATAAGTTCTCGTTATCCCGAGGTCACCTGTGGTGGGTACGTCCTAACGTTGGTACAAGACATTCAAACGCAGGAGGCTGGGGACAATACGCAAGAGGTCACGACTATCACGACGGAAGCTGTGGCGATAGGAAACGCTATTTCGGGGGATGAATTTACGCAAGGATGGGCCTAGTAAACTAGAGGTCATACGCCAAATAAGTGAACGATGTGTCGGGTCACCGCGCTGCTTGCTACCAAAGCTGAGAATGTCAAATATTGCGAAGACGCAATTGACATCGGTTAGTGGGGTTGTCTCAGGGGTGTGAGCAGGGTGACGTGACAGACAGTCGACATCGTTATCCTCGTGAGACCCGACTAACAACCTGCCGCGTGTAGTAGAAGAAAACGTGTACTTAAGCCCATTAAACCCAGGAAATTACAATAAAAAAGTTTTATTGATGTAAAATGTGGCGTTGGTCTACCATGACATGTGCAATATATTGCACACCAGGATTCAGTGCACGAAAAAAAAATCACATATTGCGCGTAATAAAAGAAAAGACAGTTCACCAGCTGGAAATTCTAGCTTTGAAACTGCTTGAAGCATTTTCCTGAGGAAGTTAAACAAAAACAATTTGTCGCAGCGAGTGTATCAAAACGTCGAGCGTTGTGAGCATAAAGGGTTACGGCACCTTGATGGTGACTCTGGTTCAGAAAGCTCAGGGATGCGTCTGGCGCCCGCTATCCAGAAAAGACAGGAGGCAATGGTGCTATCGTGGTCGAAGAGGAAGCATCTGGGAGGGGTGTTTGTTGTTGTTGTTGTTCCTTAACATTATTGGCGCATACCCAATCCGGGGATCCGCCAAACAACTGTCGTGAAACCGAAAGAGATAACTGCCTAAGTGGATGATTCGAGGAAAATTAGAAAAATTTGGAAGCTTTTTTCTTCTTGTGTTTGAGGAATCGAGTTGGAAATTAGTCAATATTAAAATGAACAACGAAAAAGAAAGAATGAAATAAAAAAATCAATAAAAAGGAACGGTTTCAGAAGAAGAAGAAGAAGGAGAAGAAGAAGAAGAAGAAGAAGAAGAAGAAGAAGAAGAAGAAGAAGGAAGGAAGAGCAGGAGCAGCAGGAGGAGGAGCGCGAGGAGAAAGAGGAGGACGAGCAGTAGGAGGACGAGGAGAATAATACAAAAATATTCAGTGGAACAGTCGTGTCCTCTTCGTCTTCTGACAAGTCGAGGTTCGATGTGTCCTGAGAAGCAATGGCTTCCAATTTCGCCACGGCAGTTTTCAGCCACAGCCCAAGCACCATCCAGAAAATCCGAAATTGATAACGTTGTATTAGAACCCAAAAAAAGCATATTTTGTAAAGATAAATATTGTTACGCCGATATTACACGCCAGGGGTTGCAACCATGCCAGCCTCAGCACCGGAGTTGGAGAAAGAAGAGAACGAGGCTGCACTCTGGCTTGGCCCCATCATTCACGGACCGCTGTACCATCTACGCTCGTCCTACACCGTACAACCTCACTGTAAATAAATCCATCTCGTAACAGTTTGGTGGAGGAGCTGGGTACGCCACGCCGGACCTCCAGGATTTCCGCCGTAGCCGACGTATCGCGGGTCTGCCACCGCTGTCTCCTACGATGCCTCAAGGTGGGAACACTGTGCCGCCACCTACGCCTGGCTGGCATCCCCCGCGAGAGCCCCGAATGTTCACTGAGAACGCCGATGAAGACGTTGAGGAATGGCTGACGCATTATCGACGGGTGAGCCGGTACAACCGCTGCGATACCGCTGCACAACTATCGAACGTCGTGTTCTCGCTAGATGAGACTGCCCTGACCTGGTTTGAAACCAATAAAAGCAAGCCCACAACCTGGGACCCTTTCGTCGAAGAAATTTCATGCCGCTTTGGCGACTCCGTCGGAAAGAAGAAGCTGGCTGAACAGACGTTGCTCCATCGCGCCAAAGTCCCAGGCGAGGCGTGCACCACCTACATTGAAGAGGTGTTAAAGCTCGGCAGACTCGTCGACCCGCAAATGTCTGAAGATGATAAAGTGGGTCACTTATTAAAAGGGATTGCTGGTGATGTCTACAACTTTTTAATAGGACGTGGAAAGTTGGAATCGGCGTCAGACGTTGTCCAGCGTTGTCGCACCTTCGAGGCGTTGAAGAAGCGTCGCATTACACCTAAGTTCGGTCGTTTGGCTAGTGTTACAACTGTGGCAAGCGTTGACCTGCAAACTCCTGCAGACTTTGCTGAAATGATACGAAGCATTGTCCGCGAGGAACTGCTACGACAACGAGAGCCCGGGCACTATACCGACAGCGTACGCATCCGGGACAGCTACGTGCTACAGGACGTCCAGGCCAACACACTTTCTCCGTCGAGTGTTGCATTCCGCGATGCGAGCTTTATGACTCGCGCTCACAGTCCGCAGCGCCGTGATGTCCACGAGTCAGCACGCACCAGTCGCGACGTTGAACGGTTGTCTCAGCGTTCCCAACGTTCAACCTATGGCCAGCGTCCTCGGCGTCCAACGTTTGAACCTCGTTCTGACGACGTGTACGAGAAATACTTTCCTGACCGCCGTGAGCGTGGCCCTACCTGCTACAATTATGGTAAGGAGGGACACATTTCCCGCTTCTGCCGCCGTCGCCGTCGACCACCACGGTACTAGCAACCACTTATTTGGAACCGCCCCAACACTCGGAATGGCCGCTACGACACCCCCGTGCCACAGTATCTGCGCCCCATGGCATAGCCGCCGCCTCGTCGTGAATCGCTTTCATCTGACCGGACTATTACACCTCCCAGCACACAACAGCGGCGTTCACCCTCACCTTGCCGGCGTCGGTCGCCAACTCCAGAAAACTAGCCGGCGCGGCCAATGGAGGTGAGGCCGCAGCACAATCATCGCGTAGTATGCCTCTTACCGGATCGCCTCAATTAGAACTACCTTCGCCTGTATCTATGCTAAAGAACACAGTTGAAGTATTGCTAGATGACACCAGAAGAATGGTTTTGATTGATACCGGAGCAACAGCGTCTGTCATGGGCCTAGCTTTCGTAGCCAGCCTTGGTCGTAAAGGGATGTTTACATGGAACCGAATGGTGAATTTTCGGGGTGTTGGTGGTGAGTGCCTCTGCCCACTAGGGGTTTGCTCAATGAATGTTTCGTTTGGTGGCCACACGATCAGAGCGGAAGTTGCAGTGCTTCCGCGATGTACTCACGATGTCATTTTGGGTGTGGATTTCTTGAAGCAGTGCGGGGCCACCGTTGACTGCCGCAACGGAGAAATTTACGTGGAAGGGACCGCGCTACCTACCCTTGTGGAAGGCACTTCTTCCGATAACCGTGCCTTCTGCGTATTGGCTGACACAATCATACCAGCGAGGTCAGCCGCATTTGTTTCTGTTCTTTTCCACGGAGTTGATGTAGACGGCTTTGAAGCATTGGTCGAACCAGTTCCTCTGAAGTGTGCCAAAAAAGACATTCTGGTGCCACGGTCAGTTGTTTCAGTTGTCCAAGGATACACCCTATTGTGGACAGTTAACCACTCTGCTGAGCCCGCCGCTCTTCCCTTTGACGTGAAGCTTGCCAAATTCTCCGAATCTGCGTCTTCTTCAGTGGCGGTTTTGGCAGAAACCTCGGATTCTCCTTCGAATAATTGTCTAGTAGACACTGCCAAGTAGGAGAGTATGGTAAATGGATCCCTTCAATAAAATTGACAGTTGGACTAGTTGGTTTTGATTCATCGTAAGTAGCTCTAGAGACGGGACACAGAAGAGAAGACACACACGACCGCTCCGTCGAGCGTGTCTTCTCTTCTGTGTCCCGTCTCTAGCGCTACTTACGATAAATGGCTCCCTTGCCCAGAAAACGTCGCGCATTGGTACTAGTGCTTACGCAGTACTCAAGCGTATTTGATTTCGCCCGCCAACATCAACGCTCGTCTGTACCGAACACACGGACCCACCATGTGATTAACACTGGAACAGCCCGGCCCATACGGCACAACTCTTATCGCTTCTCTCCTCTGAGCGACGAGTCATTAACGAACAAATCCACGAGATGTTGCAGAAGGGCGTGATTGGGGAATACTCAAGTCCTTGGGCGGCTCCGGTAATTTTGGTCAAAAGGAAAGATGGGTCACGGTGCTTTTGCGTCGACTACCAGCGCCTTAACGAAATTACCAAGAAGCACGTATATCCACTGCCCCGTATAGACGACGCAATAGACTGTCTTCATTCGGCTTCATACTTCTCCACAATTGACTTACGATCAGGCTACTGGAAAAATCCTGTGCACCCCGACGACAAAGAAAAGATAACGTTTGTCACGCCCGATGGACTTTTCGAATTTAATGTAATGCAATTGGGACTCTGTAACGCCCCTGCCACGTTTGAGCGCTTTATGGACACTGTCCTTCGTGGACTTAAATGGGAGGCGTGCATGTGCTACCTTGATATTATTGTGATTTTCGGTCGCACTTTTCAAGAGCACAACGCTCGCTCGGCCGCTGTTTTGGACTCTTTGGACAAGGCTGGTCTCACCCTAAACTTCAAAAAATGCAGATTTGGCGAAAGGCGAACATTTGTACTCGGTCGCGTTGTCGATAAAGAGGGCGCCATACCAGATCGGCAAAAAGTTCTAGCCGTCAGCCGCTTTTAAGAACCGTGCTGTGTTAAGGACCTCCGCAGCGTTTTAGGATATGCTCATAATTTCGCCCTTTTATTCTCGGATTTGCGGACATAGCTTACCCTCTCACGTGCCTTCTCCGGAAGAACGCCCCATTCAAATAGAGCTCTGACTGTGACATCGCCTTCCGCCACCTGAAGCATCTCTGGACGCGGAGCCGGTGCTTCGTCACTTTGATCTCGCAGCACCAACGGAAGTTCACACCGATGCCACTAGTATTCGACTGGGGGCAGTCCTTGTTAAACGACACAGTGACGCGGAGCATGTTATTGCTTATGCGAGCCGCCCTCTCAGTAAGCCAGACCGGAACTACACAGTCACAGAACACGAGTGCCTCGCGGTCGTTTTTGCCGCACGATTTCGCTCTTACCTCTATGGACATACCTTCACTGTCGTCACAGACCACCATTCCCTCTGCTGGCTCATCAATCTTCGAGATCCGTGTGGGCGACTGCGCGCTGGGCTCTCCGACTACAGGAATATGATTTCACGGTGTCGTACAAGAGTGGCCGCAAGCATGCCGATGCCGACTGCCTTTCCCGGCTGCCATTACAATCAACGGACTCAGATGCTGACAACCTTGGTGAGTGCCTCGCCTCGGTGTCGACGGCGTTCCCGATATAGCTGTGTTTAAACGCGAACAACGCAAGGACAAGAGTTTAGATCACCTTTTCGCCTCAGCCGAGTCGAGCCCTACTAGCCGTTTCTGCCTCCACAACGGCTTGCTTTTCAAGAACTATTCCGCTGACGGTTTTCGCATTCCTCTTGTGGTACCGCAAATCCTTCGCAACGTTGTTCTGAACATTATGCACGATGACGTAATTTACGGCCACATGGGGCTGGCGGGCTCTCTTCAACGCACCCAACAACGCTTTTATTGGCCAAACATGCGCAAAACTACTGAGCGCTATGTGGCGTCTTGCAACCAATGTCAACGTTACAAACATTCAACCACTGTCCCGGCCGGCCGACTTCAGCCTGTGGACTGGGCGTATTGTCCTTTTTAAAAAGTTGGCATAGACTTGTTGGCACCTTTTCCGCGCTCATCGCAGGGAAACCGCTGGATTATTGTATGTGTGGCTTACTTATCGCGATACGCTCAGACGGCATCTCTACCATCTGCAACTGCGACAGAAATCTCGCTCTTCTTGCTCCGGCACGTATTGCTACGCCATGGAACCCGAAAAGTCATAACCAGTGACAGTGGGCGCCAATTCCCTGCGACGGTGGTTGAAGTGCTTCTCCGCCTTTGTGCCGTGCAATTTCCCCACTCCTCGCCATACCAACCTCAGACTAACATTCTGACTGAACGAACCAACCGAACATTGACGTCCATGCTATCAATGTACGTCGCTTCGGACCGCAAAAACTGGGACGAGCTGTTGCCATTTATAGCATACCCATATAACACGGCGAATCATGAAACCACCGATTACAGCCCGTTTTTCATCCTTTACGCCCGTCAACTTAGTTGCTGCCTGGACACCATGCTTCCTTTCTCGCTGCATGACGAACCCTTGTTGGTGAGGACGCTCTGCCTAGCTGAAGATGCCCGTCGACGCGCTCGCCTACGTACTCTCGCGTCCCAAGACCGATCCAAGAAGCGATTTGACAGTCGCCGACGTGATGTTACGTACGCGCCGGGTGACTTTGTGTGGCTATGGACGCCATTGCGGAAGCGCGGTTTATCAGTGAAGCTTCTGTCCCATTACGTCGGCTCGTTTGTTGTGATGGGGCGTCTCAGCGATGTTGTTAATGTTATTTCACGCTTAACTTCAAGTGGGCGACAATCCAAAAAGACACACGTGGTGCATGTTTGCCGCCTAAAACGTTGCCAGGAACGCAGTATAAGTTGACTTGCCCAAAGGGCTTCGTCTGGGGCAGGGGAAATGTTGCGCCAATATTACACGCCAGGGGTTGCAACCATGCCAGCCTCAGCACCGGAGTTGGAGAAAGAAGAGAACGATGTTGCACTCCGGCTTGGCCCCATCATTCACGGACCACTCTACCATCTACGCTCGTCCTACACCGTCCAACCTCACTGTAAATAAATCCATCTCGTAACAATATCACTATACTGCGCGGTCATCGTATTAGTACAGATAGCGCACACACTCGAAAATACCTAATACAATGTACCTCGATCCCAATGTACAATAAATTGCACACCAAAGAATTTAGCTCGACAACAAACAAAATACACGTTTGCGTGAAATAAAATGAAGTTCTAGATGATCCCTACACATTCAAGAACCCATTCAACACAAATTTCTAACCATTTCGTTAAGCGGTAAGAAAATTAGAGCATCTTACTGGGCCGGGCCGAGTAGAACGACTCCACGGGAACGGAGGCAATCGTCAAAATGGCGCGCAAAAAGAACCGCGCAGTCGACTTCTCCCACTCTGAGCTAGATGTCAGCACATGTCTGTGCAATTCTTTATACAGATGGTATTAGCTTGTACGGCTGTTGTAAAACCGCTACGGCGCTGAGAACGTGTGTGCGATATATTGTACACTGGGTCTTATGGAAGTGACCCGACTTAGAGTCGACGAAAAAAGTACATTCCTCTAGAAGTAATGCCTCGTGACAGAGCTGTCCAGTTAGGTATTTGAAGTTAGTAAGCCAGAACAGGGTGTTGTGATCAGTGCTATCTCTAAAATGTCTGCCGTACAAGTAGGGTCGAAATTTTGCGAGGGCCGAGACAAGGACAAAGCACTCCCGCTCCGAGCAATTGCGTATTAGAACTGCGACTTGGACAGCAAACGGCTGCCGTACGATAAATCACGGTTTTGACCCGTTCGCCTTTGGCCCATACGGCGCCGATCCTGTCGCCACATGCGTCGGTAAGATATTCCATGGGAGCTGAAGCGTCGTAGTCTCCTAAAATTGGCAATGAGGTTATGACAGAAGTCAGAGTAGTGAATGTTTGGGCTTGATCCGGACTCCACTTAATGAATCCACGGCTCTCCCAAGGTCTTTAAGTGGGCGAGATACTTGGGCAAACTCTTATACAAAATGGCCAAAATAGGATAAAAATTCGATACAACAGTACTTTTAAAGGTACCAAGGCTCGTTTAAGTAGTTTGAATACGATGGCAGGCATTGTGGATTCCGTCGCAATACCTTGACGCCACATCGGATGTGTGAGACTGGTTCTATTAGGCAACAAGAGTGAAGGCTCCCAGTTCATGCACTCAGCGTTCAGAATGCTCTTCGGAGACAGACCACTGCTGATAAAAATATGAAATCAGTTGCAGGAACAAAATTCGATTCGTTGTGGGGTGTAGTGCACAGAAACTGCACCCGGTGTATGCGGTGCGACGTAGTGGAGCACGGAGAATCAATTTTGACCAGGTGGGTATTTTGAACGTGCGGCAATATGTCGAAACACGGATATTTTAACTTTCCGACTCCATCTGAAAAGTATCCACCAAAGCCAGGACCGAATCCGCTTGGTTGGGTTCAGCAGCACAAGGCCTTAGCCATTCAGCCACTGCACAGGACAAACTAGAATCGATCCCAGGGACGCATAGCGAAAGGCAAGTTTCCACAACGATGGTAAAACGCCTACGCCTCATGGAACAGGGATACAATGTTAAAAATACGTGTTTTACTGTGTGGCTTTCCCTGACGATCTTTTATTGCTACATCGCATTTTTTGTTTCATTTTCCGTCGATCGTTTACTGTCAAAAAAGAGATTTCTCTTTTCCCGGAGGAGAGTTTGAGTGGTGCCATAACTGCCCGATATTCCTCTGACAGCCAACACAGCGTAGTTCCGAACCACGCACCCGGGGTGGCGTTTGTGGGGAATACGTTGGCGATGAGGTGCCAGAGAGCACGATCGAGCTGTAGACGGGCGCATGCGAGCCCGACGACCAAGGAAGTGGTGGTGCGGCGGAGCTAGCGGCTCAGGATGAGGCGCGTACGTCCGTATTTCCGGAACCGGTGGCAGAATTGGGTGTGTCGCGCAGTTCTTGTTTTCCTGTTTCTGATCCACCGAGTGCCAAAAGGCCGGAGTTGATAGTGCGACAAAGGGATCCACCAATTGCATGAGATGTGCAGCACTGTGGCGTGCAGACGCACGCAGGAAATCCTGCGATGAGTTCGGTGATGGCAAGGGGAAGTGGCCCTGCTGGCGTAGAGCACCTATAGTTGCAACCCATGGCTTGCTGAAGCCTGAGCGCTGGCGTTTCGGCCCCAAGCGCTCTGGCTTTTAATAGTTTGCCTCTTCTTCTCTTCCTATCGGCTTAGCATGTCACTGCTAACGTGGACGCCCCATTTGGGTTGTGCAGCGCTCATTCGGACAGCGGTGCTCGCATCGAGGGGTAGGATAGAGGGGGTATTTCCCTTGTTCTTGCGTGAGACAGTGCCCTGAAAGCCTGGTCCAAGCAACGAAGTGATCTTTAGGTACGCTTCAAGCACTCAGCAAGTGAACCGCAGCATCTATGAACAATCTTACGTCTGCATTCGGAAAGAACATTCGCACGAGAGTGCGCGAAGAGACCATTCGAAATTTCTTAGGCATGTTGTTTACTGCTACAGACGTAGCCGTATTTATTACTTTTGGGTGCGTTTGAGGGTCTTTTACTCTTGTTAGGGTGAAGGAATGATCCTGCATGCGTTTGTAGCTGTATTGCAGTTGGTAATAGTACTCCAGTTGTATTTTCCAGTGTTTGCACCCTTTGTGGGCCGGTAGCCTTTGAGTGTTAAGGGAAGTGTTTTTCACGTGTTCTGGGTGTAAATCAAGATCGCTGTTGTGTGTTGCTTAAAGCTATCGCCTTTTTCGAGGCTAGTGTAGAGTTTGTTGATGTTTTTCTTGGCTATAAGGCCAGTATAGGGCCAGCTATAAGGCTATAAGGCTATAAGGCCAGCTCTAAGGCATGTCGTATAAGGCCAGTTTGACGTTTATGCCCTGTGTGATAGAGAGTTTTTATTTAGTCTGAGTTTGCGGAAGGCACACATCCTAAAGTAAGGATAATGAGGATTTTGTTGTGGTCTTTGCTTTTGTTTGTTGCAAGTGTCTTTAGGGACAGTCAAGGTTTGTTCCAGCGGAGCTTTTAAGCTACAGTACCTCTGAGTGGGTAGCGGGATGCGTATTATGTAGCAAGCGCTATGAGTGACCGTCTTGGTTGTTCTATATTGTTTTTTTAGAACCCCAGCCAGAGTTTATGTTGTACGTACAGCTAGCGTACGGACAACATTCTTGGTGGGGAGGTGCTAAGTTCGAGCATCTCACTTAGCTAATACTGCCTGGAAGCTAGATATCTTTCGCTGGGAATATATTGTTTACTTACCTATATGGTATTTGGTTTTATGCCGGACGAGCTGAATTGGGTGTAAGGGCTCTAAGGACAAACCGCGCAGGCTTTTGTTATTCGCAGCGCTTTTTTGGCCACCCGAGGAGCGGGCCCGGAGGTGACACGTACAAACGCGTCGGTCCCCACACAGTAGTTGGAGGCGTAAGCTTTTGAAGGAGGCTTTCGGCTAGTTCGTTTGGGAAGCCGGCGGAAGAGTACCGTCGACATCTTAACGACCGCGATTACCGGAGTTAGAAAGTCCGAAGCGGACGGGAGCTGAAGGTCGCGCAAGAGATTAAACCTTGCGTCATACATAAGAATAGGTCACCAGACGTTCTGTCTGTGACATTTGCCCTTCTCAAAGTTACTGGGCGACGCTTCAGTTCATAACACGTGTGAATCTGGTGACTGGGAGGCTGGGGTGAGTCAATGGGTAGGCGACCAGGCTTTGTTAGGCGCTCCATGACTTTACAAAGGGAAATGATTCTGGCCGCACGGAACACGAACATAGGCGTGCAGGGTATGACAATACTTTAAGACTTGCCGCCCGAGACCCGATACCCGCCGTTAGGTCTTCTTTTAGTTGGTCGGTTTTCATTTCTGTTATATTTGTGCTTTGCGGAATACCTTTGGGTTTCTGTATGAGAGTGAGAGGTGGGTCACGTGACTTTGAGCCCACCTAGCTTTGTTTGTCATGGTGGCCAATCAGTGCCCTAGTGTGGTCTAATCAATGACCCATTCTCACTCAAGTTTTGACGTCCCATTTGGAGGGGGGGGGGGTTGTAAAACCGAGGAGTTTGAGGATTGAGAGGGACGAACAGAGGCGAGGAGCAGGAGCGCGGAGGAGCGGGCAGCGCCACTCGATGCGGTCTTTGCCCGATTACTTGTATGCGATCATGAGCCGTGAAAGTTGTAAATACGTAATCTAAATAAAGTGTACATATTGTACATTTTGAGTTTGCTTGGGGCAGACCATCGTAGGTCATGTGCCGTTGGCCAACGAACCAGCGAATCGTCGTGGATCATCGATCAACGACAATCGGCGGCAGATCCACCTTTGAAAGTTAACTCCTGGTGTGAGGGGAGAGGCTCGGCGCTTGCTTGCACGCCTTCAGAACTAGTAGGTATATTTGGTCAATTTTGCTTGGTTTGAGCGTTAGGTAAGAGGTAGCGTACAACATGCGGCTTACAACAAGGGCTTGCACCACCTTAATGACATCATCCTCCGTTACCCCTTGGGTCCAATTTGTGACTCTATTTACAATATGCCTTATTTAAAAGGTGCTGTGGTTGAGGCGCTGGATGATTAGCGCTCCCCCTCCGTGTTGATGGATTAAAAGTCCCAGTATACCAATGGTCTGTACTATGGGAATGTCCCTATCCTAGAGCTTTATTTGTATTGTGGAGAGTTCTAAAAGCTTGCAACATGGCTTGCTGGTCAGAATGATGAGCTCGGACCTCTTCAGCGAGCATCGCAGACCGCGAACACAGGTATACGGTTAGACCGCATCAGCGGCTTGCTGAAGCGCATGCTGCATGTCGCCTCCTTGAGAAACCAATTGTCGAAATCATGATATCATCTCAGTGCCATGTGTCAGGGAACCCCCTCAGAGCGGGACGCATCAAAACCCCCCAAAAAAGGAGGAAAAACAACAAAGGAGCGGCCATTTGAAGTGCGCGCCAGGAGCGTGCCAATCAGCAAGCGCCAGCGCCGACGCACCAAGGAATCCTGGGAAAAGGTGGGAGCACACTGGTCGGCCAATCAGGGAAGGCCACGCAGGTGACAAGTGGCGAGATGGCCATATAAGGACACGGAGGAAGCAAGAAGCCAATGGCAGTGCGCCACGGGATAGCCCAGATGGTATAGAAGCGGGGCGCACAAAGAGAAGGGGGAGGCAAGACAAGGGAAGGCAAGAAACCGAAGAAACCAGGAGGCGGCCTGAGCACGTGCGCTTCAACGAACGAGCCAGGGGGACGCGGCCAGGCCATCAACCACGCCATCCGAGCCTGGGCGGGAGCGGGCCGACTTCGCAGCGGCACCGTCATTCCAGGTGCACCACGAACCTGTGTCTTCGTGGCCCCAGCGGCATCGGTCGGGCACCAGTGGCCAGCGTCCACGCTCCGTCGACGTTCGTCTCGACGGCCCCGAAAGGCGATGTTCGTGCCAAGCCTACCTGAGACCTCCAGCGGCAGCGGCTACCACGGGGTAGCCAGCGACGAAGCACGCTGCCGAAGGGATGAGTGCGCGCGTCGAACGCCGGCATCAAGGACTTCCAGCGAGAGCGGCTACCAGGGTGTAGCCACAGAGAAAAGAAGTGAGGAAGCGCGGAGCCCACGCCATTCAAGGAGTGACCGCGCGCATCGAACGCCGGCACCGACGAAGCGAGACGACGGCTACCACCGAGTCATGGCCACGCAAGGGTGCGACACGTCAGCGCCGACGACCGGGGTAGGCCAGTCCAATAGGGACGCAGTCTTAGGACACAACTAGGGAGCGAGATCACCTTGAGGGTGATAGAATAAGTTGATTTGGACGAGTTGTGTAGAACTTTATTGTAGAGACCTTTGGGTTAGAGTTGAATTGTATGTTGCGATTGTTAGTTAGAGATGTGAGAGTTTATCGTTTGTGTGTCGTTTAAATATTGAGTGCTTGGCCTCAGGGTTTTTTGTGTGTGCAATACATGTATGTTGTTAAACAAGTCGACGGCTTCCCTGTGTCCATTGCTCCGAGCTGGTAAAGACCACCCCACCATCGGTTCACGTGACACTCAGCAGAGCGCTTGTTTTATCCCCTAAATGGGGTTCAGTTGCTGCGAGAGCTTCACCATAGCTATAATAAATAACTTTAGGGAAAGCACCACTCCTTCCAGTGTTCCTTCGCTGGTAATAAGTTGAAATGCCGTTCGTAGTGGTCTCATGCCTACTGTCACTAGAAAATCCATGAGGAATGCCTGGATATACTGTAATGTTCGTTTTCCATAGTTGATGTCTTCGATGTTTTTGAGTATGGGGTCACGGCTCACAGAGACCAACGCTCTTTTCAAATCTAGAGCGAGGATAACCCTCTTTGAGTGAAAGGAAATGTGCGCAAGAACTCTTGCTTTAGTTGAAGGAGGATGTCTTGACTTGATAGATGGGGTGGAAACCGAAAATTGTCGCCGGATAAATGTCTTAAGCTTCTGTGTTTGGTTCCAGTTGGAGGAAGATCAAACACTCAACATGCTTCTCCGCGCACGACATTAGTGTTATGGGGTGCAGTGTGCCGAGCGTGGTATGTTTCCCTGAGTTCGAAATGAGACCCTTTTCGCGTGCTTCCACTGAGCCGGTAGTGTGCCGCATTCCCCATTCTCATTGAAGTACACCATTAAGGTTTAGATGATTGTGTCTTCGAGGTTCCTGAGAAGCTAGTTTCTGATCTTGTCTTCGCTCTGATTGGCGTTTCAGGTCACAGCTTGGAGTCCCTGCCAGAGCTTCTGTATCGTTATTACTTTGTCGAGCTCGTGGTTAGGAGGGTCATCTTACGTGCCATGAGGAACGGGAGGTAAAGGTGTGCTAATGCACTTGTCTTTAGTCTCATCGAATATATCGTCGTCACTGCCAGGGTTGGAAACGTGCCAGGCGCTAAAATAAAATCCGAATTTTCACCTTACTGCGTGTGGGATCCAGAAAGTGGCAAAGGAGCTTTCATGTCTTCCCTGTTGCCAGCGTACGCTGTAAGCTGCCGCAGAGCTGATGGTAGTTTTGTCGTATGAGCTCAGCACCGTACTGCGCTTGTCCCCGTAGTTTCTGCTAAAGTGTATGTGAGCTTTCTATTATGCTTCTGCCTCTTCAATCTTTGTTGGAGCATTTGCCTGCTTACAAGAGTTACAGGAGGTAGAAATCCGCTGCAGGCACATATGTGGTCACGGCGATCTCGTGTGTGCATTTGTTTACATGCTGGTTCTGGTCCACAATCCACTGCTCAAGTGAGTTTATGACGTTTGTGTCGCTTTGAGCTGTGGACTTGGGAATAGTGGTCGACTCAGTTTTGTTCTTGGAGTTTAGTTCTGGCCGTAAAAAAGAGGTCAGAATAATAGTCTCGACAGTATAGTGATCACTGCCCCGCGACACATCCAGAATTTTCCACTCCGCTTGCGTTACGTTTTTCATCAGCGTGAGGCCAACACTATTATAACTTGTTATGCGGTTCCTGGTAGGATTCGCTAACGTTGGGTCAGTGACGACGATTAGAGGGTGTTCTTCAACCGTCGTTTGAAGCTTGTTTCCCTTGGGAGTGACGTACTGGCAGCCCCACACCGGACGGGCGCTGTTTAATTCTGCCTCTATTACCATGCCGTTTGTGCCCGCCGCACCCTCTGCTTTCATTGGCAAGTATGCGGTGTGTAATTTCTCCAGGAGATTTGCTTTGACTTAAGTTTCTGTGGAGGTAGTGTCACAGCAGCATGTATAGCGATACTAGAAAAAGTAGATGCAGTGAGTATGATGTTGAGGCATCAGGTTATAGTCAACATCGGAGGAAGGCTGGGCTACAAACATAGCTAATATAAGGTTTTTTTAAAGGAATACGCTGAAAGATCCTTGAAACTTTATACCGCATATGCAACGGTATTTTCTTTGTGTAGCTCAATGAGACCGGCAGCCTCACGTTAAAGGCAATTTTTTTAACCTGGTTCTCGCCACTTCTGTACGGTCGAAGTGACTTACACGCTATCCTGAAGATATCTACTGTCCTTCCAGCAGGAATCAATCGGGGAGGGGTGTTGTCGTACCAATATTTTCCATTTGCTTGGCTTGTTTCCCACCACCAAGGAGATCCCAGAAGCGACGCTCCAGTCATGGTAAAAACGCTGCAGCCATTAATGGGGTTGCTATAGAACAGCGCTCTGTTTGGGGGGAGCAACGTTGTTTGCGCGAATGAATGAATGCGCTTCCATGACCAGAATGACCCAACAGAAGCTGTGTTATACAAATTGAAGCCTTCCCTGCGAACGCTATCACGTGCATAGACAAACTTCACGTAAAAAAACCTGTTCGACGTTAAGTGAAAGTCCATAGTTTCCAAATGCTTCAAAGAGCGTAAGTGCCGGAAATAAACAACGCAAGTCGAGCAGGTGTATGTGTAGAAGTGAGGTTTTTAATGGTGATGTTTTCAGAGCAAAGTTTGTATAGACTAAACCATAAATCTCTTGTCTGGGTGGTTTTATAAATACCGATCGGTGCAACTGGTATTTAGTGCTACGACAGCTGCATTTCATGCAGACACACGTAGAGTGAACAGCAAGCGAAGCGAACCTGTCAAGGTTGGGGATTAAATTTAGCAACACCTTTCAGGGAGCCACATTTACACCCAGTAATTTTTCGGCACGCCGGCTCCCATTGCGTCCACATGCTGACGGGACGATCGCTATCTCTATATCTGGACGTTGTATAGTAGGAAGCACCAAAGCTTTCTTGTAAACAAAGAAACTTTGGGTGGCCTCTGTTGAGGAACTGGGCCCCAGGCCATGGCACCGCTTAGAACGCCTTTTATTCCACCTTCTTCCACTCACTAATGATGGTGATAGTCCTATGCTCTTCCTCGTTCTCTTTCCTCAACATACTCCCCAGTTCCTCCCAGTTCCTCATCATTTGGTGCCGTGAAACCCGGGAGGAACAGCCCAGGGGACTACATGACGGCGCTGCGCAGCTTCAAGGCTCGCGAGGCCTGGGAAACTCCTGGTTGAAATACTTCGTGAATCCTTCATTTCGGAGGCCTTGCCCTTGGGCGATGCCCGCCATGGCCGGCTGCTCGACGCTCCATACCAGCCACACTGAACCCGGACACGACGCAGAGGACAGGGCCCAACTGCTACGACTCAGAGAAACCATCCGAGTACAGATTTTAGACTTTGTCAAAGCCGCAGACCGCGCATTGAAGCAGCGCCCTGTGAAACTCGGTACGCTGAAATCACTCTACGAATCCGCACAGCAAAAGCAGATCACCCTCGTACAGCTCGCCAATCAGGTCAGAAACCTATTGGATATTGGTGATTACACAAACGAATATGAAGAATCTGATTTATACCTCGGATTGATTTTTAGAATGAATTGGATGCTTCGAGACACGTTATCAAAAAATGGCTACGTTTGCACAACCCCGCAAGACAGCAAAGGCAAGACTTCGTGGACACCCCCTAAAGGTGCATCCCTCCGAATGACACGCAGCGTTCCACTCGCCTCTCCAGTTGCCTTTGGAGAACCCTTTGTCCCTGCTAACGAATCGCTGACAGCAGCGATCCTGGAGGCAACCACTGAGTCTTCTGCATGCGTCGTAAACTCTGCACCTGGTGTCACGCTGCAGCCGCAGAGCGAGCTCATACCACAGGGTGAAGAGGCCGATGAACTAGAAACAGAACCCGTCGAGTGTGTGACTAGAGAGCAGGAGCATTCCGTTCTGGCTGCTCTGGATTCAAATAGTGCCATCGTGAACAAAAAATTGAATTGTCGCAAGATACGGAAGGTTAGGCAGGGTGCCGGAGGACAACATAGGAGTCCTCGAGCTGAAGTCCCAACGCTAACTGCAGCTGATCTCCAACAACGAAGAGGTCAACCATTTTTGCGAAGGAGGGCGATGAGGGCTACTGTGCACTCTTACCGACGAAAACGGCGTCTGAATCCCGAGGAATACCAATCAATCCGGCGTTGCAAAGAACCTCGACCCAAGATCGCCCGGTATCTAACTCCTACCCCGGAAACGAGCGTTGTTGAACATCCCTTGCTAGCGCTAAACAGAACCGGTATAAGGAAGCTACATCACTCCTCGAAGCACCGGTGAAAAAGGAAACAACTCACGACCTGAGACCGACCGGCTCAATGAATCACAACCAGGATGCTGAACTTTATCTTTGTGGTATTTCCTGCGCGGGTCCTGTGCATGTCTGTGTGCATGAATCACTGTCGCGGGCGGGAGTGTGTTGAGGAATGAAGAAGACGAGCTTGGGACATTATCACCATCTGTAGTAGAGGAATACGAAGGGAATAAAAGTGTTCTGAGCGGTGCCATGGCCCGGGGCCCAGTTCCTCAACAGCCTCTTCAGTCCAGGAGGCCGCACGCCGCCGCTGCTTGGTGGCCCCCTGAATCAGTTTGAGCTGCTCCTGCAGGTCATAGCTGGCTAACCTGCATTCCCACAGCCCCGGAATGAGCGAAGAGAGATAGACGGGGAGGTGAGGTCACAGGAAATCAAGTTGGGCAGTGGAGGAAGGTACTTGACACTCTGGGTAGTTATACTCGAAGTGTGGCGAGGAGAGGTTTGGGATGGGATTTTGGTGCATTAGTGTGTGACAGTAGAAGCATTTTTCAACCTGAACTGGCTGCACTGGTGCAAGTGGTGCAGCATATTTTCATTTTTTGAATATTTGGTATCCCCAGCAGAACTGGACATTGGTCTGCCCGACATGCCACCAATCTGCACGAGTTCAGGTATACAATGCCCTTAGGCTGTTGTCCGTGCCAGACTACTTGTTCTTCGACGATGAGGGAAGGGTGGGATGGAAGATATCTTCGGCGATTGTGAGGGTAGGGCGATAGGATGTCCTTGAGGGGGGAGAGAACAGAATGGAGAGTGCAGCCATAGAGGCCGGGAAGCCTGGCCCTGTAAGGAACGCCCCGAAGTGAAGCTCGCCGGAGGCAGCATGCGCTGCTTGATTCCCAAGGACTGAGGCATGGCGTAGGTTCCGTTCCGGAAATGGCTTTCAGGAGCTTTAGTGCCACCGGGGGTGCTCTTCTAAAGAGTTTTTTTGGAAGGTTTGTTTGAAATCGTAATTACCGTGAGCTGGTTAATGGTTGTGTGAGTTGCAGCAGCTACGGCCATGGCTGTGGCCTCAGCAGCGGTTGACGAGAGATGAAGCAAGGTAGCTGCGTTAAGAACGGCACCCTCGTTGTACATTACTCAGTGTGGAACGATGGCATGGGAAGACAGATGAGTAAATTCGCACGTCTGTGCAGAACCCCTACCTGTCATGGTTGAACTACGCGTTTGGTGCGGCTTTATTTGCCTGTGACACTAGGTGGTTTACAAAAGCACACGTAGGAAAGATGTTCTTTCATGTGGCCTCATTTTGGTGGACCCTGCGCGTGAACTTTAGGTGACGCATGTTGAGGGGTCGGGTTAAAGTAGAACAGTTCGGGTGAGCCGAATAGTCTCTATATATCGGATATTCTATGCTATAGTACAAAACTAATATTTATTACAAATCTAATCACAAAGTCATTTCATTCATTCTAAGTTCAATATTTGTACGCTTTGTGCTATGCAAGCAATCAAGCAATCAATCATGTGGCGAAGGCCCAACTAAAAGGTAATGAAACCTCAAATACCACGTGGCCGCCATAAACATAAACAAAATTTGTAGAATTGCATTCATAGAACGAGACAACTAGGAGACCATCACATACAGCATATATCGAGATAATAACGCCTTATTGTGGAACAAAATAAGGCGGTAATACAATAATAAATGTTATGTGGGACACAATCATACAATTCCGAAAATTGCCTATATATGATCTTTAGAGCAGATTGGTCGTATTGTGTGCAACCAAACAGTTCCGTTTAAAAAACCTCACGCAAAATAATACAAAATGTTGCTTTGTTTAGGCGCGTATGCCAGTGAAAGAAGGAACATATGCAGACATTTGAAGATACAGAAGAGATCAATTATATGAACAAGTTGCATTCATCGTTTATTACCAAAATTTGGGATATTGGTTTATCTTTTAAGCCAAAATAAATATGTATATATAGTGTTGCTAATTGACAGATGCGTTTTATTTTATTTAAACAGTCAAAATAACTTTAAACATTCCTTCGTTTAGCAATCGACAACTCCTTAATTTCAGATGCGTATTCGGACCATGCTTCCATAACAGGAAATAATATTACGTGTGAAATGGTATCCCTGCAATATTTATTATAGTTTTACTATTTAATATTTTTATAAGTTGTTGCATGCGTAATGAACAATAGTTTCAGAGAGCCCATATCATCACTGAAAACTAGGCCCTGCAGCCACTTGTCACTTCGTCCCCAAACAATGTATGAACCATCTTTCACAGGAATCCGTAAAACACGAAACTGAAACAGGCCAGCACAGGAGCCGTTAAAAGTTAAAGGAACCTCCTTCATGTGCGAAGGGTTCGTGAGCCAGACCCCGCCAGACTAAGTGACGCCGACATGCAAAAAACAAAAAATAGCCGATTTATTCAGGGACAACAAAACTAAAAATTACATGCACAGAAACACCAGCTTGAAATATAACGGTCATGGGAAAAACGCGGCAGTGGAGGGTGCCCCAATTGGCGCCCGTCCACCGTACACGAAGGTGGTGTCACCGGCGCGCAATCTGACGGTGCTCATTAGCGTCATGATGCGTTACTTCACTTCGCCTTTTCAAGACAGCCGCACCATCTGAGTGAGTGATCGGGAAGGACATCAGGCGCGTTCATAGAGTTGCTTACGTCTCTGTTTATAGCGCGATGGGCAAAGCGCCACGCACCTTCCGTTGAGGCAATTGAGTTCGTGGGCTCGAATCCGGGTGCCGCCGCTTCATTTGCACTTTTTCTGGCAACGTCACTTCCGTGACGGATATACCGTCGCTGTATTTTGGTTACCCAGGCATAAAGCACTTTTGTGTTAAAATGCAATTGCACCCCGTCATGCAATTACGCCCCAATGCAATTGCACCCCAACACAGCAACCAAAGAACAAGATATATAGATACAGTCAAACCCCGCTATAACGAACCCGGATATAGCGAATTACTCTATATATCGAGCAAAAATAATTCAGTTACGGAAATACATGGGAAACATATTCCTTATAACGAAGTTCACCTCCGATATATCGACCTCTGGGCGCCTTGAATGGCCATCGAAATGCATGATCTCGGACCGGCGATTGAGATGGTGATTGGCTGCGACCACGGAGCAAGAGCCGCGACTGAGACATCGCGCCTCGCATGGAGCGACGGGGCTCCCAATACTTTCCGTAACTGCTTCCGACGCGCGCGACTCTTCACGGAACCCGCCCAGTAAGCGAGTCTGGACCAAGACAGCAGCATCGGTGAACTGTGGGAAGAGCTCGCCAGCGTGCCCGATGACGTCGCGAGTGAAATTCGTCCGACGATTATAATAAAGCGCTTTCGGCTGTCCACGTGCTCCGCCAATGCTGCTTAGATTTTTGAGGACGCGGACTGTGACTGGTGCAAACAATGTTTCGTGTGGAGAATGCTCTGCTAGTTGAAGTCGCCAAAACGAAATTGAAAGCAAAAATCACCGTTTTTTTTGTAACGCGGGCAGTGGAGGTGGAAAGTAGCTTTATAGACCCTTTGCAAAATACTATCAGGCATAGCGGACAAGCCGAAGGCCAGTCGAGCAACATTGCGCGCGGCCGTGATGAAGGAAACGGAGCGATTTTGCCGGATGCTCGGCTCAGCGTGCTCACGCATCGCCTAAGCTCGGACTTCACGGACTCGAAGTACCGGGGCACTGGATGATATGGCTTCTGCGTCGCGGGGATTGGTCTTTCCTATCACCGGGTGGGACACCAACCTCTCTGGTATACCGCGTTTGAGCGACGAGCACATCCGTGCCGTTTGCAGAGTGGGACGCAGCAGTGAGTCGGCATGACTCCTGCAGAACTCGTAACCGCATGTGGTGATAAAATCATCAAATCAAAACAGCAAGCAAACGCTCAGAAACCTACCCGATCAGACTGAAGGCCGAGGTGACTACGTGGAACGAGTGGGCCGCGCAGCTGCGTCTTCTTTATCATGGCTGACGTTTGCGAATGAACTCAGTGTTGTCATCATGAAAGCTCGCGTATTTACTACGTTTCCAACGTGTCTGAAAAGGGTCTATTACTTGCAATAAATGGATTATTTTGCTATGGTAAGGGCTACTGTACTATGTTCCTTTCTGCATACGCGGATGGCGGAGTAGGTGAGGTTGGGGGGGGGGCTCCCGCGGATTGCGAACTCATAACAACCGGCTCGTTCTAGGCGGGTTCGGCTATATCGAACTATTGGATATATCGAACTAATCGCGGTGCATATTGCACTTCGCTATAAACGGGTTTGACTGTAGAAGCAACTTTATTTAGTCGCCTGAAGAGCGACACCACTATTAAATGGCACTGCGACGCGGGTCCTTACATGTTCTCAGCCGGTGGTCTTTACTACACTACGGCATATGCTACTCCCGCGTTCGGCCGCCCTTGGGGGCAGCGTCCCAGTGGTTTCTCTGGGCCTCTGTCTTTCAAGAGCCGCCGAGACCTGCTGGACGGCCCAGGCTTGAATTTTTCGGTCGTACTACTTCGCCACCGCAGCTAGCCACGGCGAAATCGTTGTACTTGTCGACGCTTCGTCGGGAACGGGGTTCAGTTCCATTGGATGTGTGTTAGGGTGGCCCTCTCCCACTGACACATGCAGCACACATCATTCACATACACATTGTGTACACATGTTTCATCAATACTGTGGTGGGTAAGGACCAAGTCTGTAGTTGTCTGAACAGCACCGCCTCCGCTCCGCTCAACCCGCCAGCTTCGCTCACGTGACAGTCTTTCGAGCCAAGCGATGGAACTGTCTAAGTTTGTCGAACGTCGTCATACGGTCCTTTGCGCTGCCCCACATTAGACGGTCGGTTGCAGTGGAGCGGTTGGTTAGTGATCGCGCCACTGCATGTGCAGTATTGTTGTGGTTGTCGTGCTTGTCCGACGCATGGTTGCCCGCGTGCGCCAGGAACCCCTTGATTTTAACGCACCTGTTCTCTCATTGGAGGTCGGCCGAGCACAGAACACGCAAAGCCTAACACACGCTTTGCCCTTGGCGTAATTCCTCCTGGATTCACACAACACTGTCTAGCACCCGGGGTCGGCGATGGCCAGGGCAATGACCGCCTCCTCCGCCTGGCACGCCTCTCGGACCTGAAGGCTCGCCGCCGCTTTCATCAAGCCGGGCGACGCCTCGAATATGGTAGCCACGATGCCTCACTGCCTCTATTCTATTCTGCCGCCCTTGGCGTAAAAGTCGACGAGGGCGTTCGCCCTGGCCGCTCTTCTCTTCTTGTTAAACTGGGCATTTATGTTCCTCTTAGTGAGGTCTACCCGAATCCGTCGCCGGGTCTCGTCCGGGATAGGAGTTTCGCTGCTCGCCTTCCTCGCAGCAGCTGTGAATGCCAAGTCTTGCAGCATGCGCTTGCCAGTCTCGGTCGTAGAGAGCTGCTCCAGCTGGGCGGACCATTGCGCTTCAGGAATTTCTCTGGAGGGTATTGTGTGCCCCCAGGATCAGGAGCCTTTCGGTGCTAGTGCACTGGAACAGCCCGAGCGTGGCCTTGTGCGATCGGCGTATCAGGGCGTTGATCTTATTGCTTTCGCAGTGCATCCAGTTGTAGAAGGGTACAACTTAGGCGGCGTGGCTGATAAGTAGGAGTGCACAAGCGGAACCAAGCTCTCCTCCTTCATTCCGGCGTGGTGGATGGCGACCCGCTTGATGAGATGCAATGCGTTGCTGATTCTGGCTGCAAGGCGGGCAACACTGTCGCCGTTGCCGCGACGTTTGTCTATACACATGGCGAGCACCCGTGTTTTTCGACCTCCGGGATCACCTAGACGCTCCACGTCACCATCTTTTTCGTCTCGGATCCCTCGGCTGGCTGTCGTTTCGTCTGACGTATTTCGGTGGTAACACCAGCAGCTCCGACTTGCTCGGCAAGCAGATCAAGCCGGATCCGCATAGCTGGTCTCGTTCGTGTCGACGGCCTCTTGTAACGTGCTCGCTATGTGACCATCACTGCCTCCCGTAACCCGCAGAGTGATGTCACCGGTGTCGGACTCCGTCAACTCGAGACAGCTGCCTGGGCACCCCGATTACAACGAACGTGAATAACAACTGCAAGATGACCGAGAACACTGGGGGGTCCCGACACTGCCGAGCCTCTTCTGTTGCAGTCGCAGATCGCCAGCGAAGAGGTCGGGGGTCCCACATGTCAGAAAGTAGTTTATGTAGTTATCAGTTGTTACGGCCATGTTTATTCTGGACACCTGGCCTAGGATGGCAGAGTGCATCACTTTGCGAAGGCTCCCTGCAGGTCCTTCCCCAGGATGGCATTGTTGCCATTCGTTAGGTTGTCGTCAATGATCTCATTCTTCAATAGAATCATCACGGCTTGGGTGACGAGACAACGACGAAACCCGATGATCATGGCGGGGCACAGCCCCGACTCTTACAGGTAGTCCTGTCACCTGCACATGAAGACGTGCTCCAACACCTTGCACACGCAGGGTAGGACCGAGATGGGCCGGAGGTTGTGGGTGTTCGGTGGCTGGCCCGGCTTCGGGATGAGGATGGTCTTGCCAGTGTTCCACTGCTGGGGCAGCGACCCCGCCCTCCACCACTTGTTCTAGTAACGGGTGAAATTCTCGATGGCGGCATCGCTGAGGTTCTTGAACGCTCTGTTCGAGGTGTGATCCGGGCCGGCTGCCGATGTGCTGTTAAGGACGTGCGGGGGCGGTCGCACCTCCTCTACGTGATGTCGCGGTCGAGCTTATCGTTGGCTTGACCACGGTACTAGGGGTGCCTTTCCGTGGGTGTGACCGGGAGGCATTGCTGCACATGCGTCTGATTACTTCTGGTTTCCCGTGTTCCTTGACTGCTATGTGATTGATCTTTGTGAGGCGGTCGTGTTGATGGGATTTTGTTTTTGTCTCATCGAGCAGATGCCGCATCAAGTTCCAGGTCTTCCCGCAATGCATCTGCTCGTCCGCAGCGCACAGATTTCATTGCACTGTTGCACGCGACATTGCACACGACAGTGGGCCTCGATGGAGCGATTCAGCTCCGCTACCTTTTTCCTGAGTCCCCGATTCAGCCGTTGTTTTTCCCCCTGTAAAAGATGAATTGTTTCGCTTCGATTAAGTGTGCCAGGAGCCTGTCTATCTTGTCGGCCTGCGCGTCCGTTTCTATTATCTTGGTCCTTTCCTTGCTCTTCCCCACGATGAGGGCCGACCATCCTTCTATGTTCTCAATGTGGTCCTCCTACGTTGGTAACAGGCCACGGAAAGCATCCCAATCGGTACCTTTGTCTTTTCTGGTGTCTTCCGAGGCGTTGACCTCCTCCAGTATGATCACCTCAACAATGTAGTGGTCGCTGCCGAGCTCGGACCCTGTGTTGCGCAGGTGATCTTGCCCTTCTAGCCCTTCTGCACGAACGTGAGGTCTGACGCCATGCCTCTGGCCCCAGAGTCCCCGATTCTCATAGGATCAGTCTGGTCCGTGATTATGTTGAAGCCTAGGTCTACTGTGTCTTTAAATAGATATCTCCGCTTGGCGAATTGCTTGTTTTATCCCCATGCCGGGTTCGCCGCTTTGAAGTACCCGCAGGCGACGAGCTTGTGGGTCCCCGCCGTGGTGCTGGATCTGTGGAGGAGTGTGGTGAACTTTTGTTTCCAGTGCGAAGGGCTACTGTAGATGTTAACCAGAAAGGTGCTGTTCTTGTGTTTCTTGCTCGAAACGACCTGGATGATAGTGTATTGTATTTTACTCTTGTGCAACTCGTGTTCAATGAAGGAGAGTTCCTTGGGAACCAATGTGCATAACCCTCTACCACCGGTGATGTTCGGAGACTTGGTGTAAGCAGTGTACCCGGAAGCGACACCGCGTGGGTGCGAGGCTCTGGTATCATGATTATATCACGCTTGCGTACTACTTGTGGTATGTGTTGCTGCAAGACTACTCTCTTGCTAGCGAAACCGTTGGAGTTCCAGTGCCAGGTCACCAGACCCTTCACTGCTGCTGTTGTTGCTGTTGCTGTAGCGGCCATGATTGTTGCTGAATGTATTGCTGTGGCGTGGTTTACTGCATGGTGTTCGCTAGCTGCTGACATGTTGCTCGATGTAAGCGAACTTATCGAAAGTCATCTTAGTGCAGGTTGTCTTAACATATTCCTCGAGCCCATAAAGGTGTTTCTTGATTCCGTCGACATTGCCTTCCAGGTTTTCAACCCGGCCGTTAAGTTTGCGCTCCTTCAGGGTCTCGATCGCTCGTCTCTTGAGTGCCGGTTCCTTCGCTGCGGGTACAGCGGTGGTGGGACAGCACTGCTGCTGCTGGGTGTGGGTTCACAAGGCACTGCTTGGGTTGTTTGTTGTTGGAGGAACGGTCGTCAGAAGCTTCCTGATTTCCCCATTCTCTTTTGTCATCTTGCGCATAGCCGCCTCTTGCCTAGTGACTGTCGTCTAGAGCTCGTTGTTCTTGCGTCGGAGTTCCCTATTGGCTTTCCTCAACGCCCTTATGCCTCGTCTTCCTTCGTCTTGCTGCTGTTGCCGCTGGCGTCTTGGTGCTGGTAACGGTCTTGGTGCTTGCGGTGGCATAGGAGGTGATGTTGGCGCTACGTCCCTGTGCTTTCATGGCATCATTTCTTGCTGCATCGGCGTAACTTACGCGGGTACATGATGGTGATCACTTAAGGCTAACGCTACGCCGTCTACTCTCGCTGCCCCTGTGCTTCGAGGCGGAACGCGATGCACGGCGATCAGCTTTGCCGGCAGCTGTTGCGGCTGCTGATGTCAGCGGTGGAAATTCCTCAGCTTTGATCGCCCTTGTTCCTGCTGTTGCACTTTCTGTACGGTCATCATGCTCTCCCATTGCCTCTTTTCAACTACATATCGAGTCTTGTACTTATTCTTGCAAACCTTGTCCCCTGTCCGTTGTGGCACTCCCCATAATTTGCAAGTTGGGGTACAGGTACGGTCGTCCTTGGGGTTTATGGCCCCGCAAGCGAAGCGAGCCTTCACGTGAGGGTTAGGAAAAACGTCGCGGCGGTGGCCAACCTTTCCGGACTGTTTACATACATCTAATTGCTTTCTGTATAGGGTGCACTTGGTGAGAATGGGACCGTAGCACACCTTTTTTGGGGCCCTTCAGGCCCTCAAAAGCAGCGATGACTGTGGTAGAGTTGTGAATCCTCTTCGCGCCACGTGCCTGTAGATTTCTAGAGTTTACAATGTACCGATCGATCGCGGCCGGCGAGTGCTCAGTCGGGATACCTCTAAACACTCCTTTAAGGAATCCATATGGCGCGGTTTGGTATGTACCAACAACGTGTACCTTGCCACCAATGCAGATCGATTATATCTTGGCGTAACGTAAAGCACGTGCATCGTCGGGGGTACTCACCACCATGATGTTTTGCTCAAAATCAGGGGAGAAGGTGGCCGCTGCTCCTCCCTTGATACTTTCGCCGTCCTGATGATTGCCGATGCCTCGATGGTGGTATGAGTCCTCGCGATGTTAAGGGCTCCCCGAAGCCGCACCACCACCTTGGTCTCCTCCCTCGGTAGAACGTACGGCATCCTTGTTGCCCTCATTAACGAAGCTTTCACGTTCCTGGTGAAGTTCTTTGGCATGGGCCTCGACTGGCTAGGGGCAGTGCTCTCGCCGACTAGGGCCTTCATACACTGTCCCGCGTGCGATCAGCCCGCGCCGAAGTTGAATTCCTCGGAAGAAATTTGTCCCCTGCAACTTCAATATACATATGGCTAACACCGGAGTTCGCCTGTTCCAAAACAATGGACGTCTCCATCTCGGTCGTCATGTTGGCACAGCCCAGGGTCGTATCCAGAGGGGGGGGGTGGCACACCGGCCGTGCTCACCCGCCCCCCCCACCCATCCGAAATGTTTAGTGCCAGGCTGAGGTGCGGTTCAAGGAGCCTGAAAAACCGTCTGATGTGGGATGCCGGGCGGAACCTGCAGTTTTCATGGCATTCTTGTTCATATAAAGCTGAAAAGAAGAACTACGTCAACGTCTGATCCCTGTGGCCACTCCAGATGCTGTACATATCAACATATACAGCCCGGCTGCATTTCGCGCCGGATACACCGAGCAGCGCCTGGAACCTCACGCGAGCCGGTAGAGGCAGTGCCGCTGTTTCGCTGGCGCAACAGCACCACCGGGAAATGGCGTAACAGTAGGAAAAGCTTGATATAGGCATACATGTCGTCTAAACTTTACCCTGTCATTTCTTGTGTTTACACTGGTACCAAGTCTAATAAAATGACACAGCATGTCACTGTATTTTCGTCAGTCTACTATGAATCCTTGATATGTTTACCTTTATACCGACGTCCCATTTCAGTGACTATTGCATTTCATAATTTCTGCTATATTGACAGCGTTGCTCTGCCCATCTTGTATTTCCTGCACGTCAACAAAACAATTCAATTTTCTTTATTTCGGAGCTTTGTCTTTTTGGCACTATGCCATTGTTTCCTTGACCTCCCGCTTGGTTAGAATAAGCGTTTTGTATTTGCTTAACCGGAATTTTACTCAAGCCAATGCGAATCAATTTAACGGCTAGAAATTGAATGAAATTTAAGAAACGTGCAACAAGCTCAACATTCAATGGCAGTGTAGTATGGTGTTCCGCTATGCAAAAGTTTACTATTGGCGTTACTAGCACAAAAAATAACAAAAAGGTGATTACTTAAGGAGACGCACGTTTGCGTGCTTAACCACCATAATATACGAATGTGCCGTACGTACATTCCAGTGCGATTCGAAAGTTATAGCGGGAAAGCTACCCTTTCAAATGAATCAGACAGAACACCAGCTTTAGCAAATCTTCCATGCCAGTTCTGTTATCGTAGCTGTACGTAAAAGGCAAACATGCCTTTCTTGATAACAACGAATATGTGCTTGAAACCCAAAGGGTTGAAAGTCAGTCTTGCGGGCCATTGTTGTAGCATGGAACAGCCAACAAGGGAGGGAATGGTGCGAAATCTTGATTTTCCTGGTTCTAAAACGAAACCGTATGAAGGTGGCACGATTGGCCGCTTGATGATGGCGCGATAACCTTCAAATCATGCTCGACTGTACTTTATAGCTGAAAAGAGAAGATATTATACCCTTAGCTCAAGGATAATCTAAAACACGAGAATCTTGATATTAAATACCCAGTGTTCGCCCCGGCCTCACTTCCACCTGACGAACTTCGGGGACTGCGCGCCACTCACGAGCGCACTCATGATCACGCTCAGGAGCGCGTGCACACATAACCGCCTGCTCTACGGACGAACGAATCACCCGTGGCCTACAGTTAGACCGGCGGACGGGAATTTAAATCATCATAATTATCATCATCTAGGCTCCTTACGGCGGGCTTTACTGTTAGCGTTCAGCATAGACAAATGGCATGTTAAATCAGTTATTTCAAGCTTCGTTTGAAAAATAATGCCCAAGAAGCCTTGCCTACATATTTCCCCTACATTATTCCCCGTCTCCAATCGCGGTTCTCCTACCCCCCCCCCCCCCCCCGCCCCCGAAAAAACTTCCTGGCTACGCGCCTGGCACAGCCGCTGCCCCAAGACAACGTTGGGCCGTATTCTGCTGGCCATCCGGCGCGCCTCGGATTAGATCCGAGACGCAATCCGGTGCGGTCACGTGAGGAGGCGCTCGGATGGGGTGTCACGCGATTGGCTCGGAGCGCTGACGTCAGCCGGCCTGCGTCACGCGGCTATATTTTGGCTATGTTCTGGCGGTTTTTGTGACGTCACGTAGCCAAAGGCTCCCGCTCGTTCTCCCGCGACCGGCGGGTGAAATCTGGCGCGGTTGACACAGCATCGGATTGTACGATGGCTGCGTATATGCCGCCTGTCTTTGCACTTTTGTTGGAGCTGCTGGAGGAGGATCCCGTGCCTGAGCATCGACTGAGCGACGGCGACTTTCAGCGCCGTTTCCGTGTCAACAAGGGCCCGGCACGGATGCTGTGCGACGCACTTGACGAGCACGTTAGGCCTCGAGGTGCGACGGGGCTATCTACGGAAGCGAACGTGATGTGCGCGCTGAGGTTCTTCGCTACCGGCAGCTTTCACAGATTGTCGGTAGCGGTGATACTCTTGGCATGACGCATCCGTCGGTCAGCCGCAGCATTCACGCCGTTGCCGAGGCGCTGAAATTGGAAGCCCTTATCGGCCATCGAGGTGCAGCGAAGTGTCAACAGATACGAAGGTGCTGTGCGTGCTTTGCCCCTCTTCGCAACTGACAGTGTGCAAAGTGTTTTCTGCCACCATGAAACACTGTCGCACCCCGCCGCCAGTCGCAGCGTTCACAGTGTGGTGTCGGCACTGACGGAGCTCGACACACGGGAGTTTTGGATACCCCGGCGACGTAAGCACGGTGTAAGTACTTGTTTCTGGCTACGTTTGTTACGGAAGCAAAAAATGATGTAGCCCCATTGTTTTGCATCGAAGGGAAAAGAAGCGCGATGTCTGAAAAGCAGTCACTGAAATGCTTTTGTTTTGAGCGGAGTCGTGTGGTGGCAGTGATCTCCCATAAATTTCGCAATTGTGAATGATCAAATAGTGTGTAAAAAAACAACTTAGCAGATGCATGCATATGTAAATAATATTTTAACTCTCCGGCCTATGTTCGCCTAAGTGAAATGATATCGAAAAGGTATGTCAAAAAATGTAGCTAAAATGAACACGTTCACAGGTATCGAATAGGGTGGCGTCCTGCAAGAAAAAAAGCTTATAAAGGAAGATAAACAGGTGTATCGTGTTGGGCGTCTAAAAGACTTCATAACGGACCATGTAATATATTCGTAACGTATGTCGCCCTCGCCCCGCCCCCCATCATGTGTTACCTGCTTCGGCGCCTTGTCACTTCGGCTGACATGTTTTGCCCTCCTTGACACATAGTGAAAAAGTGACAAGTTCAGCTTGTCGGCTCGTTTTAAGGGTTTATCGATTTCGAAATGCGGCGTGGGGAGGGAAGGTTGTGTTCCCCAGTTGTACCGCATAGACGGGTGGGAGGGCCCTTTCTATAGTTGTAAGTAACCAATTTTCCTCTCAGGTCGCCTGCATGCTCTAATTCCCCTGCTACGCGAAACAACGAAGATTAAAGAAAAGGCACATACAACACAGCGACCTCGTTCGTCGTTGCATGCAGTTGCGGAATGAATCAGTTCTGAGTAACCCAGTTCTTTGTATTCTTGCTCTTGTTTATTACCTTTTCCTTTTTTTAAAAACTGTGTACTTGTTTAATGCTTTAGTACATAATTGTGTTACGTATTTCTTTCAGGTGTGCGACGCCTGTATTAAGGCCCTGACCGTGACTGCCGACTACAGTGCCTTTGTGTGACTAGCTGTTCACTGTTGCGCGCGACGTGTAAAGCCTGGTGGCGAGTTCTGGGGTTAATAATGGCCACCTGTTGGAGTCGTGGCTCATGACACCCCCCGCTCGTCATCCAGGCCCCACACATCTGAAGAAAAGTACAATGCCGCACATGCTTCGATGTGGTCTGTCGTGAAGTGCAACATTGCAGTTCTCAAGAGCTGTTTTCCTTGCCTGCAGTCGCACCAGCTTTTCTTCATAGGCCTCCTCTAGCAGCCAACATTGTCAATGTGTGTTGTGTGGCTGCCTGTTGGAACGACTGACGACAATAGCTGCAGCAGCAGCAAGTGGACGAGGGCAGTGATACAGACGACGCGGCTGAGGAGGCGCCTGCCCCCGACATGTGGATTCTTGCTCCTGAAGGACAGGCAGGTGCAGAGCAGGGCAACCAACGCATCATCAGACAGCTTGGTGGCACTAAACGTGTCATTTTTAACTTTCGTTTCTGATTGTGTGTGGTGTGCGGTGTTTGTTTTGTTGGGAGAAGGTTGTTTTGTTGTTGTTTCAAGCAGCATATACTATGCCCTGACGCGTCATTGTTTTCTGTAGAGAAGCTTCTTGTCGTTTTGTGTTTGACATGGTGGCGTGAGGATAACAGAAAAAGTTGCTTTGCTTTCGACCACTATATACTATGTCTTGACACGGTGTTGCTTGATCTGGGATAGCCAGTGACTACTGTTTTGATGGGTCGTGAGGCCTTGTGAATATAGAGACCGGGCAAGATTCTCTTCAGAAAATTCTGTTTATTACACTGTAACCGTCATTCTGCTGTGAAGCAAATAATGATGATGCATGTACCACAAACAAAAAAAAAGTCAGTATACTGCCGACTCTTCTGGACACATTTAATTCAGTCCTGTCAAGAGTTATATTATGACATAGCGCAACCATTGCACGGTGACTTTGTTTGGCAATCCCTGACAGATCAGTTTACTTAAGAGAACACGATACGCAAGTATGCATCTCCAGTGTTGATACAAAAAAAATAAACATGCTTAAAATGTTGGAGGCTGTCTCTTAACGCAGAGTTCACTGTCATGGTTTACTCTGACATTCTCATGATAAGTGGAAAAATGGTTACAAAAGTTTCATTTACCCCATAGTCGCCTGTATTCTAGCACTCAGTGCTTTGATGACTGCTTGCTTAGGTTTGTGAAGAGTGATATTGCGATTTTTTTATCATGTAGGACACCTGCTTGTAAAAAATAATTATGACGTGCCAACAGCAGCATCTACAAAGGTGTATTGAATTTTTCCTCAATAAATCAGAGTGTGACAAGTTATGCTGAACTGTTTCCTTTTCCCCTGCATTCCGCAGCACCGTCCAAGAGTAACCAACACTTGGAAAAAAATAATCGTGACAAAATCAACTATAGCATTTCTGTAGTGATCGTACACAGCGTTATTTAAAGTGCACAGGGACCAATGCTATCTTCATTGCAAAAATAAAGAAGGGCACATTCATGTGTGCTGCAATGCCAAAACTGCTTTCTCTACTCCAGCTTGTTGAAGTGCTCATAGTTGGCACCTATTGTTGAGGCCCACAGTACTGCTTGTTCGTACAGGGCCTTCCACGTCCAGCAGCTCTCCAGATGCAGTGTGTCTGAAAATGTGTTCATTATGAGCTTAACGGCCAAACAACAACAAAGGGTTGAAAATTTAGTCTCTATCTTAGTTAACGAAGCGTATTGCGATATGCTTTACCTATTTAACCCTCAAGGATAGAGGCTATAAATAGGGAAGTGGAATTACAAAATATGCTAACGTAAGGATACAATGCAGGTGCTCACTTACAAAAAATTACACCTCATTGCGCAGTTGTACCTATGCTTGTACAAAGAAGTGGTTATCGTGGATGAAAACAATACCTGCGGGAAGGCGGTTTGATTCTCGGGATGTTTTAAGAAAAAAAACTGAGCAAACTACTTCAAGTTGCATGATTAAACACAAAATTTTATGGGCGTGGTCAATGTGACATGATACATGCTGAGGCTGTTAGAGCAGTTCGTCACGCAGAATATCATGTTAATATATCTCATGAAACAAAGCTAGGCGGGTAACGTATCCTCGGGACGCTAAAGATTGGAGGTCAGTACTATTTTTCATTGACGTTGCACTTGCAGCCCTGCTTTCATTAAAAAAATTAAAACGAGCTTGCCATGATATTGCCGCGAACCATGTATGGGTTTGTTTATTCTTTGTTTTTACCGCCCGGCCACGCCTGGCCCTGTTATCTGTGTCCGCGAAGCGCGTCTTCCATTCTTTATTTTTATGCCGCACGGGCTATCTCATTCCGATAAGCAGGCTGTTTCACCCTAACGGCACTAGACCAGAATAATCTTCTCTGATCTACAATGTTCTGTATTTCAATGGACGGTTCGAGAAACACTTGCGCCGAAAGATAAAAGCGTGCAGAGCAGACGCCGCGGCATTCGATTCGACGACACTCGCCTGCACAAGTCACTTTGTTGACCGCTGCTTCGCCGCCTCTGTATTCTTTAGAGCTGTTAGGGGAGCACAAGTTCGCTACAATAAACGTACTTTTCCTTCAAGACAACTGCGTCATCCTTGGCTTCGTGACAATATAAGTACGCAATCTGATCGTGCGCAAAACGCGCACACATGCGTTTTGAAAAACGGGTTTAATTCACTGCACAAGCGAGAGTGGCCGAACAATAACATGGCGTTAGAAAATCGATCAAAATATCGTACTCACGTCATAGTCCTCTTATATATAACTGCCGGGCAACAGCGTACCGTTTACGTCGCTTTTCGTCCCAAGAGAACGCCCTTGTGGGACGAAATGTTTGTGCAGCAACTGTACTGAGCGTTCAAATATGCCTCGTTTAAAAACAGCTGTGCCGCGCGCAGCGCTCCCTGGCGCCTCATAACGGAACAAAGTAAAAACATAAATGCGTGTAAACCTGTTAAACTAGCATTAGCAGCCGGCAGTGCCCGTGAAAACACACAAACAGGAAATGCTTTGTTATGTTTAAACAATTTTATTCATTCTAGCAGCATTTCAAAGTTATGAGATTGTCCCCGAAGGCATTGACACGCACTTCCGGACATGACGTACTACCCGTGATCTCCGAGCCATGCTCCGAGGGGGGAGCTTTGGCGATTTTTACGTCATTTTGACGTCACGAGCATCCGAGCCGCATCGGATCAGCAGATTACGGCCCCAGCTGTGCGATTAGGCTTGTCGCAACACTGCCGGGCTTCTTCAGAAAAGTCCCGAAAAATGGGCGAACAACATACCTTTTGTTAGCGGCTGGTACTGGTTGTTGACACGCACCTTCACGGACACATTGATAAAGTTAACCCACGCTAACCAATAATTAGCCCCGAAAAAAGGGTCATAAAAGCCCGAGCCGATGTGAACATGCCTGCTCTGGTCGACCAACCCCGCCAAAACAAAAAGAGAAGTAGTGGAAGCTTTTCACAATACGTACGTGTAGAGAACTGCATAACCCATGCTTTCTTATCGCTGTTAGATACGGAAGCTGTTTGGCTGAGGAAAGAGCGGTGCGTGGGGAAGGGCGACGAAAAAACGTGCAGCTATTTTTATTGATGGACGCAGTTATTCCGCATAACTGTACGTGTGTGTATATAAATGCTGGTTTCTTGAAATAAATTTAGGTATAGTCAGGGCCTCTATCCCCCTGCCTTTTTTGTACCAGTCGTGTTTGCGCTGTTTTATGACTGCGAACGTTTTTCATTTCATTACACCTCGAGATGGTTTCCCATATTTACTACGTCGGCCGTTGTCCCCAAAACACTGTTCTGAGAATGCGTGTTTTTGCAGGAAACTTGGGTTATGAATTACGGTTGTAAATGTCGGCAAACATGTGTCCAACTTGTTCAGGACTACAAAAATTTGGACTAATGGATGTTTAATTCTACTTTTATTGCACTGTGTGGAGATATTTGTAGTGTAGAAGAAAATAATTGTTTCGTCTTTTTTTTGTATGGCAGCAAAGGCCTCCTCGACAAGTGGGACCTTGCTTGCAAGCTCAGGATTTTGTTCGGAGTGGCCTACGGCGCGGCTTTATATTTTTTGGTGCGTATATTTTAGGTGTATTTACCTCAAACGTCTTTTCGGGCAAACATATTTAACGTGCAGATAACCTTGCAAGATAGGAAGATCTCAAAAAGAAGATAACGCCGGAAGTTTTGTTCTGGCGGTGCGCTTTAAACGTCATGAGTTTGAGGCACCACCAACCGATTACTTGAAGAGAGTATTCAACGTCGCATTTCAAACTAGTCATGAATGAGGCAGGGTCATGTAGTGAAGGAGGTATATTTCAGGGCGCAGTTTCAATGCAACGACCAAATAGAAAACCAGAGGGCCGTAAGAGCAGCAAATAAAAATATGCGCTGATTCGAACCAAAAGGAACGCTGCTGCACCTGTTTTGCAGGCTCCGGCCTGGGGCTCTGGCCTTTGCAGAACTTTCTGAATAAACAAGAACATCATATATCGAACAATGAGATTCTATGTAATTAAGACAGCTTTGCATCTTTTCACTATCCAACAATGCGTCCCTGCATTATGCGATAAAAAAACGGGTTCTCCGCTTCAAATATGGGAAAAAAAAGGGAGCGTCCGCGTGGTTGGGACAAAACAATGAGAACAAGACCCAAATCGTAGTTTATAGGAATATTTCCACTCTCACCGTGCGTAGACGAGACGCTACAACAAACATTGCGAAAAATAAGTCTCTTAGCTTGCCAGGTGTGGTTTAAGGTGAACCACAAAGACGACACATGGTTGACCACGTCGTTCTTGCGCTCTGTAGCATGCGTGACGGAGGACCTGGAAAATAATTTGGCCGACACGTACCGGAATTTATTGTAGTCAGAATTAATATTGTAATATGTAAAAATAGTGGTCAATTGCCACTTTTTTGCCTCAAAACATTAGAAATTTTATGAAAAATGTAAAAAGGTATTTGCTGAAGGCAGTTTTTTGCCATCGCAAAAGGTATTTTGTGGACACATAACCACGAAAAATAGCCCAGTCAAAGCGTACAAAATATACTTTTTTTTACTATCAATCCCGTGATGGGATTATCACAGGAGTGGTGTCACATTGTAAAAACAAACAATACACAGACTAAAAATACATGTTTCAAGCACTTGGGATTTCAAGCTTATATCTCGGACGTAGTGCAAAATGCGGCGTAGTGATAGGCAAAGAGTCGTCATGAATATAAACATCGGTTTTCAATATTTCGAAGTGTGTGAACGCTGCTTTGTTGCTTGAACGAAACCACACCGTTACACGATCAGATGTCCTCAGATCGGCTTACAGTTGAATAACGTAATCGAGGAAGCAAACAGGATATGTCATAATTTTCTTCTGCTTAGAGCTACATAAAAAGTGAAGAAAAACACAGGACATTAAATAATTTCTATCAGCTCAGAAATTCCGGACTACGGATTGAGTTGAAGACCAGAATATGGTGAGTATAAACTTACAAAATGCTGAAATCGATTATCATCAGTGCAAATTGTACGTGTGCGAGGGCGCCCTACAAAATAACCAGGTAGGGTTAATGACCTAATCAGCGGGAATGTACAGCGCGTACTGCAAGAAAATTGTTTAAAGTAATTTGTCCGTGGGCAAGGAGATTTATTGAGCAGCACTTTCATCAGTGTAGGACAATGTAGCCGTAAGTTCCTGCGCACGGACTGTTCTACAGAATGAATAAACTTCCAGAACAAATTATTTACGCTTACAGGCATTGAAAGTGAACGCTATTTCTCACACTAAGAAATGTTGGTTACAGCAAGGGTTGGAGAAGCAAAAATAAAAAGGGAATGCCGGTTTAGTTCGCCTCGTTTTCTTTACGAGTCCTAACCAATAGACTGTGCCGTGTTTTTAAACGCCATCACATAATAAGCAGACAAAATATAGGTTCTAAAAAATACCTTTCTTAATTATCGCTCGGTCTTGTAAAGAACAAAATAACAAACAATGGTAGAAAAAAAATACTAACGTCCTATTTGTTTTGTAAAATAGGGTAGCATTTGATACTCGGCCAATCAACGTTTTATTACCAAAACACTCGACGTATATTCTAAATCGGGTAACCGGCATACCATAGGAATTACGTCCCACAAGAATAACAGCATGTTTCATCAACCAAAATGAAAGTACAATACGCTGTCTTCACGGCTCCGTTTTTAGTAGGTTATTATTTTTATGTTTACACTAGCGGTAGTACCGGCCGCTGCTAAGGTCGGCCACTTATTAACGACACTATTCGGCATAGCACCTCTTCAGTTGTGTTAGTGCACCGCAAAGTACACATTAGGCGACTTCCGCCTTGTGTAACCACAGGGGGTCTTCCCGGAGTCCAGCGGTACTGGGATACCGCTAGAACTGAAATTTTATTGGCGCCCTACCGAAATAGATTGCACAAAGATTATGCCCTGAAATGCCTACTTACCCATAGGAAGTTGATTCATCGTTGGGTTTAACGAGGCGACGCAACGCAGGCGATGAGGCACGCCGTAGTGGAGGGCTCCGGATTTTTGGCAACCTGGGGTTCTTTAACGTGGGCGAAATCGCGTGCACTCGGGCGTTTTGGCTTTTCCCCTCCATCATCAAAGCGCCCACCGTGGCCGAGAATCGAACCCGCAACCTCGTGCTCAGCAGCGCAACGGCTCAGCCACTGAGGCACCGCGGCGGGTTCCCATGGGAAGTGTTATCTCAGTTGGCATGAACGGTACTCAGTCTTAGTTTCATGATACCTAGCACGGGAACATGGTTCCAGGATGCGCATGGTTCCAGGACGTTGGAATAGATTGCGAGCGCTATCCGCACGCGAGAAAATGAAACCCGAATACACGTTCAGATCGGTGTAACCTACAAAATCCCGCTGGCCTCTTATAACGTGTGTTGGGACAAAATACTGTAATTAGTTTTTGGAGAACTGAAGGGGAGCATTTGCAAGCAAAAGAAATTGGAAATATGAACTGGCTGGGTAGTTAGTGAGGAATGTGCAAAAACACGAAGTTTTCCCGTAATCTTGAGTGTTGTTTAAAGTGCGTTATGAAAAAACGTTAGCGAGCAGTGTTTATATACCTGTGTGTGTCATCTGTGCAAATAAAAACTAGTTCCACATCTCAACTAACTTGCGACAAAACCAATATATGAAAAGCCGTTTCAGGTCTCCTCGCTGTCTGCCGCGTGTATTTTTGAAGTATTATAGCAGCATTCACATGCTACACTATAATCATAATTTTCTCGCTAAACTTCACCGCCGTTTTGATGAGCAGTTTGGCTAGGCGTTGATATCGCTTGTTAGGCCTTCCCAGCTTGTCAGTCGTGTCATTTTGAAAAAGGGATTTTAGCCATTCTACCAGCGTCGAAGGCAGGAAACTTCAAAATTTCTTTTGTGTAGTTTTTAGCAACATCCATTAGCAAGACCCAAATGGATAAATCGATCAGACAAGCATTTGTCCGAGATTCTTTTAAAGAAGTTATTTCTGGCCAAATGCAGAATCGGTCAAAAAGTATTGCTTGGGGTAAAACCATAAAACTGCTTTTTAAATTTTAACACGGAAGTGTTTTATGCCGGAATTCACCGAAACCTGACTGACGTAACATGCGTCACGGAAATGAGAGCGCCAGTAAAAGTTGCATTGACGCTGCTGTGCCAGGATTCGAGTCGAGAACTCTGTCACCGCAACAGGAGGTGCCAGGCGATTTACCTACTCCGCTATGAGCTGGAGCGCACACAGCTGCATGAACGCGCCATGCATCCTTCCTATAACCTCGTCTATATGAATGGTGCTGCCTTATAGGAGGGGTGAAGCGAAGTAGTGCATCACGATGCCGATGAGCACCGAGAGTTGGCACCAGCTAAGCTCGTCCCAGTACAACCGTCTACCGCAAACTCCACGGAGCAGAAACGTAGTGGTCGCACATTTTCCAAACGACGTGCCAGCAGGTCGTCGCTCTCCAAGTACACCCACAAGAATGCCCCGGAAATCATGCTCTTTCACTGCAACAGACCGTGAGATCACCAAACAATTCGCTGCCTACCCGTTCGGTTTCGTTGGCATGGTTTGTGAGCGCGTATAGTTTCATTCGGGTTTACGCAGTCACCCGGTGCGTGTGATTCACTGTCTAATGTTTATGCTTCTGACGGAGTCATACCGACGATATATAAGTAGCGATGTTCAAGTTCATATCGATGCAGAGTAAACGTTCAGAAGAGCCTGTTGCAGGTTCATATCGATGCAGAATAAACATTAGGAAGATCTTGTCATGGGACATTTCCCTTTCGTGCTTTGCCGATTCATATGAAATAGGTATCAACCACATTGTTCACAGCTAATCGGTATATTACTGCACATGCAAATTTTATAGATATCTGCAGGTGCACCATAGTGCCGCCAAAAAAAAACGTTCCAGAAAGAAACGTCATCATCATGATTATTATCATCAATCACTGCTTTGTTATCTGCCGGGAGGGGAGTCGGAGCGTCGAAAGAAATGTATGGGGAAAGTGTAAGGAAGCGTGCCTTCCGAAAATGGGTGCTTCTATTGCGCGCTCTAGGCGCGTAAACAGAGAGATTGGAAAGATCAGCGATGCTGTTTCGGCTAGTGGTTGGCGAACGAACGGGCGCACGAAAACCCAGCCCAGTGAGGACGTCATCGCCCGCGCCGGCACCTGTATAACTTTTCCTCGCCGCGCTCTGGTGGACCGGTCCTGTCACCTGTCGGAAGCTTGATAGAACTGGTAGAAGCACGCTTTTCGAGACGTTTCCCGGCGTGCTCACTCTATGGCTTGCTGCAACGACTGGTGCAGTATTGTCAGTGTAAAAGGAAGAAATAATGCAAGGCCGTGAAACGATAACCTTAATGAACTCCTTAAGTAGCCTCCGGTACACCGGGGCACGCAAGCAGAACGCGCGCCACTGGGCGAGTTCACATATTTTGAGCAAACACTCGTCCCAATGCTCCCCCCGGAACCGCAAATCCTGTCGGCGCGCGTACACTGTGCACACTTCCATTACAGATAATAATTGGTAATTGGGTTGGTTAGCGACGACACCACGCGGAAAAAAGACCACCAAGTCCCAAAACATAACTACGAAAAACACTTGGATGAGTCTCCAACTCTAAGCACGCATAAGCTTGGCTGAACCAAGAATAGACTAGGTGGGGCAGCCAGTTTTTCTGAGTGACTAGAATTCTTGCCACTAGTGCGAACTGCCCTCTATTTGTAATGGTTTGTTTATACCACCGACGTAACAGCTATGTCATTTGCTATGGACGAAAGCGTTTTACGGTTGCCTTAGACGATAAATGACGTGATTATTTAAAGATATTACGACAGTTGCGGCAACTTTCTGAACGATTGATTGATTGATTGTGGGGTTTAACGCGCCGACGCAACGCAGGCGATGAGGCGCGCCGTAGTGGAGGGCTCCGGATTAATTTTGACCACCTGGGGATCTGTAACGTGCGCCGAAATCTCGTACACACGGGCGTTTTTGCTTTTCGCCTCCATCAGAAAAGCGGCCACCGCGGCCGGGAATCGAACCCGCGACCTCGTGCTCAGCAGCGCAACGCCTTAACCACTGAGCCACCGCGGCGGGTAACTTTCTGAACGAGGCCTTATGCGTATAGACACGGAGGGGCATACTCCCCAGAAGTGAGGTTTCCACTGAGCATTTGGAGTGTCCTACGCTTCTGCCCTGGCGAAGTGTGGCTATGCGCGCAATGGCTTAACGCGTGCGTATTTGTGGGCGATGCGCGAGCGTATGCGCGACGCTCTGTCGACACTTGAGTGCGGCGGCAAGGCAGCTGTCAAAGGGCAGCTACACTGACAGCAGTGAGAAAGCCGATGCTCCGACTAAAAATGACACCCGTCGCATGTCTGCCTTACCAGGCGATGTCCTTTTCATTTGGGCTGGCATACAGACCAGAAATGAAGTAGTAATGTCAACTCGGACGGCTCCCGAAGCAGGTAACGGTGCATACTCGTGGCGGGTGGTGGTGGAATAGAATAGAATAGAATAAAATAGAGTAGAAGAGAAGAGAACGTTATTTTTGTCACAAGAGGGTGCATCACTGAAATATAGTCAATAAAGAAAGGGGTCACAGGGTAATAAACTGCAGCGGGACCCCTTGTTATTGATAGCATACACAGAAATAGCTTAATGGCAACTTCTACCCGAAACGACGACTATTTTTGTATTACCTAAATATTGCGCTACCCGTGCGCAGTGTGAACAATTTGTAGTTTCACTCCACAAATAAGCGAAACTGAGAAAAAATTGGCACAGCTCGCACTTGTGGTGCACGACTGGAGAAGGAGCAGAACTAGGGGTCGACCTAATTCCTCCCAAACTGACATCGGATCCGAGGGGAGTAGCCGGATCCCAGCTGTGCAAACCTTTTTTGATAGCCTGTCCAAAGCAGAGGCCATAAGAATATGTACAGTATTTTATTCAGTAGCAATCGTCGCCACCCCTTTCGCCGGTCTTACGGCGGCGCATCCATGTGAGGCAAATATCTTGCACAGCGGCCTCGCCTGGGCAGACATCCCCTTTTTCGTCAGCTGGTCGAGCTGCTCCACATTGATGATTGCGCTAGATTGGCTTGACCGACTCGCCGTCATCATCGTCGGCGTTGCGGGCCCTGGGACGCCGATCACTTCACGACGACGACGACAAAGGCGGAGAGCTCCGCATGCAGCGCAAGCCACGTGCAAGCCCGGAAGATGCCGGGCACCCGCCGCGATGCACGAGCTCACGTGTGCTCGGTTTTCTCGCTACGCGACACGTCATGGTGTCTGCCTGAACAGCTCAGCTGTTTAGGCCGACAGAACCACGGTGTTAATCTGTGCTATTCGCGTCGCATTCGTGTCGCCTGCGCATTTCATATCATGCTTAGTAGTGCGTGTCGCATGCTCCCAGCATATCTTCGACCCGAATGAAATATTTACGCCAAGGACCGCCCCTTCGTTCACATTGTTGGGGTAGCGTTGATGAGCACAGCGGTCATGACCGGTATTTCGCATCTCCTGCTGAGAGTGAATAAGGGTAAGAGCGCTCTTTATAGTCCTCTCCAGATTCTTCCTATAGCAGCCATAGAGATACTGTTAAACCTGCTTGTAACGAACCCGAGTGTAATGATTCATGGATTTAAGTTTTTTAATTCCCCATTGGCAGTCCCATGAAAACCCATGTGTCTCCTACCTGTGTGTAACGAAGGCGTTAAGACGCCTAACCGTCATTTAACGACTTCGCTACGCTGGTTAGCCGTTGATGTTTACACTTTTTTGAAAAATCGGACGGAGAAGTGCACTAAGTTAGCGAACTTTGCCCATGCCAAACTAGTATGCGTTTCCAGTATGGGTGCGGTTTCGTCTAGTTGCTAGGCCGGCCCGACCGCGAATATTCGAGCGCCTCTACTGCCATCTGTGGTGTCGTTTTGTCGGCGATGACTTATGGTGCCAGAAAACAAAAAAAACGTTTTGCTTTTTCAAAACAAGCTCGCAACTTTAAATGCCGGCTGTACCAGCGAGAAAGAAGGACATCGCCGCCCGGTAGATTATCGCAGTAAGCATCTTCTCAACAGTTTTGAGTGTGGCAAAAGCATCAAGATCATAAAAAGACGCCCCTTCAGCATACGTTTGGTGCTAAAATGGCTAAGGCACCGGGAAGTGTCAAAAGTCATAAGTGATATTTAGGGCACGTTTGGGAATACCGGTTAAGTGGAACTTGCTTTTAGGGGGAAATTTTTTAGTAAATAAGTTTGCGGAAAAGCAGGAGGCGTAAATGACGCAGTTTTTATCCGTGACACAAATTCCTTAAGGCTGAGTTGACCATAACTCATGTCTAGCATTTTTATTTCGTTTCTGCTTCAGCCACGTGGCGCTTAACTCAAAACCAGCATGGAACTAAAACCAGCATGTAACACAAAAACTTCAAAGTTGTGGCAACTCCATTAAACCCGGGTTTAACTGCACATTACAGAAAGGCTGATCATCCTGCTAGAGCTTAGCATTGCTTTGATAGTTACTTACGAAAGAAAAAAATCGGGTACTTCCATTCCAGTTGTAGGGACGGCGCTACAAGTGTCAGCGTAAAAAAACGCTGTACTAATTCTGTCGAAGGGCGCGTGGCGACGAGCGTTTGCTCACTTTAGGCACGCGATGCGAGAACGTCCAGAGCGCCAAACTATATCATTTGATTTTCAGAGAAACGACAGCCTTACTCCGCACTCAGGGCGTTTCCGGTCCATTCGCGCCAGCGTCGCCGAGCATGCAGCAGACTCAATTCTAACACATAGGCATTGCCAGCTGTGCAATGGCAAATGCAGTTGCTGCTACTCAGGGGGATGATCATTGGCCTACGCATGATCTGGCTTATATTTTTGAGGCCGCTGGCGCTTCCGCTTGCACTACTGGGGGATGGAGCAATACCGCGAATACCCCGCACGGGGCACCTTGAGTATTCATGGTGACGGTGTTGGTGACACCGCGGACCCCGAGCCCCCAACATAAACTGTAACCTACAGTGGTGATGTGTTTAAAGGTGAAGGGTAGAAGCCTCAAACGGTGGCCGTTGGAGCCCAGGTCAAGCTCCGGCGGATGGGCTCCCTGTCTGTTTACCAGGCAGGGAGCTCCGGGACCTCTCAGGCTATCAGGGTAAGGTTTGAGAAGAAAGTACCCCCGTCCCCTGCTTCTATACTATGATGTATGGCATTCTCTAAACCCCCCCCCCAAACGTGATCGGTCCCTGAAAAGGAGCCGCACCGAAGTATCTTTTCCTTCATTGCCATCTTTGACATTTCCTGAACCAGATAATTTTTCTCGATTTCTTGTCATGGAATCCATCAATCCAACCCACCCTCTTGCATCTGAGTCAGTCTTCTTGATTGCCAAGTATCTTGAAGCCATAGTAGGAAAATCGTATAAGTGCAAAAAACAAAAGACTGGTGAACTCCTAATTGAAATAAATGACAAGCAGCAGTCTGCAAAGCTTCTTGCTCAGACTAGACTGGCTGATCTCGACATCCGGGTCACACCCCATCGGAGCCTCAACAGCTCGCAGGGTGTGATATCCGAGACAGACCTCCTGAACGAAACGGATGCGGATCTCCTTGCCGGCTTGAAGGATCAGGGCGTCACTGCCGTGAGACGCATCACTGTCCGCAGAGACGACAGGGATATTCCGACCAAACACATTATCTTGACTTTCGACCGCGCAGTTCTTCCACAATACATAAACGCAGGTTTTATTCGTTGCTCCATCCGTCCCTACATCCCGAACCCGCGGCGCTGTTTTAAGTGCCAGAGGTTCGGGCACGGTACGAACTCTTGCCGTGGCCGAACGACGTGTGCAAAATGCGCGGCGCACGATCATCCGAGCGAGAACTGTCCATCCAAAACTTTCACTTGTGTAAACTGCGGGGGGCCGCATGCAGCGTACTCCCGCAAGTGTGAAAAATTCCAAATGGAAAAAAAGATAATTAACATCAAGGTCACGGAGAACATCACCTGCCCAGAGGCGCGAAGGAGGTTCGCCTCTTTCCCTCTGGGGAGGTACGCAGACGCGGCTCGCCGGGGGCGGAGCGGCGTCTGGTTTCCACAGGGACCCAGTTCAGCGAGTCTGACCTGGTCCCGCCCCCGCCCCCCGCTGGGTTGCCTCACGCAGCCCAACCCGGCACCACGCCGCTTGCTGAGGCAGCAGCGGTCGTGGTTCAAACCACTTCTGTCGGGACCGGTGCCGCTCCCGCCTCTCTCTCCCCGTCCTCCAGTCCGTTGGAGGGTACCGAGGTGATGGACACCACGGGCCCCGCACCGGCTCCCACCGTCACCGCACCGCCCGTGCCACCTCTGGTGCCCCGGACGCCCTCGGCAGTGGCGGCTCAAACGAAGGGCTCCCGAGGGGGGGCCAAGTCTGGGGGGCCCGGTCCGTCGGGCACCCCTCGGACATCCTACGACGAGATGGATGTCGGGCCGTTCCTGCCTGCAACGCAGCGCAAGGAGCGGCCACCAGCTTCCAAGCCTACAGACAGGTCTAAAAAGCCTAACCCCAGAGTAACAGCCCCGAAAGACGACACATGAACACATACACACACTCCATTCATTCTTAAACCTAAATAATGGGAACAGAAAACATCATTCAATGGAACTGCAGAGGCCTCCTTAAAAATCTTGATGATGTGTATGATATCCTGCATGCCAATCAGCCAAGTCTCATGTGTCTCCAAGAGACTCACCTCAATTCCAAACAGACAAATTTCTTAAATAGGTACATGGTATTCAGAAAGGACAGGGTTGGCTGCACACACTCTTCAGGAGGTGTGGCAATTGTCGCCCGGAAATCCTTAGCCTGCCACCCTGTCACTCTCAACACTGTCCTCGAGGCTGTAGCAATTCGAACAATAATATTTAATAGGTTGGTAACGGTGTGCTCCATTTACATTCCTCCTGATCATGCACTTTCGAGCTCTGATTTCGAGGCGCTGGTCGACCAGCTGCCCGCACCATACATCCTAACAGGCGACCTTAATGCGCACAACTCTCTTTGGGGCTCCTCCAGAACGGGTGCCCGATGTCGCCTGATAGAGAAATTTCTTACATCTTCAGGAGCATGCCTTTTCAACAAAACACAGCCTACATACCATAACTTAGGACATAATACGTACTCACATCTCGACTTGGCAATTGGTTCTGCAATTCTCTTTCCATGTCTTGAGTGGGGCGTGGGCACGGACCCATATGGTAGTGACCACTTCCCCACATCCCTAACATACAGAGGTAAAGGCCCATGCAGTCCATCTGCCCATAACAGGTTTAATGAATCAAAAGCAAACTGGAGTACATTCACAGAAACATCTAAACTACACCACACAACCATAAAACACCTACACGTGGAGGAAGCAGCCCAACTCGTCACGGCGCACATAGTCGACGCCGTTGAAAAGTCCATTCCCCAGGCCTCCAGTGGGTCCCGCACCCCAAGGAGGCCCTGGTGGAACGAGGACTGCAGGCGGGCGCGACAGGGCCCAGAACAAGGCGTGGGGTGTCCTTCGCCGGTACCCCACGTCACATAACCTCATTTCTTTTAAACGGGCAAAGGCTTTTGGGAAGCGAGTGCGTCGTGAGGCGAAAAGGGAGAGTTGGCGCACCTTCCTCACTTCCATCAACTCATACACTGACACACAAAAAGTCTGGACACGAATACGAAAACTAAAAGGACAACAGACACACAGCCTGCCCCTGGTTAGTACAACAGGGGACACACTGGAAGACCAGGCTAACACACTTGCGCAACACTTCGAACACGTGTCCAGTTCAGCACACTACACCAACACTTTCATTAAACACAAAGCATCATGTGAGAAGAAGTCCTTGCGAGACACTAATAAGTCGAACTCATCCTATAACACCCCCTTTTCACTTCATGAGCTGAAGGTCGCACTCGGTACTTGTAAACCTTCAGCTCCAGGTGCAGACAGGATTTCATACACAATGATACAACACTTACATGCAGACACGCTTGAAACACTTCTTCACCTCTACAATAAAATATTTTTTTCGGGGCACTTCCCACGCTCTTGGAGGGAGGCCATAGTAGTGGCTTTCCTAAAGGAAGGGAAGGACCCTTCCTCTCCCGCCAGTTATCGCCCCATTGCCCTGACAAGCTGCCTGTGTAAGCTCTTCGAGAAGATGATAAACAGGAGACTCGTGTACTTCTTAGAGTACAACGGTCTTCTCGAGAGCTGCCAGGCAGGCTTTAGGGCGGGGCGATCTACGAACGATCAACTCGTTGCGTTAGAGTCGTATATTAAAGATGCCTACCTCCATAAGCAGTATTGTATGACAGTATTCTTTGATCTTGAAAAGGCAAACGACACTGCTTGGCGGTACGGCATCCTCAGCGATTTGAAGTCCTTTGGTATGTCGGGTAACATGTGGAACACGCTTGCCAGTTACCTCTCTAAAAGAACGTTTCGCGTGCGAGTTGGAACTGCACTCTCTAGAGTTCATGTGCAGGAAAACGGTGTTCCGCAAGGTGGAGTTTTGAGTTGCACTTTGTTTATTGTAAAAATGAACTCTCTTCGCAAGGCTCTGCCACCAACCATTTCCTGCTCAATCTATGTAGACGGCGTGCAGTTATCCTTTAAGTCTTCTAACCTGTCTATCTGCGAGCGCTAAGTCCAGCTTGGGGTTAACAAGCTAGCTGGCTGGGCAGATAGCAACGGTTTTAAATTTAATCCAGTGAAGTGTACTTGTGTTTTGTTTTCGAAAAGTCGCGGCATTCGGCCGGATGCAGACATCAAACTCAATGGTGTCTCAATTCCAGTCAGAAATGAACACAAGTTTTTAGGTGTAGTCCTTGACGAAAAGCTCTCGTTCATTCCACACATAAAACAACTTAAACATAAATGCTTAAAGGCCATAAATATACTCAAGGTACTCTCCCACTCTTCATATGGGGCTGACAAACAACTTCTTTTACGTGTTTTTACCAGCCTGATAGGTTCACGATTAGTCTATGGAAGCGTTGTTTATGGGCCAGCATGTAAGACATCCCTCAAAATGCTGCACCCAGTGCTTCATCTGGGGCTGCGGTTGGCATGTGGCGCATTCCGGACTAGCCCGGTCGAAAGCCTCTATGTGGAGTGTAATAAGTGGAACCTACAACGTCAGCGAGCATACACAGATCTCCTTTTTGCTTTTAAAATTTCATCTATGCCACACAATCCTTTTAAATCGGCTTTTTATGGTACGTCTATGACTGCACTACTCCTAAACCGACCATCGTTCTCTGCGCCCTTCTCTTACAGAGTTAGAGAGGAAGCGTCAGAGCTTTCTGTCTCCTTTTTAGACACCATACAAAGTTCTCAAACAAATTTTATAGCACCATGGCATCTCCGCCCTGTATCATGCGACACATCCTTCACACATGTAGATAAAAACCGAGCTCCCACATGTGCAATTCTGCAGCACTTCTTCTATTTGCAGCAGAAGTATCAATTTTCTGAATTTTATACGGACGCCTCTAAAACTGCCACCTGTGTGTCCTGCGCGGCGCATTGGCCCGGCCTTAATGTCACTAAAACTCTTAACAGTAATACGAGTATCTTTACGGCAGAGGCTTATGGTGTACTTCTTGTTGTTAACCATATCCTTCAAAGTCACATCCCACAATCCATTATATATACAGACTCCCTCAGTGTCGTGCGGGCGTTGTCGTCAACAAAGGCTTCAAAAAATCACGTGTTAAATCTAATAGTCAAGGGTATTATGTCCGTGTATATCCACAAATTTGAACTAGTCCTTTGCTGGGTCCCTGGCCACTGTGGTATAGCCGGGAACGAAGCAGCGGATCGAATGGCCGTTGCTGCTACACTCTCGAATACAGTAGACATAACCACATTACCCTACACCGACGTGAAACCACACATCAGACAACAACTTCGCAAAACATGGCAAACACACTGGAGCGAACAAACCGACAACAAATTACACGTAATAAAACCACACTTCGGACCATACACCACCGACACACGCAATAGATACACTGAAGTCGCCTTGGCTAGATTACGGATAGGGCACACTCACGCAACGCACTCGCACCTGCTCACGGGGTCTCCAAGACCTCTGTGCAGGTCTTTGCATTTTATTTCTTGTTGTCTCCTCATCAAATAACTTCTGTGTGGCGCTCTTTGCCCGTGTCGCCCTTGCGCCAATAAAATCAAACCATCATCATCAATACCGCGAATATGTCTGAAATATTTCTGTACCAGTACCTAGTCAGGCCTGTCTGCGTTTTCTATTTCCAGATGAGTGCCTCTGCCGTTTTACCCTGAACCGTGCCGGGGAATTCGTTGGATACGAAGACCCACCGTGTCGTCAATAGACTAGGATATTGTTTAATCGCCAATGTTCTATGCCTGAGTAGGTCGTTCCAGAAAGAATAGCGCTGATAGATAAATGCTCGCCGGGGATCGCCGCAGCATTCGATTCGCCTATATTCGTCTGTGCACGTCACATTGATGAGTTTTTCTTCGCCGTTTCTCTTTTTAGTATATTGCGAAGAACTAGCGCACTCCAACGGATGTTTTTATCAACAACTGCTCTTCTTTGTTTACTGTTTAAAGGAACACTAAAGGAAAATAGCGAGCTGCGCTCATACGAAAGTTCTACTGCTCCCAAGCCATTTCACCGGTTATTCTGCGTCGATAGATATTTTAATTGCCGAGAAATTCGCAATTGAAAAACGTATTTTATTCGTCGCGCCATTTCACGACGTTTCGCGTGACGTCAACGGTTGCCGAAAGCGAGTGAGAGAGCGATGTTGTCTTAGGAGGACAAATAAAACCAGCCGAGCGAACCATCGAAGCCGCAAGATCCACAGGACGCGCACTCGGCGAACACGACAAGCCACGTTCCCGCCCACCATTCTGTTGCCTGCCACTCCCTGTTCGTCTACCGTAGTGCCACACGGGACGTGGGAAGCTGGTTTCTGCCGCGTCGCATTTCACATTCAGTTGACCGTAAAACAGCAGTGCAAACGACGACAACAGCGCTCTTTGATTTCCATTTTCGTTATGGATATTCGGGTTTTATTCCCTTTGATGCACTTAGCCAATTCCGGCGGCGTTGACTGGCCTAAAAGCGTGGCGCCATCTGTTAGTTTAATTAACTTGTAAGAGTATGCAACGCTAAAATTTTGCGGCCCGCTACGTCGGCATTGCGACGCGCGTTTTATATAACGTTTGGGCAGCTCTGCCTCTTCATACGGTAACCATTATTCCGGCGTTGGTTGAATGTTTAGCGAAGTCAGTAGCCTATTATCGATCTTGCAGAAGTGTGCGTACAGCTTTTAAGAGCACCCAAGCAGCTTTTAACAAACTACTTGGCGCCATTACGGAATGAGAAGCGCGCATAACATCATACAAATCTCGTTTTACTAAGTGCGCACCGCAGCGGAAGCATAGCGCACACAATGGCCATAATCGAAAGACCCGGTTTGGCGCACACATTTACTTGAACTTTAACACACTCAAGATACGGTTTAGAACAAACACATCGTCATTATATGTGCTTTGAGGCCGAAGCGCAAAATTATCAGGCGATCGATTGTCTCTTGTTCTTTGTAAGGGAAGCATTCGCTTGTGGCGATTTACGGGGGCGAACAAGCGACTTCACTCCGGTGCAAGCCGAGGTTTAAAAAAAGCCCACTCTGCACATACGCGGAGCGGGTTGAATTTTCTCTAGTGATAATTCCAACGTGGTAAGAACAGTCCAAACGCGGGAGCTCGTCGTTTCACTTTATCGCGAAGTGAACATGACGACAACACACACATACACACAGCTTCGGCCACCGGCCTGAGTGAAAACTTCGTTCAGCCACCGACCTGCCTGCGAGCATCGTTCAGGCACGCAGCTTTACGTGAGGGAGCAAAACTGTTCTATCAGACTCAAGTGACAGTCCACAGACGAGCAGAAGAGTGTAAGGCAGGCGCGATACTAGCCGCCATGATGTAAACAAGGAGATATCAGGCTTGTGAATGCGCAGAACCAGCGATGACCATCGCAATAGCAATCGGCGGCTCAGCTTAACAGCTTGCGAATGTTAGCATGGCTTGAATCGTACCATTACATTTATAATTGTTTATGACTTAGAAAATGTAGCGTGCAAAGAATTATTTTATGTGCGTCTTTGAGAGATTGGGTGCGCCGCCGTCAATCTGGTGTTTGTCACGTGACTCCGTTTCCGTTTGCGCCATCTCTGTTGGGTGACTGATACTTTCACTTTTTCATTATTTAGGCAATATGTTTTAAGGTAGAAGGTGGGAACTCAGTATCCCGGAGATGCCAATCTGTCTATTTAAACCAGCTTCGGTTTTGACTTCAGTGTCCCTTTAACTATTGCGTTATTCACCTGGGTGTCATGGGCACACATCTTTGTCTCGTTCAGTGGTACCACGCCCACGGGGCCCTTATTTCTCCGATAAAAAAGCGAGGTTTCCTCCAGAATTGCATCCGTGGTGGCGATGGCCCTCGCAATGCCAGCGTCCTGGAGTAAACAATGTTGTAACTCGTGGAAGAAAAAACCTAACGTGTTAAGGGCTTGTGACCCCAGTTTGTTCACACAGAGAATCTGGGAAGAACGCTCGGAGAAAATTTCTCGCTTTCAGAAACGTGGTATAACGCTAAGTGAGGGTGCGCCCACAACGAATTTTTCTACCGACCCCAGTGTTTCCCCTTAACGGTTCTTCTTCCTATATCGTAAACACCTCTGTTCATTTACAACATTGACATGCTGTTTCGGGATACGCTCTCAGCGCAAAACTACTCAACAAGTGCAATGTATGTTTGCTTTCCTTTCGTATAAATGCTTATGAAGGCTTTGTTCGTTTCCTGAATATTTTAGTTCCTCGTTTGCTTGATATTATTCTGTATTTTACAGCTATTGGCAGTATCCTGATAGCAGCATATTATATATGCTGAGTGTTTTCCTTGACGTGCCTTTTTTTTTCAGGAAAAGCCAGTGGAAAGGTTTGAGTCCAAGGTATGTAATACCAGACAGAAATTATTGCTGCGATAAAGCCTTTAAAGGAATACCCCTCGTACAGGCAGTACACTAGTTGAAAAAACATAATACTGACAATTAAGAGGTGTTCCGCGGACTGCCTCAGAGAAACCCGTTATCAGCTCTCTCACCCAAGTATAAGTAAAGCAAATGAAATACATAATAGGTTACATTTGGTCCAGTAGAAGGTTTTCCAGTTACCGATAATTCTGTTCGGCGTCAGACGCTCCAGGCAACACAATATTGAACACAAAAAAAACGTAAAATGTATTGTTCTCTGCAATATCAAACTTGCTTACATTGCTGTTAGTTTTGGCCCAGTAATAGCGCTAGAAAACGAAGCGCTGAAACTGCTTTATGCCCGGACGAAAGGTTTTAGCGCAGTGGCAGAAACGACTCATCTTGCGCGCTATCTAAGGGAAGCCATCTGGAGCGGGCCTGTGTGCGGGGCTGTGTGCGACGCTGTGTGCTGTGTGCCTGCTTCTCAGACAACAAATACAGTTCAGGTACGTTTAGTTCCTTGCTAACGTATTTGTAACACGGGTGATTTCACATAAGCAATACGTTTTTCTTTAAAAGAGACACTGTTTTCTTGCTTCGTCGCTAATGTAATGTCGCCAAACTCCAACGAGGAAATAAGGTATTCTTCTTTGACTTTCGACGTGGGAGAAGCTCTCGCAAAATCTAAAGACAACATTATATTTCACCTATGCTGGAATCGGCTTTTTTATATGCACTTCTGCTCCATGATGCACTTCGGTGCGCTTCAGCGCACTTTCTGAACTCCCCCTAAATACAGAACACAGGTAAGGGTAAGGTGAGGGGGATCGCTATACGATTTCATAAAAGTGGCGCAACAAGGAGCAAGTGGCTTCACCCTGGGTTCGAATCTCCACAGCATGCGGAATATCTAGATCGTTGTGCCGCATCAGTGTCTGACCAGACAATTAATTGCTGATGCATCGCATCTGCAACACAAGCGAGGACTGGTGCTTTCCGCAGCACTTGAACACTTCCTAAAAGAGCACTTTGAAAACGTTCATGCTGGCTATCGTCTTTAAACTTCGAAATTTTGAGAGGAACGACCTCATTCATTTTCTGTTGCGTGCACAATACGGAGAGCTTGTGAAATAAGAGGCACATATTGAAATAAGATACACGGACTGCGCGACAAGGAAATGATGGGAAGACTATTAACCCTGTAAATGCCGGACTATGAAGCTACATGCAAAAAACTGAAATTGGTTTTAATAATTTGCATTTGGCTTATACATTATAACCCGACTATAACAAACCCGGATAGAGCGAATTATGCTATATATCGAGCAAAAATAGATCAGTTACGAAAATACACGCCAAACATATTCCTTATAATTAAGTTCACATCTGGTATCTTAAACTCGGCGTGCATAGTCTCGGAGCGGCGATTGAGATATGTAATTGGCCGCCACCACTGAGCAGAGGCCGCGATTGAGACACTGCGCCTCGTATGGAGCGACATGGAGCACGACGACACCTTCCGTAACTGCTTCCGACGCGTGGGACTCACGACGGAGGATGCCCAGTCAGTGAGTCCGGACCGAGACGGCAGCTTGCCCACCTTCTCAATGCTGCGACGAAAGGAGTGTGCTTCAAAGATTTCCTGACTTTCGATGACGACGTTGCCATCCCTGTAAACCCCTCGGACACGGGCACCGTCAGCAGCACCGTCGCAATGCTGATGAAAAGCACCGAGGAGGCAGAGGATGTTGCGAATGAAAACCGTCCGACGCTTAATGAAGTGCTTTCGGTAACCGATGTCCTCCGACAATGTTTCTTTGATGTTGAAGGACACGGACTCGAACTGGAGCAAACAATATCTCGTGTAAAGAAGGCTGCGCTAGTTGAAGCTGCTAAAACAAAAGGGAAAGCAAAAATTCCCGCTTTTTTTGGAAATAGTCAGTGAAGGAGTTAAGGTGGAAAGTACGTTATTATTTGCAATAAATTGATTGTTTTGTGTATCGTAATGACATACTTTATTTTGTTTGTTTATGCATGCGGGGATTCCCGCGTATTGCGAACTCGTAACAATAAATTCGTTATAGGTGGGTTCGGCTATATCAAACTATTGACTATAACGAACTAATCGTGGCGCATATTCCAGTTCGTTATACCGGGTTTGACTGTACATAACCTCTGACAAAACATACAGCCATATTTACAATGAGCAAGCACATTTTTGGACAGGTTTCATTTTTGGAACATTGTCGTTTTCAATACACAAAACGCAAAAGATGCCTACTAAAACTTTTAATTGGCTCCAAAGTGAATTAGCTTGTTCTAGTAACTGAAGACTAGTTTTCGACTTCCTTAAATGACTCCGAGGAGTATACAGAGTGAAAAAATATAATAAAAATATTCCCCCGAAAAATGCAGCCGTCGATTCGCGCGCTACGTGACCAAAAAAATCCCTCGTTTATTCCGGTGAACAAGAATATACACTTCAAAACCACAGCTTGAATATGTTTGAATATTTTAGCGATTAACGCACCGACCAAACGCAGGCGATCAGGGCCACCGTAGTGGAGGGATAGTGGAGGGAATTTTGACCACCTGGAAATCTGTAAAGTGCGGCAGAGCCTCGTATACACGGGAGTTTTTTTGCTTTTCGCCTCCATCAGAGATGCGGCCGCCGCGGCAGGGAATCGAACCCTCACCCTCTTGCTCAGCAGCGCAACGCCTTAGCCACTTAGCCACCATGGTGAGCCTAAATCTCAGGTTACATCCAGCTTGGCGGACGCAGCTTGCTCACGCTACCTGTCGTGGCAGTCCACTTCGAACGACGGCGGTTGTAACCTAATGGACCTTGCAGTTGAAGCATTTCAGGCAGCAGATTTGTGATGCTGTGCATGATGTCTTGGATGAGAGAAGTCTATCATACTTCACGAATCTCTATCTTGGTATCGGCCATTCACGACGTCCTCTGTCTTCTAGTGTCCCAAACGTTATTACAACTTTGTTCAAACGCTGACATGATGTGTGCATTCGGCAGAATTTTCTGGGTATTTTGGTGAAAAGCTTATACAAAGTGTCTCTTTAAAAAAGCGACGCTCGGAGAGAAATTCGTCCGGGTCTCTTTTGTTGCTAAAAAAAGTAATATATTAGGCACCAATACGTTTCCTAGCTGATAAATGTGAGAGTTTTGTATGAATTCTACTGAATGTGCGCCATGTTCCAACAGTGGCGCTCATGCAAGTCGCCTAAAAAATATCTCCTTGGGTGGAGTAATACAGTGATATCCTTGCTACAGCCGCCAACCTGCGTTCCACGAAGTGAATATTGCTGGAAACGTGACGAATAGTTTTAGACATGGCTGGCGAATTATTGCCCACCTAGTTAAGACCTACTTTAGATGTGTCAAATAAGGCTTACAAATGATTTATTAAAGTGCACTACCATACACATTGGTAATTCACGTTTATGAACAGTGTCTAGTTAAGTGACCAATAAAACAAACTATCGCGACTATGTTTAGTACGGCGTAAATTCTTGTCTTATAAGCGTATGAAAATCTACCTTTCCTACAAATCCCACAAAAGTAATTTTGACACTTTTACTTGCAGGACAGCAACATCGCCATTTTTCCTGTCCTTCAGGTGCGTAATCAAAATATTTTTCAATTTGTTTGGTTCGCCGTAAATCAAACGCCGACAATAGAGATTCGCCGTACTGCGACTACAGAATCTCCAAATGTCGGGAAAATTTAGCAGTTTTACACAATTACGGAGTGTTTTTGGAATGGACACTTCGTTACTCAGGCTCGTTCCTGCAGATTCGTCTGACTAATTCTGTAGATGGTGGGTCTAGGTCGACATCACTTTGTGAGTGGGTAGCGTCAACCAATATTCTTGTGGTATCCGTCTGTCGAACCTACAGTGTGGGCAATACCTCATATGTGAACGTGGATGACCCCTGGGCTCAACATATCTGTGTGACTGGTCTTTTGCATATATATATATATATATATATATATATATATATATATATATATATATATATTAAAATAGAGTCACCGCGAAAAACCTAACAATGTTTAATACGACTTTTCAGCTGGTATCCAGCCTTTTTCAAGTGAAGTACAAGGGTCGAATACAGGGTATATGTAGGCTCGTAGGGAGCGCTGTGAGCACGTGGACACATGATTTCAAAAGTGTAAACGAAGGAAGTACAGCAAGAAAAAGTGGAAAGAAACGTACTGCACGACTGGGCGCGCAGGTAATCCATCTCAATATACAACGCTGCGAAAAGCAAAAGCGAGGCACTTAGGAAGCGTGTTTCCTTCAGCCACCGCCCACCCACGCACAACAATATTAAGAAAAGTAAACAAATAAGGAAGGGGTACTGGGCATCTCACTCCGAAGGAGCGGAAACAACCTGCCGCATAAGGCGGAAGCGTAAAATCGACAATTAGTCATCCAGACACTGGGGAACTCAAAATGGCAGAAGGCGACGTTGAAGTTCAAGACTGCAGGCGGGCGGATTAGCGAGGGGGCCGCGTCCTCAAAGCAAAATGCCGCCGCTTCCAGAGGAAACCAGAAAATAGCCACAAATGGCTTATCCGCGGCCCGCGGCCCGGGCACAAGGCGGACAATGACGACCCCTCGATGGGTGCCGACGCGGACAGAGTTGTGCGTGAGCCACCTAAGAAGAGCGCAGTTTGTGCGAGGATTGTGAGAAATGACACACAAGGCAGGAAATAAACAAAGAAACAGCACACAGAAAAAAGCAGCTGAACGAGCCCCCGGCGCATGACATAAAATTTATTTATTTATTTATTTATTTAAAATACCTTACAGGCCCGGGGGCATTGAGTAAGGGGGGTACATGAAAATTACAGAAGGTGCAAGTAGCCAACACTCGGCAAAAAAGATTGTAAAGAACTAAAAGCGTCAGTACACACAAGGCAAAATCAGAGAAAAACAAGAGAAAAAAAAAACTCATATGTACATTGCAGAGAATAACGCAAAAAAGTATTACAATGTTCAGAGCACACAAACCACATCAAATGAAAGATGCAAATCTCGCAATAACATTTGACGTCAGAAAATGCGAAAAAAGAATTAACATATTTGCGACAGATAGCGTGCACATGACACGCACAGAAAAAAGCTGAAGGTAAGGGAAAAAAAAAGATTAAAGTGAAAAAACCGCAGCACTTCGAAAACCTTGCCCAGTGAAGGAAACAAGGGGATGCCTAATTATATGTGCTGCTCTGCAAGTGCTCGTGTAGAAGAATACGATTGATTGATTGATTGATTGATTGATTGATTGATTGATTGATTGATTGATTGATTGATTGATTGATTGATTGATTGTGGGGTTTAACGCGCCGACGCAATGCAGGCGATGAGGCGCGCCGTAGTGGAGGGCTCCGGATTAATTTTGACCACCTGGGGATCTTTATCGTGCGCCGAAATCTCGTACACACGGGCATTTATGCTTTTCGCCTCCATCAGAAGAGCGGCCGCCGCGGCCGGGAATCGAACCCGCGACCTTGTGCTCAGCAGCGCAACGCCTTAGCCACTGAGCCACCGAAATTTTTCCTGATTATTTTCTGAAGCAATGCTATCAGGAAGGCTATTCCATAGGCGAATGACCACAGGAAGCACAGAAAAGTTAAATGCATGTGTGAAACCATACATACAGAGAAAAACTTAAATGGTTATTTAATCTTCGGGACGTGTTTGATGCGATTTGGATAGGTAATGTGGAACGAGTGCAGTTATAAACATATTTGTTGAGCAATGATAACAGGGCGATATCACGGCGAAGCACTAGAGGCTGGAGGGAAAGATCAAGCTTCATTTGTGTTACGCTGGAATGGTGGCTGTAATCACGGGAGATGAAACGGGCGGCTCTCTTTTGGACCGATTCGATCATGTCGATTAGATAGTTAGGATGCGGGGACCAAACAGATGATGCGTACTCGAGTTGTGGTCGAACAAATGTCTGATAGGCTAATTTACGAATATGCGAAGGTGAATTACTAAGATTACGACGTAAATAGCCTAATGTCTTTGATGCTTTGGCACATATGGCTGTAACATGGGATGACCATGAGAGGTTTTCGGTTAGATAAACGCCTAAATATTTATAGGAAATGGTCTGCAACAGTTCATTGTGATTGATATTGTAGAAAAAAATGTGAGTTGACGCGCTTAGGGCTAAAAGAAATTACTTGACATTTTGACACATTTACAGACATTAGCCAAGTGTTACACCAATGGCAAATTAGGCTGAGATCGTTTTGAAGCACTTGGTGGTCATCAGTACTGTTAACTGGTCTATAAATAATGCAATAGTCGGCAAATATGCGAATACGAGAGGAAATATTTAGTGGCAAATCGTTAATGTATATAAGGAAGAGCAAAGGGCCCTCGACGCTGCCCTGGGGCACACCTGATGTAACGTAAGTTGGAGATGAAGCAATATTGTTAACTACTGTGAACTGTTGACGATTGGAAAGAAAATTTCTAAGCCACGATAGCGTGAAGGACTCGAGGCGAAGAGCGGTTAATTTAGTAATAAGGCGACAATGGGCAACACGATCAAAAAGAAGTCGAGAAAAATGCAGTCAGTCTGTAGGTTATTGTTCATGTTAAAGTGCAGGTCAGTTGTGAATTCAAGTAATGGTGTTTCACACGATAAGCTTTTCCTAGAACCATTTTGATTATGAAAAAAGAAATGATTGTACTCGAGGTGATTGAAAACATGGGAAGCTAATATATGTTCGATAATCTTGCAGCAAATGCAGGTCAATGAAATGGGGCGGTAATTTTCCGGGTTATTTCTATTTCCAGATTTAAAAACGGGGATCACTTTGCCTATTTTCCAGTCACTGGGCAACTGTCCAGAGGATAAGGACTGCTTGAATATCATACACAGAATAATGCTAGACACAGATATGGTGTTTTTTAACATTTTGGAACAGATGTTATCAACACCAGCTGGAGAAGATAATTTTAGATTGTTGATGATGCATGCTACGCCTTCCACTGTGACATCAATACTTTTTGTGTATTGCCAGTCATAATCATCGACGTTAGGTAAATTGATGTGGTCCTCTGTGGTGAAAAGCGATGAAAAAATGCATTAAAGGAAGAGGTACAATCCTTATCTGAAAGAGGGGCGTTGGATTCACTATAGGAAGATATCTGGTTTGCGTTGCGGTCTGGGGATATTACTTACCAGAACTTTTTTGGATTGGTTTGTAGAAGAGAAGGTAAATCTTTGGAAAAGTATTTATTTTTAGCTTCAGTAATGGCAGAACAGCAGGTTTTTAAGCATAGCTTGTACCTTTCCCATGCAGAAGCACTGTTTATACGTTTGGCTGTATTGTACAGACGTTTCTTTTGTTCCTAAGCTTCCGAAGAGCTTTAGTGAACCAAGGATTGGCTTTGTCATTAGTTATCGAGATCAAAGGGATATATTGGTTACTTAGAGCAGACATTTTATTCTTGAAAGAAACCCAGTTATCTTCCACAGAGCAATTATTGAAAGAGGGCAGCAGCCTGTCACTCAAAAATATTTCAAGTTCCTCGTTTATTTTTAAGAAGTTAGCTTTATTATAGCCGCGTATTATCTTCTTTGTGGTGCCTGTAAAAGGTAATGGAACATTTATGTCTACTTGAAGTAAATCGTGATCACTAAATCCTTTTAGGTGTGATACGGTTCCGATTGTTTCGGGAGCGCTGGTGAGTAAACGGTCGAGAATGTTACTACCGCGGGTGGGTTCGTGAATTATCTGAAAAAGTTATAATCTAAGGCGAGGTTAATAAATTCAACTGATGTTCGACAAGTTGATGAAAGGTTATCCCAATTTATAAGGGGAAAGTTGAAATCACCGAACAAATAAACAGAATGCGCGGGAAAGAGATGAACAGCTGTGGCTAAACTACTGCGTAGTTCGGAAATGAAAGCTGCGCTGGCGTCAGGTGGATGGTGGCAAACACCGATTAGTAGTTTCGTTGTATTTATTATTACTGAAACCCACACAATTTCAATAGATGAATTTGAGTTGACAAGAAAAATGTTAAGGATTTCTTAATGCCGAGAAGAACACCTCCGCCTCTTTTTCCACTTCGATCTTTGCGATATATATTGTAAGACTGGGTATGTGGTAGGATTTCATCGTCAGTTATGTCAGGATTAAGCCATGTTTCAGTGAAAACAAGAATATTAGATTTGTTATCGTCAATTAGGGAACAGACTAAGTCACGTTTAGGCAAAACGCTACGAATGTTAGCAAAAGATACTGCCAACAATGTCCAATATATGGGTGGCTTCGGCTGAGCATTTGCCCCTGGGCGCGTGCTCATGTCTAGCTATCTATGTGACATGACAACTGCATCAGTGACTTTGTCGTATGTGTAAGTCTTTTCATTAATCAGCAAGCGATCAACTGATAGTTTAAAAGCCATTTTTTGGGGTTTCGCAAATTCAAGTAGCTTCCTTCTAGCTTGTCGCGTAGACGGCGAGAAGTCTTCGCCAATTGAATAATCTGAATCTTTTAGCTTGTGTGCAGATGACAAGATGCGTTGCTTGTCTTTAAAAAAGTCAGTTTGGCTATTACAGGTCTGATTTTCCCTTCTTGATATTTTCCAAGCCTATGTACTCGCTCAAACTGCGAACTGTTAATTTGAATTTCCAGTTTGTCGGAGCACAACTTAACAACTTTCTTTTCAGGTGCAGTGCAGTCCTCTTTAGGATCATCTTCCAGCCCAAAAAATAGTAAATTACTACGCCTGAGCCTATTTTCTGCGTCCTCGCACCTTGATGTAATTGTAGTGAGCTGAGCTGATACATCCTGCAGCATCATTTTTTCTTTTACCTCATCGTCGGACACAGATGTTTTTTTGGACCCCAAGGCTAGCTCAAGGGCCGCAACTTTAGAATTCAGAAGAACGATTTCATTAGCAGTAGAAGCCTGCTTATCCTTCATGCTTTGAAAATCCGCCAGCAGTTCAGCTTGTACTGCCAGAAGTTTCTCAATAGACTGAAGAGCAGCGGCAAACTCCTCTGCCTCAGTTTTCGACATCAGACCGGGGTTAGATTCCACATCCCCACAAATCAAGAGGATCATGTCGAATATTGCAGAGTTGATAGAACACAGGAATGAAACGGAGCGCTTTAACATGATGCTACACTCAACTGGGCACGACACCATGATCAAACAACAGTCGTTGCTCCTAATACATGAAGCGCGCCGTAGGTAACTAACCTGCAAGAGCAGTAGATGATGTTTGTGCATACTCGATGCGGTGCCGTGCCCGAAGTGGACGTTCGCTGGCTGGTATTTCAGTCCTCTTTCGGCGGCGGTGTCCGTCGTCGTCCCACAGCGCTGCTGCCAGTTGCGCGCAAAGTTCAAATTGCTGATCTGCGCTGGAAGTGCCGATCCGGGCCAAGGCGGTGTCACGTCATCAGGGCGCAGTCTGTACGTGCCGGGAAGCGCTGAGCAAACGGCCCAAGTGACGGTCACCTGCAAGAGCAGTAGATGATGTTTGTGCATACTCGATGCGGTGCCGTGCCCCCGCATGGATAGATACAACACATTTCTTAGCTTAGGTTTGATATTTTTGCAAGTAACAAGGGCTTGCACATTATGAAAAAAGTAAAACAAAGAAGTGACGCACGTACGAGAACGAATCTCCAGTGATCCAGGAAAAAATGACACTTCGTAGATAGTCATCAATGGCAGTATGAATTCGCACACAGCATTCTTTAAACAAACTGACAAACGAAAGAACAACAAAGAATACACGCGTACAAATCGTAGAACACGGGGAACCATAGCAGTGAACCAAAATCGTAGTCGGCCTTCTACCGTAGACAAGCTCGAACGGCGTCAGCTGCGTCGTCACCTGGATAGCCGTGCTGTACGCAAACGTGACATACGGGAGAACTTCGTCCCAAGTCTTATGTTCAATGCCAACGTACATTGACAGCATATCTGCGATTGTCTTGTTCAGACGTTCTGTTAGTTCGTTCGTTTGGGGGTAGTACGCCATCGTTCTTCGGTGATCCGTGTTGCTGTAGCGTAATACTTCTTGCATCAGCTCCGCAGTAAATGCCGTTCCGCGGACTGTGATTGGGACTTCCGGGGCTCCATGTCGCAGCACAACTTGGCTTATAAAGAACTTTGCCACTTCTTGTGCAGTCCCCCTCGGAAGAGCGGCGGTCTCTGCGTAGCGCGTCATGTAGTCTGTCGCTACGACAATCCACTTGTTGTGTGATCGTGATGTAGGGAACGGGGCTAAAAGGTCTATTCCAAACTGTTGAAATGGTCTCGAAGGGACGGCGATCGGTTGCAGAAGTCCGGCGGGTCTTGTCGGCGGCGTTTTTCGTCGCTGGCAGTCACGGCAGCTCCGGACGTAGTGGGTGACGTCAGAGGTAAGGCCGGGCCAGTAGTACCTCGCCTTGATTTTTCCAATAGTGCGGGCTGTGCCGAGATGTCCGGAAGACGGGCCGTCGGGGCACGCTTCCAAAACTTCGTCACGAAGGTCCGCGGGGATGACGAGAAGGTAATTCGCTCTTGTTCCGGGGCTGAAATTCTTCTTCACGAGGACGGCGTTTCTCAGGCTGAATGCTGGTAAGCTGCGTTTGAAGGTCCTACGAACGGCAACGTTGCATCCCTCGAGGTACTCGATTAGGACGCGCAAGTCGGGGTCGGCACGCTGCTGGGCGGCTAGGTCGCTCTCCGTCACGAGCTCCACCGCCCGAGACGGCCAGAGGGGTCCTTCAAATTGGCGAGCAAACACCGCGCATGGTGGTCTGTTACAACCTTGAATGGCCTTCCATACACGTATGGGCGAAATTTTGAAATCGCCCTTATAATAGCCAGGCACTCTTTCTCAGAGGCAGAATAGTTTTTCTCCTCCTTCGACAGACCACGGCTGGCATAGGCGATTATCCTTTCGCAGCCGCTTTGCTTTTGGACAAGGACGGCACCCAAGCCTATATCATTCGCGTCCGTGTGCATTTCCGTTTCGTCATTTTCGTCGAAATCAGCGAGCACGGGGGGTTTTGCAGGTGTTTTTGCAGCTCGCAGAATGCTTTTTCTTGGTCGTTTTTCCAGCTGAAAGGGGTGCTATATTTCGTAAAGCGCGTGAGTCGCTCTGCAATGCGAGCGAAGTTTGCGACGAAGCTCCGGTAGTATGCGCACAGCCCGAAAAATCTTCGCACGCCCTTCTTGTCTTTCGGCCTTGAGAAGTTTGCAATGGCTGAAGTTTTTGCCGGGTCAGGTAAGACTCCCGCGGCGTTGACGACGTGGCCCAAGAACTTGAGTTCCCCGTATGCGAAACGGCACTTTTCAGGCTTCAGCGTCAACCCCGACGTACGAATGGCCTCGAGTACAGACTCCAACCTTGCAAGGTGTTCGTCGAAAGTCCGGGCAAATACCACTAACTCGTCGAGGTATACGAGGCAGGTGTGCCACTTAAGGCCAGCTAGCACAGCGTCCATGACTCTTGGAAACGTCGCTGGTGCTGTGCATAGCCCAAACGGCATTACCTTGAACTCGTATAGGCCGTCTGGTGTACGCCGCCTCTGTATTCTTTTGAGTTGTTAGGGGAGCACAAGTTCGCTCCAATAAACTTGTTTCTCCTTCAAGACAACTGCGTCGTCCTTGTCTTCGTGACATCTGGTGGAGGAGCTGGGTAGGGCGACGGCGATCGGTGTGAGCGGGCTGGTTCTCGGTTGGTGTTGGACAGGTATTCGTCGATCTAAGTAGGGCGCTGGCCGGGTCGGGGGCGTGGGGCGGCGACGGAGAAACCAAGCAGTCCGAGTCTCCTGTACGGGCAGCGACGATATATATGATCGGCTTCACCGCAATGGTAGCACAGCGGACAATGATCTGGCGTTCGCCAAACGTCAGTCTTCCTCGGCGTCTGGGTTTGGGCTCTGTACGGCGGTACGGTCAACGGCGGCGACAGTGGCGAGAGTGGGGACGGCGGCGAGAGTGGACGGCGGTACGGTGGAGCTTCTTGTAGACGGGTTGGAGCAGGGCGGGGTCGACGAACAGCCGCGGAGTAGGTCATCGCCTGTGGCTCGCGGGGTGCCTCGGATGGCATAGAAGTGCCCAAAGCGTGTTGAACCTCTTCGCGGATGTCGTCAGTCAGGGAAGCCACTTGAGGTTGCGGCGTCGTCGGAAAAAGCTTCCGAAGCTCCTCCCTGACCACTGCTCGGATGGTCTCACGCAGTTTGTCGGAGCTTGTAGCCCCGGCTCAAATCGTCTCCGAAACCAGCACGTTGACCGGGCGATCGTACTGCCTCGTTTGAACTTCCAGCGTCTTCTCCATCGCGGCCGCCTCAGACGCGAATTCGGCCACCGTCTTGGGAGGATTGCGGACAAGGCAAGCAAAAAGCTCCTGCTTTACCCCTCGCATGAGAAACCTTAGTTTATTTTCTTTGGTCATCTTCGGATCCGCAGGTCGAAACAACCTCTTCATCTCCTCAACAAAGATCACTACCCCTTCGTTGGGGTGCTGCGTTCGAGTTTCAAGCAAAAGCGCTGCGCTTTCTTTTCTGACCACGGTAGTTAAGGTCTTATGAACTCGCTTTTGAACTGAGCCCAGTTTGTCAATGAGCTCTCGTGGTTCTCGTACCAAGTGCGAGCCGAATCTTCCAAGTAAAAGAAAACTTGCCGGAAGGTTTCTTCATCGTCCCACCTGTTTAAGGTCCGTACGCGCTCCAGCTTGATCAACCATTCCTCGGGGTCTTCAGCGGGGGCTCCCCGGAACGATGGAGGTTCCCGGAGCTGCTGCAGGACGATTGGCGACGTTGTTTCTTGCCCAATGGTGTTGGTTGCAGCGTTTCTTCTCTTGGGCCCTTCTGGCATGAGACCGAACTCGGGTAGCAATCCCTGCAGTTGGCGGCTTTCCCTGGTTGGACTGGCTTGGCGGCTTGCAGATGTCGTTGGGAGCATAAAGGGTGAGTACCCCGCACATCCACCAGATGTCACGAGGACAAGGACGACGCAGTTGTCTTGAAGGAGAAACAAGTTTATTGGAGCGAACTTGTGCTCCCCTAACAACTCAAAAGAATACAGAGGCGGTGAAGCAGCGTTCAACAAAAGGACTTGCACAGGCCAGTGTCGTCGAATCGAATGCTCCGGCGCCCGCACTGCAGGCTTTTTATCTTTCGGCGCGCGTGGTTCTCGAAACGTCGATTCACATCGAGAACATAGTAGATCCAAGAAGGTTATTATGGGCTGTTCACGTTAGATCGGAATGCTCTCCCTATCACAACAGATAACACATGCGGCACAGAAAGAAAGAATGGAACACGCGGTTTCCTTGGCGCAGAGATAACACAGACCGGCGCAGCCGGGCGGTAAAAGCAAAACACAAATAAACAAACTCAATGTATGGTTCGCGGTAATAGCTTACAAAGTGACATTTCGGGCAAAAGAGCAATGAAGCATACGGGTAAAATAACTTATTCACAACACTAAACCGAAGAGTGCTTGGAAAGTGTAATGATGGGATACAGCAATATTTCGTGCATGAGAAGCAATAAAGCATACGGAAAAGTAACCTGCTGACAACGATGAACCATCCAACGCTTGAGAAGTGGTAACGTGCGCTACGTTCCGCTACAAGGTCTAGGTTTGAAGGCACGACAGCCTTCCTGGAGACTCATTGATACCTCGTGTGAGAGTGTTATATTTGTGGATCAAATAAGATTCGCAGGCCTCCCTGTCGAAATGGGTTTTAAATCCTGATTGGAGCACTCTAGCCTTAAGTTGGTCGAACGGGTGTTTCAAAGAGTTGATATGCTTTGAAAGGGGGAGATAAGGTTTTGTTTTTGCATCGGATCTGTGATTATTGATACGGGTTCTAAAAGAATTTTCAGTCTGTCCAATATATTGCACACCACAAGTACCGCATTCCAGGAGGTAAACTATATTTGCAGTGTCACAATTAAAGCTTCTCCTGATCTGAATGGAAAAGTCAGATTCCCTGCTCTGCGCGCTTGTTGTTGGTGTCATCATCAGACACAATTTGCACCGGGGTTTCCACAAGGTGTGGAACCTGTGAAGCTAGTTTCTCTTGATCGAGATGATGTTACAATCTCTCTGATGTTTCTTGCCCGGCGACTTCGCTTCTGACTTCGCTTCTAATTGTGATCAGCTCCGCATTGACCTCGCACGACAAAAATACACCCTACCACTCATTGAAGGTTCAATCAGGAAGGCGTCAGAACAGGAGCGTTCTAGACTTATTAGTGGCAATAAAACCTCCACTTCGAAATCACAAACCAATCTGATTCTGACATATTCGGCATCTGGCCCAAACCTCAACGAAATTTTAAGAAGACACCACAACGTCTTGCTCCAGAGTAAAAGAATTGCGCACGTCATTCGAGACCCACCACGCGTGGTGTATCGCCGGGCAAGAAACATCAGAGACATTGTAACATATCTCGATCAAGAGAAACTAGCTTCACAGGTTCCACAACATGTGGAAAACCCCGGTGCAAATTGTGTCGGATGATGACACCAACAACAAGCGTTCAGAGCAGTGAATCTGTCTTTTCCATGCAGATCAGGGGCAACTTTAATTGTGACAATGAAAATATAGTTTACCTCCTGGAAGGTGGTACTTGTGGTGCGCAATATATTGGACAGACTGAAAATTTTTTTAGAACTCGCATCAATATTCACAGATCCGATGCAAAAACAAAACCTTATCTCCCCCTTTCAAAACATATCAACTCTTTGAAACACCCGTTCGACGAATTTAAGGCTACAGTGCTCAAATCAAGATTTAAAACCGATTTCGACAGGGAGGCCTCCGAATCTTATCTGATCCACAAATATAAGTCTCACAAGAGGTATCAATGAGTCTCCGAGAAGGCTGTCGTGCCTTCAAACCTAGACCTTGTAGCGAAACGTATCACATGTTACCACTTCTCGAGCGTTGGGTGGTTCAGCGTTGTCAGCAGGTTACTTTTCCGTATGCTTTAATGCTTCTCATGCACGAAATCTTGGTGTATCCCATCATTACACTTTCCAGGCACTATTCGGTCTAGTGTTGTGAATAAGTTATTTTCTCCGTATGCTTCATTGCTGTTTTGCCCGAAATGTCACTTTATAAGCTATTTTTGTTCACTGCTATGGTTCCCCGTGTTCTACGATTTGTACGCTTGTATTCTTTGTTTCTTCTTTCGTTTGTCAGCTTGTTTAAACAATGCTGTGTGCGAATTCATACTGCCGTTGATGACTAGATACGAAGTGTCATTTTTTCTTAGATCACGGGAGATTTGTTCTCGTACGTGCGTCACATCTTTGTTTTACTTTTTTCATAATGCGAGGCCCTTGTTACTTGCAAAAATATCAAACGTAAGCTAAAAAATTTGTTGTATCTATCCATTTATGTCATGAGCCGGGGGCTCGTTCAACTTCTTTTTTCTGTGTGCTGTTTCTTTGTTTATTTCCTGCCTTGTGTGTCATTTCTCACAATCCTCGCACAACCTGCGCTCTTCTTGGGTGGCTCACGCACAACTCTGTCCGCGTCGGCACCCATCGAGGGGTCGTCATTGTCCGCCTTGTGCCCGGGATGCGGGCCGCGGATAAGCCATTTCTGGCTATTATCTGGTCTTCTCGGGAAGCGGCGGCATTTTCCTTTGAGGACACGGCCCCCTCGCTAATCCTCCCGCCTGCATTTATAAACTTCACCGTCGCCTTCTGGCATTTTGCGTTGCCCAGTGTCTGGATGACTAATTGTCGATTCTACGCTTCCGCCTTATGCGGCAGGTTGTTTCCGCTCCTTTGGAGTGAGATGCCCAGTACCCCTTCCTTATTTGTTTACTTTTGTTAATATTGGTGTGCGTGGGTGGGCGGTGGCTGAAGGAAACACGCTTTCTAAGTGCCTCGCTTTTGCTTTTCGCCGCGTTGTATATTGAGATGGATTACCTGCGCGCCCAGTCGTGCAGTACGTTTCTTTCCCCTTTTTTGTTTCTGTACTTCCTTCTTGTACACATTTGAAATCATCTGTCCACGTGCTCACAGCGTTCCCTACGAGCCTACATATACCCTGTATTCGACCCGCGTACATCATTTAAAAAAGGCTGGATCCGAGCCGAAACGTCGTGTTAAATTTTGTTTTGTTTTTTGTGGTGACTCTAATTTTATATATAAGTATATATGTTACACAGAACTAAAGGTTGGCAGCCAAGAAACCTCGAAAAGCAAAGGGGTGGTTGTGGTATGTCATTAAAACCGATAAAGAATTTGGAAAGAAAGAAAACGGAGAAAAAATGCCCACCAGGTGGGATAAGAACCCACCAAACAGGTATTCTGGAGGTCGTGGGTTGGGATTATCGTTCGAAAGCTTAGCGATGGCCTCGGTTCTGGCAGCCTTGATGCCAAGGTAGCATAAGAGGGTTTCCCGCCAGTTGACCGCTCATGAAAGGCTGTAGACGTTCGCGTCACGCCCCGGGGGCTTAAAAAGAAGGTCCCCTTCTCCCCGTGTAGTCTGAGTGGCGCTGGCTACCACCCTCAAGGGTCAGATACAGTTGTAGTAAATATAAATACCCCAGAAAGTGAAGCGGAACACAGTCGCCCAGATAGCCGACATGGTAAGGCATTCGAGATCTAATCGAAAGGCGTGGGTTCGGTCCCCACTCTGGGCGCGTGTTTTTCTTTCTTTCTTTCTCACGTAATTACTAAAAATTATTAATAATGTAACGTCACTAACGGTAAAAAATAGTCCAACCACTCCCCTATGCCTTCTTTGGCGTTGTAGACTGCCGGCATTTCTTTCTGTATTTCATAACGAGCCCCTCATTTTCCAAACCCTATATATATATATATATGTGTGTGTGTGTATAGAAAATGGGAAATAAGGGGCTCCGTGAAAATAAGACAGAAAATAAGGGTCGGCAGTCAAGAAAACCTCGTAAATCAAAGGGTAGGTTGTGGTGGGCCGTAGGAAGAGATGAAGAATATTTTGAGTCGAAAAGAAAGTGGTGAAAAAACGCCCGCCGGGTGGGATCCGAACCCACGACCTCCAGAATACCGGTCTGGTGCGATAACCACTACGCTACCGGCGGGGCTGTTTCCCCAGCACTTTCTCGGGTATTTATGTTAAGGAATGTTTATTTCCTGCACTTGGGGGTGGTAGCCGAGGCACACGCACTCACCTTAGCCAGGAACCAATAGAAAATCATTTGCGGCGAAATGAGAAGACAACTCTGCACTAAGAATATTTGGCACATCCTGCGTGCCTTACTCTACCCGCGCAATGCTAATACCCAATCGCGAAACCAAACCACTCAACTGATAGCGGACACTTAACTCTCACCCACTGCCCTATGCGACAGCCTCCACTCCATTCACATCCCACCACCGTCACCACACTCTGTTACTTCTCAACAGTACTGGCAACCTCAATCCAGAGCTCGACCTCCTATCACCTTTTTAGACCCTTTTCAAACCCCTGAAATGTAACACTGCGCCAGGATATGACATCTGAAACGCCCTCTTACGACACCTAGACGAGGAGACCCTCGAACAGCTTGTGCAACTATTTAACCAACACTGGCTTAACCACACCCTCCCCTGCATCCAGAAACACTCCAATATCCCCCTCTTCCCCATACCTGGAAAATCTTCTCCATACATAACCTTCGCCCTATCTCCCTCACTTCCTGCCTTGGCAAGTATCGTATTAATGCACACTTGAACACACTCAAGCTTACCCCCTCAACATGGTTGGCTTCCAACCCAACCAGCCACTCAAGACGCCCTCATACAGTACCATCATGATTTGCACCAACACCCCCCGCAACAATACCACGCCTGTATTCTCTCACTGGACTTTGGAAACGCCGTTGACAATGTCTCACATCATAGCATCCCTCAGGCTGTTTCATTCCAAAACTTAGGCCTAAACTTCTATCAATATATCTATAACTTTCTTACACAACGTACTGCTACCATCCGCTTTGGCCCTGTCCACTCTGATCTTTTCCACATTACAGACCGTGGTACGCCACAAGGAGCGGTCCTCTCGCCCATGCTCTTTAAACTCGCCCTAATACCTTCTGCCTGCTCTCTCCTCACCATACCCACACTACTCAGCACACTGTACGCAGATGACCTTGCCCTGTGCGTTCACTCGCGTTTCGACCAACACACTGAAACAACACTCCAACACGGCCTCAACCAAGTATTAGACGTCATCGAACCTTTGTCACTCCAATGCTTTCCAGAAAAATCCGCTCTTGTAACTTTCATGGCCCCTCGCAGAAAACCCCTTCGAAACCCCCCCCCCCCCCCAATCCACATTTTATGCACTCTGACCTAATACCTCAAACACAGGAACTTGCATTCTTACGCCTCACACTAACCCACACCAGGTCACCCACACTCACCCTCCAGTTTGGAAAAAATCAGTTACCCAAACCAAGCATCTCATTAGATGGATCGTAAGCAACCACTTCGGCATCACGGAACAGGACCACCTCCGTCTCGTATACGGTGTTCTACTCCACCGTATCTTGTACTACCTACCATACCTTTACCTGAAAGCCACCCAACTCGATTTCTTTGATGCCGTTCTTCGGAAAGTGTGTAGGCATGCACTCCTGCTTCCCCCATACGCACCAACGCTTTTCTTACTCGACCTCGGCATACACACCATACGGGAACACCTAAATGCCCACCACATATCCCAACTCAGGCGCATCTCATCCTCCCCTACTGGGTGCTACATGCTCAACTATATAAACGTACTACCACCCACCATCCCAATCCCCCTACCTCCCATTCCACCTCACATCCGTAACAGCATCCCAATTCACCCAATTGCTTGCCACATACACCCAACTTTCCACGCAGGCAGGCGACTAGCACGAGCCAACGTCCATGCCAAATGATGCCCACCATCACCAAGAACACTATACACTGATGCCACCCCCTATCCTCACAAATCTACACACTGTGTAGCTGTTGTTGGCCAACACCACCAAATGTCACGGCGGCTGCCATCTTATCTAGCAACACAACCACGGCGGAGGAGGCAGCCATTGCCCTCGCGCTCACCCAGTGCACCACCCCCGAATTCGTCCTCTCTGACTGCAAGCAGGTCATTCACAATTTCATTCGTGGTAACAGTTTTTCCATGGTATTGCAAATTCTCTCAAAAAATCGTTCATCCGACATCGTGACCCTGCTGTTACCACCAAACTACGCAAGCGTCGTCGCTAAGGATGTCGGGTACGTACGTGCTCGCTAACTAATTTTCACTACGCCTCCACGCGATGTCCGTGCAGGCAAGGCAACAACCCTCCTGCAAAGCATGGATATTGCCCTGCATTACCGCCTTCTCCGAGGCCGATACCCGCTCCCACACCCACACCTCCCTCCGGAGGCAGGCCATATGCTGCGCGTCCTACACACACCTTCCCACACAGAGCACAATAGATACACGGTCATCCACACCTTTTAATGACCCTACCTGTCCAGCCTGCGGGGCACTCGACGCTCACTATCATTCCCTTGCGAATGCCCCCCAGACCTTTACCCCCCGTTCCCTACCCTAACCTCTGGGAGCAGGTGTGCGACCCAGGGGAGTCGGGCCAAGTCCTGACCACCTACCTGGCCCTGGCGGTCGGGACGGTCCTGGGGGCCTCCTCCACCCCAAAAACCTCATCCCGATGAACGCAAAATGTATTCCTTCCTCCCTGTAGCAACTGCTGGAGCGGCTGCTGTTGCTTTTCTTTCTGCTGTCCTCTTTACTACCCCGTTATGGGTAAGCTATTTAAGAGCTTTCTAAAATGTCATTGATTACACAGTAAGGAGTCATATTATCATCATTGAAGACAGTGCCCTTTTTTGGCTTCATCCGCGAACACATACTGCATTTTTGCGTGAAGTTCATTTTTTAGGTATGGCCGGTGTGCTTAAATTAGCAAAGTAGGTGTGATACACGGAGAGAAATATGAAGTAACAGTTAGAGTAGTCGGAAGAAAAACAGAGGTCATAGTCGCAGAAGGGCAAAGCATTTGCCTGTGTATGGTAAGAGTGGAGTGAACATGTTTTATAGGAAGCTACTAAATTCATACAGAACCAAACAAGTGCAAGTCACTCAAGTGGATATAAAACTATTATACCTGCAAATAGTTCAATTACATGTATTGCGGAAGTTAAGAAACTTGCTAAGTGAAACTATGATGGAAGAGAAGAGGACAATAACAGCTGTGCACAGTAGAAAAAGACAACAAGAAACATTTCTGTAGTTTTGCCGTATTTTCGCGTGTCTTACTGCGTCCTGTTGTGCTTCTGATGCTCCGCGGTGCATGGTATTCCTGTCTTGATTTTGATGTTCTCTCGTGCCGAATTCTTGTCTTGCGTAACCGTGCTGTTCTATCAGTAGTTGCGCATGGTTTGCATGTGAGATCCCATTGCAAACGGTAGCACAAATGCCAGTTCTTTTGTGACAGCAGAATTGTTTGTCGCTGAAAAAACTGACTTTGTCGCTACAATAGGAATGTGTGTCGTAACAACAGATGGCTTTGTCGTAACTACAGAAATTCTGTTGCCTTTTTAGCGTATGGCAAAAGTTTTTGGCGTATGGCAGGAATTCTTGTTAGGTTTTTATAGTATTGCTGTAGTGACTTTAGTCTGGGAGAGTAGGTAACAATTTTATGAATCTGAAAACCTGAAAAATAAATATACCGTAGTTACTCGCACAATGTTCGCACCCCTGAAGTTCTTCGTCAAAGTCAAAATATGATCTTTTTAACTTCTCGCGCAATGATCGCATCCTGAACTTTGGGCAGCCATATGTCGTATTTGTGCCAAGTCTAGACGACAATGGTCGTGCTTACGCGAGTTTCCTCCTCTTTCAAGCGGACATGGCTACGTTATTGCCGCGGACTTGATGATATTAGCCATATCGGCAAGCATGAGTTCATTATTGATGCGGAAGGAAGTCTCAATAAATGCACACAATGTACTCACAAAACATATATTACAAAGCGCTCGGCTTGCTGTGTCGGCAGCTGTGTCTTGATGTCGCCCACTCTGACACCAGCAGCCACTTATTGATGGACCTGTCCTCACCCCACACCCAACTCGTTCCGGCGCGTTCCGTAATGCCGTAATTCTGGCGCATTCCGTAATGAAAACCCTGCATTTTGCATCACTCGGTGGTCATTCGTGGTCAGTGGAGTTTTTATTATGATTTTATGTTGTATGTTTATTATGATCTAGAGATTTATCCTAAACATACTCCGCTACAACATGCGTTTCCGGCGCTGAAATGTTTTCCCGAAAAATTTACCTCGCAAATGTTCGCACCCCTAACTTTGCATCATATTTTTCGAAACAAAAGTGCCAACTTACGCGAGTAAATACGCAACACAATCATTGTATTTTCGAGAAAAGGGCAGTCATGTCAGTCCCCAGCAAACGCGGTAGCCTAATATTTGATTGCAGCCTCAATAATCAACAAATACAGCGCAAGTGCTTGTGCCGAACGCTGGTCTCGCGGTAGTCTTAAAACGTCACTTCCGCTCACAAGTGTTTTTATTGTTAAAAGTGCAATTTATTTTTTCTTTTTCTTTTCGCCTTATACAAAAAAAATTTGTTAACCGGAATTTATGTACAGTATTTAGAAATAACGGCAAACCGCCTTGGCTTTTCCCTTGTTAGATTGAACAATTTGCCTGTTTCTTCTAAACATTTTCTGCTCACGTGTACTGGTATACCACATGATCGATATGGGGGATACATACGTCGTCGCGGTTCTGCAGTTATTCACTCTAAGCTAACCGACGCTCCGTATTATTACGCGATTGGAGGCAATGGCGGGATATAAACTTTCACCAAAACGTTTTCCGCGCTCCCATTGAAGGGGATAAACCAAAAATCGATACCATTTTTATACTCATCCTAGAAAGCCTTGAAGTGTTTTGTCAACCGCCTGTCCTTACTGTCCAATTTTGCATTTTCGGAAGCCAAATTTCCAGCATCTTTGCAATTGACATTCTTGCTCACATGACGCGTTTTTGTGGTTCACTAATTCATAATTTCTTGTTTTTTCCTTCATTGCACCACCTTCTGTTTGCTTCGATAAATAAGTGATGGTTGATTGCACTTCCTGCGGTGCTCTCTATCCTATATAATATCACCTTTGTGCAAGACCACATGTACTGAAGGTACGGCACGCCAGTCGTGTGTGTACCATCAGCAAATAAACCTAAAATCTAAATTCAAAAAATATATTATAGCCTTGGTGATCACCTACGACATGCCGCCAATCCATTCACAACAGTTCAAGTCTGCAGGCTTAGCGGTTTTGGCGGGGCCGTGATGAGTCGTCCAGTCAGTCAGTTCGCGAGTCGTTCGTTCGGTCTTCCACTGCGTTTTATAGATATCGATCGATGTGGCTGCTTGCTTCTGGCATCCGCGGTCGTTCGTCGATAGAGCTGAGCGTACAGCAAGGAGGTCTTGCAACAGGACAACTAATACACCGGGTTTGATACCCGATGAGGTAAGCCGGAAACACGGGCATGCGTGCTTGCTCTATAGGCAAATATTCTTGCTCAGAAGTGCGGGGGAAGCAGAGCTGCTTTGTGTTTTTTGATCTCGCTTAAAGAACAGTCCGTAGTAGAGCTTGCAGACTGCAATAAATTAATATCTGTATAAATCTTTTTGATCTCTTTTTAGCACCTCCTCGTACGTGTTTCCACAGATAACATCACCGTGCAGAGCGTAAGCAACCACTTCTTTAAATAAACAAATTGACGAAACGCGCACACGAATTCTGAACTAAAAAGGTATTTTCGTGACGATTTTTTTCCAATGTAATCTTTCTTTAGAAAAGCGTCACACTTAGTATCACGAAACACCAGGTATGCAGAGAGCAAGCCATGTGCTATGCTAACCGTGGGAAACATAAACCACGAGAACGTAGGCGGACTCCGGAGGTGCAGTATTCGTTGCAGTCGGCGCAGCATTAAAAATGGTCTAGGCTGAAGAGGAAAAATATAATTTATTTATTTTGGGAAATCTTAAAACCTATCTGTAAATGGAAACCAACACGTCGAGCAGAAGGAGCCAGCTGAAAGCGAATCAAGAAGACCTTTCTTCTGCAGTCACACCCCGATGAATGTAGGTGCCTAACCATGGACCTACCGCACGCTTTGTCTTTTCCTACTCCGAGACACAGCGAAGGCAAAAATTCATGCCAAACAAATACGTTTTCCACAAGACAAACACTGCAGTGGTGATTGCGTCTAAATAAAACTACTTTGTGACTGAAGCTCTTTGCTTGTCAATGCCAGTGCGGATGTGTGTCGCGCTCAGGTTAGTTGCTTTATTACGTTGCGTTTTGTGAAGCCTCATACACAACGACGCTGACTGAACAGATGGAGCTAGAGCTCCGCTAAAAGGAGGGTATCTGTCGTCTAAACGTAGCGCAAAACGTTATTCTTCAGCTGTAACGTTGACACTCCGTACCACGCAACTGCGCCGTATACTGTGCTTGACTTGTACAATTAGGATGCCACTACATGTCATATGAGCATGGGACACGATACCAAGATGTAGCGTTGATTATAACCTTGAGGATAACATGGAGAAGTGATCAGAAATCAAAAGGGCTCTCGTTTCAACAAAGAGGGGAATATAACAGGTTTGGCGCACTGAATTCAGATATGTGCTGGTCCAACCTTGTTAGCGAAAACCTGCTGAGTATACTCCAACCTTCTACGGCACGGTAATGCAAAGCTGCACTAAGAAAAGGCACAAGGGCCACAAAAATGGTGGAGTAACCTTCTCGCCTTTCCCACATAATAAGATTGTTTAAGGGCCCTTATTATTCTTCATGCAGTCTGAGTGATGGCACGAAAACGCAGTACCTTTTACAGCATTGTAATGTTTGTCTACCTCGGGGAAATAAACACCCCAATATTAAAACATGAAAATATATTTCGTAGAATACAACCTAAACCTCGGACTGGGTGTGGTCTAGAACCATAGCTGTATACTGAAATAATGGCCTCCGTATTTTTACAAAATACCGTCCATATGTTTTTCCCGACATGGTACGCTAGGTAGCGGTGACATTTTAGGTGCACAGTTATGGTGCCCTGTGCTTACTTTTCAATTCCGGAAGACATACGTTTCTGTGCGATATATCAAACCGTATGATATAGTACATGGTGATCAGCAGTATTTACATACAGTGGAGTACAAACAAGACATGATGCTGTGAGGAAGGGTCTTAACTGAAAGTGCATTTGCTGAAAGCGCTATAGTCGGTATGTCTAGTCGGTATGTCCTTATTGAGCCAGTCGGCTGCTTTATCGCGGGAGGGCACGACTGTAGAGGTCATGGTTGGTGACGTTGTCTTGACCAATGAGCGAACGGCATGGTACGGAGATGGTATGTAGGTCGAAAAAAAGGTCCAGAAGATTTGTCGGTTAGTTTCTTTCGTGTGCCGTACATCTCCAGCTGCAGAAGTGTACGGTGCAAGTCTCTAAAGGAGCTTGCAATCTAGTTGTTTGGCTTCTAGAGTGAGCAGGATGGTGGCGCGAGTGTTTTGGTTCGTGTTCATAAAATTTTTTAACAGTGTGAACAAAAAAGAATGGACAAATAGAAACACGGACACAAGCTGGCGCTGACTACTAACTGCGTATTTTTAAAGGATAGAAGCCAATTTACACCCAAACAGCCAACAAAAATTTTAGGATACGAAGATCAAGACTGCAAGATAGCCACTAACAAATAACGTTTTTGATTACAGAAACCGTCCAAAGAATTGAATATCTATAAAAACATGACAGAGATCGTGTTCTTACGCATTTGTCATTGGGTTTGGTAATAAAATAAGCTTCTATTATCTCGCTCTTGATTTCATCTGGAGCTCGCTTAAGGAATTTCCTTTTTTTTAATTGGCACTTACAGCACCCAGCGTCTTTATATTGGTCAGTCTTGTGATTGCCTAAATTGCTGCGTACTGCATTTCTGTGCTGTTTTGCTCAATAATGAAGGATTGACACGTCTGTCCTACAAAGAAGTCGCCGCAATTCAGTGCTACTGTGAGCAGATATAATGTGAGCACGGGAGTAGTGGCCGAGCAGTATAGCATTGCCGTGTAGGTGCTCCGCTGGTAAACGAAGGGAGCCGGACACGCATGAGCGCGTACTGAACGCGATAGACTCTCAGCCTCTTCTCTTAACATGGCCAAAAGCATTGTTTGCAGCATATTGGTCTCAGCGATGGCGCTGATAGCAGAGACATCTCTGGTAGCGTGCCTTGCACACTTTGAGCGCACGCAAGCTGCAGAAGAAGCAGCGCTATCACAGGAATCTGCAGTGACAATTTTTCTTTTCAACTATTTTTATGTTCGTCTGCTATCAGCGCCAGCGCCGAGACCAGCATGTTCCTTACAATAATTTGAACCATGTTGAAAAAAGTTGTTTTACAGGTATAGATGGGTTATTGCCTTCCGCAGGCGTGCATCAGTGTTTTATTCTTTTTCGTTACGGCCGGTGCAGCTACACGGCGCTTGGATACGGTTTAGGCACACCTCCCGTGTTCCAATCACGTCTCACAGCACCTCATCTTTATATCGTTACTTATGCCACCGCTGAAGCAGGTTGCATGTTTCTTTTTGCAAGCTACAACGTTACGAATGCTTCGGCAGGACACATGGCAAACCCCGTGCAAGGAAGTAAAAAAAATCCCAATGTTGCGAAGCATAGAAACCGTTGAAGGATTCAAAAAATAAACATTCATCAAGTTTTGCCGGCTGTATAAGAACCGGTGTTCTGCTGGTCTGGGAATGTGCTTAGACGAGTATTCCGCGGGAGTCAGGGCCCCGAATCTAAGTGATGAGGCGGGCGATGCGATACCACATCACCGAGAAAACATCCGGTGTGGGAGTGTCCCAGCTTTCTTGTGAGTATGGAATGTGGGGTGGTTAACGGTGTGGGTGAAGAAAGTGGAGCGATCACCAGGCCGGAGAAATGGCCCAATAAGTATGTTTTACTTCAGGATAGGCACCACACACCTGACTGCATGGCCTGCCGTTTGGGGTCATAATATGGTGATGAAGGGGCGACAGGGACGGCTCGTTATTAAGAGTGACAGCTTTAGGGGGGATTGTGCAAGAAGGTTTTATCTCTGTCTTTAAATTAAGAAATTCTTCTTCTGATAAATAGGACGAAAGCAGCGATAACACTCCTTTCAGTAGCATTCGCCAAATTTGCCTTGTGGGTTCCAGGCACCGCATGTTGATGGTTTCATCTTGATGGGTTAAGCCTATAGTATGGGGCCATACCATTAGTTTCAGATTCCGAGTTCTCTGCGTAGATTCCAAAGTTGCATCGTGCGATGAAAAGGTGTTAACAGGCTGGCAGAGCTATTCGCCTGCAAAGAATTGGGGCATGTGCTTTCTACGGAACTAAACATCACTGATGTTTCCGTATACCCTTAGTCAGAGAACGTGCGTTTCTTTTATGACAGACGTCTTTAGAGTTTAGACTTCTTTTTTCTGAATGTGTATTCAAACCTTGCCGTAACCCTCCAGAAGTATGGGTGTGGTCGTAAGTATATACACTGTAGATCGTGCTGTGTTATGGCGTAAAGTTGACGTATTGTGAATGTTTCCCGAGCCGGGATCATAGAGAGGTTGCTTTTTTAAATTGCGATATTCTGGTATGTGGAATAAAGCCCACATTACATATATAAGTGAACTGCTGTTTCGCTCTGAGTAGGGTCTCCATATCAAGCGGTGGAAGTCAGGCCATCTGTCATGTCGAAGCCTGTGCTTTTAACCTACTGCGTTCCCGCCTCTTTCAGTGAAAGACACGGCCACAGCAGGGGTTCAGTATCAGCATCTTCAGCAGGAGCTGTGCAGACTAGGTCGTTATGTGTGAACCCGGCATGATAGTGTGCTGGCCACGCCTACGTCACAGCGGGAGAGAGGGCTACGTCTACAGGCACCCTTCGCAGCAAGACCTCCTCCCAGCGAACGAGTCTACTTGGGAGGTCTATGCCACATGGTAGAATTTGAGCAATTGTGGAAGGTGGGGCGCCTAGAAGGTCTTTTTTCTGGACAAATTCTAGCAGGTAGAACTGGGCCCTGATAGAACTCGGTAGATCTGCTGGGCACCCGGTGTAATATTGGTGATTGTACTGGCGACACCGCACACCCCAACCACCCACACATAAGCTGCGACCTAACATGGTGATGTGTTTACAGGGGAAAGGTAAAAAACCACAAAAGGGGTCCGTCGGAGCCCAGGTCAGGCTCTGGCGGATCGGCTCCCTGTCTGTTTACCCGGCAGGGAGTTCCAGAAATTCTTGAGCTATCAGGGTAAGGCTGACTAAGTAAACATCAACGTTTCCTGCTCTATACTATAGCATGCGGTATTGTCTAACGAAGCGTGATCGATTCCTGAAAAGCGGCCGCACCGAGGCAACTGTTTCTCCTCTTTCTTTTATCGCTATTTCCAAACTTGGTAACTACTGGTATTTTTTTCGGGCCTCTTCAAAAAGAAAAGCCTGTCACCTCACAGTCCGTGTTCATATTTAAACATTTCTGGACAGTCTTATTCGGCCGTGGTACAACTCTAAGCAGCAACGAACTGGTGAAATTCTAGTAGAAGTCACCACCGAGCTTCAGGCCACCAAACGCCCAAGCCAAAACTGAACTGTTGGGCTGGACGTCAAGGTGACGGCCCTCCACAGCCTCAAGAGCTTTCAGGGCGTGATCTTGCAGTCAGATCTGGCAAACGAGACAGAGGCCTATATGCTTCGATGCCTGCGAAATTAAGGTGTGACGGCTGTTAGGAGCATTACCATCAGAAGAGATGACAAGGAAACACAAACTAGGCACATAATCCTCACCTTTGACAGGCCAACTCTTCCAGATTATAAAAACGCCGGCTTCATCAGATGCTCCGTGCGAGCATATATCCCGTACCGGTGGTAGTGTTACAATGGCCAGCGGATCCGCACGGTAATAACTCGTGTCGGGGCCAAGTACCATGCACCAAGGGTGCGCAAAACAACCACCCACTGAAAACTGTTCTTCCTATATATTCCTCTGAATAAACTGTCAAGGACCTCACGCCGCGCATTCGCGAACCTGCGAGAAGTTCAAACTCTAGAAAACAATCATCAATACCAAGGTCACAGAGGACATCACCTTCTTAGACGTGCGTAAGAGGTTCGCCTCTTTTTCCCTGGGGGAATACGCCTAAGCAGCTCGCGGGGGGTGGAGCGGCGTCTGGTTTTGGCAGAGAGGCTTTACCGTGATTCCGATTTGGCCTCGCTTTCCCTCCCCCCGCCGGGTTGCTCCAGGCTACCCAACGCACCAGCACGTCGCAGGGCCAGCCTTCTCAGCCTTCTTCTGTTGCGGTGGCCACGGACACCAAGAGGAGCGATGCGGCTCTCTCAGTCCCTCATTTCCCTGGCCTCTAGTGACCTTGAGGGTGCTGAGGAGATGGATGGGGAGATCACACAGCAGCTCCAACCTTCGCCGCACTGCCCGTGCCACTTCTGGCACTCCCAACCCCGGCGGTGGTAGTGGGTCAAAACATGAAGTCCACCCGAATGGGCGCAAAGTCCATGTGGCTAGGTTGATCGGGCATCTCCAGGATATCTGATGATGAGATGAACGTAGGGGCGATCGTGCCTGCATCCCAGCGTAAAAAACGTGCTTCGGCGTACAAGCCAACTGAGAAGCCTAAAACGTCCTCTCCGAGAATACGACCACCGAAAAAGTAAACCTGAACACTCATACGCATTCCGGTAGCTCTTAAACGTCTATACTGAAAAGAGAATGTTTAATCCAAGGACTGCAGAGGCACTGTTAAAAATCTTGATTAGTACTATGAACTATTGCATTCCAATCAACCAAGTCTGATTTGCCTTCAACAAACGCATTTAAACTCCAAACACACAAATTTCTTGAACAATTACATGGTGTCTAGGAAGGACACAGGTGGTAATGTTATATCTTCAGGTGTGTAGCCATCATTGCAAAAAATCTTTGGCGTGCCGCACTGTCCAACTACAGACCATCTTTGAGGCTGTTGCCATTCGAACGGCGATCTTCAATAGGCTTATAACACTATCCTCTCTGTACATTCCTCCTACGTCCAGCTCTCAAACTCAGGTTTCGATGGCATGAAGGATCAGCTATGCGAACCAGACATCCTCATAGGCGACTTGAAGGCACAAAGCCCTCTTTGCGGCTTTGCTAACACGGATGACTACTGTCGCCTCATTTGGAAATTCTCAGCATTGTTGGGAGCATGTCTTTTCAACCACAAACAGCCTACATACGATATTAGAGGAAACAGCACGTATTCCAACCTTGACTTGGCTATTAGTTCTGCAGATCCCTTTCCATGTGTTGAGTGGGGTGGGGGCAAAAACCAAATGATAGTGTCCACTTGCCCACCTCACAAACATTTATAGGTAAAGGCTCAAGACGTTCCCCCTGCCCGAATAGGTACAATTAAGCAAAAGCAGACTGGAATCTATTTAGAGAAACATTTAACCTAAATAAACGTTCATAAGACACCTACACGTTCAAGATAAAACACACCTCCGCACGGCGCACATCCTCGACGCCGCTTAAAATTCTATTCCCCATGCCTCTGGTGCACTGCACACCCACAGAAGGCCATGGTGGGATCAGGACTGTAGGCGGGCGCGAGCGGCCGCGATACAGGCGTGGGGTATCCTTCGTCGGTACCCAACGTCGGATAACCTCCTTTTGTTTAAAAGTGCAAATGGGATGAGAAAAAGTGTGCGCCCTGAGGCACCGCAAGACAGTTGGCGTTCCTTCTTGACATCCATAAGCTCACACAGCGATACACACAAGGTCTAGACAGGTACACGAAAACATAAAGGACAAGAAAGACGCAGCCTGCCCCAAGTTAGTCAAACAGGCGATTCACTCGAGGACCAGGCTAAAAAACTTGCACAACACTTCCAAGACGTGTCCAGTTCAGCACCCTACAAAAAACCTTTCATGAAACACAAGCAATCGGCAGAAAGGAAGCCTGTACTTGATTACGACTAGTCAAGCACATCGTAAACTTCTGAGTTTTTACTTTTGAGGGCTGCTCTGAGCACTTTTAAATCCTCAGCTCCGGGCTGAGACACCATCACATATACAATAATACACCACTTACACGCAGACACACCTTAAACACTAATACACCTACATAACAAAACATGGCTTTCGGGGAATATTCCAAAGTCTTGGAGGGAGTCTATAGTTGTAGCTTTCATGGAATAGGGTAAGGACCTTTTACTCTCGCTAGCTATCGACCCATTGCCCTGACGACCTGCCGGTGCAAGCTTATCGAGAGGATGATAAACCGGAGGATCTTGTGCTTTCTAGAGTACAATTGTCTGCTCGAGAGCTACCACGCAGGCTTTTGGGCAGGGTGCTCCACACATGGTCATCCACGAACAATCATACAATGGAATCTTATATAAAAGCTGCTTTCATTCACAAAGAGTTCTGCATTACAATACTCTTTGATAAAACAAAGGCCCACGGCAAGTCCCGGTGATACGGCATCTTGATGACCTGAAGTCACTCGGTGTTGCCGGCAATATGCTTAACAGCGTTTCTAGCTACAATTCGGAACGAAGTTTTCTTGTAAGAATCGGTAGTGCACTTCGATGGGCATGTTAAGAAAAATGGCGTGAACCAGGGCGGCGTTTTTAGCTTCATACTATTGATATTCAAGGTGAACGCGCTCCGCAACGAATTTGCCACAAACCATTTCCAGCTCAGTTTATCTAGATGATGTGCAAAGATCTTTAAATTAATGTAATACGTCAACCTGCCAACACCACATCCACCTCGGCGTCAACACCAACTGGCCGACACAAATGGTTTTAAACTTAATCCTGTAAAGTACTTGCGTTGTGTTCACCCGTGTGCGCAGGGCCTATCTGGACCCTGTTATTACTAGAAACGCCGTGTCGATTGCTCTTAAAAAAACACACGTTTTATGACTAATACTCGATAAAAAACTGAACGTTCTTGCGCGTCTCAAAAAGCTGAAGCGAAAATGCTAAAAATTATGAGAATCCTTAAAATCGCCTCACACAAATCCTACAGTGCAGGCAATAATCTCCTCATGCGTCTTTATACTGCATTACTAGGATCTCGCTCTGACTACGACCGTGTCGGGTATTGGTCGGCAACAAAAACGGCACTAAAAATGCTTCGCCTGGTTCTCCATTCGGGGCTTCACCTTGATTGCGGTACCTTGCGCACAATCCTTGTTTAAAGCCTCTATGCAGAGTGTCACAAATGGTCCCTCTATCACCAGAGCTTATATACTGAGTTGTACTATGCCTGCAAAATTATGTTTAAGACAAACCATTCTTTTAATTCGACCATTCATGATGCGTTCTCTACACAAGCTCTTTGTAAACCATCCTATTTCAATGCCGTTCATTCTCAGAGTGATAGCAAAAGCGTATGAGCTACGAGTGCAATTTTCACCCATTCAAAAGACATCCATAAGTAATTTTATTACACCATAGGAACTCCTGGCTGCCTGTTGTGACCTGTCCTTTTTGCAATATGATAAAACCAGGGCACCAAGGGTAGCTATTATGCAGCAATTGCACTTCCTGCAGTAGAAGCACCAGTGTGCAGGGTACTACTGGGAGGCATCATGGCCAGCTGAGGCTGTGGTTTGGGCTGCGCATGGACCGACCTTTACCGTGTGTAAAAGAATGAACTACCATAACAGCATTTTTACGGCTGAAGCACAATGCATTTTTCTGGTTTAACATCACATTGCCCTAAATCAAATTTTAAAGTCTATAGTGTATTTGGATTCTCTAAGCGTTGTACGTGCACTTTTGTCAAGAAGGCGTTCAAAGATGATGAAAGCAACCTTGTTTTTATGGCCATTTTGTCGGCATACACTTAGGTCTCGAGATGTTGCGTTCCAGGCCACTGTTAGATACAGGGAACGAAACCGCAGGTCATAAGCCACTTGTGCTACACTCCTGAATTCAGTGGACATAGCAACAGTGCCCTACTTTGACATGAGACCACACATCAGACACCAACTTCGCAACACATGGCAAACACACATCCGTAGTTGAAATTTTCACACAATGGAAGGCAGTTGGCATACCACTACACATCCCACTGCAACCAGCGCTTTTCCTGTCTCACGATCGCATGTTCTCTGTGAAGCCTGTTTTTAAATCTTTAGCAAAATTAGAATTCGCATTGTTAATTTTATATTACGTATAATCACACCTCTCATTTAATACTAGCCATTCTCATTGTCGTTCACTGATTTTAATTTTGTTCTTCAAACCTCTCTTAGTGTTTACCTCTTCATCTCTCTCATGTAACTTCTTTGGCGCTCTTTGCCCAGTCAGCCTACCATCATTTCAACCCAACGATGAGCATCATGATTTCTTCGAGAAATTGATGGGAGAGATCGATTATCTGTAATGGCAATGGTCGTGGAACGAATGTCCGAGCACAGCAAAATCTGCCCAAATGTGAGCGGGGGGCGTATTTTTGCCTGACCCATGAAAGTGAAAGAGGACAGCGGTACGTATCGAGGATCTCATTATGTCCCACTTGAGAGGATAGTTGTAAGTTACTTAACGTAAATCACGCATGGCTGCCGTGGAGTCTAGATAACTTTGTAAAGTAGTATAGCTGGAGGGTTGAAGAAGATCGTTGTTAGTGCTGGTAAGCCATCCAGTATGGCTGTAAGCTCAGCCAGCGTAGATGAAAACACGCGGCGTGTTTGATAGAAGCAAGTTTGAGAGACCTCTGGGCGGGTGTACATTACAATGTTCTGGTCATCACGTCATCCTTGGCCCCAGCGTGAAATGGCGAAAAGCGTCTCTGTAATTCTGTAGGATAAATCTTGCCGTCACGTTAGTGACCTGTAGTCGGTCAGCTGTTGGTATAGCCCGTGTGGCTCCGTAACGAAGCACGCTGGGGATGTGGGTATCCACGAACCATTTAGTAACCTCACGCTGCTGCCTCAGCCACAAAAGTAAGTCAGCGCATGCAGATGGACGGACACTGATGCTTAAACGTTTTCCTGGTGCTTGAACGGTTCATGCTTAAAATTCTGTCTGTGATGCCAGTGTTATGGGCATCCAGAGGTCAAGCCAGGCGATATTTACGCCACTTTTAGCCTGGCATCACGTACAGCACTAGGCCAAAATAAACTGCAAACTTGAACGGGTATTTTGAGCTTAAACCTGAAGAGAAGTGATCTGTGTTATCCTAGGGAGGCAGGTGAGGGTACGTTTTGCGGCTCTCTTAATTGCCTCAAGTCAGTCCCAGTCTGCATGGTTCAGGAGTTGGTATTCGGCCTGGTAAACAAACAGAGGCTGAAGTACTGACCGCAAAAAATATTCGGGCAATTTTGGAACAGGAGCCATCACACTTCCGTTAGATGCGTCAGATCAGGTGTAGCATCTTTTCCTCGTTCGGCGATCGGAATGCAGTAACATGGGCTTTGGCCCAAATACGAAAATTTCTAAACAGAGCACACGAAGGTGACACTGTACAGGCCGGCCGACGAGTTGTAATCCATTTGGAGACAGTTCGAGTAAGTGATGGTCCCAACACTGGTCACCGGCCCACAAGATATATTTCGACGTGAAGTGTCAGTCCTGCGTATCGACGGAGTTTCTTTGTGTCAGACAAGACTTCTTTGGGGTACCGCGGCTTGACGTGCCAGGTGGGAGCGGGCAGCGGACACCATAATGTCACAGCGTACATAAGGATGGGCCGATCAGGCATGGAGCCAAGATGCCAGGCAAGCGGGGATATAATAACATTAAAAGGAAATGGTGAGATTACCGATCCCTGAGGCACTCCACGAACAAGACATAGGGAACCGCTTGTCCCACCAATGCGAACCGAAGAGCATTCTTTGTGAAGTTTTGGTGGAAAGCGTAAACTTTCTCTAGGAGAGAAAGCCTTTGGAGAATTTCCAAGATGCATCCGTGCCTAACGTTATCGTATGCCTTTTGTATGTCTATGGCAAGCACGGGTGCCACTATGTGTGATCAGCCGCGAAGTAGTACCATTGACGATAAGTGGTAAAGCCCATCCTCTACACGCAAACTGGATATGAACGCCATCGGTGCCGGGGGGTACCACCGGAAAGTATCCATCTACCATTGAAGCCGGGTTACCAGCATGCGCTCCAACAGTTTGCACAGTGGGCACGTCAAGGCGACTAGACACAAATTATGCATCTGACCCGTTGTGTTGGCAGAATTAGGTATCAGGAAGACACCTGCGAGAGGCAAGATTCTGGTATTTGGACAGAGAGCCTACTTCGCTCACTTTTTCCAGGAGACGGCTGAGGGCTGAATTGTTTGAATTCTTGTGAACGTCGTACGTAACGGCAACGGATGCGGGAGTAGTCCGATGTTTCGCCTAATTATTCGGAGAAAGAAACTCGCCTATCGCAAAAGGCAATTGAATTCTACGCTCTTACGAATCACAACAGGGAACCGACGTGACCAGGCTAGGGAAATCAAGCAGAAGATATGGGCTGGAAGGATCTCAAAGGCAAGGAAGAGTGCGCCCGCAACATCGGTTGCAAATTGAACAGCAACCTTGTTCGTTGCCAGACATACACCAGCGGCGGCATGTCAAGTGGCGCCTCCACTTTTCATCGCACAAAAGATTTGCCAGATAGATGATGTTCTCACTGATGGGCCGAGAGCCTCGCTGCAGCTCAGCCTATGCTGATTTGGGAGACGTTTTTAATAACACCTGGCCGCCGTATTCTGACGTTGGAGACGTATTCCGGCCGCCACCGACGAGAGAGGAATCTTGGGGGACTACCACTTCCGCATGTTTCCGCTTAGCCCGTAGCTGTAAATTTCCAAGATCAGACTTTAGCCACGATTTCGTTTCCCCTGTGTTGTCACAGGGGCTTAGCAGGGCTTCCTTAATGACAGGGAGCGTGCGCTGATTGGACACCATGACGATTCTGCATCTACAACCACAGTAATTCTCCCAGTTCGTTATATAGGAGCTGCGGCGTCGGCGACGCGTCAATTTGAGGCAATGCTATGCTGATGGGACCCTTGGTACAGCCCAAGCAGACGCAAGATGAACTGGCGGCGGAAGAAGCTTGCGTACATGGTTGTGGCATTGACCAAGAAATGATGAGGAATGAACGAGATGACGAGGAGTTAGGACCACGTGGAGAGACATTGGCAGGTGTGCTCTCGGTACACGCCAGTATGTTAACTTCCACACCACTGAAATCTCTGGAGGGGTCGAGGGCCCTAAGCTTGGGCACGAGTCTTCCTTGGTATATGCTTTCGGGTGTCGCTGGCTGCTGTGGCTGTTGGGCAAGGTCTTTGCTCTCTAGACTTGAAGCGTTAATGGTGCGTCTAATCGGTGCTTCATGGTTACGGCTGCTGGTGGATTAGTCGGGTGTGAGATACCTGCTGGAGCGGCCGTTGCATCCTCAAGTGTGTCTGTAAGAACTTGCAGATTGTTCTCGGGCAATTGATGTACTTCTCTTTAGTCACGCGTTCTTCGGAGTTGCGAATGTTATTATCAGATTCGTGAATAGTAAAGTCAATTGCGCCTTTCACTTCTTCTTGACAGGACGCCGCGCAAGGGACTTAATCAGGTCAAAGCGTTTCGACGTGATATTGATATCTTGGAGAAAAATCTGTCTGTTTTGGTAACAACGAGACCTGTGGGAGGTCTTAAAGAATGCATGCATACGGAATACCGTCAAAAATTCTTCTTGCTACCGTGGCGCCTTCATTGTTGTGATACAATTAAATCAATAAAAATACACAGTCTTGAAGGTAAGTTGCGCTTCTTATGATAACAGAGACAGATGAAGGAAGAAAAAAAACAAGTTAACAAGAAGGCGGCCTTCTTGTCAGAGTGTTGTTTTTTCTTCTTGTGTACGTCCCTGTTATGATAACAAGAGAAACTTATTTTCGATAGTTTGCTACACCAACTAGCCTGGCATCAAGCTTGACAGAAAATACTTACATAATAACATGTCTTTTGTATTGCATTAATAAAATAACTAAACCATTCCTGGTTAGAAAAAATAAGCACTTGTACTCCATTACCAAGAAAACGTCAAATGGCATACATGAAAAAATTCAATACTTTCAATACATTCAATAAATTCAATACATTCAATAAACTCAATACTTTTTCAATACATGAAAAAATTCAATACCACGACCCCACATATAAAACCAAAACATTAGAACGAATACACCACACTAAGAAATTTTTAACTTTCGCAAGCAACAAAAAGTGGCAAACTCTTGCATAAAGCGGAGAAGTATCAAAGAAAAATAAAAATATGAAATATTTCGAACAAAACTGTCACTTTAACCTAACCAAGACTAAATAATAATGTCTGTACCCTAAAAGAAAATGTGCTTTTTGGATAGTAGGGTTTTTCTACGTACATTTTCCAAAGTTTATGCAGATTCCGTCCCTATAATTAGTGATTCTGGACTGCGCGAGGTAGAAGCTCTATAAAGTATGATATGGTAAGTAGAGAACAAAGAATACCCTATGAAGCGTACCGCTGTGGGCCCAGTCTCAGAAGAAGAAACAGATGTGTGGCACGTGGCCTGGCGCGAGATCTCTCATTGCTTACATTGCGAACATTATATATTGAATAAATATTAAGGCATGTTGACCAACAACTTCAGCAGCGTAACCAGGCCACCATTCCTACTATAACAAAAACCACATTTTAGACCTGCAATAAACGCAGGGAACACATTTCGGCAGACAAGCAAAGCGCAAAAATACGGCAATTTCAAATATTTACGTGAAATATGGGGTGGCTACGCACTGTCAAAACGGCAATGAAAGCAATAAAACGCCAGCACCATCTAATTGCATTCGCACTAGTAATTTTGGTTGATGTCGACGATTCTTTGTATTCCAAAGTAGGAGCAGTGAACTTCCAATAAAGTTGGTTGATGTACTTCTATTTCGCAAGCGTCAATCGCATAATTCTGTCTGTCATACCCCCCCCCCCGCACTAATTTCCCCGCAGAAACCTTTACAGATATTTAGGAAGCAAAGTCCTGGTATCTTCACAGAAGCAGACTTGAGCTTGCAGATAACTATCTCACAAACCAGCTGGTCAAGGACGGCGACAAACGCTTCCTGGACCTCCGAAATGAGATATACACACTAAAACTTTTACGCCCAAAAGGGTGCTTCCGCTTGTCGCCGCAGGAGCACCCTAAAAACTGAAAATTTTGCACCCTTTAGGGTGCTTGGATTCTGTCGCCGCAGGAGCACCCTTTGTGAAGCACCCCAGAAGACAGGTGCCTATAACACCCTTTTCGACCTAAAAGTATCCTAGGGTGCTACATAGCACCCCAATCTGTAGGAGCATCTTCTGCAAAAGCACCCACCTAAAGGGGTACAAAAAGGGTGCGTCATCCTCGGTTCACAAATGGTGCAGCAGGTGTGAGACCACATATTGCACAATATGACACACGATTATGGTATGAAACATTCGTCCTTTCCAAGCTCGGTTCTGTGAGACATTCTATTGAAGCTCAACGTCAGCTGATAATTTCCTTGAACTTGTGTCACCGATTGTTAAAACATATATTTAAAGAGTCAGGAGCCACATCTCAGAACAGAGTTATAACTTTAGATGTAGTTGATTATCCAAAACTTCGTAAAAAACCAATTATATGTTCACTTTGCCGAACTGCAGTACACATCCTTTGAGCTTCACTGCACAGCATAACCATACTATGCAGTGAAAGCAATTAGGTGTGCAACACTTCAACCACACAAAACTTCCTTGAACCTTAAAACCCTTGGCTTCTCAGTATTGCATCACACTTCCAATCACGGTAGCTACCTGCAAGTTTTAGTGCCTTATTCTTGAGCTGAGCAGGAAGGTTCAATATGAAGGAAGACCAAATGCAAAATGTATTGTTTCCTCCGTACTGCGGCTCATAATACAGTTTCCTCCTTACTGCGACTTATAATCTACTTATAAAAGTTGGGTACCCAAGCCATTTATTTTCCTTTGCATTATTCTTTTTGCTTTACGAAAAAATATTCATATGGTACAGCACGTGCAAGGTTTGGTGGTATATGGAGTTTTATAACCATACATTTAGACTAAATGACCCCACATAGCAGTAACAAGAACTGCAAACATCACAGAACAATGCATACAAGTTCCCTGGTGAAGCCCATGGTTGAAATGTAATGTCATGGTTCATAAAACATTATTTTATCATGAGGCTAGCTTGTACATGGTGCCTTGCATTATGTCCCTGCCGGCAGATGTGGGGTCATTTGTCACTGTTGCAAATGAAAAGCCAACAGCCGAGGCCCATTAGTTTTCGCTAGTATTACGAGGTGCCTCACGGCAAGCATTCTACGTCGATAGACTTTTGTAGAGTTGACTAGAACTGAAATCAGCAAAAGATTCCCTACAAAACATTCAGTCTGTCCGCAGCTTTAGGGTTTGCTAATTGAAAATTAGCAAACCCTAAAGCTGCGGATAGACTGAATGTTTTGGGTTTCTTCTGCCTTTCTTAACAACATTTTTCTTTTCATAAGAAGGTGTATAACCAAAAGCAAAAAGCTTTTCTGTAAACCTTTGGTAGCTATATAATTGTTACAAAATATTTTACTCTAAATATAGCAGCTTAAACTGAGAATATTTGCATTTAAAAACATTAAAATAAGTTTAAATTGATCATAAATTTTTTAGCTGTTTTTACGCAAAACTGTACATGGGATATGAAGTGCACCACAGGGAGGGCTCTGGATTAGCTTTAGCAAATTTGGGACATTTAAGCTGCACTGAAATCTCTACACATGCGCTTTTTCACTTTCTGTATCCACCAGGAAAATGGCTGCCAATTTAGACAGTGATTCTTAATAGTAGTTGAACTGCATTTTAAAATAATCTCAAACATTATAGCCACAAAATTAATTTTTACAAGTTGTAGACATTCCGCGTTACACCAGACATTGGGCTACACTGTCAAGAGCTTTGACATCTACAATTACCTCTACAAAGCAAGCTTATGCTGGTAGAATGTTTCATACCATAATTACTGTGTGTTCAGAGCACACGTGTGAAGTATGGATACTGCTGCTTCAGCAAGAACCGAGGATGAGCACCCTTCCTGGTTCTGAAAAAAAAAATAACAGAGAAAATTCCTTAAGCAGGATTCTGAAACAGGGTTGAAAGAAACAAGAATGAACAAGAAATTCTTTCAAAACATGTAAAGCAATGCAAACAAATATTTATTTCAACTTCATTTCTACAAAAGACCACCTCATGAAGACTGGTGATGGGGTATTGGCTCAAAAATAGAGCAGAGAGCACTTATATAAATGCTAAAGGGAGCCTTTGCAGCCAAAAATTGTTTGAGCACCTGAACTAATCACTGTTCAACAAACTCATAAAAAAATGTTTGAATGCATAAAAAACCAGTGGTAAACACAGGAAACAGTTAAAACAGAATGACAGCACAAGTTTGTCCCGTCGTTGTCTTAAAAAAAGTATAAAGTAGGTGACAAAATTAAAACGACAGCAAATTGGTTGGCTTTTAATTTTAAATGATAATATAAAAAATAATGGCATGAATGAAAGTGAGCAGTACGCAAAGTACCATGTTGCTAGCCCGACATTCCACTTTGAAGCAAAATGTCGGCTTTCCACACTATATAGGCTAAACATGCAATGAGGCATTCCTTTAGGCATACAAAATATACCATAATTGTAAAAAAGCTACGAATTAGTTCAAAAAACCTGACCCCAACAAATTGGAATTGGTGACTAGATACAGTTTCAGAAATGCACAGCGACATCATATAAAAATATATGGTTCCCATACAAAGATTGATCATAACAAAAATTCAGATTGATTGATTGATTGTAGCGTTTTAAGTTGCGCCGACGCAACGCAGGCGATGAGGCGCGCCGTAGTGGAGGGCTCCGGATTAATTTTGACCACCTGGGGATCTTTATCGTGCGCCCAAATCTCGTACACACGGGCGTTTTTGCTTTTCGCCTCCATCAGAAAAGCGGCCGCCGCGGCCGGGAATAACAAAAATTCAGGACTACATTTATCAGACTGGCATCAATGTGCAAAGCAGCTTAATGAAGGAAGACGGTCTTCACTAAAAACATGTTAATATTGAAAGCTCATGTGCTTCCCTGCAAGTTGGGTGTGTAAACCCACTGACACCTTAACTAACCCGCCTGAATCATCACTTTATAAACATTGAGGAATTTTACGAATTGGTTGATTGTAGCCAGTTGTCTAGTTTATTTCCCTATTTTTCTTGGCATTTCATGTCTAATTCTAAATTTGGTGACTAGATAGCTTTTCTTTGGTCATGCACTGGTGACAACGAATATTTGTTTTACTTTAAAAAAATTTCAGTTTTGTTTTATTGCTCACCAGCCACCGATCTGAAATATCAGAGGTGCTTAAAACGTATGTTGGCATTTCCTTCCTGCACTGCAGTACAACTAATCATGACTTTTACCATAATTTGTTCACAAATCGTAATATTTGGAAAGTATTCAGCCGAATGAAAATGTCATTTCAGAAGCATGCACAATCAACAAGGCCTCAATGACTCTCACGACGCGGTTCACTTGTTTCTGTCACAAATAACCCGAGTGCAGACACATTCCACCGAAGGCGAAGGTAACATGCCCTCTCGGGTGATGAATATTTAAAAAGCCTTACGAGTAAATTAGCTGCTGAGCACATGAAATTGTGGCATTAAAACAAAAGATCCCTCTGCGGCACCTTTCACTTGGAGGAGCGTTTGACCACAAACTTTGAGAAGCTGGAAAATGTTCCATGAGCCACTCCAGCCAGCAGCAACGATGCAGGACACAAGTTGGTAGGCGGACCGTTGGCATCCTGCGATTGTGAAGATATTTCTGTTTAGTAGATGCTCTTCTTTTTGCACCACTGTTTATTTCACCTTTAACAAGCAGCTGAACTCCTTAACGTTTGCATAATAAAATGCTGCAATGTGGAACAGTTAGCAGGGTTACCTCAATTTTGCTTTTCTACGAATTAACACAATGTAAGTAATCTGCACACAACTACAATCAAAGTACAATTTTCACCTACTTCACTGCTAACATCAGCATTTGACTGCTCAAGCACAAATACAGGTTAGACATGTGAGCAATCTGCTAAACTTATCCCCACAAACTGAACAATCAGGCATCAGAAATCGGCAAGGAAGGAGGTGTCACCTTTAAATGGCCATTTTTTCGTTCAAAACATAAACACCTGGAAGCTTGAAGCATGAGAGGTTCTTTCACGCTGACAATGTCAGAACATAGCTTGCCAATGGGCACGTGAATGATGTGCGCAATGTGTTTCTTGAAAATGCGTGCAAAAGCTTGATTGATGTGTAGGACGAGAATTGCAGCACGTTTTGACACAGGCCTTGTAGACGCTTCTGCCTGCTAATGTCAATGCGGATTCCTGCTAGTCACCCTCTTCGCTTCTTTTTGAATATAATGCTTTAGGCAACCACAAGGACTGCATCAAAACGTGCAGCAATTCCCTACGTCCCACTCATCGGTGAAACTCTCGCACACCTTTTCAAGAAACGCAGTGTATACATCGTGCATGTGCCCACTAGGAAGCTATGTTCTGACATTGTCAGCGTGAAAGACACCCTCTCACGCTCCAAGCTTCCGGGTATTGTTTATTAGATTCCATGCGCTGAATGCAAATCAGTGTACATTGGCGAAACGGGCAATCTGCACAGAAGATTAATGCAGCACTGGAACGAAGTGAACAAAGGCCATGCAAAAACAAGTCCACTGGCAGAGCACCGTGAGAGGACGGGACACGTGGTCGACTGGAACAAGACAAAATTACTGACAACTGAGTGCAATCTACCTTCTCGATTACTGCTCGAGTCCCTCATCGTTCAGACGATGCCCAACATTATCAACATAATGGATGGCAATCTGCACCATATCTATGCAAACTCATTGCGCCGCGTAATGCCCAATATATAGCTTTGTTTTCCACGACACATGCTCACCGTGAACAAGCAACAAACCGTTAAATAGCTTTCTTGACTTGGTCAGTGACCTACGTTTCATCACTGCAATAATGCTTTTACCTGCCTACACGGCATTCCGTCAAACACTGGACTACACCACATGAGCCATTGCCGTTCTTAACCTGCACCACAGTATATAACCTTTCACTACTGCTATGAGATAGACCCATAAACGCACTTCAATATGGCCTTTATATTTAGCTCTTGGAAACATTATGTATAATTTTACCTTTAAGTTGCACCTGCTACAGCAGCTGGTAATATACCAAAAACATGAAAAAAAACGGTGGTTTAACACGCCAAAGCTACACTTGGGATATGGGGAGCACTGTAGGGGAAGGCTTCGCATTAATTTTGACCACGTGGGTATTTTTGTGCCCATCGAAATCTCAAAACACGGGCGTCTTTACGTGTTGCCTCCATCTGAAAAGCGGCCACACCAAGCGGTATCTAACCGACATTCGCCTCCACAGCACAGCACCCTAGCCACTGCAGTGGGTTAAACTAATGAAATAAAGCGAGTTTTGGAGTGCAAATGAAAATATTAATCACACGTCTTATTTTCCCAATCGATGTACCTTTTGAAATCCACCATGCAATCCCCCCTCCCCTACCGGCCTACCAAAACACCTTTGTCTCAAGAGGTAATCAGGCTGTTGTTAATGAAGTAAGTATTTACAATCTGAGACTTGCCACGCGTAAAGTCATGCACTTTGTTTTAGAGATAAGCGACATTAGCCATTTGCAGCACCAGGAGTTAATTGTGTTAAGATCAGATTGAAAGCATTGACGGTAGTAGTTGAAAGAAATTGTGTGAAATTGTGAACCGTTGAAGGATTCAAAAAATAAACATTCATCAAGTTTTGCCGGCTGTATAAGAACCGGTGTTCTGCTGGTCTGGAAATGTGCTTAGACGAGTATTCCGCGGGAGTCAGGGCCCCGAATCTAAGTGATGAGGCGGGCGATGCGATACCACATCACCGAGAAAACATCCGGTGTGGGAGTGTCCCAGCTTTCTTGTGAGTATGGAATGTGGGGTGGTTAACGGTGTGGGTGAAGAAAGTGGAGCGATCACCAGGCCGGAGAAATGGCCCAATAAGTATGTTTTACTTCAGGATAGGCACCACACACCTGACTGCATGGCCTGCCGTTTGGGGTCATAATATGGTGATGAAGGGGCGACAGGGACGGCTCGTTATTAAGAGTGACAGCTTTAGGGGGGATTGTGCAAGAAGGTTTTATCTCTGTCTTTAAATTAAGAAATTCTTCTTCTGATAAATAGGACGAAAGCAGCGATAACACTCCTTTCAGTAGCATTCGCCAAATTTGCCTTGTGGGTTCCAGGCACCGCATGTTGATGGTTTCATCTTGATGGGTTAAGCCTATAGTATGGGGCCATACCATTAGTTTCAGATTCCGAGTTCTCTGCGTAGATTCCAAAGTTGCATCGTGCGATGAAAAGGTGTTAACAGGCTGGCAGAGCTATTCGCCTGCAAAGAATTGGGGCATGTGCTTTCTACGGAACTAAACATCACTGATGTTTCCGTATACCCTTAGTCAGAGAACGTGCGTTTCTTTTATGACAGACGTCTTTAGAGTTTAGACTTCTTTTTTCTGAATGTGTATTCAAACCTTGCCGTAACCCTCCAGAAGTATGGGTGTGGTCGTAAGTATATACACTGTAGATCGTGCTGTGTTATGGCGTAAAGTTGACGTATTGTGAATGTTTCCCGAGCCGGGATCATAGAGAGGTTGCTTTTTTAAATTGCGATATTCTGGTATGTGGAATAAAGCCCACATTACATATATAAGTGAACTGCTGTTTCGCTCTGAGTAGGGTCTCCATATCAAGCGGTGGAAGTCAGGCCATCTGTCATGTCGAAGCCTGTGCTTTTAACCTACTGCGTTCCCGCCTCTTTCAGTGAAAGACACGGCCACAGCAGGGGTTCAGTATCAGCATCTTCAGCAGGAGCTGTGCAGACTAGGTCGTTATGTGTGAACCCGGCATGATAGTGTGCTGGCCACGCCTACGTCACAGCGGGAGAGAGGGCTACGTCTACAGGCACCCTTCGCAGCAAGACCTCCTCCCAGCGAACGAGTCTACTTGGGAGGTCTATGCCACATGGTAGAATTTGAGCAATTGTGGAAGGTGGGGCGCCTAGAAGGTCTTTTTTCTGGACAAATTCTAGCAGGTAGAACTGGGCCCTGATAGAACTCGGTAGATCTGCTGGGCACCCGGTGTAATATTGGTGATTGTACTGGCGACACCGCACACCCCAACCACCCACACATAAGCTGCGACCTAACATGGTGATGTGTTTACAGGGGAAAGGTAAAAAACCACAAAAGGGGTCCGTCGGAGCCCAGGTCAGGCTCTGGCGGATCGGCTCCCTGTCTGTTTACCCGGCAGGGAGTTCCAGAAATTCTTGAGCTATCAGGGTAAGGCTGACTAAGTAAACATCAACGTTTCCTGCTCTATACTATAGCATGCGGTATTGTCTAACGAAGCGTGATCGATTCCTGAAAAGCGGCCGCACCGAGGCAACTGTTTCTCCTCTTTCTTTTATCGCTATTTCCAAACTTGGTAACTACTGGTATTTTTTTTCGGGCCTCTTCAAAAAGAAAAGCCTGTCACCTCACAGTCCGTGTTCATATTTAAACATTTCTGGACAGTCTTATTCGGCCGTGGTACAACTCTAAGCAGCAACGAACTGGTGAAATTCTAGTAGAAGTCACCACCGAGCTTCAGGCCACCAAACGCCCAAGCCAAAACTGAACTGTTGGGCTGGACGTCAAGGTGACGGCCCTCCACAGCCTCAAGAGCTTTCAGGGCGTGATCTTGCAGTCAGATCTGGCAAACGAGACAGAGGCCTATATGCTTCGATGCCTGCGAAATTAAGGTGTGACGGCTGTTAGGAGCATTACCATCAGAAGAGATGACAAGGAAACACAAACTAGGCACATAATCCTCACCTTTGACAGGCCAACTCTTCCAGATTATAAAAACGCCGGCTTCATCAGATGCTCCGTGCGAGCATATATCCCGTACCGGTGGTAGTGTTACAATGGCCAGCGGATCCGCACGGTAATAACTCGTGTCGGGGCCAAGTACCATGCACCAAGGGTGCGCAAAACAACCACCCACTGAAAACTGTTCTTCCTATATATTCCTCTGAATAAACTGTCAAGGACCTCACGCCGCGCATTCGCGAACCTGCGAGAAGTTCAAACTCTAGAAAACAATCATCAATACCAAAGTCACAGAGGACATCACCTTCTTAGACGTGCGTAAGAGGTTCGCCTCTTTTTCCCTGGGGGAATACGCCTAAGCAGCTCGCGGGGGGTGGAGCGGCGTCTGGTTTTGGCAGAGAGGCTTTACCGTGATTCCGATTTGGCCTCGCTTTCCCTCCCCCCGCCGGGTTGCTCCAGGCTACCCAACGCACCAGCACGTCGCAGGGCCAGCCTTCTCAGCCTTCTTCTGTTGCGGTGGCCACGGACACCAAGAGGAGCGATGCGGCTCTCTCAGTCCCTCATTTCCCTGGCCTCTAGTGACCTTGAGGGTGCTGAGGAGATGGATGGGGAGATCACACAGCAGCTCCAACCTTCGCCGCACTGCCCGTGCCACTTCTGGCACTCCCAACCCCGGCGGTGGTAGTGGGTCAAAACATGAAGTCCACCCGAATGGGCGCAAAGTCCATGTGGCTAGGTTGATCGGGCATCTCCAGGATATCTGATGATGAGATGAACGTAGGGGCGATCGTGCCTGCATCCCAGCGTAAAAAACGTGCTTCGGCGTACAAGCCAACTGAGAAGCCTAAAACGTCCTCTCCGAGAATACGACCACCGAAAAAGTAAACCTGAACACTCATACGCATTCCGGTAGCTCTTAAACGTCTATACTGAAAAGAGAATGTTTAATCCAAGAACTGCAGAGGCACTGTTAAAAATCTTGATTAGTACTATGAACTATTGCATTCCAATCAACCAAGTCTGATTTGCCTTCAACAAACGCATTTAAACTCCAAACACACAAATTTCTTGAACAATTACATGGTGTCTAGGAAGGACACAGGTGGTAATGTTATATCTTCAGGTGTGTAGCCATCATTGCAAAAAATCTTTGGCGTGCCGCACTGTCCAACTACAGACCATCTTTGAGGCTGTTGCCATTCGAACGGCGATCTTCAATAGGCTTATAACACTATCCTCTCTGTACATTCCTCCTACGTCCAGCTCTCAAACTCAGGTTTCGATGGCATGAAGGATCAGCTATGCGAACCAGACATCCTCATAGGCGACTTGAAGGCACAAAGCCCTCTTTGCGGCTTTCCTAACACGGATGACTACTGTCGCCTCATTTGGAAATTCTCAGCATTGTTGGGAGCATGTCTTTTCAACCACAAACAGCCTACATACGATATTAGAGGAAACAGCACGTATTCCAACCTTGACTTGGCTATTAGTTCTGCAGATCCCTTTCCATGTGTTGAGTGGGGTGGGGGCAAAAACCAAATGATAGTGTCCACTTGCCCACCTCACAAACATTTATAGGTAAAGGCTCAAGACGTTCCCCCTGCCCGAATAGGTACAATTAAGCAAAAGCAGACTGGAATCTATTTAGAGAAACATTTAACCTAAATAAACGTTCATAAGACACCTACACCTTCAAGATAAAACACACCTCCGCACGGCGCACATCCTCGACGCCGCTTAAAATTCTATTCCCCATGCCTCTGGTGCACTGCACACCCACAGAAGGCCATGGTGGGATCAGGACTGTAGGCGGGCGCGAGCGGCTGCGATACAGGCGTGGGGTATCCTTCGTCGGTACCCAACGTCGGATAACCTCCTTTTGTTTAAAAGTGCAAATGGGATGAGAAAAAGTGTGCGCCCTGAGGCACCGCAAGACAGTTGGCGTTCCTTCTTGACATCCATAAGCTCACACAGCGATACACACAAGGTCTAGACAGGTACACGAAAACATAAAGGACAAGAAAGACGCAGCCTGCCCCAAGTTAGTCAAACAGGCGATTCACTCGAGGACCAGGCTAAAAAACTTGCACAACACTTCCAAGACGTGTCCAGTTCAGCACCCTACAAAAAACCTTTCATGAAACACAAGCAATCGGCAGAAAGGAAGCCTGTACTTGATTACGACTAGTCAAGCACATCGTAAACTTCTGAGTTTTTACTTTTGAGGGCTGCTCTTAGCACTTTTAAATCCTCAGCTCCGGGCTGAGACACCATCACATATACAATAATACACCACTTACACGCAGACACACCTTAAACACTAATACACCTACATAACAAAACATGGCTTTCGGGGAATATTCCAAAGTCTTGGAGGGAGTCTATAGTTGTAGCTTTCATGGAATAGGGTAAGGACCTTTTACTCTCGCTAGCTATCGACCCATTGCCCTGACGACCTGCCGGTGCAAGCTTATCGAGAGGATGATAAACCGGAGGATCTTGTGCTTTCTAGAGTACAATTGTCTGCTCGAGAGCTACCACGCAGGCTTTTGGGCAGGGTGCTCCACACATGGTCATCCACGAACAATCATACAATGGAATCTTATATAAAAGCTGCTTTCATTCACAAAGAGTTCTGCATTACAATACTCTTTGATAAAACAAAGGCCCACGGCAAGTCCCGGTGATACGGCATCTTGATGACCTGAAGTCACTCGGTGTTGCCGGCAATATGCTTAACAGCGTTTCTAGCTACAATTCGGAACGAAGTTTTCTTGTAAGAATCGGTAGTGCACTTCGATGGGCATGTTAAGAAAAATGGCGTGAACCAGGGCGGCGTTTTTAGCTTCATACTATTGATATTCAAGGTGAACGCGCTCCGCAACGAATTTGCCACAAACCATTTCCAGCTCAGTTTATCTAGATGATGTGCAAAGATCTTTAAATTAATGTAATACGTCAACCTGCCAACACCACATCCACCTCGGCGTCAACACCAACTGGCCGACACAAATGGTTTTAAACTTAATCCTGTAAAGTACTTGCGTTGTGTTCACCCGTGTGCGCAGGGCCTATCTGGACCCTGTTATTACTAGAAACGCCGTGTCGATTGCTCTTAAAAAAACACACGTTTTATGACTAATATTCGATAAAAAACTGAACGTTCTTGCGCGTCTCAAAAAGCTGAAGCGAAAATGCTAAAAATTATGAGAATCCTTAAAATCGCCTCACACAAATCCTACAGTGCAGGCAATAATCTCCTCATGCGTCTTTATACTGCATTGGTAGGATCTCGCTCTGACTACGACCGTGTCGGGTATTGGTCGGCAACAAAAACGGCACTAAAAATGCTTCGCCTGGTTCTCCATTCGGGGCTTCACCTTGATTGCGGTACCTTGCGCACAATCCTTGTTTAAAGCCTCTATGCAGAGTGTCACAAATGGTCCCTCTATCACCAGAGCTTATATACTGAGTTGTACTATGCCTGCAAAATTATGTTTAAGACAAACCATTCTTTTAATTCGACCATTCATGATGCGTTCTCTACACAAGCTCTTTGTAAACCATCCTATTTCAATGCCGTTCATTCTCAGAGTGATAGCAAAAGCGTATGAGCTACGAGTGCAATTTTCACCCATTCAAAAGACATCCATAAGTAATTTTATTGCACCATAGGAACTCCTGGCTGCCTGTTGTGACCTGTCCTTTTTGCAATATGATAAAACCAGGGCACCAAGGGTAGCTATTATGCAGCAATTGCACTTCCTGCAGTAGAAGCACCAGTGTGCAGGGTACTACTGGGAGGCATCATGGCCAGCTGAGGCTGTGGTTTGGGCTGCGCATGGACCGACCTTTACCGTGTGTAAAAGAATGAACTACCATAACAGCATTTTTACGGCTGAAGCACAATGCATTTTTCTGGTTTAACATCACATTGCCCTAAATCAAATTTTAAAGTCTATAGTGTATTTGGATTCTCTAAGCGTTGTACGTGCACTTTTGTCAAGAAGGCGTTCAAAGATGATGAAAGCAACCTTGTTTTTATGGCCATTTTGTCGGCATACACTTAGGTCTCGAGATGTTGCGTTCCAGGCCACTGTTAGATACAGGGAACGAAACCGCAGGTCATAAGCCACTTGTGCTACACTCCTGAATTCAGTGGACATAGCAACAGTGCCCTACTTTGACATGAGACCACACATCAGACACCAACTTCGCAACACATGGCAAACACACATCCGTAGTTCAAATTTTCACACAATGGAAGGCACTTGACATACCACTACACATCCCACTGCAACCAGCGCTTTTCCTGTCTCACGATCGCATGTTCTCTGTGAAGCATGTTTTTAAATCTTTAGCAAAAGTAGAATATGCGTTGTTAATTTTATATTACGTATAATCACACCTCTCATTTAATACTAGCCATTCTCATTATCGTTCACTGATTTTAATTTTGTTCTTCAAACCGCTCTTAGCGTTTACCTCTTCATCTCTCTCATGTAACTGCTTTGGCGCTCTTTGCCCAGTCAGCCTAGCATCATTTCAACCGAACGATCAGCATCATGATATGTTCGAGAAATTTATGGGAGAGATCGATTATCTGTAATGGCAATGGTCGTGGAACGAATGTCCGAGGACAGCAAAATCTGCCGAAATGTGAGCGGGGGGGCGTAATTTTGCCTGACCCATGAAACTGAAAGAGAGCAGCGGTACGTATCGAGGATCTCATTATGTCCCACTGGAGAGGATAGTTGTAAGTTACTTAACGTAAATCACGCATGGCTGCCGTGGAGTCTAGATAACTTTGTAAAGTAGTATAGCTGGAGGGTAGACTGAATGTTTTGGGTTTCTTCTGCCTTTCTTAACAACATTTTTCTTTTCATAAGAAGGTGTATAACCAAAAGCAAAAAGCTTTTCTGTAAACCTTTGGTAGCTATATAATTGTTACAAAATATTTTACTCTAAATATAGCAGCTTAAACTGAGAATATTTGCATTTAAAAACATTAAAATAAGTTTAAATTGATCATAAATTTTTTAGCTGTTTTTACGCAAAACTGTACATGGGATATGAAGTGCACCACAGGGAGGGCTCTGGATTAGCTTTAGCAAATTTGGGACATTTAAGCTGCACTGAAATCTCTACACATGCGCTTTTTCACTTTCTGTATCCACCAGGAAAATGGCTGCCAATTTAGACAGTGATTCTTAATAGTAGTTGAACTGCATGTTAAAATAATCTCAAACATTATAGCCACAAAATTAATTTTTACAAGTTGTAGACATTCCGCGTTACACCAGACATTGGGCTACACTGTCAAGAGCTTTGACATCTACAATTACCTCTACAAAGCAAGCTTATGCTGGTAGAATGTTTCATACCATAATTACTGTGTGTTCAGAGCACACGTGTGAAGTATGGATACTGCTGCTTCAGCAAGAACCGAGGATGAGCACCCTTCCTGGTTCTGAAAAAAAAAATAACAGAGAAAATTCCTTAAGCAGGATTCTGAAACAGGGTTGAAAGAAACAAGAATGAACAAGAAATTCTTTCAAAACATGTAAAGCAATGCAAACAAATATTTATTTCAACTTCATTTCTACAAAAGACCACCTCATGAAGACTGGTGATGGGGTATTGGCTCAAAAATAGAGCAGAGAGCACTTATATAAATGCTAAAGGGAGCCTTTGCAGCCAAAAATTGTTTGAGCACCTGAACTAATCACTGTTCAACAAACTCATAAAAAATGTTTGAATGCATAAAAAACCAGTGGTAAACACAGGAAACAGTTAAAACAGAATGACAGCACAAGTTTGTCCCGTCGTTGTCTTAAAAAAAGTATAAAGTAGGTGACAAAATTAAAACGACAGCAAATTGGTTGGCTTTTAATTTTAAATGATAATATAAAAAATAATGGCATGAATGAAAGTGAGCAGTACGCAAAGTACCATGTTGCTAGCCCGACATTCCACTTTGAAGCAAAATGTCGGCTTTCCACACTATATAGGCTAAACATGCAATGAGGCATTCCTTTAGGCATACAAAATATACCATAATTGTAAAAAAGCTACGAATTAGTTCAAAAAACCTGACCCCAACAAATTGGAATTGGTGACTAGATACAGTTTCAGAAATGCACAGCGACATCATATAAAAATATATGGTTCCCATACAAAGATTGATCATAACAAAAATTCAGATTGATTGATTGATTGTAGCGTTTTAAGTTGCGCCGACGCAACGCAGGCGATGAGGCGCGCCGTAGTGGAGGGCTCCGGATTAATTTTGACCACCTGGGGATCTTTATCTTGCGCCCAAATCTCGTACACACGGGCGTTTTTGCTTTTCGCCTCCATCAGAAAAGCGGCCGCCGCGGCCGGGAATAACAAAAATTCAGGACTACATTTATCAGACTGGCATCAATGTGCAAAGCAGCTTAATGAAGGAAGACGGTCTTCACTAAAAACATGTTAATATTGAAAGCTCATGTGCTTCCCTGCAAGTTGGGTGTGTAAACCCACTGACACCTTAACTAACCCGCCTGAATCATCACTTTATAAACATTGAGGAATTTTACGAATTGGTTGATTGTAGCCAGTTGTCTAGTTTATTTCCCTATTTTTCTTGGCATTTCATGTCTAATTCTAAATTTGGTGACTAGATAGCTTTTCTTTGGTCATGCACTGGTGACAACGAATATTTGTTTTACTTTAAAAAAATTTCAGTTTTGTTTTATTGCTCACCAGCCACCGATCTGAAATATCAGAGGTGCTTAAAACGTATGTTGGCATTTCCTTCCTGCACTGCAGTACAACTAATCATGACTTTTACCATAATTTGTTCACAAATCGTAATATTTGGAAAGTATTCAGCCGAATGAAAATGTCATTTCAGAAGCATGCACAATCAACAAGGCCTCAATGACTCTCACGACGCGGTTCACTTGTTTCTGTCACAAATAACCCGAGTGCAGACACATTCCACCGAAGGCGAAGGTAACATGCCCTCTCGGGTGATGAATATTTAAAAAGCCTTACGAGTAAATTAGCTGCTGAGCACATGAAATTGTGGCATTAAAACAAAAGATCCCTCTGCGGCACCTTTCACTTGGAGGAGCGTTTGACCACAAACTTTGAGAAGCTGGAAAATGTTCCATGAGCCACTCCAGCCAGCAGCAACGATGCAGGACACAAGTTGGTAGGCGGACCGTTGGCATCCTGCGATTGTGAAGATATTTCTGTTTAGTAGATGCTCTTCTTTTTGCACCACTGTTTATTTCACCTTTAACAAGCAGCTGAACTCCTTAACGTTTGCATAATAAAATGCTGCAATGTGGAACAGTTAGCAGGGTTACCTCAATTTTGCTTTTCTACGAATTAACACAATGTAAGTAATCTGCACACAACTACAATCAAAGTACAATTTTCACCTACTTCACTGCTAACATCAGCATTTGACTGCTCAAGCACAAATACAGGTTAGACATGTGAGCAATCTGCTAAACTTATCCCCACAAACTGAACAATCAGGCATCAGAAATCGGCAAGGAAGGAGGTGTCACCTTTAAATGGCCATTTTTTCGTTCAAAACATAAACACCTGGAAGCTTGAAGCATGAGAGGTTCTTTCACGCTGACAATGTCAGAACATAGCTTGCCAATGGGCACGTGAATGATGTGCGCAATGTGTTTCTTGAAAATGCGTGCAAAAGCTTGATTGATGTGTAGGACGAGAATTGCAGCACGTTTTGACACAGGCCTTGTAGACGCTTCTGCCTGCTAATGTCAATGTGGATTCCTGCTAGTCACCCTCTTCGCTTCTTTTTGAATATAATGCTTTAGGCAACCACAAGGACTGCATCAAAACGTGCAGCAATTACCTACGTCCCACTCATCGGTGAAACTCTCGCACACCTTTTCAAGAAACGCAGTGCATACATCGTGCATGTGCCCACTAGCAAGCTATGTTCTGACATTGTCAGCGTGAAAGACACCCTCTCACGCTCCAAGCTTCCGGGTATTGTTTATTAGATTCCATGCGCTGAATGCAAATCAGTGTACATTGGCGAAACGGGCAATCTGCACAGAAGATTAATGCAGCACTGGAACGAAGTGAACAAAGGCCATGCAAAAACAAGTCCACTGGCAGAGCACCGTGAGAGGACGGGACACGTGGTCGACTGGAACAAGACAAAATTACTGACAACTGAGTGCAATCTACCTTCTCGATTACTGCTCGAGTCCCTCATCGTTCAGACGATGCCCAACATTATCAACATAATGGATGGCAATCTGCACCATATCTATGCAAACTCATTGCGCCGCGTAATGCCCAATATATAGCTTTGTTTTCCACGACACATGCTCACCGTGAACAAGCAACAAACCGTTAAATAGCTTTCTTGACTTGGTCAGTGACCTACGTTTCATCACTGCAATAATGCTTTTACCTGCCTACACGGCATTCCGTCAAACACTGGACTACACCACATGAGCCATTGCCGTTCTTAACCTGCACCACAGTATATAACCTTTCACTACTGCTATGAGATAGACCCATAAACGCACTTCAATATGGCCTTTATATTTAGCTCTTGGAAACATTATGTATAATTTTACCTTTAAGTTGCACCTGCTACAGCAGCTGGTAATATACCAAAAACATGAAAAAAAACGGTGGTTTAACACGCCAAAGCTACACTTGGGATATGGGGAGCACTGTAGGGGAAGGCTTCGCATTAATTTTGACCACGTGGGTATTTTTGTGCGCATCGAAATCTCAAAACACGGGCGTCTTTACGTGTTGCCTCCATCTGAAAAGCGGCCACACCAAGCGGTATCTAACCGACATTCGCCTCCACAGCACAGCACCCTAGCCACTGCAGTGGGTTAAACTAATGAAATAAAGCGAGTTTTGGAGTGCAAATGAAAATATTAATCACACGTCTTATTTTCCCAATCGATGTACCTTTTGAAATCCACCATGCAATCCCCCCTCCCGTACCGGCCTACCAAAACACCTTTGTCTCAAGAGGTAATCAGGCTGTTGTTAATGAAGTAAGTATTTACAATCTGAGACTTGCCACGCGTAAAGTCATGCACTTTGTTTTAGAGATAAGCGACATTAGCCATTTGCAGCACCAGGAGTTAATTGTGTTAAGATCAGATTGAAAGCATTGACGGTAGTAGTTGAAAGAAATTGTGTGATAAATTACAACATCTGCAAATAGACCTGTTGGAGACTAGCGGGCGACGAAGAAGAAGAGACCCAGCGCTCGAGCGGAGCGTGCATTACTATCATTATCATTGTAACCAAGTCATCGCCATTAAACGAATCATTCGTTCAGGGGTCCCGCGGCTTCGTTTCCTGGCGGCACACCCGACACGAGGTGTCCGATCCGCAACATTTGGTGCCGAATCCCAAGGGAAAACGAGCGGCTCCCACCGACGTGGACAGCGAGCGACGGCGACGACGAGTTTCTTCTAGAAACGGTCGCCCAAGCAAGCTTCGTCCTTCTCGGAACCGCACCCAGGGAGACAACGCGCGGACCGGGCTGCCTACCAAGCGAGTAAGCCGGACTTTTTCGCTGACTGATGGACCGGCTGAAGGCGAAACGCGCTGCAAGGCGAGCCCAAGCGACGAAAATTTCGACAGAGGCGACAGCACTCATCGAGAGCGGCTGCTCCGACCGGCTCGCACTCCGGAAGGTGTTGGACAGGCTCGTGGCTAGCCGCGAGGAGCTTAGCAAGATCGACGCCCAGGTCGAGGACGCGGTTCCTGTGGAGGAGCTGGAAAGGGAGTACGAGTCGGCGGCCCGTTACAACGACCAGACGCTCGAGGCTCTGACTCGCCTTACGTACCGGCTCGAGGAACTCGGCGTCAGCGACACGGCGCAACCTGCCCCCTCGGCTGCGGTTAGCACGCCACAGGCCCCAACGACGGTTCCATCTCAGATCTCTGGACCCCGTCTGCCCATGCTCACCATCCAGACCTTTCATGGAGACGTGTGTAGGTGGACGTCGTTTTGGGAGCAATTCAACGGCGCAGTCCACACCAACCGGGCTCTCACCGCTACCGATAAGTTTCATTACCTCAGAAACTACTTGTCGGGTGAAGCAGCAGCTGCCATCGCCGGGCTGCCAACAACGGAGGCCTGTTATGAGACTGCCGTTCAGCTGCTGAAGGACAGGTTCGGCGACAAGAGCCGCATCATACAGCGGCATTTTCGAAACCTCCGCGAGCTACAGCCCGTGACGCCTCACTCGGAGGACAAGGAGCTGCGCAGGCTTTACGACTGTGTTACGCTGAATGTCCGCTGCCTAAACGTACTGGATGTTCCCACGAGCAGCTTCTCGGCAATGCTGTACGACGTTTTGCTGGAGGCGTTGCCGAAGGAAATCGTCTTGGCATTCCACCGCCATGCACGTCTTCAAGGTGATGCGCAGGGAGCGGTGCCTTCTGCTTCAGTAGAGGCAATCAGTGCCACAACGTCTTGCCAGAAGCTAGAGCAGCTCTTGAGGTACACGCAAATCGAGCTCGAGGCAAGAGAGCAATGTGCTTCAGTAGGGACTCCTACCGAATCGAGCGACTCTCTCCAGCGTAACTGCCAGTCAACGTCGGTGCTTCACGCCTCGCATGCTTCGATGCCCAAACGAAACGAGTGCTTTTTTTGCGGATCGGCCGAGCACAGTACCGAGGCTTGCGACGCTTCTCTGAGCATCTTAGAAAAGAAGAAGCGACTGGCAAAATCTATGCGGTGCTACCGATGCACTATGACGTGCCAACGATCAAAGGAGTGCCGACGAAAGATAAGGTGTACGACATGCAAGGGAAGGCACGCAACCGTCATGTGCGACCCAGACTATGCATGCGAAGCAAATAGAGACGAGGCGCACACTGAGCCGACCTGCAAAGCCCCGGTGCAGACGCACGACGCCAAGTCAGCATCACCTGCCCTCACTAGCTGCCATTTGGGCGAGGACATTTACCTCCAGACCTTCTGGTCGTGGATCATCGGTCCCAACGACGCAAGTTACGTACGAGGCATTTTAGACGGTGGCAGCCAGCGAACTTATATTAAAGACGACCTCGTGGCAAAACTAGGACTAAAAGTCGTGGGAGAGACGAGCCTAGCTGTACATTCATTTGCGTCGGCCGTCCCTCCAGAAGTACGACGATATCGAATAGTTGAACTACGACTGCGTAGCCAGTTTGGCGAGGCAGAGCATGCTCTCCGGGCAATTTCTGTACCAACGATTTGCCCAAACGTCCCAAATACAGAAATGAACACTGATTTCGTAAAGTATCTACGGAAGTTCGGCTACAGACTTGCTGACGAATGTACCGTTTCCCAAGAATGTGAGAGGCGAGGAATGAATCTACTTATAGGATCCGACCAGCTGTGGACGATCGTGAAAGGAAACGTCATTCGAAGCAAGCAAGTCCAAAGATTAGTCGCTCAAAAGACTTCGCTTGGGTGGACGCTGCAAGGCCCTGTCAGCAGAGTCCTGCGCTTCAGAGGACGGGAGTGACTTGCGCGCTGAGTGCCCAAGTATCACTAAATGACGAATCAAGACTGGACTCTGCGCAGCATCCAAGGGATCGACAAAGAAGCACTGCTACCCTAACGCATGACGTTGCATCCGTCGCAAAGTGCACCACAGAAAGTGCGGCAGCAAAGGCACTAGACGCACTCAAGAAAGAGCGGCCTTTCAAAGGGTCGACTTGAAAGGCCGTCGACTTGAAAGGTGACAAAGCCTACGACTGCTGATTGCGTGACCAGAGATCGACCGCATTATTTACCCAAGACGGATTTACCCAAGACGGATTTACCCAAATGTTGCGGATCGGACACCTCGTGTCGGGTGCGCCGCCAGGAAACGAAGCCGCGGGACCCCTGAACGAATGATTCGTTTAATGGCGATGACTTGGTTACAATGATAATGATAGTAATGCACGCTCCGCTCGAGCGCTGGGTCTCTTCTTCTTCGTCGCCCGCTAGGCTCCAACATCCTCCGGGGCCTCAAGTGTGGCGGGATCCAGTTCTAGAAGATGTAGCTTCTGTACTGGTCTCTTGATGAGCTTGCCTCCTGGCAACCGCACTGAACAGGCTCGAACCAATCCGTCAGTGCCTGGGTACACTTCTTGAACCCGGGCTAGTGGCCAGAATAACTTGGGCGTCTTAGGAACGTCCACCAGCACAATGTCGCCGACCTTTAAATTTGTTGAGCGATGCGTGGGCGAGCGATGCGCTGACGGTAGCCGCAACAAATATTCACGTTTCCATCGCTTCCAAAAATCTTCCATCATTTTCTGTCGATGTTGAAAGCGCCGGCGACAGTCAGTTCCATCGTGCGTACTCATCTCGTTCGACTTCGTCATTGCTTCAGGTAACGTAGTTAGTGCCTGACCAACTAAGAAGTGTGCTGGTGTGATGGCTACAGGATCGCTTGCGTCATTCTCACTGTATGTGAGTGGCCGTGAATTAATTACCGCTTCAATCTCGGTCAGAATGGTTGAAAGTTCTTCCGAGCAGAGGCAGCTTCGCCCTAAAACTTTGCGGAGTGTTGTTTTCACGGTTCCGACTAACCGTTCCCACCAGCCTCCCCACCATGGGGCCGCTTCAACTATGAACTTCCAACTAATTCTCTGATTCGCAATGAAATCCTGGAAGTCGTCTTGTTTCATCACTTTCCACAGTCTTTGTAGCTCCCGAGACGTTTTCTTGAAGGTTAGGGCATTATCGGAATAAATTGTGCTTGGGAGCCCCCTTCTCGCAATGAAGCGCCGAAAAGCCAACAGGAATGCAGGTGAGGACATATCCGAGACCAGTTCCAAGTGCAATGCTCTTGTTACGGCACACGTGAAAAGTACGATGTACACCTTTCTGTCAGAGCCCTCTGACGACCTCGCATACAATGGTCCGGCGAAATCAAGTCCTGTAGTGTCGAATGGTTTCGCCTTCTCCATCCTGCAGGTGGGAAGTGGCGGATACGGCGACACGATGGGTTTAAGCGAAACCGGGCGCATAGCACGCATCGATTTATTACTTTCTTCGCCGCTTGTCGTGCTCTTGGGACCCAAAATCGCTCTCGTACGCTGTTTATCATTGCCGTCACTCCTCCGTGCATCACTCGACGATGGGCATCCGTAAACACAAGTTCAGTGAAGCGATGTCTACTTGGAAGTAGCATCGCAGGCTTCACGTCCCGGCTGTCGGTGAGGTTTTGTAGCCTTCCCCCGACGCGGAGAATACCATGCTCATCAAAAAATGGGTGTAGTTGGGCTATCCATGACCTACTCGCCAAAGGCGAACCTTGACCTTGACCTTCTTGTTGCCAATCTCTTTCTTTGGGAAACGATTCCGTTTGAACATGGTGAATCCAGTATCTCTCGGCTGCCAATATTTCTTCTGCAGAGAGGACTCCAGCTTGCTTCGTCTGGCATTTAACGTTGGAAACAAAGCGTAATACCCATGCAGTAACCCGGAGAAGTTTGCGCAGCGCGCCAAACCTGGCGGGGTCCATAAGTGGGGCTAAATGCACTGTGCTTCCCGCAGCGTGAAGTGTTGTAGGGGTTGCGACTTCCATGCAAGAGGTTTTGTTGCTTTGGGGCTGTAGATGCATGATGTCCGGCCATTCCGATGAGGTCTTGCTCAGCCAAGCCGGTCCCTGCCACCAGTTCACGTCGGTAGCCAGTGCTTCTAAGGAGACCCCTCGGGTTAGTACATCTGCAGGGTTGGTTTCGCCTGGACAATGACGCCAGCTACAGCCTGATGTGTTGGACAGGATTTCCTTGACACGGTTTTTCACAAAGACGTCTACGGTCGAAGTTGCTCGATGTAACCAGCCAAGCACTATGGTCGAGTCCGTCCATATGAAATGTTGCGTTCTTGTCATTAGGTCGCTCCAGGATTCTGCTATATACTTTAACAACCTGCTTCCTGTCAATGCGCCCATTAGCTCTAGTCGTGGCAATGACAGAGCTTTCAGAGGGGATATCCTTGACTTGGCCGCTATTAGAGCACTGGTCACTTTGCCACTTGCATCTTCTACCCGAAGATACGCACAAGCTCCGTAAGCTTTCAGGCTCGCATCGACGAAAACATGTAGCTGCATGTCACGTGGTTCCGTAACTCTGGGCTTGATGCTTCGGGTAACTTGGATCTTCGGCATATGTATCAATTCGTTTCTCCAGTCACGCCACTTATCTGCAATATCAACAGGAAGCTCTTCGTCCCAGTCCACCTTCATAAGCCATAACTGCTGAAACAGAAGTTTTCCTCGGACTACATACGGGGCGAGAAACCCTAACGGATCGTAGACCCGCGATACGGTCTGAAGCACAAATCGCTTAGTGTCCTTTGCTTTTTCCAAGAAAGTAAAAATGTTCTCCGGGTTGTAGATGAAGGTGTCTGTTTCCTTTGACCAACCCAATCCCAGAACTTTCGACTGGGATCCAGCTCTGTCAATGCTTAGGGAGGCATGAGATCCGTTGGAATCGAACACCTTCTCTAGTTGCCTGCAGCTTGTACTCCATTTCCGTAAAGGCATTCCAGCGTCGTCCATCAGCTCTTTTGTGCGCATGTAAAGAGTAGCCGCTGTTTCCAAGTCATCGGCGCCGAACAGGAGGTCGTCTACGTAGAATGACTTCAGAAGCAGTTGTGCTACGTTCTTTTTGTCAGGATCAACTTGCGTCTTCAAGTGATGTTGTATAATAGCAGTGAGCATGAATGAACTAGCTGTAGATCCAAAAGGAACTCTCGTCATCCGCCAAACCTATACGGCATTTTCGTCAAAACGATCAGCAGGCGTTTGCTTAAACCACAAAAATCTGAACAGGTCCCGGTCCTCTTTTCGGATCTCTACCTGCAGGAACGCCTTCTCGATGTCTGCTGTCATCGGTATTAAGTACCATCTGAAGCGAAGGAGAACTTGAAGTAGATCCGGGTTCAGGTTCGGGCCGGTTTCCAGACAGCCGTTCAACGATCTCTCTCCTTTGGCGTGGGAAGACGCATCGAACACTACCCGTAGCTTCGTTGTGAGTGAGTCCTCGCGGATGGCTTCTCTATGTGGCATGTAGTAGGTATGCCCGTGTACCAATTCCTTGTCAAGTACAACTTCAGCATGGCCGGAGACAATGTACTGACGAATCGTAGAATCGTATCTCTCGAGCAGTCCTTCGGATTTTGAGATGCGTCGCATCAGATTTCGTAAACGGTTTAGTGCGATGCCGTAGTTATCTTGCAGCAGCTCGATATCCGGTTCCTTACAAGGCACGGCTACCTGATACCGAGTCCCAATCTTGGTGATTTTTTCATTGAAAACAGACAATGTGTCTGCTCTGCCACAAGCTTCATCTGGCGCTACGCCCATTGCGTCGAGCGACCAAAAGGACTCCAGAACGTCATGCTCCACTCCTTTAGCTTCTGTTTGCACGCGCATAACACAGACCATGACCTTGGATGTTCCATCTACGAAGCTTGTATTCTTAGCAAGACCTTGTAACGTCCATCCAAGAGTGGTCTTGATCGCGACCAATCCTTGCACCTCCGTGCTGCGTATTATATCGCCGCTCACAAATTTCCATAGTTGGTCCGATCCTATCAGTAGACTGATGCCTTTCTCTGCACATCCTCGAGGCACAGTCAGTTGGTCTGCCAGGCCGTAGCTTTGCCTCCGCAACTGATCTGCGAAAACAGATTCCATGTCAGTAGCAGGGATATCGTGGCAGATTGTCGGCATTGCTATTGCCTCGATGGTGTACTCGCTGGCATCAAACTGGCTACGTATGCAAAGCTGGACTACCTTGCACTTCCTAACACGAGAAGGTGCATCGGACGCAAAAGTGTTCACGGCGATGCGTGTGTCTCTTACGACTTTCAATCCCAATCTCGCTACGAGATCTTCTTTGACGAAAGTACGTTGACTGCCTCCGTCGAAAATGCCTCTGACATAGGACGTCTCGTTGGTCCCGATGATCCAGCAACGGAAAGTCTGTAAGTGCACGTCCTCGTCAAGTTGGCAGCTTGTGACGGCAGTCGAAGGCGCACCGTTTTCTTTCACTGGCCTTGTAGCAGCAGAGACTTTCATGTCCAGCTTGTCGCTCCGCCTCGCTTGGAAATTGGGATCGCACATAGTCGAAGCACTGCTACCCTAACGCATGACGTTGCATCCGTCGAAAAGTGCACCACAGAAAGTGCGGCAGCAAAGGCACTAGACGGACTCAAGAAAGAGCGGCCTTTCAAAGGGTCGACTTGGTCACCGGCAACACTCCGGGCTTCGCAGGTTACAGGCGTATATGATGTGCAGAAGCCTACGACTGCTGATTGCGTGACCAGAGATCGACCGCATTATTTACCCAAGACGGGAGCTGATTCTCTGAATGACACACCAGCACGGACATACTTGAATGCCTACAAGCACCGTCACCACAGCAGACACTGTGCGCATGATAATCATCTCCGCACGTCGGAAGCAACGCGGCTTTGTTAGAACTTTGTTTGTTAGTACTGTAATGTTGTAATTGTAATTGTAACTGTAATTGTTAGTACTGTAATGGCTTTGTTAGTACTTTGTTTGTTAGTACTGTAGTACTTTGTTTGTTAGTACTGTAATGTTGGTAATTATCTTTCTGCTTTCAAAGTCTGAAATGTGTTTATAACTTAAATTTAAAGTTTCTAAACACAAAATGTGAATACACATAAAGTAATTGACATATATACTGATATTGTAAAGAGGTTTGACGTTTGTTTTGGTTTTGTTTTCACGGCGGGCTTCTCAAGAGAGAACGTGCGAGAAAACGAGCTACTTTGGGTGTACGAAGAGGGCGGTAAATGTCGGCGTGATAGAAAGCAACGAACAGGCGCTTACCCTGGTCGTAAAAAAATGAGCTAATAAAATCCTCACGTAAAAAAAAAAACCGTTCGACGAGGAATCCAACCATTGACCTACAAAACAGTAAATGGACGCGTTAACAATCAGCTATGTCGGCGGGCGGTGTTCGAGGCGCCTAAAACAACTGTATACTTACGTAAGTTGTTAACGAATATTGTCGCTTGTGTCTAATTTATGCTGCATTTTTGAAATTCTGGCTGTCCTAACGCTTGTTTCTCACGCACCGGTCTTGCAGACGAGGCCGCATTGCTAGCGCTGCAAGCGATTGAGCCAAAGCTCCATTATTTGACTCAAGAAAAGCTATCGCAGTCAACCCGACCTTTTCTGCGCAAGCCATGGTAGCAACGAAATAAATGGAATGTGCCGTTAGAATTATGGCGTTGATAACGCTTGTTTGACCATCGCCTCCTTTAACTAGTTAAAGGAGGCGATGGTTTGACCGGCACCGTCTTGCAGACAAGGAACGTCGCTCTAATACTGCAAGCGATGTTACTCCTATCATGTCAGGCGCATCAAACCCATCGTGTAAAACGACTGCTAACAGTGCGAAAACCTCTGACTTTGTAACAAGTGGGGATTTGCGGTGGCGGCGACGTAATAGGTACAGCAAGCAGGTAGGCAGAACAGCAGCGTGGGCAGAACAGCAGCGTGTTACCACCTTTCCCCGAAAAAAAAACAGGCCTTCCGGGGGGGGGGGGCGGAGGGGGGATATGTGTTGAAAAAACACGCCATGTTTTTTAACATGCAGTGCCATTTATTGTAGTGTTTTCTTATAGAGAAATCAACATAACGTTTGTAATGAAAGAGATTGAGAGCTTGGTTAATCGCTCTGCATGTGCTTCACTGAAAAGTAACCGCAATTGCTGACCGCGGCGGTAGAATTTCGTTATTTTGTTCTTCCCTTAGGTCCCCCTCCATCTGAGGCAGCGCGCTGGCCCGCGTATTTTCTCTGCTCGCGTGTCTTTGCGCAGCTTGTCGACACGTATTTATCGTCTTAGTTGTTGAATTGACGCTTATAAAACGCCGAAACGGACATAATCACGGCACAAAAGCCAAAAAACCGGCTGATGACAGCTGGTTTTAGATATGGACCGGCAACCGTCCCGCTGTTTAAAACACCGGTCGGGCCGGTCCAAAACCGGGAAGGTGGCAACCCTACGGCAGGACGAGCGAAAATGATTTTACACGACCGCCCCCGTCGGCCTGCGCAAAAAAGGAAGATAGAACCCCTCCATACACGACCTCGAAGAAAGCTGTACAGCGGATTCAGTTTGTTGTGGACGAAGAGCAACCGAGGCTGCAGCCACAAACGATTGCGCTTGCCGTGGTATGAGCCAAAGCATATCTTCACATCGTTATGTTATCGTCCGTCTGACTGTTACTTACTGAAGGGAAAATTCAGAACACAAACGTTGACGTCTAGCGTCTATGCCAGACATAGACGCTGCTGTTTAGGCCCTAAAAACCACCTTCAGGGCGTCTGTCGGTTCTGTCTGATGGCGCGCTCGCGCCGCTGATTACGAACGAGGCGTCTGTTGGCGTTGACTTATCGTGTTGGCGAGCCAGTAAACGCCATCACGGTTAAACTCCCTGTTGGAAGACTACGCTGTTGGGACGATAGAGTGCCGACAGAGCTTCTTATTGGCCCCACAAACGCCATCAAGATTAAACTCCCTGTTGGAAGACTAGGCTGTTGGAACGATAGAGTGCCGACAGAACTTCGTATTGGCCCCACAGGCGTGCTGGGAGCCCAACAAGAAAGTCTTGTTGGACTTTTTGCCCGGGGCATAATAATACGGGAACAAATTCTTAGGTAAATTCGATTGCGTTGAGGACACCGATGCCTCGCGTAAAAGTTTTATTTATAGGACTACAAGAGGCATTTTGTCGCCTTCCCTTCCCGTGCACCCAGACATCGAAACGAACCTTGTGATACACTCGAAGAAGTAGATTAGTGCAGAGTGGAATTTAAACATTCAGCACGTTTTGTTCAATTTACAAACAGCAATTTTAGAGCCTTTCGCCTGGTCTATGTGGAGAGTTCATATTTATTCTCTCAACGGGCGGTGAAATAGTGCAATGTGCGGTTTAAACATTCAGCCTGTTTTTGTGCAACTTTGCATGCTTGCATTCACAAACCGTTCTTTTAGGCACCCTAACGATAAGGTGCCGTGGTAACACCCCAATCGAGAAGAAATACTTTTTAGCACCCCTTTAACAGTAGTAGCACCCTTTGAAACTGTTGATTACACCCCTGAAGTTTGGCACCCTCGAGGTATGGTGCCCGAGCAATATTTGGGTGCTTGAAAGGTGCAAAAAGGGTGCAAAATGTTCAGTACACACTCCTTGCACCTTAAAGGGTGTAAAAATGTTAAGATTTACACCGCTTAATATGTTGCACCCTCAAGATTGGGTGCCGGAGCAATGTTTTAGTCCTTAAACGGTGCAAAAAGGGTGCAAAATGTTGAGTGCACTCTTTTAGCACCTTTAAGGGTGTTAAAAAGTTTAGTGTGTATATTCGCAGTAAAAGTGGCGCCGTTGATTGCCTTGTGTAATTCCTTTTCCTCCAAAAATACTGACTTAGCAGGGTAATCAGTAAGTTACATTCAAACTTATTTTCTGGCAAATAACCTGTGCTTCGACGGTCTCGGTATCTCCAAATATTTTAACATTTGGGGAGTGCTTGTTTTGGTAGGCCACTGCCATTGGCCGATTTGTTCACGTGGGCAACAATGGAATCTGGTAGAAAAGGCACATTTGGCGTGACAATGGGTTCTCGTAGAAGAGGCACGTTGGGGAAGTGCTCCTTGGAGAGACTATCACTCCTCAAAGGGCAATTCCTTCCCTGGAGCTTTTTGTTTATTCACAAGACTTTAGATTTTCATAACCTTCATGAATACCACTAAGTGCGGTAAAGTTCAAAATGTTGCCAAAGAAACGGAGGAGTCATTCTGTCCTATAGGATTTAATGATCAGGATAACTGCGACAAATAGCCATTTTCATTAGGTATACATTATATTCAGGTTAACTACGTTTTATTTGAAGACTGCCGAATAGTATGCAATTACCCCAATGCTGCATTGCAAATGTCCTGAAACGTTACCCCGTGCGGCAGGATATGGCCTTCGCGATCAGACAGCGGGCTGGGTACAGCAATGCTCGTCCTTCTATACGCTGTTTGTGCTATTGTGCTACACATGTTGGGTTCCGTCGACCGGTGGTGTCGTCATGGTCGGTCGCTGGCTGTGCCCTTGTTCGCAGCTTGGCCTTCGAGTTTTCACTCTTCACATATTGGCGCGGTCATCCCATGGGGGGTGCCTTTGAAATTGAGCGGCTTGTATACGGGTCGTGTCGCGTTTACATTAGCTTGTGTCCTGCGGCAAAGCTGTGTACGGCTAAGCTCCAAGTAAACCTGCATTTGTCGGCAGAGATAGAAAGTCAAGTTTTATTGAGCCCAAGAAAGGTATTACACAGTGCACGTGGGCACAGGGCGTGGTGAACCCTCGTCTCGCGTCCCATATGATCTTGCAGGTCCCGGCCCCTTGCTGGCAACGCGATCTGGGTCAGTAGGTAGGGGCTAGGTAACGAGGTCTCCCATCGCTCTTTGGGGTTAGGTGTGAAAATAGAGATGGAAGCCGGGCGCTTCTCACGATACTCGTACTCGGCCAGGACGTGTGCCAGTGTCCCTTCTCTGCCATTTGCAGAACGGGCAAGTACGTTCGTACCTGTCCGGGTACGCTTTGTTTAGAAGTGGGCGATGGGCTAGCGACCCCGCCTGTAACCTTGAGATAACGGTTTTCTGTTTGTGGCGAAACTGCGGGCGAGGCCTGAGGAAACCTGCACATGCATTGTGCATGCATCGTGGTTGGGCGATGCAGCGCCAGCTCGTACTGAGCTTGTGTCGGCAGAGCTGCAAAAAGACTATTCGTGTCCAATTGTAGTTTATAAATTCATGTAAATATCAATATGACATGTACCCTAGCAACCATACTGAAAGAATTGCACTACAGTTACAGAAAATAGCTGTAATGCATGTCGTCACGAATCTTTTCAAAAATAGGTCGTAAAAATTCCACACTAAAACGGCTTTACCATTATGCCGCCGTCATCTGATCTTCACAGCCGCGTAGGTGACAGTAAAATTGTAAAAATTGTTGAAATATTATAAGCGGCCACCAAGCTTCACCAGCTTTAACGCTTTGCAATAGTGAAACTGCTCTAACTTTTTTGTTTGTGTGTACATTGGGCGCAGATATAGCTTGAACAGAGTGGGCGGCACTGATTAGGTATTTTGTTTTTTGTACTTTAAACAACCTGGTCTCGACAAAGATGAAAAGGCCCCTTGAGGAGCCAATTAATCTATTTAGGTACAAATATGAGTATATATATTCACTGGCGAAATCGTTTTTAATGTTTATATTCTGTTAGATTTTGCTACCATGCTAAGTAGGCTTGATAATATGTTGGCCAAGTTTAGTTATCTTGTGCCACTGATATCACAGAGCACCCACTTTTATGCGAATGTTTAGGCACTGGAAGCACTGGCTGTTACTTGAAAGATAGGAAGAACTACCAATTACACCAAACGAGAAATAATTATTCCAAAATTATTAGCTGAGACCTTCCTTTATTTGTAGACGTCACATCCATCGCGTTTCTTCGCCATTTGAAGGGTAGGGTAAACGTGTACTACCTAAGCGGTTGAGCTATAATTTGTGTCTGTTTTCGTTTGCAGGTTTCGTTCCTGTTCTACTTAATTGGCCTCGTCGTGATTTCGGTCTGCGATGTAAGTGGTCACTAAAATCTGGCTCTTCAGCTGAAGCACAGTGCCCCCAAAATCATACATCGTCAATGATGTCTCCCTTCCAGTGATTCTGTTCAAACAAATGCCTAGTGGGCAAGTGCAGGGGACTGAAAAAGCAGACAGACACCACAAGCTATGTATGTGCAGCTTTTGTGACTGCCTCCCCTTGCTTTATTGTTTATATGGGTAACTACCAACAAGAATGTTTACTTATGCTTTCGATTCCGGTTTATTTCATGTAGTCCGCGCAGCAGAAGATCTCAGCTAGTTTTAGGGCTTAAGTTATATGGGGGGAGAGAGTGAGAAAAAGAACCTTATTTAAAAGCCTTGTAAAGCGCATTGGGTGTCCGACAGCCGCAGCCTTCCCATGACCATTGGCCTTTCGCTCCGCGAGACTCTTCTTGGTTTGCAGGTAAGAGCTGCCCGGCACCTACTCCCAGAGCTGAACTAAGGCGATAAAGGGAAAGTAGCCTTCACGGCATGCCCATATGAGTTGGGCGATGGTGTCCTTCGCGCCACAGGAAGGGTGATTAGGTGACAGATATGAAGTATAGGTGAATATGGTGCTGTAAGCGACATGGCATTGTGTACATCTGTAGTAGGCGCTAGTGACGTTCATCCGCACTCGTAAAATCCCGATGTGCGAAAGGTTACATTCCTCGTGAGAGGCTGTAGTTAGCGGGGATTTGCTGATAGCCCAATAAGCTGCGTCGGACTGATAAGGCTCCATGTAAGGAGATGAGGCATGGTTCCGTACAGGTCGTGAACTCTCGAGTTGCTTTGTTGACCGCTTTGTTACACCCGCCCCCCAAACCCTCTGTGCGAAGGAGTCCAGTGTTAACGGAAGAACGACGCAAGGCAGACCTGGGCCATGGCCCCCTTAGCGGGGACGGTAACTTTACTCACAGAGAAATCTACATGTTGATGATGACTGGCGCATAGCCAGCGGGAGATTTAACACACTCCCGCGCCCGATACTAGATAGATACTCCGCAGTTTGGGTTTGAGTACATCTTGTTTCCCGGCTTCATGAAGAGTGAATCCTTATCGTAACTTTTTAAGACCCGACCAGCTCCTACCGTCGAAGTAGTTGAAAAGGCTGCAGTCACAAGCGAATCACAGTCGTGTGATCGAATTGAAATTGATGACGGCAGAAGAAACCTTGCTGTTCACTGCTTGTCAGTGGCAAGAAACCGCGAGATGTGGTCAAGAAGCAGTGGAGCCGCATAGTACTCTGACACCCAGCACAAACGCTTCTCAGAAGTAGAAAAGACCGAAAGGAAAACTCGAAGCAGCCGACAACCAAACTGGGCTCCAAGCTAGCTGAGATGTCTCCAGTCGTTCAGTAGAGTACGTATTATGCTGAAGGTGTTGCCGTGAAAGTCTGAACGGTTCATTGTGACTGCAGCTATGATGCAACGCGTCGGTCGGTGGATTCTGATCGGTCTTGTGCCGGTCTCGTGGTTGCGTTTTAGCGGTTTCCGATTCTGGCGAGCACATTTTCCTGGTGGGATTCAAATCAAAATCTGGCTCGGCTGCTTTCAGACCAGGCCTCAATGGCTGCTCCCTGTGACGAGAAAGGGTGATGAAAGGTGGTTTAGACGTTCCACGCTCAGTAACGAGGAAGAACTCATATTGGAGCTTAGGTGCACCCTTTTGGACTACTACGAACGTAGCTAGCTGGCTTCCAGGAAGTTCCTCTAAGGATTCATCCTTCATGAAGTCGGGAACAAAGATGTACTCCAGCCCAAACTGCGGAGGCTCTAGCTTTTTTTTCCCGTTCTTAACCTTATGTTTTTCGTCTTCCAGTTGAATGGAAGCAGCCGAATCGTCCTTGTCTGTGGAACGCGTATCCTCGCGGTCTTCACCCTTGCCTTTTGTTGAGACACTCGACGCTACCTCGGTGTTAGGTCCCACCTGCATGTCCGTGTGTTCAGCCCTTTGGTATGAAGAATCCTGCGCTGCGACGACGACTTGTTCCTGTACGGACACTTCAGGGGCGCTAGTAGACGAAAGGCTCAGGGTATTGGGCTCTATCGTATTCTCACGTTCTCGTAGAGGCAAAAAGCGCACCCGTGCGTCACACGTCGCGTTGGACTGAACACGTTCTTGAACTGCCCTCCTGGAGCAGTTCTGCGGGCGAGCTCTTGGGCTCTCGTTATTAACAGTCGAGGTTGCAGACGTCGCGATGTGCTGGAAGCGGCAAAATGGGTTCTCCGTAGGTTTTCCCCACTTGATGGGCGTGAACGTCAAATCCTCTGGCCGCTGCATGTCGGACAAGTCGGTGTGCTCACGGGAGGTCGCCCGGAAATGGTGTCCAAGCCTCCGCAGTTGAGGTGACGCCCTCTTAGCTGTGTTAACCAAGAGCGTTGGTGGGTCACCTTGCAAGTTTGATGTGTGTAAGTCGACGTGAGAAGGGTCACCTGTACGAGTTGCCGTGCGAACACCCTTGAATATAATGGTGAGTGGTCGGGGAAAATTTGGCCTGCTAGGAGGGGCGTTGGTGGTGCCTCTCATGCCGGACGCCTTTGAGACCTTCAAGGCATTGCGGAGCCGGTTGAGGGCACGGCATATACCTCCTTCGAAGTATTCGCGCTCGACTTCCTCATGGTCAAGAACATTGATAATTTTCTGGTCTACCTCATAAATTGTGGTATCTTTGCTCTCAAGCAGGTCAATGGTCGCTTTCAAGTCGTGCGGAGATGGAGACGGGGCTCCCAGAAGCTCATTCGCTGCCTCGATTAGTCTTGCAGTAGCTACGCGAAATATGCGTTGCTGCCGGCGCAGCTTATCTGTTCGACACTTACTGTCGGTCGTCACTGGACGGTCTGGGACAGCCATTCCGACCCCGGCTGAGGGCGGGGCTGATCAGCGGAAACAGTCAAACGAGCGGGGTTCTGCGTACTTCAAGTCGGAGGGGACGTCGGTGGTCGCCTTCGTCGCGTGCGGTCATCCTCCCGGGCTTCGGCACCAGAAAATGTTAACGGAAGAATGACGCAATCGAGACCTGGGCCATGGCTGCTCTTACGGGGGACGGTAACTTTACTCACAGAGAAATCTACATGTTGATGATGACTGGCGCATAGCCAGCGGGAGATTTAACACACTCCCGCGCCCGATACTAGATAGATACTCCGCAGTTTGGGTTTGAGTACATCTTGTTTCCCGACTTCATGAAGAGTGAATCCTTATCGTAACTTTTTAAGACCCGACCAGCTCCTACCGTCGAAGTAGTTGAAAAGGCTGCAGTCACAAGCGAATCACAGTCGTGTGATCGAATTGAAATTGAAACGGCAGAAGAAACCTTGCTGTTCACTGCTTGTCAGTGGCAAGAAACCGCGAGATGTGGTCAAGAAGCAGTGGAGCCGCATAGTACTCTGACACCCAGCACAAACGCTTCTCAGAAGTAGAAAAGACCGAAAGGAAAACTCGAAGCAGCCGACAACCAAACTGGGCTCCAAGCTCGCTGAGATGTCTCCAGTCGTTCAGTAGAGTACGTATTATGCTGAAGGTGTTGCCGTGAAAGTCTGAACGGTTCATTGTGACTGCAGCTATGATGCAACGCGTCGGTCGGTGGATTCTGATCGGTCTTGTGCCGGTCTCGTGGTTGCGTTTTAGCGGTTTCCGATTCTGGCGAGCACATTTTCCTGGTGGGAATCAAATCAAAATCTGGCTCGGCTGCTTTCAGACCAGGCCTCAATGGCTGCTCCCTGTGACGAGAAAGGGTGATGAAAGGTGGTTTAGACGTTCCACGCTCAGTAACGAGGAAGCACTCATATTGGAGCTTAGGTGCACCCTTTTGGACTACTACGAACGTAGCTAGCTGGCTTCCAGGAAGTTCCTCTAAGGATTCATCCTTCATGAAGTCGGGAACAAAGATGTACTCAAGCCCAAACTGCGGAGGCTCTAGCTTTTTTTTCCCGTTCTTAACCTTATGTTTTTCGTCTTCCAGTTGAATGGAAGCAGCCGAATCGTCCTTGTCTGTGGAACGCGTATCCTCGCGGTCTTCACCCTTGCCTTTTGTTGAGACACTCGACGCTACCTCGGTGTTAGGTCCCACCTGCATGTCCGTGTGTTCAGCCCTTTGGTATGAAGAATCCTGCGCTGCGACGACGACTTGTTCCTGTACGGACACTTCAGGGGCGCTAGTAGACGAAAGGCTCAGGGTATTGGGCTCTATCGTATTCTCACGTTCTCGTAGAGGCAAAAAGCGCACCCGTGCGTCACACGTCGCGTTGGACTGAACACGTTCTTGAACTGCCCTCCTGGAGCAGTTCTGCGGGCGAGCTCTTGGGCTCTCGTTATTAACAGTCGAGGTTGCAGACGTCGCGATGTGCTGGAAGCGGCAAAATGGGTTCTCCGTAGGTTTTCCCCACTTGATGGGCGTGAACGTCAAATCCTCTGGCCGCTGCATGTCGGACAAGTCGGTGTGCTCACGGGAGGTCGCCCGGAAATGGTGTCCAAGCCTCCGCAGTTGAGGTGACGCCCTCTTAGCTGTGTTAACCAAGAGCGTTGGTGGGTCACCTTGCAAGTTTGATGTGTGTAAGTCGACGTGAGAAGGGTCACCTGTACGAGTTGCCGTGCGAACACCCTTGAATATAATGGTGAGTGGTCGGGGAAAATTTGGCCTGCTAGGAGGGGCGTTGGTGGTGCCTCTCATGCCGGACGCCTTTGAGACCTTCAAGGCATTGCGGAGCCGGTTGAGGGCACGGCATATACCTCCTTCGAAGTATTCGCGCTCGACTTCCTCATGGTCAAGAACATTGATAATTTTCTGGTCTACCTCATAAATTGTGGTATCTTTGCTCTCAAGCAGGTCAATGGTCGCTTTCAAGTCGTGCGGAGATGGAGACGGGGCTCCCAGAAGCTCATTCGCTGCCTCGATTAGTCTTGCAGTAGCTACGCGAAATATGCGTTGCTGCCGGGGCAGCTTATCTGTTCGACACTTACTGTCGGTCGTCACTGGACGGTCTGGGACAGCCATTCCGACCCCGGCTGAGGGCGGGGCTGATCAGCGGAAACAGTCAAACGAGCGGGGTTCTGCGTACTTCAAGTCGGAGGGGACGTCGGTGGTCGCCTTCGTCGCGTGCGGTCATCCTCCCGGGCTTCGGCACCAGAAAATGTTAACGGAAGAATGACGCAATCGAGACCTGGGCCATGGCTGCTCTTACGGGGGACGGTAACTTTACTCACAGAGAAATCTACATGTTGATGATGACTGGCGCATAGCCAGCGGGAGATTTAACACACTCCCGCGCCCGATACTAGATAGATACTCCGCAGTTTGGGTTTGAGTACATCTTGTTTCCCGACTTCATGAAGAGTGAATCCTTATCGTAACTTTTTAAGACCCGACCAGCTCCTACCGTCGAAGTAGTTGAAAAGGCTGCAGTCACAAGCGAATCACAGTCGTGTGATCGAATTGAAATTGAAACGGCAGAAGAAACCTTGCTGTTCACTGCTTGTCAGTGGCAAGAAACCGCGAGATGTGGTCAAGAAGCAGTGGAGCCGCATAGTACTCTGACACCCAGCACAAACGCTTCTCAGAAGTAGAAAAGACCGAAAGGAAAACTCGAAGCAGCCGACAACCAAACTGGGCTCCAAGCTCGCTGAGATGTCTCCAGTCGTTCAGTAGAGTACGTATTATGCTGAAGGTGTTGCCGTGAAAGTCTGAACGGTTCATTGTGACTGCAGCTATGATGCAACGCGTCGGTCGGTGGATTCTGATCGGTCTTGTGCCGGTCTCGTGGTTGCGTTTTAGCGGTTTCCGATTCTGGCGAGCACATTTTCCTGGTGGGAATCAAATCAAAATCTGGCTCGGCTGCTTTCAGACCAGGCCTCAATGGCTGCTCCCTGTGACGAGAAAGAGTGATGAAAGGTGGTTTAGACTTTCCACGCTCAGTAACGAGGAAGAACTCATATTGGAGCTTAGGTGCACCCTTTTGGACTACTACGAACGTAGCTAGCTGGCTTCCAGGAAGTTCCTCTAAGGATTCATCCTTCATGAAGTCGGGAACAAAGATGTACTCAAGCCCAAACTGCGGAGGCTCTAGCTTTTTTTTCCCGTTCTTAACCTTATGTTTTTCGTCTTCCAGTTGAATGGAAGCAGCCGAATCGTCCTTGTCTGTGGAACGCGTATCCTCGCGGTCTTCACCCTTGCCTTTTGTTGAGACACTCTACGCTACCTCGGTGTTAGGTCCCACCTGCATGTCCGTGTGTTCAGCCCTTTGGTATGAAGAATCCTGCGCTGCGACGACGACTTGTTCCTGTACGGACACTTCAGGGGCGCTAGTAGACGAAAGGCTCAGGGTATTCGGCTCTATCGTATTCTCACGTTCTCGTAGAGGCAAAAAGCGCACCCGTGCGTCACACGTCGCGTTGGACTGAACACGTTCTTGAACTGCCCTCCTGGAGCAGTTCTGCGGGCGAGCTCTTGGGCTCTCGTTATTAACAGTCGAGGTTGCAGACGTCGCGATGTGCTGGAAGCGGCAAAATGGGTTCTCCGTAGGTTTTCCCCACTTGATGGGCGTGAACGTCAAATCATCTGGCCGCTGCATGTCGGACAAGTCGGTGTGCTCACGGGAGGTCGCCCGGAAATGGTTCCCAAGCATCCGCAGTTGAGGCGACGCCCTCTTAGCTGTGCTAACCAAGAGCGTTGGTGGGTCACCTTGCAAGTTTGATGTATGTAAGTCGACGTGAGAGGGGTCACCTGTACGAGTTGCCGTGCGAACACCCTTTAATATAATGGTGAGTGGTCGGGGAAAATTTGGCCTGGTAGGAGTGGCGTTGGTGGTGCCTCTCATGCCGGACGCCTTTGAGACCTTCAAGGCATTGCGGAGCCGGTTGAGGGCACGGCATATACCTCCTTCGAAGTATTCGCACTCGACTTCCTCATGGTCAAGAACATTGATAATTTTCTGGTCTACCTCATAAATTGTGGTATCTTTGCTCTCAAGCAGGTCAATGGTCGCTTTCAAGTCGTGCGGAGATGGAGACGGGGCTCCCAGAAGCTCATTCGCTGCCTCGATTAGTCTTGCAGTAGCTACGCGAAATATGCGTTGCTGCCGGCGCAGCTTATCTGTTCGACACTTACTGTCGGTCGTCACTGGACGGTCTGGGACAGCCATTCCGACCTCCGGCTGAGGGCGGGGCTGATCAGCGGAAACAGTCAAACGAGCGGGGTTCTGCGTACTTCAAGTCGGAGGGGACGTCGGTGGTCGCCTTCGTCGCGTGCGGTCATCCTCCCGGGCTTCGGCACCAGAAAATGTTAACGGAAGAATGACGCAATCGAGACCTGGGCCATGGCTGCTCTTAGGGGGGACGGTAACTTTACTCACAGGGGAAATCTACATGATGATGATGACTGGCGCATAGCCAGCGGGAGATTTAACGTTCAGATCAATTCCAGGTTTCGGACGATAACTTTAGTGCCCGTGGGAAATAGTCAACTTCGGAGGTCTGTGGTGGACGTTTTTCAGCGTGAAATTAGGATGGCAGCAGCCAGCTTGGGAGCTAGTGCTAGCGCACCAACCGCTTCTTCAGCTGTTGCCAGATTGCGGGTGCATACAGTACATAAATTGGTGGGTGCAATGTTCAGGTAATATAGAGCCGTCACAGCATCCGTATTGTGGTGCCGATAGTCGGCCGTGTCCACGTATACCGTGCTTGGGTTGATTAGGTACTTCACCGTTAGAGTTGAGGCTCGTTTATGCCTGCGCTTTTGAATATTTACCGGGTGCATCTTTTGCGGCAGAGGGCGTATGAGAAGTTTAGCGTGAAGTTTATGGTTGATGGGGTTGGTAAGTAGCGGCGCTCGAAGATTCAATCTGTGCATGATTTGTAGGCCTGTGGGGAATTCTGACAGCCGCGATAGGTGGTTGAGCCTGTGGGCCACCATTAGTGCCTCGGCTGTGTTACACACGCCAAACTTTTCCAATCTGGCAGAGGAGGTACTCAGGGTATTTTTAGAGCTTTCTTGTAGATTTCACTTACAAGGCAGTTGAAGTTTTTCAGTTGGATCGGAGGTGGAATTAGGTATACAACAGAGTACGTAATACTGCTGAATATGAATGTTTAGTTTAGTGGAATACTTTATCCGTCTTTGAGTGCGTTATTCTTAGTTGCTATAAGCTTTACTAGTACAGTTGTTTGGTTCACATGAGTTATTACTTGAGCCATAAAGCGAGTATTGCCTCGACGGCTTTGGAAATTAATCCCAATATCTTTATTCTAGGTACAGTCGGCACATATGTCCCACAAATACGGATTTTTTTATTATAGGTGGGCTTGGAGAGTTTCGGTATTAGCTTGGGAGCATTCTAAATCTGTCATTCTTGCCTCATCACTGACAATTTGAGCTCCTATCTGTAGCGTGCCTTTTTCAGCGTACCTGCTTCTCGTTGTGTAAATGATTATACCATCGGCGTAGTGGCTGCATCGTAGGTTTGTTGCCTGATCCAGTTTGCCGGATATCTGCTTAATATCATCCAGGATATTAAGCAGATCGATGTTAAATAGCAGGAGGGAGTGAACTGCTTCCTGGGGGGTACGAATTGAAAGTTGTTCAATAACATCCGACGTGATGCCGCCTATTTCAAATATGGCCTTATGGTACATCAAGAATCTTCTTACTTAGTTGTGAGTACGTTCGCCGGGTGCTATAAATTCCAAGCCATTTATTTTTGCCGCATGAGGCACTCTATCAAGTGTCTTCGTAAGTTCTAGTTTGAGGATGGCTGCCTCGTCCACCTTTAAAGGTGGTGTAATGTTATTATGAAATAACTGTACCTGCATATGTTAAGTAGAGAGTGCCGTCCGGAAGCCTAACATGGTAGGTGGATTGCGCCCGTTTGGGCAGGTACTCGAGCAATCATGCATGGACGATAGGCTCAAATACTAGCCTAGTGATGTTCCGTACGGGCTATGTTTTTCGGGGAATATATGGCTGCCATTTCGGCCAAGAGGGAAAAACAAAATATTTAATAGATTCATGAAATGTTAGGAGTCACTGAGTAAAAGAAAAAATAATGCCATTAAACCGGACCCCGCATCATTTATTACTTTTACCTCTTAAAAAGATTTCTTGACGTTTCGTCGGATTGATGTTCAGATTCTGCATTCGACTTACCGCAAACAGAAGCATCCAAAATCGCTTGGAAAATAGTTTACGAATGAAGGGGGCATACAGAAAAGAATATTTTACTAAAAGCAACTAGTAATGCATGATGCGGCGGTGGCTGAAGGCCAGAGCCTCTTCGCACGATTTCCTGTGCAATATAGAAGAAAGTACTTTGGGTACACCTTAGGGGGCTGTCAGACAGAGCTACCGCAAGCCGACCCTGAGCACAGCTAAAATTATCTCTCTTACTCAACAATGTCTGTTATTTTTTGTATGGGCAGTTTTAACTTAGATGGTTAGCATGGCAAGTAAACATGCATTACAGTACAAAGCGTGACATGCCTAAAAAAAGCTGCTGAGCGCCCTATGCACTGTAATTAATTGTATACTGGAACTTTTATTTTTTCAATGACGTATGCGTCCTGAAGCCGAAGGTGCCGCAAAGTAGGCATAGTTGCCGGTGGCTAACACCAAAAACCGACCATGAATCCGTAAAGATCTTTCAGCTGCAAAATAACAGTGGAAGGTAATTTGCAGGGAATTGTGAGTAACCTGCCAAGAAAAAACATTAAAACCAGGGAATTTTCGCACCTAGGGTGGAAGTTTTTCTCCCCAGTACGGAGCATCGTGACGGTGCCCATCCACTAGGTAAAGGAAAATTTGACGGAGATGGGTGAGAGTAAGAGGCTTTCATGGTTTTGGAATGACAGAAACGTTTCGCGCTTCGCGATGCGGTAAGACGCCATAGGTCAAATATTAGTTGAAATACTCAGAGAGGTTCTAAATAGATAGGCCATTTTGGTTTCCAAGCTATTTTTTAGTTATGCCATTCATTGCGGTTGCTGGCCATTGGCGGAGGGGAATAACGTCCACTGGAACCCCCGCTTCCGGTAATATTTTGTTAACGCGAAGTCGTAAAATGCGCCGATAATTTTTCGGAGAAGTTGCGTTTTGAGCTAAGCAAACTGCGCTCAATTTGTGCGCAGAACACTGAATTAAGACGTAGTGATAAAGCCACCACTGCGCGGGGAAGCCTTTGTGATAACGCAAAGCATTTCGCAGAAAGACAGATTTTGAAATTGCGGAAAAAAAACTGCGTGATGCTCGGCTGTTTCGCGTTCACGTCTGGTAAAAGAAAAGCTTTCTCGAGCTGCTCAATGCATGGCATGAATTGTTAATCTCAACCCCCGCATTCTACTGTGTTGCAAAGTGGCTGCAGCATGTTTTTTGTTTCTGCGATTGTAGCCACGACGTAGTCTCTGCGATTGTAGTCTCAACACAGTAGGCGTCGGACAGCGTTCCAGTACCGGGCACATCGGCCTTGTACGGCGAGTACTCCCCGTAAAGTTTCCTTAACGAACGCGTTCGGTGCGTAGTGGGAGCGGCGCGCTCAAACTAAGAACTTTCCAGCTGCAGGTAGCGGCATTTACCTTGTGTCCTCTCGCTAAACATTTCAAGATCTCAGTGGTCCACCGACAAAATGTTGGAGGTAAAGGGGGGGGGGGGGGTTAAATACATCGCGGCTACGGGGGTAAATGCCCAGCGAGTAAAAGTTTCGACTTAACGGAAATTCACCGATGTTGGAGTTCCAGCTACCGAGGGATACCACTCATTTCCTAATTCCGTGTTTTCATTAACCTGATGAGGAGGAAGAAAGACTCTGCTACCCTTTGCCATAACGAGCAGTTTGGTTTGCTCTAATGGCTGTTCGTTTGTTCCCCTGTAGCTCTGAATAATTTTTGTCGGGTGATTTTTTGCACCATTTTGGATTGTCCGGGGTCCAGCAGGTGTCTCAGTAAGTACTCTGTGAGGCACATACTCAGACTCACTTTCATTCGGTCACAGAGATTTCCCCATTACGCTTGATCAAGTTCTGCAGTGTGTGTTTTGATTGCTTGTACATGTTCCGCCAGTTCTCGTCCGAGGCGGCAATTGTGTCTATTGCATTTCCCTTTGCGCGGTATAGTCTTGTAAGCAGCCCACATAACCTGCAGGCGGGTGTCTACTATTTCTGCGGGAATCTCGGGTTCAAGTAGCTTGTCGTGCTACCATTTAACCTCTAATAAATGGTCCGCTCAACTCTGTAGTGTATTCGCACTAATGTTTAAAGGATCTAATTGGGTGCAGGCTTTACTAACTTCATCCCAGTTACTTAGGTGCTGCGTATCAAGTCCGGTATTAGGTTTCAGGAAAGATACACACTGAGGTATACTATGCCCTTCTTAAGGAGTGGTGCTTGCGCTGTGCCTTTCCTACCTTGCTAGTGAGAGCGCGGTCTCGTTCCGTATCTTTCTGTCCGCTGTTGCCAATTCGCGTGGGTAGGGAGGTGTCCGATCCAACTGTTAACGGCAGGGCCTGCACGTGCTCCAAGGGAAACATCCTTTTCTAGTGCTTCTGGGATCGCCCCGTGCATTCTGGGGCGCATTGAAGTCGCCTGCTAATATTAGGTGGCATTGTTGTGCTGTCTGTACAGCCAAGCTGAAAATATGCTTGAAGGTGTGGCTCTGACAACGGGGTCCGCTATAGACATTGAGGACGTATAGTCCAACGGCAATGCACTTAGGTTGTACAGAACTACAAGTTCTTTTGGTATATATGGTCGGTCCAACAGCAAAGTCTTTGCCGGTATTTTTCTTTGCATCGGGGTAGCCAGGTATGTCTTAATAAATATTAAAATGATGGGTGTGTGATAAGCAGAAGTTTAGAGCCTGCTTCCTAGAGGGTAGTTACCGAGTGAGCGGCTGCTTCGGTGCAGAAAAGAAACAACTGCCTGCAGAGGGCCACACTGCAAACAATCATTAAATTAGGCGAAGGATAGCGTAATGGTTCAGTCGTCCGTGAAAGAGGAAGAATTAAATTCCTAATTTAATGTAAATAAACGTATTCTCCAGTGCTTAGAAAGTCCTCATTAGGGTGCTGTACATTATGACATGAAAATTCGCTGTTTGGATATGCGAAATGCGTCGGAACTTCAACTAGCCTTCCTTCTCGCATATATACTTAGCCTTGTTAAGCTCACAACAGCGGCTCGTGAAAATGCTGCGAAAATATATTGGTCTACTTTCATTTCTTGGTCAGGTATGGCGGCCGTGTAGCTGAGACTAGACCAATAATGCTCTAAGTGAGGTTTTCTTCCCAGCTCTGTGGCTGTTTAATGTTTTATGGCACTAATTATCCCACCAAGTAAAAAAAAAATTTTTGTCCTTAAATTTCTGGCCTTTGTTATTTCAGCAGCCACGTTGAATCGGTCGGGAAAAGAATATTGAGGTGATTAATCATATTTTTGTGCTAATTACAAGACATCAAATTGTGGTCTTAGTTGTTGCAGCTCCTAAAACCACGTTACTATAACATGTCACGCCACAAAACCTGCAAAGTAAGCTATATCTTCCGCAGAAATGACAAATGTCGTCAATAAAGAAATACCACAAAAATGATTTTCCCTTAATGAAGGAACATTCCTTATCGGCACGATCGCTACTGAGCCACGTCCTGTTAGGAGATTTAAATCTCGGGTAAATGAAGGAAACGTGCCTGGGTGATATAAAGAAGGTTCCGTCGTGATGAGGTCGTGCTTCGTGTCACGTGAACGGATGGTGGGGTGGTCGTTACCAGCTTGGAGAAATGGACACCGGGAAGCCGTTGACGTGTTTGACATCACACATTTATTGGACACACCAAAAAAAACCCTCAGGCAAAGCACTCAATATTTAAACTACACACCCGATAAACAATCAAACCTCAAACTAAATATCACAAATACAGTTCAAAGCAAAACACCAAAAGATTCTACAGTAAAGTCCTACACCATTATTTCAAATACACTCATTCTATCACCTTCAAGGTTATCTGTCTACACTTACAACTATGTCCCTATAATGGACTGGCCTACCCCGGTCGTCGGCTGTCGCACCCTTGCGTGGCGGGGGCTCGGTGGTAGCCGTACTCTTCTTGCTGCGTCGATGCCGGCGTTCGATGCGCACGGTCAATCCTTGGACGGCGTGGCCTCCGCGCGTCCTCACTTTCCTCTGTGGCTACCACCTGGTAGCCGCTCTCGCTGGAGGTCCTTGATGCCGGCGTTCGATGCGCGCGGTCATCCCTTCGGCGGCGTGCTTCCTCGCTGGCTACCCCCTGGTAGCCGCTGCCGCTGGAGGTCCCAGGTAGGCTTGGCACGAACGTCGCCTTTCGGGGCCGTCGAGACGAACGTCGACGGAGCGTGGACGCTGGCCGCTGGTGCCCCGACCGATGCCGCTGGGGCCACGAAGACACAGGTTCGTGGTGCACCTAGGATGACGGTGCCGATGCGAAGTCTGCCCACTCCCGCCCAGGCACGGATGGCGTGGTCGATGGCCTGGCCGCGTCCCCCTGGCTCATTCGTTTGAAGCGCACGTGCTCCGGCCGCCTCCTGGTTTCTTCGGTTTCTTGCCTGTTTTTCGGGGGTTTGATGCGTCCCCCTCTCAGGGCGTGGCCTGACACATGACACTTCGGAGAATCCGCCTCGGCGTCGCACTGACGCCTGCTGGGCCAGCAACGTGGACTTCTAGTCTTGCGGGTCCCTCGCCGACCAGCCACTACGGCCTTGAACCTGTTGATGGAACACTTATAGCATTGGAACACTTCCTAGGGACGTGTCCACTACTCCAACCAGACCGAGCTCGACACATGGGGGCCATAGAACATCGCCCAGGCCATCCTCCCGATATTCATCGGTGGGCAATGCAACGAGGTGGAGACCACGGCGGGAACCCGTGTGTCTTACTTTTCTTTGTATCGACGCTCGCTGCCAGGCCCTCTTCCTTCATTTTGCCTCAAAAGTAAAAATTCTCAGCTTCGCAGTATTATTCCCCTCGTGTAGCCATTTTCCCAAGGGTGATTAGGTTTTGTCTCTTAAAATACTGCTAGCTGCGGTTTGTAATATTTGAGAAACTGTTCAGTCACCTTTGGGTCTCGAAACTTGTTTCTAAATACCTTGAAGGTATCATCGGCAAAACATATGATGCCAAAAAGCTCAGAACTGGTGAAGTGCTAGTTGAAGTTAAAACTCAGCAGCAATCCACAATCCTCCTGAAACAAACCCGCATGGCAGATCTGGAGATCAGGGTCACACCCCACCGCAGCCTCAACAGCTGTCAAGGTGTGATCTCTGAGGCAGATCTCATGTCCGAGACCGAGGCCGACCTTTTGGAAGGCTTAAGGGATCAGGGTGTCACGGCTGTAAAGCGCATATCAATACGCCGCGATGACAAACAGGTAGCAACTAGACACATTATCTTGGCCTTCGATCGATGCAGCCTTCCAGAATTCATAAATGCTGGTTACATACATTGTTCTGTCCGCCCATACATCCCGAATCCACGGCGCTGCTTCAAGTGCCAACGGTTCGGGCATGGCACAAACTGCTGCCGCGGCCGCCTTACCTGTGCAAAATGCGGCCAACATGACCACCCATCCGAAAACTGTAACACCCAGAGTTTCACCTGTGCCAACTGCCAGGGGCCCCACGCAGCGTGGTCCCGCACTTGCGAGAAATTCCAATAAGAAAAGAAAATAATCAATGTCAAACTAACAGAGAACATCACCTTCCCAGAGGCGCGAAAGAGGTTCGCCTCTTTCCCCCTGGGGAGATACGCCGACGCAGCTCGCCGGGGGGCGGAGCGGCGTCTGGTTTCGGCGGGGACCCAGTACCGCGAGTCGGACTTGGTCCCGCCCCCTCCCCCCCCTGGGTTGCCTCTGGCAGCCCGACCCGCCTCCGCACCGCTCGCTGAGCCAGCAGCGGTTGTGGTGGCAACCTCTTCCGTCGGGACCGGTGCCGCTCCCGTCCCTGCCTCCCCGTCCTCCAGCGCGTTGGAGGGTGCTATGGACACCACGGGCCCCGCACCGGCTCCCACCGCCACCGCACCGCCCGTGCCACTTCTGCTGCCCCCGACACTTGCGGCGGTGCCGGTTCAAACGAAGGGCCCCCGAAGGGGGTCCAAGTCCGGGGGGCCCGGTTCGACGGGCACACTCAGGACATCGGACGATAAGATGGACGTCGGGCCGTTCTTGCCTGCGGTGCACCGCAAGGAACGCGTCCCGACGCCAAAGCCTCCCGACAAGCCACGAAAGGCGAGAGTCACAGCCCCGAAAGACGACACATAAACAAACACACACACTCCAGTAGCTCTAACACTAAATAATGGGAAGAGAAAACATAATTCAATGGAACTGTAGAGGCCTTCTTAAAAATCTTGACGATGTGTATGAAATACTGCATGCTAATCAGCCAAGTGTAATGTGTGTTCAGGAAACACATTTGAATTCCAAGCACACAAATTTCTTGAATAGTTACATGGTCTTCAGAAAGGACAGGGATGGCTGCACACACTCTTCTGGCGGTGTGGCCATAATTGCCCGGAAATCATTAGCCTGCCACCCTGTCACTTTGAACACTATCCTTGAGGCTGTAGCAATACGCTTGATAATATCTAATAGGTTGTGAACGGTATGCTCCATACACATTCCTCCTGATGTTTCACTTTTAAGCTCTGACTTCGAGGCGCTGGTTGACCAGCTGCCCGAACCATACATTCTTACAGGCGACCTTAATGCTCACAACACTCTTTGGGGCTCTTCTCGCACGGATGCCCGAGGTCGCCTTATAGAGAAATTCCTTACATCTTCAGGAGCATGCCTTTTCAACAATAAACAGCCTACATACCATAACATAGGACACAACACATACTCATGTCTTGAATTGGCGATTGGCTCCGCAGTTCTCTTTCCTCTCCTCGAGTGGGGTGTGGGCACTGACCCATACGGTAGTGACCACTTCCCCACCTCACTCACATACATAGGTAAAGGCCCATGCAGTCCATCTTCCCATAATAGGTTCAATGAAGCACGAGCTAACTGGAATACATTTACAGAGACATCCAAACTACACCACACATCCATAGGACACCTACCGTCGAAGAAGCTACCCAACTCCTCACGGCGCACATCCTCGACGCCGCCGAAAAGTCCATTCCCCACGCCTCTGGTGCCCCGCGCAACCAGCGGAGGCCGTGGTGGAATGAAAACTGTAGGCGGGCGCGAGAGGCCCAGAACAAGGCGTGGGGTATCCTTCGTCGGTACCCCACGTCGGGAAAGCTCCTCTTGTTCAAACGGGCCAAGGCTTTAGGAAAACGTGTGCGCCGTGAGGCAAAACGAGAGAGTTGGCGTACATTAATAACATCAATAAACTCCTACACAGACACACGGAAAGTATGGACACGTATACGCAAGCTAAAAGGACAACAGACACACGGCCTGCCCCTGGTTAGCACAACAGGGGACACTCTGGAAGACCAGGCTGACACACTCGCACAACACTTCCAGCACGTGTCCAATTCAGCACACTACACGAACACTTTCCTGAAACATAAAGCCTGTTGTGAAAAGAAGTCCCTACGCGACAACAACAAATCACAGACTTCTTACAACTCCCTGTTTTCACTACATGAGCTGAGGGCTGCTCTGAGCACGGGTAAACCCTCAGCTCCAGGCCCAGACAACATCACATACATAATGTTACAACACTTACACGCAGACACACTCGAAGCACTTCTTCATCTATATAATAAAATATGGCTTTCGGGGCACATTCCAAAGTCTTGGAGGGAGGCCGTAGTAGTGGCTTTTTTGAAGGAGGGAAAGGACCCGTCGTCCCCCTCAAGTTACCGCCCTATAGCCCTGACGAGCTGCCTGTGCAAGCTTTTCGAGAAGATGATCAATCGCAGGCTCGTGTACTTCCTTGAGTACAACGGTCTTCTCGAGAGCTGCCAGGCAGGCTTCAGGGCGGGGCGCTCCACCAATGATCAGCTTGTTGCGTTGGAATCCTACATAAAAGATGCCTTCATTCACAAACAGTTCTGTATAACAGTCTTCTTTGATATGGAAAAGGCCTACGACACGGCATGGCGATACGGCATCTTGAGTGACTTGAAGTCATTCGGTGTTTCGGGCATCATGCTCAGCACACTTTCTAGCTACATGTCTGAACGAACTTTTCCTGTAAGAATTGGTAGTGCACTTTCTAATGTACATGTTCAGGAAAATGGCGTGCCTCAGGGAGGTGTTTTGAGCTGCACACTCTTCATAGTTAAGATGAACTCACTCCGTAAGGTATTGCCACCAACCATTTCTTGTTCAGTTTATGTAGATGATGTCCAAATATCTTGTAAATCATGTAATATGTCAATCTGTGAACGTCAAGTCCAGCTCGGCGTGAACAAATTGCTGGCTGGGCGGACACAAACGGCTTTAAGCTGAACCCCGTAAAAAGTACTTGTGTTGTGTTCACCCGTGTTCGTGGGATCCATGTAGACCCTGACATTACTCTAAAGGGCGTGTCGATTCCTGTAGAAAAGGAGCACAAGTTTTTAGGCCTAATATTCGACAACAAACTAACATTTCTTCCTCATCTGAAAATGCTTAAACAAAAATGCCTAAAAACTATGAATATCCTTAAAGTCGTCTCTCACCAATCGTACGGTGCAGACAGGTAGCTACTCCTGCGTCTTTATACTGAACTGGTAGGATCTCGCTTGTACTACGGCAGCGTCGTATATGGGTCTGCAATGAAAACGGCACTTAAAATGCTTGACCCAGTTCTGCATTTGGTGCTTCGCCTTGCTTGTGGCGCCTTTCGCACCAGCCCTGTCGAAAGCCTCTATGCAGAGTGCCACAAATGGTCCCTGTATCACCAGAGGATATACACTGACCTATTGTATGCCTCAAAAATCATGTCTCTGACAAATCATCCTCTTAACTCGACCATTCATGATGCATCCTCACAGCAACTCTTTTTAAAACGTCCATCTATTCCCATGCCGTTCCCTCTCAGAGTGAGAACAGAAGCTTCTGAGCTAGCAGTGTCATTCTCATATATTCACAAGACACCGATCATTGATTTTATTACACCATGGCAGGCCAGGGATGTTTCCTGTGACCTGTCTTGTGTGCAGTTCGACAAAAACCGGGCACCAAGGGAAGCTATTATGCAGCATTTCCTCTTCCTGCAGGATAAGTACCAGTGTGCAGAGTTTTACTCCGACGCATCAAAGACAGCTGATGCTGTGTCTTGTGCTGCCCATGGACTGAACTTTAACATGGCAAAAAGAATGAACTCACACAACAGCATTTTTACAGCTGAAGCACACGGCATTTTACTTATTTTAGACCACATTGTCCAACATCAAATTCCAAAGTCCATAGTTTTTACAGATTCTCTTAGTGTTGTACGTGCACTTTTGTCCAGAAAACGCTCAAAAAATTATGTAATCAATCTTGTTTTTAAGGCCCTTATGGCGGCATACTCATCAAGTCTTGAAATAACAGTATGTTGGGTTCCTGGCCATTGTGGAATAGCCGGGAATGAAACCGCAGATGAAATGGCCACTGCTGCTACACTCTTGAATTCAGTGGGCATAGCAACACTGCCGTACACAGATATGAAGCCACACACCAGACACCAACTTCACAACACATGGCAAACACACTGGAGTTAACAGACAGATAACAAGTTACACGTAATAAAACCACACTTGGGACCATACGCTACTGACTCACACAACAGACACATTGAAGTTACCTTAGCTAGGTTGCGGATAGGCCACACACATGTAACATACTCACACCTGCTCACTAGCTCTCCAAAACCTGTGTGTAGCATGTGTGGGGAGGGCCTATCCGTAGTCCACATCCTAATAACATGCAAGGCACTCGACACAACAAGACACAGACACTTCAAGGAACTATACAGACAACACTTTCCGCTACACCCTTCCTTGTTTTTGGGTGACAATGCCATGGTCTCTGTGCAACGCGTTTTTAAATATTTGTCTGACGTTAAGTTTTTAAAAAACCTCATTTCCTATCATGCGTAATCAAAACTGGCCCTATACACCAGCCATCACCATTGCCGTTGATTGATTTTACTGCTGTTATTTTGGCTTTAGTAGCCACTATTTTCTTTTACATACTTTTGTTTCGCGCTCTTTGCCCCAGGTGGCCTTGCGCCAAAAAACTCCAACCATCATCATCATCATCCAATAGTTCGATATAGCTGAAGCCGCCTATGAAGGGTTTATTTTCGGCGAATTCGCAATACGCGGGAATCGCCCCCGCCACCGGGTGTGCAGTAACCAACAAAATAGAGTATGTCATTACCATGCACGAAACCATCGACTTACTGCAAATGACAAAGAAACTTTCCACTTTAACTGCCTACTTCCAAAAAAGCGGTGATTTTTGTTTCTCCTTTTGTTTTGGCAGCGTCAACTAACACAGAATTCCTTATACGAGACATTGTTTTTACCAGTTCGTACCCGTGTCCTCCAATGTCGAATAAATTCTGGCGGAGGACACCGACTGCCGGAAGCGCTTCATTAGGCGTTGGACGGCTATCACTCGCGACACCCTGTGCCTCCGTGGTGCTTTCCATCAGCATTACGACGGTGCTGCGGACGGTGTCCGCGTCCGTGGGCCTTACAGTGACGGCAAAGTCGTCGTCGACACTCAGGAAATTTTCGAAGGACACTCCGTTCGACACAGCATCGGAAACGTTGGCCCGCTGCCGTCTTGGTCCAGACTCACTGACTGGGCGCGTACCTTCGTAAGTTCGGCGCGTAGGAAACAGTTACTGAAAGTGTCGGGCGTCATTTCGCTCTATACGATGAGCAATGTCTCAATCGCGGCCTTTCTTTAGTGGTGCGGAATAATCTCAATAGCCGCTCCGAGACAATGCATTTTGGCGGCCATTCTAGGCAAGCCGAGTTCGATATATCAGATGTGAACTCCGTTATAAGGAACATGTTTCGCGTGTATTTCCCTGACTGATTTATTTTGGTTCGATATAGAGCATTATTCGCTCTATCCGGTTCGTTGTAGTGGGATTTCACTCTAATAGGTGAAAAATAGCTAGCTTGAGTTCTTTATATTGGTTCCTCCAGGAATCCGCAATGCTTTCGTCACTGTTACAGGCTAGTAGCATGTCTTCTAGAGGGATTTTCACCACCTCTTGTCGCGCCACTGCAATAAATGTTCTTCGATTGAAAATGGTTGAACCACCGGGGAAGTGCTACAGGTCGGGCAACAGCTCTGCTAAACGCAGTCGCATCACGCTTCCTCGCAACTGTAACCACCACCACACCGCTGATGCGCGTCGGGCTCCACCGCTCGACATGCTCGAGTCGCAAGTGGAAATGCGCCTTTACGGGTTCCCAGACCTGGAATGGCACCCCATTCAGTCGCTATCAACGCAAATTGCTTTTGTCACCCTATTCCTCCCCGTACTTCTCCGTTTGCACCTCGTTTCGTTTCCTCGCTTCTCCGTCGTCTTTTCGACCATTTCCACCGTCATTTCCGACACTAAGTAAGTAGTCACGATAAATTACGACTAATGCCCTCCAAGTTACGACTAGAGCCCCTTAAAAAATTACGACTAGAGCCCCTTAGGGCCTCGAGTTGTCGACGTAACCTGTTGTCGTCGTTGTCGTGAATCGTCTCATGTAGTCGCGGTACCCTTGCGAGAACGTAACGCGCATTAAACAAACCGACTAGGACACTCGTTTTCCAGCGCCTCGCATTATAACGCTTCGTGCTCAGAGACAGGAGATTTTATAGCAAAGCTTTACACCTCTAACTACAACGGTTTCATCTCCGGATTTCGGTTTGGTTTAGAAGGCCCGGGTTATTTTGGTCTTATTACATGAATTATTCACTCGCCGAATTTACGCGCTATGAAACATTTGGCAACACAAATTTGGGGAAACTGACATAAGACAACTTATATACCAATCGTGAACTACGCGCGTCACCTCAAGCATTCTTTAAACAAACTTCCCTTCACACACGCCACCGTTATAAATCGAAGGTGTGATTTCATAACGAAACCAACATCTTTAAAATATGCGCACTTTTATTCGCACGCCACAGTAATGCAACTGGTCTACCACCGCATTTTGCTACTATAACGAGCGTTATAAAGTTGAAATGTACTCTTTCAGCAAAGGCGTTTCCGAAATTGCGGTAAACCTGGTATTTTAAATTGACAAAATTCACATCGCTTCCAGGCTTTCCGGATATTGCAGTCATTACGCCAAAATAGCTGGTGAAGTTGCAAAACTTTCACACGTTTTTTTCGTCTTGTGAGTGCCCTAATAAAATCACTGGTGAATGACCGACCAGAAATAAATGTAAGTGTGCACAACGTTTCCCTCTCGCGAACCCCACCTCAAAACCCTATCAACCTCATCCGGAGGTGGTTGTTGTGAAATAGATATTAGCATTACCGCATAATCCGTTCAGGCGCTTTCGCACTCTCATTATTCAACGTCTCTTTTCATTGTTACGTAGTTGCTTGAGTTACGATCGACGTCAGTAGGCAGTTAACTTCACAGATGGCCAAACTCTGAGTTTAAACTTTTTCACCGCCAAATATGCTTATCTGTAGCATCAAGTTTACCTGGGATGCACAGGTCGTCGTAGCACGAATTAGCTAGAACAAACTTCGCGTTCAAAATCGCTTCAGAATGTCAAATGGGGTCGTCTTTTTAAAATCCAAATATACTGACATATTTATGTTTTATGGAATCCCGAATACAGCTATGATTGAACCTACCCACCAAAGACATGCAGCCTATTGCTTGGGTATTTTTATTACCAAGCTAACCTTCGCTGCAAAGGAAGTCTTTCTCTGACATGTACACTCACCCTCGGCTTGATCACCATAACCCCGGACAAACTAGTTTTTGTTTTTTTTGTTTTTGGGGAGGCGTGTATCGGAGCGCTGCTATTTTTGAACGGACGGTTGAGCATTACTTGTTCTGGGTGGGAGAATGCCAACGGATTATCGAGCTAGGTGGAAAAATGGTGCGGTGTACTCGCCATTTCTTGTCCAGGTGCCATATTCAGGGCTCTCGATTTGATAGAATTTTGCTTGAGTGACTGGCGGTTTGAGGAGCACACACGCACATCCTAAGGCGCGCTCGTCGATTCGCCGCCTCTGCGATGCGGACGTGGCTCTTTCTTTGCTGCTTCCCCAACATACCCTGGTAATGTGAGAGTTGATAAGGCACTACTTTTTTTTTTAAAGCGGCGTTGGTGCTTCCAGGCTACCGCATTCGATTTCTTAAATTGCACAGAAGTAATGGCACCTAGCGCCACGCACTTTTTTTTGCTTTCAACACTGACGACATTGGTCTGATCTGCTTCCACTAGTAATCTCCATTGAAACTTTCTGGCTTTGAGTTGAGGTCTTTTTCCTATAGTGACGGTCTATCTTGAGCCCCTGTAATGCTGTCCTTTATTTGAAATCAAGAGATATTTATGCGAAATGATTTTAAATTTGGGCTGATACCCATGGTTTTATAAATAAGTTTTAGGCTGGTTAACTCGCAGTGTGCAGCATATCAAGCATTTAATTCATGCCTTCTGCCGTACGGAAAGGGGCGTTTCTGTAATGCTGACAAAATGGAATGCCGCCGGGAAACTGCGGTTTTGAGGAGGGAATTGTTGCGGGAGTTTCAAACAGTGGCTTTATGCCCATGGACTAACTTTCAACGGAGGAGCTGAAGTCTGTATTTCGGTATTGCAGGAGAAATGCAAAACAAATGCGGAGCCCTTGTGAAAACATGTCTCGCAGGGACCGTTGAGCGTTCCTGGCACGCGCACTCGCTTTAGCCGAAAGAGGCAGTCGTCAAGCGCTAACGTGCATGTAGTTCTTGGCAAGAGGAACACGGCGATCTAAGTGCATAGGTCCATGGCTACTACTAGCACAGCGCAGAGCAACGGCGGTACATACAAACAATTTAACACTTGTAGAAATGCGTGCTAATGCGTCCTTCAGTGCTCAAGTACAAAAAAATCGTGCAGCTTCGGTATGGTTTAAGCCTTGAACAAACTTGTTGCAAGTTTCGCCAGTCGAGCTGGTGGGCGTCTAGAATGCAGGGGATTGGTCAAGCTTTAAACGACACCGTTAACAAATGCCCATGCGACGTCGCCTGAATTCACAAAAGTTGCTGTACAAAGAGGGAGACGAGAGATTATACCAGCCGTTACTTGGAATTCGCTGGGGCGGCGGCCTGAACGCAGCAGCGTCGGCCACGACCGGGCTAGAGCAGTGGTCAGCCTTGTCGGCCGGTCAGTCTTGCCTCCCATAAACCCCTTAGTGCACAAAAACACACCCAATACACGCAAATACACCACACCCGCATGGCAGTCGGATGCGTACGAACGAGCGTTTCTCTGCCCAAAGCCCAGCATTGCTGAGTCATTGAGGCGCATGCCGGACGACGCACTCATAGCTCCGCCCACTGAGCCGCAAACCACGGATATAAACATAACGGACACTAGCGAGGTCCCCCCGATAAAAAATAGCGAAGAAGAGTCTCCCACCCCCACCAACCTCTAATGCACAAAAGCGCGAACTGAACAATCTCTATAGCAAACGACATATAAATTATAATGAGGCTCCAAAAAGGATTATAAAATATCCTGCCTCTGCCGGTACCACTTGCGTATAACCAGCCTTTGCCAATTGTGAAATAAATGAATAGGCCAAACGGCTAGAGAGGCAAATGCTACTAAGCGACACCACAGCCAGGAGAGCGGGCCCGGGGAGACTCCCCTGATCTCCCCTGGGAAGTAGCAGGAAGGGTTGGGATGAGGGAAAGGGAAGTGGGAGAAGGGAAGGGGTTATGGGAAATAGGAAGGGATTGGGGACAGCGGTCTTTTGTTCTGCTCCTTGATGTCCGATTCCTTTTCAGGACTGAGTTGACTCAGAGAGGGCATCAGACAGTGCCAATATTGCCAATCTTGCGGCCCCTGCATGGGGTAACCGCTACCCGTTGGGCTTGTGAGCTTTGCCCCGACCGTCGAAGACAGGAAAGTCAGCCTAGCTTGAGGGCTGGAAGCGTAGTTCCTCCCAAACCTTCGGATCAGCTGCCGGAGTTTACTCATGGTACACAGTCGATGGTCCTCAGAAGCAACTCTGCACTCTCGCCCATAAGACTTCAGGTGAAGGCGGCTTGTCCAAGGCCGTCGGCTTAGTTCGCCCCTGAGACATTAGGTTACAAGGGTTTGTCAGTCCCTCGGCCAGCGACCACTCCGCACTTGGGCCCCATATCGCATTGTAGGTTACAGAGGTTGCGCAGCCCCCGGCCTCTACATACGGACTGTACGGTTGAATGCAGTATTTGCTGATGGTAACATTGAACTCCGAGCCTCCTCTCACGCTGCATTACAGGGGCACGTTACTACCCCCGGCCGTTGGGTCATAGTGGGGGAATTAGATCAACCCCGAGCCAACAGGAGTCATAGTTACCTGGACCGCCCATTGCTGGGACTGGTATAACTTTGCGCTCTCGCCCCGAGACTTCAGGTTACAAGGGGTCATCCATCTCCCCTGGCGTGACGGACCGGCCTGCATTTAGGCTCCCTCATGCGTTGTGGGTTACAGGAGTTGCGGCGCTCCCAGCCTCACATACAGACTGTACCGCCCGCCCCTGAGACTGCGGTTACAAGGGATCGTCAATCCCTCGGCCAGTCACCGGTTCGCATTCAGGACCCCTCTCGCCTTGTGGGTTACAGGGTTCGCTCCGCCCCGGCCTGTAGGCGAACTGTACACGTGAGCGCAATAGTTAGCAACGTTGACCCTCTGGCCTCCTCCCGCGCTGGATTACAGGGGCGCGTTACCACCCCCGGCCTTGGCTTTCTCTCACGCTGGATTACGGGGGCTCGTTACTTCCCCTAGCCAGAGAGGGTCATAGTTGATCGACCGTGACCACTTTAGGCCCCAACTGCTTCACCAAGAGAGTGTTTAGCACGCAGCCACCACCCCTTGCGAAGGACCTGATTCTCGTTGACCAGGAACCTCCGAGGCGGCAGCCAGGAGCACTATTCCCGTGCTGAAGGTGCGGTGTCCTCGAATTTCGAAGGACTCTTTTCTGCGGAACTCCCCGTCCTCCTGCACTCTCGCCCCCGAGACGGGTTACAAGGGCCGAAACCCTCAGCCTGCAGACCAGTTCGCCTCAAGGCCCCTTCCAAGCACTGGTTACAGAGGTTCGCAACACCCCCGGCCCCATGCTGGTATACCCCTTGCTTCAGCAATGGTGCGCCCAGCATGGACGAACTGTACTGCGTGAGCGCAGTCGCACTTCGCAACATAGACCCCCGGGCCTCCTCCCACGCTGGATGACAGGGGCGCGTTACCACGCCCAGCCTTTGGCCTCCTCCCACACTGGATTACGGGGGCTCGCTACTTCCCCTAGCCAAAGAGGGTCTCAGTTGATCCGCAGAAATTTCAACCGCGAATTTTTCCGAATTACCATTCCAAGCACCAACCTCGGTAGCCACCCAGGCTGTCCGGGCCTGCGTCCGCATCACGCATCGGTGTTCTTGGAAGGCACTTGCCCTCAAAGTACCTTGGGAGCCGCTGCAAACTGCCTTGGGCGTTGAATACCCAATACAGTGGGCCTGGTACACCACTGACTCCTGCCGTTGCGACTGACCAAAGCAGGACAGCCGAAACCGACCGACACAGCCCAGTGCGCCGGCAGGGGGGGCCACGAGCAGGCCGGCAGTAAGATTTCCCCCCTATAGCAAACGACAGTGCGCTCTCGTCGTTAATAACAATGACATCGATTTCTCGGAGCTGAAGACCCAAGTCAGTGTGATCCCCGGTAAACTAGAAGCCACCACCAAAGCGGCAGAGGAGTTGGAGAAGAACACAGAGCCCAACTAGACCTTATGATGAAAAAAATCAATCTATCGCTGAAAGCCATACAGCAATCTCAACAGGACACCCAGAGGCACTTAGATGGCCTAGAGTCAACACCCTCCGCGGCACACCAATTTACGCCACCCCACTTGCATCCCTACGTTTCGGATGCCAACGAGCGCCAGCGCACTCTACACAGCAATAATAGGGATAGCTGAACCACCGGCAACATCGAACCTTTCCCCTCCACGACCATGTAATAACCCAGCCGATGACATTCGGGTTTGTCAATGGAACTGTGGAGGACTCCAAATCAAAAGAGGACTGCTCCTCGAACACCTGCAAAATGCTTCATGCAAGCCCAACGTAATTCTATTACAGGAAACAATCACATCGGCTCGTGTTACTGGGCACCAAACATTTGATACCGCTTACATACTGGACAACGCACTCAAGAGAGCCACAGTGGTGAACAAATCACTAACGGCCACCGAGATGCACGCGCACGCCGACGACAGCCTGCACACTTTAACCACTGAAATCATACCGCAGCCTACAAAAAAACGGAGTACGCCGCAGACAATATTCATAACAAACCTGTACAGTCCGCCGCGGGCGTATGGAGCAAACTTCAATCGAATATTGAAAAAAATCCAAATAAGCGCGTTTGGCAAATTATCGGGGGTGACTGCAACGCTACGCATGCGGAATTGGGTTACAACCGCATCACTGCGAAGGGACGTAAATTTGACGCGCTCGTCTATAAACACGGCTACACGCTGCCAAAGATATCAACCAACCTACCAGAGAAGGACACTCGTCCGAAAAAGACACCACCTTTAACCTTACCCTGTTCAAAGGACAGTACACATGCCAGTGGAGCAAATCCCAAGAGTCACACATGACCACAATATCATCGAGACTCGCGTCGAAGTAGCCAACCTCAAGCGCCGGGGAAAGCAAGTGAAGCTTATACATTGGCACAGCTTTCGTTCACAGCAAGCGGAACAATCTCCAACCACTTTAGACGGCTGGATAAATTAATTAAACGGGAGGCTCGTAAAATTTACCACTGTAGTACAGACAACAGAAGAGCACCCGGACATCGACCCTCACCTCTTTTATCTCTGGGAAGCCCGGAGAGGACTCGTGAACAGTTGGAAGAAGAATAATCGCAACCGCAAGCTCAAAGACAGTAGCTAAACTATCTGTTGCAGTACAGCAATACGCTGAATCTCTCGCACGAAACAACTGGCACTCATTGTGCGAACGTCTCACTTTGAGACTAGGAAAGCGCACCACTTGGGCTCTACTGCGGGCTCTCATTCAACCTAATGAGACGAAGGCGGATCAAACCAACGACGTCCTCCGTCTCTTGCATCAGCAGGGCGTAGAGCCCGATGTGCAGATTCAACAGCTGTCGCCAAATACGTACCTGCCGCAGACGCGCCGCGTTACAGGGACTACACTCGACTCTAGCCGGATGAAACTGAAAGGTACGCCGACATCACGGTAGCTGAAGTCCAAGCAGCGTTAAAGTAGCTAAGGCGCAACGCTACTCCAGGCCTGGAAAAAATCGCTTAGAAATTACTCCGCAACCTAACAGACAGGGACTGCGAATCACTTACAGATTATATCACCATTTCAAAGCTGAGGAAGACGCTCATCTGATATAATCTGCGACCAATATCCCTCACATCTTGCCTCGGCAAACTGATAGAGAAGATAGTCCTACGCCGGCTCACAGACATCTAGAATGCAAGAACGCCTTCCCTCACACAGTAAGTGGTTATTCATAATGCACATCCACGCAAGACTGTCTCCTGCAGCTCAAAAAAGACATCCTGGATGACCATAACTCGGCGCAGATGCGAGAATACTGTCATCGGGCCTATTGAAAGCTTTTGATAATTTCGCACATGACCTTGTCCTTCAGAATTAGAATCTAGAAAACACGAATTGTGACCAGAAAATGTACAAACACATTAGATATTTTATTGTGGACCACAGCATAAAGCTCACCCTCGGACCCTATGAATTTAGCATTCACCAACCCCCAAACAGAGGCACACCGCAAGGCTCCTTCTTTTTTGCAATGCTTTTCAATCTTGCCATGAAGGGTCTCCCCAAAATGCTCGCTCGCATACCTTGCGGTAAACATTAAATTTATGCGGACGGCATCAAAATACGGACCAACCAAGGATCCCCGGCTGAAATAAAGCAGGCGCTACAAGACGCTGCTGATGCAACCGCAAGCTACGCGACCCCGGCCGGCCTCTCTTGCTCACCCGAGAAATATGAATTCTTGGTGGTCACGAAGCACATAACGTATCAGAAACAAGAAGAACGGTACATCACCATAGAAGCCTGTCCATTTCCCTAACGCTCTCATATCAGGGTTCTTCGTCTCACGATCAAAAGCAATGCCAAAGACACTATGACCATACGGAAGCTGCTAGATCAAGGGACACCGTTGATATATATGCTACGCAGCATGGCCAGTCGGCACAAGGGAATGCGAGAGGCCAACCATGTGCGATTCAGCGCAGCACTCATCGACTCCCGTATATTGTATCACCTCCAATATCAAAATGCCACGAAGACGGAACTCGAACGCATAAATGTAGCTCGAAGGAAGGGCTTAATTCAAGCACTGGGAGTGCCGCAATATACATCGACACAAGCGCTCCATGCCGCAGGAGTCACACACACATTGGAGGCGCTTCTAAGTGTGCAGCGCCTAGGACAGTTCCACCGACTGCGTAGCACCGACTAAGGCAGGACCATCCTCCGTGATCTCGGCTCCTCTGCGGATCCGCCACCATCCACATTGCAGGAAGAAAGTTGCCTCTCTCTTTTACACCGAGCACGCATCACTATCGCTCCCTTGCCAGAGAACATGAACCCCGACCGGCATGCTGAACGCCGCCACATCAGGACCAATGTCCTCTCAAAAACGCTGTAGCGCTTCGGCCCCGTCAGGCAAGTTTGCTACGTTGACGCACATCCTGGAGAGGATCATGGCGGCATCACGGTTCTCTTCGAACGCCTAAACTGCGAACTTGTCACGACCGAACCAGACGTGCAAGCAATCCACGACATAGAAATTCGATCTATTGTCCAGGACATATACGCCGCTACCACCCATATATTTCGTCCCGAAACACCCATCATCATGGTCACCGATTCCCAAGCCACCTGCACACAATTGATCATAAATGACCTGCACCACCACAAAGCCCGCCTCATCAAAGATGCGCTCCACTACAAACCGTACCCCATCCACATTATTTGTACTCCCGGGCACGAGGGTTTGGCAGGAAATAAGCGGGCACTTACGCTCACCCGCGCAACTATTTACGGGGCACCTGGCCAGCTCTCGTCAACCTTAAGCGATGCTGAGCTGCCTTTGAACCCGCGCGAATAGCTCGAGCCTTTTCGCGCGCAGCAGAAGGTACATACGTCCCAACATCGTCCACTCACTATGCGGCGGTCCGTCCTACTGCAACAGATACAGGCTAACATATTACCTACTGAGCAACTCACACATTGCTTTCAAAATTTACTAAGCACTGCTACGTGCTCGTTCTGTGGAGGTAACCCTGACATATTCCACACTATATGGGCCTGTGATCGACATATAAAGTTAACCCGAATCCCGAATCTATCTCTGGCATCCTGGGCGGCAAGTGTGGCTTACCCCAGCTCTCTGACACAGCTCCTTCTGACCTCCAGAGCGGCGGAAGCCATGGCCACAGCTTCCCAAGACAGCGCCCTGGACTGACGGTGCTTAGGAAAGAAAATAAAGTTTTATTTTTTTCCTACCTTGAGCAATCTTGGTGACAGTATTGGCGACACCGCGGCCTCGAGCCCCCACAATAACTGTAACCTGCCTTGCTGATGTGTTCAAAGGTTAAGGGTAATAAACCACAAACGGTGGCCGAAGGAGCCCAGGTCAAGGTCCTGGCCAAACTTATACCACCCGCCGACGGTTGGTACTCAACACCGCACTTCCCGCCGTTACCAATTACACGCCCAACGCCTATTACGCAACCTGTACCCCCCCCCCAGTTCTCGTCTAACTCATGAGGCTGCGTGCCTCATTCGGCAGGCTCAAACCTCCTCACTCCCCTCCCATCACATTCTTCACTGCACATCCTTCCTGTCCCACCTGCTCTTCCTACCCACCCATCCCTCATTCTTATTGGGACTGCACCCCGCCATCTTTTGACCCATCCCTCACCTTCATCCCCTCCTTAAAGCTCCGGCTGTCTCCCCCGCCGACAGCGAACATCAAAGCTGCCCAGGAAGCTCTCTACAAACACGTGCACCGGGTCTGCACGGATATTCTGGAGTACTACGTGGATCAGGTGAATTAAACTTTCAAATTAGGACCTGGACTTAGGTCCTGCAGAAAATAAAGATTGTTATCTCTCTCCGGCGAATGGGCTCCCTGTCGGTTTACCAGGCAGGGAGCTCCGGGACATTTCTAGCTATCAGCATGACGAGAACGAAGAAAGTACCCCCGTCCTCTGCTTTTACACTGTAGCATATCGTTTCTTCAACCCCCCGACAATTATCGGTTCCTAAAAATGGGCCACAACGAAGAAAATTGCTCTCCTCTTCTTAGTGTCTCTGTTCCCACACCTGAGAACTACTCGCGTTTTTAAGTTATTGAGTCTCTTGAAAAAAGCCTGTCACCTCACAATCCGTGTTCCTTATTTCGGCATTTCTGGAAAATGTAATCGGGCCGTCGTAGAAAGCTAAGGAGCAACTAACTGGTGAAGCTCTTGTAGTGAAGTCCCCAACGACCTTCAGGCCCCGAAACTAGTGAGTGAAAACCGAATAGGCGAACTGGGCATCAAGGTCACGCCTCATCGCAGCCTCAAGCGCTTTCAGGGTGTGATGTCGGAGCCAGATCTGGCAAACGAGAAAGATGTCAATCTCCTTGAAACCCTGCGCAACCGAGGTGTAATGGCGGTTAGGCACATTACCATCAGAAGGGATGACAAGGAAATACCAACTAGGCACATAATCCTCACATTCGACCGGCCCACTCTTCCAGGTCACATCAACGCAGGCTTCATCAAAGGCTCCGTCCAAGCGTACATCCTGAATAAGCGACGGTGATACAAGCGCTAGCTGCTCGAGCTCGGTACTAACTCTCGTCGGGACCAACCAACCTGCGCCAAGTTACCCCAACACCATCTCACTAATTATTCTACATCTAATCAATTCCTCTGCGCCAAATGCCAAGGACTTCACGCTGCATATTCGCGATCTTGCGAACGGTTCTAACTGGAGTTAAAAATAATCAACCTCAAGGTAACGGAAAATGTCCCCTTCCCACAGGCGCGAAAGAGGTTAGCCTCTTCCCCCTGGGGATGTACGCCGACGCGGCTCGCCTGGGGACGTAGCGTCGTCTCGTTTCGGCGGGAATCCCAGTACTTTGCTGAGCCAGCAGCGGCTGTGGTGGCAACCACACCACTTGGGGATACTGCTACATTCACTGCTTGCGCTCCATCTGCACAAAGCACACGCGGGGGCACGGAAGATATGGAGACGAAGGCACCCGGGGCACTTCCTACCCACACCGTAACGTCTCTGCCACCTGAGGCGTTCCAGACGCACTCGGTGGTCACGGCTCCAACGAAGTGCACCGGAAAGAATGCCAAGTCAAGGGGTGTGATTCGCAGGGAGCGTGATGTTTTCGGATGACGTCATGCACGTAGAGCCGTTCTGGCTTGCATCACAGTGAAATCAACGTCCTCTGGCGTCCAGGTCAGTACAGAAGGTGAAAAAAACCCCTACCAAGAGTTCAAGCCCCCCAACGTCGACATACAAGCACGCACATATTCTAGATGCTCTAAACTTAAATAATTGGAAGAGAAATTGCCAGGGAATAGAACTACTGATGCCTTCCTAAAATCTTGAGGATTCCTATGAGTTATTGAATTCCAATCAGCCAAGGGTGATGTGCCTCCAAGAAATCCATTGAAACTCGGGCAAACAAATTTCTTGAATAGTTACATGATATTTACGAAGGACAGTGATGGGGGTGGTGCGTCCTCAAGCGGTTTGGCCAGCATTGCCCGAAAGTCCTTGGCGCGCCAAACTGTCCATTTACAGACCATCCTACAGGTTGTGGCCATTCGTACCATAATCTCTAAAAGGTTATAATACAAAGCTCCCTTTACATCCAACCTAACTTCCAGCTACCGAGCTCGGATTTTGAAGGTCTGGTAGATCCGTTACCCGAACGTTTAATTCTCATAGGGAAACTTATGGCTCCCAATTCTCTATGGGGCTCTTCTCGCACGCATGCCCGTGGTCGCCTGATAGATAAGTTCATAACATCCTCGGGAGCATGCCTTTTCAACAAAGAACAGCCTACATACCATACTTTAGGACACAATAAATACTAACATCTTGACTTGGCTATCGGTGGTTCAATTCTCTTTCCATGCCTTGACTTCAGTCAGGGCACGGACCCATATGATATTCACTATCATATGGGTGAATGATAGTGAATATCATTCACTTCCCCCCTTCGCTAACAGATATAGGTAAAAGCCCATGCAGTTCATCTTCACAGAACAGGTTCAATGACGGAAGAGCAAACTGTAATACAATTCCAGAGACATCTAAACTACGCTAAACATCCATAAGACAGCTACACGTTGAAGCAGCAAACCAACTCATCACGGGGCACATCCTCGACGCTGCTGCTAAGTCCATTCCCCACACCTCTGGTGCCCAGCCTAAACACAAGGAGGCCATGGTGGAATAAGGATGTAGGCGAGATAAAGACGCCCAGAGCAAGGCGTGGGGTATCAGTCGACGGTACCCCACGTTGGATAAGCTCCTTTTGTTCAAGCGGGTAAAGACGTTTGGAAAACTTATGCGCCGTGGCGCAAAACGAGAGTTGCCGCACATTCGTGACCTCCAATAACTCAATCGCCCTTACAAGCTGTTATGTTCGTATATTCCACTGTACTACAAAGCGAGAGGCTGCAAGCGAGTGGCCGCCTGTGCCCGACACTGCCCCGCTTCTCGGGCGCGGGGAAAACGAGGGGGAGGGCGATCTCTTAGAAACAATAAACGCTCCCCCAATTTCTAGCGTGGGAAGCCAGTCGTCTCTACGCCAGAATTGCGTCTGCTTCTTCTTCGCGACGCTAAGCGCTGCCACCCTGTCTGGACGACTTCCTAATGTTCTAAGTTCCGGTGTTTCCCCTGAAACTATCACAACAAAGAGCGTGTTCTCCGAAGGTTCTGATACCCTCAAGGGAGTGAAAGCCAAGCTATTCGTAAACGACGGTGTAGTTCCAAAGTTTTTCAAGCCCCGCACGATTCCGTTCGCATTTCAGGACAGGGTTGCAGAAAAACTGGAAAAAATGCCGCGAGAAGAAGTACCCGTACCTGTCAGACCGTCTGAATGGGCAGCCCCGATCGTTCCAGTTGCGAAGGAAGGCGGCAGGATTCGCGTGTGCGAAGATTTGAAGCTGACGATTAATCCTGTCGCGGTGTTAGAAAAGTACCCAGTGCCGAGAGTCGAGGACCTGTGGGCCAAGCTTTCCGGAGGTCAGAAGTTTACGAGGCTTGATTTGAAGGATGCGTACCAACAAGTGAAGCTGGAGGAAGAATCCAGAATCTTGGCACGATCAACACGCCGCAAGGCCTTTTTAAGTACACCAGACTTCTCTTCGGCGTTTCCTCAGCTCCAGCCATTTTTCAGAGAAAAATGGACAACTTGTTGCAAGCCTTGCCTCACGTCGCTGTGCATTTCGACGACATCATTGTGACCGAAAAGAACGCGCCGAGCACTTCACAAATGTGAACCGTGTCCTGCAACGCCTCGAAGATGCATGCCTGAAGCTTAAGCTCGAAAAATGCACTTTCCTCGCCAACGAGGTGGAGTACCTCGGACGCGACATCGACGCAGAGGGCCTGCGCCCAACACCGAAGAAAGTTGAAGCCGTCTGGAAGGCGCCAAGTCCCGGGGACGTCCGGCAGCTGCAAAGCTACCTGCGGCTCATCAACGTGTACAGGCGTTTTCTACCAGCCTTGTCATCAGTGCTCCGACCGTTGTACTTGGTGCCAGTGGAAAACGCGCGGTGGAAGTGCACAGCGAAAGAGGAAGAAGCTTTCAATAAAAGCAAGGAGCCGCTGACTTCCGCACCCGTCCTAAAGCAGTTCGTTCCGACAAAGCCCATCGTCTTTAGCTGCGATGCTTCTCCGTACGGCGTGGGAGCTGTTCTTGCACAGCCAGACGAAACTGGAGAGCACCCAGTGGCTTTTGTATAGCGTAGCCTTCTGCCAGCAGAGCAGAAATACAGCCAACTTGACAAAGAAGCATTGGCCATAATATCTGCAATCACCAAGTTCCATCAATACCTGTGGGGCCATGATTTCGAGGTAGTGACGGATCACAAACCATTGATGGAACTGCTGGCACAGGACAAACCGATTCCGGACCCGTCATCGCCCCGATTGATCAGATGGGCAATACGCTTTCGGCGTACAGATACCAGCTCATCTACCGACCGGGAGCGTGTATCAGCAACGCCGACGCCTTGAGCCGGCTGCGGCTACCTGCACAAAATCGTACGTCCCAAAGCCCTCAGATATCTTTATGCTTGAAGGATCCTGTCCACGACTCCTGTCTCCTTCGACTATTTCGAAGGCACCCCTTCGTGACCCCATACTGTTTCGTCTGTTTCGAGCGTTAATGTCAGGTGACGAGATTCCGCAAGGAATAGAATGGTCGTGGTTTGAAAAGTGCCAGACGGAGTTCAGCGTTCACGAGAACTACGTTTCGCAGGGTGCCCGTGTTTTTATTCTTGAGTCCCTGCAGGCAGACGTTCTAAGCTTGCTCCACGAAACACATCCAGGAATGGAGGAAATGACAACAGTCGCGCGAAGCCACGTGTGGTGGAACGAACCTGACCAAGACATTACCGACAAAGCGAAGCACTGCCAGGAGTGCCAAGAAAACTAGCGCATGGGAAGGAGAGTTCAATCGACTCCGTGGTCGTTCCCTAAAAACCCGTCGTCGCGACTACATGTGGACTTCGGCGGGCCATTCAAAGGTCATTACTTCTTTGTTTTGGTCGACGCGTTTTCAAAATGGGTGGACGTGGTCCCAGTGACTTCACCATCTGTGAAAGTACTATCAAGTGCCTGCGGAAAATATTCTCCACACATGGATTGCCAGATATAATTGTATCTGACAACGGCACTGCGTTTACCAGCGACAAGTACGCTGACTTCCTCGTTCGCAGCGGAATTCCCAGAATTCTCGTTCCCCCCTACCATCCTGCTTCGAACGGTGCCACCGAACATGTCGTCCAAACCATCAAGTCGAAGCTCAAGAAAGCTCTGCCGGGGGATTTTCAGACGAGCACAAACCGCATACTCCTCTCCTACAGGACCACGAAGCACTCGTTCACAGGGTCGACACCCTCTGAGCTCCTCATGGGATGAGAACTTCAAACAGCTCTTGACCGGCTACATCCAAACCTGCGAGCAGAGGTGGAGTTTAAATAACTCAAGCAGAAGCTTCGCTGCGACGAGAATGCCCGCAAGGCACGCATGCCTTCGCCCGGAGAGCCTGTATTCGCACGAAACTGTCGCTAGGCCCCGCTTGGGTTCCTCGAACTGCCCGCAATTCTGCACGCTCGTCTTCAATTGAGATAGAGCTGCAAGACGGGACAGTCTGGAGCAGACATGGGGACCACGTTCGACCCGGCATTGCCCCCTGCATTATCTCCGATGACGAAGAGCCGCCAAAAACCACACTTGAAGCTGCCGAAAGGTCAGACTGACGCCGGAGGCCACCCAACCCAGGATCTACTGTTTATGCCGACGCCTCAGCCGCCGAGGATCGTTCGCCAGCCCAGCCCCGCTTCACAAGCAACGGGGCCAGACACGGAATTGAACCGCAAGAGGGGCCGGACCGCCATCATCGGCGCTCGCGCCGACGACGGAAAACCACCACCTATTACGCACAGTGAAGACAGGCTCCCCAAGTGGTGAACCAATCAATTGGGGGAGGAGTGTTATGTTCGTATATTCCGCTGTGCTACGAAGCGAGAGGCTGCAAGTGAGCGGCCGCCTGTCCCCGCCACTGCCCCGATTCCTGGGCGCGGGGCAAACAAGGCAGAGGGCGATCTCTTAGAAACAATAAACGCTCCCCCTATTTGGCGTAGAGACGCTACGCCAGCATTGCGTCTGCTCATTCTTCGCGGCGCGCAGCGCTGCCGCCCTGTCTGGGCGCCTTCGTAACGTCCTAACTTCCGGGGTTTCCCCGGATACGATCATAACACAAGCTGTCTGTCTAAGCTCTTCGAGAAGATAACCAGGAGACGTGTACTTTCTTGAGTCAAAAAGTCTTCTGGAGAGCTGCCAGGCATGCTTCAGGGTGGGAAAATATACAAAGCATGAAATAGTAGCACTGGACTCCTGCAATAAAAATGCCTTTCTACTAAGCAAAATTGCATCACGGTGTTCTTTCATATTGAAAAGGCTTATGATAATGCAAGGCGCTATGACATCGTTAGAGACCTCATACACTTTGGTACATCAGGTAGCATGCTGAACACTCTTTCCAGTTACCTGACTTTACAAATATTTTGCGTCAGAGTTGGTTGGGCTCCTTCAATCGTGCACGTGCAGGAGGATGGCGTGCCTCAAGGTATCGTTTTGAGTTGCACCTTATTTATAGTCAAGATAAGTTTTGTTCCGAAGGCATTGCACCAACAATCTCTTGTTCGATGTATGTGGACGGCGTAGGAATATCTTTTAAATCGTGTAGTATGTCCATATGTGAAAAACAGATGTAGCTTGGGGAAAACAAGCTTGCTTGGTGGGCAGATCAAAAAAGTTTTAGGCTCAATTCTAAGAAACGTACCTGCGTCGTCTTCTCAAAGAGTCATGGTACCCAGCTCGACCCTCAAAAATAAGTGAAGGCTGACTTCATTACTGTAAAAGAGGTACACAATTTTTAGGTGTCGTCATAGACGAAAAACTCACATTCATTATTCACATCAAACAACTAAAACGTAAATGCTGCAAAGCAATATATGCCACAGAGGTCCTTTCACACCAATAATATGGCGTGGGCAAGTAACTCCTCTTAAGTGTTATCACAATCTTGGTGGGGTGCTGTTCGTACTATGGGAGTGTCATTTATCGGTCGCCATCAGAAACAGAGCTGAAAAGGGTACACCCAGAGCTGCACACGGGGCTTCGGTTCTCGTCGGGCGCTTTCCGCACTAGCCCCGTACAAAGACTACACGTCGAGTGCGATGAATGGTTCCTAGATTACCAGCAATCATCCATTCATCTTTGCGCTTTTAAAATTTCGTCAATAACCCGCCATCCTTTCAAACCTTTTATTTGTGATACACCGATGTCCAAACTTCTTCTGGATCGTCCATCTATTTCTGCTCCGTTCTCGCGTAGAATGAGACAGGAAGTGTCAGAATTATCTCTCCGGTTTTTATACAACTCAAAACCGCAAACGGCACCCAACCACGATTCCACCGATGTTCCCGGTAGAACTGAGTGTCCGTGGCACATGTTCTCTTCTAGAAAACCGAAATGAATCCAAAGCAGTTGGCCCTGATGGCATCTCTCCTCGTATTCTAAAGCGATCTGCGCCGCCAATTTCCCTATATCTTTATATAATTTATTCAAAATTCCTTTCAACGGGAACTCTACCCGAAGATTGGAAAATTTCGCATGTTGTTCCGGTTCATAAAGGTGGCTCAAAAAAAGATGTAACAAATTACCGGCCCATTTCATTGACGTCAGTATCATACAAAATTTTCGAACACATTTTATTCAAGCACATATTGACCCATCTTACTACTAATAATGTATTGATAAATGAGCAGCACGGTGTTCGTAAATGTTTTTCTTGTACGACGCAACTTGTAGAGTCTTTCACGAGCTGGCTTCCAACGTTGATGAAGGTGGGCAAACAGATGTGTGTTTTTAGATTTTCGAAAGGCCTTCGTTACCGTGTCGCACTCTCTTCTCCTCGCTAAATTACAGACTCTACATCTCGACCAAAATGTGCGCATATCTGGATATCCAATTACTTGCTGAACAGCCGTCAATGCGTGCTTTTAAATGGGAAGTGTTCATCCTATGTTAACGTTACATCAGGCGTGCCCCAAGGCTCTGTCCTTGGGCCGCTCTTATTTCTTATTTTTGTAAATGATATTTCTGTGGGTATTTCGTCGCGCATACGTTTATTTGCCGAAGATTGTGTTTTGTATCGACAGATTCGGAACGAAGGTGATGGTGCTTCTTTGCAGAACGATTTGGTTTGTATTATACGGTGGTGCCAGAAGTGGCAAATGACGTTGAACCCTAAAAAGTGCGTTCACATGCGTGTTTCCAAAACAAGAAACCAATAGTAACGGCGTACACCATAGATGCGCATACTGTTACTACCGAACCAACATGCAAATATCTTGGCGTTGTTTTGTCGCATGACTGCTCATGGAATGCCAATGTTGATCACGTTGTTGGTAGAGCGGCAAGGGCTCTAAACTTTATTCAGAAGAACCTACGATGGGCACCCCAAACATTAAAAAATACAGTCTACCTCACATGCATTAGACCGATTTTGGAATACGCATGTCCTGTGTGGGACCCGATGCAGTCGAACTTGATTGATAAGCTCGAAAAAATACAGAACAGAGCTTCGCCGTTTGTTTTAGGGCGGTACAAGCTGAGAGACAGCTGCACTGCTATGAAAGCTGAATTGGGTTGGGAATTGCTTTCTTTGCGCAGGAAAAAACTGCGTTTCAAGTTTTTCTTTTCTGTCTTTCATGGGAAGACTGGAATTGACCGTCACCACTATTTCAGTGAACCCAGTTACATATCTAGTCGACATGACCACCGACACAAAGGGAAAGAGTATCGTGCAAGAACAACCATGTTTACAATTGCTTTTTTGTGATGACCATTAGAGATTGGAACGGGCTGCAAGACAAGCAAGTGTGCTGTATGAACGAAGAATTGTTTTATTCCAGTCTGTAACCCCCCTGCTGTAACGCCTCTGTTGGCAGAGCGGGGCACTCACCTAATAAAGAATAAAAATAAAGAACTACAAATCACGCACTTCTCACTTTTTACCACCATGGCAGCTTCGCCGCGTGTCGTGCGACTTGTCTTTCGTAGGAGTTAATAAAAAAAAAACCTAGTGCCCGCAACTGCGATTCAGCTGCACGTGTTGCTTTTTCAAGAGAAATACAAGTGTGCCGAGTTTTTTAGCAATGCGTCAAAGAGAGCCCTACCCTGTCGTGTGCTGCGCGCTTACCTTATTTTAAGGTATTGATTACCCTAAACTCGAAAAGCAGCCTTTTTACGGCCGAAGCCCCTGGCATTTTTATACTGTAAAGCACAAATTCCATCATGAAATTTCCATGTCCGTCATCTTCAGAGAGTCCTTCAGCTTCGTAGGTGCATTGGCATCTAAGCAGTTTTGTAAAAATCATGTTATTCCTTCAGTTTATAAAACTATTATGTCAGCATGTGTTTAAGTGTTGAAGTGACAGTGCGCTGGGAGCCAGGTCACTCGGAGATCGCCAGAAACGAGAGAGCAGATCAAATTGCCGCTGCTGCTGCTGCACTTCTAACTCCAGTTGACATAGCAACAATACCTTGCACTTACCTCAAGTCACACATCAGACAACAACTTCGCAAACCGTGGCAAACACACTGGAATGAACAGAAAGACAACAAACTAGACGTTATCAAGCCACTCTTTCTCCATACACCACTGACACACACAACAGACACAATGAAGTTACTCTGGCTCGGTTACCCCTGTGTAGCAGTTGAGGAGATGGTCTATCCATGATCCATGTGCTACTTCAATGCAAAGCACTTCTCACAACACAACACAAACACTTCGCCGAACTCTACATACAACACATCCCACATCCCCCCGTGTTGTTCCTGTCTGACGATGCCATGTTTTCTGTCAAGCGCCTTTTTAACTACTTAGCAGAAGTAAAATTTTTAGACGTAATTTCGTACCACGTGTAATCACAACCTGGCCCTCTACACCAGCTATCCTCGTTGTCTTTGACACATTTTAGTTTTGTTCTTGATCACCGATTGTAGTGTTTGCATCTTCATTTTTCATATGCAGCAACTGTTTTGGCGCACTTTGCACAAGTCAGCCTTGCGCCACTAACACCTAACCATCATCAAATCGTTTTAAGATTGTAGCGGGCACTTCGTCGTCGAAATTAAGCGCCCACAATCATCATCAGCAGGTGGGCCAGCTGGCACAATGGAAACACAGCACTCGGCACCCGGTCGGGAGCCGCACCCCTGTTCTACTCACCTCGTCCTGACCATGGCATGGCCAGCACAACCTAAATAAACATGGGCTCGGCCTCACCTCCTCGTCGGCGGCCAAAAATTTGGTTACCCAGACAAGAAGCTTCGCCGTGGCTTCGCAACGATACTTCCCCAGCCACAACGCGGACGATGGCACGCGAAGAACTTTCCCCGCCCTCCCGCACCTTCCCTTGCTGATTCCGTTTGACTCCATCACAAACCACACTGCATGGTTCGTTAAGCGGGAGAGCCATTTTTATGTTCGCGACATACACTCCAAGGAAACCAGGTACCTCGTCACTTTAAAGAAGTTACCTGCGGACCTTACTGAGCGCAACCAGCTGCCGGCACAGGCCCAAGTGCATACCACTATCTGATGGCCGCTGTCCTAAACCCCTACGGTACAGGAACGCTTTTGTCTACACCACCACGCCTTCCAACGGCATCCGTGAATTCCACGTCGCCGACAGGTCCACCCTCGCCTGACCAACAAACGGGAGCCCCTACTACGACTTGCGGCACTTCCGAATCAGCATTTCACTCAGTCAATTCGAGGCACCACCATGGCGCAGTCCCACACGTTGTTGCATCTGCTGCACAACCCTACCCCTGCAGCAGTCTGTCCACTACCGCAGCTGCGCTGTCTCCATGCCCTGCTGAACCACCAGGGTGGCGTTTGAGCCAACCGCATTTACCACCTTTCCTGCAAGCGGCTCCCGTCAACCCAAATACAATTTCGGCAACAACTGCGCCATTTTCGCCGACGCAGCTGGAGGCATCAGTCGAAGACGCCGCTTCACGACGCATGTCGACCATGGTGGCGGACGCGTCTAGTCCAGCTCCACTGTAGTCGCTCCATAGTACGCTCGAGAAGCGCACTGTGGTTCTCGTTACCTACGACGATTAAACCCCATCCCCCGACAAACTCCTTCCTCAGTCCCGTGTGACCGGCCGTTACAATAAAGCCGACATCAAGGACTGTGTCATCGAACCCCCTCTGGCCCACAAACACACCCCGGACACACGACTCTGAGGTGTAGCTCTAACGGGACCAGCATTTCACGAGACAAAGTTCACGAGACACAAGACCTGTACCTCCAACAGACCAGCCATATGTTCAACCTGACAACAACGAACCCTCTCCGCCGTTGAAGGGTTGTCAACCAGGAGGCACGAGCGCCGTCAAGCTTAAACGTCGCCGCCAACGCCGCAAGCACCGACCGCGACGACCGCCTCCTCCGATAGCGAAATGCCAAGATAACGGTTTTCTCCGGCTACGCCGACGCCTACGGTGCCTGTGATGCAGCCGTCATCGGCCCTACTTGAGTCGTCGCCTACTTCTGGTGACATGCCCACCACGCGCATGCAGAGGAAATCCTCGGTGTCGCCTCCAGATTCCGCGTCATGCCCACGCATCGATCCTCCGCACAGTTCAATCCCCTGAACTTCCACTTCAACAGCCCAGGCGTGCTGCAAATAGACGGGGAACGCTACACTCACTGCGACCACCCTTCCAGACCCGTCCCATCATCTGCATTATTGTGGACATTCGCGGTGGCCTGACAGCGGACCAGCCGATTTGAGCTGAAGTTCGTCCACTACTCTGCTCCCAGCCCAGGCCACCGAAGGTTTTAAAGCAGACCGGAAGCCCTCATGACGACGACTTCGGCTGTCAACGGACGCCATTACGAAGCTGACCGGAACCAACCTTAGCATCTGTATATCCTTTGGCTCGGACTCCTTAAGGACCCCTGACCACGGACACACTTTTATAGATATAGTTATGTAGCCTTCATCATATTCGTGTCACCATGTACGTAGTTTTCCCCACTAGTTAGCTACTCATGATCCTGTTTTCTCACCGTGACCCGTGCTCGTGGGGAGGGCTGTAGCAGTCACTTCGTCATCGACATCAAGCGCCCACAATCATCATCAGCAGATAGGTCAGCTAACACGTACCACTCGGCACCCGGTCTGGAGCGGCACCCCTGTTCTACTCCCCTCGCCCTGATCATGGCATGGCCAGCGCAACCTGAATAAAGGTGGGCTCGGCCGCACTGCCTCATCGGCCGCGTACAAGTTCATTTTTGAACCTTCTGGCAGCGACAGCTCCTAAGCAACGCGGATGCCTATGTAAAGTATTCGACCTACGTGGACACTTTATCGCCCCGAAATATCTGAAAATTTGCTTTGGAAATCAGAAGCTCATAACATATTTAGCCTGCTTTGTTACCGAGTCATCCTTTATTTTACTGCTGAACAATCGAGGCCTCATTATCAGCACTATCATATCCATCACCATCCTGGTTGTGTTCACTGAATGACGAAGGCTTCTCCCGAAAATATGAAGCCGCGTCCGTCGAGTGGGCCAACAAGTCCGGTCAAAGAGTGTATGAAAAGTGCGCGTGAATCGGAATAAGCGTATATATTTCTGTTTAAACTTTCCTCCCTACCATCCCGTTCTTAAGCTCCTCCTCACCCGAGAATTCTGTACCCCCTTATTATATAAAAATGTTGTGACAATATTTATGAAACGCAAACACGCTGCTTGGTTTGTCGGTGTACAATACCCGAGCCGAGCAAGAAACCTACGCTCATTGAAATTTGTGCAATCGTAAACTTGGCAAGCATTCGAGGGTGCAAGGAGCGCAAAACTACTAATGTAGGCCTTCTAGAACTTTCAAATTGCCTAGTTTCTTTGTCCGCAAATTAAAATCTCTGCTATAACTCGCCGTGTACTGGCGCAAAGGTGTTTATTAAAAGTCATTTTGATTCGGCGCCCAAACACCTCAGGACGCAAAAGCACCTGAACCTTCAACTCCACGGTACACCAATATTGTACAAGTAGTGTAAAGCTGAAGAACCGCAAACCTGGTTGCGGCTCTGTCATTTGTCCAGGACCCTGCTGTGAAGATCACATTATTTCTGAACATGCTGCTGGAAATGCTGCATGACCGGCAGGCCCAGATCATTTTGTTCTAAGACTTTCACATCTCTCGCAAAGCCCACAGCGTTAGCACACACTTCAACCCAAGGCCACGTCCGAAACAAAAGCCGCGCTCCGAACGCGAAGGAAATGCAATGCGTCCAAAACGCGATAATAGCTGAATCGCACAGATGCCGGTTTCATAGCGCGCGGAGCCCAGGTTTCATTCTCACTACGGAAAGCATTTTCCTTTATTCCAATTGGCTGGTACTCACTTAGTAATTTTCTCGCCGCTGCTAACGCAGTACCCCTTAGGAATTTCGGCTGGCCCGGTGGTTAGGTTAGAGTTTTCACAGAGAAAAGGTCCCGGGATCTTTTCCCTGAAGCGCCTTAACCACATTTTTTCATGAGGCTTCGAGGTTTTGAGTATAACGGAGAGACAAAGCACCGTCTAAACAGCTCTGCAGTTAATAGACGGTTTTGATATGGTTGATTAAATTCTGATCAGCCAGGCAGAGTTTGTGAAAACGCAACACTCTGTATTCAGGGTCGACTCCTTCATAAGAATTCAAGCTTTGCACCTTTACCATTTTGCTCGTTTTTCGCAGTGAATAAACACGTGTGCATATTCTTAATTCGCATCCTGTCTGTGTTGTGTCTTGGGCATGTCGTAAGAAGCGCCTCCATTACTTACAATTCGCGTTTACGGAGTACCTTACGACAATTTTACTTTTCTGGGCCCATCTGATAGCTTTCAGAGTGGGTAAAAAATTTGCTTGTTTTCTCGTCATTATTTTTGGCGCGTTGAATAATATCGTTCGGGCGACGTCCTTGGACTGGGCCAGTTTTGTTTGAGTTGTACCAATAAACGCATACGACAGCCGCTTCCAGCAATATATTATAGTACCTAAAATGGGACAGGAACAAAGAAAAAAGCAACAGGATGAACGAAACCAAATGGCCACAATAGCAATGCTGCGCTGCATGGTGTACCTGCTATGGCGAGCGAATCACGCACTGCCCCTGTGTGCGTGCGGGGGATAGCTGGGGATAACCAGGAAAAAACTAGACAGTTCTTTCCAACTGTTGCAGGCATCGTTTCAGCGTTGCCTGTTATGTATTTCCGCATCTGGGATCGGGTCTTTAAGAAATAAGCGGGCTAAAGAAATTTACTCGCTTGCGTTACAGACTTCTGCCTTTTCTTGGTTCTTACAGTGTTTCGTCGTTTGGAGAATTTCAGTCTACGCGGCCACTCTCGAGAAGCATTAGAAAACAGCTGAGAACCCTGCGCCTCCAAGGATGAACGTGCGAGTTCAAAGATTGCCACTTTGTGGCAATTGATTTTTTTAACATCGTTTTTTCAAGATACTTCCTTGCTGATTTTCGCAATAAATTTTATGCAATACTTACACCACATCAACCCTCTCAAATACTCTCGCGTGGAGCGTCTACTAATATTTCAAAATCCATAGTAATATTTTAAACCATCTATTATTAATTGTATGGCTTGTTTATTAACGTAGTAGAGACGCTCTGTTCTTAGCATTTCCTTTGTATAGTCCCCCCGAGTGCCTTCGAGAAATTTCTCCAGTCGAGGGGCGACGAATCATCGCTTGGTCGCCTGCTTGAAGCATGTAAGTCTACGTGTCGATCCTTTATAAAAAGCGTTTGGAGTGTGGCGTTCTAGCTTGTATTATTGCTATGTGGTGTTTTCTGACTTGCTTCCGTATGAATATTTCTAGCGTAGATTTAGGTGCCTTGCATTGATTTAGTCTAGTGACCAATCAAGTTCTCCATATCACCTTTGCGGGAAGCAAGGGCTCTAGTGAGGGCCGATGTTGATTCAAGGGAGCGCAGATCTTACCTCATCTGTCCCCGTCACCCTGAGTGTGTGACTGGAGTCGGCTGCATATTCTCGCAGGTGTCCCTCCTTCAAGGGTTGCGAAGCACGGACCTTCCCATCGGTTTAACATAGGAAGTCAGAACGGAAATAACGCGAAACAAAAATTGCACCAATGCCTGAAGAGTTGATTTCCTGATTTTGGCGTCAAAATGAGCCATCCCTGAATCTAGAAATGGCTGCCGCAGCAGGCAAAAACACAATGTTGACAAAATTTGGGTACCACATTCAAAGCGGTGAAAGAAAGAATGCGCGTGGTACACCAAATTCTATGCAGTGGCCAATCTTTTTCGCCAACCAAATAATGGCGGATCTAGTGAGTGCGTTGGAGCTTCAAACTTACAAATGTGATTCAGAGCGTAAACAGAGTTCTACAGCTGCACTTTTTGAACACTGATTGGGGTAGTAGAAAAGAACATTTTTAGAAAACGCTTATACATTAGGGCTAACAGTCAGAGAAAAAAATGGAAAGTAGAAGTGAAGAAAACGGCGCAAAAAATCATTGACGCGATGGCAATGAGAGCCCATAAATACATCTCGGTGCTCCCAAGGGAGTAAGTTGAGCATGCTAGCTACAAAATAACTGAAGCAAAGTTGCTCTATAAGCGTATATGTATAGCTAACAAGCGCGATTTTCGTGGATTGTGTGTAATTGTAAGAGAGATAACTAAGCCGCGAACAAGAAATGAATACTTATGATGGAAAAATGAGGGCATGGGCTATAATATGAGTAAGGTGGCAAACACTGGATTTGCTGCAGTCATTTTGGCTGCGTAGACGCTGCAGAATCTACGTGGAAGATAGCTGTAGAAATACTTCCGCATCAGACATACGCCTCAGGATATGGTGGAAGAGAACCCAAAAGGACAAAACAGCGAAAACATATTCACGATTGCGTCACAAATAAAACTACCACCTTACCCGAACGACTGCTAACACTGTGATGTCGAAGGTATTCTTGCAAGAAAAACTTGCAATCACGACACCAACCGTTAGATCCACAATCTCGCAGCTTGGAATAACATGCGATAGTTTTGCTGTCGTGCACGCAAGTTGTTGCCGGTATCCCATTAAATTTCTTTTATGTCAGGAGCCCAAGGGTTTCAAGAAAAAATATCGAAGCCCCCACGCCAATTTTTTGAATTCGAAGCAGTATTGTTTTCTGGGCTATCGCTTTTATACAGAGGAGACCCATGAGCAAGTAACTCGGCTGGGCCATCCAGAAATTAGGCACGACGTTGTTTCCAGAAACGAAGTTGTCACATGGGTTTAGAAACGTTAAGGCTATTTCAGGTGGGAGGGAATTCAGGAAGACAGAAGAAAACGCGCGAGAAAACTAAAATTCTACTTATGCTTAGTGAATGTGGAAGCTTTAACATTCCGTTTCTCTACGCTTTGTCTCATTACTGTTCCTCTTTGCTTCCACACATGCAGAGACCCTCTGCATGTTACCATTTGTTTCAAAAATTAGAGTTACCTAGGGGCCACCTGTTTTATAACTGATTTCATGGAAAGGATTAGGTGTTTAACACGCTCGCTGTGCTCTCACTGCTGCTGTAAGAAGCGCCGAACAGTGCAGTTTTTAGAGGATGCTGTGTCACGGCGCTATTGTAGAGCTCTGCAAAAGATGTTACTCGCTTTGCTACCCGCTTTGTTAACCGCCTGTAAGTAGCATACTCAAACTACTTGTGTCATTTCAGTAAATGCCTCTTACCAACGATTCTAAACCTAAAGGAATAACCCATTGAGGAAGTCTATCTACACTGAGTTAAGCCACTATCCACCGTGTTATGGCGGTTCGGTACTCGCCTGACGTATTATAGACCAGTTAAAACGCGGCGCCATAGATGCGGCCATGTGGAACGACATTACGTCATTCGCAATGCTGGCCTTTCACAAGGCGTTTCAGGCCATGGCCTTCGCTGGTTATCGTCAGGATCAGCTAGTGCCATCGCTGCTTGATGGACGAATCTGGCAAGTCCTTTCAGAATGCTGGTGTAAATGGTGGCGTGGCCTGCAATTGGGTAAGGTGTGCGAATGTTCATAGATTTGTTAATAACGAAAAACCCAGAATAAAAAAAAATCCTCCGTCGCATGCCCCCGCGTGAGGGACACGAGTGAATGCAGAGCTTTTTGGGGTGGTCACGTGGCGTAGGTTGTGGTAGTTGGCTGTGGTAGTTGTAGTTGTTGTCGTAAGGGTTGGGTAGTTGGGTTGCGAGACGAGAGAGAGAGAGAGAGAGAGAGAGAGAGACGTAAGTACGTAACATGTTATTTATTGCCATCGTTTGCACCCCACCTTCTCTGCGGGGCAATCGGTTGGATCTGTATTATTATTTTTCTTTCTTTTCTTTTCTTTGTTATTATCCCTCTCGGGAGGGCAGTGCGCCATCGTCTAAGTTCATAAGCGATGGAAGCAACACCTTCAGCCAGTAGCGCGACGCGAGCCAACGTCAGCGTTGCAGTACCAGTTCAAGACATCGTGCCATCCTCTTCACCGACGGCGGCAGAAGACAAGGCGGCGAGACAGCGCGCTGCCAACGCCGAACGCAAGCGTCTGAAGCGCGCTGCCGACGCCGAACTTCGTGTACGAGAAGCCGCGACCAAACGTCAACGTCGGGCCGCGGATCCTTCGCTCGGGCAACGAGTATATTCGTAGCGCGCAGTAGAGGGAGAGGAGGTAGCACCTGCTGCTTCAACGCCTCTTTCAGCGCCGGAGCACGTGCATGCGCGCCCGCACCTGTCGTTAAGAGCGAGGAGAAATGGGGGAGAGGGCGCAGCTGCCGTGGTGCGGACGCCGAGTTACGGACGCATAACATCGTGAGTTAAAGAGTTGTCTGCATTTAAAAGCTGCATCAGTGCTGCTTTGATTGGCGTCGGTCACAGATTTAGTGTCCACGCGTTTTGTCCGACACGAGGCAGTACGGCGGCGTAAGCTTGTGGTTCCATTTCTCCATGCTTTCCTGGAACGAAATACAAGCCAGTTGTGACACGGTGTAATATAACGCTATTTCATGTATAATAATATAGTTATAAAACTTCTAAAAACTCCCCTTTCCACTTAACGCTGCAAGAGTTGGCTTTGAGTGCATTATATTATGAATGCGAAGGGCTGTAAAACAAAATAACTATGCATGGGTGTGAAACATGTGTGCTTCTCCATGACCAACTACTCGTTTGCCTGGCACAGATTTATTATCGCTGGAGTTACCACTCACGCAGTAAGAATTGTATAGCTGTTACGAAATGTAAGCTGTTTCCTGTTCACTACATGCTAGCTTGCGGCCGTGCAACTGCACAAGAGTCGCGTAATCGTGCAAATAACGTCGGGCGCGCTCGTGCACAAATCTCGAAATAATACTTAGCACTTGCAGGGAAGTTCTTAAAGAGACAACAGGCCTGGTTATCGCATGAACATTTTGTCCAGAGGTGGAGTATAAGGCTGTTGATGTGAGAATTTTTCGCATGTCCTTATCCTGCATTACCGAGTTTGTTTGGCAGAATAATGTCACGACGCCAAGGATCACGCAGTTGTCTTGAAGTAAAAACAAGCTTATTTAGGCGAACTTGTGCTCCCCCAAACACTTAAAGAATACAGAGGCGGCAAAGCAGAAGCCAACAAAGTGACCGGCGCAGGCGAGTTTCAGCGGATCAAATGCCGCGGCACCTGCTCGGCGGGCATTTATCTTTGCGCGCGAGTGTTTCTCGAACCGTCTAATTACGTGCACAACACTGTAGACCAGAGAAGTATATTCTAGGCTGTTGGTGTTAGTTCGAAACGCCCTCCCTATCAAGAGAAAGAACACGGGCGGCACAGAAATAAATATGGGAAACGCGCTTGACTGGGCACACCGATAACACAGACCGGCGCAGCCGGCCGGAAAGGCAATACATAAATAAACAAACAAAATGCATGGTTCGCTGCATTACCCCCCCCCCCTTTAGGGTGAATCGATCGGATACTAAAATAAAACTTCAGTCCGAATTAACAAAATAAAATCAGTCAGCTTGCGTAGTAAGGTTTTAGGCAAACCGCATAAACGACTTCGCGCTGCGTGTGTTGTCGTAATGCTCTCGAATCACCGTCGGGGATCACCCCGTAGGTAAGTTGGTGAACACGTTGCAGAATCACGTAGGGTGCCAAATACCGTCACAGAAGCTTCTCACTGAGTCTACGTGGTCAGGTGGGAGTCGCCTATGTAGGCTGGGGGACCTCGCAGGCGTTAAGTCTGGGTTGGTGCGACGGCTTGGCGACCATTATGGTTAGGGTGATGGCGAGCGCTTGAAAAATGCTGAACCTTGTCTGGGGTTGGACAGGTATTCTTTGATCTCACTAGGGCGCTGGCCGGCTCGGGCGCGGTGGCGGGGGGCATCGACGGAGAACCCTCGCGAACCGAGACTCTTCTAGGGGTAGCGATGGTAGATGTGGTCGGCCTCTCGGCAGTTGTAGCACAGCGGACGATTATCGCGCGTTCGCCACACGTAGGTCTTCCTTGGGGCGGGGGGTTGCACCGCAGGTGTTCTGGCCGGCGAGAGGTGACGACGGTACGGAGCCTCGTGACGGTAGGGTGCAGGTGGGCTAGGCTGACGGTCAGCAGCCACGTAGGACACGGCTTGCGGCTCAAGGGGTCCTTCTGGCGTCGTTGAATATATATATATATATATATATATATATATATAGAAAATAAGGGTTGGCAGTCAAGAAAACCTCGGAAAGCAAAGGGGAGGTTGTGGTGGGTCATAGAAAGAGATGAAGAATTTTTTGAGTCGGAAAGAAAGTGGTGAAAAAATGCCCGCCTGGCGGGATCCGAACCCACGACCTCCAGAATACCGGTCTGGTGCGATAACCACTACGCTACCGGCGGGGGTGTTTCCCCAGCACTTTCTCGGGTATTTATGTTAAGGTATTTTTGTTCCTGCACTTGGGGGTGGTAGCTAGCGCCACTCGGACTACTCGGGGTGAAGGGGACCTTCTTTTTCCAAAGGTAGCACAAAGGCAGCACAAAAAAAAGTTCATTTTCATAGGGGGTGCGGAGCTCGGCCCGGCGAGTGCCGTGATGCGTTGCCAAGGGTACGGCGCAGCTCCAGTCAAATGAAGGTCATCTTCCCTGAGAAGGCAGAACTGTTCGCCGAGATTAGTGAGGTTTTGCTCAAAAAATATTCCAAGGCTTAGAATGCTCAAACAGGGCTGCTCCGTAAAGCTACAGCTTTCAGCTCTGGGTGCCTAACTAGACACAGCCGAGGAAAGTGGCTGAGAATGATCTCATCCTAAAAGCAGGCCGACCACCCAGGCGGCCAAGAAAGTGTGTCCTAAGACAGGCACGTCTATGGCCGCTTTCTGGCATGTCCGGCCAGCATCCAGGTTCTGGCAGCCACTGATCATTCGATTAGCGGCCAACATTCGGCAACCAGCGCTTCGGTATTTCTCCGGCCGTCTGTGTTCAGACGCGCTGCGGCAGCTAGCCGGCTGACAGATATTCAGTTCATTTACGGCTGCCGATGTTGAGAAAGAGAACGGCCGAAGTACGGCTTTAGGGCATCCGTGTTTCCTTGGGGAAGCGGTGTTCAGCCGAAGCGCGGCAAGCGACCGGCCGCAGAATATCAGTATTCTTGTGGCAGTTGGTGTTCGAAAGGAGACCGGCCAGAGCGCGGCTGCCTCGCATTCGCTGCTTCAACAGTGAATTACGCGTCCGGCGGCAGAATACTCGTTTTCTTCAGGCAACCGGTGTTATACAGGAGACCGGCCGACGCACGGCCACAGAATGTACATTCTTTATTCGGTTAGTGGTCCTCGGCCGAATTACGGCAAGCGAACGGCCGCAGAATTTTTGGCAACCGGTGTTCAAGAGGAGACCAGCCTAAGGTCTCAGCTTATACGTCATTCTTTCGGTAAACGGCATACAGCGAAACAAAGGCACAGGTCTGGGCGTCGAGAATTCATGCACAGACGTGTTTGAAAGGAGACCCGCCGGTGTAGGACCAGTTTTTCCCTGTGTGAAGACAGAGCCCTAAGGAAATCGAATGACGCATACGCGATTTTTATCCGCTCGGTGTTTCTACGTTTTGAATGAACGAACTTTATTTCTCAAACAGTAATGAGTTTTCTGGGTGAACGGGCAAGGTGCAAGGACTCACTGGGCATTACCAGGGAACCTTTTAGGCCATCCGAATGCCAGTTATTGAAACAAGATGACTGTGCCACACCGACGTGTGAGCTTTACTCGTGCGAAACACAGTGCGAAATTTTACTCGTGCGAAACACAGCTCGCTGAGTTTACGCACGACATTCTAGTTAACATGGATAACAACCTTCAAACGGACGCCATTTTCTTAGACTTTGGAAAGGCATTTGATCGCGTCACACATAACCAACTACTCTCAAAATTAACTTGCCTCGGTTTACCTACAAACATAATAAATTGGATTCAGGACTTCCTTACAGGCCGCATGCAATTCACGTTCGCCAATAACAACCAATCACCGCTTACAGCTGTTACATCGGGGGTACCACAGGGCGCCAGTCTGTCCCCACTTTTATTTCAAATTTATATAAATGATCTGCCAACTAACATAAAAAGTAAACTAAGACTTTTTGCCGACGATTCTGTCCTCTGCTCTGCCATTAAAAGCCCCAACGATAACAGCACCCTGCAAGATGACCTTAACACTATCGCATTATGGTGCAATAATTGGCTCATGCCCCTTAACTTATCGAAATGCAAAGTAATCTAATTCTCTCGTAAACGCTCCATCACCCACCACAGTTACAATATTAATGCTGTTCCCATATGCTCTGTAACATCGTAAAAATACTTAGGCGTTCACATGTCACCATCATTATCATGGGTAATACACATCGACACAATCTGTTCCGAAGCATCAAGCACTCTTGGTTACCTCCAACGAAATCTAAAATCCGCGGCCATAGAAATAAAAAAACTTGCTTATCTAACATTCGTGAGACCAAAACTTGAATACGCGTCATCAATCTGGCATCCATCCCAAGCATATCACACCACTAACCTAGAATCCATACAAAATCGCGGAGCTCGCTTTATCACCTCCCAATACTCCTCCGGTACCAGCGTCACATCTTTAAAACAGTCCATTTCCCTTCCGTCACTTGTATCGCGCCGTCATATCGCACGTTTATGCCTACTTCATGGGGCCTATTATCATCCAAAATCCAGTCATGAATTGTTAAAACCAGCCCACCGCACGTCAGCGCGCCTAAATCACACACAGCCAATAGCACACTTACCCGGTCGAACATCGGCATTCACAAGTTCATTCTTTCCCAATGCAATAACCCTTTGGAATTCGCTACCCGACAATATAGTATCATGCACTGACCGCGCATCTTTTCGAAAAAAATTGGACGACCATTATCAACACTACGAACATCAATGCTGATTCATAACATAGATCCTTACTACTTGGAACCTGCACAATTGCTCTTGCTTGTCTTTTCTTTTTCTGTGCTTTTATGTCTTATAACGGAACATGTGTATTTGGTAATTTGGTATTAGTTTTCTGTGATCTGCTTTTTTTTGTTGTTGTTGTTAGTTGTGCTGACTGATGAATGTCAGTCACTATTTTTTTCTTTCTTTTTTGTTGTCTTACCTATATGTATTTGCCCCCCCTTATGTAATGCCTTCGGGCCCTTAAGGAACTAATAAATGAAATGAAATGAAAAGCCTCGCCAGTCATAGCCGCTACCACGCCTCGCCCGCCGGCTTCGTCGATGCATCGGCTCGAGGCTATTCGCCCCTCAATAAATGGAGAGCATTGGAGGCATCGACCCTGCAGAGATGTTCCACCCGAGGTGGCGGTGGTTCGCCAAATTATGTGGCCTTAAAGGGTGTCGAGCAAGCGGCCACCACGCAGGAGCTCAACCAGCGCCATGTCGAGGACTCCCCACTAAAGAAAGGCAAGGACACGCAAAAGCGCAAGTTTGCGGCTATTCTTCTTACTATAATACTGCGAAAAACAATGTTGCACTATTTTGTTTTTGATAAACGTAGAAGAGGCTAAGCTCGTGCATTGGTAGGCTCAACTTCGTGCCCTTCTTCATGGGATTTTATGAATGATTATTTAGAAGCACGTCTTATTTTAAATGTGCCATAACAACAGAGCATTGTGAATGACGAAGCCTGGATGTTAATTTAGTTTGGGTGTTCGAAGGTAAGCTTAGCTACACTTCGGTAATGACTCATTTGTTTAAACATAATCGCCAGCATCCTAGCAAACATGAATTTCGTCGGTTTTTTTCTTGCTCAACGCAGGTTGTTGCGTTCAGGAACGGTTTGGATCTAGCAATAGATAGGCCTAAAGTAGTTGACTGTATTTTCTTGTACTGCAAAAAAAGCATTTGGACGTGTTTTATGTCAGCTTCTTGTTAGTAAATTGCAGGCCATAAAATGAATGAATCGGTTATTACATGGATAGCTGAGTATATCTCTCTAAGACAGCAGTCGGTCGCTCTCATTGGTTGTTCGTCGATATCTGTTCCAGTGACCTCAGGAATTCCGCAAGGGTCCGTTGCAGGCCCTCTTGTGTTTCTGTTATATATATGTGTTATTACTATTGGCCTCAAATCTTTGTTCAAAATGTGAGCGAATGACTGTGCAGTTTACAGGACTATAGCGAATGAACGTGATTCCAAATACCTAGAGCATGATTGTAGTTTAATAACATTAGTGTGCTGATTTAGAAAAGTCGTTGAATGTTAAAAAGTGTGGTAACGTCACCTTTACAAGAAAACCTTCAGTCCGATTGAATACCTGTACCGTAAATTACGCTGCTTTACGAACGGCCTGGGAGTATAAATAACTAGGAGTTTATTTAACGAGAGGTTAGAGGTTAAATAGGCACGTTCACAACACAAAAGTTACGGCTGCACGTGTTCTTGGCTGTCCAAGAGAAAATTTCAGCGAACCCCCATCTACCTTAAAAGAGCAACCGTATTTTACTCATGTGCGCTCAATGTTGGAGTACGCCTGAGTTTTCTGGGATCCCTATACCAAAGAGCTGGTTGATACGCTCGAAAATATACAGAATATGGCAGTGCAATTCGTATTAGGTCTTTGGCACGCTCAACTTAGCATGAGAGAAAGTAAAAGTAAACTGAAATGGCAGGACGTGAAAGATCACAGACGAAACCTCAGGTTGGAATTTTTTAAGTATGTCCAAGCGCCATTTTACATATCCCAAAGTGGGACCGCTAGCTCAAAGCAAATTATTGACTTTCCTCTAAAAGTGACGCCTTGCGCGATTCAGTGTATCTTAGATCAATACGAGAGTGTAAGGATATTCCACGAATGATTCTACCAGCTGTTTATAATGACGATTTTCACCGCGCTTTGTGGAAATATTTTGTTTTTTGGTCTCATATTTCATGCTTAGTGTTATGTACCTCCTTGCTGTAATGCATGCAAAGGCAAACAGGTAATAAATAAATAAATAAATAAACAAACTTGCGGAGAGGCGAACTTGCGGAGCCGCAAGTTCTCCTCCGACGGTTTGAAAACCTTACGCATTTAAACTTGAACAAAGAAATATTTATTGTTTTATTCATTGAAGTGCTAGGTTTGTTGTATGAATACTGCCATTGCTATGTTATTTGTATTAAACAAATTATGAAACTAGTCTTACGCATTTCCTTGCGTGGACACACAGGGATACAACTACAGCCGCTGAAGCAAGACGTCATTCGCAACGCGTCTAGAATTTTTTTAAAGTTGTACAACATTAGAGGAAAATTGAGTTATTTTCGGTTATTAAGTGGTGTGCACGTAATTCATGAAAACAACATAAAAAATATATTGAAAACGAAAGCACTTGTTCGATCTCTCCTAGGATAAGCCCCGGGAAAGATCATCAGAAAGCTTCATCGAGTAGAAAATGTTTTTGCAAGAAAAACGGGCAAATACTGGACATATTTTTGTGTGAAGGAATTTATATTGAATCCTCCTCAGTTTTTGTGGAGTACCAAAACGTTTCGTAAAGGCAGTAGCGCCGGTTTTATATACAACAAAACTGGTCAAGGAACTGATGTCAAGAGAGTTGATTTTGTCAGAACATGAAACTGTTAAGGAAGATTTTCCTAAATGAAATTGGCTAAAAGCGGCACTTACATCTTTGTGATATTCAACCGCCTCTTGCCCACTCCCCCCTCCTTACCCGTTTATTGCAGGTAAGCCATCCCACAGAAGGTATCAGGACATGGACAATACATCTATTTCTGCTCTACAAAGAACTGAATATTTTCTGTATTCGACAGTAAAAGAGGCACAGCAATTAAAGGAACGATAATTTCTGAGCACTGTTAAGCAAGGCTGTGGTGAAGGCTGGACGGCTGGTGGTTGCGCACGGGCTCACTTTGCTGTGGCTGCATTGTACCCAAAATGATGGGTATGTGCTGCTACACAGCGCGACTGAGTCATCTGCTTGCGCGACATGCAGTGACCTACCTAAGTACAGTTAACGTACTGTGGCTGAACTCCAATGACCGTAACACAGCCGTATTTCCGGCATCTTTAGTCCGGCTGCAGTCCGACGACCGCATCTCGGCTGTCCTCCGGTGGCCGTACGTCGCCCGTACACGGGGTGGCTTTGGAAAGGCCGGAGCCCTACGGCTGGAATCTGGCCATATGAACGTAAGCCGGTCGACTGGCAGATGCACACTGGCCGTTGGACAGCCATGGGAGTACGGCCGTATACAGCCAAAAGGCCCACATTTGTACACGGGCCGAGCATGGCTGCCGGAAAAAGCACGGGCAGAAAATCACCGGCGAAAGTACACCGGCTTGATTGAGGCCGAACAGTCCTGTGCTGCCTGGGCAATTACATAAAAACCTGCGGCGCAGATCCCTAATATTGCACAAACAATGTATGGGTTTGTTTATTTATTCTTTCTTTTTACTGCCTGGTCATGCCCGTCTCTGTTATCTGTGTCCCAAGCGAAGCGCGTCTTCCATTCTTTATTTTTATTCCGCAAGGGCTATCTCATTCACATAAGCAGACTGTTTCGCCTGACTTTCCCTAGCCCACAATATTCTTCTCTGATCTGCAATGTTCTGAATGTAAATCGCCGGTTGCAGAAACACTCGTGCCGAAAAATAAAAGCCTGCAGAGCAGACGCTGTGGTATTCGAATCGTCGACGCTCGCCTTCACACGTCACTTTGATGACGGTTGCTTCGCCGCCTGTATTCTTTCAGTTGTTTAGGGGAGCACAAGTTCGCTCCAATAAACTTGTTTTCCTTGAAGACAACTCCGTCGTCTTTGGCCACGAGACAATATTCTGCGTCAATAATAACCATCACCACTACGTCAATAATAGACTTAACGCACTCCTATATGTTAACCCCTGCCCCCATACAACGTAGAAATTATCTGGTCACCTCTCCCCTCAAGGTGAGCTGTTTTATATCAAAGAAGCATTGCTCTATGTTCTCACACGTGTTACAACTGAGGCATCTTCGCCCTAAACATTATGGGGCCGTCTATAACATGTGGACCCTGAGAACCTTTATGTAATTCACAGTGGCACAGATATTGGCCATAATAGCCTAAGGGTCCTACTCTAGACTGCCGGAGCTCTTTTTTGATATGCTTTCAATTTTGGTCACGTGCTTCCGGTTGACAAAGCGGTTGTGTAAGCTGTCGTCATTTTGACGTTTTTTGACATGTACGTTTGCGTTATTTCTCATTACTGAAAGCGCATAATTCTTGGCCGGCAATGAAAAACCAGAATAAATGCGGTAGACATAACAACGTAGGCCTGTCTTTGCTATGCAACAACAATAATGCCTATAATACAGGCCCGCTCTGTGATTGGCTGACAAGGCTTCAGGTAATTTAAACAGTTGGCGGGAACGATTACGTCATGCAGTGGCCACTTCAGCCTGCTTTAAAGTGACGTAATGCTACATACCAGCTTGAAAATGGCGGATGTTTATGTCGCAAAATACAGGAAAATAGGTCGAAAAATTTCCCTGGCTTTCGGCGCCTTAGAATGTCCGCCAATTTGACGCAGGCGCAGTGTCGCATGCACGCTGTTTAAAGAATGTTTCCCACCGAAGCAAATTATATTTTCAGCTGCTTCCAAGTCAGCGATCATGGAGCATACAAATAACGTGCAGTATTTTGCTTTTATGTTTGGCAATAAAATAAAAATTATTTGTTTGGTGTAACCGCAACATAAGAGGGCAGTACGAGCCTCTCTATGACAAAGAGAACCCAATGCATGGCATTTCTCCACACTCGTCCTACTAACTGTTGGTTCACATGATCGAACTCAGGAGAAAAATAACAAAGAAAAGTGACTCTTTGGTTCATTACAGCGCTGACTGAAGTCGAGGTTGACGAATGAGTGAATCGGCGACATCGGTGCGCTCCGCGGTTATCAGGCGTAGCGCTTCGCTGCTCTTGTGTGTCATAGAAGCTATGGTAGCGGCTGCCTTTTTCTGTGATCACGCCATAAACTTGTAACATAAAAGCAGACGATGGCGGGGCGGCGCTGGCGGAGGGAAGGTGATAACGCAACAAAGCTTGCACTAAAGCACAGAGCCCAGCTATGTTACTAAAAGCGATTGGAAGAAATAAACAGATACGGTAAAAAAATTGTGTGATGTTCTTTAGCTCGACATCCGCCTTTCGTTTGCTTTTGGATCAACGTTACTCGATCGCCTTGTGTTGTTGACGCCAATTTTGACCTCCGGAAATGTGTTTTTCTTCTCAGCCGCAGCTACCGTCCGAATTTTTATAGTACATGCGAAGTGTTTTTATATCTTTCTTGCACAATATTTGATACCTTGGTTGCGATCTTTATGAGTGAATCGTCAAGTTACACTGCATGTCGTATACCTATAGGTGCAGCACGTCAGTGATTGCTTACGTCGTGCCGGCGCAAAAAAGAGCAGGGCGAATCGCCGGCAATTTGTGCGGTCGAGGATAGGGCCCTAAAGATTGTGGGCGACAGTGTGGCCTGCCTCGGTCTTGACGCATAGTGCTGTCATTTTCTGAGGCATGCTTTGCGGCCCTCAAAAGCGAAATTATTTCCAGGTTCTTTCATTTTTTATCCTTCTACTATTCCACTCCCCTACTGCAAATCTCACGACTGCAGCATGCTATATACGCGTGCGACCAGAGTATTTTGCAGTCTGGATGGTCGCAGCAGAACAGTTTTGCAGAGGACAATATTTGGACGCACACTTACCACTGCCCCCGCTGTCTGAGTTGCGCGAGATAGCTTTGTTACCTCCTGATCAGACTAAAACGCCGTAAACTAAGAAAGAAGGCTTATCCACAACCCAGAAATCGACGTGCAGGGTTACTTTTGTTTCAATCATAGGGCCTATTTTTGCTAACTTGCGTGGGGAGAAAACAGAACATTTACCTCGTATCTTGCCACAGACTTGATATCATTGTAGCTTGCAAAAACAAACATGCAACCTGTTTCACCGATTACATAAGTACCGTGGCTTACGATGCACAACTGAATGGCGGCCACTTTTATATCGTACAGAATGGCTGATGCTTGAGGGTGTGGGCAAGAGAACAGAGACTTGCAGTACGCAGCAATTTAGGGGTTCCATGAGTGAGCATTATAAATGACGCGGGGGTAAGCTAGGACTTGAAAAAACAAAAAAACAAAGTTCCTTATGTGAGCTGCACACAAAACCAAAAAAACATACAAAAGAATCTTATTAAAATAACAAAGCGAATTACAAATACATAAGCACACCATTCTTGCCACTTTTCCATGACACGATCCAATCCTCGAGTGGCTTCCTGTAATCAAAAACTTCTTGATTTGTTGATGGGTTTTCTGTCGTCCGTGTAAACCTTTTTTTAAAATTTTGTTGCACTAGTTTTGGCGTAGACGTGCATGTACTCTCGATAACAATCAATTCTTAATCAGCGCCAGTTTGTTTCCTACGTATTTCTATTCCTCCATTGCATTTTCTTCACGCTGTTGCGACTTTTCATGAACATGAACCAACTAACTCTCGGCAGATGCCTGCTCACTCTACAAGCATGCAAACTGGCGTGTAAGCTTTATTAGGAAAGCTTTGCCGCCAAACTTCTGCAGTTCGAAATACGCAGCACAGGGAAGAAACAATACGAGGCAGAGAAACTCGGACCAGAGGCTGCCACCGCCACAATTCGCTTATTTAACAAATGTGTTACATTATATCCTTGTTCCGAATAGCAAAGAGTTTTTAATTCAGCCTACCCCTACACTGCAGCAGTACAGCGCTGTGCGGGCAAACTAACATCTTTTTTGAAACTTACAGCATCACTGGAGAACGAGCATAGCATCACCCGCCTGCCTTCACCATCGGGCACGCACGGACGAAGCAAGAGAGAGGAGACCATCGACTGCCCACGAACCGTCGCGTGACTGTGGGCCATGTCACGTCGGCTATTTATTTATTTATTTATTTACTTATTTGTTTATTTGTTTATGTATTTATTTATTTATTGTTGGGTTTAACGCGCCGATGTAACGAAGACGATGAGACGTGTCATAGTGGAGGGCTCCGGATTAGTTTTGACCACCTATGGATCTTTAACGTCCGCCGAAATCTCGTACACACGGACGTTTTAGCTTTTGGCTTCTATCAGAAAAGCGGCCGCCGCGGCCGGGAATCGAACCCGCGTCTGTGTGCTCAGCAGCGCAACCCCTTAGCCACTGAGCCACCACAGGGAGTTAATATAAAGTGTTGAAGAGCTCCTTTAACTGTACAAGCTACTGAAAATGTTTTCTATAGCAGTGTGACGACCCACTCCCAAATCTTCGTTGGCTGCCAAGTTAGGTGGCCCGGCCAGGCTCGGTGGGAAACATTTTGCACAGCTGGCGAATAAACACCGACGACACAGCCGCACGCGGTCAGTCACCGTCACCACCAGCAAGCTGCGGGTCGTCACTCAGATGGAGGGTACTACGACCCTCCCACGGAAGAAAAGCGAAATAAAACGTTCGTTGGGAGACTAAGGCTGCCTATTTGTATGAATGTTCAAAGCATCACTCTTTAATGCCGCAAATTTACCTTTCATAATTTAAGTTCGTTCATTTTCATGTTTTAATTTTATTTTATCCTTGGCTCGTACCACTGCAGTTTTATACGCCACAGTTGTTTTCTTGAGGAAAAAAAAATATGGCAGACGATTACGGGAGTAGCTATTGCGAAATTTGAGTGCAGCGCGAACTGTAGTCTTCTCGGCAACGGCGCATAGCTGCTGTGTCTCAGGAAGTGATCGCGTCTTAAACAAATGCACGACGGCAATGCGGTATACTCCCGTTATCTCGTAAGGGGTTGCTGCCATGGAGCATGTCTCGCTCGGTCTGGAAATTCCACCCTCCCCCTCACACTTTCGTCGTACTTTAATCAATCAATCAATCAATCAATCAATCTTTATTTTTGACATTCATGGGTACAAATGCCAGGAGCACAGACAAAAAGCCATTTATTTATTGGCTTTCGCTTTCCTGCCAGGAGCACAGACAAAAAGCCATTTATTTATTGACTCCGCTTTCCTGCTCGCTCTATCTTCGGTGGCGTCTTCGTTCTCTCTGTTAACGAGGCCGACGCTGAGAAACTACGCCAAACAACAGGAGCGGGCGTTGTTACGTGTGGGCCCGCCGACGGCTTTTCTTTCAGCACTCATCGGCTGTGCGGTGAAGCTACTATGTGCGCCTTCCAAACAAGCCCCACAATGTCGGTGACTCATGCTTTCACGCTTCGACAAGCTTGGGTCAGACGCCTCACTTTCGTCGCGCTTCAAACTCCGGCGGTTGCCAGCGACACGTCGCGACGCGCCCAAGGACACAACGGCCCCGCGATCGCAGCGGAGTCCTCCTCTTTCCCCTGTCTCCGACTCAACGTGCGCCGACGCTACCGACTGCTCACGAACTCCGGAAAGAGCGTTGTGTGTGTCGGGGGCGTTCGTGGCGTGTGCACATTCTAGAGGGAACGCTGTTTTGACCGCCGCTTTTGGGTATAAATAGAGCCACCCAAGCGCTGTAGATCCATTCCTGTTTGAGCAGAGAATCCATGCTGTCACTCTGCTCGAGCCCTGTACTGTTACCTCCCCCGTCGAGGCATTGTTGTTTGGCTTCCGATCACCTCTCGCTATGAAGTAAACAAGTACAGCCTGTAAAAGGCTTGTCTATAACACAGCTTTCGTACTCTCAGCCTTATCCTGCCCCGCCGGTGCGGGATTTGAATAAAGCTACTGCGGAATTCTGAAGTCTTAGCCCTTCGCTTTTGCCTACGACATGTTTGGAACGAGTATGTTTCGGCAGTTTTCGGATGTGGCCGTTTGAATTTGAAATCGCTGTTATAGACAAGCGCTTTACCGACTGTACGTTAGCCTACGGGTTCTGGACTTCTTCACAGCTACAACAGCGGCTGGCCGCTCTTCACACCACGCTACCACACGTATGTCGTAGGCGACGGAGCTCGGCTCGGGTGCGCCCCCATGGTCGCAACAGCGCTTAGGGGCTGCGCTCTGACGCATGGCTCTTCATAGCCACCGCTGTGCCGCCCTGTGATCCACTCCCTTCGCCCACCAGTGACGGGCCGCACATCATCTCCAAATAATGCGTACTCGCCACAGTCTTCTGGAGGGCAATCATGTACCCTCCTGGCCAGCGGGCAACTCCTCTTACGTGTCATCACAAGTTTGGTGGGGTCCCGTTTGGACTATGAGGTGGGTTATGGGTCGGCAACAAAAACAGCGCCCCAGTGCTTCACTTCGGGCTTCGCCTCGCGTCGGGCGCTTTCCGAATACAAGCGCCGTACAAAGCCTATACGTCGAGTGCGATAAATGGTCCCTAGATCATCAGCTTCTGTATGCTTCAGTACATAGATCTTCTGTACGCTTTTAAAATTTCGTCAACAACCCACCATTCTTTCAAACCATTTATTTCTGATACACACATGTCCCAACTTCTTTTTAATCATCCATCTATCTCTTCTCCGTTCTCACATAGGGTGAGACAGGAAGTGTCAGAATTATCTGTCACCTTTTCAGACACCTACAAATCAACCCTTTCCGACTTTTTACCACCATGGCAGCTTCGCCCCGTGTCGTGCGATTTGTCCTTTGTAGCGATTGATAAAAAACAAGCACCCACAACTGCAATTCTTCAGCACTTCTTGTTCCTTCAAGATAAATACAAGTGCGCAGAAGTTTTTAGCGACGCGTCAAAAACAGCCCGTATCGTGTCGTGCGCTGCGCACGGGCCTGATTTTAGGGTATCTAACACTTTAAACTCGAAAAGCAGCATTTTTACGGCAGAAGCCAATGGCATATTTCTGGTTTTAAAGGACATAGTTCATGAAAATTCCCAAGTGCATCATCTTCACAGATTCGTTGAGTGTAGTACGTGCATTGTCATCTAAGCAGTTTTGTAAAAACCATGTTATTCATCTAGTTTAGAAAACCATTATCTCAGCATATGCATTAAGTCTTGAAGTGACCGTATGCTGGGTGCCAGGTCACTCGGGGATCGCCGGAAACGAGACAGCAGATCAAATGGCCGCTGCTGCTGCACTTGCAAACACAGTGGACATAACAACAATACCGTACACTGACCTTAAGTCACACATAAGACAACACCTTCGCAATACATGGCAAGCACACTGGAATGAACAGGCAGGCAACAAACTACAGGTTATAAGGATTCTCTTGGGAGCATACACCACTGACACACACAACAGGCACAATGAAGTTACCCTGGCTCGATTACGGATAGGCCACATGCATGCAAAACACTCATACCTGCTCACGGGATCTCCAAGACCCCTGTGTAGCAGGTGCCGAGACGGCCTATCCGTGATCCGTGTGCTACTTCAATGCAAAGCACTCCACACAACACGACAGAAAGACTTCGCCGACCCCTACAGACAACACATTCCATTACACCCAGCATTGTTTCTAGCGGATGATCCCATGATTCCTGTACAACGCACATTTAAGTTTCTTAGTGACATCAAGTTTTTACACCTCATTTCCAATCACGCGTAGTTGTTTTTAAACCCCATTTCATGCCACGCACCATCACAACCCGGCCTTTTACACCAGCCATTCTCATTGGCTTTTTTATGAAATCAGTTTTGTTTTTGTTGAACGGTTTTAGCGTGTATGGTTATATCCTTCATACCTAACCACCGTTTTGGCGCTCTTTGCCCTCGTTGTCCTGGTGCCATTAAACACGAACCATCATCATCATCAGGGTACCGAAATGGAAAACTAGAAATCACATTTTTGAGGCAGCGGAACCTGTTCGGAGCGGTTCCTTCGAATCGTTCCGGTTCGGGTTCAGTTCCAAAATGGCGGAAAGAATACGGTCCCGGTTCAGTTCAGCTTCAGGGCAAAAATTCGGGTTCGGTTCCAGTTTTCGGTTCGGTTCCGGTTCCGTTTCGACAACCTGCAAGTCTGCGTATTCCCAAAGAATATCCAGTAAGGGTTCGAATCTTGGCAAAACCTTTTTATAAATGAGCGTTTCATCGGTTTTTTAAAGGCAAACAATGGGTGCCAGAGTACTTTGCTGTTTAACCTACAAGTGGCGTTCGAGGGTAACTTCATTATCAAGGCAGCCCAGAAATTTGCTTTGCTCACGCTTTGAATTCATGAAGCTGCAGTCGGTACATAACATCAAGGTTAAATCAAGTAGCAAGTAAAGTTGTGCTAAGTGAGTCTTTGTTCATCACCCTATCTTATTTTGTTCAGATTCAGATTAAGATTGTTCAGATTCATTAAAACCTGTCAAAAATGGGGTTCTAGATAGCAGTATTTTGCGACCCAATCTTTTTATATTTTATATCAATGACATCATGAAGCTTGGAAAGAAGTTCACGTTATGAAATACGGGGACGACTGTACGGTACTTCTCTCTGGGAATGATTTTACAATTACTGGACCACTCGCTAGCTTCTTTTTATGCAAACTCAAAGAACGGTAACAGTCAAAATAGCTTGTATTCAGTGAAACAAAACAAAATTTGCCATTTTCCGAGCACCTGGAATACTACTGACCTGGCCGGATACGCTTACACTAGGACCATGCAAAACCAATATCGAAAAGTATGTGAACACTCTCGGTATTGTGTTTTCAGAGACCATGACATGGAATGAGCATGTTACTCATTTGAGCTGGAAGCTACAAAAGATTATCGGTATCCATAGCAGGTATTGTTACATGTTTCCCCAAGCCACCAAAAGACTACTTTACGAGTCTTCCGTTAATTCGCAATTTAGTTATTGCTCGTTCATATGGGCAACCACGCGATGCCAGCATATGCAAAAACTATCACTATTACTGAAGAAAGCAGTTCGTGCAGTTTAGAATGCATCTTTCATTGAACACAAACGAGACATGTTTATTAAAAGTAGCATAATAAGGCTAGCAACATATACGCACATCAGGTAATCCGAAGCTACAAAACGGCTGTGGAAGGAAATTTGGACTTATTTTGATCTTGATCAAATTTACTTCCGAGCACACATGCATATTACTACAGATACCAGCCGTCATGGTAAATACGTTCATGTCGCACAAACTACCGTCAACAATACAGCCATACATTTCCTTTCATTCTAGATTATTTTCATCGGCGCCGCAGAAAAAATTCCCCGCATTTCCCCGAGGGGAAGAATGTGAAAGTGCGAATGCACGAGTTGAATTTGCGCGGTTCGGTAATGTTCGCGAAAGAGAGATCACACACACACACAACTACAAAGAAAGAAAGATGCATTTATTCACAGACACCTATTTGTGTTGTCGTTGTACTTGATTGCTAGAGCGGATCTCAGCTTCGAAATTTCGTGTCAGTACTCCTTTAAGCGGGTGCATTAGCCCTTCTCACGCCCGATTCCTGACGAATCCCCCACGTGGGTATGTGCCATGTCAGCGGCCAGGCAGCGCGCGCCCATCTCCCCCCGTTGCCAAGGAAGACGAGGAGATTCCTGGCCAATCCCCCACGTGGGTATGTGCCATGTCAGCGGCCAGGCAGCCCGCGCCCATCTCCCCCCGTTGCCAAGGAAGACGAGGAGCGCGCGCACCCGCAGCTGTTGCTATGTGGACGGACGGCGGTCTCCGGAATTCAGGGTCGCTTATAAAGTGCATTCGCACTTAAAATAAAAGAAATTTTTTATAGATGGATTGACCTTCAAGCGTTCAACCGACTGACTACCCAACGGCCGCTTTGCCCGCATACCTGCTTTTCCTAGGCCTTCAAACACCCGCATACAAGACGTCCTAGAAATAGACGTGTATCGCTATCCTAAGGAGTCAACATGCGCCATCGCGGTAAAAGAATATGAAAACAATAAATTCTAATTGTTCTTAATGCCAACCACATGTTACGCTACAGCAAAAGAACTTACTAATCCCTCCTTAGGCTTCTCAGATTGCATTTATTTATTTATTTATTTATTTATTTATTTATTTATTTATTTATTTACTTATTTATTTATTTATTTATACACACTGCAGTACAACTGGGCTATCGCAGGAGTGGGTGAGCGCGTAAAATGTAAAACACTTTTGTGCACGTAATAACAAAGATATATTCACAGCCACTTTAAATTGACGCATGTTTCATGAAGTTTAGACATGATGGATAATACATACAGCAAGACAATGAAATTATGGAAAATTGACATAACGCAATAGATTTTGATTAGAGAAAAAGTTTTCGAAAGGCAACGACCTAATTTCACCTGGTAGTAGATTTCATTTTTGAATTTTTTTGTGGGCAGAAGCTGTATTTAAATAGATAATTGTGTGTATAAAAAGTTCCAAGGTTACGTTTGTGGCTATTTCTAGTAAATTTATTCTTATCCGGAGACAAAGAGCTGTCCTGCAATGCGTAGCTCGGACAATTCTTAAGAACATGCAAAAGTTTAGGACATTCAGAATCGCGACGGACGGACAGGGTTGTAATTGTATAGTAGCAAAGTTTTATGACGGTGGAAAGCTTTAATCGAAACGACGATAAATAGAACGGATTGATTCCTTCCAAACCGATTCCCGTGGGTTAATTTCAGGTAGTTTATAAGGGCTCCAGATGGTACAGGCGTATTCTAGGATGGGTCGGATGAGCGTTTTTTAAGTTAGCAATTTTGTTTCGAGTGGACCTTCGCGCAATTTCAGATTTAGGTAGCCTAATTTTTTTCAGTGGTTTGTTCCATGTGCATTCAATGTGCTGTGACCAGGAAAAGGTAGGTGTAATGGTGGCGCCCAGGTACTTACATTCGAACACCCGCTGTAAGTGAACAGTCGTTAAACGAAGAATTATAAAAAGAAACGGAACTCCGCCTACTGAAAGATATTGTCACAGAGCCAAAGACGATGACGTTGTCTTGAAGGGAAAACAAAGTTATTCGAGCGACGTTCTGCTCCGCTAACCACTCAAAGAACTCGCAGGCTGCCAAGCAACATTCAACCAAGTGATGTGCGCAGGTTAGCTTCCGCGAATCGAATACCGCGGCGTGTGCCCTGCGGGAATTCATCTGTGGGCGCGAGTGTTTCTTGAACCGTCGAATTACATCCAGAACACTGTAGGTCGAACAATATTATTTTAGGCTGTTCACACTATTTTGAAACGCTTTCCTTATCGAAAGGGATAACACGTTCGGCATAAAACTGAAGAAAGAAACAAGCGCTTCTTTTGGCAAACATATAGCACAGACCGGCGCAGCCTGGCAGGAAAAACGAAACAAACGAAAAAACAACGCATGGTTAGCGGCAATAGATTGACTGCTTTTGTAAAGTTTTGATTTATTTGCTATTTCTCGCAAGTTTGTGGTACTCGGCCGGGGTTTTTTGGAACACTTATGGAGGGTTCTGAAGAACTCCAGTATCTGTCAGTTTCTCTTAGCTATCCCAGCACGTTGCGAGCGGAGGAATAAAAGTGTTTGTTGAGGTTGTTCCTTTTGTTGCAGCACATGCCTACTAGGAGCATAGGCTCTGAATCTCCAGCTTTGAGCGAGGTAATGCGCCCGGTTCACAACGTCTCAAAACTGTGAATATGAAATGAGAAAGTTAGAAAACAGTGCGTCCCGCGTGATATCTCAACATCATGAAGCTTGAGTAGAATAGGTGAGCAGCAGCTTCACGGACCATTGCTTTTACGGAAGCTGTGGTGTGTGCCTGTCTGCTTACTGAGTTGCTTTTCCCAGTATGTCGTCGTTCATTATTCAGCCTCCCGATACATTTTGCTTTTCTTCACCCAACGAGTGGCCCAAATGGCGGAGAAGGTTTGAACGCTTCTACACGACGTCAGGCCTAAGCGCGAAGCCGGAAGAACACCAAGTAGATTCCTTGCTCTACATCATGGGGGACAAGGCTGAGGACATCTTCAGCACATTTGAGCTCGCCCCAGACGAAGCAAAGAAATTTAGCATCGTGATGGACCGCTTCGAGAAATACTTCATTCCTCGCCGCAACGTGATCTACGAGCGAGCACGCTTCAACACGCGGGTGCAAGAAGAAGGGGAGTCTGCCGAAGACTTTGCGACGGCGCTTCACGCACTGTCCCAGCATTATGAGTACGGCAGCCTTCAGGAGCAACTGGTCCGTGACCGCTTAGTCGTGGGTATTCGTGACAAGAAGTTGTCTGCCAGACTGCAGCTCGACCCCGACCTAACGCTTCAGAAAGCCCTGGAATCAGCACGCCAGCTCGAAACGGTCAGGCAACAGCAGTCAGAGCTTCACCCCGACCTGTCAACCATCAACAAGGTGGGCGCTACACGTCGTGCACAGCGGCAAGACACACGCAAACCACCTTCTGACTCGAGTCAAGGCAGACCCACGGCTAACACATCTCAGGCCCCTAGGCCTTGCCGTTGGTGTGGTAGAGGTTCGCACTCCCGATCTACCTGCCCAGCAAAGGACGCAAAATGCAACTCGTGTCACAAAAAGAGACACTTTTCGTCCGTATGCCTCTCCAAAAGGGTGGACATTGTTCAAGGCGCCGATCAGGAATCCGAATGTGCGTTTCTTGGCACCGTGAGTTCACCTGGCATCCACAACTGGGAAGCTACCATCATGGTACAAAGACAACCTTTGAAAATTAAAATAGACATGGGCGCAGATGAAACTGTACTCTCTCCAGAAGCCTTCGAACGACTTCAACATCGCCCCACTTTGGCCAAGTCTCAACGGAAGCTCCACGGGCCAGATGGACGGTCGTTGTCAGTACGGGGAGTCGCACGACTGCAACTAGCGTTCCGAGATCAACACACCACCGAAGATGTCTACGTTCTCGAGGAAGTGCGCTGCCCGCTCCTCGGCAAGCCAGAAATTGAAATACTCCAGCTGATCACCTGCCTCAACTATGTCAGCCACACGGTCAACCCTAAAAAGGAGTTTCTGTCACTTTTCACTGGCCTAGGCACTCTACCAGGGAAGTACGTATTCGCCTTCAAGATGGAGCGACACCGTTTGCACTGTGCTCACCCCGACGCATTCCAATTCCCGTTTATGAGAAGACAAAAAAGGAACTGGAACGAATGGAACAAACAGGCGTCATTTCTCGAGCAGATGAGCCAACACAGTGGTGCGCTCCAATGGTGCCGGTGGTGAAGCCCACAGGAGCCATACGTGTATGTGTGGACTTCACAGAGCTCAACCGGTTTGTGCTAAGGGACTGGCACCCGATTCCTTCGGTTGAGCACACTTTAGGACTTCTCTCTGGAGCAAGAATTTTTTCAAAACTGGATGCCAATTCAGGTTTCTGGCAGATTAAGCTCGCGGAATCAAGCAGGAAGCTAACAACATTTATCACACCATTTGGAAGGTTTCACTTCAATCGCCTCCCATTTGGCATTGCCTCAGCCCCTGAGATATTTCAGAGACAGATGAACACCATCTTGGAAGGAATACCACGGGTCGTTTGTCACATGGATGACATTCTCGTTTGGGGAGCTACCACAGAGGAGCACAACGATACTCTTCGTACAGTTCTACAACGCCTCACCCACGCGGGAGTCACGCTCAATGAGGCCCAGTGCGTGTTCAACGTCCGAGAGCTTATCTACTTGGGACACAAAATCGACCAGGAAGGCATTCGACCGGATGAAGCCAAAATCAAGGCAATCACAGAGATGAAAGCCTTGACGAACAGAACAGAGTTGCAAAGAGTACTAGGTATGGCAACATACCTAGCTCGGTTTGTTCCCAACCTTGGGGAGGTGTTACAACCTCTCACTCGGCTCCTGTCCAAGAAACAAGAGTTTGTCTGGGATTCATACCAGCAAACCGCTTTTGACAAGTGGAAGCAGCTTCTCACAACAAGCCCAGTCCTCGCTGTCTATGACCCTGCCAAGGAAACAGTCGTAACAGCAGATGCTTCTTCATTTGGACTTGGAGCCGTTCTTCGCCAACAACAGGCTAAAGGGAACTACGCAGTTATTACCTACGCTTCTCGCCTGTTGACGGACACAGAAAGACGCTACGCGCAGATCGAGAAAGAAGCTCTAGCGCTCGTCTGGGCTTGTGAGAAGTTCGCAGACTACCTCGTCGGTAAACAGTTCCGTTTGGAAAGCGATCACAAGCCGCTCATTCCAATATTCACCTCCAAAGCATTGGATGGTCTCACGCCAAGGCTGCAGCGTCTGCGAATGCGCATGATGCGCTACTCCTACGACATAACGTACGTGCCAGGGAAAGAACTTCTTGCTGCAGACGCATTGTCACGTGCACCGCTCGCGGCTACAGATCCCTGGGATCTAGCGGAAGAAGTCGAGACCTTCGTACGTTTCGTAACATCGAGCGTGCCCATCAAAGTGCCATGCCAGCAATGGCTCAAGGAGTGTCAACAGGAAGACAGTTTGTGCACACAACTAAGGAGGTTTTGTAGCAAACAATGGCCACCTAGAAGAGACCTGTGTCCGGAGGCCAAGCAGTTCTTCCAGTTCCGTCACGAGCTGTTTCATGAAGATGACATTCTTTGGTATGGGACCCGAGTAGTAGTTCCTCACTCATGTCGACCAGCTATCCTGCGGCTACTGCATGAGGGACATTTCGGAATAACGAAGACGCTGGCAAAAGCAACAGACCTGGAATTTCATGGGACATCGAAGACGTCGTTAAGCGTTGTCATAAATGCGCCGAAACCACCCTCAACGGGAAAATGCCGCTCAAACCAACACCATTTCCAGAAAAAACCTGGCAGCGGATAGCAATGGATCTTTACTTCCAACACAACAAGTGGTGGCTGATCATCACAGATTATTACTCCAGATATCCGGAGATCGCACGTCTTGATCAGATATCGGCAGCGACGGTGATAACCCACTGCAAGTCAATCTTCGCTCGCCATGGGATACCCGAAGTCGTTGTCACAGACAATGGACCTCACTTCTCCAGAGTTTCCAGATCAGAATTCGCCACCTTTGCTCGTGACTACGGGTTTAAGCACGTCACCTCAAGCCCTCACTACCCTCAGAGTAATGGAATGGCTGAATCAGCCGTGAAGATCATTAAGGCATCGACTTCGAAGACGAGAGACGTCTACACCACTCTTCTGGCTTACCGGACGACACCGCTTAGAAACGGCTACAGTCCGGCCCAACTACTGATGGGACGCCGCTTGCGTACTAAGCTACCCATGGCGTCCAAGCTGCTGGTTCCTGACCTGCCCGACGTCCAAACTGTCCCAAAGTTCGAACAAGCGGATAAGGAACGCAAGCGTAAAGCGTACGATCGACGCCACGGCACACGAGACCTCCCCGACCTTTTCGACGGTGATGATGTGTGGATCGCAGACCTTAAGAAAAAGAGAAGTTATTTTGTTATTTTCTTTCGACCCAGTTTAGTCCGGCTGGTTTTTGAGCGCGGATTTATAGTAGTGAGCCCGAGCGTGGATCGGTGATGCAAATCGTTGCGGTGAAAACACGGGCCGCGTCAAGGAACGAAGCGCGAGTTCCCAGTCGAACGGAACTCTTGCAAATGACCTGTGAGATGCAGCAAAAGCTGAAAGCAGGTTTTTATCAGCCCAGATCAATGATGAAACTTGCTCGCCAACTCGTGAAATTTGCTCACCAAGAACAATACTGTAGTAGAGCGTCGTCTACAAAAAGACATCCCCCTCGCGAGGGGCACGATCAAATGCACAGCATTTCCGAGGGGGTGCGCCGGCAAGTCGTATCTCTCGATCGCGGGACCCGTGTCGCCATGTTTTGGAGGCGCGGGACAACTTGTGGCGCTTTCGAAACAAATGAGAAATGAGTGAAGGATATAAGGCGCGTTCGGTGCATCGAAATCTGTGTCGGTTTCGTGGCTCGGTCGGTAGTGCGCCTGGCACCCTGCGCTCCGCCCGCGGCGTCATGGGTTCGAAACCGGGCGCCGGAAACTGTTATTTCTTTGGCTGCGGACTACGACAAGGCGCGCCTGCGGACTACGACAGGGCGCGCATGCGGACTACGACAAGGCGCGCATGCGGACTACGACAAGGCACGCCAACGCCGCGTGACATTGTGAGTTACTAAAATGCTATGCATTTAAAAGGGGACAGTGGTACAGGCTGCAGCCGAGCCGCGATCGTACATCGTCGACACGAAAGATGGAGTTGTGCGTAGGAATCGAACGCACCTTGTTCCTCTCCCTCGAGATGACCCTGGGTCAACTCATGAAGCACAAGGAACTTCACCACAAGATGGAACCACTAGGGAGGAAGGTGCAACGAGATGCCAGGATACATCACATAGCCATAGCCGCTGTGGACGCTGTGTCATTCGGCCGAAGAAGTATACGGCCTGAACCTCCCTCGCTCGTTTATTTCGGAGGGAGATGTTGTATGGTCAACCTCCAATGCCGATTGGCATCCGCAGCAACATCGCGGGCAATGCGCGTGAACTGGCAGCGCGAGAGATTTTAAATACATAGCATTTTAGTAACTCACAATGTCACGCGGCGTTGGCGTGCCTTGTCGTAGTCCGCATGCGCGCCTTGTCGTAGTCCGCATGCGCGTCTTGTCGTAGTCCGCAGGCGCGCCCTGTCGTAGTCCGCAGCCAGGAAGAAATAACAGTTTCCGGCTCCCGGTTTCGAGCCCATGACGCCGCGGGCGGAACGCAAGGTGCCCGGCGCACTACCGACCGAGCCACGAAACCGACACAGATTTCGATGCACCGAAAGCGCCTTATATCCGAAAGCGCCACAAGTTGTCCCGCGCCTCCAAAAGATGGCGACACGGGTCCCGCGATCGAGAGATACGACTTGCCGGCACACCCCCTCGGAAATGCCGTGCATTTGATCGTGCCCCTCGCGAGGGGGATGTCTTTTAATTAAGCAGCTTGCAAGATCAGTACATGGTGGTATTCGCAGAAACTGCCGCTGAAGTTTCACAGCACTTCTCTGGGATATCCATTAGAAAGTCACGTGGGCAGCTTTATTTATACCAAATCCAGCCTGTCGCGGCACTCGTTAAAACTGAAATTGCGACTGGCCGCATTAAAGCGTCTTTAATTAAACAACCGTCATGCGCTGAAGTAAATGATGTTTCTACGTGTGATTAATGGGTCATTAGCTACTTATCTCTACAAAATTTAGAACAGTTCGCTCTGGTAATAAACTGGTGACGCGGAGCTCCCGGGTCTGCCTCTTGCTTACGGCGTACACATGCGACCGTCCTTAAAACACATGACGCTTGAGTAGAATAGGTGAGCAGCAGCCTCACGGACCATTGCTTTTACGGAAGCTGTGGTGTGTGCCTGTCTGCTTACTGACGTAATTGAAGATGTAAGACGTCGAAACAAAAGCGAAGGAAGAGGCGGAAACACGTGTAGCAAAAACAAAGCTGGCGGAAGATATTCCCTCCAAAAAAACCGAAGGCGAGCAATGATATTGGAGCACAGTGCTGCAGCAATGAAGTATGTAAAAGTCTGTATAACACCGTAGTTCGTTGTCGCCTTTCTAGCATGGTTTCGTTAGAAAGTTCCTACCAGTGCTCACCTTGTTGCTTCACCTATTGTTTTTTGCTGCAATTGGCAATACAGCCCAAACTAACCTAGTCGTTACATGGATTTCAGTAAAGCCTCCGATATAATTTCTTATTAAAAGTTATTTCAAAGCTCACTTAACTTTTTTTATATCGGATTGTAAACCTTAGAAAAAAATATTTACATTCCCAATGTATTTTTGGACATTAATGATTATCATTCACAATGTCAACCTATAAATTCTGGCGTTCCTAACGGTAGTTTTCTTGGATCGCTACTTTTCTTAATTTATGCAAATGATTTACCAAAACGAGCCAAAAGAATGAATTCAAATCGGATTATTTTCAGATGAGTGCATCTTATGCAGCGCTCAGAAAGTTCAAAGTGACAGCTCTGAAGAGATAAAAATTACACCATCTCCCCGAAGGGAACTATGTGGGGATGCAAAGCACAATAGTAGGCGTCCATTCAGCTCATCGGACGGTGCAGCGTGTCTCAACCGAAGTAGCAACTGAGGAAGCGCCGCGCGGACCGAGTTTATTATATAGAGCAGATGGAGTGGAGAGGAGGAGAGGAGAGAGGAGACGCGAATGCGCGCTTATCGCGCAGCTGCCGTTTTGCCGTTATGTTGAGTGATCTGGTGTTTAGTAGCGCCGGAGGGAATTCCACGTCCGGGTGCACACCGGTGGCAAAAGCACGCAAGTACTGTTGTGTAACGGTGAGTAGGCGGTGGTGCTCGAGGCGCCGAAAGTCGTTCATCATGTTCTTGTCCATGTTGTCGTCTCTGTGGTAGAATCGGTAGTCTCCGCCAGCGTTGGTGAGGTAAAGGTTGTTGGCGTTGGTGCACCGGCTGAGAGTAACGTACACGCCCTCGTTTTCGCCGCTTTGTTGTTGTTGTTGTTCCTTCACTATATTGGCGCATACCCAATCAGGGGATCGGCCAAACATCAGTCGTTAATTAGAATGAGATTACTGCTTAGGTGGGTGATTCGAAGAAAAGTTTGAAAATTTTGGAAGGATTTTTCTTCTTGTGTTTGAGGAATTGAGTGTGGAAATTAGTCAATATTGAAACAAAATAAATAAAGAGAGAAAGAAATAAAGAAAGAAAGAAAGAAAGAAAGAAAGAAAGAAAGAAAGATAGAAAGAAAGAAGAAGGAGGAGAAGGTGGTGGAGGAGAGGAAGGAGGAGAGAATGGGGAGGGGGAGAATATAATTAATAATAATAATAAAAAAAGCGGAAATGCCTTCTTCTCCTTCTTCTTCTTCAGCGGTTCCCCGACGGGAAGATGACGACGGCGGTTGAACGCGCAGCTATCCCCTGATGGATTGTTTTTGTTGGCCAGTCCCTAGCGGCATCCCGCCACAATCATCATCAGAGGCGCTGCGGACGGGGCACGGACGTGGGACATTCCCCCGAGCAAGAGATGCTAACATCCTACTCTAAAGTTTTCATATGTCGTTTCCGTTGACGTACAGCTTCGCGTGCATTCGTTGTATCAGTAGCTTCTTGACGTAGTTTGAATGAGTCAAGGAGATAAGGCACGTTCGTAGCACTTCCTCCTGTCTCGGTTTTGTAGGGCAGTGGGAAGAGCGCCGCGTACCTCCCGTTGCGGCCAGAGAGTAGTGGGATCTAAACCAGGCGCCGCTAACTATTTCTTTTTTTATAATGTAGGGGGAGAGGTGCGGACAATGGACGGACGCCGGACATAGCCCCGAGAAAGAGATGCTTTGCATCTAACAAAAATTAGCCCCATCTTCCCGAAGGGAACGCTGAGTAGATGAGGAGCATCTCAGCGTTCCCTTGTGTTGCCGTTGTGTTGTTTGTGGGGTGGTGCTGACGCTTGCTTGCGCCAATCCACTAACTGATGGGACTATTGTTTCCATCACATTTCATCGCAAGAACGGAGTTAAGTGGAGTCAACCGCAGCAAGCACAGAACTGAACGCGCCCAGCCCGCTACCCGATTTACATTCAAGGTTGAAGGAGAGGACACGAGAGGAGGACGGATGCGCAAGCGCCGAGCATGCGCCGCGAAATCAGAAGCGAGAACGCGGGAGAAGCGAAGGCGAAGTGCTCGCAGCTGGTACGAGAGAAGTGGCGGGAGTATCGCGCAGCGGTGGGAGAGAGGGAAGGAGGAAACGTGCAGCTGCGCAGTGTGAGTGCGGACGCCGACGCGGGACATGCCCAGACTATAAGATGCTCCGCATCTAAAATTGGTGCTAGCGTTGGAATATGAAACTTAGCACCTAGGGGACAGTATGTACGCGTGACTGAGTGAGTGATTTATTGGTACAGAAAGTGGAAAAGTAGTGGACTGGGGTTATTTTAGATGCAAAGCATCTCTTGCTCGGGGCTATGTCCGGCGTCCATCCGTTATCCGCACCTCTCCCCCTACAGTATAAAAAAACTGCCACCTCCCCTTACGGGAACCCTTGTCTAGATGGGACGCATAGGGGGTTCGCGTTGTAGCGCTGGACAGCGGAGGAATGGCGCTAGAACGATGGAGCGGAGCGGCGCAGGTACCAGATTAAGGCGGATTTCTGGGCAAGTTGGTATTCCATTGCAAGACCGTTCAAAGCGCAAAACGTAAAACGAGGGAAGACGAGAGGCACAGGGACTCGCGCTACTTCCAACTAAGATTTATTAGGAAAAGAAGGCAAATATATGCACAGAAATCGTGCGCAAACCGGTACATTTTTGAGGTCACGCCACGCACACGTGGCACAGGGACACGCGTGAGCGCGTGTCTCTGTGCCTCTCGTCATCCCTTCTTTTACGTTTTGCGCTTTGAACGGTCTGCCGCAGGTACCGCATTTTATAGCGCCCATAACGGTGAAGGGACGCGCCGGCGCCAGTGCGCCTGCCGCGGCTATGACGCAACACAATCCAACACAATCCACTTTAATCCAATCCAATCCAAATCCAATCCAATCCAAGCACAGCCAAGCCAAGCCAATCCATTCGAATCTAATCCAATGCCCCTCGCGAGAGAGTGTTCACTACCGGAGAGGAGAGGGGGTGAGCGGCGGAGAGCGCTCACCCCCTCTCTGATGCCGACAACAAGGGGCGGACGCCGACAACAACGCTGACGCCGGATGCAGAGACAAGGCGAGTGAATGAGATGCAGTCGCATCTAAAAAGAAATAGTAAGCAGCGCCTGGCCTGGTTTTGATCCCACGACTTTCTGGCTGCAATGGATGGTACGCGGCGCCCTTCCCACTGCGCTACAAAACCCAGACAGGAGCAAGTGCTACGAACGCGCCTCATGTCCTTGACTCATTCAAACTACGTCAAAGCTACTGATACAACGAGGGCACGCGAAGCTGAAGGTCAACCGAAACGACGAACTGAAAACTTTAAAGGAGGACGCTGAAAACTTTAGCGTCTCTTGCTCGGGGGATAGTCCCGCGTCCTTGCCCCGTCCGCAGCGCCTCTGATGATGATTGTGGTAGGATGCCACTAGGGACTGGCCAACCACAGAATCCATCACGAGATAGTTTCGCGTTCAACCACCGTCGTCATCTGTCATCTTCCTGTAGGGGAACCGCTGAAGACGAAGAAGGAGAAGAAGACAAAGCTGCGAAGAGGAGGGTTTGTACGTTGCTCTCGCCCTATCCGCAGCGCTTCTGATGACGATTTTGGCAGGATGCCCCCTAGGGATTGGCCAACGAAAGAAACCATCACGAGATAGGTTCGCGTTCAACCACCGTCGTCATCTTCCCGTAGGGGTATAGCTGAAGAAGAAGGAGAAGAAGACAAAGCTGCGAATACGAGGACGTGTACGTTGCTCTCAGGCGACGCACCAACGTCAAAATCTTTACCTCACCAACGCTGAGGGAGACTACTGATTCTACTACAGAGACTACAACAATGACAAGAACATGATGGACGAGCTTCGGCGCCTCGAGCACCACCGTTTACTCACCGTAACACAACAGTACTTGCGTGTCTTTGCCGGCGGTGTGGACCCGTACGTGGAATTCCCTCTGGCGCTACTAAACACCAGATCACTCAACATAACGGCAACACGGCAGCTGCGCGATAGGCGCGCATTCGCGTCTTTTCTCTCATCTCCTCCTCTCCACTCCATCTGCGCTATATAATAAACCCGTTCCGAGCGCCGGTTCTTGAGTTGGTGCTTCGGTTGAGACACGCTGCACCGACCGATGAGCTATGAGCTGAATGGACGGCAACAATTCTGCTTTGCATCACCACATAGTTCGCTTCGGCGAGGTGGTGTAATTTTTTGAACTCATTTGGAGTTCACCAGCATACAACCCAGTCCGGGGGAAAGGGAGAAGGGGAATAAAAGGGGATAGGTGAGATGCTAACAACAAACAACATATTGTCACGGAACACCTACGTGGACAACGCCCCAAAGCGCCATAACCCGTCGCCGAAAACGACGAAGAGGATGCGGCTCGCCCGAGCGATCATGGCCGCTTGTAAATAGATTGCATCGCTCTGCGGCAACATCTTGTAAATACATCACTTCATCGTCGCCCATGGTTCGCCTCATCATTGGCCTGCCGCCACGTAACATTTTGGTGGATGGTGCGGGTTTCAGCCCCATCCCGGCCCCGAGCTTCACCCCGTCTCGGCTCATGAAGCAGTCTCATCCAGGCCCCTGGAAAGCGTCGGCCCGTCCCAGCCCCGGTGAGCCACGGACGCGACATTCCCCAGCCCCGTGTCCCGTGCCCGTGCCCCGCCGAGACCAGACGAACTGACCAGCCACGACCAGACGTATAGTCGACGACGTCCCCCCGCCCAGATCTCCGGCGCTTCTCCGAAAGCTTTGGACGCTTCCTCGTGGGGTCGGCGGTGGTCACAGCTGTTCCGGGGCGGTGCTCATCGCAACCATCACCATCATCAGTGGCGGCAAGGACATCATTGTACATGTTCTCATCGCTTTGCTCATCCGCTTCGCCACCCTGTCTTTACCCTGGCCTCGACCGGGACGGTCGTCCTCCACCGGGGGGTGATGTCACGGAACACCTACGTGGACAACGCCCCAAAGCGCCATAACCCGTCGCCGAAGACGACGAAGAGGATGCGGCTCCCCGAGCGATCATGGCCGCTTGTAAATAGATTGCATCGCTCTGCGGCAACATCTTGTAAATACATCACTTCATCGTCGCCAATGGTTCGCCTCATCATTGGGCTGCCGCCACGTAACAATATGAATAGCCTCGCCCACCGAAAATACCCCCCGACGCATCCCCAGCTCACCAATAGGCAAACGCGCACCTGGCGACATCTTCAGGTTCATTCATTTCCCTGCAGGGCGGTGCTCCATCAGATCCACCCTTCCCTCTACCCCTCACCTTATTGCCCCGCATGTGGCCAGCGCGCCACAGTTGCCCACTCTATGAGGGCCTGTCCTTCCAATCGCTTCCATTTAATCAGCCGTGACTAGCAATGGGACGGTGCGCTGGGTTGCTCCGAACCGGGCGTTCAGATCGCCTTGGAGGAATGACCTGCATCGTCGCCGCCGACCGCCAACAACCGGCGGCCACTACACTTCCCTAATCCCAGCCGCTCAATAAAAGCTTTTTTTTCTCTCTCTCTTAGTGCCGAATTCCTGACATTCTTATCTTGGAAACTGACACTTTTAAATATCTGCTTTTACAGTAACTACTGGTCTATCCCGGTCCACGCACATTCTTAAAGGGACACTGAAGTGAATTTGTCAAGCCCCCGGTTTTGCTTGCAGTGCGTAGACTGGCTCAAATTACCACACTTTTCATCGTCTATCCCGTTGATAAGTCGTTACTTATTTTATAAAGCGGGAAAGAAGAAAAACTACCATGCGCGGTCTGTGGCGGCAGCACCAAATAAAGCTGTGACGTCGCGAGGAGATGGCACCGTGATTGGACGATGTCCGAGGTTAACATTCAAACAAGTTTCGGTTTCGGTTCTCTAAAACAACATGTTTGACATCCGATGGCATCGTTGGATGGGCCTTCTCGATATCTCAGTAATCGCCGTACCGCCCTTCTGCCATATTGTTGGTTGCAAAATGCCTGAGACAAGTCTCCCAGGACGGCTTGGAATCGCCGAAATCACTAACCGACGCCTACGCAGTGGATGACGCCCTCCGCGTCACTGCTGACGCTCAAATTCAAATGCCATGCGCTTTTCCATCATATTCAGAGCTTGCGTCACTCATGCCTGTATCGTAAAAAAGAGAAGTTATTTTGTTATTTTCTTTCGACCCAGTTTAGTCCGGCTGGTTTTTGAGCGCGGATTTATAGTAGTGAGCCCGAGCGTGGATCGGTGATGCAAATCGTTGCGGTGAAAACACGGGCCGCGTCAAGGAACGAAGCGCGAGTTCCCAGTCGAACGGAACTCTTGCAAATGACCTGTGAGATGCAGCAAAAGCTGAAAGCAGGTTTTCATCAGCCCAGATCAATGATGAAACTTGCTCGCCAACTCGTGAAATTTGCTCGCCAAGAACAATACTGTAGTAGAGCGTCGTCTACAAAAAGACATCCCCCTCGCGAGGGGCACGATCAAATGCACAGCATTTCCGAGGGGGTGCGCCGGCAAGTCGTATCTCTCGATCGCGGGACCCGTGTCGCCATGTTTTGGAGGCGCGGAACAACTTGTGGCGCTTTCGAAACAAATGAGAAATGAGTGAAGGATATAAGCCGCATTCGGTGCATCGAAATCTGTGTCGGTTTCGTGGCTCGGTCGGTAGTGCGCCTGGCACCCTGCGCTCCGCCCGCGGAGTCATGGGTTCGAAACCGGGCGCCGGAAACTGTTATTTCTTTGGCTGCGGGCTACGACAAGGCGCGCCTGCGGACTACGACAGGGTGCGCATGCGGACTACGACAAGGCGCGCATGCGGACTACGACAAGGCACGCCAACGCCGCGTGACATTGTGAGTTACTAAAATGCTATGCATTTAAAAGCATGTTCGCACCAGGCCAAGGGTGTGCTGATTCAGGCCTGTGCCCACTGCCTGCAAGCAGCAGCACGCTAACGAGAACTCGCTGGAGCGTCAGTGGCAGTATGCACGCGTTCTGCAAACTCGCTCGTAGAACAGTGAACGTTACGGCCCAAAAATGGTTAACTCAGTTTAGAAAATATCGGCCGAAAACGAAAAAATCAATTGGCAAAAAAAAACGATGCACCCTTGGGGATTCGAACTTGCAACTTTCAAAACGATAACTAGCCCCTTAGACCACTCGGGCACAAGCTATTTTTTTTTCTTTACTGCATGGAAAACTTCCCTTAATACAGCCTACGAAAGTTAGGAGTCATCCAAGAAGATGCACATCACTGCAGCTAAAATAAGCCGTCCGTTAAAACTCTGGCAAGCAGACGCACGCGTCCAACAGATGCAGCCATTCTGGTGGGTCACTTTGCGCCGCATAAATGCTCCGCACCAACGCAGTTTGCTCCCGAAAAATGGACTTCGTTGGGCGAGGGGGTTCCGCGTGCCTGTCCGTCATGCGGCACTTCCACAAGCTATACAATCCGATCACAACAAACATATCATAGGGCACTCCAGTAACATCTCTAAAAGGCAAGAACCGAATTGTATAAGGGGTAATGTCCATGTCCTTTTTAAGAGTTCGTTGCAACACATCCCAGAAAAACACCGCATCCCGGCACAAAACAAAACAATGATCAATGGTTTCAGGTTGATTGCATAAACGGCAATTGTCAGACCAAGGAATAGACATTCCTTTCTCGCGCAACCATGTTTTCACTGGGACTGTTGATGTATGCAGCTTAAAGAAAAACGTTTTTGCATTTGGAGGAAGACACATACGTGTGACCCGCTTCAAAACACTGTCCTTATGGTGGCCAATGTAAGGCTGGCGATAAACCGGCACTGGGAACAGACTCTCTAATAAAGTGTTCGTCAAAGCCTTCCTGGAAAGGTTAAACAGATATTGCAGGGAAAACCTCGCAGTAAGGAAATTGAAGGTGTCAACCACCTCCTTTAAAACCCCCCATGGCGGTTTCGTACTGACTTCACCAGTGGAGACAAGCAAAAACGGTAAATGAAAACTTATGCGCTGTTGAATAACGTTGAGCAGAAGTGGATGATGCGTCACCTTATAGAAGAAAAACCGAGATACAAGCTGGTGTACAAACAAATGTATCAGCCCAGAACCCCCAGACACTAATGGAAGAAACAAATTGTCCCTACGCATAGGTTCCCATTGGGACCCCCACACAAATGTTGCAAAAACTCTATGCAAAGCTTGCACTTTAGAACGCGCACAGTGGAGTACTTGCAGCACATAAACAAGCTTTGCGACAAGGAAGACATTACAAACGTGCGCACGCGCAAACACAGAAAGTTCTCGCCCCATCCATGCCTGAGAGGCTCGCTTGACTTTTTGGAGTGCCAATGACCAATGAGGCCCGGTGTTTCGTATTTGGTGCAAAGGTACACCTAGGTATTGAAGTGCGTCCTTATCCCAAGAAATGCCACCAAATAAGGACGGTTTCGCACCCCATTCACCAAACCAAAATCCCTTTGTTTTTTCCATATTCACAGCTGCTCCAGACGCGCCACAAAACTGCCTGGTGAGATTAAGGGCTTCTTGAACGCTTTTTTTATCAGCACAAAAATAGGCAATGTCATCCGCGTAAGCAAGGACCTTAACCTCACAGGATAGCGATGAAAAGCCCCGTACTCTTTCACTCTGCTGAATACTAAGGCACAGAGGTTCGAGGTATATGGCAAACAACAAGGGTGAAAGGGGGCAGCCCTGTCTAACAGACGACTTAATCGAAACTGGCTTAGACAGAACGCGGTTGACGACCAGTTGTGTGGTGCACTGTTTGTAACAAAGCTGAATGCCTTTTAACAACACATCCCCTAAATTTACCGCTGCCAATAGTGCGAATAGGAAATCATGAGAAACGCGATCAAATGCCTTTGAAAGGTCAATTTGGATAAGGGCCACCTGCTCTAGCTCTGCCGAGGATGGATATATAATGTATAACCAGTTCACATTTTTATTTAGCCTTATCATTTGAAGTACTTTAGGTGATATTTGTCGTATACGCCGTGCAGTAAGCGTCCCCCAAACTTCCACAATATCTCAAGCCTAGCAATTGCATTTCTTGGACGGAAAAGCGTTCGCAGATGTGCGGTCGTGCTGCTGACCGTTGTGCTTGTTCACCTAGCGCAAAAACGTGCTTCCTGCTCCCTAGTTTTGCGCTGTACAGTAAAAGTTGAAGTTGATTTTATTTTCTCAGTACCGATATTGACTTCGTTGACTCTTCTCCCGCCTTCAAGTTTCCTTAGATTTTCCTACTAGCGCAAAGTCAGCGAAGCGTCACATCTGCCCTTGTGCAGCGCTTGTTTGAGGCGACCTTGATTCGACTTGGAGCTAGATACAGTGTACAAATTAACAAAGTAAAGAAAGGTACATTCTTTCATTCACAAACGTGTGGTGGCTTAGTTCCAATTGAGCGAGACAATTGCGACGACCCGTCGGCGGCCGGCGGTCTAAACGCTGTGCCGAATGACTCGATCGGAAGGTCGGCGAACCGTGCCGTAGCACAGCCAACTGCCAGCTCGTCTCCTCGTGACGTCACACGAAAACGCCACAAAAATTAGGCGAGGGTGCATAGAGGAGGACAGCATTTTCGAATTGCTTTTTCTACTAACTAAATTAGCGTAAACGCGCTCAGAGAGGTCGAAGCATGGCCTATGGACTCCGGACTACAATTTGCGCTAGTAATCCCCCAATGTTTACAAATCACTTCAGTGTCCCTTTAAATTATGTGCGTCAGCCCGGAGAAAACTATGCTTATATAGACAAATGTATATACTCCCCTGCTAATATTAACACAATACTGCCACGGTCCTTCGAATATACCTGCGTGCTTTGAGCCCAGCATACTAAAAATACATAACTAATCTTGTAGAAATAAATTCAGAAATTCCCGTCCGCTTCATTTACAGTCGCATGGCCGGGCGCTATTCGCCTCCTCCTGTGCTGCCCTTACGGCCTTTTCAATACTGGCTCGGCGCATTGGGTGTTTTCTATGTGTAGTTGGAGGGGCTGACCGCACGAGGGCAGCACCACATCACCGCAACCTCCGCGTCGCCGCGTCGCCGCGCAAGAAAAGAGCCAGGCAGCTTGAGCGTCGACAACATAACCACTGAGCTTTCGCGGTGGCATTCCCGCCGGTAACGCGGCAATTGGTGTACCTGATGTGGCCCAGATTTTTTTTGTTCTGATATAAAAACTATACATACGCAATGCAGTTCTTTACGCAATAAGATCAGAGCAAAAGTTGTTCGCATATATACATTTGCTTGCAACATTCGCGACTTCAGGCGCACCATGACGCATTAAGTTTTATTTTATGCCCAGCGTTATGCAAATTTGAGAAAGAAGCATATCACGTATGACTATACCCGAATAAAAAAGCAACACACCCCACAAGAACTGCCTAATGTAGACTTGTGAAGCTCAAAAAATTACAACAAGGACGAAGGAAGACGGCAGGGACAAGCGCTAATTCCAAGTATACTAGGAAACTATACTCGGGCAATAGCTCATGTATGGTATCATTCCGCCAAAGCGACGGACCCCCGATGACAACGGGCGCGCGCGTTTTAAAAGGAGATTGCTATGAATGCGTGATACCGCCTACTTTTTCTTGCGTAGTTTATTTGTCGTCACTGCAGTAGTTTATTGTCATATCAATCCATAAAATGAGGGAAACGGCTCGTGATTGTTTAAAATGCTCACAATACCGCACTACTTTCGAAGCTCGCAGTAACGTCCTGCTGCGGTAATGAGGCACAGCGGCAACTTAGATGACGAGTTAGTACAGTTCCTTATAGCAATCTATAAAGACAATAGAGTGCACCTTATTGGGAAGGACAGAAATGCGCCCAGCAGGTCAACATCCATCGGGAACTGAAACAGGGATGCCCTTTGAGCCCAATACTGTTCATGCTTTACATGGCAGGGTTAGAAAAGAAACTGGAAGAAAGTCAAGTAGGGTTTAACCTAACCCATATGCTGCCAGGCGAAGTGGTACAACAGCATATTCCGGGAATGTTATACGCAGACGACATTGTTCTTTTAGCTGATAACCAAACCGATATTCAGCGGCTAATAAATATTTGCGGCGAGGAAGTCACTGACTTTGGGTTAAATTTCAGTGCAGAAAAATCAGGAATAATGGTTTTCAATGATGCTACCACCGACGTAGTTACTATCCAGCAAGGCGAATTACCTAGAGTGAAGGAATATAAATATTTGGGAGTGTGGATAAACGAAGGGGATAACTACTTAAGTACTCACGAGGAACAACTTAAGGTTAAGGGAAAGCGAAACGCAGCTATAATGAAGCATAGAGCTCTGTGGGGGTATAACAAATATGAAGTAGTAAGAGGAATGTAGAAAGGAGTAATGGTTCCGGGTCTCACGTTTGCGAATGCTGTACTCTGCTTAAAATCAGACGTTGTATCAGGCCTTGAAGTAAACCAGAGAACGGTAGGACGTTTGGCTTTAGGCGCGCATGGAAAAAGAACTAACGAAGCAGTTCAGGGAGATATGGGCGGGGCGTCGTTTGAAGTAGAGAAGCTCAGAGTAAAATATTGTTACGAGGCAGATGTGAATAAGCTGTCTATTTACAGATAATTACAGCTGAAGGCCAAGAGACCAAAGCCAAGGAATCTAATGCAGCTCAGTCCGTTTCTGCTCGATCTCTTCTTCGTATCTCGGCTTGGTGTACGCGCCCACTGATGAGGCACATACCCATAGGTGAAGTGTACGATGGATTGACCACCTGGTGGTCCAGTCCAATGCTATGTGAAATGTTCCGGGTGTTACGTAGCATGAACCCCCCCCCCCCCCGGCGGGGTAAGCACCATCTCGGTGCACAGTTGAAATTAGGCTCAGGGAGCAGGTGGGGCCGTTGAGAAATAGGGCTTGAGGCGGCCGACGTGGACTAGTTGAGGTGCAGGGTCCAGGGACGGTGAGGACGAAGCAACAGGAACGATTTCGTAGGTGACCGGTGTGACCATGCGCCTAATGCGATAGGGGCCTTTGAAGCGAGGCTGCAGTTTTTCGGAAAGTCCAATTCGGCGGCATGGCGTACTGACCAGGACCAAGGAGCCGGGCGTAAAATGGGCGGTGCGATGTTGCTGGTCATAGCGGTCCTTCTGAGCGGACTGGGATGCCGAGAGCTTGGCACGGGCAACCTGGCGGGCCACATCAGCGTGAGCGGCAGCATCACGAGCATATTCTGTAGCTACAGGTGTCGCATCAGGAAGGAGGGTATCCAATGGAAGAGCGGGTTCGCGGCCGTAGAGAAGAAAGAATGGAGAATAGCCGGCGGTGTCATGGCGGGAGGAGTTATACGCGAACGTAACAAATGGCAAAGTAACGTCCCAACCCAGACAATCCGCAGAGACGTACATTGCGAGCATGTCAGTGATGGTCTTGTTCAATCTTTCAGTCAATCCATTAGTCTGAGGATGGTAGGTGGTGGTTAGCTTGTGCTTTGTGCGACAAGAGCGGAGGAGGTCGTAAACAACCCGAGACAGGAAGTACCGGCCACGGTCGGTGAGGAGCTGACGAGGAGCACCGTGGTGTAGGATAACGTCTTGAAGCAGGAAATCAGCAATGTCTGTGGCACAACTGGTGGGAAGGGCACGCGTAATAGCGTAGCGGGTCGCATAATCGGTCGCAACAGCAATCCAGCGATTTCCTGAACGGGACAGAGGAAAAGGACCGAGTAGGTCCAAACCCACACGAAAGAAAGGTTCGGAAGGAATCTCTATAGGTTGGAGCGGTCTGGCTGGGCACAAGGAAGGGCGTTTCCTGCGCTGGCACCGGAAAGAGACTTGATGGAGCGCGGTGGCCGCAGGGATAGCTGCCGCAGCGCTACCTATCCGAAACATGGCGGAAGTTTCGCCGTCGGCTGCTGTGACTGCGACTGTTGTAAAAGATGTTGCCGAGGTCTACTCACGGCTATTTGACCACAAGCCGTTTCTTCAATGGGAAATGAGGTTCTTCATAAAAGAATTTGAGGAGAAGCGTCGAGAGCGGGAGGTGCAGCGCCTGTTCGAGCTGCTGGAGGACGTGACGGAGGTGCGGCAGACGCAGGTGGACCGGGCGTGCCGGGCCTCGGACCAGGGGCTCTCCAGCCTTGCAGGGAACCTCGAGGTGGCCCTCTCCATGTGCCACCGCATACTCGAGGCCGAGGACAAGCTCAGCTCGGCGGACGACCTGTCGGAGCGGCGCGAGCGGCGGCGGTGCGAGTGGCAGCAGTTTGAACAGGACGTCAAGGACAAGGCGGCCAGGATGGACCAGGCCTTTGAGGAGAAGGAGCGGCAGCTCATCGACCACTACCGCCGCGTCCGCAAGAAGCTCCAGCCACCCACAGCCAGGGCGAGGGCACGGCGCGACCACAGTGACCTCTCGTCCCGGACATTCAGATCATTCTCGAGGGACCAGTGGAGAGTCGATGTGCGCGCACGAGATACGGCTCAACGTGACAGCATTGCTATGTCTACCCCGCACCTCCACCAAAAAGATGTTAAGAGGCAGATGCGGATAAGCTGTCTATATACAGATAATTACAGCTGAAGGCCAAGAGAACAAAGCCAAGGAATCTAATGCAGCTCAGTCCGTTTCTGCTCGATCTCTTCTTCGTCTCTCGGCTTGGTGTACGCGCCCACTGATGAGGCACATACCCATAGGTGAAGTGTACGATGGATTGACAACCTGGTGGTCCAGTCCAATGCTATGTGAAATGTTCCGGGTGTTACGTAGCAGTATGCTTTGAGATGAGGTTGAGGGCAATGAATCAACGAAGGTGGGCAGCTAAGGTTTTTAGGTACCTATACTTGAAAAGCGTGGACACCCAGTGGTTAAGAAAGACTAGAAGGCTAACGATGAAATACGGAAAGAACAGTGGGGAATCCAAAACAACCCAGGAAACCAAAAAAAAAATCAAGGCAGATTGAAACGAATAAATCGAGGGAAAAAAACGGAAGCTAAAAGGTCTGAGGGCTGAGAAGATGAACATCAGAAAGGAAAATTTCTACGATAATTCCCAGGGCAGTGCTTTGCTTTTTGAGGCTAGAGCAGGTTGCCTGCGAACTAAGAGTTTTGTGAGGAAGTGTTCACAAAATGATGGGGTATGTGTGGTCTGCGGCAAAGAAACAGAAACTATGCGGCACATAGTGTTAGAATGTGAGGGTATCCATCCAAATCTACATGAAGGGAATATTGGCTTTCAGAAGCCCTAGGATTTAAGAGTATCAGAGAGGAAGTTAACTTCAAGGCTGTCGAGGGGACGAAAAGAAGATTAGAATGTTGGTGGACGAAAAGGGGAGAGGGGAATATTGCCTAGTACAGTTACCACCTGTAACAGGGAAAAGAAAGTATTTCGGGCCTAAGAAGCTTTAGTGCCTGCCCTAAGCAGCGCCAGTATTAAACCAAGAGTGTAAAACATGGTTATATTAGTCTTTTTTGGTAAGGTGACATGTCATCACCCCGCTTCAAAGGGAAAACCAATAATAATCATCATCATCATCACCATCGTTGTCGTTCTCAAGTTGTAACCGAGCATAGCATTTATTCGTAGCTTAGCCTTTGGGTTCCATTCCTGGCCACGGCGGCTGCTTTTCTGATGGAGCCGAAAAGCGAAAACGCCTGTGTGTTTGAGATTTCGGCGGACGTTTACGATACTTAGGTGGCCTAAATTAATCTGGAGCTTTCCAATACGTGGTGCCTAATCGCCTGTGTAGCGTCGGTGAATTTAACCCTACAATCAATCAGTCAGCATTTACGCTTAAAAACGGTCATATATTGCTGAAAGAATGCGCAGATCAGCGAAAAATTAGATTCCGCCGCCTGTAGAAACATACATCTGTCAGGCGACCCAATGGAAATATGTTTTGACACAGCTCGTGTTCTCAAGTACAGATAACAACTATGCAACAACCGACAACTGTGTGTCACGCGGTACCACACACACAAAAAATCAAACAACAAGGCAGAGAGGGTGCGGCCGTTTATAATTATTCAGGGGCAAGATACGCAATTTATTTGGCCGATAAACCCACTGACGCCATACGTATGCAAGTATGGCCAAGGCGAGCCATATAAAACGTCCCAATAATTTCTCTTGCTAGCTTGGTTTTATGCTTTGCTATCCCTACAGTCTCATTAAAGAGTGGCGTGCATTGCACTTCCGGTAGTGTGTACTGAGTTGCAGTGTGCGCACTCTTCAAGTCCCGGAGGTGCTCGCGCAAGTCCACGTTCAACCATGGCGATGTCTCCCCTACGTACTTGTGAAAGCATGGTAGGTCTACGATTCAATAGACACTTTCCCAATAGACCGCCCTAATCTGCGCAATACCGCCCAACAAGAAACGAAACATAAAATGGCAGTCCTTCGAAATATAAAAAGGGTAGAAAAATCACAAATGCAAGTTGTCCTTTTTGCTGCAACTACAATGATCCCATATTTCGTTTACACATTCAAAAAATATATATTCCTTGTGAGCTGTGTCCTACCCCGCTGTGCGAGTCTTTCCGGTTGATTTCTAGGAACGATTGGTGAGACCTGGATATTTATATGCAGCTTGGCAATCCTCCTTGACAATTCGTAAATCCGAATGTTGAGGGGATAGCAGTTCAACTATGAGGCTTCAACTGAACAAAAAATTATACCTTGTTAGAAGGCAACAGCACAACCACTAGGCGCTCGCTATGTAAATGTAGCGATTTTAGGTCATTTAATTGAACCTACTGAAAGAGAAGCGATTTCTCCACAATGAGGGTGGTCTTCAGGACATCTTTTCCTGGCGCCACCATTAGTTTTCGCCGGTGTGAGTGCTGGCCAACGTTAATAGGTTAGATGCTGGCATCTTAGTGAAAAAAGTGCATATTCACCGGAGGATGTGCTACTATATAATTTCCGCGTCACAAATTGTCACACATGTGCCTGGAACCGGCGCTGCGGCGAACACACTGTGCCTGTGAACGCCGTTGGCGGTGGCGGAGCAACAGTGGTCTAGCAGCGCCACCCCGAACTTGCGGCGGCAGGCAGCAAGACGCCCCAATTCGAAGGCCGTAAGGGGAGTGCGGAAGGGGGAGAGTCGAGTCCGGCCGTGACAGTCGATACCGGCATTTTGACTCCCCAATCGAACTGATGAAAATTAACCGAAATCCAAACATTTGAATCGCTTAGAAAAATGGTCAGACTAAAATTTCTTTTAAAGTTAGCACACGGAACTTTCACTCGACGCCTCGGCTTTACTCACTCCGCTATCGTCGCGTCTCAGGATACATTAACATCGTGCTTTGGTTACGCCCATCTCAGCACGCACTAACCTCTTTTAAGAATTCACTTTTCCCCGGCCTATGACTGGCTGCAATAACCTCCAGACTTAAATTCTTTTATACAAAAGTATACAGAAATTCATAAAACAAAGTTTCAATTGCCTTTTTGCACTATGTTTCGCACTGCTGGAGCGGCATGGGCCAGCAGCTCCTGTTCCATGCAAGCAGATAAGGCTGGATACTATTGACCATCTCCCGATGTTTTCTCGAAAGAAAGGCCGGTGTAAATATCCAAACTGCACAGGAATCACGCGCGTCATGTGCAGGAAATGCAACGTACACCTCTGTTTCAATCCAGGAAAGGACTGCATGTACAAATTCCACACTAACCCGTAAGAAGCATCCAGTGAAGCCTACATTATGACTCGTGGCTAATGTTGCCCACAGGCAACAAAGCTCTATTTTAGGAACTATAAGCAGAATAATTTTTCTTCTTACGAGATATGCTTATTCATGTTGCAACTATTGTAAATATTGTAGCGTACAGCGAATGCGTGCACCGGATAGTAGGAGTTTTAATGAGGCACAAAAGAACAGCGACAGTCAAGGGTCTAACCTAAAGCTCGAGAGCCGAGGGACCGGGGCCAGTGCGCGCGATACGAAGACGAAGATTCTGTTTCTTCTGCCTCGTCGTCGACCGTTGCGTGTGCCCTTTCTTATACAACACGTGACATTTACCTCCCCCCCCAGGGGAAGCATCGTCCCGATGCTCGGGTGAAAGTGTGGTGAAACAGCGATCCAGTATGGGCGTGTCACGTTCTTGCGAAGTAAGGCTTCATGCGGACGATGTGGACTACTTCCGACCGGCGTCGGCGACGCCGGGATGGAACACCGTCTTCCGGAATAACTTCGTAAGTGACGTCACTCAGTTGTTTCAGAACTCTGTAGGGTCCAAAATAGAGTTTCAGAAGTTTTTCGCTTAGCCCTCGACGTCGGATGAGGGTCCACACCCATACATAGTCGCCAGGCTCGAAGGATGCGTGCCTGTGACGAGCGTTGTAAAGAGAGGAATCCTGCACCTGCTGTTCTCTGATGCGATACCGAGCGAGCTGCCGCGCCTCTTCGGCACGCTGCGCGATCGCTTGCGCAGTCTCGTCGGCATTTCCGTGGTCGTGTGGGAGCATGGCATCCAGCATCCTTGTTGCCTCGCGTCAGTAGAGGAGAGCGAATGGCGTCATGCGCGTAGTTTCTTGCCGGGCCGTGTTGTAGGCAAACGTCGCGTATGCGAGAATTGCGTCCCAATTTTCGTGTTCCAAGTCGACGTACATGCTTAGCATGTCTGCAATGGTTTTGTTCAAGCGTTCGGTCTGGCCGTTCGTCTGTGGGTGGTAGGCCGTAGATGTTCGGTGTGAAGTACCGGTGAAATCCATGATGGCGCGTACCAACGCCGAGTTGAATGCGGTTCCCCTGTCCGTGATCAAAATTTCTGGTGCTCCACGGCGCAGAACAATGTTGTCCATGTAGAATTGAGCTACGTCGAGCGCAGTGCAACGCTGAAGAGCTTTTGTTTCGGCGTATCTGGTAAGGTAATCGGTCGCGACGATTATCCACTTATTTCCCGAAGAGGAGGCTGGGAAGGGGCCCAAAAAGTCCATGCGGATCTGTTGGAAAGGTGTTTTCGGTATTTGTACAGGTTGCAGTAAACCAGCTGGGGGCGTCCAGGCGGTGTTTTCCGTCGCTGACATTCGCGGCAGTTGCGAATGTAGGGTTTCAATGTCGCAGGAAGCTTCGGCCAGTAGTAGTTCTGCTTGATTCGGGAAGTTGTACGCGCATAACCAAGGTGACCCGCAGTCGGCTCGTCAGGACAGGCCTGTAGTATGTCGCGGCGAAGACACGCAGGGACAACTAAAAGGTAGGCTCTGCCATTTGGACGAATGTTGCTTTTGTAAAGGATGTTATTCCGTAAACAAAAGAACTTTAGGCCGCGTCAGAAGAGCTTGGGCTTCCGTGTAGAGCGGCCTTCCAAAACGTCCACAAGTGGTTGCAGCTCGGTGTTTTGCCTCTGTTGTTTACACAACGTTGGGGCGTCGATTGGTCCAAGAAAAGCCGTGTCGTCTTCATCTTCAGGGCCGGGGCGCTAGACCGGGGCTCGGGACATGCAGTCTGCATCAGAATGATGTTTTCCTGACTTATACACTACCGTCAGATCAAACTCCTTAAGTCGCAGGCTCCAGCGGTCTATGCGACCAGTGGGGTTTTTTAAATTGGCCAACCAACAAAGTGAGTGGTGGTCGCTCACTACCTTGAAGAGACGGCCGTAAAGGTACGGGCGGAATTTCAAGACCGCCCATACAACAGCCAGACATTCCTTCTCAGTGGCGGAATAGTTGGTCTCCGCACGGGACAATGTCCTGCTTGCATAAGCAACAACTCTTTCAGCACCTTCTTGCCATTGGGTAAGGACGGCGCCTAGAACTACGTTGCTGGCATCAGTATGAATGGTGGTCGCAGCGTCTTCATCAAAATGGGCGAGGACAGGTGGCTCTTGCAAACGCCGGCGCAGGTCTTTGAAAGAATCTTGCTGCTCATTGTTCCATACGAAGGGGACGTCGTTACGGGTAAGGTAGGTTAGTGGAGCCGCGATGTGTGCGAAATTTTCTACGAAGCGCCGGTAATAAGAACACTGGCCTAGAAATCGCCCCAGGGCCCTTTTGTCCTTGGGCGTCGGGAAATTGGAGATAGCGGCTACCTTTTCAGGGTCGGTGTGACACCGGCGTTGCTGACAACGTGGCCGAGGAAACGAAGCTTTTCATAACCAAAATGGCACTTTTCTGCTTTCAAGGTAAGACCGGCGGCTCGTACGGCACGAAGGACTGAAGATACTCGTTTCACGTGTTCTTCAAATGTTGACGAGAAAACGATAACATCATCCAGGTACACGAGGCATGTCTGCCACTTGAGGCCGGACAAGACAGTGTCCATCATTCTCTGATATGTTGCCGGCGCCGAACACAAACCAAAGGGCAGGACCTTAAACTCGTAAAGACCATCCGGTCCGGTGTTATGAAGGCGGTCTTCTCGCGGTCGCGCTCATCTACCTCGATCTGCCAATACCCGCTCTTAAATCCATGGAAGAAAAGTAACGGGCGTTGCGAAGCCGGTCTAGACAGTCGTCAATTCGGGGAAACGGATAGACGTCTTTTTTGGGCACTTCCGCTTTCACATCGTTTCAAATCTCGTTATTTGCAAGCTTCGAGCGCAAACTATGAGCCTGCATGCGAACACCGTGGTTACTATTTCGGGAAAACCACCAAAGTGCGTGAATTCTAGCGATATGCCTTAAAATGCAGGCAAGTTCAAAGTTCACTGTAGGCTCACTCCAGCGCACGTCTTGCTTGCATGCCCGTCGAGTCCCTTTGCGGCGACCTGATGCAGGTGCACACGCAGCCTCAGTCTCACGTACTACAGAGGGCATGCGCCGCTAGTCCTTACGAATAAGCGCGTGCAGTGCAAACACGGGCGAAACGTCACTCGTGCCCTTGAGATTCTTCCCCGCCCGGCACCGCCGTCTTTCTTTCTTTCTTGCTTTCTTTCTTTCTTTCTTCCTTTCTTTCTTTCTTTCTTTCTTTCTTTCTTTCTTTCTTTCTTCGTTTTCCTTCTTCCCGAAAGGCGCAACACGTCTGTAGGGGATTTGACCTCCGTTCCGACATCCGCCGTGCTTCTTGTTCCGTGCTGGCGGGCAGCGCTGTATCTGTTGTCGCGACGATAGTATAAGTCGTTTTGTAGGGCTCAAAAGCCTTTCAATGATCCACACAACCTCCCCTTTGCTTTCCGTGGTTTTCTTGACTGCCAAACCTTGTTTTCTGTGAGGTAGCCTTAAGCATGTCCCGCACTCCGCTGTCGATTAAACAGCGCACTAACGTTCTCTTGAAGACCTGTCCTCGTTACGTCATCGCAGAAATCACGAAACACGATTTGGTGGGAGAATCAAGATTTTAACTTCGAACTCACAAAATTCTCAGTGAGTAACTCGTTCCCAGCGATCCCTGCGTGTCCTGGGACCCAGCAAAGGACCAGCTCATGCTTTCGTGCATACACGGACATGGTAGTGCTGAATACAAGATTAACTATGTGGTTTTTGGGGGGCTTGTGCGATGACAGTGCGCGAACAACACTCAGATAGAGTGACCATGTTTGCGCGAAGCATTTTCCGGATGAAACGGTGTGTACAAAGTACTACGTAGAATCAAACGGCAGGGTTCTCCTGGATGCCCCGAAAAGCCCGACGTTGTTTGTGAACGCTGTCCCGTGCATTTTCCCGGGTTGTCCGAAGTCAAAGTCAACTCAAAGCAAACTCTCCCTCAACTCTGCCTCCTTCAACTCGCACTTGCCCCGCATCAGTGGCCGTTATTCGCATATGGCCCAGATTTTTACGGACGGTTCATCTACACCTCAGAGTAGTTCATCTGGCGTCTACGTTTCGTCAGGATCCGAACTGCCCAACGCCTTCCCCCAGTGTTCAGCGTCTCTATACGGGGAAATGGGTTGGGGGGGGGGGCATTGCCAGAGAAACTGATCAATGGTTTGGACCACCCCACAAGGGGGGCAGTGGCGTGAGGAATTATACATTTCGAGTCCCCGGCTCACGTACTGGCTTTAGGGAAAAAAAACCTTCAGCGCTGTCAAGCGCTACCGCGTATGTAAAAACAAAACTCCAGCGCTAATGCTCGAGTTGAAAAAACACCGTGCTTGGGAGAGGTCACCGCGGCCGCCGGCTTTTCAACCAAACAATAAAAAGATCCGGTGACGTCACAGTCTCTGCTAATAGTAGGTAAACACTCAAGCTATCTTGGAGAGATCCTGCAACACGTTCGGTAATCGCATTCGCTCTTTTCTTCGCGTCTGGAACCACTGCGAAAGCTGTGGCACTCAATGCAGCCATCATAAGTGGACAACCGATTCACCTGTTTCAATTTCTCTGCCACATCAACATACCCACCCTTAGTCAACACAACCTCATCAAAGGAGATTGGGAAATGATGACAGCTGCCACAAAAATTGGTCATGACCTTTTCATGGCTGCTATCACATAAATACCGAAAAATAAATGGATATAAGGCTAAAAACACATCGTGGGAACGTTTTCCTGCGTAAAACGTTGCAGCCGTCCACGAGGCGTTCATGAGGTCATGCAGTGCAACGAAAATACAATGCAAAGTAAGGCCGTCTCTGTCACCTACGGAGCCCCGACGGGAGGATGCTAAGTCTCACCAGTCTTCGAATGCATCTTCAAAGAAAGAATCTTTTCTTTTTTCGTCCTGTGCTAAAGTTCACTAGAAGTATAAGTTTATTAGTATACAGTAACCAACTCGCCCAACTCTCCGCTTTAATTAGCAAAATTATGTTCGGAATTTTCATAAAAGCTGAAAACGTGCCGTAGTACCGGAGTGCTTGGACCTTTTACGACATACGAAACGAGTGTAAACAAACGCTTAACCGTTTGCATTGAATGCAACACGGCAATAACACGACGTGGATATTCTCTTACCTGAGTACGTTCCATAAAGAAAGCGTTGAAGCCTTTCCGGTTCACCAATTATACCGGTAAACCGGAAGCTAAACAACATATTGTGATCGCCTGGCGTTCGACAGCAGAAAGAGAGCGAAGCGGTGCGCTCGATTATTCGGTTGCCTCAGCCGAGCTCTGCTTATGGTGCAGCCACAGTGCAGCAATAGTGCAGCCACGGTGCCGCATCGGAGCAGAGATGGTGATTCGGCAAGTCGGCATGCATACACTCGGGCTATGCACTCCGGTGGCTTGGAAAAAGAATGTAGAAAAAAAAAAGCACTTCAATTTTCTAAACTTGCGTAGGCATATTGTCGTTGGTTTCTTCCGTAGCAAGCTAGTGGTGGAAATTTGGGGTAGTGACAAAAGTGATGCTCACGTTTACACAATTTCCCCCGTTGTTTTAGAAGTGCATGCCCCGTAAAAAACGCGAGTAGGGAGTGTGCCTTCGTTGTCTGACACGTAAAATTAAATTTCATATTATTACATTTACTAAGTTAATTAAAACACAAAGTGTGCTTTTTTAAGAAACATTGATTCAATATAATCAATTGCGCTTGCACAAGCTGTGCCGAGATGTCCGGAAAACGGGTCGTCGTGGCACGCTTCCAAAATTTCGTCACGGAGCTCTGCAGGGATGACAAGTAGGTAATGCGTTCTCGTTCCGGGGCTGAAATTCTTCTTCACGAGGACTGAAAGTATGACGCCATTTTCTTCGCCTTCTTCTTTGAACCGGATGTGGATGTTTTGGATGAAGTCGTGGCTGGACCTGAGCCAGTGCTTTGGTTATCCGGGTCCATGGTGTCCTTCTTGGGGGGAGTGATCTCATCCGCGATGCCTTTCCCATTTACCACACACGGATAAAACTGCTATTTCCGACGTCCTTCGCTCCCACTGCTATCCGGATTTGGCCAGCGAATGTTACAACCGCAGAAATCACGTGGCCACAAGCAACAGAAGACCCAGCGCACGCGGTTCAACCCTACCGGAACGTACGAGCTCTCCGACACCCGCTGCTCCGGGCCTTCGCCCCACGCCAGTCTTCCTTGGCGTCTGATATTGGTCTACAGGGCGACGGGCGGGCGCCATTGGAAGCGGTATGCCTGGGCCTCTTGACGACGGGTTGGAGCAGGGCGGGATTGACGATCAAATGGCGTAAATAGTATATGAAAGCAAAAACGAAGCGGTAAGCTGATTGGAAAAGATTATTAAACTTCGTTAAGGTTTGGTTAAGGCTTCCGTGTGCAACAAGTTGCTCCGCTAAGTATCCCTATATGTGAGGGAGCGCCAAAGTTTTTGAGGGGCTGTTTTGATGAAGTTACTTTTTATTTTTATTTTTTAATGTTTTTCTCGTGTGTCTCTGTCTCTACTTAGTTTATTTTTTCGCGCTCTATGTGATTTTTTACAGAGACACATGAGAAAAATATTAAAAAATAAAAATAAAAGAGCGTTCGTATCAGGAACGTACGCTAAGCGCAAAAATGACGTGCACTTCTCGTGCAATGACGTTAACTCACGTGCACCTGCTGCCCTCAGGATAGGTTAACGGTCCCGCAATACGACGACAACATCTACAAGACGTGTTAACCGGCAGTCCTAAACCTTACAGAGAAAGAAGACGCGTAATAAAAGCTAGGTATTGCTTATGTCGGAGAAAAACACGAGTTATTGAGGAGGAGGAGGAGGAATCGATGTTTAATGCAGCAGTCAGAGTTGCTTGTTTGATTTTCAGGTGAGGGAGCCCCTTATAACAGGAAAACCTGGGCCTGGGAGTCCTGTCTCAGTTCAAGAAGCCGCAATGTTTCCCCAATACATTATAATAGAATATTATTAACGATAATAATACTGTAGTGGGGTTTCTTTAGATAGCCAAGGAACCGAGGGGATCAAGCGACGGAGGCAGAAGAAGCTCGAGCAGCCGAAGAAGCAGGCTGACACACTCTCACAACACTTCCAACATCTTTCCAGCTCAGCACACTACACAAACACTTTCATTAAACACAAACTCGTGGCCGAAAAGAAGAAAGTCCTGTGATAGGGTCGGTGGGCTTGTCATAAAAATCAAGTATTTCCGCGAAAAGTTTAGAATAACGCATTTTAATGTGACCATGCATATAGCCAAAACTTTTTAATACGCAGGATTAAAAAGTTTTTATGATAGATTACCGGTTTAGCTTCCTGTAATCCACGCAAAACCGTAAAGTGCCATCCTCCTTTTTAACCAAAACGACGGGCGACGCCCACGGACTTCGAGATGGCTGAATGACATCGTCTTGCAACATTTTTTCCACTTGGCTACTACTGCTTCACGTTCCTCGGTAGACACGCGATAAGGGTTTTGGCGAAGAGGTCTTACTGCGTCATCAGTGATGATACGATGCTTCGTGAGTGGCGTCTGTCGGAACACAGATGTCGCAGAGAAGCAATACATAAACTTCATGAGCAGTTCGCGGAGTTCTTGGCGCTGCGTGAACGGCAAGGTGGGGTTGACATCAATCGCCGGAACGGGGCTGCTCTCGCCAGGCGGGGTGCCTTTTAAGGCGTAGCAGTCTTCGTCGCCGCCAGGAATGTCCTCGAAAAAGGCGACTGCAGTATGTTTAGCGACGTGTTGGTGCTCATTACTGAAATTTGTCAGCAATAACTCCGCTTTGCCGTCGAATAAGTGCACGACACCTCGGTCAACTGCAACGCCGCGACTGAATAAAAGCGCATCGACACGTTCTCCGATGCCGTCTACAGTGCTTCGCACGTCGCAGTTGACGGATAAGAGCATGCCGGAGCGCAGCGGTATGTTGACGTCGTCGTCGATAACCCGCAACGATGAGCGACATTCTCGGCTTTCCGGCAGGCGGGGGTTCGGCGATAAGGTAATTAGGCGCTCGCCCACATCGATGACAGCTTTATACTCTGTTAAAAAGTCCATTCCTAAAATGAGCTCCCGGCAGCACTCTGCTAGGACCACGAAAGTGCCGAAGAAAGTAGCGTCTCCCATGCTGATCCTGCCAGTGCACTTCCCCACCGGCGTCATTAAGTGACCCCCAGCAGTGCGAATTGGAATCTTATGCCATGGCGTCTTAACTTTTTTCAACCGATCAGCGAGGGTCAGGCTAATGATCGAGTAATCCGCTCCGGTATCAACAAGGGAAACAACTTGATGTCCATCCAAAGATACGACGAGATCAGCGCTTCCACCATCGCCGATAGTCACTCTCGTCGTCGTGTTTTCCTTCGGCGGCGTCGCATCATTTCGAAGGTCTTGCGGGGTTATGCCATCAGCAACCCTGCCTCCCGGAGTTGCTGCTTCTAGTTTCCCCGCCTAGGGCTTGGGGATCTTCCCCTCGGCATATCTGTAGCGTCGCGGCGGCTAAGTGGAGCGTCGTTCCCTGGGGACGGGGATCGATATCGGCGGGACGGCGAGGGCGAGGCATTTCGGCGAGCAGCGAGGAAGTCTTCGATTGCAGCAGGTCTTTGCCAGAAGCAAGGCCGAAGCGAGGCGAGGCGACCCCAGCCCGTTAGACGCCGACGAAGACCTGCAGAGAATCGCAGTGACGAGACAAGCCGCCAATGTCTTATCCCCAGCCCTTCTGCCCAACGTGGCTCCTACAACCGCCGACGCTGTCACGCATGAAGACATCGATGCTGCGGGAGCAGCATCCCAAAGAACATCATCGGCATCCGTGGCGGCAAGCGATTATTCCTTGTAAGTTTTCATCGCATTCCTAATCCGCATCACAAGTTCATCCTACCGCGGCTTCGACCGGGACGTTCTCCCTTGGCCGGGGTGTCATGTCACGGAACTCACATATAGGCGGACAATGACCCACAGGGTAATGACCCAATTAGGACTACGACGATGACGACGACAACAAAGCTGCTGGCGCGGGCTCTCTAATGGAAGCCATGTAATTACTGTACATCGATCATTCTACCTTTTAATACGTAGCTTCATCTTCGACATGGTTCGAGTCATTCGCTCTGCCGCCACGTAACATTTGGTGGAGCTGCGGGGTACATCTCCTACTGGCCCCAGCATTACATGCCATGGACGTGGACCCAGCCATCAACGTTAAGGGGGCCGCTCCAGGAAGCCCCACCCCCGCCGTGACCACAGCTGCACCATTACCTCCACCCCGTACCCAGCTCCTATACCAGTGTAGCGTACAGCGAATGCGTGCTCCGGGTTGTAGGGGTTTTAATGAGGCACAAAAGAACAGCGAGAGCCAAGGGTCTAACCTAAAGCTCGATAGCCGAGGGTGGTGGTGGTGGTGGTGGTGGCCCAAAAAATTCCGCATACCCACTTAGGGGGATTGGGCAAGAAGAGTTATGTTTTCATTACAATCAATCAAGCGAGGCAAAATAATGGAGCAGAAGAAAGAATTTGGTCTAGGTTAATGAGAGAGAGAGAGAGAAAACACGAAAAAAAAACCATAGAGACAAGAATTGGAAAACTATAGTAAAATTCAGCCTAATCGGAATGTTTTTAACACTGCAGACGAGCTGTCTCCGAAATGAAGGAGTGGATGGCGTTGCACACGTCCCTATGGCATCGGCCCAGCCTAGTCCCCCCAAACGACAAAAGCACCGGTACAGTTAAAGGAAGTCCAAGACGTAGCAGGGGAATCTCCAGCAGCCTTCTCCGATGGTTAGAAAATCGGCGGCAAAAAAGAAAGAAATGCTCTTCGGGTTCAACTTCTTTGCAAAAGTGGCACAGAGGGGTGGTTATAAGATTTGCCCTGTATAGATACCGATTAAGTGGTGGCACACGACAACGAAAAGAAGTTATCAATACCTAGCACAAGCGAGTTTGGCATAAACTTCTCTCCCAGCGGTACCTGAGGTGTTCAAGTTCAGGAGAAGTGTTCCGGGGCCAGCGCGCGTGATCCGAAGACGAAGATTCTGTTTCTTCAACCTCGTCGTCGACCGTTGCGTGCGCCCTTTCTTATACAACACTTCACAATATCTAAGAAATAAATGTTTTTTGCAATTATTTTATTGTCTCGTCAATAAAGGGTTAAACACACTTTACACCTCTTTTCCTGTCTGTAGGTGTAACGGGTTGCCCGCAGTATGATGGAAATATTAAAAAAATATCACCAGGCGCTCGAGTTCAAAGCACGTAAGAAGCCTTGAGTAACCTCAGGAATTTCTTCAAGTGAGTCGAAGTAGTCCCGCAGCCATCCAGAACTCAAGATTCATGTAGCGGGCCGGAAACAAGAAAAAAATATTGGCTCCAATTCACGCTGTGAAGGTGGGTAGACTACGAAGTTTTAAAACATCACCTACAATGATTTCCCATGCAGCGTCACTTAACTTCACACACGCGGCTCTGCAAAGACGGAAACTAAACATTCTGCGAAGCGTTATTTGCAGTTCGGGAGAGCGGCGTCTCGGATGCAGCAGCGTCGGCATTTCTACCCAGTTTCTTTCAAAGACTGCCAGGAGCCTCTTTCTTGTGGTGAGGAGGAGGGGGCAGGCGCGGTTATGGCGCCATCTCTCTGACTGCCTCCCCTCACTCTTGTATCATGTGTCGTCTCCATAACGCGCCCCCTCACCCCCCGACGCTGAATCCCAATCACCGTCTGACTCCAGGAGTGGAAGTAGGTTATTATACGCCTCGAGCGCGGCCGGTAGGGACGCCACTGAAATCCCCCTAGCGGCACGTTCTGAAAGATGCCGCGGGAGTCCGCGTCTCGCTCTCCACTGCCGCCGCTGCTTTTGCGGCACGTTCACGACCGAGATTTACCGTTTGCGGGCGTTTGAAACCCATGTTTATGTACAGCAGTCGCTCCGTTCGCAAATTGGGTGTGTGTACGATAGTGTAAATGTTTCTGACGCGATCTTACTGTGGTACATTCGGCCTGCATAAGCGTCAGGTGTGCTTCACAGGCCAGCGTCGCGGAGCCGGCGCCTGCAGTTAGGAGCTGATTGTAGTTACACTGCCCCGAAATTTATTAACAGTGTCTCCATAACCAGTGTTTCCTCAGATATTGATATTACGGCTATACACTACGATGTTAACTGTATTTTTGCGCTTACGTATTCTAGCGGAGCACTAACACCTGACAGCACGCCAGTTACGTTTGCCAATATTATACCTTTGATATTGATCACCACCATTGGCAAGCCAGTCTGTGTTAATTCCGGGAATATTCAACAAAAGTACGATGGACAATGCATAATTATACTCGGGGATCAGCACACGACAGAGTTGTCTGGTCGTGAAGTGCGCGCCCGCAAACATTCATCTGCTACATATATCCTCTGCGAGCAGCGTGGAGACGGGCTTAGTATATATTCCGCATCCGCGGCTAAATGCTTCTTCGAAATATCGTCATATGGCACAGGGAGCCTGTAGAATGAAGCAGAAACGGAAATCAGAGGGCCTTATCACATGCCACATTCTTCCAACGACCCCTTTCATGGCTTGTTAAACTACCTACTCTGTATACTTCCAAAAATGCGTCCGCCGTATCATCAGATGTTCGTTCAAGTCGAAAAAAGTCGAAGTCGAAGTCGTTGAAGTCGAGGACAGTGAACACGAGATTTGTGTGTGTGTGATTACTAAAACGTTCATTGCTTGATTCCGCTCCGCATTTGTACACAGCGTCCCCCTCCCGTCCCGCCACCTATGCTTCGCGAAATAGCAGTGCATTTCGCGTACAGTTGGTCTGGTGAACCCTACCTGGCTTAAGTTTCGACGAACGTCTTTAGAATGTCAGGAGCTGCACTGTTTTTTTTTAATTTCCGTTAGAGGTATTATGTTTCTTCCGCACTTACACAGCATTTATTTTTCCGTGGTTTTATTAACTTGCCTTGGTTCTAGCTATAAGGCGTGTGTGGGCAAATATTTAACGACGCACAGGCTTGGAATGTACTTAACATTTTTGCATGGTTTATTTTCCTATAAAAGCCAGAAGTTATTGTCCGGGATTGGGTAATCATATCTCCGAAACATGTTTTTCTGCTACGCATACATTCGAAACGAAACCGCGTTCGTTGTCCTCGCTGCAAAATGAAGTTAACCTCTCACTGAGCCAGTAAAAGGTCTAAACGAGGCGACAGTAGAATTCATTTGTGCTTGACGTATTTGGAGGTGACACTGGCGATATGCTGCTACCGTCGCCGACGCCCGGAAGAGCGGCGACGAAGTGCGCAGAACCGCGTCTCCGGGTAGCTCTCGCACGCGATCGCGTACTCTAAGAAGACGCAGCTGCTTTTTAAGTAATCTAAACGTACTCTTTGCTTTTAGACGTCACCATAACAATTTTTTTGGGGGCGCGGAAAGGCGAAAAGAAGCAAAACAAAACCAAAACACTGCACGAGCCCCTATCAGCCATGCAGCGCAAAATCCACTCAACGCCGCGGAGAAGCGGGGGCAGGCGGCGCAGCGATCTCGAAGCTCGAGGCGTATACTAAAGCTTGTATTGGATTGGGGTAACTGTTTTGGTGCCTGCAGTATGCGCGCGCACGCGTAGACTGAGCCAATGTCGTCATCGGGGAAGGCACCCGGCGTGGATTCCCGTTTGTCGTTGTCGGTTGGCGGGGCCCCTGCCTGGCCACTGCCTCGAGGGCCTGCTGGACTGATCAGAGCTGTTGGTCCTTGTTTTCGCTCTTCGCCGCGGTATGGTTCGTGACCTTGCTTTGCTGACGTTCTTGATACAGTCCCACAGCATGTGCGTGAAGGTTGCCGTCTCACGGGGGAACAACGCGGGACTGGGTAGGGTGCGCACTTCCACTTGTCCGAAAAAACAACCTGGGCTCTGTCTAGCTCTCTACCGGTAGGTGGGAGAAGCCTGCGGCTCAGTCTAAAGGACTTCGTCATCCCGTTGTGGTTCAGCATGCGGTCTTTGGTGCTGAACTACAGCGGTCTGGGGCTTCTCCCGTTACGGTTGGTTAGTGCTCGCTCCGCGGCATGTGCCCCCTCATTGCGGTTCTAGTTTCTCTCCGACGCCTTTGGTGCTTTGCTGCTTTTCCCCTGAAAACGTCCTGACTCGAGTCGCTTAAGATGGTCTGGCAGTCCTGATCCGCGATGGCCAGTTCGATGGCTATCTCTTCCGCTTATCTGGTTGAGTGCTTGAGGTGCTCGCCGTCGCTCGAGTGTTCCCGTTGGTGTCGACCACCGCTACGGTGAAGGCGTAGCGTCCACGTAGCTGACGCTCTCGTTGCCGGAATATAGGTCTATGACTGCCTTCGTCTCGCCTTTCTTCCTTCGTTGCATTCCCGGTGCACGTTCTCGGAGATAGGATCAACTCTGTAGCCACTTCTTATTTCGTCTGGTATCTTACTCTTGGTGCTTGTTGGCTGTGGTATACTGTCCCGTGTTTGCCAAGGATCTGTCTGCCTGCTTGAGTGATCGACAGTCTTTGGAGCTTGCCTGCGCGCTGTGGTTCGGCTATTTAGTCCAGCGTGTTTTCGACCCCCTATTGCGGTAGCCGGTTTGTGTTGGCGGTTTCCGGCAGTAACAGGGCCGCCTTGCAGGCTATCCGTGTGACTATGTCGACCTTGCTTTTCTCGCGCCTCTTCATCTGTAATAGGCCGCCACGTACGCAGTGTTGCAGACCACAAATGATTGGATTAGTCTGACGAGGCTTTCCTCTCTCATATCACTCTTCCTCGACGTGACTCTTTTGAGGAGTTGTTGCAGTTCCCGCTTTACCATGAAGCGGGTGACGATGTCTCCGTTTCTCCGGTTGTCCTCGGCTGTTATCCCTAGTACTCCTATTCTGTTCACCATTGGAATCCCCGTCGCTGCTTTGGTTCTAATTGGAATTTTCTCGGTTTCAACCCGCCTTCTTTTCCTATGGTATCTTTTGCTCGGGAGGTACATCAGGGGTCAGGATTGCTCTAGGAACGTTTACGTCTCGTGCTCTCGAGGCGCTCTTCAATCGTATCGGTGGCTGCTTGTAGGTTTGCTTCTGTGTGGGAGTCGCTGCCCCCTGAAAACACGGCGTGATGTCGTCTGCGTAAACTCAGTGCGCGTCTCCCACGATCCGGTTGAGTTCCTCTGCTACTTGTACCATCACAAGATTATATAGCATTGGCGAAATGATTGAGCCTTGCAGTGTGGCCGCGCTACGGAGATTCTTCTCGCCTATCTTTAGGTCGCCTGTTTTCAGCTGATTGTTCTGTTGGAGAGAAATCGTTGACCTAGTTACACGTCGTCTCGCCAATGTTGACTCGGGATATCTGCCTCAGCATAGCCGAGTGCTTGAATTTATCGAAGGCAGTCTGCAGGTTGCATTGGCATCCCTAGGGTGTCCGTCGATGATCTGTTGTTTCAGTTGAGTCATGGTATTCTGACTGCGAGGCGCGCTCTGAAGCCTATGATTGTATCTGGTTATAGATCTTCCCTTTCGATATAATCCTGCCAACCATTGAGCCAGGCGTTGTCCAGTACCTTTCCCACGAAGGTTGTGAGGGAGATAAGGCGGAGGTTTTTCCGTGCTCGGTGGTTTGCCTGTTTTAGGGATGAGTATGGTGTTCGCCTTTTTCCACTCCTTCGTGATACCGCCGCTCTTCCAGCACATGTTATAACACTTTGTCAGGCACACAATAGATTCATTGTCCATGTTCTTGAGAGCTTTTCTCATGATGAGGACCGGACATGGTGCCGATCTGGTGTTGAGCTCATGCAGGGCTGTCTCGACTTTCTCGACGTCGATGTCTCTGCAGAAGCGTGCATTGTATTCGCCTTGGTATGTTCCGTGGTGTTCGGTTGGCGCTGTCGCGGTGTATTCATCGCGCAGTCGGCACTGAACACTATGGGCTCCGTGCATGGCGAATGCCTTTAGCAGCAGTTTTCCCAACCGACCAATTTGGCGTGATTTGTACTTGGCCTCATGAGGTTTTTGAGCGGGTTTCAGGTCCGACCGTTGTGCATCTGCCCGTCACGGGAGTTGCACAGCTCGTTCCACGTTTGCGTTGAGGGCATGCTACAGTGCTCTTCGATCGTCCAGTTCACTTCCGCCATCTTCTATCATAGTTTTCAATTAAGCCGTTGTCCTTGCATCTGTATTGTATGAATTACGTGGCTTCTATGAAGTGGGCTAGCCTCTCGACCTTCCTGTTGACTTCGAGTTCGGTCTCGATTTCACTGGTCGCGTTGCGCGTGTCCACGGTGATCTTTTTAAACGACTGTTCTAAGTCATCGATTTCTTCTTCGTCTCCGCCACTTTGTAACCTGGAAGAAAGTGGGTATAGATAGTCGGCAAGGCAACGAGCTTAAGCTGCGCTTCTCTTCGGGCCCAAGTTCGACGACTGGCGGTGCCACTCATTTGTGTAGCCTGACTGTAGCCAATAGTCAATAGTAACCTGGTAGTTATCTGCTTAAGACGACACAAATACTTTCTCGGCTGTTTAGATATACTGCTTCGCCGCAAAAATGTAACCAGAGAAGCTTGCATATGCAGAGTCAAGCATTTGAGTGAAGGCGTAAATTCCCCATCCGGCGGTACACCTTCGTCGTCGTCGTCATCGTTGTTGTTGTTATTCATTCAAAAATATTGCCGCCGCTGTAAAAAAAAAATAAAAACGGAGGTGGGATATAATACGAATGAACCCGGCTTGCTACAGTGGCGTCATGATGCGCTTCCACTCCCGGTAAAGTTTTTTCACTAAATAAAAAAAAAATTCTACTCCAATTTTTCCCGCAGGAAGGAGGCTAACCATAGTCGAATATCAAACTCGACAAGCAAGAAAGCAAACATATTACAACAAAACGCCAGATAGAACAAAATTTATAACAACACAATAATTATTAGTCAGACATTGATAAGCAGTGATTGGAACACCGAAAGCAGTCAGGAGCGTCACTGGAATGTTCCGTAGACACTGTGCAGTTCGGGAATCTACGATTATACCAGGCTTTTTTCTTCTGGTTCAACGCATAGGCTCAGCATTACGGCCGATCATCCTAGCTCGCCTTAGACAATGGAGACAAATGGAATGGAATGGATGACTTTATTACAGGAGGAGGCCAATAGGCCCTGGTGCGGGGCACGGGGAAAAGGGGAGGGGAAGATTGTTCATATAAAGTCTGCACTGCACTGTGAGCGTTCACTTAGCACGATATGCACAGGTGAAGTTGTGACGAGGGCACTCTACTACGACCATGATTGGGGTATCCAAAAGGAGCCGTTCAGGAGCCACAAGGGGTGTGTTTGGTGGTACATCTAGAGAGAGGGTGAACGATCCGCCATCATACTACTTTATAGAGACCTGTTTTGAGACCGAATTCTGTAATCTTCTGTAAAATTTGGGGGTTGTTTCTGACGTGTTGGACATGCTCTTCAGAAGTCGGGAGACAAATAAAAAGAAGATACCGTTGAAAACACTGCTGCCACTTGCTGTATAAAAAATTAAATGATAGCTGGATTTATGTGAAGATGTTTGAAGTTATGGATTGGGGTAAAAGCGCAGCATCCTAGTAATACATTTCTAGCGCATGCGCAAACTCCTTCGTTGTTCTTTTCTTCGTGGCACATACGATATTAGGGGATTGGCTACGAATTGAATCCTTCGAGCGGCTAATATAGCCACAGAACTTTAGGCTGTCCACTTGAAACGTAAAAGTTGTAGAATAGTGCATGGGCCGCGACATCTGAATTTGACTCAGCGTTAGTAGAAAAATAGAAGCTGGAGTAAGTAATTTTCTCCAAAAAGAACAAACGAAAGTGTTGAACGAGATGTAAATATGACGTAGAAAAAAACTAATTTCTTATAAGTGTCTGCACGCGTTCGCCATCAAAGCATGTACATAGGCTTTAGAGTCAGAGAAATATTCGGTCTCAGGTCAATGATGTTTCCTATAAAACTGAACAGAAACAAGCGACCAGTAGCCCACGGAGAGGGACGAGATTTCCTATGAGGAAGAACATGACGAATAAAATGACCAGTTATGTGTGAACCCTTTCAAATACAATATCGAAATTGGTATACTTTGGTGCGCACAGCAAGCAGATACGAATTTGAAGAAATTAGCAAGGTGACATTTAAAACTGCAAATGGTCTTACCAATCACGCAAGCCTAAGGATTCATACAGTATAAGCGCGATTCTTGAGCAGGTTGAGTACAAAATATCCTTTCGCAATTTTACCTGTTACATGACATCCCGTTTTCACACAAAACTGCAACCTCTTTTTTTATCCCTGCTTGTTCCTCGCGCCAGGCCTTACGAGCACAGACGAAGAAGAATCTGCTGCCCGCCGCCCGCATCCTCGGTGTTCCAGCGACCAGCTTCCAGGCACCGTTGTTTCAGCCGTGCCCCAGCTTCGACGTCTGACAAGCGTTTCCGGCTCGAGACAAACACCCGTCCACCCCTCAGCGACCAGGAGCAACCCTCGTGTGCGCTGCATTGCCTGCGGAACACGACGCCCAAGAGACCCAGCCAGTGAATCCCTTCCTGGAAGATGGGTGAGTGCATCGAATTGGCGAGTTCCTTTCGCACCAGCCCATAAAAAATAATTGCATAGCGCTAAAAGATGGGTACCGAGGAATTTAGTAGTTTTGTGGTATCTTTTAAAGCAAAAGCATTCCTCAAAGGGACCGTTGCTGTGCTGTCACAAAAGTAATGCATTTCCTTATAGACCAGTAGGTTGACCGAAAAAGATGCCACAGAAAAATAACATAAGGGTCCTAGAGCGTTCATATTTCGATATTATACGGCTTAAATTGCTACTAGAAAAATGGCTTGCCACCAAGGCATTTGTGTTCATAGGTGAAGCCGACGTTTAAGGTATCATTGCTAGCTTCGTCTTTGTGACTTTTCCTACTATGCCTGTTCTCAAGTGTAGCATTCACATCTACGGGAGTCGTTTAATCACAAAAAATGGCTCCAAATCTTGTGTTATCAAAAGTATCTCTAGACAAAGTATATGACAATCACTCGCTAAGATGGCTCTCTGTGAGTGAAACTCGGCTTCCATTGCGTTAAAATGGTGAGTTGAAAATCGCTAAAGGGAACGGTTGTAAGATAAACGTATCGAGAATGAAGAAGGAGTGCAATAGTATGCCTTAATCATAAATCACGTATCGAGGTGCATTTAAATTGTTGGTAGGTGCGTTTACCTAGGCACAGGAAATCATCCCTTTGGCGATTCTTTAAACTATTTTTAGAAAGAGATGGTAGATTTTTTTTGTTCCTGTTTAACGGACCGTGATCACTTTTTGTGATTGTCGTTTACTGAGCTTGGTTTGACATTTTACTTTTTTTTTGGGCAGTGTCTCATCTATCGTCAGTTTTAAACCCTGGCTTCACTTTACCGTCATTTATTACAGGTATTTCTACCACCATAAAATGGACTATGCAATTCGTTTTTTTAACTCCTCCAACAGTCCGCATATGACTCTACCCCCAAAAGTTTTTACAATGCCTGTAAATTTCTTCTAGCAAAATGTGGAGCTAAAATTATTGTCAGCCGCCACTATAAAATCTCGCACAGGAGGACAGACCCGCGGCGGTGGGTCAGTGGCTAAGGCGTCGCGCTGCTGAGCATAAGGTCACCGGTTCGATTCCCAGCCGCGGCGGCCGCCTTTATGATGGAGGCGTAAATCAAAAACGCCAATGTGTGTACGAAATTTCGGCGCACGTAAAAGATCCCCGCGGGGCCAAAATTAATCCGGAGGCCTCCACTACGGCGCGCTTCATCACTTGCGTTGCGTCGGCGCGTTAAACCCGACATTCAATCGCAGAGGAGGACAGGAAATAGGCAGACGCTCAGTCCTGATTGGCTCGGAGGTGCAATTGGACCGATTGCGGCGCGATAGGTTAGTGGGTGACTGTGGGAGTGATTAGGCTGATGTATAGTGGTGGGGAGAGCGAAGAAACAAAGTAAATAGGTTCTTCAATCAACACGGTGAATATTGAGCTTTCGATAGGCAACCTGGTAATGCCGATGGGATTTCGGGGTTATGCTAGATTCTGGAACAAAGGAAGCGTATATAAACTTATTTCCTGTAATATTCATAAAACTCCAGCCCTGATATACAAGTGTGCATTTAATGTAAGCTGCTTGTTGCAAAAAAGCATGCGGAGATACAGACCCGAATGGGCTTACAGTGAGAGATTCAGATTACATTACACTAAGAGATAATAGGTGAACTATTTGGTGTGTAGAGCTGAATCCAAATTTCGCGGTATACGGACTAAGTACCAGCATTTTTTTATTCACTATTTATCCGCGACTGGCGTCGGTAATATAGTATTGAACAGAAAGCCACCATCGACGCTTGAACCATCGTGAGATTGGAATAATTCTCACAATATGGTGAGGAAGGTTTCCACTTTTTCGAATGCTCCCGCAACATTCTGAGAAATTTATAGTTAATATGCTGACGATCTTGTAAGTTTATTACCCCACGAACACTCGGCGACAATGGGACCGAAGTTTGGGAGCGTAGTGGCTTCTAACTCGTCTGTAATCCTCTAGCGTTTAAGGCTAGGGTCTGCCTTTTACAGTATGAATGGGGCAAATGTTAAAAAGGAAATTTTCTGGTGATCATACAGGAAACTTCTGTTCTCTGCTCCAGTTGAAAGTTCTCTAAAACTGAGGCAGCGAAGCCATTTGTTATTAGTAATGCTTTAGAAAGCGTCATACCAACGTTTAAATTAGTGGTAAGGAATGGGCCTGGGCACTGTTCCTATAGTGCGTCATGATTCGTACCCGCCTCCAAACCAACCATACACCCAATGTTCTGATACGAAGCAGGGTCTTCGTGTATTGGTTACAAATAAACAGGTACATAAAATACTAGCACAAGTACGTTGTTATTTTTACCGATGATAATAGTTCAGCCTCTTTAAATTGTACGCTTGCTATTTACTGCGCAACACCAGTCCCATACCAATACCGCAACGCAATCACTTCTTGGCGTAATCGGAATTTATGAGAGAAAAGGGATAATTTAAGAGTATAACAAGCGCTTTTCAATTACCACTTCTCTGTACGAGATATTCTCGTGCTCTCGTTGATATCATGAACTAAATTGCAATATTTTACTATTAGCGCTAGTAGTCAATGAATCCTTCGTGCGCCGCTAAAGGCGCTAATTGATGTTATAAATGGAATTTGGAATTAGGTGTGAGGGTTTTCGTGCAAAATTTAAATTCCCGGCTGCTGTCAATACATTGGTTCTTTCCGGATACGTGCCGTTATTGGCAATGGCTCCAAGCGGTGTTTCAGGGGAGAAATTCCAAGACAAATTCTTCGAGCAGGTGCGCCTGCAAGACTTCACAAACATAAAAAAAATGTTCTCAGTAGGCGTGATCGATAACTATCAGTTACAGTTTGTAGCAGATGATGCAGGCTCCTGCGGGAGGAGCGTGGTTGCACAAAGCACGGCGCGCTGTCCCAACCGATAGAGACGGAGTAGTGGAAACGCCGGAAAATTGAATAAGGTATAAGTATGTTGCATTCATCTAATTGTTTGGAACTGGGAGATACAACATAAGACGGGGGAAGGGAAAGCAGAAGCAGGAGTTACGTGGTGCAGTGATGTCTTAATCTCTTCTTTTGAAGATATTTTGAAATAATCAAGAGATAGGCATTGTAAAAAATTGCACCATCTTCCTGTAGGGGAAACCTGAGTAGTATGCGAAGCAGCCATGGGGTAGACTGAATTTCCTATTAGTTTTCAGTTTGTCGTTGACGTTCAGCTTCGCGTGCCTTCGTTGTACCAGTAGCTTCTTGACGTAGTTTGAATGAGTGAAGGACATAAGGCGCGTTCGTAGCGCATGCTCCGGTCACGGTTTGTAGCGCAGTGGGAAGAGCGCCACCTACCTCCCATTGCGGCCAGAGAGTCGTGGGATCGAAACCGGGTGCCGCTTAACAATTTCTTTTTTTAGTGGACTGCGATGACGTCCGCCCAAACTCGGACAGGGCTGAAGAGACGCGCATGCGCAGTAGAGTGCGCGCGGCGGACACTAACGACGACAAGGGAAGGAGGGACACAGCCCCGACCATGAGATGTTTCGCATCTAAAAAATCGGGGCTAAATGTAACCCGTTTGCCACAATGACAATGTGAATCGAAAATTTGAAATGACTACGTCTAGCATTTTGGGCTGAAGGTTTTATATCACATCTCCATTTTTGCTTTGTAAGAGGCGTTTTTTTTTCAAAACCGCTCACCGTTCGGATTGTTTGTTTGGACAAAATCCTGAAACTGGTTTTTCCCATTTGTGCGGAAAAATTTGTAAGCAAAACCAACTTGGATATATTAACGGGCTGAAGACGCATCGAGAAATCCGTAACATCTATGTTACGCCATATCCTAGTACAGTTTTTAACAACCCAATAGCATTCTACGAGTTGTATATCTAAGGGGCCTTCGTAATATTGAGGAGTTTTAAAAATATCTTTTTTTCACCTTGTGTTTCAGAATAGAGTAATTTTGATATATTCCGCCACATTGAGCTCCTGCAGCATGATTGGAATGTGCTGGCGAGATTTCAAGCTCTGTTATGAGTGGTTGCGCTGTCGGGGATATAACCCCATTAGGCGTTTCGAGCCAGTAAGGGGTACCATATCAAGAATCGTCCTCGTAATATTAGGGGGCAAAAATTGTGCGCAAAAGTAAAAGTGATATGTCTATTGGCCCTACGTACATTGGGAAATTCAGGAGAACTGCATTTTCTCCGAAATGTAGATTTGTACCCCACAGGCTGATCAATCCGTACGGTACAAATCTGCATTTCGGAGCGAATTAGTTTGGGCGAAACACGCTAAAAGTTTTTGAGGTTCTCACGGCCTACTTGTATCCGCAAAGGCGCATTTAGGTCCAGCAGTTTTGGGTGACGTTGAGAATTTAGTCAGTTGGGCACTCCTTTCTGTATTGTACGATACTTTCGTTCAAATAAAGAAACTACAGTGATGTCTTACTTTATGAATGAGGCTTAGGCGTCAGTGCATCGCATATTTTGTAGAGGCATAGAGTAGGCTGTGTGGCTGTGCCAACCAAAGCATATCGCATAAAAGCAGCACGCATTGCTTGCTATAAAGTGTGCGCAAGGCCCCACGAGGTTGATGAGACCTCATTAAGTGACGCTGAAGAGAACCAGAAAATTAGTGAATGTGACCGTCCCAAACCCATGTTAGCGTTTACTGGGTGCCGAAATATGCCTTAATTGGTGTGACATCGCTAATCAAACGCTGTTCAAACGTGACGCAAACAGTCACTGCAGTCGCTGTTTGCGTCACGACAAACGGGAAGCACGCGGGGTAGCGGTGATGTATAGCGGTATAGCAGCAACCAAATATAGAGCAACCATGCGCGGAGTGGTTTGATCAGTTTCGGTCAAATCAGTTGTGATTTCTCCAACTCGCACGTCTTTTGCAGCTCCGGTCCACTAAGCCAAATGTTCCTTCATGGTAGCCGTGAGCAATATTTTTGCTTTGTCGAAAACAGATTGTCATTTGGAGGCACCGCAAAATTTAGCGTAGAACCATTGCTCGTGCGTAGCTTGCACGCGTCCTTAAAACAGCGGTAACACCGCCGCAAGTAGAGATGAGTATCGCCATCCAGCGGCTTCCGGGGAGAACGTTGGGCACATGGACATTTGAGTACTTACGGTGCACGTTGCCTCGTATAAACCGTGGCGGCGGCAGCTGTCTTCGGGATTTCGCGATTTTCCGCCTTATTGTGAAAAAAGCTCTGCGTAAGCGTGGTATACATTCGTATTCTTGGTAAACTAATCTATCCATTTAGATTACCTTGTATTTTGACTTCAGTGTCCTTTTAGGCGCTGTAGCGCAGCAACTCATGTTCCCGCGCATTAGCTTAGGCCTAACCTTTCGTTCGAGGTATAGGGACGTTAACTTGAGCCCGCAGCATCGGCGACGTTGAGTTCAACGAGTGCTACCTTCAATGCTCCCAACTGACTACGTTACACTTAAAACCACGGCGTTAGTTTAACCGCTGCAAATATATGCATAACCGGGGGATGAGCATTGCAAAGTGCGTCTTATGTAGATATTCGGGCTTCGAATATTGAAGTCAGACCTGGCAGCGTGCCGTTAGGCCCAACGCCGGGCTGTCGCATGCTGCATGATACCTGCCCTATACAAGTATCAGCTATTTACAATCCAGTAGTTAGTCGGGCCTTGAGACACCCTACCATAGATTGTCCGAAGTTTTAAGTTATAATTGGTTATAAAACAACTTCTAGGTGCTGTACAAATATTGCCGCGGCATATAAACGAACAATGCCCTGCGGCCTACTATCGACGACGACGAGGGAGGGACGGGGAGGAAGTCTCCCGGCCGCATGTTGATAGTGTAGATGGATCATTCATAAATCTTAACCACGGTTCGTGTGCTGCAACCGCATAACAATATATTTGTAACCTTAGTCACGAAAAAGGACAACCCAGTTGCACCAACCAAACGTTGGGATATGTGTTCTCTAACGCGTGGCATCATTTTCAAGCGGCGGTGATGGTGACGACGAGTCCTAATAAGTAATCGGGTTTCTTGTGTTCTCACGAAGTACTAGATATTTAAAAATAATAATTTCAAGGTCAAGCAAAACTACAAGCATCGGCATCCGAGGTACAAACGTTAAAAGCCCGTCATGTCAGTAATGCAGCGTTAGTGCGCAGCTATGCAGGCACTGAGGCGAACGATAACGATCCCTCGGAGACGGTGACCAACTCGACAGCTGATGGTTTGCGGCATCTGCGGTGGTGTTAGAACGCTATGCTTGCAGCTTTAGTAGAATAATGCGTTACGGCCACCGCGTATGCCGCAATCCCAGATAGGATATCTTTAGCATGTGCGTCGTTAGCCTAGTCAGACCTAGTAGAAAATATGACGCCCAGGGAACCTCATGGGGAACGGGGGAAAAATAGCCAGGCAAAAGTGGGATTTCCTGCAAAATGACGCCGGCACCACTTTCACATACCACAAATCTTTGGTCGAGCATTCCTTTCCCGCAGAGACTGGCAATGACTGAACTCGTGCGTCAAAGCGTGTTCACTATAACAAAAGAAAAAGCGTTGTCGTTTTGAGCGAAGCTACATTTGTCCAATCCCCCAGGTTCTCGCGGTGGCGTGGAATTTTCGCTCTGGGTCCCACTATCTCTGATAGGGGTCCCATAGCAATGCTCCTTCACTCACTCGCCTAATCGTCCGTTCACTTATTAAAGAGGTTTTTCTTGGGCTACTGGAACACGGAAATGTTTTTCACATTACACGGAGCATTTCTTTAATATTTGCAGTGTTTCTTTACCAAGATACATGTAGGCTTGCTTTAATAAAAATACGCCCAAAAACACGTGAGCGGTCGCTCGTGTAACACTCGGCGGCATGTTGTGAATTCTAGATGTGGTTCCTGGAACATACTGCACCAGTACCGTCATCATTGTACAATCAGTCAGTAATCGTCATTAAAAAGGAGTTCCATCACAGTGCCTCACTGTTCCGTTCCCTAGCGGCTCAAACGCAGCGAGGTGGTTCCTCCGGGACATTTGGTGCCCAAATTCAAGGGTAACCAGCGGTGCACAACGGCATGGACAACGAAAGACGGCGACAAGTTTCTTATGGAAACGGTCGCCAAAGCAACTTCGTCCTCCACTCGCCAAAGCAACTTCGTCCTCGGCGTCTTGTTTTGCCCACCAAGACAAGGCGCCGACGTGACTGCTTGTCGAGCAAATAGTCCGGAAATTTTCGCTCAACGATGTGACGGCTTAAAGCGAAACGCACTCACCAGGCGAGCCCAAGCGACAAGGATTTTGAACGAGGTGACAGCACTCATCGAGGGCGGCTGCTTTGACCGAATCGCGCTGAGAAAGGTGATGGAGAAGCTCTTGGAAAGCTGCAAAGAGCTTTGCAAGATCGACACACAGGTCGAGGACACGATTCCGGCCGAGTAGCTGGCAAAGGAGTACAAGTCTGCAGCGCACTACAAAGATCAGGCGCTCGAGACTCTTACTGGTCTTCAGTGCCGGCTGGCGGACCTCAGCGTCAGCAGCACAGTCCAAGCTGCCCCTCTCCTGCGATTAATGCAGCACATGCCCCAATGACGGTTCCATCCCAGATCTCTGGACCTCGTGTACCAATGGTCATTATCAAGCCTTTTATGGGAACGTGTGTAAATGGACGTTCTTTTGGGAGAAATTCAATGGCGCAGTCCGCCCCAAGTAGGGTCTAACTAGTGTTGTACGGAACGGCGTTACAAGTCACGGCGTTCCTGGAACTAGTTCCTTTTTGGAGGAACAGAGGAATGCCACCGGTCCATTAAGGGTAGGTGTAACTGTAACGGCAACTCGTTACGTTTCTGAAGGAACGGCAGGAACGGCGTTCCTGCCCTTACATCGCTAGGATTTGGCTGTTTTTGATGCCAAGGCTCGAGTACAGAAATCCACAAAGCGCTACTGCGTTTCTCTTCCTATTAGATGGTCAGTTTGCCCGCCCTTGAACCGTACGTGCTTCCTTGAAAATGAAATGCAGAAGAATAACAGCGCAGCACGCCACAGCTTGTGCTTGCTTTCATGCTGGTTGCTTAGGCGGGGTTCGACGGGTGAATAGCGTAGCCGCGAGAATGCTTTTCCCCCTTCATCGTTTGTCTCGGGAGGCCAGAATGCGCGTCTGGCCGATAATTGTTCCCTGGCGGGGAAAGAATAGAGAGTTTTAGCAGTTCGTCCGTTCTGTCGTATGCGTTGTTACTGGGTTGACCGGGACCCGGCAAGGCACTTGGGCATTTGTCGCGGTAGGGGGATTACTTCCGCGGGCCTGCCTTCGCCATGTCCGTGCCTCCGCATCCTTCCTACTCGCCCTTCCGCGCGCTCAGGAGCGGACCGGTTCCGGCGACCCGATAACAACGTAGCCAACGAAACGGACGGACTGCTAAACGGTATCCGGACATTTCGGTGTCGGACATTTCGGTCCAGGACGTTTCCCTGTGGATATTTCTGTGCACGGACATTTTGGTACAAGACGTTTTGGCCCAGACATTTTGAGTGTGGGGATGTCCCAGGCATTCTTTGAACATTTTAGCTTTAATATTGTAATTTCGTGACTTGATATGATTTTACGTTCGAGACTTGTGCTTGCGCCGCCGTTCGTGGAAACGAACGCTAAACCCTGGCGGACCATTGCCACGTGAACAAAGAACAAAGAATAAAAATGTGGTAAATGTAGGCTTGTAAACATTAAACGAAGGTTGGTTGTCCCGAACACAATGGGTGGAATTTGTATGCACAACCGATACGCGCTTATTCAGCATTTAGGACATTAGAACCTGCGGCTCTTTTCCAAAAGGCCCGTTTTCCTCCTCGACAATATCCTAGACCAGGGTTCGTGAATTCATTTTAGCAAGGCAGCCCAGCCCTTGTAATACTCTTCATAAGGTTTTCTTCCTTCTGGGGAGCTAGCTATTGTTTGTTACTTTTTGGATATTGAGAGTGTGCATGTAATTTATGTAATTTGAGGGTGTGTAATTTAAAAAAAATACAAAAGAGGCGATCGTAAACACGGGTAATTGTCTTAGTTAAAAAAAAGCAAATATAAAGTAACAACCTGTCATTAATGAAAAAAATGCGTGAGCTAAAGAATTCAATTGGCTGCATAACAGGTGCCCCCAGGAAGAAGTATTAAAAAATATATATAAATGTAGAATTTCTAAAAATGCCTGGCAAAGATCAAACATGGCATCAAACAAAAAATAAATTGACTTCTCCAGATTGGTGTCCATAACCCACGTTAAGCGGAAATAAAAATATAACGGCTGTCGCAAACAGGCAAGCACCGGATAATTTGGACGCCGAAATGTCCGTACACCGAAATGTGCGCACACCGAAATGTGCGTGCACCGAAATGTGCGTGCACCGGAACGCCCGTCCGTGTCCGTGCACCAATATGTCCGTGCACCGAAATTTCCACACCGAAATATCCTGTACCGAAATGTCCTCGAGCCGTCTGGAGTTTGTCCGGTGCTCCCTGAAAAAATTCTTCTAGGAGAGTTTCTTTTGATTATCTTTATCTTCAGATAATCTGCTGCCGGTGGTGTTAATATTCGTATAATATACGTAGTTCGATGTGAGTTTTAAATGTCTAACCTTATTTCGACCCAGAATTATCCTACACTATATTTCTATTTAAAAACCTAATTGTAACGTTAATGTAACGACACGTTCTATTTTCGAAGTGGAACTGTAACGCGTTCCTTTCGCAATAAAGGAGCTTGTAACGGGAACTCGTTTCAAAATTGGCAAGAAACGAGGAACGAGCTTTCGTTCCTATTTTGGAGGAACGTATACAACACTGGGTCTAACAACCACCGACGAGTTTAGCTGCCTCCAAAACTACCTTGAAGGTGAAGCCGCAACTGCCATTGCCGGACTTGCAACAACGGAGGTCTGCTATGAGAGTGCCACCCAGCTGCGTATGAACAGGTTCGGTGGCAAGAGCCGTATTATACGGAGGCATTTTAAAAACCTCCGCCGGCTACAGTGCATGACGTCTTTCGGAAGAAAAGGAGCTGCGAAGGCTTTACGACTGCATTCTTCTGAATGTCCACTGCCTCAACGAACTGGACGTCCTTACGAGACACTTCGTGTTGGAATTCTACCGCCACGGACGCCTTCAAGGTCATACACAGGGAGCGGCGCCTTGTGCTTAAGTGGAGGCAACCGCAACGCTTTGCCAGAAATTCGAGCAGAACTTGCTGTACATACGGATAGAGCTCGAAGTAAGGGAGCATTCTGCTCCAGCGGCGTCCACCTCTAACGGGTGCTCTTACCGCAAGAAGCACATGGGCTCTTCATCAGTCCTATATGCATAAGAAGAAACGAAGAACCCCAGCGAGTGTTTCTTCTGCAAGTTTCAAATACATGCGAGTGCGGCACGCCGGGCTACATTGACAATCGGAGAAAAGAAGCGAATAGCTAGCACCAGGCGATGCACCGATGCACTACGACGGGCCACCGTGGAAACGAGCACCTGCGGAAGTTGGAATGCGTTACATGTAAATGCAGGCATGCTTCAACAATGTGTGATCCGTAATTTCAACCGATGTGGAGCGAAAAGCTGTAGACGAACGTCTTTGACGCTACAAAGAAAACAAAAGAGAACCGCGCACAGTGGAGTGTCGTTACAAGCTGCCAAGTTGACGAGGCCTTGAATTTCCAAACCTTCCGTTTCTGGGTCATCGACACCAAGCAGACGTCCTATGTCAGAGGCATTTTTGACGGAAGCAGACAACCCACGTTCGTCAAAGATCTCGTAGCGAGGTTGGGAATGAAAGTCATCAGAGAGACCCGCCTCGCCGTATACGCTTTCGTGCCCGATGCTCCTTCTCGTGGGACGAATTGCGATGTCGTCGAGGTTCGTCTTCTTAGCCAGTCCGATTCAAGCAAAAGCAAATCATCTAGACGATAGCTATGCTAACAATCTTACCCGACATGCCTGCTGTCGACATGGAATGCGTTTTCGCAAGCGAAGTTATCGGGCAAAGCTACGGACTGAAACTCATTGTGCCTCGAGGATGTGGCGAGACAGGCATCAACCTACTCATAGGATCGGGCCAGCTGTGGCAGTTTGTTAGTGGTGAGATAATACGCCGCACGGACGTGCAAAGCTTGGTGGCGGTCAAGACTACTCTCAGATGAATGCTGCAAGATCTATCGTCGAAAGAGAGCACGAGATGTAGCCGCCAACAAGTAATGATGGCGTTCTTCAGACGAAAGATAGCGTGTTTCGAAGAGCGGACATTAGCGCTCACATTCACAATGCGTACCTAACGAAGGAAAACGTGTACCACCCTAGGTGGACCTTTGGAACCATCGTCTAAGAGGCCCGATCACGAAGACCGCAGTGGCAAAGCAAGAAACCTTCGACAGACATCAGATGGCTTCGCATCTATCGAGCGAGAAAATCCTACACCTCGACGGTCATGGTCACGGAAACCAGCTTCCAAGCTCCATGAAGCACTGAAAGATGAGAATGGAGGTTGCACTTACAAAAAAAAGTAAAGAAAAAATGCAGGAGAGCCGAAAAGACCATCTGGTGTGAGGCGACCTCTATGTTGTGTGTTTACCCTGATAACGGTGACGTGTTTTCGCCGGGAGCCTGTTGCAAGATGTAATGTTTTTTTCACACCTGTTTTGTGGCCGGGAGTATGTGGCGAATTGTAGATGTGGCTCCTGGAACATACCGCACCATCATCATCATTGTACAATTAGTCAGTCATCGCCAATCAACAGACGTTCCATCGGCAACAGTAGCGGCAACCGTAATGAAAGGCTCCAATTCCAATAGATGCGCCTGGAACGCGCGTGGAGTAGGTTCCCCCAATTCATGCGTGCCTCCGCCGCACGGCGGTGCTGCCATAGAGGCCCCCATGAGGGGCCCTGGACATGGGGCCCTATCTGGAGCCGTGGACCGTGGTTCCCATCCACAAGTCTTCATCTAATCTTTTAACCTCTCGCCCTTCTCTTTATATTTTCTAAAATGTTTTTCTAGATCTACTACCAGTGGGGAGCAGCGGAATTTAAATTGGCTTAAGCAAACCTCTAGAGAGTTTAACGGAAAGTGAACAGAGGCATTTATTTGGCAGGGGCGCCAGACGACTATCGTCATACGACCACATTCGCACTGAAGTTAACAGATACCGGGCCAATTTTTTTTCTCATTGGTTAGTGCGCTTGTTCGCTCTCTCGCTCACTCATTTTCGGTTTGTTCGTTCGTTGTTGTGTTCGGTCCTTCATTCGCTCGTTTGTTCTTTCGGTTTTGTAGCGTAAGCTACACTGGCCGATGTTGAGCAGTTTCGCATGTGCCGTGAAGGGCCGTTCTGCGCAAGCGCGAGGGGAATTTGATTGGATGGGATTCGATTCGATTGAATTGGCCTGGCTTGGCTTGGCTTGGCTAGGATTTGATTGCATTGGATTGGATTTGAATTGGCTTGGATTAAAGTGGATTGTGTTGCATCATAGCCGTGGCAGACGCACTGGCGCCGGCGCGTACCCAGGTGTGCGCCTCAATTGCGCAGTAGCCGAGTATGACGCTGCGCCGGAGCCGCTTGACAGCCGTTTCGCATGGCTCGCGAAGAGCCGTGCTGAGCATGCGCGAGGACAAGTGACTGGACAGGACTGGACTGGACTGGGTTAGACTGGGCTGCAGTGGATTGGACTGAATTGCTGAACCTTAGCTTACGCTACGTAGATCCTGGCATAGTAGAGCTAAGCCAGTACAATTTTTTTCTGTTGGCTCGCTCGTTCGTTGGTTAGTGTGTTCGTTCGTAGGAGGTAGATTGGCTGCCTGGTGGGTTGGTTCTTTCGTTCGCTTCTTTTTCGTACTTGCTTGCTTCCTTTTGTTCCGCTGCGAACTCGAAATAACTCGACAGGTTGGAGCTCTCCATTTCAAAGTTGGCTTCCCTTTTGTACTTGTATTGGCGGACTCCATAACTTTGAGCTCTTGGATGACGTCGAAAATTCGCAGCTGTGCAGGACGTGTATGCCTGTCCCTAAATGTGCCCTTTGATTATTCATCATGAGCTGATTTGCCTAAAGCCCGAATTCAACATCTACCTATGTTGAATGATGTTGAGGAATTTATAGTCGCAGCACGACTTGCGTCACCAGTTGGTGCGTTCCTCAAAATTAATATGTTCGCGTCACCTTCGTGAGGTGGCACGTGCATGTCACCTCAGCTATGCTGCTGATCCGCTTTCACAGAGTTGAATGGCCGTAAAAGTGGCAGCAAAACCGGCTGTAGCAGCCTTAGAATACATGCAGCGAATATGCGACGAAAAGACTACGAACAACGTTCGGGCGCGCACGCCCGATGGTCGGCGGCGGAAAAAACGTCGTCCGCTACCGATCTAGCAGGGTCAGAAAAGTTCGGAAGTGGAGGGGAGGCAGCGAACGGTAAACCGAAGGAACCAATCATGTAGTTAGATTGTCCCTGCATGGCGTATGACCTGTGCAGGCGCGCTGCAGACGGCCGCTTTGGAAGAGTTTGATAGACATGCGGTTGTCCCGTGCCTACTCAAGCTACAAGAAGGAATTTTATAGCTGAAATCGATTTTAGAAAATGATGTTGCAAGATGTGAGGTTCACAATTTTATAATAGCTCAAGCCGCAAGCACAAAGCGGTCCCGACGCAACTACCGTGGTTTGTGTCGCCGAGATGGGCATGTACGACACCTTTTATTAGGCTAAATAAAGGCAATCCGGCTATATAACTTGTATTAACAGGAACAGGCTGCCCGTCTGCGAAACTGGCGTAGAGGAACCGGCGAAATTGCTATGAGGGCCTCTCAAATACAGCAAAATACTAGAAGCAGCCAGCCGTATGTATTTATAGCCGGGCTCCGTCGTGTACTCCGTCGGAATGGCGACAGCGGCCCAGGCTGGATGCGGAAACAGGGTAGATGTTAAAGGAGATAGTGAATATCAAGGTATTTTGCCTCAGTTGTCTACAGGACGTATCGTTTCAAATACGGTGTTTCTTCACGGTGACGTGAAAGCCCGAACGTTTCGTGTAGAAGACTTCCGAGACATGCTCGCCTGTGTTGATATGCTCCCCCACGTGATTGCGCTTGGGGCGTACCAAATCAGCCACGTGTGGGTGGTGATCATCAAGAGGGCCGAGGCCAAGAAGTAAATGCTAGCGGCCGCTGAGCAGGAGGTGAAGGGACGGCGGTGTCTCGTCATTAACCCTCAAGACCACCATGTGAGGCTTAAAGGGGCACTGACACAAAATTTTGAAGGCGAGGTAACGTCGGATATAGATTGGTGGGAACACATATACATCATCTGCAAAATATCAGCGGCGAATACAGCCTAGAACATATTTAAAATCAATTTTGAAGTGTGCGAAACGCAACCGAGCAGCCAGCAGAGGACCACGCGCAATTGTAAATAAACAACATCCAAACACGTCACGAGTTTGTGTTTGCCGCTTCCGCACTACCGGCGTTTTACGCGGGCTCGCCCGGCTCGCCGCTCCAATCGGAGGGCCGGAGGGCGGAGCTTCTGCTCTCGAGAACGAACGACCCGATCGTTGGCGGCGGAGGCGCCGTGATTTCGTCAGCTAATCGGGCAGCTGGCCGCGACCAAAGTTCTACAGCGATTCCAGGCACTCTGTTTCTATTACTGGTTATTACCATTGGATGCGAAAGCGCGCCGGAGGCACGAAAAGCCCACTGAGGTAGCCGCACGGTCGCTGTGCAGGCGGCGGCCACGGCCGCGAAGTGGCCCAGGCCGGCGCAGGTAGCTCGAGTGATAGCTTGTTACCGCTGCACGAAATTGTCCCCAAGTCCCGACCAAAGTGGCTTAAATGAGAAAGGAGTTAATGATGCGATGGCGGGTTGCATTAAAAATTGTCATCTGCACCGCTTACGAGAGCGGCACTCGAATATCCGCCGCAGTGCTGAGCCGAACACATCTGTAGGCGGACCTGTAGGCAGACCGGCCGGCTGCTCCCAGCGCGCGTCTTGCCACCCACCGCCTCGAGCGTCGCGCGTCGTTCTTTAGCCGCGGTAGCATTTGCACTCGCAGCGCCTGCGTCACATCCACAGTCGCTTTTTAATTAAGCGCCTCACGAGATCAGTACGTGGGGGCATTCGCAGAAACTGCCGTCGATGCGGATTCGACAGTGCTACGGCGGCTCTGCTCTGTGATATCCCTTCGACGGTCACGTGGTCAGCTTTGTTCACACAAAATCCACAAAATCCATTGTTTCGCGGCACTCGCTGAAACCGAAACTGCGACTGGCCGCATTTAAAATCCCTCTAATTAAACAACCGTCGCACGCTGAAGCAAATGAGGTTTCTACAGGTTATAAGTAGGTCACTAGCTACTTATCGCAACGTAAAAAACAAGATGCTAAATTTTTGTGTCAGTGCCCCTTTAAGCTACATTGGCTGCTGCCCGGCGTTGAAGACGAGGACGTCCGGGCAGCGCTCGCTACCTTCGGCAAGGTCAACGAGATCGTCAAAGAAAGATGGCGAGTACAAGGTGTCCTTGGCAAGGGGCCTACGACAAGTCTGGTGATGCTGAAGCTAAAGTCTGGCGTGACCCTGGAAGATTCACCCCATCAAATTTGGGTGGCTGGGGAGCTGGCCCTCCTCGTCACACCGGGCAGGCCGATGCAATGTCTGCACTGCCAGGGAACGGGTCACATCGGCAGAGATGGCAAAGTGCCACGCTGTTCCCTGTGCCGGCGCTGCGGCCACTCGGAAGCGCAGTGCATTCGCAATGACGCCGCGGTCACGGGGGCTGTGCAACGCCATGGCCTGGGCAAACACCTCATGGACGTGATTGAGGCGGAAGCGACCACCGAAGGCATGGGACGGCAGTCGACCTCGGAGGAGGCAAGCACATCGGATTTCCCTCAGAGCTTGCAGCGTAGGACTCAGGAGGACCAAGCCTCAGCGGCGTCTCGGCCGCCAATGGGAGACGCCAAGCACCAGCCCCCAGAGACGCTAGGTGGTACAGGAGGCAAAGTAAAGCGCAGCCTTGACAAGTCGGGTGAAGGGGGCGGCCACAAAACCACACCCAGCAGCGAGGAGCCACCACTGAATACGAACCAGGGGCGACGGCTGTTATCTAAGCCTCGAACTAACGTCCATCGCGATCGGGGGCCTCCAGAGACACCTCCTGTGCAGCAACGTCTGCCAGACTTTGGCGGCGGTAAAAACGCGTAGCGTAGTCCTCAGATGTGACTTAAGCACAATGCGCCCGATCTGTAGCCTTCATAGGTTTACGGTAATGAGTGGGTCCCTGAACGTAGCAACATGAAATGTCCGGGGGCTGTCGAACGCCGAAAGTAAAGTTTACCGTGTGTTAACATAGCAGGACATTGACGTTCTAGCCGGTCAGCAGACGAAGATTGAGTCGGAGGAGGAGACCGCGGGCATGATGCGTCGTTTCACGTCGAGGTACTGTGCTTCCCTCCGCCCCTTATTGTTTTTCATATACATCGAAGCCCTGTGTATGAGTATAATTAGAAATAGTGCCCTTGAAGGTTTCGGACTGCATGTGTCAGAAGTCAAACTTTTGGCTTACGCAGACGCCGTGGCTGTTTTTTGTATAAACGAAGAAAATGTTCAATTGGTAGTTGACGCAGTGAAAAAGTTTGGAGTGGTGACGGGTAGTTTTGTGAACTGTGCAAAGTGCCAAGGATTTTGGGGTGGGGAATGGTCATCAACACCGCCAACCTTTGCTAATGTTACTTGAGTGAAGTACACGGGCGTTGAACTGGAATATTACAGGGATAGCGAAGCATACTGGCTTAGCCAAACACACGCGTTGAGGGAGAAGTTCGAGTAATGGTATATTATGCAGGTACTCCATTGTTCGTGAATCAACGTCCAAACGTTCACCGGGCATTTGCGGTGTTCGTTGGGGGTTCCACATGGGAGAGGTGCAGCAGGAGAAACCTGTTTCGGAGAGCCCGACATAGGGGCTTGGGTCTGGCGCACCTGCATGTGCGACAGCTGGCAAACCGGTTTTTGTTTTGGCGAGATCTTCGTGACCTGTTCTTGCAGGGTTTAATGCAAGTAGGTCAGGCTCGTGTTATGCCGGAATAAGTAGTATTGACATGGTGAATGCCAGGTGGCGTGTATGGGTATTTCAAGAAAATAGTTATGACGGCCCCTTTTCTATTCGGACGCTTATCGTGCGGTGTGATGAGGTGTCTGCAGCGACCCCGAAGCGGCCACTCTACTGAATAATATGAGCGGGACAGACGAGGACAAGTAGAAAGATGATGGAGGCTCGCGAAGGAGGAAAGGAAAAAACGAGGCGTCTCGATCCTGTGTGCTTGGACATCCGGGCCGTAGAGTATGCCCGGCGTTCCCCCTATGCCCGTTCCTAAGGAGCACTCCGACGGCCCCGACGCCGTGTGGGCTTCGCGGCGTAGGCCCGAGGAGCATCACCGCATCAACGGTCTCACCCAGTCACTTACCACAGAGGGATCCGCGCCTGGACCGGGGTGGGGTGAGAGGCCGGCGAGGCGTTTTCTGTACAATTTCGTCACTGCAACTGTCCGTGTGTTCTGTGACGTAGTCGGAGGTGTGTTGTTCCGGTGGGTTTTTGCGTAATCGGAAATACATGTGTGGGTAATGGATGTCAGAAAGGGTCGTTAGGTCTGGTGCGAGGTGCTGCCTGGACCTCTGACCCTTACAAAAGTGCCGAGCCTGACAGGATCCAGCTAGCATACTGGCCGATACGACTTCCGTACAGCACAGAAAGGCCACCATGGACCTCAAAAAGCTTACAGCGCTAGGTGCCCAGTACGGCTTATCTGGGCATGAGCTCCGCGAGCGGGGGGAGAAAGAACGCGCCAATCAGCGCGCTGAACGAGTCGCTCAAGGGGAAGCAAGTCGCGAGGAAGACGAAAGCCAGAACGCCGCGGATGAAATGCACAATGGCCTTCTGTTGCTGGAGCTCTGTCTTCGGGAAACGCCGGCAAATTCAGAGCCCCAGGAAAACGCCAGCCACGACAAAAGCGTTGGACCACTCGGCACGCCACCCCGTGGGGCCATGGTCAATCCTCGGAAGCTTCTCCCTATCTCTGACGAGCGCCGCGATGACCTACACGCATATCTCCAGTGCTCTGAGCGGGTAGCTACTGCACAAGAATGGTCACCAGAGAAGTGGGCCACGGCCATCAGCATGTGCCTCTCTGGCGAAGCTTTCACCGTGATAGGTCGTATGAGAGCAGATGAATCGCTGGATCACCCAAAGGTCAAAAAGGCTCTATTGAAGCGTTTTCGCTTCTCTGCCCAGGGCTACCAAGAGAAATTCTTGGAAGCGCGAGCCATGGACGGAGAGACTGGATGACAGCTGGCTGCCCGGCTCTCAGGATACTTTGACCATTTGGTTGAGATGGCGGGCCTGCCGAAAATATTCGAAGGACGCAGGGACCTTGTCGTCACCGAGCGGTTTCTTGGATGTTGCCACGCCAAGCGCATTGTATTCCTGAATGTGCGAGACTGCAATACGCTGAGTTCTCTCGCGGACCCCGCCGACCACTTCCGTTAGGCCCAATATATCACGAGCCTTTGGAATGATAGTGAAGAGAGCACCGCTAGAGACGGAACAGACGGCCAAAAGAAGCTGCTGAAATGCTACCTATGCAACCGCATCGGCCACACTGTACAGGCGAGCCCGCTTATAACGAACACAACGGGCAACTGAAATCACTTCGTTATATCCGCTTTGCGGTATATCTGGACAGAAATTCTATGTATACCAATGGTAACGGGAAACGAAGATTTGTTCGTTATAACCGCTATTTCGTTAAAACCGGGTTCGCTATAAGTGGGCTACACTGTACCTGACTGGTGCGTCACTTCACGGGACCCACACAAATATAAGGAATGCGGCAAGTTGGGGCATTGGGCTGAAGACTGCAGGAACAAGCAACCCGACCAAAAACATGTAGCCGCTTGTGCCCTTATACGGTCCCGCAAACATGTTCGTAGTTTCAAGGTCCCTACTAAGTTCCTTGATATCGCAGACCTGCATAGTTCAGCAAACAAGGAAGGCGCCCCGATTCTTAGTAGATGTAACTACCCGTCGTCGAAGGATGCTTACTCGGGGAATGAGTCCGCGTTCTCAGGGACACGGGAAGCAACCGTCATTGTTAGGTGGGAACTCGTGACAGATGGGAGACTAAATGGAGAAACGAAGGATGTTATGCTTCTCGATGTGTCTACGAAACAAGTGCCGGAAGCCGTCAGTCACGTTAAAAGACCCTTTGTTGGATAACTAACTGCATCCTGCATGGAAAACCTGCTATACCATCTAGTCATTGGAAACTTACCTGAAGTGAGAGAACCCCACGAACCTGACGCATGCTGGGAACCCTCGTCAAGCACCAACAGGGGACGTGCAAATCCCGGTAACCAAACCATGCTGCTGGACACTCCCGCGCTGATATCTGCAGTAGCCAGGAAAAAGCGAAACAGGGTCACACCTTTCCATCGATTAGAGCGTCCCAGGTGTCGCGAGCCCAACTAGCGCAGGAACAGCAGGAAGATAGGACACTAAGCCGCTGCTCCCGCAACATCGGCAAACCGTTCTTTTCCGGGAAAGGACACTGCTATAGGTTCTTGGAGGAAGACGGTATCCTGTACCGACGGTGCGAACTGGCGACAGGTCGGACGTTCCGTCAAATGGTTGTCTCAAAATCGCTTCGCGAGCCCATACTGCTATTTGCGCATGAGAAAAAATCATGGCCGCCCACCAAGGTATACGGCGCACACCTGAAAGAATACTTCAGGAGTTTTACTGGCTTGATTTACAAGGCGACGTACGGCGGTTTGTCAGGTCAGGTCCTGCGTACTATAGGTGTGTTAAATGAGTGGGTTCATATGAGTAAATAGGTGGCACATACGCCGCGGACCTCTCGTGTTGTTTAGAGCGGTGGTTATCCTAACTCACCGTACAAAAGGAGTTACATTCCAGGAACTGTTTTGGTGCAACTTTGCGAACCTACCCCAGTTACTGTGCTGTGTACTGTGTAGAGCATTCTTGTAGGACTTAGTTTTGCACTCTACACTCATATCCTCTCAGGACGTCTCATGGACAGTCTATCTTGCCACCTAACGACGTTTAGAATAGTTCTCCAGAAAACTTTCTTTAGACGGGGGTAGTGTGATGAGGTGTCTGTAGCGATCAACAAGCGGGCAATCTACTGAAGTTTATGGGCGGGACAGACGACGAGAAGTAGAAAGAAGACGGATGCTCGCGAAGGAGGAACGGAAAAAACGAGGCTGCTCGATCCCCGGTGCTTGGACCTCCGGGCCGTCGAGTGTGCCCGGCGTACCCGCCGTGCCCGTTCCCAAGGAGCACTCCGACAGCCCCGACGGCCTGTGCGCTTCGTGGCGTAGGCCCGAGGAGCACCACCGCATCAACGGTCTCGCCCAGTCACTTACCACAGAATCATCCGCGCCTGGACCGGGGTGGGGTGAGAGGCCGGCGAGACGTTTTCTGTAAACTTTCGTGACTGCAACTGTCCATGTTTTCTGGGCGGTAGTGGCAAGTGTGTTGTTCCAGTGGGTTTTATGTGCGAATGCACTTCTTATGCGAGCCTGAATCGTCCGCCGCCGTCGTCCGCATAGCAACAGCTGCGGGTGCGCGCTCTCCTCGTCTTCCCTAGCAACGGGGGGAGATGGGCGCGCGCTACTCTCCTCCTCCTCTCTCCGCTCAGTGACTGCGGGTGTTGGGCGCCTCCTCTCCACTTCGGGCGGGAGAGCTCTCGCTCGCGTAGCGGGCGCTCCGCATTCCGACGCGTGAGGGCGCTCGTGTAGCCCTCGCAGTAACGGCGGGCGCTACTCTCCTCCTCCTCTCTCCGCTCAGTGACTGCGGGTGTTGGGCGCCTCCTCTCCACTTCGGGCGGGAGAGCGGGAGGGCATTCGCACTTACACACTCTCCCCCTCGGGGAAGTGCGAGGGAATTTTTTTTCCGTATTCGGAAAACATGTGTCGGTGATGGATGTCGGAACGGGTCGTTAAGTCAGGTGCGAGGCGCTGGCTGGACCTCTGACCCTTACATGCGGGTACCTTTCCTCCGTGACATGCAAAAATCTGTAAAGGACATTTGCGATGTTTTCCTCGTCCCGATGTATAAACATAATTACCGTGCTCGGCCAGGCCAAAATGCAGTAAAGCGCGTCAAAAAAACGGAGGTTCACCCTACAATGAAAACATTTTTCTTCAAATTACCAACAGGTACTTTGTCTGCTGGAACCTGGATGCAGGATGGAGGGATATTTGTGCCATGGGGATCTCAGTGTTCAATGTGCAAACAGCCATAAACAATAAGCACGTTTTTTCTCCTTGTTTGGCTGCGGTATTTTTGTGGGATGTTCTCCAGTGGGCTCTTCATAAATACTTCCCGCTGAGCCCCCCTGGCATAGGCTTTATAGCTGTAGAAAATGCGGAGGGGTACCATCGGACCTTGTTTTGTTGGTGGCCTTGCATAGCGTGTGGCGCTCGCGCATGGCGTGGCTCCACGGTGATGTGGAAGCCCGCCCTACGCGGCGCTGTTTTCGTGAGTCCGTCTCACACTACGTAGAAGTGCAGAAGCACACGGCATGCGCTCCTGGGTTACTGTCAAGGATAGAACCCTTGACTACGCTTAGTGCATTTTGGAGAGACATCAGCCGTCATAGGTTGTTGCCTTGTCGCTAGAGTTGTTCATTAAAAAAAGTTTGATCTGTTTTTCTGTGTTGTGTTGAATACCGGCGTTACAGAAACAAAGTCGAGATGGAGTTCAGGAAGAACTCAAGTTCCATTTTCTAGTGCCACTGGTTCGAATCTCCCCGGGAACGTTCGTTGTTTTTTAAACTGCCTTTAATGCTTTTGAGAACTTAAAATGCATATTTCAGCAAAAGAAACGCCCCCGCGTCACGAAGAGTCGCCCAACGACGTGGAACCCAAGCGGGAAGCTACTTTACAGGGTTTGTTTAGTGAACGCCGTCGTTGATTCTGGGCGTGCAGGAAACACAGTGGTGGAGCGGTGGCGGACGCCGTGTCTTCGCTCCATATTGTTGCGCCCGAGGAACAAACGCGTCCTACTGCTGCTGGATTTCCGTAGCGCGAACTTCGTCGTGCAAGTTCGCCCAATCTAATCCGGTCTTTACGCGGTTGTAGCGGAAATTTGCTTAACATGTCGTGTCGAAAACTGTAACTAATTCTCTGAGTTTCGTTATCGCACTGATTGAAGAAAATAACATAGCTCCACAACCAGAAGGCCTTGACTTTTAAATGCAGAGAATTTCAGTAACTCACGATGTCACCCGCGTTGGCGTTCGTAGTCCGCGTCCGCATCGCTCCCCGTACACTATATAAATACTTGCCGGCGCCAGGTTTCGATCCTACGACTCTGCGGGCGGAACGCAAGGTGCACGGTGCTCTACCAACTGAGCCACAAAGCCGACACAGAACGGATGGTTACGAACGTGCCTTATATCCTTGACTCATTCAACCGTCGGCCAGAGGTGCGCCCTCTCCCCCGCGTCCTCCTCGCCTTCTCTCTGCTCGCAACGCCCTCTCTCGCCGCGTTCGGTTCGGGCGCACAACAGGTGGGGACGTGCGCAACACCCTCTCTCGCCGCGTTAGGTTCGCCCGCAAGAACAGGTGGGGCGCTCGCATCGCGCTCTCTCGCATGCGGTCGGTTCGCGCTTAAACCACGCATGTCGTTCGCGCGCGCTGCGGTCGCTAACATCTGTGGCGTGATCGTGACGTCAGCATCACGCGTTCGCGTGGTGGCGATTTCGGCGCTATAACACTCTCTCGCGAGGGGCATTGGATTGGATTCGATTGGATTGGCTTGGATTTAGATTGGATTGGATTAAAGTGGATTGTGTTGGATTGTGTTGCGTCATAGCCGCGCCACGTTGCGTCATAGCCGCTCCACGTTGCGTCATAGCCGCGGCAGGGGGTTTACGGCACGTTTCACCATAGACTTCATCGACAATGTCTACGCTGGAAGACAACAATTACAACAACAACAACCAATACGTAATCCATACGACTTGCAGGCGCGCCCCCCCGCAGAAATGCTCTGCATTTGATCGTGCCCCTCGCGAGGGGGATGTTTTTTGTCATTGCGTCGAACACTTCTTCGTTCCGGCTTCGTGGTTTCGTGGGGACGGCGCTGCGCCAGTGGTTACGCGGCAGCTCTATAAATGACGCCTCAGGCGTCATAAGTGCTTGTTGGAAAAGTTGTTACTCTTCGCAACATGAACGTAATGTTTCTCAATCGAATCGTCCTAAGCGTCTTCACTAATATTATATGATTATATGATGAGTTATCATATGATGAGTATTTTTTTGCGCGCACGAATAATTTCGACGTCTGAATAAAACAGCAATATATTTTAATGTGTGCTTTTATGGCTGCTGAAAGGAAACCACTACCTATGGGCAAGATTTTCTGAGTTGTTGTTTTTCCAGTTTCTAATGCGGGAGTGTTGCCTGAAAGTTTCTGAAATTTCGCGCTCTATATAAACCAAACGCCATTCAATATTTTTCCTGCACCAGCACCACCTGTCAAATTCCGGGTGCTAAGCAAAATAATTATAGTGATACTCGGTATGCGGCAGACGCCAGCGTTGTAATTTCAGCGGCAAACAATATATCATCCCAGCTGTTTTAATAGCTGTTGGAGAGAGTTTGATGCTGTTTTGTTATTTCCTTCTATTTCGCTGTTTGTTTCAATGGAATTTCGCCGTCAGTCAGCGCCCATCCTTGTCAGCTTTTCTACTCCGGTCTCTAGCGCTGTTTGATTCATAGTCACGTCTTCCCAGTATGTTAGTCTCCTCACTGTACTTTCCCCAGTTATGGTGTCACGTGCGTGAAGCGAACGTATCGGAATTACTTCGTCATAGAGCAAAGGGCAGCCACTTTTATAATATAACCGTTATGTGATTTTGTGAGAGTGACCTTAATATAGGTCGGGGCTTAATGTCAAAGATAACAAATAAACGCATTTGAATAGCTGTTAGTCCATTATCAAAGGGGTGCGTCGTGATAGTAGGATTGGCCTTCATGACTCCATCAGTCATATCCACAAATATCTGCAGGCAAAAGCGGCATTAATTTACAACAGCCGGATTAAGGGTGAGTCACTCCATTAACCTGATAAGACACCCAATTTTCTAGGTTCTACCGCCACCTTGGTGGTGATGATATTTAATTTCTGGCAAGCACTTCTACGACTAATGGCGTCATGTCTATTAAATTAACGCCGGCTAGCCAATTGCCATTCAAATTAACGGACTACGCTTATGTAACTGCGGGAATGTGAACGAGACACCTAATCAAGTCAATCTGTCGCTTATACAGCCACATGGTTGCATGCGATGTCTGGCTCGTAATTACTATTTTGGCGAGTCATTAGGTAGTGAGGCCACAAAAAGGAATTCAAATAGTTTTTATGGTCATGTGTAATCCGGCTCACGATAAACTACATCGCTCACTAATATTGACCGCTTTGTACAACTTTTGCATGGTACCCGGGGTGATTGACCAAGTAGGCAATAGGAACACAATGTCCTAATGAATCAGGCCTTAAAATAACTTATGCCCCCATAGCTATTGTTCGGATGATAAAATAGTCTGCATACTAATGAGCGGTGTAGGTCATAGTGAGCTCGCTAGTACGACATACGTTATTTTTGTGCCATGCATGACTGGTCAAAACATTTCCAAATACTTTGGAAGGACAAAATGTTGTTTGAGCGAATAATGCCGGGCAGATTCGATATACCTGGGTTATTTTACGATGACTACACAGTAATAACTTAAATAGGTCCGTGCGGGGGATAATCATGTGACTTTTCACGACCTTCCGGAGTAGGCTTTCACTGTGTAAAGCTGTAATGGGCGTGAATGAGAGACCTATTTGTCGCTGCCGAATTGAAGCAGACACGCTCCCGACAAACACATGTAGAAGAGTAAGCATGTCAGCGTAACCTCGTCGGCGATTCTCTCCTGAGTAGGAAAAATGAACATATACATATACCCTGTGCGACCGCGGCCCAACAAGAGGAGGCATACGTGAGCAGAAGGAGAAAGAAATTTTGCAGGGGAGCGGGCGGTTGCTGGAGGGGAGAGAAGCAAAACATGAGATGGAGAAGTAAACTGTACCGAAGTGAACCAGTTGAGCGGGCTGAATGCTCGCGTAAGAGGCCTGCAGCACATTCATTTTGTCCTCCGGAAGGTCGCGCACTTTCCATCCGTAGTCGGATAACGCGGATCAGGCGTGAAATTGCGTCAATAATTGTCAGCGACTTTCCTGTCAACGACTTTCCATCTTTCTGAGCTGGTAAAGACAACCTCACCATCCGTTCGCGTGACAATAAAAACAAATGGCGAGCCTTCCAGGATTACTTTATCCTGACCAAGGGTATTTCTATCGGTCCTAGACACGTGTCTTACCAGCTGCGAGGATGGATTTGGGAAGGTTGTTGAATTTGGTTCAAACGCGAGGTTTGAACAAGAAACAGTTAGTTTTTTTAATTATTTGAAGAAGAATTTCGCAAAGAAAGGTCAGAGGCGGGGAAAATGATTTTGGTAGAGAAAAGAAATTTTGAGGCGGAGAAAAGAAGCATTGAAGAGGAGAATAGGAGGATTGAAGACAAAAAATTGGCCGCGTATCTGCTCCTGTCGTTGCAAATGGCCTCAAAAGACGATAGTCTTTGTAGACATTTGCCAAAAAAATGCCCCCCTTTGCTTTCCCGCTCACCTCACGTGCTGTTCCTGTACCGTCGCGCTCAACCCAAGGTAAACACACTAAAGATTTACGCGAGACGATTTGAATTTACTGCGTTCCACTGCTACAGGCCAGGTTTCTCGATGCCAGCGCTGCAGTAGAGCGGAGGCTCGCGTGAATGGAGACAGCCGACTACAAGCTTTATAGAACCGCGTGGCGGTGCTCCGCGTGCGTTCTCAGCAGAACGTGGAACCCAGCTGTTGGAACCTTCCGTTGCTATTGCCGCGTGATTTTATATGTAAAGCATCTCCTAGTCGACCCTCCATCGTCCTCCGGCGTCCGGCGTCCGCACCTCTCCTTACCGACCCCCTCTCCACGCCAGCTCTGATAACACCGCTCTCCTCCTTGTCGCTCGGCTCGTCTCGTGCCGGCTCAGGAAGACACCCCCAACACTGTCGCTCTAGGAGCCCTAACAACTGTGATAACGCTGCTCTCCTCCTCGCCGCTCGGCTCGTCTCGTGCCGGCTCAGGAACACACCGGCCACACCGCCGCTCCAGAAGCCCTAACCAGCTGTGATAACGCCGCTCTCATCCTTTCCGCTCGGCTCGTCTCGTGCCGGCTCAGGAAGACACCAACAAAACTGTCGCTTTAGGAGCCCTTAAAGGAGAATCGTGCTCGTCTCGTGCCGTCACAGGAAGACACCGGCGACAGTGTCTTTCAAGGAACCATCTCATGGTCGGGGCTACATCCCTCCTTTGTTGTTGCGCCATCCACACCCCCACTGCGCATGCGCGTCTCTCGTCCATTCTCCTCTCCTCCAGCTGTATAAAAGCAGGTACCCGCGCTGCGCTTCGTTCAGTCTGCTCCGAGACACCACCTGCGCCAGTTCTGCCCGTGTGTGGAACCTACACGGAACCCCCATGCTTTGCATCACCACATAGTTTCCTTAGGGGAGATGGTGTAATTTTTTTTTCACATGCCGCCGGAAGGCGTCGGGTTTCTGCAGATGATGTAGAATATCATTTTCTATCGAAAAACCAAGCATCTATGAATTTTTATTAAAGGAACACTGTAAATATCCCTTGTGTACTAATGTCCGGTCCTATATTTGCGTAATGTCTTGTTCTTGTTCAACAAAGTTGACAAGTATGAACATATAAACCGGGCTTAGACGTTTACATTTGGCTGTCAGTATATAAGACTATTGCGCAATAACAGTTTTACTTTGGCCGGGGGGCTGAATCGAGTCACAGACAGACAGACATACAGACCAAAATTTCTGGGTTTAAGTAGGTCAACAAAGACTATCGTCTTTAAAAAAGAGAAACTGAATTAAAACGGACAGAGTAGCAGCGTGCATGTGCTGAATTAAAGTAGTGGCTCGAAAAAAAATTCCGTCACCTTCCTACGAGGGGAACCCTGGGGTGATGCAAGGCATCTCACGTGGTTCAATTCGCGTTTTCATTATGTTGGTGACCGAAATGTGGTTGAAGTGTAGTGAACCTTAAGTGACGCTCAATCACACGTAGAGTTCCAAGTACGTAAAGACCGTCTTCATCGGAAGATTCAACGGAGTAGTCGTCGTCAAGCGAAGCACGAGCAAAGTCAAGCGGAGTCGAGCAACTGTGTCAAGCGAAAGCGCGCGCTTAACTGAACGGGCGCCGAGCGCTCACCGCTTTATATGCACGTTTGAAGGAGAGGAGACAGCGGAAGAAAGTTGCGCATGCGCACACATGCGCGCACAAGCGCGCCGGAGCACATGGGAACGTAGGCGAAGCGCGCCAGCGGTTGTTATGAAAATAAGCCGGAGAGAGCGCATAACACACAGCTGTCGGAGAGCAGAACGGAGAAGAGTTTGCGCAAGTGTAATGAGGAGTGCGGACTACGCTGGTCAACACGGGACAGGCCGAGTGTAAGAGATGCCTTGCATCTAAAATGGACACGCAAAGAGAGAGGTGAACGAGCCGCACGTGAGACCGACGGCACACGGACCGCCGAACGCGACGAGTCACGTGCGATGGAAGGAACGCAGGTCGCAGGCAACCACGACGCGGCAAGTAAAAAGGGATACAAAAAAAACAATTGTTTGTTTGCACAGCTCGCTGAGGAGAAAGGCGCGTTCGAAGTGCGAGCCAGTGAATTGTCTGGGCGTGGCTCAAACGCAGGCCAGGCGCTTGGAGATGAGCGCACTCAGAACCAGTGTTGCGGAATGGGCATCCCCATTCTATTCCAATTCCATTCCGATGAATTAAAACTTGTCGTGATTCCATTGCTTTCAATTCCTCGGAATGACAAAATTCAGCCCATTCCCACTCCTGGAATGAACGGGCAGTTCAATTCCATTCCTTTGATTCCTCAACGTAAAAACTTCCTTAGGTGCTCTATCAAGTTATCGGGGAACGGAACATGAATCTGATGTTACCGCACGCTTTGAAAACTGCAAAAATGTGCAAAATGTGTCGCTTGTCATCAATTTGTGAGGTGGTAGCAGGTTGGTTACATATCTCGCGCAGAACCACTACTCTTCTAATGCAAGCGTTTACCATCACTTCCTAACTAAAGTAGAGAGAAGTGCGAAAGCTAAAAGTTCGCCATACTTTCGCTAAAAGTGTGTCCAACCAATCAACCCTTAAACACCCAAATCGCAAGCGGAGAACGAACCCATGCGACGATTTTTCGCGCACTAAGTAAACTCATCTACGAAGGTATATATATTTGTACACGGTTACGTGGTTCATGAGATAAACATTTACTGTTGTACCTCGTCCTCATGATCGACGCGTTTGCTGTCTCATTTAGAACCGTTCTTTTTTCGCGATTTTCAAGTAACCGTTTTGACACAAAAGAAGGCCGGTTTATGACAGAGACATGCAGACTATCTGCAGTCCCCGGTTTCACGCACGCGCCGTGTGTCAAGACATGTTATAAGAGCTTTTCGGTCGAGCAACCGGTGTATGGGGAAATGCAATAATTTTTCGACAGAACACCTTCGGTCCCACAAAGGAAGACTTCGCTTTAAGAAGGGGCAGTGTCACACTGCCCCTTTCTGCATAATAAATTAAGTAGCGGGATCCTGCTACTTATTATGATATTTGCATGTTAGCATGCTTTAACGGTTTGTTCTTTCGCAACGCGAGATGTATGCCTTTTCCGTTTCGTGTCATAGTCTGTCGCGTTCTTTCTTGTTTTCTGCTTTGCTTACCGTCATACCAGCATCATTAGTATGCTGTGGATAAGTCACACGCATGTCGCGCGGAGATTTTTCACATATACACGCATTCTAAACGCTTACTTGAATGATTTCAAGAGAAGTTACAGCACGGAGCACTAATGTTATGGCACCATTGCGAGAAATGGGAAGTCAGCGTCACAGAACACCGTTAAGTTTTACATTCACCGTAGGAAAGTCGCCACCGCTTCCACGTTGACTTCCATGTCGCTTGATTATTGCCCTCGCACTACCTCAGCCCAATACATTCAACACAGGACATTATTTATGACCCCCTCATTTAAAGTGACAGAACCATATTGTGACGGGGGCCCTGGCAAAACAAGGAAGTGTGGTCAGACAAAGGAAGTGTGGTCAGACAATTTATTTCTGTGACCAGGCGGTTTAGCTTGGCTGACATCGCCAGACTCATTAAAGATTGTTCTCTCTCTCTCTCTCTCTATTTTTATGAGCGCGTAACCAATACGCACGAGGACGTGATGAAAATTTTGAAACGAGGCCTTCCTACCTGAATAGTGGCGATGCTCCAATTTTCAAACCGAGGACTAAGGCTTCAGTGATCAGACGAGTTTGTACGCAGCCGCAAAGGCCACGTGTACAGAAACATAGCAACCAAACCACGAACCAGTTTGGCACAATTGGAGGAGAGTGCCGCACTTTCATATCGAAGCAAATCATGGTGTCGCACTGCTGAGAGCTGTAAAAACACTTGCAAACAAGGGTGCTGCTGGAGCCGGAACTGATAGAAACGAACGCCCTTTGTCAGCTGTGTCTTCTGCATGGTCACATTTAATATCTAATGTAATGGTATATTACAGCTGCCTACTACTGTGGCGGAGCGTGCAGGTGGAAAGCTCAGTAACACATCCGAAGCTCGCTTCTTACGCCTATGGCAGGTTCCGGGCACACAGGGCCCTCACCCACAATTTTCTTTTCACTTCATTGGTTTTGATTTGTTTTAGCCCCGGGGCCCCACTGCAACAGAGGGACAGGGGGTCGACAGGTTGGCTGATGCAGTGGTCGCCACAGACTAATTAAGTAGCCGGAAGGCTCAAGCGATGGTGCCGCGTTCGTCTAAAAATCATCATTCCATTCACATTCCATTCCCGAAGAAAGACCCTTAATTCCATTCCAATTCCATTCCTCCAAGCATTGTATTCATTCCATTTCTATTCCATTCCGGCACGTCGAAAAGATGGAATGAATCCGGAGTGATTCTAATTCCGGAGTGGTAACTCCGCAACACTGCTCAGAACACGCCAGGTGAAGGCAGCTTGCTTTGCCTAGCAGCTCTACTGATTTAGTTTATTGGCCGATCTCCGAAAGGCTAACAAGTAAGGCAGGGGTATTTGCTATACTAAGCGCTGGTAATGGCATCAAGACAGAATACCTCAGTGGTGTCCCTTCAAAACTGCATATGAGCAGAGAGAGTAGCCTCATCTCCGATGGGGGCTAGTGCAATGTGTTTACACAGTGAAGCGGGCAGTGCAGCGTCCGAGACTGTCAACGTGGACACTAGGGCGCAGCCAACTACGGGTACTTCAGACCACCCGGGAAAGCGCCCTCAGACCGAACGCTTGGCAGTCAACCAAAACACGCGGAAACAGGAATCAGACAGGGATGCGGCTCACGAGAAAGTTGGTGCAACCAAAAAGGCTGTGTGAACCCACAGCAAGCAATCTCGCATGCACATCAGCGACAAAGCGCGGGCGTCCCATAGTGAGCTTTTGAAACGAAGAGAGGGACACCGTCTGAGGCGTAGATTGGTTAGCATGCGGTAGCGTAGCCATAGTGTGAAAGTGAGGCTAACGGGAAAAATGGCCACGCTAACGGCCAGAGCAAGAAAGAAGAGCAGACGAAGGGACGTGACGAGAGCAAGCAATAAGGCGGCTCAGGCTGAGCAAGGTGAGAACGTTAGCTTTCGTCAAAGAAGAGGTGATTCCCTTAGCGGTTTGCGAGCTCGTAGGGGGCAAAGAGCAGCGCCCAAGCGCAGAGTGACGGGTGAAAATCGAGAGCCAGTCGGTGCTAGCGAAACCATCTAGAGAGGCTATGAGCCAGCACCACGCAATTGAAGTTAGCAAAGTTGGCGGTCAAAGCCGAGCGGACAGTGTAGCAAAGGCTGCTGAGTGGTTGAGGCGGAAGAAGGTGAAGGTGACGACATAGCTCCACGAACCCGACTGAAATCGTGGCGTCGACTTGGAAAGAAACAGGAGCCATAACGGTGACGAAATGAGTTTTGTATTGTGGTGCAGCATTAGAGAAAATAATTAGTGATGAAGCTCGGATTGAAAAATAGTCGTGTTGAATATTACACATTGAAGTGTTTGATTCTGGTGATGGGTATGGGTGCGGACTGTATGAGTAGGTTGGTGTGAGCGTCTGAACAGTAGACATAAAACAAGTCATTGCAAAGTGCGGATTGAGGACGACTATGAGGACGAATAACGTTATTATGCGGATTGGGAAATATTGTTGTCGAATAAGCGATGAACAAAATGCTTGATTGCAGTGATGTGTTATAGGAGTGTGTTTGAGTAGATTGTTGTATAAGAAATTGATGTATTGGTGATAAAATGGGAACGTTGCGTGAACCAAGAGTGTGTGTTCGGCACACAAGTGAATTACAGACAAGGGGAAAAAGTGGTGAGGTCCGGTGTGAGATGTAAAGGGTGAAGTGTGAAGTGACAAGTGCGACGAAAGAAGTGAACCGTTTTGGTGAACAGTGGACTTAAGAGAAGTGAGCGATGGCGGTGGAACACGAGGACTTTGGCCGAGACACCGCCCCAACCACGTGACACAAGAGGGCAGCGACGGGCAAGCCGAAGCAGTTTTTTGAAAAAATACTCTTAAAGTGGGGGGTAATTGTCATGTGTCATGTGTCAGAGGGGACACTCGTAGCCACCAAAGAAGCACGCCACCCAAGGGATGCCGCCGTCGAATGCCGGAATCAAGGCTTCCAGCGGAAGCGGCTACCAGGGGGTAGGCACCGAGGAAATAAGTGAAGACGCGCGAAGCCCACGCCGTTCAACGAGTGACCGCGCGCATCGAACGCCGGCACTGAAGCGCGCCGAGGACGGCAACCAACGAGTCGCGGCCACGCAATGGTGCGACACGTCAGCGCCGAGGAACGGGGTAGGCTAGTCCAATAGGGACAGAATGATTAGACACAACTAGGGACTAGTTGTTATACAGTGCCAGAGACACGGTGAATAATAAGTAACTTGAGGGCAGGGGTCCTTGGATTGGATTGTAGATGAACTTTATTTTAGTGGCTTTTGTGTGTAGATTTGAATTCTGTTCTGGGATTGTTCGAGGTTTGAATGCTAATAATTTGTGTGTAGTTTAATTATTGAGTGCTTTGCGTTAGGGTGTTTCGAGTGTGCATTAAATGTATGTTTTGTCAAAGACGTCAACGACTTTCGTGTGTCCATCTCTCTGAGATCGTTAAGAGAACCTGACCAGGTTTAACATACCACCCTTTAACGCACCCTTGAAAAACCCTTACGGAAAGCACTCAATAATTAAACTACACACACATTATAAGCACTCACACCTCTAACAATCCTAGAGCACAATTCAAATCTAAACACAAAAGCATCTACAATAAAGTTAATCTACATTCCAATCTAAGGACCTCTGCCCTTATCTTAGTTATTAATCGCCGTGTTTCTGGCACTCTATAACAACTACTCCCTAGTTGTGTCTAATCTTTCTGCCCCTATTGGACTAGCCTACCCTGGTGGTCGGCGCTGGCGTGTCGCACCCTTGCGTGGACGCGACTCGTTGGTAGCCGTCCTCGTCTCGCTTCGGGGCCGGCGTTCGATGCGTTCGGTCACTCGTTGAACGCCGTGGGCTCCACGCGTCTCCACTTGTTTCCTCGATGGCTACCCCGTGGTAGGCGCTCCCGCTGGAGGTCCTTGATGCCGGCGTTCGAAGCGCGCGGTCGTCCCTTGGGGGGCGTGCTTCCTCGGTGGCTACCCCCTGGTAGCCGCTGCCGCTGGAGGTCCCACGTATGCTCGGCACGAACGTAGCTTTCAGGGCCGTCGAGACGAACGTCGACGGCACGTGGGCGTTGGCTGCTGGTGCCCGACCGATGCCGCTGGAATCACGAAGAAGGGTTCGTGGTGCACCTTGGATGACGGTTCCGATGCGAATTCGGCCCGTTCCCGCCCAGGCTGGGATGGCATGGTCGATGGCCTGGCCGCGTCCCCGTGGCTCGCTCCGTGAAGCTCACGTGCTCCTGCCACCTCCTGGTTTCTTGCCTCCCGGTGTCTTGCCTCGTCGTTCTCTTTGTGCACCCCTTTGTTTATTCCCTCTTGGCTCGCCCGCGGTGCACTGTCATTGGCTCTTTGCCTTTCCCATGTCCAATAAGGCCATAACACTACTGTTCTCTTGCGCGGCGTGCTCTGATTGGATGACCAGTGCGTTGCCATATTTTACCATGGTACCTCATGATTTAGCCGTGGCCTTCTTTCATTGGTGCTTTTATGGCGCGCCGTTCAAATTGGCGTTTCTTTGTTTTTTCATTATACTTTTTTGGGGATTTAGATCTCTCGGGGGTTGCCTTTGACATATGACAATAATACAGATTTTTATGCATTATTTTGGCGGGTACTTTAGCGGGACTCGACTAGTCTGTCGTAAAAGCCACCGTGTTGGACAGCGGGGGGAACGTATGATTAAGGTTCCACCTTACTTGCATTGGAGAGCCGAGGGAACCTATAACCGAGGTTCCACTTTATTTGGAACATCCGTTTGGGACCCGTTGAACATTGGGCAGAGGTGGGAAACATAACAGGAGCCATAAATATTGCGCTTTCGCACGGCGTTTGGCTTAGGGGCGGCATGAAAGTGTCTAAGGTCGGGCCAAATACTTATGTGTAGTGTGTGAAGTTAGGCGCCATCCATGTAAACTACCTTGGGAAATGGGAAAGTCGAAAGGTATGGCGCTCTTGCGGTTCACGTGTACGCGTGATAGGACGGGTGAGTTTTGCGGAGGAAGGTGCACTGTCAATGAGCGTCTTGGTGGTTTCGGTTCTCGTGGCCCATAGCTGTCCGTCGCCATAACAGTTCAGTAACATTCATCACCCTGGCGTATTGGCGGCATCGAAAGATGCGGGGATTGGTGGACGGGTGGGTTGAGGCATAGATTTCAAGTATTGATCCCCTTGTCCTTTTCAACAACCGTCTTAAGAACACGCTAGCATTTGTGCTTCTATGAGCTTCAGTGTGGGTTTAAAAGTGCAATGTCCGTAGGAGGGCGTCGGTAGCTTCAAAGGGGAAGCGCTTCCGCGTGCAGCCCGTGCCCTTTGCAGCCTGTATACGTCTTTCCAAGCTCTGTTTGACTGATCGGTAGGTAGAGGAGAGTGAAGGTGGTCGTAAAGACGGCTTGTGTTCGTTTCGGGTGGTATGATTTCTTGTATGCGTGAGCCCCATGCGGAAACCTTTCATGAAGTCTTGGTTTTACCGAATGGGCGCGTATAGTGTATATGGTTGTGGTGTTCAGTCGGCTTTGGCAGACGCCGAGCGCTATAGTTTTGACCCGGGTAGTTGCAGTTGTGCCCGCAATTTTTGGAATGTGTCATTTTCGTCATGCGGTCCCGGAGGAAACTGGAATTTGAAAGCATGTCTGCCGCGTGTGTTTGTTCTATTGTATAGGCGGTTTGTTGCAGCCCTTCATGTGTGTGTGGATGTCGTGTGGTATTAGTACTGTGATATCGCCGGCATTAGCTCCTCCCTTGCGTATGGGAATTCGTAGCAATGCTTATACGACGGGCAGAAATGGCTAAGTGAAATAGGGCAGGGTAATAGAGCAACCCGAAAATGAAAAATGCTCTTCTGGAATTACAGTCAAGCTCTGGCTATAGCGCAAAGCTCTGTCTATTTCAATAAATCAATCAGCTAAATCATTGTTTGTAGAATAATCCCATGATTGGCGCTAAAAAAGTTGTAATATATAGTACTCTGTCGGGAATGGACAGGGTAGCGCGCAGGTGATCGAGCGTTGTGAAAATGAAGACCTTTATGAGGCCTGCCTTTGCGACGAAGGGGAGTATTCAATAGATGTAGCACGGTGTGAGAACCCGCGCACGATGGCCGTGGAAGCGTCGGCATCTGATTGGGGCTCGGGGCTACTACACACGATTCTTGTTGAAGGCTGCACACACAATACTTGTTGGTTGCACGAGAGGGCGGAGTGGGAGCGAAAGACTTCCGGAGAGTGCGCATGGACTGGTCAGGTTAATTGGGCTGAGGGGGTAGCTCAACATTGCCGAATAAGTTGTGCGTCTAGCTGGCAGGCCTGCGGAGTGATTTCTGCTTTGTGTGCTTTAGCATTGTCGCCAGAGCGTTCCGACCATATTAGGTGGCGATTGTTCGCTTGACGTACGTGGGAGTTCGGGATAGTCACATGTATGAAGTAGATGTGTTGGATGGCGTACGAGTAAGGCGTGATACCGGAGTGCGGTAAGGACGGAATGTTTAGGCAGATGTACTTGATTCTGGGATGACAGAGTACTAGCCGCGAAAACTTTAGGCTGCACAGGGTAAACGAGGAAGGCACATATTTTCTCAAACTGCTGGGACGGGCTCGTCACGCTGTTCAAGAATAATGTCCACCCTACCGAATAGAACCCCACTACATATCATTATCGTCATTGTCGAAATTGTCATGATCAAGGACCTATTAGGGCCACTGCAGGACTAATACTCTCCCATTGACCTCCAACCGCTCTCTACCCCCAAATGTTCTTAGTCCCTGCCTCTATTTTGTTATTGGTCTCCCCCTTCTTCTAGTCCTGTCTCTCGGTATTCACTCTGTTACCTCGGTCGTCCATCGGTTGTCAGTTTGTCTATCTACATGTTCAGTACAAACCCAATTATCTTTCTTGAATTAGTTATAATATCACAAACTCAAGTTTACTCCCCGATCCATGAAGGTCGCTTCTCTCCCTAAGTGTCATTCTATATCATTCCTTGTTCTATAGCCCTTTCGGCTGACCTAAGTTTGCTTACCAGTTGTATAGGAAACCCTCGTCAGCGCTCCCTATGTCATCACAGGCAGGGATCATTGGTTGTATATTCCTCCTTTCAGCGATAAGGATAGCCTACTTTCCAATCTTCGGGAGTGTTCGCAGAGTGGCCATACGCGTTTTGCGACGAATTTCTCTCAGGGGGCTTGCGTCCACTCTGACAATTTTTTAAGGTAGTTACAATTTTCTACTTATTCTAATGTTGTGTTTCTAAAACTAAAGAGCGCGCGTTCAGATTGTTTAGTTATCATTAGTTTACATTTACGCATAGCTACTTGTAGCCCCATGATCAAACTTTCTGATTGTAGCTACTGAAGCTTTTTTTGCATCTCCTCCGCGGGGCCACTGAGCAACACTATGTTGTCTTGAAACCTGGAATTGTTCAAGCATTCCCCGTTAGTCCCTCCTCGTATACGTTGTCCCAGTAAAGCTTCCTAAGAATCTCCTCCAGGTACACGGTGAGCAGCTCTGGGGAGATGGTACCTTGCTGTAGTGCACCTTTCCTTATAGAGAACGTGTCGCTTTTCTTTTAAGGATTAAAGTACCCGCGATCCCTTATATGTGTAATCCAGAAGTTTTATGTGCGTCTCCTGAATTCCCTGGTCTTTCAATGCTTCAATCACCGCTGCTGTAGTTACTGAGTCAAATGCATTTTCATAGTCTAAAAATGCCCTTTAAAGGGGCGTACTAATCTCCCGGAGATTTCTCTGTTACTTGATTGACGAGATGGATGTGGTCCGTTGTTGTGTATCTTTTCCTAAACCCAGTGTTCTCTCTGGGTTTTATCCCTGCAAACTTCCTGATCTCATCTGGCCATCTTACTTTCTGCCGCCCTCTGCCACGCTTGCCTTCTCAGGGGTCCTGTTACCCTTAATGACAAACGGTTATCTTGCCTTCGCATTACATGCCCTGCTCACGTCAAATTCTTCTTCTTAATTTCTACTAATGTGCGGTTAAGTATTATTTTGTAAACACCTTTTATAGAAATGACAGTAGGCTCAGTGGTCTGTAGTTTCGAAGGCGATTGGTATCTACCTTCTTGTGAATCAAAACCAGTTTGGTATTTTTCTAGGCTGTGGGCCCTTTTATATTGCCATTAAGCATTCTGAAAATAGTGCAGCAAGCTTTCCTGGTGCAATATCTCCTCCTTCCTTTAAAAGTAAAACGGTTTTGCCTTTTGATGCCCTTGACAGACTTCTTTGTTTCCTATTTTGTTACATATGGCACATCGCACGCGAAGCTTGTACTCTCAATAGTTTCTCCTTGTCTAGCGTAGCAGACTTAAAACCTCGTGAAGAATCGTTGGGGTACGTTAATTATTGCTTCCATGTAATGCGGAATGTTTCCCTTCTCATGTCTGAGTGTGTACGTTGTTCTTTTGTGGAAAGGTAGCTTCTTCCTCTTTGTTCCTTATAGGTTTCGTCCAGCTTTGCAGCGTTTCCTAAAACACCGCTACGATGTACGCGCGAATGTTGTGAGTTTTTATTGCTGTTAATCACTTTCAACAGCTCTGTTCAGTTTCTACATCCAATGACTGACCTACGAATCAGTGAGATAAAATTCGCGGACTCCGGGGGACTGAGTGTAAAACAACAAATCATGATTATTGACAATGGATGTTCGCAGCAGAGATGCGGAAATGAAAAATAGGGTCAGAAGCTGCGGCACGTAGCGGCGTTTGTGCTATTACATGTAACGACCCTACTAGTGCCCAGTTTCGTAAATGAACACAGCAGTGTCAGTCTGAACTTGGAAAAAAAGTGAACGCATTTTTAATAAAGACGTACATTCTCAGCGATATCTGGGTACTTTTGAGGTAACTGCCAACGATGGAGTATTCTGTGTCACATGAAGATCTGTCCCCAAAAAAGGTCCGAGCTGTCGCCTTGCACGCGAGTGAAGCGCTGACTGATTGTGCTCTATATGCCGCTACTATTTCTGCATGGCAGGTGGCAGCAAGCTCACCTTTATGGCCCTGCGATAGCGGCGTGGTGGGTGTAAGTGGCCGGAAACCCGTTGCCGGACGCTAGCGATCATATGCCATTATTGTTCCAACGGCTGAATGTTTGGCGCACAGCTGCTGAAAAATTTGTCCCTTCTCTCACCGCACAAAAAAAGGATTTAAAATGTGGCCGTTTAGGTTGGTGAGTCAAGCGGACGGCTCACATTTTGCTGGGCCAGGTGCAACCTACTCAGAGAACGTTGAACCATCTTTACGGGACTAGCAGAAGTCGCCATTCAGTAGGGAAGGCATCGGTAATTGCTTCGAGGCTCGGCAGGTATGGTGCTTAAGAATGATTTCTGCATCGGGTGACACAGTAAAACGGGATAGATAATTATGTACAAACGACGCTAAAGGAAACAAATACGTGGGGTATTTATGCTTGCTTGCATGAGTTGAAGGTGAAGGCATGGCGATACTTTGGCTCTTTGCTGTGCATATTCGCAAGTGCTTCCCTGTCTTTCTTTGCATTCCATTTTTTCATCTCATGCACGAGTTATATCGAACAGCTTCTTCTCCGTTCCACTTTGGTTATGGATCTTTTTCGATTTTAGTTTCTTGGTCTTAAGCGGGGAACACAAGTTCGTCCGAGAAAGCCCGTTTCCGACGCGGCGCGTAGAAGTATCTAGCCGGTTGGATGCCCGCGGGAGAAGACTACGTGGCGGTTTATCCAGGAGCCAAACCGGTTCTCAGCGTGGAGACGCGTTGGGAAAAGCTGACTTTTTCGCCCATGTGTTCAACCCTTTATGGCGCGAAAAAAGTAAGAAGGCAGACAGCCACACGCCATAGAATCCCTAAACCCTGGTTACTGCGCGGCTGGTTCGCCTGTGCTCTACTCATGTACTGTTGCACGCACTATCCTAGGAAATTTACGTACCACATTCTCAGATTCATGAACTTTGTGAAGCGGGACATTTTCCCGTCAAAGCTCAAAATTCCCGGGAAGTCCCCACAGTCGGCATTGGCACTAAGAAGGGAATAACAACGCCAACCGCTGGAAACGCGTGGGGTAGCACTATTTTTTTTGTGGCGACCGGGAGCCAGCGCCGTTAGTGTTTCAAAACTTATCCTGGCCTCACACACAGGTACGTGATCTCTGCGTTCCCGTAGACAGTTATCAATACAGCCAGAAATATTTGGAATCTGGAACGATGAGGCTGAATCGGGAGGGGGGGATTAAGACTCCGTTTCCACACGTGCCTCAGTTTGTAATATTGTTGTAATTCCTGTGTGATACCAGAAATGTTGTACCTGCTGATGGTCCTTTATTTGTTCACTTGTTCACGTACAGCGAATACACCACGTGCTTGCCGTTTTCGTGTGGTCTCCAGTGTGGGAGCCTTAGAGTAGAACTGATCTTTTTTGAGAAGTTTCTGATTGTGCGGTCGGCTTCTGTCGTGTTTATGCTCGTGAGGTTGTTAACCGTTCTTTTGTTATTACGGGACGTGAATCTCTTTCTACGAAGCTCTTTACACCATTTACTCTTTACACCATAAAGGAACTGTCGTAGCTTTAACGGCTACCTAATGTAGGTCAGAATAACACTGACCCCACTGTTAGCGCTAACTTACTCACATAGGCAATATATATAGGGAAAACTTGATTGGCCATGAGATGCACTGGCTTGTTTCTCGAAGTAGAACCTACAGCGTGTTATGGGCAGCTGTGTGATTGGCTGAGTCCGGCAACATCAGCCGCAAGTTAGCCAGAGATTATAGGCTTGCAGAAAAAGCTATTACCGCAAACATGTAATACAAAATCATTTTATAGCAGTAAGATTGGGCGGGTAAACAATGAAAGTAAGGTAAATACAAATTAGCGCTGGTAATGGTTGATTTATGCTTGCTACAGATGCACAGCTGTCCGTCTCTTTGGGCTTGTGTCACACGACACCAACCGACTGGCGTAAGCGACACTGCTTACGTAACGCTGGAGTACCGAAACCTCGAGTAAATAACTAGCAACCGTAACAAAAACAGGTGAGGTGCAAACACGCTCAGAAGCAAAGTGATGATGGAGAGCGGTCCTCCGCATAAGGTGGTACACCCAAGAGGACTGACGGTAAACAAGGCGTTCAGCAGTCAGCATGGAGGAAAACAGCTGATCAGGGAGCATCACGCGGCACTAGTGAAGCCTAGTCATTAAAAAAACAGGCAAGCAGCTTTCTTTGCGGTTCATGAGGCCGCCTGCCCACGCTGCGGCCACGGTCGAGAACGAAGTGGTTCACTTCGAGCAGTAGATGCGCTGAGGCAATCTCCAGATAAACGGCGTTGCGGTGGTCTTGGGCAAAAACCTTATCGCCACCGCCCAAACGATTTCTCTCTGTGTAAACACTGAAATCCGCGGAACCGACGTTCATGTAGTCCATCGGGTGCGAGTGACGAATGTGTAGCAGCAGAAGGTTATTGCGAAGTTTACGCCACGAGCTCTCCGAGATAAACATCTGAATTCTGCGGAAAGGCATATGCTAAACGCCTGTACAGTTGGCTTCAAAGAGAATAACCCGATATTCATCAATACGCACCTGCGCCCGGCGAAATATATTCCTCTAGGTATATCCTTGAATGCGAAAAATAAAAAAAAAAGTGTAGGTTCACCTGGGTATCTGACGGGAAAATCCTGATTCGGAAGACTGAAAGATTTCCTGTGGTGCACATTGAAAGTGCAGAAGTGGTAGCCCAGGTAGGCTAAGCTAAGGTCTTTTAGTTTGGCGGAAATTGAAAAATCATGGCTTCAACGCAATAGTCGATCCATATTGAACTGTACAATTCGCAGTATTTCAAATATGTTGTTCAACTTGTTTTTTCTTCTCCAACACGCGTTTGTGTGTAATAGTATTTAAGGTAGCCGAGACCTGGCCCAAACAATGGAAACTATTCAAATATCAGTCTATGTGGCTTTTTTGCCAAGAAACAGCAAATCCGGTGAAGACGCATTGCCCTTTTTTTAAAGCATGTAATAGACTAAGATTGCTTTAGTTAAACCTCAAGTAGTAAAAATGCTGTTAAATCTCTCTTGGTTTACCTCAAGCTTAGTGTTACGATTGGTGTAATTTGTTTACCTCCTAACGCTAGTTTCAATTACTTTATTTCGGGAATTGAAAAAATATTGGAATTTATTTTTTCTTGCAGCTCTTCTCTAGTCTCACAGGGGGGTATTAGAGGTGAACTACTAAACGGTTCGAGTCGACACTATGTGCTCTTGGTGATATTATGTAACTTTACCAATGTCCGCAGTACTCCTGCTCACGTGACAGCAAATTCTCGTACATTCATTTACCATATGCTGTGCAACACTGAAATCATTGTGGAGGCTGTAGTGCGTGAAATTGCGGTTGCCGACGACAATCCCAATTTTATATTCTTGCCTACGGCGTGCGTATATCCTAATTCTGAAAATCTTTTAGACCGGGTTAACCCTCTTGTTTGCGGACATGGCAGTAGCCTTCTCAAATTAATTTTGAAACCCTACATGATAATAATTTTAAAAACCCTACATGATAACGACGTTCATGTAAAATGCGAAAACTTCATTCGTTGTATACATAATGCAGTTAAGAGTTCAGTCCGGGAATTATCGCGCTGTCAATATAACCATACTGATTTCTCCCTGGGTAAATGAGGACATACTCTCAATACGGATGGAAAAAGATACCTACTACCGTAAATAGAAACAAGATAAAACAATTATCCTCACTGCCAATATAAATACTACAGAAATATGTCTGTTGCAATGATAAGGAAAGCAGAAAAGCAGTATCGCTAAAAACCTATAAAACAATAGAATTGGCTATTCTAACCTCCTGTGGAAAATCATAAAAACGTAACAGGTATACGGCAGGTAATATATGTATTTTCCCTGAGTACGTCCAGGTGGGAGTACCAAATAATTTCAAGTGATTTCGCTTTTGTTGAAAATTGCAAAACTAACTTCTTTGCAACTTTCCTTCTCAATTCAGATTTACCCTTAACTAAAAACGTTCAGTTTCGCAGATACCAGAAGATGAAATTTTTTAGTGGTTAGTCGATTGTAAAGTACAAAGCAGTTGATCACGATAACATCAGCGCAAAAGTTTTAGAATACAACGTCGATATGATCGGCGCCCCCCCTCTCGGATTTTTAACAATACCTTGTAATGATACTGTTACCCAAATATACTAAACCTCGCGTAGATCGTACGGGTTTTAAATCAGGGGATGGATATGATCCTTGCAGTTAGCGACCGGTATAAATTATAGGCACCCTTTTTGAACAGCTGTTCTCCGCTCAGATAAATCATTTCTTTATGCAAAGCAAATATTCAGTCCTCAACAACATGGTTTTGGAATGCATAGTTCTACAGCCACATCCATTTTGTCCATATCCCAGATCCTTATCTCCGCTCTTCATGGAGATAAATCGTAGAAGGAATTTTTTAGGTATCACGAATACAGTTGGTTCGGTTTGCCATATAGCGTTGTTGAAGAAGTTGAACAATATGCAGTTGCGAGACGGCTCAAGCAAGTTCTTTCAAAGCTATTTATCATCCAGACAACTGGAAGCAGTAACTCGTAATAGTCATTCGCTGTACAAAGAAAATCGCATGCGGAGTACCTCGAGGCTCGGTGTCGGCGCCAATTTAATTTTCTATTGTCATAACCGACCATTCTGAGTCAGTACCTCTTCCGAAACTTCAGTGCACGCAGATGATACTCTTTTAGGTGCAATTGGTGAAGCCTTGCAATTATTCAAAATATCATGGCAGATATATCAGCCTCTTCAACGTAGTTTTTTCGTAACAAAAATAACTGTATTACAGATATATCAAAACGTCGTTTTTCATTTCAGATCGAAACAACTCGATTATGACACGTTTCTTTAGTTACAGATAATCCCAGAATCGAAAAACCTGTCTTCTAATAAATGCTTGCAAGTTATTTTTGAATAACACCTGCACTAGAGGGAGCAAATTTTTTATGTACATAGAAATCTTGCTTTTGGTTGCTACACACTGATGCAGGCCCGTCAGCACTTTCCAAACAACACGTTGCGCTGCCTATACTTTTCACTATTACACTGCCGTATGAGTTACCGTAACGAAATGCATGGGGTAACATACGCAAGTTAGTCAACTTTTCTTCAGCGACTGAAAAAACGGCCGTTAAGAATGGTAACATACACTCCCTTGGCTCATAATTATTCTGTCATGATATGACAAACTTAAACGAATCTCATTTACATCTCTCCGTGCCAACAAAATTGCCCTTTTTGTCAATGGCTCATTAACTTCTAACTCTACTTTGCTTTTAACCTTGTTTTGTTTGCCGTCTCGTACCACGAGACGGGCTACAAAGGAAAATTTCAACTCTCGTGTTAGTAAAGATTGACCTCTTTGGTACGAAAGTATCCAATGTTTTATCAACTAAAGCTAAACTTGCGAGAAATTTTAAATTAGGCGTGAAATGCTTTACTTGAATAATCAACATGCTTAGTTTACTGCAGATAAATGATTTTCGTAGTGTGCTTTTCACCGAGTTGCCTTGTTTTGCAATTCAACAACGCATTTCTGTAAGCCGACCGGACCCTACTTTTGGCTATTGGTCAGGATACTTGTAATAATGCCGAAAAACATTCAATAAAGCTGCCTCATAATCATGGCTCTAAGCCTGAACGCCATTTTGAGGTCGAGAATGGCGGTGCAACGCGATGACCCTAACGAGCTCACTGCTAGCAAATACACAAAACCAGTGGTAAAGATGATCGCCATCCGCCCGTGCGAAAGAGGACGCCGGACGAAGCTGTTCCAAGCTACTAGCAGAGTCCTTCAATGCCTTGAAGGACTCTGCTGCTAGCAAGGTTGGTTGGCTTGCATTTTTGAAAGCGTATACTCAGCTCTCTGTTGTATGCCCGGGAAGCATGACGCGTGCGGTGGGCGTCTCATTGGAGAGCTGCTGCGTCCTGCCTGGGTTTTTGTTTAGTACGAGAAATTCTTCGATTAACTAGAGGTAACACCTTCGCATTAATGCGGCACTGCACGCAGAAAGGCACCTCAAGGGTAGCCAATGAGGTTGTGGTTTCTTCCAGTGTGCACAGTCTTCTTTCAACAGATTTTTTATATGTAGCCACGACGAACGAAGAAGCCCAGCAGTGTTGCGGAATGGGCGTCCCCATTCCATTCCAATTCCATTGTGGGGAATTACAGATTTCATAAATTCCATTCCTTTCAATTACGCGGAATGCCGGAACATCGCCCATTCCCACTCCGGGAATTGCCGGGAAGTTCAATTCCATTCCTCTAAATCCTCAACGTTTCATCAGGTGATTATCAAGTTACCAATTAACCCACCATTAAGCTGATGTTATTACACGCGTTAAGAACTGCTAAAATACGCAAACACGTAACCAAGTTCGAGGGATAGTAGCTTTGTGACGTATCTCGATCGGTGCAATCACCCTACTAATTCCCGCAGGGGCGGTTCTCCAGGTAGTTATTATAGTATTTGCATGGTCAGCACGTCTTTACGAGTTGTGATGCTTTAATATTGTTTAAGTGTAAATGCGTTAATGCTAGCGTGACGACATGTTCTATTTTTGTGCTGACAAAAGTATGGTTAAAGAAGACATTATATTCCTTAATTAAGCAGTTACCACGCGTATGGAGCGGTCGTGAGCATGGTTAGAACTATAATTATGTTAACGAGGAACAGAACCTCCGGATCTGGTGGTATCAGTTGGAAGAATTACCGCTCGAGCACCTTGTCCTGCCTTTGCACCAAATACCGATCACGGGCCGCACAGGTCGTCAGCACTCACGCATGTGAAGCGCGCCTTGAAAGCACGAATAGGTTCAGAACTTCCTGTGTTTGCGTGTGCGCAGGTATGCAATGTCTTCCTTGACTAAAAGCTTAGTTACGTGCGTCAGGTATCATTCACTGCGCACGAGCGAAAGTTCAGGCTGTGCTTAGAATATGCGCGACCTTTGTATGGGTGTCTCGATGAGAACCAATGCGCAGAGAGAATTCTTTTTTCTCTCGTTAGTGTACACTGTGATAGTGCATTGGTTCGTATACTAATCTGCGTCTTGCTTTTTTTTTTCTTTTAGAAATTGGGAGATTGTTCACACTTTAGCACCATGCAACGTTTGGTTCTAGCTAACTGAACAAGAACTTAGAGAATGCGTTGCGTCCTTGGACTCAGCAAAACTGAGTTCAAGGCCTTTGTAACTAATTGTATAACTGAGGCCTGTATAACTAATTTGACGAGTTGTATGCAGTGGAGTCACAATGAAGGTTCCCCCAAGTGTCCTTTGGTCTAGACGATCAACCGAAAGAGAAGGCGTAAAGAAAAATGATAACGATAATAATAGAAGGACGCGTTCGGCAGCCGGTCAGTCTAGTGTTGTGGAAATCCCTACGCCAGAAAAAAAGTGCGTAGGTGTGCTCGTTGATATATTGTAGGGTTTAACGCGCCGAAGCAACGCAGGCAATGAGGCGCGCCGTAGTGGAGGGCTCCGGATTGATTTTGACCACCTTAGGCCAAAATCTTGCACACACCGGCGTTTTTGCTTTTCGCCTCCATCAGAAAAGCGGGCCGCCGCGGCCGGGAATCGAACCGCTACCTCGTGCTCAGCAGCGCAATTATGTCTCCTCGTGAATTTTATATGCTGCAATAAAGGTCTCAAGCTGCCGTGACAGGTCGAAAAAAACTTTATTTTGGTTTTATTCATTAAAATTACGTAACAAAATTATGTGAGCCAAATGGGCGCTTCGCCGTTCAGTTCTGAAAACAAGAAGGGTAAATTACGGACGCTTCAACGATCAATTCTAAAAACAAAAAATAAGTTAACTAATACAATTGCCTTCTGCCTGTGTGTTGCACTTGACAAACGAGCTGCTTAAAAGAGCTGTTTGAGAGCCGGTTTCGCTTCGCTGTCTGTCATTAAAAGAGATGCCGTGTAAAACACGCGTTCCACGTCAGCTGACGTCACATTTACAACGGAAACTGCCCTTGCGAGTCGTGAAAGCAAGGGAAAGTGGCTAGCGTTCGCTTTCCGTTAGGTTAAATGCCGCCAAGGTAAAAAATCACAAGGCGAAGTTGGTGGGAGAGATAGGGGAGAATGCCACCGCGGTAGTTCCCCACGATGGATACCAACTGCTTAGAGCAGCGTTTATTAGGCGGAGAATCGCGACGAACTTCGTAGCAGCGCTGTATTTAACTATATAACTCTAGTACAATCGCCGCTTATAAATATACCGTGCTTGTAATCAGCCAATGGATTTTAACAGTACGGAGTTATTGTTATAAAGGCTCCGGCTTACTAATGTTTGAACTTGGGCTGGTGGGATCTTTTGCGTATTTTTGCATATCTTGACCAAAAACAGCGCGTAGAAGGAAAAGCGCGCTTTATTTTGGGAAAAATACATGTAATTCCATTCGCATTCCATTCCGGGCAAAAGGCGCTTAATTCCATTCACATTCCATTCCTTCAAGTATTGTCGCCATTCCATTCCAATTCCATTCCGGGGTCGGGAAAATGTGGAATGATTCCGGATTCATTCCAATTCCAGAATGGTAACTCCGCAACACTGAAGCCCAGCTTGTCATGTTAGTGAGAAATACTTCGCACCGAGTATCATTTTCCATGCTGAAGTCTATACGTTGCTGAATCCTTATTTGGAATGGTTAAAACTTCTTGAAGAACTGTGTACCCTTGATGTTTATTTTATTTTTTCTGCTGGGGAAGGTCAACTGACGCTTTCTAATGTAGCCTCGACGTCACGCGTGTGTGTCTTACAAAGTAACAATAAGCAGATATAGCACAATGATTCCGCACGGGCTGCTACTGCGGGAACCCGAGTTCAAACCTTATGGAATCACACACCTTTTTTATTTATTTAGTGTTCTATCAATGACCATTTTCTTGTCCCGACAACAACTGACGAAAACGACGTGTCGTCGTCAGCAGGCGCTTTTGGCTTAAGAGAGACTAAAAAGTACTTAGGCATCCCTATCGAGAAAGAAAGAAAAAAAACAGCGTCGCACTGGGACTCTGGCAGGGTAGGATTGGTTAGCTTTGTATAGAGGAAGTGTTTTCAAAGAATTCCTACAAGGAGCATGTGAGGTAAGTTCAGCGCATGCATTCTTGAATGCGATAAGTAAACTGAAAAAAAGTGTAATGCAATTTTTTTGCAGTGCTTGTTTTCAAAGTTCTGTCGGTCTCCTCTCTGAGACTTAGCTGTACGAAAACTGAACACCAGTAACCTCCAACGCTCAGTACAATCTAGGAACCTTAAAAACAAAGCTATCTTTTTGTGACTGCTGGAAGGTTGAATTTGAGCGAAGTGTTCGCTTGGGCACTCCTACTACAAAACAGTCCGAGAAACGACGACTAATAGCGGATTGCAGACAACAGTTGCGAATTGTAGACGTAATTTATATTCATTTCCATTTCAGACACCTGTTGTAGTGAAATAATTTAAAATTCGTTTTTTTTTCGTTTTACAGAAGATGAAAGTGAATTCGTCGAACGTGAATGTAAGTACAACCACACTATTTCGATATCTTCAACTCAGCCTCAACTCACTGATTTGAGACAAGAAGGTCATACTCAAACATTCAAGTACTGTTACAAATCCACTGTGAGATGTTTGCAATGGCGGATTACTTCTTTATCTGGACAGTGTCGTGACACTTCCGTTGCGCCCCCGTTATGCTTGCTCTTCCTTCACGTTCTCGAGTAGTTAAAAATACGTGATTTTATTTCCTTAATGGTACAGGAGATTACGTAATGGCACAAAGGAATATTTAAACCTACAGAAAATTCGAGCGCCCTCCGTCGCCCCCCCTAATTGTAGGCATCGCTAGCTCAAGTGCTTAGATTACCTGTAGAGGATCGGATACGAACACGAAAGAAAGAAACGCACGAATCTTCGCCATCGCACGAAAATATAGAGGCAGACACATACTATCCGGTTTAGTTTGAAAGGTCTTAGAGTCCCCAGGAGCACTCAAAACCTGCATTCCTTTACACCGCTTGAGCGGGAGCATGGGAAACCCTCATTGATTCTTTGGAGAGTGAGCTCCGACAAAGAATTCCATACAAGGCTCCTCATAATTGCGGAGGATGTTGCCTTTTCTCTGTGTCGCTCCGGCAAATTTCACAGTATCATAAATTGCAATACCTTGTACCCCATAATAAATATCGTGTCAACATGTCGCGCCCTAACATTATTGCTTTTCTTTCAGAGCTCGCACAAGCAGCCCGGCATTTAGTCATTTACTAAGAAAAACGTTTCAGCAAGGGTAGCTCCCCGGAAAATTTGCATAGGTTCTTCCGAATGCTCTCCTTAATTCTCTAGAAAGAATTCTCAATTCCCTCCCCTCGGCAAATTGGACAGCCAAGTCTGACAAAACTTTTCCTCGTGAATTCTGCATGCCAGCTGCTCAATGTTGAAAGCACAAAATAAAGCCGGTTCATTGTCATTCAGAAATGTTTTCACTTTTCTGATCGCACGGAATTACTCTGAAATTACGTAAAGCAGCTGTAAGTATTTTAGGAAAATTGAGCCTGACTGGAGTTTTGTATTCGTGCCTCAGTTGTCTATATAAGTGTAGCTCTAAACGGCTATTTTTCACTTCTCTAAGATTTGTGTACATTAGCTTTAAATTCAAACTTCAGGGCCCTTGTTAAAAAACAATTTAAACAATTACCCTGTGGCAGCTGCTCATCAAGAAAATAGATTTCAAATCTGCCACGTTCACTCACTGAACGCATGCCAATTCTATCAGAAGCAAGATGCCGATGGTGTACTGTTTTATAGCAGCTCAAGCTTACAACACAGTGATGGACTCACGGTTCTACGGTCATCAGCACAATTTTTTTCATTTCAAAATGTCCGTGGGCCCCTCTAAAGCTACCCAAAGTGAAACTGCGGATACTCGTTTTGCGTTGTAATAAACTACGAACTGCCTTTTTCGCTCTCTCGAAAACTCGTCATTTTGCAGTTGTCTGATTTTATATGTAACGTTATCTTCCGACAAAATACTTTGGAATACACTCTGCTATTAAATTGCATTTTAAAAAGTGGGGAAAACGCCGTAGTTTCTGGTCATAACGATGCACATTACCCATATGGTTGTCTTCACAGCTGCGCATTTCTCACACGCATTTTGAATTAACAAACCAACGCTTTTTTTTTTGCAGCTTCGTAAGTATAACTGGAACTATGTCCTGGATAGTTAGGACAGTGTTTTTTTTCCCCTAAGGCGTTGACTTGGCATAAAGTGTCGTAGGCGTGATATACTTCAAGCAAAAGAGGCGAGCTGACAACTCTGCAGCATAAAAGTACGAATAGCGGCAGGCGACATCCCAGTGGAACAAATTGTTTTTATCCATGGGCTCGTGTGCTCATAATTCCTTTTCTTTTCCGCTTGTGGGAACTGTTTCCAACGTAAGGCATTTGAACGATTCGTCGGAAGCATTCTTCAAAAATCAATTCCCGATGCACTCTTGGAACTAAATGTAAGACTGTGCGTTACTGTAAGTGCAAACAGCAATTCAAAAATTACAACTGAATCTTTTATTTTCAGTCAACAATTACGATGAGTACGAAAAAGAAATAACGCGCAGAGATGCCGAATTTTACGAATAAGTGACTGATGTTGCAACTGTGGTCTTGTCGGCAAAGAAAGTCCGACTTGGGTTAAAAATTTCCAAGTTGTCTACTTGGTTAGCTGCAACATTCGGCGCAATAGATAAAGAGTCTGCCTCTCCTTCCTGGTACTGCCGCTCCTATTTCGCTGTATGTTCTGATGCTGCTCCTCTTGTTCGTCACTCCTGTCGTGGTGGTTGTAATGATGGTTTGCTCAGTTCGATGTTCTGGCATTTGCTTTAATTGCGCGCAATCTGTGAGGGCTACAGCTGTTTTCAATCTTTCTCTTTCATCTTTGTTCTGCTTGGAAGAGCGTGAGCCAACATCTTCTGCTTAAGTGTCCGCGTTTGTTTTGTTTCAGTTCACACAGTTTCAAAGGCTTTATTTTTGAACTTTTCTACTAATAAACAAATTGAACCCATATTTCTCTTTCATGTGCTCACACTTCGGATAAAATTACCCCAGGTTTCATTTGCGCGGGATAATATAAACATCTAGGAGCCATGTCGGAGAAAAGAGAAGTTTGAAGCAATGGTGCCAATTCAAATATGCATCGCGTTAAAGCAGTGTTTTACGTTACTCAGAGGCTCAACCAGGCTTCAGGCACGTAGGTAAGAGCAGAAACTTCCGGGCGTAAGTTACTTATGAACGAAGGTAGCCAGAAAAAGGGAATTGTTTAGAGACTGTCATATCTAAAGGTCAGAATGCTCTAAATGTGATATTGTTCACGACGGTGCTGCTTTGGGCCTGTTGGTATGACATGACGGAATCTTGAAGCGCTAGGACACAAGGGACAAGCGAGTGGGACTCCATTTCTGAATGGAGTGTGACGTGTAAGAATGTATTATGACGTGGGCCAGTGGTCATGTGTATATATATATGTGTTTTCGTCTGCTAATAAAACTGTTGGGAGTAGCGCATTGTGTTGTCCCACTCGCTTGTCCCTTGTGTCCTAGCGCTTCAAGATTCCGTCATGTGATATTGTGGTCGTTTAGACGGAAGCATGGTCCGCGCTAAGCGAATGGTGAAGAATCGATTTTACCGCATTACTTTGTGTGGCCAGAGATATTTACAACAAAAATTTATTTTGGCTAATCTACACACTCGTTCGCCTTATGCCAGAGTTAAAGCGATGTTGCATTAAACCGAACAAAGTTTTGTGCCGCCATATCGTTAAAAGAACCAGAGCGATGTCTTGAAAATATAACTGAGTTCTCCAATAGCTATTTTGACTGCAAATCTAGGACTTCATATGTGGTAATGACGGCAACTGGAGATTGTTAGCGTCATTTTGCTTGACAACTGGAACCCCACTGTAACGTCATACGTCATAATTTTATGCTCCTAACTTCAGTTTCACATCCAAGTTTGCGTGTTTTTTGCCAGCGATTTTGTTCTGAACTACAAAATGAACAAGTTATGCGCTTAGAGATGTTAAAGGCGAAGCTCCTTCAAAGACATACCCTGCGCATTTTTTTTTGCTTGCGTTCGTTTCACTAACATACCTTCCTGGAGGCATGTTACTACTTGTGGGTTTATTTTAACGCAGCCGCTACAAATCGCGGCAATTCACCTTTGAGTGTGAAGGCAGCTCGCTGCAGGTATGTGGTAGCCTTAAATTAGCATGTCGCCGAACTTTTGACTGAGGTTTCAGACACGCCAATCTCGGTCAGTGCAGCCCAGCTACGAATGCGTGGGGTTCATGATCATTGGTAATAGCGGACATAGGGAACTTTTTTAGTTTCCTTTTAAATATTGCTTCATGGCAGTACATTTGTCCTTTCTCGAGGACGATCGGTGACGCTGGCACACCTAGCCTCAAGGCTGGATCGTGCTTTCCCAGTGAACGTAACCCTTAAATGTTGGCTGAAGTGGACCAGCGATGAGGTACGTGGGTATCGTCTGCAAGGAAGGAACGCGCTGCGCACTGACAGAATGAACTGTCTTCTCATATAAGCTCCGACAGTGCCGCAAAGGCCACAACTCAAAGGCATGTGATTGCACCGCGATGAACACGTTGGGCGCCTCATCACTCAGTCGACCTAAGGCGCGCTTCATTGAATGACCTTATAAAGAAGTACTTATTTGGAAGAGAAACAGCTGACGGTGAGGTTTGGCGCGCGCCAAAACTCGATGGTGAATGAGTGGTCGTCCACGGCAGTGACCCACGAATCTTCCAAGCGAACAAAACATCCGAGCGAGCGAACACAGGAGTGAAACTGGGGTATTGTTATAGACCTATTGTAAAGGTTGCGGGAAAAAGAAGACACATATGTCGGTGGTGGACGTAAATGCAGAATAGGAGAGCGTGAAGCAAACGTAACTACACCCATGTCTTGAATGTATCGCCACTCTGGGTTTTGTTTTGATTTCGCGTTCAGAATTCTACACGACAGCCTGTCAATTTCGGATTCTTCGGATATGGCAAGGCGTTCAGGCGTTAGTTCTTCTTACCCGTGTAATAGGTGAATAGGGATTGCAACAAAAGGACAAAAACCTCAGCGGCATGGCATTTGAGCTTCGAATGAAGATCAGTCAGAAAAAGTATGTTACAGCGCAAAGCAGCGTCGCCAAGCCATTAACAGCACTGAGACACACCTAGCACTTATTGCAACGCGAGAAATGTACGCATGAACGAACTATAAATTTGTTGCCTACTAATATGCACGTGAACTTTGCACATTTCCCCGAAGGAAATATTCCGTAAAATTAGAATACTTTTTTTTTCAGTGAAAAAGGAAGATAGCGACGCGGAGGAGGGGAGACTTTTCACGCCAATTCGACGGACACACAGGCATTTAGACTTGCAGAAATACTGGCGGCCACCAAGGGACTCAAAATGGGAAGTGATCAATATAGAAAGATATTGCCAGGCATATTCTGGCAACTAGGCCAGACGGTATATTAAACCTGCATGTACAGGTACCATTGTATACGCCCTGTATAGAAACGTAAATAGGAAGCCTACAACCGGATTGTAACAAAGAACGGCACTGCCTTTTATCTAATAATATCAATACCTTCAACGCAATGTTTAAAAGAAAATTGTTCGCTTTTAAAGATTTACGCTGGATGAGACCGTCTAAAAAGCATGCAGGTGTTTTTGAACACTTGGTGTAAGTTTCAGCCAGATTGATGTGCCCTATACAGCTGTAATGTCTCGTGAAGGGGTGAACGATAGTTTGTAAGTACAACCTGCCTGCTGAGGCACTAGCAAATCTTGAAACTATTGCTTTCTAGATTATCTCTCCCCTTACTCCACGGCTTCGCTCAAATGTATCTCGAAGGACAAATTCGGAACCAGTATTTCCAGTTCTTTGCAAACTCTAGCATAGCGGTGTGCGGCAAAAAAATTCACGGACAGAAACTGCGGCGTTACTGTAATGCAGCCCGATACGCTTTCACGCACGTTCTTCTGACGATCGAGTACCTATGACTGCGATAACTTTGTTAGTGCTGTTTAGAAGCTGGTAGTATAATTAATTTACATTAGTTGTTTTTCGCGTCTTTGCATTGTTGGCATTGCTCAAACGCTACTTTACCCCTTTGTTTATTCACTTTACTGCGTGTTAATCATTCTTCTCACTTCTTTCTACTTTTTCCTTCATTCCATGTGCAATATCTTTTTGTATGCATTAACCTAATATCCCAATATAATTCTCAAGCGTACTCGTTTTGTCTGCTCCCTAAAAGTTCCACCATCCCGCCGGAAAGCTACGTGTAAATTTTACTCACAACCACGGTTATTGCGTTATTCGTTTATTAATCATTGCGCAATTACAGAGTCGGTGACCGATTGATGTATTGAATATATAAGTCATTTGCTGACCGACCGGAAAAAAAACAGTTCGTGCGCCACTAATTGACTGCCAATGCCTATATTGCCTATACTATATTCTAATGTTACTTTTCAGGGCACAAGAAACAGACAGCGACTACTGGATTGTGACTTGTGTCAGCTGTATTGTTGTTATCCTGGCTGTACTCTTGGGGGTGTCAGCGGTTTTGATCAACGTACTAAACGGTGAGCTGTTTTGTCCCGCAGCTTTCGGCAGAGTGTTGTTTGAGCTTGCGCCGTTGTCCGAAGAGTCCTACAATCAACCCGTCTCTTGTGGGCAGCCCTTCGTCACCGCTAAAGTGCAGCTTTTTGTGTGGTCTGAGAAAGAAAAAAACGTCATCGGTTACACAAAATAATTTGTTTTGTATATACTTTTGCGAACGCCCCTTAGAAAACATAATGGGTTTAGAACAACTCCTGAGGCCTTTGTCGTTACCAGCGGTCTCCTAAAATCCGGTGTTCCCAAGATGTCCTTGAAGTGATATGTATCTTCTCCAGTACAATAAGCATTATTATTGGCACGGCAGCTTGATTATGGACAGAACTTTTTCATAGAATGGCCATGCTAATCCATTGGGCGAAAGAGTGAAGTTTCTTGTTGCAGTTGCAGCCGTTCTTTCCAAGCAGTAGAGCTACACCATAACTGGCTGTGTTATTATATCGCTCTTGCGCCAAAAGGAGCTGTAAGGAAATTGGACACGAACCGTTGTGTCTCTGTCACTACTGCCTTTTTTATATTTTGCATCGCCTTCAGTAATACTCATAAACTGTCGAAGAGTTTAAGAGTCTGCTGATTTTCGCAAATACACGGCGTAATCTACGTTTGGTACAATTTTACATAGTTTTTACCACTGGACAGGCAGTCGCCCTGGAAGATGACGACCTCCCACGCCGACGCCGAATACGGTCATACGCACTAACCTGTCGACATGGTGAGCTAAGCCGTAGTCGGCTGATATGATCTTTGGCGCACAGTTGGTCAGTCGCTTGTGGCTGCTCTCCGTAAGAAAGTGTCCCCTATCCGACGTCCTTCTAGATGGGGTGAGACTGGAGTGTGCCTTTGTTGTTGTTTTACCGCCACCGGAAGTTCGATGTTCTAGCGGCGAAAACAATTTCCTCTTGCCAAAAATTGAAATCATGCCCATTGCATCAATACGGTCCGCACCACGGGTGCGCGTGGAGGTATAAACAAGCTCTGTTTAATGCAAAAGAAAGATGAACTGGTCCGATTAAAATGCGCAGTCGCCATCACGCAGACAACATAAAACAGCTGACACCTGAAAGGGTGAAATTGATCAAATAACTTCCAGGTATAACGGGAAATATCTTAATAAAGCCGACCTAAAGGCTACACTTGGGTCCATTTCTGATTAGAACCACAGCTAATGCTGGACGACCCGCAATCCATCGTCTTTTTCGCACACAGTCCAAAAAAATTTTGGCTCATTTTGCATGGGCTTCATGCTCTATTGTTTTTCCCCTTTCTATTAGCAGTACTTTCTCCCTTTGTTTTTACCGTTCGCGGTGGTTTCTTTGAGAAGCTGTTTTTTACAATGCCCTGGAGAGCAGCAAAACAGCTGGGGGTGGTTATCTGGTTTTGGCATAAAAAATACAATGTTGGACTTAGAGCAGGCACAGTATTCAGCGTTCAATTGTGTGAGCAATTGGCACGCTGAAAACCTTGGAAAATTTCCGCATCCCTTTTATGGAGTGTATAGAGTGGTAGTGCAGTAAATATGTCAGTTGCTTTCGAATTCACTCCCGGTTTTGTGCGAGGCAGTGTACAGCTCCCGTTTACGCCGAGGCAGCTGACATGAATGTGTACGTTTGCAGAAGACGACGACGACTCCGAAGGCGGACGTGCCAGCACCGCTACGCCCTATCGGCCGGTGGAAGGAGGTTGGGACCGCAAGCGTCCATCAATGGTAGGTTTCTGGAGGTAACCAGAAGAAACGTTGTTGTGTTCAACGTGGTAGAGTTGGAGTTCTGTGAGAGCGTTCACACTTGTTAAAACGGTGTTAGGCAAACTACTGAGTGACCTACTTTAAGCTGTGGCGACGAGGTTAGCACCCTATGCTAGACGTGGGGACGACACCTGCCAAGATTATGTAAAATAAAAGAGATTGAGGTAGTTTATTATAGCTGATGAATAAAATAAATCCATGCCTTGTTGAAGCAAAGTGGGTGAAATGTGAATAATTAGGGATCAAATCGAACAGTATGAACAATGAATTGTCTGCAAATATTGGCAGTATAAGCGGTTTAATACTAAACGCAGTGAAGAAGACAGGAAGAAATACACACTTTGACAGGTTAGTGCACTCCTTTGTGGAATATAAAAAGTCCATACTTGTACTGCTTTAAGCCATGGCCTTCTTGACTGCTTGTCATGTAAAAAAAATCCTATAGACAAAAAAAGTCGTGTCGAATTCCGCATTAATAGTCCTACGCTCCTGAGGCCTTGCGCCCATTCAGTTTTACAGGAAAGGAGCGGTGCGAACGGGAGTTAAGATAGGGTTAGATTGACGCGAGATAAGGCTGTGCTAGATTCGAGTGGTGAATGAGGGGCGTACACCGGGGTTACATGCATTGATTGCTATAGAAGAGCCGATCACGTAATGTTGGTTCTTGGCCGTGACGGCCGGATGTCCTATAGCCTATTGTTGAATACAGGTTCTGGGGAGACATACGATCTAGGAAATTATAAGAAACACAGTACATCCTCTAAAACAGAAAGAGACGGCAGCCACATGGTGTCACGGCTGTTATCTAGGGTAGAATTGTCTTACCACAGATAGTAGTTGGAGTGTCCTCTAACACATGAGTGGAAGTTGCCACTGCGGGTGCATTGTGCCCCAGTAATCCTAATAGTGGAGATTTTGGTCTATATCGGCGGTGCTTGCGTACTGGTCGTTGCTCCTTCCGCTTCAAACAGTGCCGCAGCCCGTGGTCTCAGTGGTCTCATTGTAGCAACTCATCGTCGCTGTGACGAAGCGTTGCAACTAAACACATTATCCGCTCCCGTCACATCAATGCGAACGCTCGTCTTCCCAAAAACGCAATGGCAAGCGTGGACGCATTCCTCGCCACTGCCTCTTGCCATAACGGAGGAGAAATTCCGGGCGGACCGCTGGCGGCGACGGCCGCTTCTGGCCACACTGAAGAATGCTGCCTGCTTTACATCCTCGATGGACAAAAGTTCTTCGTCGACCCTGGAGCCCAAGTGAGCATCTTCACGCTTACAACACGACTGCACTTTCACAGGAGTTTTTCGCCACGAGGCAGGGAACGGTACGCACATTCCCATGTTCGGGGAGTGACCTCTGACTTTAAACCTGGACCTTCGCTGAACTTTCCCGTGGATTTCTGCTGTCACCGACGTTCGCTGCGTCATCCTTGGTGCTGACCTCACCAAACGCTGCCCTATGGTCAAGGTCACGCGACGGCGACTTCTCGATGCTACAACCCTCCTCTAAATTCAATGCGTCGTAGGGAGAGCAGCTGCTGACGCAGTGCTTTCCTGTGGTAAAGTTGCTGACGGAACGCTTGCCGCCTTGCTTAAGGAGTTGCTCACCGTAATGTCACCATCCGACTGCAGTCAGGTCAGCACACATAACATCAGTCATCATATCACGACTACCGCACCACCGGGCTTCTTTTACCTGCGACATAGCACTCCCCACAGACCCAAGATTAGCCGTGCAGAGGCGCAGCACATGCTCGATCGTGGCATTGCCCGACCTTCTGGCAACTGCTACGCATCACTGTTGGACATGGTCCAAAGAACTTTGACTGGCGCCCTTGAGGCGACTTCAGGTTCTAGAAGCTGTCCACCACCAGGGATCAGTACCCGCTGCCCAACATACAAGCTCTGACAGTGAGTCTGCAAGGTGCCACCGTATTTTCAAAATTCAGCATGTCAGGGCATACCTCCAATACCTGTCGCTGAAAAAGACATACAGAAGACGGCCGCCACAAGACATTTTTGCTTCTTAGAGATTTTCCTAATACCCTTGGGCCTCCGGAACACTGCCTAAACGTTTTAGCGTTCTATACAGTCACGCGCGGACTGCCTTTGAGTTATTCTTACATGGACGATCTGTTAATAGCAAGTACTTTACCAGAGGAGCAAGTCCATCATCTCTTTATTCTCTTCTAACGCCCGGCCGCCAACGGCGTCATCATTGATTCCACGAAGAGTGAGTTCGATCTACCCTAACCTCGAATTTCTGGGACATCGATTGGATGTGACAGGAATTTGACACCTTCCCAACAAGGTCAGTCCCATTCTCGACTTCCAAGCAACCACTCGGTCTCCAAGCCTTGCCAGTTCCGGGTCGGGTAAATTTCTACTGCCGTCTCATCCTGACTGGCACCACTCTGCTTTCGCCTCTCGACCACCTGCTTTTCCGAAAGCACTCTGCCTTTCCAACCATTACACGTGGGCTTGCCGACGCCGCTCTCCTCGCTCATCCAAATCCAGGAGGCGCACTCGCACGGATGACGGACGCTTCTGGCCGTAGGAGCTGCTGTAGGAGCTGTCCTCCAACAGCACGTGAATGGTGCGTGGCAGCCCTTGAACTTCTTGAAACATTCACCACTATGGCAAAACAGCTACAGTGTCTTCGGGGGTGAACTATTTGCAATGTACATGACTCTGCATCATTCACGATGTCTCCTCGAGGGTCGGCAGTTCACCATCTTCACTGACCACAAACCTATGACGTATGCCATCAACCAACACGACGCACTTTAGACGCCCCGAGAAATGCGGCGGCTTTTCCTACTTGCCCGTGCACACGAAGGACATCAAGCGTGTCAGTGGCGTTGAGAACGCACCTCGGGATGTCCTGTGTCGGCTGGACCCCATTGCGTTCCCTTCGCCACCTTTTGTTACACACGACCTCTGCCGACGGACAGCTGACCACGCAGAGGACGCTGACCTGCTCCGCCTTCACACAGCGCCCACTGAGCTCAAGCTCAAAGACGTGACACGCGACCGTCAGCAGAGAGTTTGCGACTTGTCGACCGGAAAGCCACGACCGTTGGTGCCCATAACCTTCCGTCGAGAACTCTTCAACGCGCTGCCCAAAATGGCGCATCCTAAGATTCGATCTAAGTAAAAACACAGGGCGTCTTATTTTGTCTGGCCCCGCATGAACGCCGAAGCCCGTGACTGGGTGTGCGCCTGTGCACAATGCCACAGCGCAAAGGATCACGTGTACCCATATCGGCCGCCAAAGGTGTTCCTACAGCCTGATGAGCGCTTCACCGTCGCGCACAACGAACTTGTCGGTTCCTATCTTACATTTCCAGGCTTCCGCTGCCTCACCTGTATGAACCTACTCATCCGCTGGCCTGAATCTACACCACTTCAAAATATCTGCGCTCCCATGGTGACTTCAGCAGTTGCTTAGACGTGGGTAGCGTGCTTTGGATGTGCATCATTCATCACCGACCACGGACAGCACTTCGAGTCGACCTTGTCCACCAAGCTATTTCAATTTGTTTGAATGACTTGTTTGTATGCTACAGCGTACTAGCGACAAATAAATTTGCTCATTAAACGCTTTCCCTGGAAACTTAGGCCGCGATCACAGCCCACGTCTTCCCAACAGAGCGGGTCCAACATTTCCGCCTCACACTTCTGGGCATACGCACTGCCTTCATATGTGACCTTTCCTGAACTTCGGGTGAACTCGTTTATGGCACCCACCTTCGCCTACCAGCCGATCTGTTTGAGGAAACATGTCAGACACATTTTGCCGCGGACTACGTGAGGTCCCAGCCCTTCATCCCCACCGACCTTCGTCCCCAGCCGTCACGCGAACAAAAACACCGAGCACCTTATGTGCTTCCAGACCTGGAACACATGTGTTTGTGTGGTGCGGTCCAATGCGCCCGCTTTACACACACACTACCTGGGTTCTTTCTGTGGTGGGGGGACACTGGTTGGCGTATTTCATCGATATCAACGGCTTTCACGCCACCATAGCCATAGAGAGCCAGAAGACGACTTACGTCACCACCGCCGACATCAACCCTACAAGTTTTCCACCGTGGCTCCACAACACCACGACCGTCAAGTGGGCTAGATTCTTGACCAGACCTTCGCACCAGCACCTCTGTTGTCGAGGTGGGGAGCCAAACATCATGAAGTCACAAGGTGAGCACCAGTAACGTGACGTAGCCCAATGAGCGCGCTCACTTGCCGGAGAGCTCGCGTACCCCTGGAATCAGCAGATGGAGACTCCATTTCGTTCGGAATACACCGAACTTCCCCACGCGGTCTGGTCCTCTCCCTAAAAGGATCCGTGGCATGCACTCCACCCATTTATTTTTGAACTTGGCGCTGAAAGGTCTCCAGGACTGCCAAGCCAGGATCGTTTCGTCACCAGGCTTTCACACCACCCCAAAGCGGACCTCGTTAGCCCGCACCCGCAACCATGTCACAGAGCCAACGCCGCCGCTAGGAGCCCAAAACGCAATGATGTGCGCCTAGAATGCGATGACAGCTCAATCGGATAGACGATGCGTTTCTAGCGCAACTGAACCAGGGTTGATTCTGACCACAGGAAGCGTTTATTTCTTCAGTGGCTGCACACGGGTTTGTTTCCCGCTGCTGCTAACCACGTACCCCTGGGGTCTTTCGGGTGGCCCTGGGGTTTGTTGGCCTGTTTATTGGCTTTAATTTCCCGAGTTAGATTTCTGGATCTCCCTGCCAAATGTTTAGTGCGCAGCCCTTTCAGGAACACTACTGTAATGTTACGGCAGCGTCAAAGGGAGAACCCAAGAAGAGACTGATAGAAGTAAGACGGCGAGAGTGGCGAAATGGTGAGAGCTAGGACCACGTGCTAAAGCAGTGCGAGAAGCTCCTCGGCGACGAATCATGGCAAAATTGTGAGGAGAGACAGTTAGACATTCGGGGCGATGCTGACGCGCTGCGCGATGCTGCCATAGCAGCGTGGGGCGTCGTACGCTCGACAATAATGCGTTCACCTCATGACACGTCGTTTGCGGTCCTTTCGAGAGACGCAGAATACGAACGCTTTCTGAGACGAGGTCCGCGCCGCCGACGAAGACGGTTACCATCGCTGACATTTGCGCGGAGGTAGAAACAGGATTTACTACTACATGCTCGGTGCTGGCTTTGCGTTGGAGACAACGGCAATGTGGCACGCGCCGCCGTGCGTGCGCTCATGACGCAATATATTTCTGAAATGCAGCAGCTATGCGCCATGACCGCGAATTGTGCGTTTCACTCAGCGCGAAAAGTTTGCATTAGGGAGTGCCTTAATTGTATTCATTTTTTTATTGATGCATGCACCCCTAAAGCCTGCTCGTAGGCTCTTTGCCTACTCGCTAATTTCCCTCAGACTTAAGGATTTTTGGTGTGACGGGCAGACATAGCTTTGCCTCAACAGCTCCGCTTTGATCGCGTACCAATCAAATTCCTTAATACGCCATGTTTATTGTACTTCCTATAAATATTTTCTCCGTGAATTTGCACACGTTATAGAACTCGCGTCGGGCGTCAATACAGATGAGATACTGACAGTCTGCGCATGTCAGCTAAAAGAAAACTGCATCTTTTAAGTTTCACTTAGCTAACTAAAAAGCATGCTCAATCGCAAACTACAAAACAACGCGTTTTGTTTTGTGCGCTTTTTCGACTCCACGCCATTCAACTCAGCTACACACATCACCGCTGGTCATCCACGTAAAAGTGAATTGGTTTTGTCAGCCTGTGTATCATTGCTCTGTGGACACTTTTTTTAGTGTTGCCTTTTTTTGTAGTGGAGGCGTATGATCTGTGCTTCTGACTTAGGAACTCGACTTTTATCATTCATTTTCCATCTTTGTGTCATTGGTGCTTTTTATTTTGTTAAACCAATTATCTCCATTTACGATATCATAGCTTAAATACGAAATAAAAAAATAAATATATCAGTTTTCCCTCTAAAATTGGCCTACTAGAATTCCTTGCACTCTAACTTTTCAATTCCTTCCACACATTTTAGGCGTTTTCTATTACGAAAATCTTAGTTGGAATAACCACGTACATTTTTTTAACACAACAAACAACCCACAACCTATTGGTGTGTTAAATAAACTGCGTCTTTCGTTACCAACACCTACAAAGCGGCAACTGTATTTTTCCTTCGGTAATTCATAAATGCAATATTGTGGTTTGGATATTTGCGGTACTTCTAAGTGCAACCTTAACTTTTGCGTTCCGATTCCGCAACAAATGTATTTGTTTTATCAATACAAAACCCATGGCTGTTGAAACCTTACCTTATTTTCCACAAATTTATTTTCAGTACGCAATATATGTACGAAGTTAGGTTATCCGAGATCACATACATAACCTATGTAAGCGACCGCCCACACCCCTCATCCACACCACAGCTTTTTGCATATTGTTTTGAAGAAAATAAAAATCAGGACGAATTACGGTACCTAGTTGTTAGAATAGCAGATACCAAATTTTCAAAACCGTCATAACCACATAATAGGAGTTTTTGATTGTTGTAGGTGTTTATATTTATTGAAGAGTGAATTAAGCTTCACTTTATGAATTATCATAAATTACATTGTCCTGATTTACTAGCTTCATGCTCCCGTTGTATCTGCCTGTTTAGTGTTAATTCGGGTTGCAAACTATGTACGAACTTATATTTGCTGGTTGCAATTTCTGCGTTAGTGTAATCCTGCTATTTCTTGTGTCATATATTGGCTATTGCATAATTCCGTGTTGCTGCTGATTACCCCATTTTTTTCTCTTGTTATTCTTTCTTTTTTTCGTTTTTATATTCTGTAAACGTTCTGAAGTTAAAACTGTGTCAGTGCTGCCAGTGTTACCAGGAGCCGGAGTCAGGCGACATTTACGCGCCTTTAACCTCGGCACCATGTACTCCATTTGAATAATAAACTTCAAGCTTCAAACTTTAAATACGTATTGTTGTGCAAATCGAAGGGGGCTGCAGGAGTAATTCTATTTAAGAATTGTTTCAATCGCGTTTTCGCTGTTTGTCTACCGCCTTTTCTGTCTTAGTGTTGTGGGGGAGATGTATAGGATGCATACTGCCGCATTACAAAACCAATTACCCTGCAGGGGAGCATGCGCGAAGTGCTCGAAAGGCCATAATAATCCCCAGGAGGCGAACTGATTTTGTCGTCTTCCTGGCTTTGACTCCAGCGTGCTGTTTCAAGCGGCGCATTGCCGAAAAATTGAGCTCTGGTCGTCAAAACTGCCTGCTTGATCAACCGTTCCCACAGCCATTCTCTCCATAGCTGTCTTTTCGTGACAGATATTGGGGAACCTAAATTGCCGTGTCAGATTTCTTTATTTTTTCGTTTTCTTGCTTCCCGCGGGCCCAGCGCTATCGTATGCCCTCTCTTTCCCCGGAACGCCCTTTCCCCGCATTACTTAGGTAGAAGTTTACAGATTGTCTGTATCTTTACTCTGATAAAAGCAATTCCACACACCGAAACGTAAGCGAACTTCGCCGTTGTCCACGTGTTTCAAACTTGAAATTCACCTTGTACGCTGTATGTGCGTGGGTGCGTTCGTGCATGCATGGGGGAGCTCTAGCCAGCACTGCGCTACACCGGTGCTTCAATAGCTTGTTTCGTGGCCACGTGACCTTGTATGCAGTAAATTGTCTGATGCTTCCCTCTCGGAAACATGGTGTCTCGAACTAGCAATATGTATATACTGGGACATGGGCGTTTTTATAAGACGACTAGAACCACGGCACATAGGAGGAAACAATTGTCATTGCGCTCCATAAAAAGGAATGGCGTGCGAACGTGTTCGCAGTAGGACTGGGCGAAAGAGACCGCGATTTAGTAATCTACGGTCTAGCATATTTCGACTACTACAGTGGTATTCGTGTGGACAAAAAACGGGGATGTCCTGTTTTCTTCCGCAGAAGCAATGTGCTGACAGGGAATAGAAATTGCACATTATCTACAACATTATTGTGAAATTGCTCCTCATGGCGTGTAAATGGCAATCGGTGTACTGTTCGGGCTGTCTTAGCGCCTAATTGAGACGTAATTACCTAGAATAGTCAACAGTTGCAACAGTTCTCTGTACAGTTACTGCCTCCGTAAATTGCCAAAAATTGACGGCGTGCGCAATTTCGAAAGCGTTACATTTTCACTGTGAAATAATTTTTCAAAGTAGAACAAGCCGAAATAATGGTCATCGTAGCGACCGATTTCGATATGATTTTGTAAAGGCACCATCAATACATGGGCAGCTCCAAAGCATTCACCAGAAAGTTGGCTTTGTCGTACAATTTAAAAATATTCAGTAACTAAGCACACCTATCTTGCTGGAAAAAGCTACGCTGGAGGAGGTCAAGGCTTGCGAGTGCACGTTTCTTTCGTGCTCGTCTCTTCTGCGTTGTAGGCGTCATTGTGTATTTCCGTATCCTATGTATTAGTCTACACACAATACCATCATTACTGCAGGCACCAATATTCCATCCTTGTCACTACTAACTCCTGCGCAAAGGAAGCATGAAGCGTTTTTCAAAATGGCTTTTATGTTTCCTTGAGCTATTTTTAATAAGAAGCGTTCAGAATGGCTTCCAGGAAGATATGGACAAACGTTTGCAAAACACTTTTTGTGGCTTCACAAAACCGTTCGTTCATATTTCGTAAGATCAGTTTTGCGAAGGGCTCGCTCACTTGAAGGATTCGGGTCCTTGGGGACATATAACCCAGCTCATCCTGAAGGACACTGAAGTGAATTTGTCAAGCTCCAGTTTTTACTTGCACTACGTAAACTGGCTCAATTTAACACACATATTATTTATTACCTGGTTTATAAGTCGGTAATTATTTCACAACGTGCGAGAGGAGAAAAACTACCATGCGCGGTCTGCAAAGGCCGCTGTGACGACCGGAGAAGGAGCACCGTGAATGCACGATGTCCACGATTATCATTCAAACAAGTTTCGGTTTTGGTTCTGTAAACGAACATGCTTGACATCCGACGGCATCATTGGATGGCCATTCTCGATACCTCAGTTATCGTTGTACCTCGCTTATGCCATGTTGAAGGCTGTAAAATGCGTAAGATAAGCCTCCCAGGACGCCTTGGAATCGTAGCAATCACTAGCCGAGGCCTAAGCAGTGGATGAACGCCCTCCGCGTCTCCGCAGACGCTCAAATGCCATGCGCTTTTCCCCCATATTTGGAGCTTGCCTAACTCATGCCTGTATCGTAAAAGGCGTGCTCGCACCAGGTCAAGGGTCTGTTGATTGTGGCCTGGGCCCACTGCCCGCAAGCAGTCGGTGCTTATGGCAACAGCACGCCAACGAGAACTCGCTAGTGCGTCAGTGTCAGCCTGCGCCCGTTCTGTGAACTATTTCGTGGAGAAGTGAACGTTACGGGCCAAAAATGGTGAAGTCAGTGTAGAAAACATCGGCTGAAAACAAAAATGTCAACTTGAAAAAAATAAATAAATAACGTACTCTGGGGGATTCGAACTCGTGACTTGCAAATAACATAACTAAAGCTCCAGACCAGTCGGCCACGCGCCAGCACTGCAGGAGTTGGAAACATAAGGTATATAATGTACATCCAGTTTACACTTTTTTTTAGTTTAAGCACTTCAAGCAGCTTAGGTGACTATTTGTTGTATTGTGCTCGGGCTGAAAGCGTCCACCAAACTACCGCAGTATCTCACGTCTAACAATTGCATTTCTTATACGGAAAAGAGTTCGCAGATGTGTGGCCGTGCTGCTGACCGCTGTACTTGGTCACCCAGCGCAAAAACGTGCTTCCTGCTTCCTTTTTTTAAGCTGTACGGTAAAAGTTTGAGTTGATTTTATTTCCGTGGCAATTATAGTGACTTCGCTGACTCTTCTCCTGTGTTCAAGAGGCCTTAGATTTTCTACTAGCGTACCAGTCAGCGAAGCGTCCCATGTGCGCTTTTGCATGGCTTGTGTGGAGCGACCTGAACATGAATCCATATTATTTTATACACTGTATCAAGCTCGAGCTTGATACAGAGTACAAAATACCAAAGTTAAGAAAGGCACATCATTCGACCCACAAGCCTGCCGTGGCTTAGGTTCAACTGAACGGAGGAGTTTCGACGACTCGTCGGCGGCCGGCGGCCGGCGGACTAATCACTGGATCAACTGACTGTCAGAAGGTCGGCGAGCCGTGCAGTAGCGCATTCAGCCAAGTCATATCCTCCTGATATCACACGAAAAGGCCACAGAAAAAGGCCGAGGATTCAGAGAGGAGGACAGCATTGTCGAGTGGCTTTTTCTACTAAATAAATTTGCGTGAACGCACTCACAGTGGTCGAAACATGGCCTATGGACTCCGGAATACAATTTGCGCTAGTAATCCCTCAATGTTTACAAACAACTTTATTGTCACTTTAAAAAGCCCTGTTAAATTTGTACTTCTTTGTAATATCAGACAAGAGGGGCGTCTGACGTGCCTAGTTTCGCTCTGATTGAAATTGGATATCTCGTTCAAATTCGGAGTGTGTGAGTTACTGGGTTGTGGAAAACTAGGAAATATAAAAAAAAATATCGGCATTTGTGTAGCCCCTATAGTTTTGTGCAATGACGTAATAGCATTTGGATAGGTATAAATACTCAGGATCGCAGTCCGAAGAGATGCGTCGCCATCAATAGAATGGGACAGGTTTACCGTTCAGACGCATAAACTAATGCAGTGGCGCCAAATTCTCTTGAGGGTAAAATGGTCTGCTGAGTTTTCCTCTCGTCAAACTTTCTGCATGCGTAATATGTCGCCATGGTCGCTGTTGACTGATATAACCACATTTTCGCCATTTTTTGTCTAATCTATTTCTTCATGGCCAATACGGCAACTGTATTCCGCTTACACGGGTTTCAAGGGCAACATTATTTTAGCGCGAGACAATTACGTACCACACGTGATGTGCGTGGCTACAACTGGCAAATGCCAGCCGTCCGCAAGGCAAAACACGTAATAAAATATTTCTAAGTTTCTGGGCCACTCCCAGCCCTGTTAGCGCTGTTATATTTTATCTTTCGCATGACGCTATAATGAGGTTGTGCTAAAAGAATAGTACATAAATTAGCTTGGCCTCTTTAGCTATTACATACACCGTGCTTGGTCCGCTGATGTATTTTCACTAGATCACTTCATCAGCGTTCGGGTGCTTTTTAGAGCAACAGATGATTTTTCCCCTGTTTGTCTTCGGCTGTACAACCGCTACAAACATGTTTCATCCCAATACACACACACCAGCGCTCTTGTAACGATGTGAATGTATAAATAGAGAGTACAACTGCATTACGTGTTTCCACTAGGTGACCCCGACAACAACGGAAGCAACCACAACAAGCACAACTACGACAACTACAACTACGACAACTACAACTACGACAACTACCACTACGACAACTACAACTACAACAACGACAACTACAACGACCACAACTACAACAACGACGACGACAACCACAACAACGAAACCGCGTAAGCTTTGGTATTAGTAGTAGTAGTTCGTCTACTTTAGTGATAAAAGGGCACCTAACACCAACATACAGCACAGTACCTTCTTCCGAAGTACTAGTGCATGGCCGTGATGCTTATAATTTTGCTACAGCATTCGCACTAAGTTTGCAACAAACGCATAAATATGCATATCTTGCTTTGCCAAAAGCGACCTTGGGGAACAATCTCATTGTAAACACAATAAATAATATACAAATCACAAAGTAAATTTAAGTACACGCAGGGATTATAATGCACATAGAGTTGTAGTAGGGTATAAAAATGAGACTGACGCTTTATGTCGAGGCCGTGCGAAATCACATGAAGCCAAAGTAGCATCCCTTACAATGTGAAAACAACTGACACAATGAAAAACTAGTTATGCACTCCCTTGGACTTCGTGCTTCGGGAAGAATCGGAAAAAAACGTAGACGCTTACACTCTTGATTGAGGATTCCTAGGATAAGACAACATCGCTTTTAATGACAAAGTACAAATTACTTTTAAACAAATTAGCATCTAGTCACACATGAGGTGACTATCGTATTTGAGTACTAGCTACGATAAATATACTCACACGGCGCAAAATTAAATGGACGCATTTGCATTAGGCCAGCCAATGCGGATTGCAGTTTTCTAGGAAAACGTTCGGGCCTGTTTCATACGATACAGTTAGTCAACGCACTAACGCTAGACTTTGGATTTTAACTTGAATTGGAACTTAGAGAATTTCAGCTAAATTGCGATAAACTGTGGGTCTTCAGGGCAGAAATTTGACAAAGGGGAGTTTTTCCTTCTCGCCGAGACCGAACACAAAGCGGCGATAACCGAGACGAAGCCTAGTTTTTGAGCTTAAGACCACAACGATTGACGACCTCAACGATTAGGTACTGAATTTCGTATTCTCAAGGCGATACGGCAAAATTTAGTTGGCCGAAGAAGAGGCTCTGGCAGCAACAGGAAACGAGATAATTCATCGCAAGGGGACCCTGAACACGTGTTTTATGCAGCACAGCGGGGAGTACGAAAAGAAGCGTTTGCACTTGATATCAACCTTTATGCAGTTCGGAATGTCGAAGCTTCGATGTTTGCGTGTCCTCGGAGCTTACGAGTGAGCAAGCATTTTCGTTCGAGTATGACGATCCCTTTCGGACATTGTTCTATTGCTGAGGTGCCTTGAGAGCTTGTACGGACAGGTTTATTTATTCATTTATTAAAATACTCTCAAAACCCAAAGGCGTTACAAAGCGAAGTGGTTAACATTTAATACAATATTAGTTACAGCCGTTTTGAATGAGGTAGGATCCGGAATGCTGGCGATGGAGGCGAGGAGGTGGTTGCAGTGGTCGCACGTCTTAGGAATGAACGCGTGAAAGTAGGTGTTTGCGCGACACTTAGGAACACCTACCTTGAACCTGTGATCGTTTCGTGCGGAGTTGTAGGATGGAGCAGAAATGCGAGCCTGTTTTAGAATAGGGTTAGTAAAGTAAATCTTATGAAAGAGGCACAAACGCGCAATTTTCCTTCTCGCAGGAAGGTCACTGAGTTTAACAGAAGATTTAATTGACGTGATGCTAGCGGTTCGTGAGTAGTTTGTGACAATGAATCGAGCTGCCCGGTTCTGAATGGCTTCCAAGGATGAAGACAATATCACCATATGAGGGTCCCAAATCGATGATGCATACTCTAATTTTGATCTAACAAGGGTTTTATATAGTAAGAGTTTTAAAGGCACTAGAGCAAGAGTAAAATTACGGCGCAAGAAGCCAAGCATGCGGTTAGCATTATTGGTAACATAGTTAATATGTTCATGCCATTGCATATTAATGCTAATGTGGACGCCAAAGTACTTATAAGAAAAGACAGAAAATAAATGTACATTGTTAAGTTCATACGCAAATAATTCAGACGTGTTATACGCCTAACGCCAGAATAAACTCTCATTATTGTGCGTTTGTTAACGTTAAGTTGCATCAGCCAATTGTTGTACCAAGAAGATAAGGTAATAATGTCACGTTGGATAGAGACGAAATCTTCCGGGTTAGTCATTTCACGATAAATCACGCAATCATCAGCACAAAGTCTAATTGTAGAAGAAATAATGTTAGGAAGGTCATTAATACAAATTAGGAAGAGTAAGGGACCTGATATAGAACTTGCGTCACCCCAGATGTTACGTGTTGCAACGGTAATTTACAATTGTTAGCATACATATGGTGTTCGGTTAGACAAAAAACACTCTATCCACTTGAGTAAGCAGCTTTATATGTTAAGAGCACTAAGTTTTAACAAAAGAAGTTGATGGGAAACTGAATCGAACGCTTCTTGAAAATCTAGAAAAATGCAATCGACAATGGCACCCCGGTCTGCTATAGAAAATAAATCATTAATGAAAACTAAAATTGCGTTTAACATAAAAATTACTTTCTAAAACCATCCTGGCCGTTATCAAAAAATTTGTTGTCAACGAGGAAAGTTATCAAATTAGAATGGATTACATGCTCAAGCAGTTTGCAGGGGATATTTGCGAGTGTATTGGGCCTATAGTTGAAAGGGTTGGAGGCATCACTTTGCTTCGGAACTGACACCATCCTTCCCGCCTTCCAGTCGCTCGGCAGCACAGAAAACTGCAAGGATTGCGAAAACAGCTTTGACAATATTAGTGACGAGTATGTTTCGGTTAGCTTCAAAAACTGCGCAGTGAGAGCATCAGCACCGGGGGAGGATACCTTTAGGTCCTGAATTAATTTACTAATGCCAACCCAATGAACAAATGGGTGTATAGGCGGGAAATGCACATTATCAAATTTGGGTAACACAGTAGGAAGATGATTACACAAAGAAAGAACAAAGGCAATTTGCAAGGCAACGCAACACTCATCCGGTGGTATCATACTACCGTGATGATCACACAACTGGATCGTGTCCTTTTCAGAACCATTCACTTTTGACCAACATTTACGTGGGTTAGTATGCAGCAAAGAGGGCAAAGTTTTGCTCTAAGAAGCGCATGTTTATATTCAAGGTTTACATTTCGATAGGCTGACCACCTTTCACTACTATCAAATAATACTGCGCTACGGTACAACCAATTCTTTTTGTTGCGTAACCGGCTAAGAGAGGAGATGAACCACGGAGAGCGGAAAGATGATCGGATTGTGCGCAGGGGAATAAATTTATTAATGAGGGATTCAGCAGCATTTTGAAATACTCTCCAGTTTTCTTCCACAATGCGCAAAGAAAAGCTACGCAGATAGGACTCGGTAAAACTTTCCGTTTCCGCATTGATTGCGGCCACGTGTGCGCATTTATAATCTCTTATGGTTTTAGCGGAAGGTGCTTGTTTTGAAGCAGGGACATCGTAAGTAAAATGAAGAACGCTGTGATCGCTTAACCCAGGAAGATAATGAACAGAAGTTTTATCAGGGGTTGTGGTATGTATCAGGTAGAGAAAACTAGGGTTTTGCCAAGATGTCCTGAAAGTGTAGAGCCGATGATTGTGATTACGTTTTCTACTTTGAGAATTACTTTCCAGAAGCAATTCCAACGTCGAGATAATGAGTTTTGTTTCTCCCACAAGTTTTGTTCCTCTGTGTGCGCGCTCGCCTATTTCAATGAAAGTTTGATTGAAAGTGCTCCTAGCTTACTTCGCTGCATAGTCTAATTTTTTTTATTGATCACTTCTGTGTTGTACTTCTACCGCCTCCCCCCGGAGTTTTTTGTAATGATCGCGATGTGCCACTTGAATCCTTGCGCAGAGCATCTGAGCCTTGCTTGGTTTACAACTGCTCTTCGTTTTGGTTTTATTCACTGTCCGCCATGTCTCAGTATGTACATTTTCCTACAAATTTATAAGAAAGTTTTTATTATTTCATGCGTTCTGCAACTGTCCCTAACTGCTTGGAAATCAATCAATGCGCGCAAATTTTGAGCTGTGTAGAAATGTAAACGTATCATTTATTTAGAAATTGATGGGCTCCAGATGTAAACTAAATTGCCGGATACAACGGAGGTGCTTGTTTATTGACTACTCACCCATGCAAATACGCAAGCCTCACATTGGAAAGGCACGCACGTTGTTTTGCTGGTACGACACAGCTCCGCGAAAGGTCTGTATTTGGATTGTTAGAAGACGCCTGCTGGGCTCTCCCACAAAACAATTTACCTGTATATTTAGGTATTCGTATGTAGTGTGAACAAAACACGAGGCTGCTCAACAAGGCCGTGGTGAAGTTTAGAAAGGAGGAGCCATATTGACGCGTTTGAGATGTGGTCGATACAATCGAAATAAAGTGATGCTTTATACCACTCCACACTTAAAAGTATAATGGTAAAATAACAGAAAAAAAAGGTTCTAAAAGTCTCACTCTCTTAACCTCAAGTGCGCATAAATCTCTTCCCGTACAGGGATACGCGTGTTCTCCAGCAAAGCAACGCAACATACAAGTCGGGCAGAAACGCCGAAGCTCCTCTGGCTCAATATCGCACAAAAACCACTTATATCAGGGATTCGCCTAGCATCCAGGCTATGGCGAGCGCACTTTTCGCCGCTGTCGCAAGTGCTCGTATAACCTCGCTGTCCCTGTCCGCCGGAGACGCCCTGAAGCTCCACTTTCTGCATGTGGGATGAACCCAAGTTCACACAAACAGCTGTCTGCTCGTATGCTTTGTCCGTCAATTACTTGCTGTGGCGCAAACGGAGAGTGGCGGCACTTTACCGCAACCTCTAGCGCCCATTCCCCGACTCTGAAAACTGGGGACAGGTGGAGATGCGCCCGTGCCGGTGGCGGACTTTACATTGCAACGGGGCTTACCAGATGAGTGATTTTAGTGAATTTCGCGAAGACAAGCGAAACGATATACGCGAATTCAAGTCATAACTCGTACATGACTTCTGAAAGGAGCACAGGAAACGAAAAGCTAGCTTGCATTTTTAACGTTGAGTTTGAAAAATTGTATTGTAAGGACGCCGACCTTGTGACTGAAAAATGACGCTCTGAAGAAATCTAATGCAGGTTTAATCACTTGAAAGTGAACATTTCGACATACTTCTGTCTGGTTGGGAAGTTACTGAACTGAGATTTAATTAGGCTCCAACCAATACAATGCAAAAGGCAAAAACCCGACGTTTCGAAGCCGGCGCGGCTTCTTCTTCAGGGGTGACAGTGGCCATGCTGCAGCCGCGTCTTATAGTCTCACATTTGCTGGCCTCGCACAAAGCGCCTCGCTGCGGCACGTAATCCGTGTGCGTACACCGAGGGGAGAGTGCCAAGCGAGCGATTAACATTCCCAGGTGTGCGTTGAATATGCCACGATTCGAGGAAAAGCCGCTTCCTCCAGTTCGTTTCCCTTTCGAGGATGGTCGTTCCGGGGAAGTCAATTTTGTGGTCGGCCACTTCGCAGTGTTCGGCGACTGCACTGCGGACTCTATTTTGTTTCCGGACGTCGTTCTTGTGTTGTCTAATCCTCTCCGGCAGGTTTTTGGTCTCACCGATGTACGAGGCGTTGCACCCCGCGCACGGGATGCGGTAGACGACCCCGGGTGCCTTCTTTATTGTCAGCCGGTCTTTGGGGCGGGGGATTAAGCGGCCTATAGTTGTCGAAGGCTTGATGGCTATTTGTACTCCTACCCCTTTGAAAATGCGGGCCAAGGCCTCGCTTGTTCCTGGAATATACGGCACCGGCACGCGTTTCAGGGGTCCGACGGTTGAAGTTCTTGGAGAGTTTGTCACCCTCTTCTGCTCTTTGCGGCGGGTCACGGAGTGAATGAACTTTTTCGGGTAGCCGTTTTTCTTGAGGTCCGCAAATACAAGGTTTACTTCTTTCTTACGTTCTGATTCGGACGAGCAAATTGCATCAGCTCTGTTAATTAAAGACGACACAACTGAGGTTTTGTGGTTAGCGGGGTGGGCCGAATTAAAATGAAGGTAGCGGCCGGTGTGCGTAGGCTTCCTGTGAACGGAGAACACCAGGCCCCTGCCTCCTCTTGTCCCTTGGGCGTCAAGAAAGGGAATGGAGCCGTCTCGTTCACATTCAACCGTGAACTGGATGGCGGGATGAACTGAATTTAGGCGTTTTTTCAGGCTGTCAACTGCGGAGGTCTTCACTATGCAGAAGCAGTCGTCTACATACCGAAGAAAAAGTTTTGGTTTCGGCCGGAAGGAGCTCAAAGCCTTCCCTTCCACGTGTTCCATCGTCAAGTTCGCCATTGTTACAGAGATGGCGGCCCCCATTGCGGTTCCAGTTTGTTGTTTGAACATTTGCCCATTATGCGAAAAATATGTGCTGGCCAAGCAGAACTCGAGTAGGCGGCATATCTCGTCGGCAGTGAGCGGCGTCCTTTCTTTTAGGGTTGCGTCATTTTCGAGGGCAGTTCGGGCCGCGGATACAGCCAGCGGTACAGGAACACTAGTGAACAATGACACGACGTCGAACGAGACCAGGCTCTCGTCTTCGTCAATGCACACCTGTGACGCAAGTTGCACGAAGTGTCTGGAGTTGCGTACATGAGTCGCGGTCTTCCCGGCGAGGGGGGCTAGGATGCGGTGCAGGAAATTTGAAAGGGCTCGGCACGGGGATGATGTGAAGTCTACGATCGGGCGAAGGGGGGCGCCGGGTTTGTGGATCTTCGGTAATCCGTAGAAACTAGGTGCGGAGCCGTTTTGACAGATCAAGCGAAGGTATAGAATTTTTTGTTCCGGGTGGTTCTTGAAAGTCGCCGCGAGTAACTTGTTCAGCTGCGTCTGCGTTTGGTTTGTAGGATCCCTCTTTAACTTCGTATACTCGTCTCCGTCCAAGAGAGCCGAAACCTTCCGGTCGTAGTCCTGACGGTCTAACACCACCGTCGAGTTGCCCTTGTCGGCAGGTAGGATGACAATGCTTTCGTCTTTTCGAAGTTCCTGGAGTGCTCGGTTTTCCTCTGCGGTCAAATTTTTTCCCATTTTAAGCGGCAATTTCGATAGGAGGCCAATCGATTTAAGTCTTATTTCATCTCGGGCGTGCGGCTGTACTTGTTGAACGGCTTCCTCTACCGCGGCAACGACCTTTGCAAGGGGGGGGGGGGGGGGGGGCTCGTAGCCACATTGTAGCTGTGTCCTTTGGCCAGAACAGAAGTTTGCTCTTGAGTGAGAGTGCGGGATGACAGGTTGGTCACAAAACCTTGATCTTGGGCAATTTGGGGCGAGGGCCTTATCGACAAACAAGAAAGTTTCTTATCTTGCGTGATCCGGTGTTTGTCCTCAGTCGATGCCGCCACGCTGTCAGCAAACTCGTCGACGGAGGCCATCAGTCCGGGGATGCGGTGCTCCAGTTGGCGCTTGGCAAAGAACAGGTCCAGTTCTTTCTTCCTGATGGCGGCGTTGCATTCGTGGAGGCGGGCATTGACGAGTCGATGTTCGGCTTTAGTGATGATATTCAGGCCCTCGGGGGTCGACACGGGCCGTTTCAGGCGCAGGCTCTCAGGGACGACTTTCCTTTATTTACAGGTGCGGTTGAAGTCAAGATGAGTTTTGAAGACGGAGATTAATTCCTTGATGCGTATGTAGCGCTTCACGAGCTGCATGGTGTCATGGCCAAAGCCTTGGCTGATAGACTTGAAAGTGAACATTTCGACAGACTTCTGTCTGGTTGGGAAGTTACTGAACTGAGATTTAATTAGGCTCCAACCAATACAATGCAAAAGGCAAAAACCCGACGTTTCGAAGCCGGCTCGGGTTCTTCTTCAGGGGTGACAGTGGCCACGCTGCAGCTGCGTCTTATAGTCTCACATTTGCTGGCCTCGCACAAAGCCCCTCGCTGCGGCACGTAATCCGTGTGCGTACACCGAGGGGAGAGTGCCAAGCGAGCGATTAACATTCCCAGGTGTGTGTTGAATATGCCACGATTCGAGGAAAAGCCGCTTCCTCCAGTTCGTTTCCCTTTCGAGGATGGCAGTTCCGGGGAAGTCAATTTTGTGGTCGGCCACTTCGCAGTGTTCGGCGACTGCACTGCGGACTCTATTTTGTTTCCGGACGTCGTTCTTGTATTGTCTAATCCTCTCCGGCAGGTTTTTGGTCTCACCAATGTACGAGGCGTTGCACCCCGCGCCCGGGATGCGGTAGACGACCCCGGGTGCCTTCTTTATTGTCAGCCGGTCTTTGGGGCGGGGGATTAAGCGGCCTATAGTTGTCGAAGGCTTGTGGGCTATTTGTACTCCTACCCCTTTGAAAATGCGGGCCAAGGCCTCACTTGTTCCTGGAATATACGGCACCGGCACGCGTTTCAGGGGTCCGACGGTTGAAGTTCTTGGAGAGTTTGTCACCCTCTTCTGCTCTTTGCGCCGGGTCACGGAGTGAATGAACTTTTTCGGGTAGCCGTTTTTCTTGAGGTCCGCAAATACAAGGCTTACTTCTTTCTTACGTTCTGACTCGGACGAGCAAATTGCATCAGCTCTGTTAATTAAAGACGACACAACTGAGGCTTTGTGGTTAGCGGGGTGGGCCGAATTAAAATGAAGGTAGCGGCCGGTGTGCGTAGGCTTCCTGTAAACGGAGAACACCAGGCCCCTGCCTCCTCTTGTCACTTGGGCGTCAAGAAAGGGAATGAAGCCGTCTCGTTCACATTCAACCGTGAACTGGATGGCGCGATGAACTGAATTTAGGCGTTTTTTCAGGCTGTCAACTGCGGAGGTCTTCACTATGCAGAAGCAGTCGTCTACATACCGAAGAAAAAGTTTTGGTTTCGGCCGGAAGGAGCTCAAAGCCTTCGCTTCCACGTGTTCCATCGTCAAGTTCGCCATTGTTACAGAGATGGCGGCCCCCATTGCGGTTCCAGTTTGTTGTTTGAAAATTTGCCCATTATGCGAAAAATATGTGCTGGCCAAGCAGAACTCGAGTAGGCGGCATATCTCGTCGGCAGTGAGCGGCGTCCTTTCTTTTAGGGTTGCGTCATTTTTGAGGGCAGTTCGGGCCGCGGATACAGCCAGCGGTACAGGAACACTAGTGAACAATGACACGACGTCGAACGAGACCAGGCTCTCGTCTTCGTCAATGCACACCTGTGACGCAAGTTGCACGAAGTGTCTGGAGTTGCGTACATGAGTCGCGGTCTTCCCGGCGAGGGGGGCGAGGATGCGGTGCAGGAAATTTGAAAGGGCTCGGCACGGGGATGATGTGAAGTCTACGATCGGGCGAAGGGGGGCGCCAGGTTTGTGAATCTTCGGTAATCCGTAGAAACTAGGTGCGGAGCCGTTTCGACAGATCAAGCGAAGGTATAGAATTTTTTGTTCCGGGTGGTTCTTGAAAATCGCCGCGAGTAACTTTTTCAGCTGCGTCTGCGTTTGGTTTGTAGGATCCCTCTTTAACTTCGTATACTCGTCTCCGTCCAAGAGAGCCGAAACCTTCCGGTCGTAGTCCTGACGGTCTAACACCACCGTCGAGTTGCCCTTGTCGGCAGGTAGGATGACAATGCTTTCGTCTTTTCGAAGTTCCTGGAGTGCTCGGTTTTCCTCTGCGGTCAAATTTTTTCCCATTTTAAGCGGCAATTTCGATAGGAGGCCAATCGATTTAAGTCTTATTTCATCTCGGGCGTGCGGCTGTACTTGTTGAACGGCTTCCTCTACCGCGGCAACGACCTTTGCAAGGGGGGGCGGGGGGGCTCGTAGCCACATTGTAGCTGTGTCCTTTGGCCAGAACAGAAGTTTGCTCTTGAGTGAGAGTGCGGGATGACAGGTGGCTCCGCAACGATGCAAACGTCTGGTTTTTGCCTTTTGCATTGTATTGGTTGGAGCCTAATTAAATCTCAGTTCAGGTTTAATCACGGAATGCGAAAACTTGAAGAGCCAAGCCACAGTACAGGAGAAAAGGATTAAGGCACCCGAGCAGTATTCCAGGCTGGCTAACCTCCATGTCAAGGGCATTCCAGTAGCAGCAAAAACGAGCCTCACTGACAGTCTTCACAGGATCGGTGAACTTCTTGCTGTGCCTATTGTTAGAAATGTCATTGGAATGTGTCACTGGGTTGGACAGAGAACGCAGACAATGCCCCAAACATTCTCACAAAATTCAAATGCCGTTGTAAGGGTCACACAGCGCTTGGTTAAGCAACGACGGCTAGAATTTCCGCTCGCGGTCTTGGGCTTGTCTCCAACATGGCCGTCTACATGAACGCAATTTTGTTCACTGTCTTGTCACATCTACATGAAATGGCCATAGCAAAAAAGAAAGCAGGGAACTGGAAGTTCGTTTTGACGAATTTTGCAAAGAGTTTCGCATAGAAAGATAAATCCGCCCCGCTTTGCACATTCGTAACGCGTGCAACGTTGAGAAGATCGCTCAAGAACAGGAACAGCTGCCCTATTACCCACCATTACCTACAATAGGGATAAAATCACAGGACGTATTTACATCGAAAGTATTCTTCCCAACGACGCTCAACGCTGCTTCTATTTACACTATCGCTTACCCACCATAAAGAAGGATGGATCTATCCTTCTGGATGATTTTCTTTTGCTCACAGTTTGGGAAAATGCTGACAGTTTGGGAACACACCTCATGTGGAATCTACAAACGCCATCACCATCATATATTTTTCTTCAATCGAAACAGAAAAAAAGAAGGCGGTCTTGCTCTGGTAACAAAAGAAACCCCGTAGAGTGTCGAATCGTCTCTGTATGCTCTTTTATTTCCGTTGACATCGTGTGTTTGGCAGTGACCGCCCATGATTGTATTAATTTCGTTATGCACACACCACCTCACTTAGCCGCAAACACTTTCATTCCTCATCTTGACAGACTACTGAACTACGCAAAAGACAATTTTAAAATAATAATTCTTGTTGGTGACTTCGATGTTCACCTACTAAAGCAATATTGAGCTCAAAATTTCGTTCTTTTGACCATCCAATGAAACGTCTACCCGCCGCGCTGGCTCTTCACAGTAGAAGGCCAGTAGTTTACGGACTCCGTTATGTCCGCACGTCATCAGCGCGAAGAAAAGTCGTTGTTCGTGTTCTTCGTAGAGGTACATGCTCAATTCTGGGATTGCTAAGGAATAGGAGTGTGCCCGCTTCACCAAATTCGCAGGTGTATGAATGTTACAGGTAACATGTGCAAACTAATGGTTGCGGCATGACACCTGATCGTGGTGGCGAATGAATAGAACTCGCGTTATTCTCGCATAACCCTCATTTTGGGAAGCTGTGGCGTGTGTCATTGGGCTTGCTTTCGCAATCAGCGCCGTCAAGCGAATAAATGAAAGCAAAAAAAGAGAGGCATACACGTAGCAGAAAAAAAGTTGCTTGCAGCAATTTGCGCCAAAATACTAAGGCAAAAGCGAAAAAAGCGATGCAAATGCATTGTTTCATCGAATAAGTGAGTACGTATCGCCAGGATTTTGCCTTCAAGCACGAAGGAAGATTTAGGTGTCGAGAGTAATTGCTTGAAGGCGTTGCAGGGTTGATTCAGCATATTTCGCAGTCTTAGCGGTAGCTTGTCCCAGTTCTACCAGGATGCCTAAGTTACGGGCGAACTGTCTCATGGTTGGACGTAGTCGGCATACGCTTACACAGACGGAGGGAGGTGGGACGCGACAGGTTCTGGCCCTACATTTTCCTACACACTCATTGTACCCCCTTCGTAAATAGAGTGATGGCGCTGTTCTGGATAACATGGCGCTGTTCTGTATAACATGACTACCATAGTGCGAAATTTCCTGTTTGAAGCTTGGCTCCGCAACAAATAATTACGTCTACCCACCAGCTGTTCCCTTGCGAGAGCGATCACAATTACCGGGCGGTTGTTGCTGCGCGGTGCCTGAATGTTTCCTGTACATCATTTGTTCTCGTTGTGTGCCTCCGTTTGTGGTAAAGCTTCCGTGATATGTCTAATTGCAAAAACGCGTAAGCGAAAAGGTTACCAAGCGCCTCCTTCCCCCGACACTTCCTTCGGAATATTACGGCCTTAGGTGTAGGAAAGAGTAAGGGGCGAAAAATTGGCTGCGCTGGAGCGCACTTCACTGCACTTACAAAATGAGTCATTGTGGCGGGCTCAACCATTTCTCTCAGAAACGAGATTAAAATAGAAGAACTTACAATCCAGCATGAGGCTGAACACCACCAATTATCAACTCCAGAATCAGGCATTTCACCGTGCGAAGACATGGCCCAAATGAGTCTGTCATACTCAAGGTCCCGAACGGCCTTTTCAGCCCACGTGTCACTAACTCTCTTCCACACTTTTCAGTCGCCTAGCCAAGTTACACCAATTGACGCCACACTGCGCGCAGTGTATCTGCGGACGATGCTACAGATGCTACGATACTACTGTCCACAACTCCGACGCTTGTTTTCTGTCGGGCACTTACGTAAAATGTTCTGCTTTAACACTCAGGCGGCCACCGTTAGGCGCAAACATCACACTTAGTTTTGACTCACGTCGAAGGTACATTCCTATTAGGTGCAGAGCACTTTAAAGGCCCGGCTTCTCGTCGTAACCCGTCCGGGGTCACGCTATCTAGCCACCGCAGTGACGCGGCGTCACGCTCCCAAACAACGTCAACGCGCGTCACGCCCCCAAACCGAGGCTTCGAAACGATACCCGCTTGTTCCTCTATTCAGGCTTCCGGCAAAGAGATATGATCAAGTGGTTTATATTCGCTCTCAAAATCAGCCAGCCCCCCTCCCCCTTTCCCGTCCCTTAGGAATATGGCCGTGAACTACGAATTCAGTTTCTTTGCTTTCGTTTTACCACCCGGCGGCGCCGGTCTGTGTTACCTGTGTGCGAAGTAAAGCACGTATTCTATTCTTCATTTTTATGCCACAGTTGTTATCTCTTTTGATAAAGAGAGCGCTTCGAACTAACGCCAACACCCTATTCTGAATGAAACTCGACGGTATGAGAAACGTGTTCGCCCAATATAAATGCCCGCACATCAGACGCCGTGGTTTTAGAATCGCCGACATTCCCATGCGGACGTCACGGGTTTGACAGCTGCTTCGCCCCCTGCGTATTTTTTTTTCAATTGTTAGCGGAGCGCAAGTTCACTCTAATGCACTTGTTTTTTCATCAAGCCAACCGCGTCATCTTTGGCTTCGTTGCATCTGCTTGAGCTGTTGGGTACATGCAACCTAAAGCCTCTTAAAGTCATCAACCAAGTCCAACTCGTGGGAGCCGCAGACGGCCAGGCCTAAAGCCGGAGTTTAGACTACTGCTGGATAACTTGAAGGTGGAAGATGTAATGGCTGGTGCCATAAACAACGCATCCATGATGACCAACGCAGGGAGCACTCCTGTAGTTCTGCAGCCACGCCGGGAGCCACTGACCTTTCACAGGTCAACTACGAAAGATTCTGAGGAATGGCTAGAGCATCTCGAGAGGATCCGCACGTATAACCGATGGGATGACGACGAAACACTCAGGCAAGTGTTTTTCTACCTTGAGGACTCCGGGCTGATTTGGTTCGACAGCCATGAACCTACCTGACGACATGGGAGTTATTGAAGACCATGCTTTCGAAAACGTTAACGACTCTTGAACGCATGAAACTGGCCGTGCCGCTGTTGCAGAGACGCATGCAGTATCCTAATTAAAGCGTACTCGTGTTCCTTGAGGAGTTGAAGTGACATTTTGCCGTGAGGACTAGAAATGAGTGAATAAAAGAGGTAAATTAAAATTAAAATTGAATTTAAAACTTTCTGATGAGAGGGCTTCAGAAGCAGCTCTCCGCATACCTTTTCTTGAACGCCCCTAAGGACGTGACCTAATACGCGTTTGAGGTCGCCTCATCGGAGAAGACTCTTGTGATACGAACGAGGCAGTGCGACCGCCTGATCAATGCGCTGGTTTCGGAGACGATTTGTGCCGCTCCTAATAATTCGGGCACACTGCGGGAGACAATCCCTCCTGTGTGAGGGAGGAGCTGCGGAACGTTTTCCGACGACACCACAACCTGCTCGCTACCCTGACCGACATGATCCGGAAAGAAATTCAACACGCTTTGGGAACTTCAATGCCATCCGAACCACAGCGGGAGCCAGAGGCTACGACCTACTCCGCAGCTGTTCGATGGCCCCCGCCCTCCTCCATCCCATCTCTAAGAAGCTCTGCCGTACCCCCGTCCACTGTCGCCGCCGTCCACAGCCCAAACCCAGCAGCCGAGGAAGACCGACGTTTGGTGAACCGCCGATAATTGTCCGCTGGGCTACCACTGCGGAGAAACCGATCACATCTATCACCGCTGCCCATACAAAAAACTCTGACTGCGTGGTAGCTCCGCAGACGCACGTTGCCCTATCCCTGGCTTACGACCAAGTGAGATCGACGACTAAATATCGCAAACCAGCCGTGGCCCAGCCCGTTTCAACCCTTCGCCGTCGCCCAACCCATACGAATCGCAGAGCCGCCGTAGCAATGCCAACTTCGCACGTGTAAAATACCCCCCGCGCACGCAGAGCAAACTAAAAGCACCACCTTCTGGAGGCGAAGTTGCACAATTGGAGCGAAAGTTGACAATCGAAAACCGACCAACGACGCAAGGACGCACCGAAAACCGTGACTCACAACATGCCCCGAGCCCGACGACGCGATATAACACGAACTTGACTCTTGAACAAGACAAAATCCCCACGGTGTGACCCGTAGCCGACATGACCGAGCCTTTTGGTGATAAGACCATGATTACGAGGACACATACTGCCCGATCGTGAACACGGCGAGCCGACATACAACGCCCCGACGCACCCGGAACTCAAGGAAGGCAGCGTCCGACGTTCAGTTGTCCAACAACGACTGTTATGTAGTCGGCCTCATAGACACGGCAGCCGATGACTCAGTTATGAGGGGATCATTCGCGCCTAAGCTGACGGAAGTTGCGACCAGAAGGGACGGTCCGCATATACGCACAGGAGGAGGCCATCTTCTATAGCCAAGTAGAACGTGCACATCGCGCGTCTCCATAGACGGCAGCACGTATACTGCTGCGTTCGTCATTTTGCCTAACTGCGCCCGTGGTGTAATTCTCAGAATGAAATTTGTGACGGAAGACGGCGCAATAATTTATCTGCTGAACAAACCGATAACTTTTCCTCCGATCACTCCATGACGCCGGAACCGAACCCCGAACACCCTGTAGTTGTAAGGATCGCCGAGGATCATGTCACCCTGCCACCCCGCGCAAGCTTGATGATCACCGTCTACTGTGAAGACGCCCTCTTCCGTCAAGGATATCGAAGAGCATGGCGAAAACTTGTTTCGCGACCGTGGCGTCTCCGTCGCCAAAGGCATTACCGAGGAGTGCCAGCATATAAACAAGAGCACTGCAATTGCTTTCATAAAAGAAACGCACGAATCAAGTGAAGTGATCGCGGTCCACGACTTTTCTGCCCACCCCAATATACGTTCAAGCTTCTGCATCCCTTCGACGTAAACCCGGTGCTACCGCAAAAAAGGAACAACTTATTGGCGCGGCCACGTCACTACAGCGAGTGTTTTTAGTCAAACTCAAAATTGTGTCAGACACCTATAGCGGAGCACCGAAAATTAACCGAAGATGGAGCCCGACCTACGAGACACTCAGCGTACACCGTTTCTTAGCACGTGCGGGAACCCGTATGGACACAAGTCGAAAGAAATCTCAGCGACGACAGACATCATAGAAAAACCCCTCGGCTGCACCCGTCATACTCGTAAATAAAAAGACTTCACATTAGAGTTCTGCGTTGACTACTTGCGACTGAAAAAAATCAACGCCCTCGACCACCTCTTCCATGCGAAGTACTTCTCATTGATGGATCTCAAGACCGGCTACCGGAACATTAAAGTGGACGAGACCTATAGAAGACTGCATTCATAACCACGGATGGCCTAGACGAGTTCAAGGTGATCACAGCGCCAGCAATTATTAAAAGAGTCACAGACACGGGCTAGCTGGCCTGGAGTGGAACACCTGCCTCGTATGACTCGATGACGTTGCGGTATTAGCGGGGACTCCGAAGAACATCTTGCACAGTTGGAGTCTATTCTCCAGGTCATTCGTTCGTCGGTGTTAACGCTGAAGCCTGAAAAGTGCCGCTAGGCGTAATAGGAACTCACGTTTTTGGGTTATGTTGTCAATGCCGCTGGAGTACTGCGTGACCCGGGGAAAAGTTCAGCCGCAGCGAAATTTCCAAACCGAAAGACACAAATGGCGTGCGTTGATTTCTGGAAAAGTTCGTGTACTACCGGTGCTTCGTCGCAAACGTGGAACACATTGCAGAGGAACTCACGCGTGACTTAAGGTAGCACCCTTTTCAGCTAGGAAAAAGGCCAAGAGGCAGCATTCTGCCAGCTGCAACAACGCCTGCGAATCCCGCCTGTGCTCGCCCATTTTGACGAAAACGCCGAAACGGAACGGCACACTCATACCAGTGACATAGGCCTGGGTGCCGTCCACGTATAGAAGCAAAACGGTTGCGAAAAGGCAATCGCCTATGCGAGCAGTGGTTTCAAAAAAGGAAGAGAAAAACTACTGATCCTCTCAGAAATAGTACCTGGCTATTACATGGGGCACGTGAAAATTTCGGCCCTACTTGTATATACTTTTAAGGTAGACCGCTCAGTGTTGTGACGGACCACCATGCGCTCTGTTGGCTCGCGAATTTGAAGGATCTCTCTGGCGGTCTTGGGCGGTGGAGCTTGCGCCTGCAAGAGTTCGACGTTACAATCGTCAACAAATCCGGCAGGAAACACTCCGACGCCGACTGCCTGTCCCGCGCCCCCGTCGACCCACCTCCACTAGACTCCGATGAAGACAGCGCGTTCTTCGGAGTCGTTACGGAGAGCGACCTAGCCGCCCAGGAGCGTGCCGACCCCGACTTGCGCGCCATGATCGACTACCTCGAAGGAAGAAATGTCGCCGTGCTTAGGGCATTCAAGCGGAACTTGCCATTATTCAGCCTCAAAAACTCCGTCCTCATGAAGAAGAATTTCAGCCCCGGAACGAGAACGCATTACCTACTTGTCATCCCTGCAGAGCTCAGTGACGAAGTTTTGGAAGCGTGCCACGACTACCCGCCTTCCGGACATCTCGGCACAGCCCGCACCATTGGAAAAATCAAGGCGAAGTACTTCTGGCCCCGCCTTACATCCGACGTCACCCACTACGTTCGGAGTTGCCGTGACTGCCAGCGACGAAAAACGCCTCTGACAAGACCCGCCGGCTTTCTTCAACCGATCACCGTCCCGTCGAGGCCCTTTCAACAGATTGGAATGGACCTTCTAGGCCCGTTCCCTACGTCACAATCACAGAACAAGTGGATTGTACATGACGCGCTACGCAGAGACTGCCGCTCTTCCGAGGTGCCCTGCACAGGAAGTCGCAAAGTTCTTTATAAGCCAAGTTGTGCTGCGACATGGAGCCCCGGAAGTCCTAATCACGGACCGCGGAACGGCTTTCACTGCGGAGCTGATGCAATAAATATTACGCTACAGCAACACGGATCACAGAAGAACGACGGCGTATCACCCCTAAACGAACGGACTAACATAACGTCTGAACAAGACAATCGCAGATATGTTGTCAATGTACGTTGATGTTGAACATAAGACTTAGGAGGAAGTGCTCCCGTATGTCACGTTTGCGTACAAGGCCCCGGTCGACCCACCACAACGAGACTCTGATGAAGGCACTAAGTTATTCGGAGTCGTGAGGGAGAGCGAACTCGCAGCCTAGAAGCGTACCCACCCTGATTTACGCGTTATGATTGACTACCGCCAACGATGCAACGTCGCTGTGCCGACGGCCTTCAAGCGCAACTTAACAGCATTCAGCCTAAAAATCTTCGTCCTTGTGAAGAAAAATTTCCTCCATGGAACGAGAAGAAATTATCTTCTTGTAATCCCTTCAGACCTTAGTTACGAAATTTTGGAAGCGTGACACGACGGCCCATCTTCCGGACATGTCGGCAGAGCTCGCACTACTGGAAAAATAATGCCGCGAACCATGAATTGGGTGTGTTTATGTTTTGGTTTTACCGCCTGGCTGCACCTTTCTGCGTTATCTGTGTACATAGAAACTGTGTACTACCGTCGACAGCCTAGAATAATCTTTGATCTACTCTGTTCTCGATGAAATTTCAGCGGTTTCAGACACAGTTGGGCTGCACAACAGGCGCCGTGGTGTTTGATAAGCCGACACTCACCCGCCCACGTCACTTTGTTGGCAGCTGCTAGCTGCTTCGTCGCCTGTGTTTTTTCATTTGTTAGGGGAGCACAAGTTCGTTCCAATAAACTTGTTTTTAAAGCAAAGCTTTTTCCCTCAGACCCCAAGGGTTATTTCGCGACCGTTGGGGTCAACAGGAAACTCCAGCGAACAAATAAAAGAATGACCTGGCACCGCTGAGAATCGAACCTTGCACTAGTACACTAACAAAGCGGGAGCCCGTTGTCTTAACGATTATGGTACGAGCCCATGGAAACGCGGATAAGATAGGTAGTGTACCCACCAAGAATATCTACGGGTTAGCCACCTGGTTCTCGCTGAAAGACATGTGATAGAGTCACCGGCCCAGGCTGACATGGCTCTGGTCGATGGCGTGGCCTCGTACACCCGGCTTGTTCCTCAGACTCGTGCCACCTGACTGACCTTCCTGCTGTGGCTTTCTTCTGATCTCTCTCCCGCTCTCCCGGCCTGTGCCCCGGGATTAAATAGCCTTTTTCCGGCCGTCGCGGCACTCTTGCATTCGCTGTGCTCATGTCCGCCGCACGGGTCACCACCACATTGGTTATTTCTCCACGTGCCTCGATCGCGTAAATTCTTCATTCGTCCACCCTCTTCGGGAGAAATTTGCATTCTCGTTCTTCGTTTTCTTCATCGGCCTATGGCTCTGCCTTGACACGTCAACTTTATTCCTATTGGGGGGTTCACTTCTTCCTCCACACCATCATTTCACACTTCACCTCACCCTCACTTTCTCAACACTTATCTATAGTTCACTCATGTCTACAGAACACACACATCGGCGCACATCCCGTTCCCGTTCTAACATTAATACACCATTTTCCCAAATCCCTGGATATTCAAACCCATCCTTATTAACAGATCACTGAAATCAACCAATCCAATGAACTGTTATTCGACAACACTCTATCAATCCGCACAAACTAACGTTTTTCTCCTCCCACTATTCAATCGCACTTTGCAACCACTTCTATTATATTTACACGTCATACACCTACAACACTCTACTCATACAATCTACTCGAACAAATTATCCAATAAAGCATCAATATTTTACTATATGACACCACTGTCTCGATCCTAACTCCGTCACTACATGAATCATATCCCCATTGTATACATCTACACCAAGCTTGTCTTTTCCCTATACTACCATATTTATGCTCTACCACCGCACACAAATTATTCGTTACCGTTATGGGTCCTATTTCTGGCCAAGTCGAGTCCATGATTTCAACTGGGTTCGTTCAGCTACGGCTTCATCTTCACCTTCTTCCGGCTCAACCATTCCGCACCTTTCGCTACACCACCCGCTCGGTTATCACAACCAAGTTCTTTAACATTGCTCGTGTACCGCTGGGTCAGATCGTGGCTTGAAGGTTTCACACCAAACTGACACCTTACGATTTCACCTTTCATTCTGCACTTGCGCGCTGCTCTTTGCCCTTTACGAGCTCCCAAGTTGCTTAGCGCGTCCCCTCTTTGTCGTGAGCTACCTGGCTTGCCACGCTCACTGTGGGGGTTTTTATCGCCTACTCTCAGCTTAGCCCTTCGTCTGCTCATTGGTCGCAACCTGTGTACGAACCTGGCAGCTTTTCAGTCAGACATAATTTCATTTGGCTATCCTCCACGCATTTTGCACCCATACTACCACTGAACGATTTTGCATTCCTGTGCTCCCCTTTATTTCTGGTGTGTGCCGACTTGACTTGTGTATCTTGAGCGCCGAAGCCATTTTGGCTTGGAACCACTAGCCCCTGCACTGCATCTCTTTCACACTGCTCTAGTTCTCGCTTTCCATCGACCGGCTATAGCTCGGTCTGAATGTGCTGTCCTAGTTGGTCTACACCCACCGAACTCGGCTGTGCCCTAGTGGCTGCATTTACAATCGCATACGCTGAGTGGTCGGCTTCACTGGCTAACAGCTTTGCAGTGGCCTTTTCGAGGATTAAGGTACACTCACTACCTATAGACGTTTTCAAATGAGTACAGCCCTCTTGCCGGCCTCCATTAATACCCGCGCGCGGAGCGGCAGGTGCCTCAGTCTCAGTTACTAAACTTTCACAGTCCGTCAACCCATTTGAGTCACCAGCGCAGCTAGGCGTCAGGAAGCTGTCCTCGCCCGGCGTGTTCTCGGTGCGCTCACCTCCAAGCGCCTGGCCTGCCGTTGAGCCACGCCCGGCCAGTTTACTGTATCGCGCTGAGAACGCGCCTTGATCCTCAGCGGTTCTTTGCGAGAACCCTTTTATTTTTTCATTGCCATCATAGCGGTGTGCAAACCACGTTCTTCCAACAGCACGTGCTTCTTCGCTGTCGGCTACCTGCATGTTTTGTTTCTCACGTGCCTCATAGAAGTCAGTGACCCGCGTTCCTTCAGACTCACGTGCGGTGCGTTCACCGTTCTCATTGGATCTTTCTTCCTGCAAGATCTGTCGCGAACGCCGCTTTTCTTTTCCCATTCCTTTGCTTGGTTCTATTCCTCTCGTGCACTCATTGCTTTCTGCCTTGCGCGTGCCTTTCATCTCAGTTGCGACGAATTCAGTGCTGTGTGCTGTTTTGTAACTTTGTTGCATGAGACACCGCTTCGATTCGGCCAGTTCCATCTTCTGTTCCAATATCCTTTTTTCTACCTCAAACGCCTCCTCCGCTCGGCGGCTCTTTCTCAATCAGTTGAAACGCCTGAGCCTTGTTCATACCGAGCGTTTGAACTATCGTTAGAAGATTTCCCCAATCAATTCTCTAAGAAGGCGAGACACGTTACTGGGCCAATCCTGTCAGTTGATATGCCAAGATCCTGGTAGGCTCGCAGAGTATTTGTCACGTTTTGTGGCACGTCTCGACCAGCTCAGAAGAATGGACACGGGAGAATTGTTGGCACATTTATCACAGCACATATTTATTATGGAAAACTACAACCCTTTAGCAACATAAACACAAAGCAAACAAATGACTCAACCAAACCAATTGCTAAATACTGATCCCTAAAAAAACCAACCCAACCAGAAGTCGCTACAATGATGTCCCTACTAAAGCAAACCGTCCTACTTCCAGTCTATACAACGTTCATGTTAACGATCTTTACAACCATGGTCATATAATACCAAGTCCCTAGCGGACGGGCCTACCGCTGTCTCCGGAGCTGACCTGTCGTACCCGTAGCGTGGCCGTGACAAGCTGGTAGTCGTAGGTGTCCGCTGCAGCCGTGCCGGTGGTGGTGGTACCGGCGTAGTTGTGCGTGGCACCCGGTGGACCCCTTTTCAGCTACCCCTCGTGGTAGCCCTCGTAGCAGGAAGCAACCCCTGGCCTCGGGGCCGTCGCCGTTGAAGCAGGTAGCACCGGGGATCTCCGGGAACGTCGCCGTGTGACGACCGCCAAGGCGTTATTTGATGGTGCGTGCTCGCTGTACGCAGGCGCCCGACCTTCGCCGCTGGGGCCACCAAAGCGCAGGTTGGTGGTACGACACGGAAGTGGGAGCCGATTCCACGTCGGTCCACTCCGGCCCCGGCTGACGTGGCTCTGGTCGATGGCGTGGCCTCGTACACCCGGCTTGTTCCTCGGACTCGTGCCACCTGACTGACCTTCCTGCTGTGGCGTTCTTCTGATCTCTCCCGCTCTCTCGGCCTGTGCCCCGGGATTAAATAGCCTTTTTCCGGCCGTCGCGGCACTCTTGCATTCGCTGTGCCCGTGTCCGCCGCACGGGTCACCACCACATTGGTTATTTGTCCACGTGCCTCCATCGGGTCACTTCGTCATTCGTCCGCCCTCTTCGGGAAAATTTGCAATCTCGTTCTTCGTTTTCATCTTCGTCGGCCTCTGGCTCCGCTATGACACGTCATCTTTATTCCTACGGGGGCATTGCCCCCTTAATCATGACAACAGTATTAATCAAATCATACACGTGATCAGGCGAGTTGCCACCAAGAAGCGAGGCCTCAAAGAATCCGATACCTTAATTGAAGCCTTTCTCGTTTCGAGAATCACTTCCGTCAACCCCCTGTCTTCTCAGCAAGGAGGACCTAGAGATGCTTTTTATAATGATTAAAAAGGTGGTTGAGCAGGCCATTCGTCTTCCCATGAGTGCGTCCACACAGAGGCTGCTTAGCACGGGTCTGCACAGCACGGTTGAAGAGCTGATAGAAGGCCACCTTTCTAACCAGAAGCTCCGACACAGAACTGCGGCGGGTCACCGCATGCTTCTCCACATTGGCTGGGCAGCACAGAATGTCACTCCGCTTGATGTACTCCCGGACTCTTGACGACAAAATCTAAAGATGCTCACTTTGCTTAGAAATATGAACCCCTATCACGACGAGGGTCGCCGACAAGAACGGGCTCAAGCGCCCGACCCCACCCTCGGTGGTGATCATGAAGTCGTCTACACAGACGCCTCCCAACATCGAGAGCAGCAGTACGCCATCATCGTGGCTACCTCTAGAACTAACCTCCTTGCGTGAGCCTCACTGAAGACCCAAGATAGGACGGATGCAGAAGGGGCAGCCATCGCCTTGGCTCTCACTCAACCGGGGGTTCGCAAGGTGGTCGCCGCTTCCCAAGGCCTACCAAAATTACCAGTCTGGTAGGGTATTCCGACCTGCAAGGCGTGTGCTAAAAACAAATCCCCAAACGGTTGCATTCAGCAAACCTGGACTCCTAACGCTTTCATGGAGGGCAGCGAATTCGCCCACCAACAAGCCTGCGCTTTTACCTCCGGTGCTATAGAGCTGCACCACGACCGTCACCCGCTTGTCACGTTCAGTGAGATAACCCTGTACTATCGCCTTTAGAGACAGACCCTACCTTCGCCTCACCCTCACCTTTCCAGAGAAAAACAAACTACCCTACGGCTCATACAATCCGGCCCCTCTCACACCCGACGCGTCTTCGCTTAATGCACCCGAATCTCTACGATGCTGAATGTAAATTTTGCTAAGAAGTAGAAACACTCCGCCACATTATCAGGGTGCGCGAGTTCAGCCCTGAGCACCCTGTTCTCTTTCCGTCAACTACCCAACAAGAGCAATGGAAGATGCTGCTGTCCAGCACCTCTCTGCCTACCCAGCTTCAGCTGGAGGACAGGCCACCGGCGGCGGAGACTGCATATAGGTTCCATTGAAGAAGGAACCACTCCCTTGGGTAGCAATCTGGGCCATGCATAAATCTGAATCTAAGTAGTTCCTCCTCCTGCGTTTCTGCCGCAAATCTCGCCGCCTTCGTCCGCAGCGCCGAGACGGAGAAGCAAGGTCGTGTAACACCGGGTTTTAGCTTCCTTTAACTTTATAAAAAAAGAGTTTCCACTCATGTGCTACACCAATACAACTCAACCAACCATCGTTCATGCATCATGCATTGATTTACCCTTACCAAGAATATCTCTTTGAAGCAATAAATGGTGCGGTTCAGCTCATTTCCCCTCCGTCTTGTTTCACTATTTTTACAGCGACGTGAGTAAATTTAAGTGACATTGTATGGGTAATCATTGTGTGTGCCGTTTACAGCTTTGCTTTTCAACCTCATCTACAGGGTGGATTGGCACAATTTCTTTCTTCAAGCCAAGTGCGTTATCTTTGAGTTCGTGCAATATCGAGAGGTTCTCCACCCTCTCCCCTGTTCCGCAACATGCATCCACCTACCGTTCCCTGGCGCATGCCCAGCCCCACCATAAACACATTGCACCCTCCACTACCACTGTATATATTGAGGGCGCACAATGAAAACTCCGCCACAGGTATTGAAGTCGGGGACCACATCCTCTTACAACGCAACCACAATCCGTACTATTCATCCTCACGTGGTGGAGGCAGCAGCAGTCACATTGCTCAACACTGTATACGCCGCCCCACCTACACATTCTAATTCACAAACAGCCTTGTGAAACGCACGCAGCTGAGCAGTTTCGGCCATTGATTGGTTGAATAAACTTTATCCAAAACAGCAAGCACGATGTTAGGGCGCCCGCCCGGTGAGAGCGTCCTCATTGCAGGATGCCTTGCAGGTGACCCGCTCGCCCTGCCCTCTCTGCAGCATGCGCTGGGTAGAGGGGTCGGAGCTGGCAAGCAACTCCACCCACTGCTGTGTGGTAATGTTGGGGAGTGGCGGTTGGGTAGGGGTGTTGGAGCATTGTACTGTAATGTGGTAGAGCGTTCCCATGTTTGGACATACTGACATGTGGCTGGGTATTGGGTAGGGATCATGGCGTTCTAGAGTGTATCGTGGCGGAAGGTGTTTGTCTTTGTCTGTAGCTTGCGTAGTGTAACTGCGTCGGTCCTGGAGTGGGTGTGCTGAATGGGTAGGTATTTTCATTGTTGTAGCCAATAGTGGGCTAAGATGTCGGCGTATGCGAGGAGAGGCGTGGACAGGGTTGGCGGCTGGGGTAAGCAAAGGGAGCCATTAGCGCAGTCGGCAATTGCCCGGAGTACATTTTCGCGGGCCGAAGCATGTGCCGCTTCATTGCCTTGTAATCCAATGTGATGTCGAGTCCATACGATACGTTTTTTTTTCATTCTGGGGTATGGTGCCTTGTGGCCATTGCGCATTCAGACAGTCCAGGAGGTGATCAAGACTGCATGGTCTAGGTTTATGAGGAGTTTATTTGGTATCCTGTCTTGGCCAGGTGTGTTATTCCCGTGAGTTTTTGAAGGACACCTTTAGGTTCGGATAGCGTGAAGAGAGCGTCCAATTCTGGGTTAGGTGGTCGTATGTACACGGGAAGGGGGAAAGAGAGTCAGAGTGGGAGCTTGAATAACTATCTATGAGGGCGTGAAGTACCTGTTGTTCCGAGCCCGGGTAGATATAGATGAGGCGACGAAGTTGATGGGTTGCAATCTTCGTTTCTCGTGTGCCGACCAGCGTGCGTAGAATATTTCATGTTATGCGTGTCCCAAGTGTACCTTGCAGCTTGCCAGTGAATTGATTTCAGTTCGCTCTGCTTTGCTGTGTGGAGTACTCGGCTGCTTCCTTTGTTATGCTTCCGATGCGCTGTTCGAGTTTTCGATTGGTACGGTGTTTTTTCCAGCTTTTTAGTAGTCCTGCGCGGGAATTGCACAGATGTTGCAAATCAGTATTTTTTGCAGGGTAGACAGGGGTAATGGGGATTTCCGTGGTGCACTTGCCGAGTATGGTAATTCAATCTTGGCTCCATTCTCCTCTGTCTGTGATTGGTACACCTCGTTGGCCATCGCGGAACTTCTTTCATTGCCAAAAAATTTTGCTAGCACTCCTTACTGAGAGGCAAATCCCACCTGCCTCTTACAGACTCGTGGTGTAATTCATTCATTCATTCATTCATTCATTCGTTTATTTTGCATTTTCGTAACAACAACAACAGAAAATGCAGGAAGGAGGGCAAAAAGCTGGACGCAGCCAGCTTGACAGGGACCCAACTCCCTTTACAAAGCAGTGGGGCACATAGCGAACAATTCCGGAGTTTCTTATTTGCAGGTAAAAAAAATACAACACCAGGCAAAAAAAAAAATTAAACTGGAAAAAAAAAGTTTTTTTTATCATGCTTTTCACGTTCACAAACAAAATCATGACACTGGACATTTGCAGTGCAATGTAAAGAAGGATAAAAGAAAAAGAAAGACTCATCTAGTACATAGTTACAACTTTGTAGGATTTCGGTGGAAAAAAAAGTGCAGGATTCTACAGCACACAGAATATAGGGAAAAAGAACTGCAAAACATTGGGATCACGTTACAAACGCACAATGGCATTTACAAATGAAACAATGCATAGCAATTCAAAGAAAAGAAGAAAAAAAACGCGGTGTTTACAAATGATTGTGAAGGTAATAAAGTTTCAGTTGAGTAGGTGTAATACTAAGTAAATTAATTCCTTTGGAGGCGAATTCATTTAAAATTCGTGGTACACGGTTGTTAACCATATCCAGGCCGTGGTTGGTCCTACAAAACGGAATCACCCAATTATCATTATTTCGAAAAGAATACCCGGTTTCAGGGACACTCTGCAAACTGGATAGAGATAAAAATGTTGTGTTATTATGCTTGAGGCTGTTTTTGTACCTGATGAGTAAATTGAAATTGTATAAAGAAGTAAACGGTAAAACCTTATAGGAATGGAAAAGATGGTCAACGGGTGAATGATAGCTTAGGTTTGCTATGTGTCGGAGGGACTTTTTTTGGGCTGAGTAAATCCTATTTATATTTTGTTTTGAGGTAGTTCCCCAGACCAAGGTACAATAATTTATCTGGGAGCAAAAAAGAGCTTTGAAAACTAATAATTTAAATTTCTCAGGTAAAACATAACGGACTCTGCAAAGAGCGCCTGAGACCTTAGCCAGAGAACTGAGCACTCGGTTCACATGCGAAGTCCAAGACATATTCTGATTAAAGATTACCCCAAGTGTTTTAATTTCTGACACTACTTCGATGTTGTTTAAGCCAATTCGAACGCGAAACTGATAATATAAACGCTTCTGGGAGGGGGTAAACACAACTGCTTTGGTTTTCGTGGTATTTATTTTAAGTGAATTAGCGGCACTCCATATATTTAGATTGTCCAATGTAGCGTTCGCCATTTGGCAAAGTTCATGCGGATCTTTAGATTGTATAAAGATGCTCGTATCATCGGCATAGATAATAAATGTAGCTTCAGTAGTTATGTTTACGACATCATTGACATATAGATTAAAAAGTAGTGGCCCGAGTGTACTACCCTGAGGAACGCCAGCGGTTAGTTTCATAAATTTAGACATACATTCATTGATCAAAACACACTGTTCCCTATTGTCAAGGTATGATCTGAATAATGCCAAGGCAACACCGCGGAAACCATAGTGTTCAAGTTTTAATAATAGTGAATGGTGATTAAGAGAATCAAATGCTTTTGAGAAATCAACGAAAATACCCATGGTTAGTTTCTTATCTTCGAATGATTGTAGGATAATGTCTTTTTGTGTTAGTAGTGCTAGCTCTGTCGATCTACCCTTCCTAAAGCCAAACTGCTGAGTTGATAAGATATTATTCTTGTCACAGAAAGAATTGATTCGTATTGATATAATCTTTTCTAGAGCTTTTGAAAATGCAGGAAGTATAGAAATCGGACGGTAGTTTGAGAAATTGTTTTTATCTCCAGATTTGTATATAACTACCACTTTAGCCCGTTTCATTTTGTCTGGAAACACCCCAGAGTGCAAGCATAGGTTATAAATATGCTCCAATGCTGGTAAAATACAGTCAAGAACGTACTTTATTGGTCTTATGCAAATGCCATCAACATCCCTGGACCTCGAGTTGCTCAGCGAAATAAAAACTGCGAAAATTTCCTGTTGCGTCGTTGGGCTCAAAAATACGCTATTTTCATTAGGCGTCGTCAAAAACTGCCTGATAGATTCGTCATGGTTACTTTTAACTAGGTTAGTAAAATAAGAGTTAAACTCATCTGCCAGATGTACGCCACTAAGAACAGCACCGTTCTGTTCGATTTGGGTTATCTCGTTGCACGTTCGCGACCGGTTTAAAAGTGTGTTTAGTGAACGCCATGTTTTATCGGGATGTCTCACAGTGACCTCATTCAGTAGGTTCGTGAAGTAGTCCCGCTTTGCATTTCGCAACGCTTTAGTTACAAGGTTTCTGTATTTTTTAAAACATTTAAAATCTTCTGGCTTCCGGAGTTTTATAAATTGCGCGTACAAGAAGTTCTTCTTACGGATCATCTCGAGGCATTCTGCGGTGACCCAAGGTTTACGTATTTTCTTAGATTTCACACGTTTTTTTAATTTAAAGCACTCTTTATAGGCACAAGTAAATTTGTCAATAAAAATATTGTAGGCTTCATTTGCGTTGTGCGAGGTTAATACATCATGCCAGTTTAATGAAGTAATTCGTTCCCTGAAAGTATTCAGGGTAGTATCAGTGATGTCCTCAATCAGAACTGTAGAGGATGAATAAGTCTTCTTGCATTGGGGATTAGCCTTTAGAAACATATAAATCGGAAGATGGTCACTAACGGTATTTTCGATAACTCCGGCTTTTATATTTTGTACCTCAGCCTGTGTAATAAAGAGATCTAAAAGAGTTTCAGCTTCCAGCGCAATGCGCGTAGGTTCAGAAATTACATTCTTAAAATTATTTGATTCTAGCAGTAATAAAAGTTCATTATTCGTTGTATTAACTTCTAACAAGTTACAGTTAAGGTCACCACCAATGACCATTCTGAGTTTATTATCGTTCGCAAAACACAATAAATTTTCTAAAAAAGAAAAAAAAGCTAGTCAAATTACCAGATGGTGGCCTATATATAACTGTAAAGATGTAGTCACCGCACGTTACAGATAGCACTTCGTAGTTTACTGAAGATACTGTAAAGGTAGGCAGCAAATTCACCGAAAGTTCACTTTTTATTAGCTGAAGCACTCCTCCACCTCGCTTTCCTTGCCTATTTAAGAAAAAAGATCTATAACCCGGTAGTACAAGAACTTCATCGTCACAAGTATACCACGTTTCGGTTATCATGATGACATGAAAATTAAACGAAAAATCATTGAGAAGCGCAGTTATACACTCATGTTTGTTCCTGGCGGATTGGACGTTGCAATGAAAAAAACTGAGGTGTCTGCCGTCTTTAGGGCAGGCAAGGTCGTGTGGGGCTATCACTTCAGATAGAGCCGTTCAAGTGGAGCAGCGATACAGTTTTTGTGGAGCGAATAGCAGCCACGTGACAGTTCGGGCCTTAAAACATGAGATTCCGAGCACATCCTGCTCTGCTTTCCAACTTTTTTCTGCACCGGAAGCCCCTTCTTACCTCCCCTGATAGTACCCCCCCCTTAATGGCCGTCATGCAATCCACTTACTATCTCTTATCTTTCAACCCCGTATACCCCACTCAAAATAGTACACTAGAGATAAATTCAGACAAACTCACTCCCACCCAAACTGCCCTCACCCATGTTTCGCTCTCCTCCTTCCCTGCCGCGGAAAGCCCGTATTGCGGGGACCACTGATATACATCGCATCACACCTGGCACTGCCACTCCCTGCCTCCCGTATTTAAATTGAAGCACATTGTCTCCGGATGTTTGCCCTCGCCTGCTGGGATGATCACTTTTGCCTCGCCCTCATCAAGAACGCTGGTGCCCACAGAACCGCCATTCTGCGACTGAACGGCCGATAGTGTTTCTTAAAGGAAACTAAACGATTTCATCTTTCCCTTTCAGGATGTTAATTGTCTTCCGCCGCTTTTGTAACGTGCCTCTTTCCTATCTCTCCGGTCCGGCCTCTCACGCTCTTCCATTATCTTCTTGCTCCGCTAATGACAAATCTAGTGAACGTGTCTCCAATGCAATTCAATTCTGCCTTCGCAGTGCTCGCGGCCATTCTGTTAGGCAAACAAGCATCTTTCTATTTAATATTCGTTCGTATTCAGCTTGGATCACGGCAAGGTAGAGCTGTGTTGTTTTGATGCTTGCGTTTTTGGGAGAACATAGATAAGGGGTGGCCAGAGGGGAAGAGAAAAATGACAATAAAGAACTCGGCTGTGACACTTGGCGTTTTCTCAGTGGATAAAGCCCTGCGCCGCTTTCCACGAGGACGAATGCTAGATCCCAGTGGAAAAAAGCTACTTTGGGTAAATTTCGGGGCCTGGTAAAGGTCCCAAGGCGGTCAAAACATTTCGCCCAGCACCACGGAGTGACTCATAGCTGAGGTGTAGTTTCGATATTCAGGTGATATACTTTGTTCACTGTGTGCCTTCTCAACCCTTCTGCGCAGCCGCCACGGACCCGCCCACGACGTACTCCCTGATCTGCACCGTTCAGGCGTACCACGAAGGCGGCCCCAAGACCAAAGTCACTGCACCCGCAGATGGCGTGTGCGACTTTGTTTTCTACGATTCCCTGTACTACGATAACGCCACCGACATTTTACGGGGAACTCCAACGCAACGTATGGCGAGCTTCACCAAGCTGGCGAAGAGATCATACCAAACGCAGTACGGCGCTGCCGTCGAACCCATGTGAGTGATTCTTAATGTCTAGCTCCAGTCGTTCGCTCTGAAAAAAGAATATACGGGCGACTATGTGATTCTCTTTACGCGTTAATGTAACGGCATTACCACTAGCTGCCGCTAGTGGCTTTCACATTTGTCTTGTGGTTAGTTCCCGCGTTCGGCACTCCTGGTTGCTCGGCCGTCTCGCTTCCTGACAGATGCGGTCACCGCTCTCCCGCTGCTCAGGGGCGTAGGTGCACCCTGATTGACCAAAACCCCCTCAGCACCCTGTGTTCTGTTCTCTCCGCAGCCGCATGCTTTCGCTCTGACGTTATTGCTGACTTCGTGCTTGGAGTGGTTTCCCAGCAGCAGGTAGCTTCGCACGTGCGTCTGCGCTGCGATGGCCTTGTGCTTCCTAAAAATTGAACCGGTAGCTCTGTCCAGGCTTTGCCGACTCGTCTGTCGGTGTAGGCAACAGCTGTGCCTCTCCTAAATATTCTTGAGAGAATATCTAACTAGTGCTCCATATGTCTCTCATCTACCGGAATTTGAGCTCTGTTTACCTGCTACGGGCTTCGAAAGATGGCGGGGTATTAGCGAAAATTTATTGTTTTTCTTCAGGTTTTACGGAGTCTTCCCTGGCTGATGCTGCTGCTGCTGCTAGTGCTTATTCTATTGCTTTCGTATGAGTAGGCTGCGGGAATTTATATCACCACTTAGCGGTTACTTCTCGTCCTAGCTCAGATGAGGCCGCTAAATTGACACGCGAGGTGTCTTTTGGCTGAGAAGGGGGTAACCCGTGAACATACGCCGGATAAAGGTGGCCGCCTCTTGTTGCATCTGAGGCGCCGGCCGGGGAAGCGTCAGAGGGAACGTCTGCTCCATAGAGCAGACGGTCTCTTCATAAGGGGACACATATGTTGAAGGTTCCTAGTTACGTCTCGCCTTTTTTCTACGCACGCGTTACTGCTCAAGGTCCGGCAAAAATACCTAGCTACGCCAGGGGCAATAACATGCCAAAGAAAGCCAAACAAGACTGTACTTCCACCTACGATTTTCAAGATAGAAGCATCGAGTTACGTCTCTTTCTCCTGTGCGTTAGATCCCTCGATTTGGTTTGGGGAGCGTTGCTTGTGCTAAGTTTTAGTTGTTATTAGCTACATATTGCAGGCTGTTTATCCAATGGAAACATTTAATTTGCAGGGCAGCGGGCGAAATCAAGGAGCTTTTTGTAACATTAATATTTGAAGCTTTCTATGAAGCATTTCTGGTGAATCCTTCATGTATTTGAAAACGAAAGTCACATGTCCTGTGACGAAACCCTTTTCTCCAGCACCTGTGACGTTCCCATCCGATGCAGGGTGAAATGCTGCGGCGATAAATTTTCTTTCCGTGACGATCGAGTTAAGGTTTTGGTTCGCAAAGAATAAAAAATTTTCATTATTAAAAACAACAACGTGATTACACAAGTGTAATTTTCAACGCGTATGTCTCTCATTGTGCCTGTGAGGCAGCTACTTTTCTGTATTTTCTGCCAAATTTTACGCAGGCAATAATGTTTGCGATGAAAGATCCCCTTACGTTTACAGGATGCGGTGAGAAGTGTCCCAGCTGTCAGAATGCTTCTCCTTTAACCATGCTTTCCAGCATGGTTTTACAGGGCATAAGCTCAAAAGTACTATTCATGACGCAGTTTGGGGGGAAGCGACCCCGCACGGGGCACCTTGAGTAATCTTGGTGACGGTGTTGGCGACACCGCGGACTCCGAGCCCCCAAACATAAGCTGGATCCAACCGTGGCGATGTGTTGTATGGTGAAGGGTAGAAACCACAAACAGTTGCCGTCGGAGCCCAGGTCAAGCTCCGGCGGATGGGCTCCCTGTCTCACTACCAGGCAGGGAGCTCTGGGACCTCTTCAGCTATCAGGGTAAGGCTGACGAAGAAAGTACCCCCGTCTGCCTGCTTTCCAAAGTATCATATGGCATTTTCCAAACCGCGCCCCCAAACGTGATCGGCCCCCGAAAAGGGGCCGCACCGGAGTTTCGTTCCCACCTCTTTCAACAACTGTCTTGTCAGCAACCGTGAATAGCTATGCTCGTTATCTTGTGATTGAGTCAGCTGACTCAGCAAGAGCTGTCACTTCCGTGTCCGTATTCTTAATCTCTAAATTTCTGCAAAGCACCATACGTGGGAAATATCAAGCTAAAAAGCTCAGGACCGGAGAAATCTTTGTAGAACTCAATGCCGAACAACAAGCCCGCACTCTTCTTGCACAAACCCGCATCCATGATCTGGACATCAGGGTCACGCCCCACAGGAGCTTAAACAGCTCCCAGGGTGTGATTTCAGAGACAGATCTCCTGACGGAAACAGATGCCGACCTTCTCGAAGGTTTAAAGGATCAGGGCGTCACAGCTGTGCGGCGCATCACGATGCGCAGGGACGAAAAGATAATCCCCACCAGACACATTATCCTGACCTTTGACCGCTCGGCACTTACACAATATATAAATACAGGCTTCATTCAATGCTTCATTCGTCCTTACATTCCAAACCCGTGTCGCTGCTTCAAGTGCCAGCAGTTCGGGCACGGTACAAACTCTTGCCGTGGCCGAACGACTTGTGCAAACTGTGCGGCGTACGATCACCCCAGGGACAACTGCCCATCCGACACCCTAACGAGTGTGAACTACGGGGGGCCACATGCAGCGTACTCCCGCAAATATGAAAAATTTCAAACAGAAAAAAGATCATTAATATCAAGATAACTGAGAACATCACCTTGCCAGAAGCGCGAAAGAGGTTCGCGTCTTTCCCCCTAGGGAGGTACGCCGACGCAGCTCGCCGGGGGGTGGAGCGGCGTCTTGTTTCGGCTGGGACTCAGTGCCGCGAGTCAAACTTGGTCCCGCCCACGCCCCCCCTTGGGTTGCCTCATGCAGCCCAACCCCGCACCACGCCGGTTGCTGAGGCGGCAGCGGTTGTGGTGCCAACCGTCTCTGTTGGGACCGATACAACTCCCGCCCCTACATCTCCGTTCTCCAGTGCGTTGGAGGGTGCCCAGGGGATGGACACCGGGGGCCCCGCATCGGTTCCCACCGCCAATGCACCGCCCGTGCCACTTCTGGTGCCCCCGACACCCGCGGCAGTGGCCGCTCAAACGAAGGGCCGCCGAAGGGGGGCCAAGTCCGGGGGGCCCAGTTCGCCGGGCACACCCAGGACATCGGACGACGAGATGGACGACGTGCCGTTCTTGCCCGCAACGCAGCGCAAGGAGGAGCGGCCTCCGATGTCCAAGCCTACAGAAAGGCCCAAAAAGCCCAATCCAAGAGTCACAGCCCCGAAAGACGACACATAAACATACACTCCCCTGTAGCTCTCACACTAACTCATGGGAAGAGAAAACATAATACAATGAAACGTAGAGGCCTTCTTAAAATTGATTAGGATGTGTGCGAGATACTACACTCCAATCAGCCAAGTGTCCTATGCCTACAAGAAACACATTTTAATTCCAAACATACAATTTTTTTAATAATTACCTGGTATTTAGGAAGGACAGGGATGGTGGTGGCACATCTTCCTGGGGTGTGTCCATCATTGCCCGAAAGTCCTTGACGTATCACACTATCCAGTTACAGACCGTCCTTGAGGCTGTTGCCATTCGTATTATAATTTTCAATAGGCTAATAGCTCTATGCTCCGTTTACATCCCTCCTGATTTCCAGCTCTCGAGTTCGGATTTTGGGGGCCTTGTATATCAGCAACCCGCACCTTTCATTATCTTAGGTGACCTCAACGCACATAACTCTCTTTGGGACTCTGCCCACACGGATGCTCGAGGTCGCCTTATCGAAAAATATCTAACATCTTTGGGAGCATGCCTATTCTATAAAAACAAGCCTACATACCATAATATGGGACACAACACTTATTCACACCTCGACTTGGCTATTGGCTCTGCAGTACTCTTTGCATCTCTTGAATGGGATGTTCGTATTAACCCATATGGTAGTGACCACTTCCCAACTACATTAAAGGGATACTGACGTGATATGTGAACATTGCGGGATTACTAGCGCAAATTGTAGTCCGGAGTCCCCAGGCCATGTTTCGACCACTCTGGGCGCGTTTACGTGATTTTATTTAGTCGAAAAATTAATTCGAAAATGCTGTCCTCCTCTCTTAACGCTCGCCCATTTTCTGTGGCGTTTTTGTTTGACGTCGGGAGGAGCCGAGCTCGCAATTGGCTGCGTTACTGCACGGCTCCCCGGCATTCAGGCAGAGTCAGTCGGCCCAGTGTTTCGTCCGCCGGCCGCCGATGGGTCGTCACAATTCGTTCGCTCAGTTGAAACGAAGCCAGAACACGTTTGTGAATGGAAGAATGAGCCTTTCTTTACTTGGTTAGTTTGTACACTGTATCTAGCTCCAAGTCAAGGTCGCTTCACACAAGCGCTCCACAAGCGCACATGCGACGCTTCGCTGACTGGTACGCCAGCAGGAAAATATAAGGCCCGTTGAAGGCGGGAGAAGAGTCAGCAAAGTCAGTATAGGTACTAAGGAAATAAAATCAACCGATATTTTTAACGTAGAGCGTAAAACTAGGGTGCGGGAAGCAGTTTCTTTGCGCTGGGCAAACAAGCACAGCGGTCAGCAGCACGACTACGCGTCTGCGAACGCTTTTCCGTCCAAGAAATGCAATTGCTAGACGTGATATATTCTGGAAACTTGGGGGATGCTTGCTGCACGAGGGCAAAACAAGAAATAGTCACCTAAGCTGCTTGAAATGCCAAAACTTAATAAAAGTGTAAACTTGTTAAACAATCTATACCTTATATTAAAAAGGTCAGCAGAGCCCCCTCCTTGGCTGAGTGGTCTAGAGCGCTGGGTTTGTCAATGGAAGTGTTTAGCAAGTCGCGAGTTCGAATCCGCCCGGCTGCGTGCTTTTTTCTTATAATTTAACTTTTTCGTTTTCCGCCGATGTTTTGTATACTGAGTTCACCTTTTTTCGTGCCGCAACGTTCATTGCTCCACAAACTATCACAGAACGCGCGCAGGCTGGCACTGGCTCGCTAGAGAGTTCTCGTTGGCGTGCTGTTGCCATAAGCACCGACTGCTTGCGGGAATAGGGCACAGGCCAGAATCAACAGACCCTTGGCCTGGTGCGAACACGCTTTTTACGATACAGGCATGAGTGAGGCAAGCTCCAAATATGGGGGAAAAGCGCATGGCATTTGAGCGTCTGCGGGCAGGCAGAGGGCGTTCATGCACCGCGTAGGCCTCGGCTAGTGAATGCTACGATTCCAAGCCGTCCTGGGAGTCTTATCTTACGCATTTTACAGCCGACAACATGGCAGAAGCATGGTACGATGATTACTGAGATATTGAGAATGCTCATCTAACAACGCCATCGGTTGTGAATTACAGAACCGAAACCGAAACCGAAACTTGTTTGATTGCTAACCTTGGGCATCGTCCAATCACGGTGGTCCCTCCCACCAATGTCACAGCTTTAGTTGGTGCGGCCGCCGCAAACTGCGCATAGTAGTTTTTCTTCTTTCGCGCTGTGTAAAATAATTATCGATTAGTCAATCGGATAAACGATAAAAAATGGGCTAATTTGAGCCAGTCTACGCAGTGCTAGCAAAAACGGGAGCTTGACAAATTTACTTCAGTGTCCCTTTAACATACATAGGTAAAGGCCCGAACGGTTCAACTTCCAATAATATATTCAATGAAGCTAGAGCAAACTGGAGTACATTTACAGAAACATCCAAAGTACACCACACATCCATAACACACCTACACATTGAAGAAGCCGCCTAAGTCCTCACGGCGAATATCGTCGCCGCTTCAAAAATTCCATTCCCCAAGCCTCTGTTGCTCCGCACAACCCAAGGAGGCCCTGGTGGAATGATGACTGTAGGCATGTGCGAGAGGCCCAGAACAAGGCATGGGGTATCCTTCGCCGGTACCCCACATCAGATACTCCTTTCGTTTACACGGGCCAAGGCTTTTGGGAGGCCAGTGCGGCGTGAGGCGAAAAGGGAGAGTTGGCGCACCTTCCTCACTTCCATCAATTCATACATAGACACACAGCAAGTCTCGACAAGTATACGAAAACTAAAAGGACAACGGACACACAGCCTGCCCCTGGTTAGTACAACAGGGGACACACTGGAACACCAGGCTAACACAGTCGCACAACACTTCCAACACGTGCCAGCTCTGCACACTACACTAATACTTTCATGCAACACAAAACATCTGCAGAAAAGAAGCCCTTACGAGACAAGAACAAGTCAAATTCTGCTTACAACTTTGAATTCAAACTTAATGAGCTCAAGGTTGCTCTTGCCACTTGTAAGCCCTCAGCTCCAGGGGCGGACAGCATTACATACACCTTGATACAACACCTACACCCAGACACTCTTGAGACACTCCTAGATCTCTACAACAGAATATGGCTTTCGGGCAGCTTCCAAGGTCTTGGAAGGAGGTAATAGTTGTGGCCGTTCCGAAGGAGGGGAAGAACCCTTCCTCTCCATCAAGTTATCGTCCCATCGCCCTGACAAGCTGCCTTTGTAAGCTCCTCAAGAAGATGATAAAATGTAAGCTCGTGTACTTTCTGGAGTACAACGATCTTCTCGAGGGCTGCCAGGCAGGCTTCAGGGTGGGGCGATCAACCAATGATCAACTTGTTGCACTGAAATCCTACATAAAAGATGTATTTGTCCATAAACAGTTCTGCCTTACTGTATTTTTCGATATTGAAAAAGCCTATGATACAGCCTGGCTCTTCGGCATCCTCAGGGTCCATAAGTCATTTGCTGTCTCCTGCAACACGATGAACACTCTTTGTAGTTATTTGGCCGAACGAACCTTTCGAGTGAGGGTTGGCAGTGCGCTTTCTAATGTATATTTGCAGGAAAATGGTGTTGCGCAAGGTGGAGTTCTAAGCTGCACGTTGTTTATAGTTAAGATGAACTCCCTCCGAAAGGCATTGCCTCCGACCATTTCCTGTTCCATCTATGTAGACGATGTGCAAATATGTTTTAAATCCTGTAACCTGTCAATATGCGAACGTCAAGTACAGCTCGGTGTTAACAAACTTGCTGGCTGGGTGGACCTTAACGGGTTTAAACTAAACCCGGCCAAACGTACTTGTGTTCCGTTCTCCTGCAAGCGCGGGATTAATCCGGACCCTGAGATTACGCTTAACCATGCACCTATTCCTGTGAAAAGGGAGCACGAGTTTTTAGGTGTCATATTTGAGGAAAAGCTCAGGTTCATCTCACACATCAAAGCACTTATACATAAATGCCTCAAATCACTAAACATCCTCAAAGTCCTCTCCCGCCAGTCTTATGGTGCAGACAAAAAACTGCTTCTCCGGGTCTTTACCGCCTTAGTCGGGTCTCGGTTAGACTACGGTAGTGTCGTGTATGGGTCGGCATCAAAAACCGCACTGAAAATGCTTGATCCACTGCTCCACTTGGGCCTGCGCCTTCCGCCTGGTGCGTTCTGCACTACCCCAGCCCAGAGTCTGTACGTTGAAATCAACAAATGGTGCCTGGAACATCAACGAATATACATACATTTATTATATGCTTTTAAGGTCTCATCATTCAGTAACAATCCTTTTTAAACCCATCCTCAATAATACGTGTGCACACCAGCTATTCTCTAATCGTCCATGTGCTTCTTTGCCCGAGTCACTCAGGGTGAGAGAGGAAGCTTGAGGTCTTGCTGCAGGGTTTTTAGATGTATGCACATCATCATTTTTTGGCGTTATGCCACCATGCCAAATGTAGCCTGTCTGTTGTGATGTTTCTTTTATGAAAATAGATAAAAACAGGGTTCCGGGTGCTGCGATTCTGCAGAACTTCTTGTCTCTGCAGGATAAATATAAACGTGCCGAATTTTACACTGATGCTTCGAAAAGCTCAACTATGGTGTCTTGCGCCGCTCACAGTCCTAACTTTAATTCTTGCATAACTATGAGCGTACTGACCGCTATCTTCTCAGCAGAAGCCTATGGCATTTTAGTCAACGTTCAGCACATTCTGGAAAAACAAATTCCTAAATCCATCATCTTTACAGACTATTTGAGTGTTTTGCGTGCATTGTTTTCCCACAGACCCACGAAAACCCAGATTGTCAATCGTGTCTTTAATGCCATAATGTCCATATATGCTAAAAATTTTGAACTAATCCTTTCTTGGGTTCCAGGACATGCTGGAATCGCGGGGAATGAGACCGCGGATCGAATGGCTGCCGCTGCTGCACTTGTAAATACAGTGGACATAACAACAATACCTTACACTGACCTCAAGCCACACATAAGACAACGCCTTCGCAAAACATGGCAAGCCGAATGTAGTACACAGACAGACAACAAGTTACACATAATAAAACGACACCTAGGACGATACACTAGTGACTCACACAACAGATTCATTGAAGTTGCCCCAGCTTGATTATACCGATAGGCCACACGCACGTGACACACTCCCATCTGCTCACTGGATCTCCAAGACCCCTGTGTACCAGGTGTGGGGAGGGCCTGTCTGTACTTGACGTTCTCACTACATGCAAAGCACTCCACACAACTAGACGCAAGCACTTCCCTCAACTCCACAGACAACACATTCCACTACACCCAGCACTGTTTTAGCGGATACTCCTATGATTCCTCTACAACACACTTTCAAGTTTCTTAGTGATATCAAATTTTTACAACTCATCTCATATCACGCGTAGTTTTTCCCCCTAAGTTCATGCTATTCACTATCACACCCTGGCCTTTTACACCAGCCATCTTAATTGCCTTTTACTGATTTTACTGATTTATTTTTGCTTTGGTAGAGCAATTTTAGTATTTACATCTTCATCCGTGGTATTTACCCATTGTTTTGGCGCTCTTTGCCCTAGTTGGCCTTGCGCCATAAACATCCCATCATCATCATCAAAAGCTCAGGTAAAATTATTCCTAGCGTGATAGTCCTGCTTCAGGGGACCGCTTTGGCGTATCATTAAACTTCGGTTTCGTCAGAGAACGATTGCTGCCATTTTCACTGTGTGAATAATCAAACGTCATAAATTCCATATATAACACTGTCACCTAAGACTTTTGTAGTCTACATAAGCGTTTGTGTTCACTTTTTCTTGTTGTTTTACTTTCAGGTACATAGACTCCTTCACATCGCACATCAAATCTAATTCTGGGAAACAGCGCCTAGAAGTGTTTGCTATTGAACAACTCTATCATTTCGGCATTCTGACTTTGAACCTCACTAAACTGGATCCCAATGTTTTGAAAAAGGCGCTTGAAGCTCTCCGGGTTTGTAAAAAGTCTTACCTTGAATATACTGCATAACCACTTTACTTAGTATGCCGCGTAGTTGGGTGCCGCTTTTCTCTCCATTATACTATCATGCCACGAATTTGACAAAGAAGACCGCCACAAGTGTAAGACATTTGTCGTCACGTGATTTTTAATATTTGCCCGCAATGCCGCAAGGTGTCACAGAAAGGACTGGTGGTTGGTAGGAACTCGGTTTAATTATAACGAAGTTTAATTTAATATAGTCTTACCCAAATATAAAACCAAAATTTAATTATAGCATAAAATTGTAACAAACATTAGAACAAAAAGTCGCAAAGCGCAGAGTGCATTATCTGTGCAGGTAATGGTGGTAATAGGGACGCGTACTGGAAACGTTTACTGGCGTTTATGGGCTAAACACTAAAAAAGCAGCCTTACCTTGCAGATCGCTACTTTACTTTTGGACTGATTACCGCTACGGCAAGACGTAGACAACCATACGATAAAGAGCAGATGCTTTACGTATACTTATTAAAACGATATGTTTTGAGGGAAGGGTTCGCCTTTTTCGTCGATAAAACAAGTTTGGCGTTAGCGCTACTTTATAGCGGATTGTTCGCTAATAATAAGACAGTATATAACTCACGACATATTTTCGAACTGATTAAAATAATTATGTTGTTAGTATTCGAAACTCATACACGAGCAGAGTACCGTACTTTCCATAGCACAAAGCTTTGATATTGTAACTGCTTTAGCGGAACTGGCACCGATAAAAAGTTTCTGCAAATGAAGCTCGGGATGCTGATGGCCTTTTGGCCTTTTTATTATTTCGTTCATATGTCAGTGACATGAATTGCCATCAGGAATGTGAAAGCGGAGGTATTTGTGCTTTTAATGAAACCTGATGGAGAAGCATTGTAACAATATCGTCACGAAGTTAAGAAGCCCGTGTCATATCCTCCCGAGGAAGCGCAAGCACGAGGCTGGGTTGAATTGCCTAATGTATCTGGCCGGCGTCATGTTTATTTAAACTATTGCAAAACGTCATCTCGTGGCGATCCAGCATATTTCATAGGCCAATCGGAACGATAATGACACTCCTCGTACTTTAAGAAAAGAAGCAACTTAGAAAGGCTCCAGCAGTCATCTACATTCGGTCTTAACGTGTGAGACGCGATCGCTTAGCTCCGACTTCCAGGGGATTAGTTCCCGAGCGAAGTTGCGGTATTTTTAATCTACTCTTCGCGAGCACTAAATGTTAGCACAGAGAAAACGACTGGCAGCGAGGATTTTTAATCGCCGTGGCAACAGAGTGACGAACGACTTCATGGTTTCTGTGGTTTAAGATGTGGACGCGAAAGGTTGCGAAGGCGGGTTGTTTGTTTGTTTGAGCGAAAACGGTAAATTTTAGTGTGTAAAGGTGTTTTTTCTCGGATGTCGAAGCGGGAAGCAAGGTTTTTGGTTTTTGCGAACAGAGGGAGAAATTGCGACAGACAGAGCCAAGATCTTTGTTACGGAAGAAATAGCAGGAGTTTAGGAAAAGCGGGTAAGAGATGGCAGGGAGCTCAAGGGTGGACAATGCAACCCAGGGCGCAGAATGCTGCAGCTTCTTTCCCTGGCCCCTCACCATCTTGCGCTGATCTTGAGGCAACAAGGTGGTCAAAGCTGCCTACCATATGTGGGTAGAAGAAAAATATGTTATGTTTGAGTTATTGTCGCCTTAAAATACTATTGGACAAGGCTAGGTTGCGTAGAAGATGGTGGATGTTTTGACAATATTAGCAGACCTTTGAGTCATTGTGTGACGTTTTCACCGAACATCTTCGCCACTTGGATTTGTAGATACTTGTATTGGTTTATCTTTCGCAGAAGTTGCGATTCCTCGGCGTTGAGACCGCAATGGGTAAAATCGTGTTCCTAGGCATAGGAGCATGAAATGCTCTTGGCATTTTTCTTGGGACTGAGGTAGCCGCACTCGCAAGGCGCACCGTGTGTGAGTTGGGGTGCCTCATGGTCGGTGCTTTCCGGACTCATATATACTGGCGTCCTGATAACGTTATTAACTCTAGATTGTCTAAGCGAGTATCTCACCGAAGCGCTTAGGTATTCTTCCTGCCGAAGACAGTATAATACCGTTTCAGAATCTGCAATAATATTTATGCTTCTCTTCGGTGCTTCCGCTAGTCGCTGTCGTGTGGTAAGAAGGTGTGGGGTGAGAAGAGGAAGACGAGCCCATACCCGAAGGGGAATTGGCCCGAGAAGATGATGATGGAAGAAAAGACGAAGAAAAAGAAGAATCAGCTTACCGGACGGCGAAAAGGAAGGTACAGTTCACTGGACAGCTTCCCACCAGACAGCATCGCTGGCTGCCCAGACATTGAGCATCTCCGGTACTCTTGGAAGTGTGACTTTGCGCAGTCTCGGCTGTGCGAGGTCACACTGACTTGCTTGCGATGTCGAACACCTAATTTGAATTTTTATCTGCACCGTGCACGCATAGCGCCATCGGCCACCTGCAGCTTCTGTCAAGAGGAGGAAACACTTGACCACTTCCTGTTGTCTTGCCGGCGGTTCTCTTCCCTCCGAAATCGTTACCTGGAGGCTCCCCTCCGGCGCCTGGGTCTCGCCTTGTCGGTGCCTAATTTATTGTCATTTGGGGCAGTCGGGCTTGGTCGTTGCAACGGGGATGTTTTTCGCGCTCTTCACTCATTTATTGCCGAAACAGGTCGCTTGCCTTGTTAATCAATAACTTCAACCCATTTTTAATCGTTTATTGAAATACATGTTGGTACAGTAGTATTGAATTTCTTTTGGTTCCAAAATTGTTAGCATCACTGTACCCTATTTTCCCTTCGTTTGAAACTAATTACTAAGCTTCTTTAGCAGTGAAATCACAATAAGACTTGGCCAATCCCCCAGAGTGGGTACGCGCCATTCTCGTTCCGGATCCAACCAACCAACCATTTTTAAGAGACCACTGAAGAAGATACACACGGTGATGAAAGTGGAGGAGGAGGTCAGCTGAACCAACAAATGAGAGCCTCTCACGGTACAATGCGTGCTGAAGAGGGGGACGACGAAGTGGGAGGAGCCAGTGTGGAACGAGCTCTTGGGAGGAATGGTGGCAAGTTCGGGTCGAGCATCGGGGCTTCCAGGTGGTTATGCTACCCCCGGGACGAGACCTGGCGGACCGGCACTGAGAACCCCGAGCCCGGAAAGCACCCTTTCTTGAGAGCGCACCGGCGGCCTCGCACCACCGGCGGCCTGTCCGGCCGTACCCCACTACTTACCAGCGGCCTCGCAACGTTGACAGCGGGCAGCTAGGAACCACCAATTACCAACGGCTTTGCACTGCCGGCCTCCTGCTGCGACGTGCTTCTCAAGAAACCTGTGGCATCGCACCACGGTCATCCAGCCCACTGATGGCCAGCACGGCCATCGTGAAGTGCTGCTACGTGCGCCAACACGTAACTCAGCCAACCCACCCGGCCACGTCATCGGCATCGCAGCGGGTTCACCGTGCTACCGGCGGTAGGATTGGTTGGACTTCGGCATGGGCTGTTATTGTGTTATAGTGACTTTTTGAATAGATTTTTCATAGTGGGAGGCTGTGCTTGTTTTTTCGAGTGGTGCGGTATGCTTGTTCATTTGCTATGATCGTGCCTGTTCGAGGTTTGGTGTTGTAAATATATTGTGTGCGCATCGGATGCCTCAACCCGAGCCTGTTTTCTTTGCTGCGTGATACGTGTGGCAGTTGGATTACGAAGGGGATACCTCCAACTTTCACTTACTTTGTTTGTACATAGAAGGGTCATGCAGTCACAAAGATTGCCTAAGTAGCAAACTATGACAATTGCTGCTTCGTACATTGCTACATGCCGTAGTCGATGTATACCATCGTATTATGATTTGGAATTTTTCTAAAATGAATTTCATCCTGCCAATTCGCCGGTTCCTTTCTAGGTTTGGATTCATGCGTTTTGGTTGGAGGAGAGTTTTTATGCTAAGTCACTGGATCGGTGACTACTCTATCATGGTGTGCTGGGGTGTCAGCCTTCTAACCATGGAACAACCCGATTTTCTTTACCCAGCCGCGGTGTTGGTGCTTGGAGAGTGGTTTCTCTGGTTTCATCCAACGCGTTATGAAGGCACACTTTGATGGGGTATTCATCATCTTTATCAACATCTAATTTAGGTTGATTGCCGGACAAATGCCTCTCCTGTGGACCTTCACCGGTCTTGTGCTACGTGACGATGGTCTATTCCTTGCCTCCTAATATTATTTTATCCGTCCATAAATTAAACACCTTTACGGTTCCTTCTATTAAATCCCGCATCTTACTGCCGATTGTGTTCCCCTCATGACCCAGTAGTTCATTCGTGTCACGGTCAAGCGTGCGAGCCTGCGCATTTTCTTATGTGCTATCCGGATGATTCTTGCTCTTAGTTCCTTTGGTGCGGCTGAATCTGCGGTGGGGTAGGCTCTGCAATATCCTGCTAATGATCAGTTGATCAATAAGTCACCATTTGTTCTTGTCTGATCTTCTGTTGATAGGTGTTTTGCATTGTGGAAAATCAGCTAAACATTTCCTCTTTTTTGGTGATTGTGAGTTAGGTTCTCTGACTCTAGAGCCACGCCGAGCATACTTACATGACTTTGCCTGGGATGACATCCGTACGTCCATTGTGTTGATGCTTAACTTCGACGCAAGGCGCCCTCCATCATTCAGAAAAGGGGAACCAGCTAGCAGAACACAGGACAAGAAGAGGAGGCACACACAGAACACCACTGGATTTTTTTTTACATTTTATTCACGTTTTCGTTGGGCACAAGAACTGCACAGGAAAGATCGTACGGCTAAACCCACAGGTACTGGGGACGTTATTTATGTCAATTATTTAACTCAGCTTGGCTGCAAAGTCGTCTTTTAAGGTGGATCTGCATTTTTTGAGGATAAGATAAATATTGTTGAAAGCCTTGCGGAAGTCTTCACGAACCTTGGCACCGGTGAGCACCACCTTCCCCGCCACGAAGACCAGCAGGAGGATGCATGGCTGAACCATGCGGGGCACGAGACTAGGGAAAAACGCCGGCTCAAAGCATGAGAACTGCGAGTGATTAAGCGCAAGGCTCTCCAGCTTGATGCAGAAGCCGACATCGCAGGTGGCCACGATGTTCTGAATTTTAAAGTCGGTGAACTTCGCGTCGTATCCAAGCTTCTGGGCAATGCGAGCAAATTTGCTCGCCGGTATCCGGAGCTGAAGTTCGCTGCGGGTCCCCGTGCAAACGACTTTTCAGGAGCAGAACAGCAGCGCCGTGGTCCTGGACTGGCGGATGCGCATGATCGCGGCCGCGAAGCGCCCTGGGTTTTACTCGGTGTTGCGCGCCTACAGCGCCATCTTTCGCAGGTCCAGGGTGCAGCAGCAGGGTGCAGCAGAGGTGAAATCTTTAAGATTTCAGCCACAGTCGGATTTCGGATTCAGGTTTTCAGCCTTCTTCGTAACTTGTGGCGACCAACCTGTAACTGCACATTCCGCGATAGCGTCGATACAGCTGCAAGCTGCGAACTGACGACGCTAAGAACAGGAGATGCCTGCGAGCCGGGCGTACTGTTCGTGTACTGCTGAACGTCTCGGTAATCGGCGTGCACTACTGCCGAGATTTCACTCCGTACGGGTGATACACACCACCAACATCGCAAGAAAGGGTCAACCACTTTGTTTCTACTTATTTTTAAGCCGTGTGGTTCGTTTACACCTTGGAGGTTACTCAAGTTTCAGGAGCTACGGAAAAAGCTTAGCACGTTAACTGCCCCGATGAAACGAGGTGAGTACACGCTTTAAAAACTGGCGACTTCGACATTTCGATTTTCGGGCTGCCGACGGGAACGTGTGCGGGGGAGCCTGACTTTTCACATTTTAATCGCGTTTGCGTGCGGCACATGAACTGCACAGGAGAGATCGTACGGCTAAACCGGCTAAACAACATGAACCAAGGGCTAAGCAAAAACGGCTAATCAAAAACGGCTAAACAAAAATGACTAAAACAAAAACGGCTAAACAATATGAACCAACTAGCCCATCAATTCACTCTCGCGCCCTCCAATGTGTGCCAAACGTAGCTTGCAAAGGATGGAGAAGTTTAAAAATCTTTGTGCTTAAACCAAATATTTCTGGGTTTATTTTAGTTTGTCTTTACTCATTAACCAATTTGTTCCTTGATTTCTTAGACTCTGGCGTTACCCGTTCTCCCCAATTTTCAAACAAGCGGTGCATTGTTGGTGCCGGTATCACTAACATGCTGGGGCGGTGTAGTGGGTAATGCGTTGGGCTTTCGAGCCCGAGTAGGGGAGGTTGATTCCCTGCCGCGGATGCTCCGGCTGGAAGCAGAAAATTGAAAACGGCGTAAAAGATCCAGCGGGGTCGGTATTTATTCTGAAGTCTTCCTGTACGGCGCGCCTGGTGGCACATGTGAAACTTCGGCACTTGAATTACGGGAAGTTTATATCTTTATCTTCTGGTGCAAAGACGCTTTGGTGTGATGCCGTCAATTGCGAGTTCGGCTGGCGACCGTATCTCTATAATATGCTATCACCGACGTGGCGTAGAACATACTTTAGTGCACAGGTGTGACGCCTGCTGAAAATGCGTGTCCTTTCTTCCTTATTGACCGTACTATCATTCTTCTGCTTTCCACACTTCACTTGCCCCTGTGCCTTATTCTAGAATCAGGCCAGCCCTCGAATCTTGCTGCCTCATTGGCAGCTTCCGGGTGGCGGCGATGACGTCCTTCCCCGGACGGTTGATGAGCACGACGCACAGCTGACGGGTAGCAGCAACGGGGAAATAGAAAAAAAACGAGCCTAATAACGCTATTACTTTACAAATGAGAGAGCGAGGCACCCAAAGCCACTTTTGTTTCGCGCCCGCCAGTACGCGAAAACGATCGTTTAAGGTGAAATAAAAATTATGATAATTACAGGTAAAAGCCGCCGAATACGCGATTTCTTCGCTGGACTCGATTAACGGACACCATATCCGTTTGCCGTCACTTGCTTTCGTAATACAACGCTAGCAGCGCTTGAACCACCAAAGTGGAGGTTCAGTGGCTATGGCGTTGCGCTGCCGAGTATGAGGTCCTGAGTTCAATCCCCTACCGCGGCAGCCGCTTTTCTGATGGAGGCGGAAAGCGAAAACGCCCATGCGGTCGACATTTTGAGGCACGTTGAAGAGCCTAAGGTAGTCAAAATTCATCTGGAGCCCTCCATTACGGGGCGCCTCATCACTAGCGTTGCGTCGGCGCGTTAAACCCAACAATCAGTTAAGCGATGAAACCAATGAAGGAGAGAGAGAAACGAAGCGCGATTCCAGCCACATACCGTGAAACTTGAAAGTTTGCGATCGGCGGGCACGAGATACTCATGCAGAGCCACCCCTTCCTCTCTCAATGGAAGATACCATGCGTCAAGGGAACACAATCCCGATAAGAAATCCACTGCAATGATTAAGTGCTAAAAAAGTGCATTTTATCTTGATAGTCCGCGCGTGTAGCAACATCAAAATCGCACCGCAATTGCCTCAAACCTTCTCAAAACCAAGTTTTACAGCATCAAGTGCACGATCAGCAGTCTTTGCCCTTTCGTTAATTAGTGGAGGCAACTTTGAATGGGAGTCATTGTGTGCAGATTGGCTATCACTTCGGGTAAGTACAGATTCACTGCGAGTACCAGTGAGCACAAATTGAGTACTAGTACTAGTTATGAGTACAGATTAACCATGAGTACAAGTCAGTACACATGAGTTGACTACGAGTGGGGACGTGTACAAACGTAAAGATCAGTAAGAGTACAATTTAGTACCTAAAGATGATTTTGCAATGATTTTGTGCCATTGATATTGAATTGAGCTGGTGATGTACTTGAGTTTGAGTTGAGCAGTGATGTGCTAGTTGAAAGTGAGCTTGAGTCAGGAGAGTGGGCAAAGAAAGGGAAGTAATTTTCTTTCAGTGAATTTGTTTGTTTTGCCTACCTGTGCGACTGGGGCGTCCGCCGTGGCGGCACCACCAGCATGCAAACGCTCGGCTGCATCCGCCCTTGAAACATCCATTTCGTCGGCCCGGGATGCACCGCAAGTAGCAGCCTCTGGCATCCAAGCCAACAGAAATGCCCAAAAAGCCTCCTCCTAGCGTAATAGTCGCAAAACACGAGCACACACACACGCACACGCACACGCACGCACGCACACACACACACACACACACACACACGCGCGCGCGCGCGCACGCAAAAAAGCACGGACTCGCGCACGCACACACACACACACACTCACACGCACGCCTGCACGCTATGAGTACCGTTATGAGTACCGACTGACCATGAGTACAAGTGAGTATAGCTGAGTTGAGTACGGGTGGGCATGTGTACAAGCGCAAAATCAGAATACAAGTTAGTTCATTTCAAGATGATTTTGCGATGATTTTGTGCCATTGATTTTGAGTTGAGCAAGTTGCGTTATGTGCTTGAGTTTGAGTTGAGCAGTGATGTGCTAGTGGAATCTGAGCTTGAGTGAGCAGAGTTGGAAAAGAAAGGAAAGTGATTTTGTTCCAGTGAATTCCTGTGTTTTGCCGACCTGTGCTACTGGGGCTTCCCCCCCGTCACGGTACCATCAGCATGCAAACACTCGGCTGGCTCCGCGATTGAACATCCAGTTCGTTTGCCTGGGACGCACCGCAAGCAGCAGCCTCCGACATCCAAGCCAACTGAAAGGCCCAAAAAGCCTATTCCTAGAGTACAAGTCCTGAAACACACACACACACAGACAGACACACACACACACATACACACACACACACACACACAAACACACACACACACACACACACACACACAATTGCGCACACACGGAAACGCGCGCACACACGCACACACGCACACGCGCGCACACACGCACACACGCGGGCACACACGCACACACGCTCGCACACACACACACACACACACACGCACGCACGCACGCACACACACACACACACACACACGCACGCACGCACACGCACACGCACACGCGCGCGCGCGCGCAAGCAAACAAAACAAACCAAATGGAGCACCAGTTCTAGTTTTGAGTACAGGTTGACCATGAGTACAAATCAGTACAGATAAGTTGTGTACGAGTGGGTACGTGTACAAGCGTAAAGATCAGAATACATCTTAGTACATATAAAGATGATTTTGCGATGATTTTGTGCCATTAATTTTGAGTTGATCTAGTATTGTGCTTGGAGTTGAGCAGTGAAGTGCTATTTGAATCTGAGCTTGAGTGAGTTGAGTGAGAAAAAAAAGGAAAATGATTTTTTTTTCAATCAATTCATTTGTTTTTCGTCGTGTGCTACTGGGGCTTCCGCCGTTGCGGAACCACCACCATGCAAACACTCGGCTGGCTCCGCGCTTGCAACATCCAGTTCGTTTTCCTTGGACGCACCGCAAGCAGCGACCTCCGACATCCAAGCCCACAGAAAGGCCCAAAAAGCCTCTTCCCAGAGTACAATTCCCGAAAGACAACACATTCACATACGCAAGCACGCACGCGCACAAACACACGCACGCATGGACGCGCACGCGCACACACAGAAACAAACAGATATAGTACTAGTAGCATTTATGAGTACAGATTGACCATCAGTACAAGTCAGTACGGATGAGTTGTGTAATAGTGGGTACGTGTACAAGCGTAAAGATCAGAATACATCTTAGTACATATAAAGTTGATTTTGCGACGATTTTGTGCCATTTTGGGTTTCGCTAGTAATGTGCTTCAGTTTGAGTTGAGCAGTGATGTGCTAGTTGAATCTGAGCTTGAGTGAGTAGAATGGGGGAAGATAGGAAAGTGATTTTGTTTCAGTGAATACCTTTGTTTTGCCGACGTGGGCTACTAGGGCTTCAGCCGTTGTGGTACCACCAGCATGCAAACCCTCGGCTGACTCCACACTTGAAACGTCCAGTTCGTTTGCCTGGGACGCACCGCAAGCAGCGGCCTCGGACATCCAATCCAAAAGAAAGGCCTAAAAAGCCTGTTCTAAGAGTACAAGTCCCGAAAGACAACACACGCACACATGCACACACGCACGCACGCACGCGCACATAAACAAACAAACAAACAAACAAACACAAAACACAAACATACACAAAGTCCTTCATAAATGTAAATAATGGGAATAGAAAACATCATTCAATGGAACTGCAGAAGCCTCCATAAAAATATTGACGATTTTCATAAGATGCTGCATGCTAGACAGCCAAGGGTCATGTCTCCAAGAAACACACCTCAATTACAAACAAAAAAATTTCTAAATAGGTACATGGTATTCAAAAGGACGGGGTGTGCTGCACACGCTCTCCGGGTGGTGTGGCCATTGTCGCTAGGAAATGATTCGCATGCCACCCTCTCTCTTTGAACACTGTCTTTGTGCTGCAGCCATCCGCACGATAATATTTATTAGGTTCATAACGGTATGCATTCTCTGCACCTCCCCTGACTTCCAGCTTTTGAGCAGTGATTTCGAGGGCCTTGTAAATTAGCCCCCCAAGCCCTTCAATCTCATAGGATACATCAATGCACATAATTCATTCTGGAGCTCTTGGCACACGGGCCCGTGGTCACCTCAATGCAAAATTCCTAACATCTTCAGGAGCATGCCTATTTAGCAAAAACAGGCCCACATAACAAAAAGTACAGATCACAACATTTACGCACATCTGGACTTGGCTATTGGCTCTGCAGTGCTGTTCCTATCTCTTGCGTGGGACGTTTACGCCAACCTGTGTGGTAGGGACCACTTACCAACCACATTACAACCTAGGCACTTGCTCGAACAGTTCGCCTTCGAATAAAAGGTTCAATGAAGCTCAGCAAACTGGGTTACATTTGCAGAAACATCCAAACAACATGATACATTCGTTACAGGCCTGCAATCTGCCAAAAAGTCCATTCCCGAGGAATCCGGTTGCCCGCGCAACCCAAGTAGGCCCTTGTGGAACAAGAACTGCAGCCGAGCACGGGAGGCCGGGAACAGGGCGTTGGCTTTCCTTCGTCGGTACCCCACGCCGGGTAACAATATCTCCTTTAAACGGGCAAAAGCATTTGGAAAGCGAGTTCGCCGACAGGCAAAAAGGGAGAGTTGGGGCATCTTTCTCACATCCCTAAATTCTTACACCGACACTGAAAACGTCTGGACAGAAACAAAAACTCAAAGGACAACAAACGCACAGTCTTTCCGTGGTTAGTACAACGGGGGACCCACTGGAAGACGAGGCAAGCTCACTAGCACAACACTTCCAACGTGTGTCCAGTTCAGCGCAATACACCAACACTTTCATGAAACACAAAACATCCTGTGAGAAGAGGTCCGTGCGAGATAATAAAAAGTACACCATCTCTTTCAACACCATTTTTTCACTTCATGAGCTGAGAATCGCTCTCAGGTCGTGTAAACCTTCAGCTTCTAACAATGCCAATGTCGTCGGCATAGAGGGGAAGTTTGACCTCTGTGTCCTGTAGTTTAAATCCGCTTATGTTACTATTATGAATGCTGCTCAGCCACCCCGCGTCAATGTATATATTGTAAAGGGGAATAGCAGTCACGATGGTAGTTGATCGGGGAGGTTACCACGATGGTAGTTGATCGGGAGGGGTACAAAAAGCAGTTTTTTCTCGATCAGCTTCCACCATCGGACCAGCCAGTACCCGGATCAAAAATCTAGCAACGAGAAGTGTTCTGCTCCCTGGAAACGTCGAGTGCGTCGTCGATGCGGGGAAGGAAGTACACGTCCTCGCGGGTTATGGTGTTCAAACGGCGGTAGTCGACGCAAAACCGAATGGACCCATTCTTCTTTTTCACAAGAACCACGGGTGACACCCAGGGACTCTTGGAGGGACGAATAATGTCACACTGAAGCATGTCATTCACGTGGTATTCAATGGTGCGTCGCTCTCCAGGTGATACACGATACGTTCGTTGTCGAAGCGGGGCATGCGAGACTGTCGATGGCGTTGCTCACAACAGGCGTGCGGCCAAGCGAACTTTGCCCAGTATCGAAAGACGACGAAAACTGGCTCAGAAGTGTAGTAAGCTGCGCACGTTGGATGGCGTCCAAATTTTGGTCGATTGAGCGGCACAAAATCTGGGGAGATGTTTCTTCACGTATGCATGGCGTATGGTCAGCCCGTTGAGTTGGAGGTGGGGCGCATCATCAAGAAGCTCCGTAACAAGACGAAGATCTGCCAGCTCTACAAAGCCGAGTGTTTCTCCCTGTAAAAGGGCGCACGAAGTCGTCGACTGGTTCACAGTTATCATTGAACTCACGACATTGCGAATTGTCAAAAGGGCGAGGGGTAGCCGAAGACATCTGCGGTGGAAGAACTTGTCGGATGCCGTAAAAAGCACTGTGGCCTCATGAATAGATGTGCTGCAAAGAGGAACAAGAACGGAAGAACGGAGTTGGACGACAGTGTCTTCGGCGATGACCACCTTGGCGCTTGGAGCAAAGCAAGAATATTCCAAGAGAGGCGAAAACTCGACTTCGGCAGGTGCACACCGTATGACGGCATGATGGCGCGACAGAGAGTCCCAACCCAAGAAAACATCGGCGCAAGATGGCAATACGACAAGTTCAACGATGTACAGAATATTCTGGATAACGACACGGGCCGTGTAGGCTGCTATGGGCTTAATCTGTTGTGCACTAGCGGTGTGCCAGGATAGTCGGGAACGGGGCGTCAGTACTTTTCGAATTGAACGCCATAGGTCGGCGTGAATGACATAAACAGCAGCTCCAGTATCGATTAGGGCAGTAGTAGGGACACCTTCAACAAACACATCAATAACATTTTCGGGCGGGACGTGAGGACTTTTTGCTTTCGAGGGCGATGCAGCTCTTGCCTTGGGAACTGCGGCTGTTAGTTTTCCTCCCCATTGCTGGCAAAGCGGCGCCACATAGGCGACAGCGAGTGACGACTGGGAGAAGGCCAGCGGCTGTTGGTGGACGTAGTAGAGCGGTCAGGCGGCACCGACGTCATCGGCGGATCCGAGGCGACTGGGTACATTGGCTGCGGAAATTTATACGGCTGGGCGTAAGCGGGGTCGTAGTACGGAGCCTGTTGGAAGGTGTTCGGGGGCGGCATGCGATAGCGGCAGTAGCGAGCTACATGTCCGCAATTCCGCAGACAATGCATATAGGGCGATTGTCCTGCGTACGGACGTGCGCGTGGGAGGACTACCCATAGCCGTTGGAAGACGACTTGCCGGCACGACATTCGGGATCAGATTGGTCTGCAATGGACGTAGTTGCACCCCAGGATGGGCTGGTGAAGCAGGTGGGTGCATCACTCGAGGGTGTAACGAAGGAGCAGGCTCCAGAGGTGACCTCCCTGCAGCTATGGCGTTGGCTATGAGTGCTGCGACCGGCGCCTGGTACTAGGCAGTTGGTAGTGCCCCAGCGACCTTTTCTTGTATCACGTACCTCAGTGCAGGAGCTAGAGGTGGCGACGACTCCGCGGTGTACGGAAGGAGAGACACCTGGCGAGCCACCTCTTCCCGAATAAAATCTTTTATCCGGGTGAACAGCGTTGGGTCGTGTGTATAGGTCGCAGCCAAACTCGACAGGGGCTCGGCCTGAGCGCAAGCTTGCCGAGTTAGGCGGATTGTGGAGTTAGGCCGAGTTAGGCAAGCTTGCCGATTTTCACGTATCGGCATGGAGGTGGTTTGTATTCGCAGCGGTTGTTGTGGTATTGTCATGAACTGCACCGTTATGTCCAGAGTCATTTCCCGTTTTGGTGGAGAGAACTTATACGGTCTAAGCTAGCCCCCTCGTTCACAGAATCGTTGTTGGCATCGGCCATGGCTTGTATAAGCTACCGTTGCCAGCGTGAGAGCGCCTATACGGCACCGCTTCCTGGCTCCGACTTTGTTACTCAATATTTAGTTCACGTAAAAATTAAAGGGAAACAAGAAAGCGAAACGCCGGCTTTATGTTTTTCTAAAAACGCAAACGCTTTGTTTCTCATCGAAAAAAAGCTAAGAGTGCTATGAAACGTGTTACATTCAACCAAAACCATTTTATTGATGACTTTGTGTCCCTTTAGGATTAAACTGGTTGCTCAGCTCAAGCAAGCTGTTATTGCAGATGTGCAATGTCTGTGCGACACGTCTTTCGATAACAAAGTGTAAATAGTGGGGTATCATCTCCTGTGGCACCCAAGCACCGTAGAGGGGTTCACCTGCAGTTTCCTCCTGCAGTGTTCTTTAATATACATGTACATTATCATTTGGCCGCGCTGCATCAAGGATAGTAAATATTGATGATGTTAGTTTCCCGAAGTGCGGTGCCAATCAATAACCCAATCGCCCGGGCTCCGGTTGGTTTGGCAGCAGGCTCGCAGGGCGCTGGTGTTGAAGTTCTGGGAGATATCTGTCGAATTGATGAACTCGAGGTGTGTTTGGATTTGAAAAGGGAAACAAAGAATTTATATGCAACTATTTACAATAAAGTAACTAGGTACAAGAGTAATGAAAAGGGAAAAACTTTGATCTTCAGCTAGACGCTAACTCCAAGTGCGTACAAGTCACTCGAGCTTTCCAACTCAGTCTAACTCTCCTTTCCTGGGAGCGTCCACAAACCGCACGAGAAACGATGGCCGGGACTCTGTTCCTGCCACAGGACCCTTGTAGTTGCCCGGTACACAGCTGTACCCTAAACCTCTGACGCGATACTAAAGTCTACCTCTCGCTTGGGCGGCTTACAAATCCAAACATAGCTTTAGCGGCAGAGACTCCTTGTCTCGCCGGGAACCCTCCCAGCTGAGAGCTCACAAAAGAACGATTTCTAACGGCCAAGTTCGGCCTTATAACACCTCGGTATTACTCTCTCTCGGGAACGACCCTCTAGCTTCCGTACACGCGTAAGGGCGGGCCCAAATTCACGCAGACAGATGTCACTCCGCCATCTTCGGAATATTTTATAAGGCGCCACCTTCTTTGGGTGAAAATCCAGCCCGCGGGCGAGAAAGCACGCGGCGGCGGCGACGGGTGGGGGGGAAAAGGGGCGGCTACATGCCATGCCGACGACAGCGCCTAACACTGGTGTCTTGCCGCACCGCGCCACGCCGCGCGGTCAGACGACGATCACCACCCCTACATTGTCAGCTATGTCAACAATTCTGGGAACTTCCGAGACCATTGGCATTCCTAAATGGGGATTATCCGCACGGCATTCCTCCGTCCAGACAAGCCACCTCCCGAAGGCACTGTGGCCACCTGGCGGCGGCCACAGCGTAGTGTTGGCTGTGCCATGCCTCTACACCGAGCGCCGGGGATCTTTCCTGTCACACGCGTGGCCTGGGCGCCTGGCCACTGACCCAATAAGTGGGCTCTTTACAAGGATACAGTAGCCTGATTTCATCTTCCCCACAATAAGAATCACCGCTTTGAACGGTTATGTGACTTTGTGCAGTTGTCACTGCATAAACGGTGCTTGTGATAACCAGTAGAGCCGTTTGGGCAGTAGTTAGGGCAACGGGAGGGTAAAATTCTCACAGTGCCTTTTTCATTCACATGTGACTCGCAGGATGTCATCGAGGAAATGAAGCTACACCCTGGCAAAAGAGGTTCGCCATATAGCTTTCTCGGATTGTATGGTGTACAACTTCAAGACTGTGGCAACACCGCAATCCAGATTAGGTAAGTGAACTTCCTTTCGTTCCGCATTTTTTAGGGATTTTTGTTCACCCTTTCAAAAGCTGTAAGGAACGTAGGAGTTACTTTAACAGTTAGGTTTTTGATGACATAGTTGGAATGTTAGGACATCAAAATTAGTTGCGTTTTCAGAAAGTGTCGAGGTGGTTGAGGCCTTGCTGAAAACACATTCGGGAATACGTTTTCATTCCTCACCAGCAAGGCTCAAGAGAAGCATGCAAATGTACCGTCTGTTTTTTTAAGTTTTTTTGCATAAAACTATATCTTCAGACACAATTTCTTGTCGTGCAGGTCAATTGCAGAAACTTCACACTGTTACGCCTGAGCAGTGACACTTATCCCGTAGATTTCACTCGACCCTTCCTGTTTCAACTGTGAACTATCGAAAAGACGTGAGAAGAGTGGAAACTTCCCGGACGTAGTGGGTGCAGTGGTTTCGTTGGCGTCATGTTAACCATTCAGGATATGTTCTAGGAGGCTTGTCGGAAAGTTTAACGCAATTTTGTAGCTTTAAATGATTTAACTTTAAACCCTTTACTCATCATCACGGTGGCGATTGTGTCCTCCTCTGTAGGAGGGAGTCGGAGCAATTGCGAACTCAGAGTCTACTTTCCTGGTGTAAGAAATACGAAAGTGCCCTCCCGACACAATTTCTCCTATCATGAAACATAGAACGAGGTTTTTTATCTTATTTCTTCAGCCATATCTCCCTACTGGAATGCTAGAATTCCAAAAATCTTTATTGGTATGGGTAATCAAAAAAAATTAACCGACCCCTCGAGGAATTATTTGCAGCACCTTCTAAAGCGAAGCTCCCGATGTCTCGCAAACGGCGTACGTGATGCGGGAAACCCACTGTGGGAAAGCCAAATTTGTCTGTCAGTGATGGGCATTGGGATAAAGCGAAACGAGAAACGCGTCCTGTGGGGTATCAAACATGGGACCCTCGTGCTATGAAGCCTACGTTTATCCAATAGCCCCATCGGGACATATCGAAGCAGTTTGGTTTTGGATAGGGGTTGTGAGACCTCCAAAATGAGACAGAAAAGCCGCGCACCCTCTGCCTAACGACGACGATAATTGAAAGCGAAGCTTCCGGTTAAATTTCGCCTGTCCATCTTCTTTGCGAACTATGAAGACAAAATAATGAGGTTCTTTTGTTGCTCGAGCCGAGAGGACGATCTCGACTCGCTCCGATGACCGACGTCCGATGCTTGAAGCAGGTGAGGGATGAGGACTGCATTTCATGCTTGATATTATGTTTATTTACGCTATTTACATTACTCCAAGTATTGACATCAGGACAGAATGACGGTTACATTGTCACTCTGCCCGCAGCAGCAGCCTGTTCGGCAACGATCTATACTGAACTAGATCCCTCTCGACCGACCCCGGACAAAATCGAACACTCCGGTTTTTATCCCTGAAACCACGCCTCCAAAGTGGGCGTACAAAAAAGCCCCTTTCAAAGTAATTAATAGGAGCCATTGATTGGCCACAACAACCAGCCAATCCCACACACGTCCCCACGTGCGGTGACGTGACCCAACACTCGCTCTCATGCACTCATAGTATTTTTCCCGGTACGTTAGTGCAACCGACAAGCAAATACAAGACATCTGCCACCTCAACTCACTGACCACGCGAAGTGGTCAAACCATTACGTTAATCGGGTGGCGCCTGCTGAAAAGCCAAATCCGACCGCTTAGAGCGTCTTCGAGCGGCTAACATCTTACGCACTTGTCCGCGCGGGCTCGCCGGCACAATGAGGGAGTCGTGGCTAATCCCCTCCTAGACTAAGGGACGCCGCTGCCCGCCGTCTCACCCACAGGAACAGCCGCTGCAAGCCCAGGCGACCATCTTCGAGGCGACTGATTCATCAACGCACAGCGCCGGCGCAGGCTTCGCAAATCCTCGAACACTACGCCGCGCGCCTTTTCCACACTAAGAGACGGTACCCTTTCGCTTCCCGTTAGCTCGTCACCGAACGACCGCATACCAACTGGGGTGGCCAGGCTAAGCATCCCCGCCTTTTGCACACAAGGAGGAAGGAGCACAAAGCATGCGCTCTGCGGCCCCTAACCTCGCGTCCCAGCGGCTGCATGAAAGAAACGCAGCATGACAGCTACATGCGGAGGCGATGCCGATACATGAGCCACCGGCGGCTTCAATTAGTTAAATCATGAGCCCTAACTTAACACTTCATTCTACCAAATCAAACGGCAAAGCGTCAAAGACAAAAACGACAACCACAAAATTCTATAAGAAAAGGTTTCGCATTTAGTCATTGACATCGTTAGACGAACAGATGCAACATATATTTTCGTGGTGGTTAAACAGAAGATGCCGACAATGGTTGATGATGAAGCGCTTTATTTTACAAGAGGAGATGACATATTTTACATATATAGAAAGAAGCCATATCAGAGCGTCCGCGCAGGCTTGCCGCCTCACACACACAACGTCTTCGTCGCTTATAATCGGGCCCTCTTCTTCTCGTGACAATATTATAAAGTTAGCCTCGCTTGAATGACTGGGTAAGAGTTCAAGTGCATAAGAACTCGAGCCGGGCCTGCGCAAATTCTCCATAGATATTGCTCAAGCCACGTAACTAAAAAGATCGCATTCCTTTTGAGTAAATCACGTGCTTTTCCTTTCAACTAAAATTGATTGGTCGTGTAATAGAGGTATGATAACGTAGATGTAAAAACACCCCGTATCTCTGCTGAGCTGAGGTTGTCGTGTTACTGCGGCTTTACATGTGAAGTGCCGTGGTTTCGACCAAGCAGAACTTTCTTTCAGTAGCGTTAGCAGCGGAACGGCTAGCAGTGCTTTCATCCTCCTATAACAAACTACTAAAGGCACAGAAATGTCCGAAGTATGCGAGCACTGCTGGTTAACTTGGTTTTTTTATTGACTTGTATTTCTGTATACTGCTCTGTGTTTTCTCGCGATACGTTTGTTGGTGTCTTGTTTGTTTTTTTCACTGTTTTGGAAAATGAGTATACATTTGTGGTGTTTGCCAAAGCGATAAATTAGGCATTTCCGTTCTTTATGATGCTGTTTTTGTGTTTGCAAGGCAAGTACGCCTGTCTTTCGCATTGCGAAAACGATTATTTGTTTCTCGCATTATACGCACCAATGCACTACACCTGTACAGTGTTGCTCCTTTTTTCTCGTAGGCCTTCTCGTATGCTTCACTTGTATGTATCTCGCGTATGGTTCTTTTTTTGCATTTTCTGAAACTATATTTTGTTCAGGCATTACAAGTTTCGTTTCATCACACATGTACTGTGATGATTCTTCTTCTAGTAGACCTGTTTATTTCGCGCGTATGAACCGGAATATTTTTATGAAAGTGTGACGGCTGCTGCCATGTGTTTGGGGAGGGGGGAGGGAGCCTGCGGCCTTGTCAAGCTGGCATTACGCCAGCATTTTCTGGAGGTCTCCTGCATCATGTATCCTTGATGCCAAATAAAGTCATTATTATTATTAATATTATTATTATTATTATATGTTGAAATTGCTTACAGTAAGTACTCGGGCACTAGTTTGAGCGAAATTCTAAATTCACAGCCAAGTAAATACACTGTTGTTGCCAGTTAATTGTTCCACATAATTGGTGTTGCAGAATAGTACCAGCCCAGTAAAGATCGATCAGAATTCAAGAGGCGATATTGTCACGAAGCAGAAGACGTCGCAGTTGTTTTGAAGGAAAACACGTTTTATGGATCGAACTTGTACTCTTCTCACAACTCAAAGAATACATAGGCGGCCAAGCAGCAGTCAACAGAAGGTCAGGCGCAAGCGAATGTCGGCGAATCGAATACCACTGCGTGTGCGCTGCAGGCTTTTCTTTCGGCGCGAGAGCTTCTCGAACCGTCGATTGACATCCAGAACATTGTAGATGAACAAAGATTATTCTAGGCTAGTGACGTTAGGGAGGAACGCTCTCCTTATCAGAATGAGGTAAACCGTCCGGCATGAAACTAATTAATGGAAGACGGGCTTCGCTTGGAACACAGAACAGAGCCGGGCGCGGCCGGGCAGTAAAAACTAAACATAAACAAATAAACTCAATACATGATTCGCGAGATTACTCACCCTCTAAGAGTGCATCGACCCGATGCTAAGACAAAACGACAGTCCGAACAAACAACAAAAAATCCGTCATCTTGCCCACTAAGGCTTGAGGAGAACCACGTGGACGACGTCGCCTCGCATACGTCGTCGTGATGTGAAATTACCATCGGTGATCACTTTGCAGGTAAGTTGGCCAACACGTCGTAGAATCTGGTAGGGTCTTAAATAGCGTCGGAGAAGCTTCTCGCTGTGTCCGCGTCATCGGAAGGGAGTCGAAACCTACACAGGATCCTCTGCGTTATACTCGCGCATCGTGGTATGTCACAAACTCGAGCGTACGACGTCTAAAAATACCTTATAAATTTTTCATTTCATTTGTACATGGCCTAATTCTTCTTGCAGTAGTTCGATTTATTCAGTTCGGTTCCATTAGCCCAGAGACAATATGGAGCTTTCTCGAACGAAGAGGCGGTCACACGATCTCACGCCGGCTGGCCGGCCAGAAAACAACACAAATAAAACCTCCGCCGCTCCGGTTTCGTCGAAGCTTCCAGTACTTTCGAGGAGGTGCGCGTGGCCTTGCCAGTGCTAAAGAGCGTCGATCATTCTAGAATGGAGAAGAGGGAAGTTATTTCGCTGACGGCGGCGGGTGCGTTGTGTGTGTGCTCTCCCTCTCCACGCCGGCACGGTTATAAAAGGAGGAGCCGCGCCTGAGCAAGCCAGCTACGTTTGGACGTCGTGATTGACAACGGCACCTGCGAGTTTGTACATCACACCATCGGCGACCCGCGCCCTGGAGGACTCCAACGTACTCCCGGGCCTCGAATAACCGTGATCGTCTCGGACGGCCTGGCCTACAGCGAAGCCACGCTTCCCAGGTAGCCGTATCGCCTCCGACAGCGGTGCATCGTCCGGCCCGGTCGGTGAATATGCTGGGACTCTCTCTCATATGTATCGAACTGTTCGTTTCTTTTTAGTTAACTGCTCCGATTCGTAATATTCATTTGTTAACGCTCCTGTCTGCATCATTTTGTCAAATTTTGAACTGTTTCTTGTATTTTAATTCCATCTAAGTTGCCTGTCATTATCGATCTGTTACCTCGTGCTTGTGTTTGTAACTTGCCTGTCTAAATATAAGTCTTTGTGCTGTTTTTTTTCGTTCAGGGCTCTTGCTCATTCTTGCCGCTCTGGTCGGCGAAAGCCGCACAGAAAGAGCCTGGAACTTTTTTGGCATAGGTTGCTACTATCTTTATAAGTTGGTGCTCTCGTTAACATGTCGGTGTAGACATACCTAGCTAGAGGCTAGAGTATTGTGGCTAGATTGCGATACATTTGCAATCATGGATTTAGAGAAAATTGTAGCATTGGGCTGCAAGCTAGGCCTCTCACGGGCCGAACTGCGTAAGTGGGTAGCTCAGAAAGAAAAAGAAGAAAACGAGAAAGTTAAGAGAGTAATACAGGCAGCACGAACAGAATCTGAGAGGAAAAAAGAGAAAGAATTTTAGAGACAACTTCGGTTGGAGCGAAAGGAGAACGCAAGCAAGGAGGAGCTAGAGAGAACAGGAGCACATGCGGATGCTCAACGTTTGAAGCTCGACTGCTCATCAGCAGATCGGAGCATGAGAGGAGAGAATAGGCGCCTGTGTCTCAGTACCAACCTTGAAAAGGTTAAGGTAAATTTCGGAAACGTGGTAGCGTACCGAAGTAGGACTAGCCAAAACCCCCGCTGAAATGTTACTCTTGTAACAAGTTTGGGCATATTGCCAAGTACTGCTGGAGCAACTTTAAGAGAAATAGTGTTTCCAGGTGTTTTAAGTGCGGGCGGGCTGGACATAAGGCTGCGATATGCACGAGCAGCAACAATGAAAGGCGCCAGGATTTGCGCGAATGCGCACCTCCCAGGGCATCCAGACAGTACGATGTTACTGATGGTTCTGAGGAGCGTAAAAGGGGCACGAAAATTCACGTCTTGGGTGCCATTACGGCAGTCGGGTCGCAGACAGTGCCGGTGGCTGAGGGAAAATTGTCAGGCAAAACCATTACCGTTTTGCGCTCCACCGGCACCAGCACAGTTATTGTGCGAACGGACTTAGTCCGAGACCAGGAGTTCACTGGGGAAACAAACCCACTGTACTTTATGGATGGCTCAATGCGAGAGTTGCCGGTAGCTCAGATCGAGGTGGAGACTCCCTACTACACGGGAAGCGTAACCGCCCTTTGCATGGAGAGGTCCATGTATGACCTCATCCTCGGCAACATCGACGGAGTCAGGGATCCCGACGACCCGATAACTTTAACTGCCCCAGAAGAACCGCCACCCGTGGCGGTGGAAGAGCCACTTATTGAGGAGCCACACCCCGATGAGTCGGCTGGAGAGGCAGCTGTGGCTGCCGTGTCTCAAGACATGAATAGGAGCACAGAGATTGTGCGAAATGAGTTCCATCAAAAAGATGAACTCAATGATGAAAATTCGAGAGATGAGAATAGTGGCCAAAGTACTACCCGTGAGAAGGCAAAAGAATGCCAGGATAGCTCCGGAGGGGAAGAGGCGGATTCATCCGCGATCCGCAAGGAGGAAATACCTGAAGAATTGTGCGACAGCGCACCACTGCAGACCTGGAAGGACGATGATCCTACAGGGGATGCGGAGCTTGAGGATGGAGATAACATCCCGGTTGTGGATGCCATCACGACGTCGGGGCCGAACACTTTAGACGAAGGGGTACCCGATATGGCGGGGAAAGTGCCCGAGGGAACCGTCGTCTTTCCAAAACACACGGATGGAAGCACACTTATTGTGCAGGAAGACCCAGTTCGAGAAAGCGAACTCTCTGGGCAGACTAGCGCCGCGTGCGTAACTCAAAGCTCGAGAAGCGAAGAGACGGACTCTCAGGTCAAGTTTAAAACCCCCGTGCGAAGCGGAGCCGCACTCCGCGGAGGGAACGCGCCGTACATAAGCGTCGGCGACGATCCTGTGACTTCAGCGATGGGAGAGAAACCACCCGCTGTTTCGAAAGAACTCCAATTCGATGCCTCGGATCGAGGCGAAGCCGTGCTCGTCGTAACGCGAGCACCCGCGAAAGCGAAGCCGGCACATTTCCGGCGATTAGAGACTGCGGTCCTTACGACGGAGCCTTCTCGGAGGAGGAGAAGGAAGTCCGAAGGGCACGAAAAGAACAAGCCATTGAAAACCTGGCTTACAAAACTAGACAAGCAAATGAGCTACCAGAACAAGGAGTGCAGGTTTCGGCTCAAGAGTAAGAGAAAACATCTCCACAGGCATTTGTCCCGACGGGCAGGTGGGAAGTGCCAAGCCATTACTAGCCAATCGGACGTTCGCCAGACGAAGGTCCAGACACGGAAGCATTTTCGCAGGCCCGGTATCACGGCGGAAACGAAAGGGTTTGTCGCTTCGCGCGACATTTGGAAAAGAACTTTTCCGAAGAGAATTCCGCAGGCGGAGTTACGCAAGCACCCGATAGACACGGGATGAACAGGAAGAATTCAAATTTAGGTATGCACGTGGGATATGAGTGGAATTGTGTAAAACAGAGTTGTATTTTCACGTCGAGTACTGTATACTCGAACGTTGTATTCAACGTTTCTCTGTCGTACTCTACGCGAACGTTGTACTTATTTTGTCACTCTGGCTGTACAGTGTCACGCACTAGTTGGTTCTTGCGTGAACTCTCGTATTACCTATTGTACAGTACATTTGCCGTGTATTATTGTCGTTATTAGTGGTGACATTCCTTAACTTTGCGGTTGCATGTTATCGTTTGCAAACAGCATATTAGTTATGGTTTTTATGAGTTTCACTGTACCAGTGCATTGTATGTATTTCTGAGCACTGACGCACACTCATTGTATTTGAGCCTGCGGGACCTTCGCACTAGAGTGCACGGTGTATTTTTATGAGTTTCGCACTTGTCATGACTACTGGCCAGACATTTATTATGGGCACTGGCTTAATTCGAATTCTAGAACTGCATTGTTCTTAAACTTATGAGTTGTCCATAGGATGTTTATTTGTCGAGAAATCAGCGCCCAACCGCTGTTCTGTACGCGAACTTTGTACCTGCCATTATTCTTATGAAACACATTGGGCTGTACTCGATTTTGTGTTAGTAGGCACAGCCTCTTTTGTTCACTAAGTGTGAACGACGCCTACGCACGACTTTGGGAGTTTTGGGAATATTATTGCATAATATTCTGAAACTGGGGGGCTGTGTCACAAACTCAAGCGTACGGCGTCTAAAAGTACCTTATAAATTTTTCATTTCATTTGTACATCGCCTAATTCTTCTTGCAGTAGTTCGATTCATTCAGTTCGGTTCCATTAGCCCAGAGACAATATGGAGCTTTCTCGAACGAAGAGGCGGTCACACGATCTCACGCCGGCTGGCCGGCCAGAAAACAACAAAAATAAAACCTCCGCCGCTCCGGTTTCGTCGAAGCTTCCAGTACTTTCGAGGAGGTGCGCGTGGCGTTGCCAGTGCTAAAGAGCGTCGATCATTCTAGAATGAAGGAGAGGGAAGTTATTTCGCTGACGGCGGCGGGTGCGTTGTGTGTGTGCTCTCCCTCTCCACGCCGGCACGGTTATAAAAGGAGGAGCCGCGCCTGAGCAAGCCAGCTACGTTTGGACGTCGTGATTGACCACGGCACCTGCCAGTTTGTACATCACACCATCGGCGACCCGCGTCCTGGAGGACTCCAACGTACTCCCGGGCCTCGAATAACCGTGATCGTCTCGGACGGCCTGGCCTACAGCGAAACCACGCTTCCCAGGTAGCCGTATCGCCTCCGACAGCGGTGAATCGTCCGGCCCGGTCAGTGAATATGCTGGGACCCTGTCTCTCATATGCATCGAACTGTTCGTTTCTTTTTAGTTAACTGCTCCGATTCGTAATATTCATTTGTTAACGCTCCTGTCTGCATCATTTTGTCTAATTTTGAACTTTTTCTTGTATTTGAATTCCATCTAAGTTGTCTGTCATTATCGATCTGTTACCTCGTGCTTGTGTTTGTAACTTGCCTGTCTAAATATAAGTCTTTGTGCTGTTTTTTTTTCGTTCAGGGCTCTTGCTCATTTTTGCCGCTCTGGTCGGTGAAAGCCGCACATCAGACGGCCACCCCCCTTTGTCACCTGTGCCCTGTGGATTCGGTGGGGTTTGTTGGCTATCTTGAGTAGACTCCCCATATCTTCTGACAGAGCACCCTAATTTAAGGAAGCGGGTGACAGGGTAGGAGATTGTAACGTCCCGCATACCTGCTGCTGTTCCGTTGTACGAACTCGAGAAAGCTAGCGGGCCTTCTCTGCAGGCTGAAAGTATTCTTGAACGCCAGCGTTTGAGGTCGTCATATTCGACGTGCGCAAGCATGGCATCAAGCATCGTGGTCAGCCGTCATCTGTAGGCAAGCTCGAACGGTGTGATCTGCGTAGTTTCCTCGATCGCTGTTTTGCACGCGAACGTGAAATACAGGAGCACTTGATCCCAAGTCTTATGTTCAACGTCGACGTACATTGACAGCATATCCATGGTCGTCTTGTTCAGACATTACCTTATTTCGTTCGTTTCGGGGTGGCACGCCGTCGTTCTTCGGTGATCCGTGTTGCTGTAGCGTAATATTCCTTGCATCAGGTCCGCAGTAAAGGCCATTCCGCTGTCTGTGATTAGGACTTCAGGAGCTCCATGTCGCTGCACAACTTGGTTTATGAAGAACTTCGCGACTTCTTGTGCAGTCCGTCTAGGAAGAGTGCCGGTCTCTGCGCGAGTCATGCAGTCTATTGCTACGACAATTAACTTGTTCTCTGATCGTGACGTAGGGAACGCGCCCAAAAAACCCATTTCAATCTGTTGGTAGGGCCTCGATGGGACGGCGATCGGCCGCAGAAGTCCGGCTGGTCTCATCGGCGGTGTTTTTAGTCGCTGGCTGTCATGGCAGCTACGGACGTTTTGGGACAAATCGTTTGTCAGGCGGGGCAGTAGTACTTCGCCTTGATTTTTTTTATAGTGCGTGCTGCGCCGAGCTTTGCGGAAGACGGGTGGTCGTGACACTCTTACAAAATTTCGTCGCGAAGGTCTGCGGGCATGACAAGAAGAGTTGTTCTCGTTCCAGGGTTTACATTTTTCTTCACGAGGACGGAGTTTTTGAGGATGAATGCAGGTAAGTTGCGTTTAAAGGCTCATGACACACTGACGTTGCGTCCTTCGAGATAGTCAATCATGCCCTCATTCCCACAGCCGTTTTTCACCCCGTCACGTCACCGTCCCGTCACCGTCTTCCGTCATGGGCGCCGTTTTTCGACCGATTTCTCGCCGAAAACGGTGCAACGGTGATGAGAGGCTGAGCTCTACGTTTCCGTCATGTCAACGTGACGGGACCATGCCCCGAGCTAAACCAGCTAATCAGAAAACAAATTTTTACGGCTACATTTTGCGAAAACTGAGCACAAACTATTTTCTTTATTTTCAGATTAAAAAAATTCCCCGCATTTCCCCGAAGGGAAGAATGGGAAAGTGCGAATGCACGAGTTGAATTTGCGCGGTTCGGTAATGTTCGCGAAAGAGAGATCACACACACACACAACTATGTACAAAGAAAGAAAGATGCATTTATTCACAGACACCTATTTGTGTTGTCGTTGTACTTGATTGCTTTGAAATCTCAGCTTTGAAATTTCGTGGCAGTACTCCTTTAAGTGGGTGCATTAGCCCTTCTCACGCCCGATTCCTGGCCAATCCCCCACGTGGGTATGTGCCATGTCAGCAGGAACAACAACAAGAATGAGCGATGGGGACGCGGCCAGGCAGCGCACGCCCATCTCCCCCCGTTGCTAGGGAAGACGAGGAGCGCGCGCACCCGCAGCTGTTGCTATGCGGACTACGGCGGCGGACGATTCAGGCTCGCTTAAGAAGTACATTCGCACTTAAAACGCTCAATTCTAGGCTAAACGGATCCCTTGGTAGACGACCCTCTAATCTGACGGAAAGCTCCCGTGTAGATTCAGTCTGAACACTTCTTCGTTCCGTCAACGTCGCGTTTTGTTGACGTGACGGTTCCGTGACGGAGAAGGGGACGGCTGTGTGAATGAGGGCTAACTCGGCGTTGGCATGGTGCTGGCCGGCTAGGGTCGCTTCCCCTCACGACTCCGAAGAATGCGCCGTCTTTGTCGGAATCTCGTGGTGGTCTGCCGGGGGGTGGGGGGGGGGCATGATAGGCAGTCGGCGTCTGACGAATTTATAGACTATTGTAACTTCGAATTCTTGCAGGCCCCAGCTCTACGTACCGGGCGGCCTAAAGGGTGCTTCAAATATGGCGAGCCAACACAGCGCATGGTGGTCGGTCACATAGTTCGTCTTCCACGCACGTATGAGCGACATTGTAAAACCGCCCTTATAATAGCCAGGCACTCCCTCTGAGAGGCTGAGTAGTTTTTGTTCTTGCTTTGTGAGACTACGGCTCGAATGGGTGATTACGTTTTCGCAACTTCTTAGCTTTTGGGCGAGGACGGCCCCCACGCCTATATCACTGTCGTCCTCATGCATTTCGGTTTCGGAGTTTTTATCGAAATCAGCGAGCACATGTGGTCTTTGCAGGCATTGTTGCACATCACAGAATGCTTCCTCTTGGGCGGTCTCCCAGGTGAAAGCGGTGCTATCTTTAGTCGAGCGCGTGAGTGGCTCTGCACTGCGTGTGACGTTTTTGATAAGCCGCTGGTGATATGCGCATGGTCCGAGAAATCTTCGCACACACTTTTTGTCTTTCGGTTTTGGGAAGTTCGGTATGGCAGATGTTTTCGCCGGCTCAGGCAGGACTCCTGCGGCTTTGAAGACGTGTCCCAAAAACTTGAGTTCCTCGTAGGCGAAGCGGCACTTTTCGGGTTTCAGCGTTAACCCTGACGAGCGAATAACCTCGAGTACAGACTCCAACCTTGCAAGGTGTTCGTCGAAAGCCCTGGAAAATACCACAACGTCGTCGATGTATACGAGGCAGGTGTGCCACTTCAGGCTAGCTAGCACAGTATCCATGACTCTTTGAAACGCTGCTGGTGCCGTGCACAGGCCAAACTACATCTTCTTGAACTCGTATAGGCCGTCCGGGGTAAGCACTCGCTGAAGAAACGAAGCAAATTTAATAATTTGTCTCTGTTTGCTTGCGGCAGAACCAGTTTCATGTCGAAAGGATGCAGAAGTTTAGAAGCATCTGCGCGTGCGTGTTCAAAGTTGGCGACCACGATCACTTTTACTTATTTCTTGCGTCTCTCAGAGGGACGCAATTGCAGCGCCCCTGATATGTTGGTACTCCTCGATGAAATTAGTAAAGAAAACGTGGCATTTGCATTCCATAAAGCGCGCAATTCCACTTGCGATGGAGACACCGCGGTCGAGAAGCAAACGTTTGGTCACTGTACACGATAGCGTCGATGTCAGGCGCAGCATCCTCACCGCAGACGGTGATCAAGCTCGCGCGGGGTGGCAGGGTGACGTGATCGTCGGCGATCCTTACAGCAGCACGATGGTATTGTCCTTGTCTGCAGATAGATTATAGCACCGTTGTTTGTCAGAAATTTCATTCCAAGAATTAGATCGCGGAAGCAGTAGGTAAAATAACGAACGCAGCCGGGTACGTGCTGCCGTCTTAGTGACGCGCGATGTGCACGTTCCACTTGGCGTTACGAGATGCACTCCTGCTGTGCGTATGTGCGGACAGTCCCACCTTGTCGCAACTTTCTTCAGCTGAGACGCCAATGACCCTCTGACTGCTGAGTAGTCGCCTCCCGCGTCGATGAGGGCGACTACGTCAATGCCGTCGATGGACAAATGGACGTCGGACTACGCGTTCCTCGAGTTTCGGTTGCGTGGAGGCGTCGTATCTCGGATTGTGCAAGCTGGCGTTCGGGCACCATGCGTCGTCATTGCCCTCATCTCCTCAGCGGAAGGCTGTGTCCTTCCGGGTGTGCGTCGCGTCGTGTCGTGTTCGGGAGTCACGGCCTGGTTGGATCGGGTTGTCGAGATGAGGGCATGTCGAGAATTATGGTCTCGCCGAGTTGTTGCGTCCTTGGAATGTTTTCATTTTTCCGCTGTCGTGCACATTTACCTCCAGACGTTGCTGCTTTTAGTTTCCCCTACACTGCCGTGGGAAACTCCCACGCGTGAAGTCTGCGTTGCTTTGACGGCTTGGCGATCGGTATGGGTCAGGTGAGGGCGAACGGTTGAAGAGCGCTTGACCTGGGTTGGAAATGGAGAGGTAATCTTCTGTTTCATTTGGGCGCTGGCCGGGCCTGGGGCGTTGTTTGTCGATGGAAAACACTCGAAAATCAAGGATCTTGTAGGGGCAGCGACAGTAGGTGGTCGGCCTCTCCGCAGTCGAAGAAGAGCGGATAATTATCTGGCGTTCACCACATGGCGTTCTTCCTTAGGGCCGGGGTTCACCGCAGGTGGTCGGGCCGGCAACAGTGGAGGACGGTATGGAGCATCGGTACGATATGATGCAGGTGGGCGAGGTCGACGGAGAGCAGCCGGGTAGGCCATGGTTTGCGGCTCGCGAGGTACGTCTGTACTTCTGGCGTTGTTGAAGTTCCCAGCGCTTGCTGCACTTCTTCCCTAATGACGTCGGTGAGGGAAGCGACTTGGAGATGCGGTTTAGGTCTCCGCTGCTCCTCCCTCACTTCTGCGTGGATTTTCTCGCGTATTCTGTCTGCCGAAATCCGCTTGCTGTCGATCTAGTTCGTATTAGGGCCTTCTCAATTGTGCTGGCTTCGTTAACTAATTCACCGATGTTTTTCTGATTTTATTGCGCCATGAAAGGGTCAACACGCCTGAAAAACCTCCACCTCTTCGGCAAACACAACAACGCTTTCGTTAGGGTGTTGTGTCCGCGTTTGCAGCAATACCTCGGCCCCCTCGTTTCGCACAACCATGGTGAACGTCGTAAAGAACTGCTTTCTGAAATCCTTCCAAAACTCTAGGGATCTTTGAACGTTTTCGAACCAGATACTTTGTGAGACCTTAAAATGGAAGAACACCTGCCTCAGTGTCTCCGCGTCGTCCCATCGGTTAAACAGCGTGGCCCGTACTACTTGATCCAACCTATCTTCGGGATCTTGCGAAGCTGACTCATTGAAAAATGGGTGCTCCCTGGGTTTTGGAGAACGAGGACAGGATCAGAAGCGCTGCTCATAGTGCCTTCGTTTATCATAATGGTTTTAACGACATCTTCTTTCTTCACGTTATCTTAAAGCAGTCCACACTCTAGCTGAAGACCTTGCTTTCGGCGACTGACACGAGTTGGGCTAGCTTGTACGCTTGGCGATGGCTTAGAGTGCATGTACCCCTCACCTCTACCACATGTCACGAAGCCAAAGACAACGAAGTTGTCTTAAAGGAAAAACAAGTTTATTGGAGCGACCTTTTGCTCCCTTACAACTCAAAGCATTGACAGGCGGTGCAGCTGCAGGGAACAAAGTGACAGGCGCAGGCGAATGTCGGCGAATCGAATACCGCGGTGTCTGCTCTGCATGCTTTTATCTTTCAGTGGGACTGTTTCTCGAACCGTCGATTTACATCCACAGCATTGCAGATCAAAGAAGATTATTCTAGGCGATTATTCTAGGCTAGTGACGTTAGGGAGCAACGCTCTCCTTATCAGAATGAGATAACTCGTGCGGCATAAAACTAAAGAATGAAACACGGGCTTCACTTGGAACACAGATAACACAGCCGGGCGCGGCCAGGCAGTAAAAAGAATTTATAAACAAACAAACCCATTACATGGTTCGCGGCAATATAACACCAGCAAACGGGTTCTGCCACGCAATTATGAGCCGCAACGAAGTCCCCACAAAATCAGAGATTGGAGAATGCACGCATTGGGCTGCCACGAAGCAATAGAGCAATAATATATCGGCGGAATTTTACCCATGCGATTAAAACTATTTAGTTAATAGCAGGCTTCTTCGCCTTGACACGGATCACGGTAAAGTGCAACTTGACTTTTCTAGTTCTATACACCCCACGCGGCAGAAAAGCTTTCCGTTAGCTTGAGATGCACGGCATGCAGGATAATTGGGCCAAGAATTCTGCGTAATTGTCGTACACGCCCAAATACGGTAAACTTGAACATGGGCATGAAAAAGCTGAAATTGGTTTGTACATAAAAAACACCGTACACTGTAAACTTCAAATCAAGCGTTGGACGGAAGTCTGCCTAGTGGGGGAAACGCATGACAACTAAACTGCGCCGACCAAAAACCTATCTGTGAGCGCCAGCCTATGCCTTAATCACTAGCTAATCATTTGCGTCACCTCCAGTGCCATTACGCCGACGCACCTCCAGGCTAAAGTGAGGGCTGGGATACGGTCGTTTGTTTGGGGCTTCGTTTGTGGCCGCCTCCTGCGTGGCCAGTCGTGTTCTACTATGTGCAAATAAACGCATTCTTTCGAAGATGTCCGATTTGCCTCGCAAGCCTCTTCAACGTCCTAGCCTTCACGCCGAGCCCTTCCGCCTCGTTCACAAGACGGGATTTGAAATGTCTTTTGTGTATGTTATCAATATTCTTGGTCGGTGCCATATTTTCAATTTTTATTGTAAACCTGTTCACTTCAGCTTCAAAAATGCCATTCGAAGATTGGATCGGGTCCCCGCACGGGGCACCTTGAGTATTCATGGTGACGGTACTGGCGATACCACGGACCCTGAGCCCCCAATATAAGCTGTGACCTACCGTGGTGATGTGTTTTTAAGGTGAAAGGCAGAAACCTCAAACGGTGGCCGTAGCAGCCCATGTCAAGCTCCGGCGGATGGGCTCCCTTTCTGTTTACAAGGCAGGGAGCTCCGGGACCTCTCTCGGTATCAGGGTAACCCGAGCGAGGGAAGTACTTCCGTCCCCTGCTTTTTCCTATGCCATATGGTAAATCGAAAAAACCCCTCCAAACCTGATCGGACCCTGAAAAGGGTCCGCACTGAAGAATCTTTTCCACCTCGTCTGCCATGAACTCCCCGAAACCCGACAACTACCCACGTTTTTTGATAGCCGAATCTGTTGACAAATCTAAGCCTCTTTCTTCACAATCCGTATTCCTTGTATCGAAGTTTCTTGAAGCCATCCTTGGCAAGAGGTACAATACTAAAAAACTAAGAACCGGTGAGGTCTTAGTTGAGGTCATCACGCAGCAAAAAGCCACAACTCTCATCAGCCAAACCCACATGGCAGACCTTGATATCAGAGTCACACCCCACCGCAGCCTCAACAGCCCCCAGGGTGTGATATCTGAGTCAGATCTCTTAACCGAGGCAGAGACTGATCTGCTCAAAGGCCTAAAAGACGAAGGCGTGACAGCAGTGATGCGCATCGTCATTAGGAGCCATAACAAAGAAATAGCCACCAAACATCTGATTCTGACTTTCGACCGCTGCACACTGCCCGAGCATGTCAACGCAGGTTTCATTCGTTGTTCTGTCCGGCCATACATCCCGAACCCGCGGCGCTGTTTCAAGTGCCAGAGGTTCCGGCATGGTACCAACTCCTGTCGCGGCAGAACATGTGCCAAATGTGCCTAGCACGATCATCTCTCCGACAACTGCACGGCAACCAACTTCACCTGCTCGAATTGCCAGGGTCCACACGCAGCATATTCTCGTGCTTGTGAAACGTTTCATCTTGAAAAAAAAATCATTAACGTTATGGTAACCGAAAACATCACCTTCCCAGATACGCGAAAGAGGTTCGCCTTTTCCCCCTGGGGAGGTACGCCGACGCAGCTCGCCAGGGGGCGGAGCGGCGTCTTGTTTCGGCAGGGACCCAGTACGGAGAGTCCGACTTGGTCCCGACGCCGTCCCCCCCCCCCCCCCCTGGGTTGCCTCTTGCAGCCCAAGCAGCCTCTGCACCGCTCGCTCACCGAGCAGCGGCTGTGGTGGCAACAACGTCTGTTGGGGATGCCGCTGCATCCACTGCTTCCTCTCCACCGGCCCAAAGCACGCGCAAGGCACGCAGATGGAGACGGAGACAGACGCAGCGACCCCCTCCTCCTCCTGCCTGCCTGTGCCATCTGTGGTGCTCCCCACGCCTTCGGCACTGGCAGCGCAGGCAAAGAACACCCGAAAGGTTACCACGTCAAGGGGGCCCAGTCCGCTGGGCACCCCCTTGCCTTCAGATGACGACATGGACGTCGAGCGCTTCCGGCTTTCATTGCAGCGGAAGGAACGGGCTGCGACGTCCCGGTCAGTAGAGAAGGCCAGAAAACCCCTTCCAAGAGTCCAAGCCCCGAAAGACCCTACACCAATAGTCACACTCGAGTAGCTCCGAACACATCATAATGGGAAGAGAAAACATAATACAATGGAACTGCAGAGACCTTCTGAATAATCTTGACGATGTATACGAAATACGGTATGCTTATCAGCCAAGTGTAATGTGTGTTCAGGAAACACATTTGAATTCTAAACACACAAAGTTCTTGAACAGTTACTTGATATACAGAAAGCACAGGGATGGCTGTACGCACTCTTCTGGCGGTGTGGCCATAATTGCCCGGAAATCCTTAGCCTGCCACCCTGTCGCACTGAAAATGTCCTTCAGGCTGTAGCAATTCGAACAATAATATTTAATAGCAACGGTATGCTCCATACATATTCCTCCTGATCTTCCACTTTCGAGATCTGACTTCGAGGCGTTGGTTGACCACCTGCCCGAACCATACATCTTAACAGGCGACCTCAATGCTCACAGTTTTCTATGGGGCTCTTCTCGTACGGGTGCCCGGGGTCGCCTGATAGAGAGGTTTCTGGCATCCTCTAGGGCATGCCTTTTGAACAATAAACAGCCTACATCCCATAACATAGGACACAACACATACTCATATCTTTACTTGGCCATTGGCTCCGCAGTTCTCTTTCCTCTTTTTGAGTGGGGTGTGGGAACTGACCCATATGGCAGTGACCACTTCCCCACCTCACTTACATATGTAAGTACAGCCGCAAGCAGTTCATCTTCCCATAATAGGTTCGATGAAGCACGAGCTAACTGGAACACATTTACAGAGACAGCGAAACTACACTACACAACTATAAGACACCGACACGTAGATGAAGCCGCACCACTGCTCACGGCGCACACTGTCGACGCCGCCGAAAAGTCCATTCCCCACGCCTCTGGTGCCCGGCTCAAGCAGAGGAGGCCGTGGTGGAATGAGGACTGTAGGCGGGCGCGAGAGGCTCAGACCAAGGCGTGGGGTATCCTGCGCCGGTACCCCACGTCGGGAAACCTTTTATTGCTCAAAAAGGCTAAGGCGATGGGAAAACGTGTGCGCCGTGACGCAAAACGAGTGAGTTGGCGCTCCTTCGTAACATCCATAAACTCTTTCACTGACTCTCGCAAAGTCTCGACACGAATACTCAAACTGAAAGGACAACAGACACACAGCCTGTCCCTGGTTTGTACAACAGGGGACACACTGGAAGATCAGGCTAACACACGCGCACAACACTCCCAACACGTGTCCAGTTCAGCACACTACACTAGCACTTTTATGAAACACAAAACAATTGACTGAAAAGAGGTCTTTACTTGATAATGATAAGTAAACCTCGTTCTATAACTCGGAGTTTTCACTTCATGAGCTGAGGGCCGCTGTGAGCACTTGTAAACCCTCAGCTCCAGGCCCAGACAACATCACATATACTATGATACAGCACCTTCACTCAGACACTCTTCTAACACTCCTCCACCTATAACACAAGATCTGGCTTTCGAGGCACATTTCGAACTCTTGAAGGGAGGCTATAGTTGTAGTTTTCCTGAAAGAGGGGAAGGATCCTTCCTTTCCCGCTAGCTATGGACCCATTGCTCTGACGACCTGCCTTTGCAAGCTTTTCGAGAAGATGGTTAACCGGAGGCTTGTGTACTTGGTGCAGTACAATGGACTTCTCGAGAGCTGCCAGGCAGGCTTCAGGGCAGGGCGGTCTACACATGATCAACTCGTTGCCATAGAATCCTACATCAAAGATGCATTTATTCATAAACAGTATTGTATGACAGTATTTTTCGATATTGAAAAAGCGTATGATACTTCCTGGCGCTATGGAATTCTAAGCGACCTTAAGTCTTTTGGCTTGTCAGGCAGCATGTTAAATACCCTTGCAAGCTACATGTCGAAAAGAACTTTTCGTGTGAGAGTGGGCAATAGAAATTCCCCAGTCCACGACCAAGAAAACGCTGTGCCTCAAGGGGGAGTTTTGAGCTGCACGCTGCTTATTATAAAAATGAAATCGCTGGGAAAAGGATTGCCATCAACCATTTCTTAGTCGCTATATGTAGACGACGTTCATATCTCCTTCAAATCATGTAATCTGTCCGTTTGTGAGAGGCAAGTCCAGCTTGGTGTCAACAAACGCGCTGACTGGGCAGACAGGAATGAATTTAGGCCTAATCCGGACAAGTTTACCTGTGTTGTATTTTCAAGGAGGCGCGGAATCCATGCTGATCCTAATATTAGGCTTAAAGGTGTCTCAATCCCTCCCATAAAGGAACACAAATTTTTAGCCGTGGTACTAGATGAAAAACTGACATTTATTCCTCATATAAAACACCTGAAACAAAAGAGCCTCTAAACCATGAATAATCTGGAGGTCTTTTCGCATTGCTCCTACGGAGCGGACAAACAAATACTCCTCCGCGTTTTTACCAGCCTTATTGGCTCACTGTTGGACTACGGGAGTGTCGTTTATGGGTCCGCATGTAAAACTTCTCTGAAAATGTTGGACCCACTGCTGCACTTGGGTCTCCGTCTTGCATGTGGAGCGTTTCGGATGAGTCCCATTGTAAACCTGTATGCAGAGTGTGATAGGTGGACCATTGAACACCAGCGTTCGTATGCTATTGTTCATTGCTGTATGCTATTATGGCAACTTCTGTAAAAACCCCCCATGTAGTTTTATCATAAGCAACACCTCATCCGATCCGTTGTTCGCAGCACGGCCATCGATACCCGCTCCTTTCTTTATCCGAGTGAGAGTCCTCGCTGAGGAATTAGGGATTTCATTTGAGGAGAGCATGATGTGTTTTATTGCTGACCTCATTCAGCCTTGGGAGAGGTCAGCAATTTCTTGTGATGTTTCTTTTAAACATATAAACAAACGAAATGCGCCTACAAAATTACCTACAGCACTTTCTTCAGTTACAACACAAATACCCCCACACGACTTTCTACACCGATGCTTCGAAGTCTTCTTCAGCCGTCGCATGCGCTGCACACGGCACCAACTTTACCAGTACGAAGACGTTACACAGAAATAGCAGCATTTTTACGGCCGAAGCACATGGTATCTTATTAGCAGTACACCACATTACACAAATTAGAACAGAACACTGCATTATCTTTACAGACTCTCTAAGTGTGGTAACAGCCTTACAGCGCTGCAGAGCTACAAAAAACATTTTCCTCCAGCATCTAATCAAAGCTTTAACCTTTGCTCATCGCTCAAAACTAAAAATAATTGTTTGCTGGGTTCGAGGTTACAGTGGCATTCTGGGGAACGAAATCGCTGACCAGAGTGCCGCTGTGGCTGCCCTCCGCAGAAGCATAGATGTACCATGCGTTCCCTACCTCCACCTGAAGCCACTGGTACGGACAGCCTTGCGCAAATCTTGGCAGGAAACATGGGCCACACATACAGAGAACAAACTTTACACTATAAAGACACACTTAGGTAGATACATAACATACAAACAAGACAGACACACGGAAATAGCCTTAGCCAGGCTGCGAATAGGCCACACTTATGTAACACATTCAAACTTGCTCACTGGGTCTCCGAGACCCGTGTGCAGCAGGTGTGGAGAGGGCCTATCCGTAGTTCACATACTAACCACATGCAAGGCACTCCACACCACACGACGCAAACACTTTCCAGAAATCTAAAGACAAGAAATCCCACTCCACCCATCGCACTTCTTAGGCAATGAAACAATGTTTACTGTCAAACGTGTTTTTAAGTATCTATCAGAAGTTCAGTTTCTGAAACTCATATCATATTATGCATAATCACAACCTGGCCCTCTACACCAGCCATTTCCATCTGTTTTTGGCGCTCTTTGCCCCAGCTGGCCTTCGCCATTAAAATGCAACCATCTTCAGATTGGATCGGGTGGGCGCTGGGATAATAATTACGGTCGACGTTTCGAGGTAATACAAATGCAAAGCACTTATCTGAAGAACAGTTGAAAAATTCTTCAAATGTATGTTGGCGAGCCCGTTCTAAACAGCTAAATGAACTTTCATTAGCAACATTTGTTCATCTTCTTCAGCGCCAACTAAACTCCAGGCCTAAATGCGGAAAGATGCCAGTGTGTACAGTTAAAACCGGATTAACGAACTTCTGTGTAACAAATTCCTAGACTTAACGAAGTGTTTCAATTCCACATTGCCGTTCCAATTGAAGCCCAAGTGTTTGCGACCAGTATGTAACGAAACGTCACGGCGGTTAACCTCGATGTATCGAAGTCCGCGAGCTAGCTGACCAATCATTGCTTTTTGCACTTTTGCTCCAAAATCCCGAGGGATATGAAGTAATTTACAAACTATAGCATTACTGTAAGGGGTCACCAGCGATGAAAACGTCTGGAATCGCCCAAACACGAAGTTCATCATGATAATGGTCATGATGAACGGAGGGGCTAGCCCCATCCCGTGGCAAACGTAGCAGTCACTTCTGGTTTTGCTTGGGTAGTGTTACACCACACCAGCTAGCAAAAATAACTACCCTGCACATTTTTATCGTCCCCACTGCAAACTACGGCGTGTTTTCACGTGTGAGGGCGGTTTCTATTACACTTAGGGATAGGCGTGTTACGCCATCCTGTCCTCGTGTAGTCGCGCCTCTGCACTTCTATCTGTGGTATCGGTTCCTCAGTCATAAATCATTGTGCTGGAAAACGAATGGTTGTGAACTTTCAAGAAACGGGAACAATTTTAAATGCTGTCTCCGCGGAAGAGGAAGAAGAATGTTGCCACCTGATATAGTGTCCCAGCTATCACCCTCTAAACCATCTTGAATAAGGTAACGAGCACCAAGTTCGCGAAAGGGCAACCTTTCAGCATACGTTTGGTCATTGTGACGTGTTAAGGCGCCCAACAATGTCAAAAGGCGACAGTGATACTTAAGTTATTTTTATTAATACGGGGGTAAGTGACATTGCTTCTTTGAAACGCCATGCAGTGCCTAGGCTTGTGCGAAAGCAGGAGGCGAAATTCACGCAGGTTTTCGCTGTGAACTAAATTCATTAAGGGTTATTTCACATTTCCCTGATATCTAGCTTTTTGTCTTCGCTTATTCTTCATTCCCAGAAGCCTAACCTGCTTGTTAACTCCTAACATGCACGTAACAAAAACCTGCATTTAATGAAAAATGTCAAACTTTCGTGAACTTCGTTTCATCCAGGTTTAAGGTATTGACAGATGCAACGTATTTAAAAAAATAAACAGCTCGGCTTAATTCTTATAATAAAACAAGAAAAAAACACGCCCTGAAAATAATCCAATGCTGTTCATTTTGACACGCCATGACGGTCTAATTATGCGAGACGTGTTAGCACTGAAGCAGTGTCTATCTAGCATTAAATGCACCCAGATTCCAGAAAAAAGCGATATTTGCAAGCGTCAATCAGATATAAAAAAGCGTCTTCGGAATTGAAGAGTAACAGCTTAAAAAAAGACACGTGAAACGGCCCTATCTTAAAGCGCAGAGTTCTGGGAGCGGCGGGGGGGGGGGGGGGGTGCGAAGCGTAATAAGGTATAAGAGCAAGGTATTAGGTAGGGCGTAATATTTCCGGCCGTAACTTTATGACCGCAGACACGTGCTATGCATTGCACATTCTGCCACTCCTATAAGGAAACCAGTGAACTGTAGGTCATATGTATTTACGCGTGCATAATAAAATCACTAGCAGATAAGTGCAGGATATCGTCTAGCCGTAATGTAAAGTTAGAGAAGCACAGGGTAACAGAGGTGTAGAGAAGGATTTACGAACAATGTATCCATGCAAGTGGTTTACGGAGGTGTTCATTTCCCTCTACATAAAAAATGTCGACAAGACTTGAGTACGAAAGCCTTTAAACCTTACTATGAAAAATGGAGAGGTCAGTGGGGAAGCAAAGATAGCAAACATATCCAGAGAAGTACAAACGGAACAGCAAGTAAAAGAGGGAAAAATAGACCCGAGACGTCATTGTAGTTGTTTAGGGCAGTAAAATGTATTATTAGAATTCAAAATATATACCTCTAGAGGTAGTGCTTTCATTTTCAAGGCTCAAGCAGGCTGCTTGAAAAGGAGGAACCTTGTTGGCAAGTACACCAAAAAAAAACGAGGCAAGTATGGCCCGGATACATGAAAGATAAATGATTCAGAAATGAGAACGTACTACCTTTACTCTGCCAGGGTGGCGAATGACCGGCTTTTTTAACATTTGAGAGAAAGCAAGCTTATACGGTCCCAGCTGTTGGACTTTTTTTGTAATCTAACTTTAGGTATTGCATTACCCGAATATTTCGTGTTCGTAGCGTTATACAGATGTGTGGCGGTACGTTGCAAGATTTTTTTTTCATGTGCCTCTTCTCTGGTACTTTTCCCTTCATTATGCACATACTATTTGCAGGAATTCGCCTTATAAACCCGACGCCATCGTCCTCATTGGCCACCTCCCGTACAGCGACAGCAATATCCAAGGTTGCAGGATTCTCCCACCCAACTTGTACACCATTCCCCCAGCTCTGCAGAGCTCCGTAACTTACGCCCGCCCCTACGTAAGTCGGTTGTATAAAACTTTGGCACAACTTTGCCGTCTCTGCCTCTAAAAGGGTACAGCCCAGCCTCATTCTAGTCGTGTAGCTAGAACAAAAGTGAAGTCGTTGCGAAAAAATATGAAAACACAGCCCCTTCCATAGAAATAACGCAAATGGGCAACAGCTATCAACTACATTTTTATTACTACTAGTAGAGCTATATTGTCTTATGCGTGGAAACTTCACAAGCATACGAGGGCTCACAAAATGTTATCCTGACCATGTCTATTTTTCCTAAGGCCCTGAAGAGTGCCATGATCGTTTCTGCGCGCTCGAAACTATTTCTGCAAAATGCCGTTTAAAGGAGAGACCTCCAAGGAAGAATACCATACCCCAGAAAAACTCTCTGGTATGATTCTGCATCTGTTTAGTGCCAGAAAAAATAAGTTTGCACAAATGTGGGAAAGCAGTTCCCGCCAAGGCAATGCTGTTCTTGGTGCAAGCAGCCTAACTCTTAACGCGATAGCGTGATTAGACTCTTTTTTTTATTTTTTCGTGGCTCTAAGACGTCCAGTATCAGCCGTGTGCATCAAGTGCCCACTACTTTCTATTTGTCAACCCCAGAAGGCTTGGCCTTTTTGTGGGCGCTCTCCTTAAGTTTAAGCGAAATTCTAAGTTTTTTAGAGAACCACTGAGAAAATTTGGGATGAACAGGCTTATGAAGAGGGATGTACTTTTCCATGCCACTTCTGACAATTTCATTAAAACGTCGAGCCTGTTCGTGAACATCATTGACATCAAAAACACCTGCCCATTCAGCAGATGAATAAAAGTGATAGAGCTCAACATAATCTCTACGCTTGAAGGCATATAGCGGGACTGCACTATCATCAACCCCGCCATAGCGATGCTGGGCAGCGACAGAGACAGAGACAATAAGAGGGGGGTGAAACTTGTCGGGGTGTACAAGAGATATTTCGGAGGCACACACTTGCACGTTTTTCAAGTTCGAGAAACATGCATCTAGGAGAGTAGCACAGAAGTCTTCTCCTTGGTAAAACTGCTGCATAGAGGTGACCGATTATAAATTCAATGAAGTGCTGCATATCTGCACTGCATAATTGTTTTTTGTGCTGAGATGAAAGACTGCCCCAGAGAATACGCGGGGTTCTGAAATCTCCTAGTATAACTAGCTTATGGTTGGAGTGTGCATTTGCAACATTTTGGAGACATGTGAGCTTTCGATTACATTCAGGAGGTAAAATATCCGGGGATAAATAGAATGCACCGATGAGAAGCTTCTCGCCCCTCATGAGGCCTAACTCAAGCCAGACTGCTTTCTTCGGGGTCTCGATCGAGGTCAGCACGGCGCACGCATTGCACTGCGATAAGTGGCACTTAGAACACCGACACCCTTTCGGTTAGGCCCAGTTAATTTTCTGTCACTTCTAACAATTTTATAGCTCAGAGGAAAATAGTCAGAAGACGAGATATTATTGCTAAGCCAACTTTCACTAATAGCAATAGCAGAAAATTTGAAACACAAACTTTCTAACAAATTCTGAGGACTTAGTTCGTAGACCTCGAGTATTTTGATAGTATATGTCGAGAGTGTCGTTCTTACCGGTCATGCTCAGTAGTTCACAGCTGTGCGTAATGCCAGGGTGGAACTTGCCTTTGAACGGTTTGAAGAGGCCGCCCTTTAGCCACACAGACGGGTCGTGCAGGCGCTAAAACACTCCTCATCGACAGTTAGGCAAAAGAAAGAGTACGAGACGTACTTTCTCTTATGTCCTTTGAACGACAATGGCGTGACTTGCACAGTCGAGGAGTGGGCCAACAATTGGGCAGATGTGTTGTTAGCCGACACTTTTTGTAACAAAGATGGGCCTGGAGATCGGTGCTCGGCGCACCACAACCAACTGAGAATCTTCTCATGCACCAACCTGAGGAGGGCTCCTTTTTTTTCTATAAGTTCGTCGCTGGGCCATCACTCGCAGTGCCGCACCCAACAGTCCGGCAGTCCGAAGAGCAACCAAAACCACTGAACGCCGCACCTGGTTGACTCCTTAAGTTTTCTACGAACGCTGAAGCGTCAGTAGAGGACAGGAGGGGGCTGCCTTTACCAGATGCACCGATGGCCACTGCGGCGAACGACGACCTTTTGGGGAAGACGAAGTGAGGTGACGTCACCGGTAGCATGCAAAGTTAGGAGGATTCGGGGAAGCAGGTGGAAGAGGCGGCGGACGTGGGAGCTTCCATCGCAGGTAGCGAACCTCCTTACGCAGCGAAGCGACAATTCCCCGCACGGGGCACCTTAAGTAATCATGGTGACGGTGTTGGCGACACCGCGGACCCCGAGCCCCCAACATAAACTGTAACCGACCGTGGTAATGTGTTTAAAGGTGAAGGGTAGAAGCCTCAAACGGTAGCCGTCGGAGCCCACGTCAAGCTCCGGCGGATGGGTTCCCTGTCTGTTTACCAGGCAGGAAGCTCCGGGACCTCTCAGCCTATCATGGTAAGGTTTGAGAAGAAAGTACCCCCGTGCCCTGCTTTTTTTCTATCCTCTATGGAAAATTCAAACCCCCCTCCAAACGCGATCGGTCCCTGAAAAGGGGCCGCACCGGAGTATATTTTCCTCCACTTCTAAGCATGAGCGTCAAAACCAGACAAATACTCTCGTTTTGTTGTTATCGAATCTCTTGACACAGCCCGCCCTCCTGCTTCACAATCAGTATTTTTGATTACAAAATACCTTGATGGAATAATTGGGAAAACCTGTAATGCCAAAAAACAACGCACAGGTGAAGTCCTTGTTCAAGTAAAAAACCAGAAGCAGGCAACCACACTTCTTGGTCATACGAAAATTGTCGATCTGGACATCAGGGTCACACCCCACCGCAGCCTCAATAACTCGCAGGGTGTGATCTCTGAGGCAGATCTTCTTAACGAGACAGATGCCGACATTCTTGAAGGTTTAATGGATCAGGGTGTCACAGCCGTGCGGCGCATCACGATGCGTAGAGATGATAAGATAATCCCCACGAAACATATAATCTGACCTTCAACTGCTCCTCACTTCCTTACCATATCAACGCAGGGTTCATCCGATGCTCCATTCGTCCGTACATTCCGAACCCGCGCCGCCGCTTTAATTGCCAGCGGTTCGGGCACGGAACCAACTCCTGCCGTGGCCGTCTGACCTGCGCAAAGTGCGCTCGGCATGATCATTAATCTGACAATTGTCCATCATCAACCCTCACTTGCGCCAACTGCCAGGGACCCTGCGCTGCCTACTCTCCAAAATGCGAGAAGTTTAATCAGGAGAAGGCGATCATAAATGTGAAGGTCACTAAGAACATCACCTTCCCAGAGATGCGAAAGAGGTTAACCTCTTTCCCCCTGGGGAGGTACGCCGACGCGGCTCGCCAGGGGGCGGAGCGGCATCTGGTGTCCACAGGGACCCAGTTCAGCGAGTCTGACCTGGAACCTCCACCACCCCCCACCCTGCGGTGCCTCAGGCATCCCAGTCCGTTGCCACGCCACTTGCTGAGGCAGCAGAGGTTGTGGTGACAACCTCTTCTGTAGGGACCGGTGCCGCTCCCGCCTCTCCCTCCCCGTCCTCCAGTGCGTTGGAGGGTGCCGACCGGGGGCCCCGCATCGGCTCTCACCACTACCGCACCTCCCGTGCCAGCTCTGCTGCCCCGGACGTCCTCGGCGGTGGTGGCTCAAACGAAGGGCTCCCGAAAGGGGGGCCAAGTCAGGGGGCCAGCTCAGCCGGGCACCCTTCTGGTATCCGACGAGGAGATGGATTTCACGCCGTTCCTGCCTGCAACGCAGCGAAAGTAGCGGCATCCGATGTCCAAGCCGACAGAAAAGCCTAAAAATCCTAGAATAACAGCCCCGAAAGACGACACATGAACAAACACACACACACACTCCAGTTATTCTTAAAATTAAATTTAAATAATGGGAACAGAAAACATCCTACAATGGAACTACAGAGGCCTTCTTAAAAATATTGACGATGTGTATCAGATGCTGCATGCCAGTCAGCCAAGTATCATGTGCCTCCAGGAAACCCACCTTAATTCTAAACAAACAAATTTTTCGAATAGGTACATGGTATTCAGAAAGGACAGGGTTGGCTGCACACACTCTTCAGGAGGTGTGGCAATTGTCGCCCGGAAATTCTTAGCCTGCCACCCTGTCACTCTGGACACTGTCCTTGAGGCTGTAGCAATCCGTACGATAATATTTAATAGCTAGATAACGGTATCCTCCCGTTATACCTCTCCTGATTTTGCACTTCTGAGCTCTGATTTTGAGGCACTCGTTAACCAGCTTCCCGAACCATACATACTAACAGGCGACCTTAATGCGCACAACTCCCTTTGGGGCTCCTCCAGAACGGATGCCCGAGATCGCCTGATAGAGAAGTTTCTTACATCCTCCGGAGCAAGCCTTTCCAACAAAAAACAGCCTACATACCATAACTTAGCACACAATACATACTCGCATCTTGACTTGTTTCTTGGTTCCGCAATTCTCTTTCCATGTCTTGAGTAGGGTGTGGGCCCAGACCATATGGTAGTGACCATTTCCTCACTTCATTAACGTATATAGGTGTAGGCCCTAGCAGTCCATCTTCCCAAAAAAGGTTTAATGAATCAAAAGCAAACTGGAGCACATTCACACAAACATCTAAACTACACCACACATCCATAAAACACGTACACGTGGAGGAAGCCACCCAACTCATCACGGCGCACATCCTCGGCGCCGCCGAAAAGTCCATTCTCCAGGCCCCCAGTGAGTCCCGCACCCCAAGGTGGCCCTGGTGGAACGAGGAATGCAGGCAGGCGCGAGAGGCCCAGAACAAGGCGTGAGGTGTCCTTCGCCGGTACCCCACGTCAGATAACCTCATTTCTTTTAAACGGGCAAAGGCTTTTGGTAAGCGAGGGCGTCGTGAGGCGAAAAGGGACAGTTGGCGCACCTTCCTCAGTTCCATCAACTCATACACTGACACACACAAAGTCTGGACACGAATACGAAAACTAAAAGGACAAATGACACACAGCCTGCCCCTGGTTAGTACAACAGGGGACACACAGGAAGACCAGGTTAACACAGTTGCACAAAACTTTGAACACGTGTCCAGTTCAGCACACTACACAAACACTTTCACGAAACACAAAACAGCTGCCGAGAAGAAATCACTGCGTGATAGCAACAAGTCGCACACTTCTTACAATTCGCCTTTTTCAATTTATGAGCTGAAGGCTGCTTTGACCACATGTAAACCTTCAGCTCCAGGTGGAGATAAGATTACTTACACAAGGATACAATTCTTACTCTCAGACACCCTTGAAACACTCCTACACCTATACACCAAAATACGGCTTTCGGGGCACATTCCACGCTCTTGGAGGGAGGCCATAGTAGTGGCTGTCCTAAAGGAAGGCAAGGACCCTTGCTCTCCTGCCAGTTATCGTCCCATTACCCTGACAAGCTGCCTGTGTAAGCTATTTGACAAGATGATAAACAGGAGACTCGTGTACTTATTAGAGTACAATGGTCTTCTCGAGAGCTGCCAGGCATGCTTTAGGGCGGGGCGATCTACCAACGATCAACGAGTTGCATTACAGGCGTATATAAAAGATGCTTTCCTCTATAAGCAGTACTGTATGACAGTATTCTTTGATCTAGAAAATGCGTATGATACTGCTTGGAGGTATGGCATCCTCATCGATCTGAAGTCCTTTGGCATAACGGGTAACATGATGAACACGCTTTGCCAGTTACATGTCCGAAAGAACGTTTCGCGTGCGAGTTGGAACTGCACTCTCTATGGTTCATGTGCAGGAAAATGTAGTACCACAAGGTGGAGTCTTAAGTTGCACCCTTTTTATTGTGAAAATGAATTACCTTAGGGTAGGCATTGCCACCGTCGATTTCCTGCTCAATTTATGTAGACGACGTACAATTATCCTTTAAGTCTTGTAACCGGTTTGTTAACAAGCTAGCTGGTTGGGCAGATAGCAACGGTTTTAAATTTATTCCAGGGAAGTGCACTTGTGTCTTGTTCTCCAAGAGGCGTGGCATCCGGCCGGATCGAGACATTCATCTCAATCGTGTCTGGATTCCTGTCAAAAAGGAACACAAGTTTTTAGGTATAATCTTTCACGAAAAGCTCACATTCATCCCACATATAAAACAACTAAAACATAAATGCTTAAAAACACTGACTATCCTGAAGGCTCTGTCGCACATTTCTTTTGGTGCTGACAATTAACTTCTTTTACGTGTTTTTACCAGCTTGATAGGTTCACGATTGGACTATGGTAGCGTTGTCTATGGGTCAGCCACTAAAACATCCCTGAGAATGCTGGACCCTGTGCTTCATCTAGGGCTCCGCTTGTCGTGTGGTGCCTTTCGGAATAGTCCAGTCGAAAGTATGCATGTAGAGTGCAACGAATGGAGCCTAGAACGTCAGCGAGCTTACACACACCTGCTTTATGCTTTTAAAATCTCATCAATGCCTCACCATCCTTTTACATCAGTTTTTTATCATACATCCATATCTCAACTTCTTACTAATCGTCCATCAGTCTCTGCTCCCTTCACATTCAGAGTAAGAGAAGAAGCGTCACAACTTGATGTCATATTCTCAGACACCATCAAAACCTCCGCTACTGAACTTCTACTACCGTGGCAGCTTCACTCGATATCATGTGATGTATCTTTTACAAGTGTCGAGAAAAACAGAGTGCCTAGAAGCGCGATCGTGCAACATTTCTTGTCCCTGCAGCACAAATTCAAGTCTGCTGAATTTTACACGGATGCTTCAAAAACTGCCACAGCTGTTTCCTGTGCTGCGCATGGTGGCACCTTTAATGTCTGTAGAACTATGAAGAGAAATACAAGTATCTTTACGGGAGAGGCTTATTGCATACTTCTTGTAGTTAAACATATTGTTCTAAATCGAATTCCGAAATCTGTAATTTGTACTGATTCTTTAAGTGTTGTGCGTACATTATCCTCACAGAAGTCTAAAAACCATGTGGTCAACGCCCTCATTAATACTATTATGTCTGTGTATGCATTAAACCTTGAAGTGACCTTCTGGGTGACAGGGCACTCTGGAATTCCAGGTAATGACACCGCAGACCGAATTGCGGCCACTGCTTCCCTTACAACTACAGTTGACATGACACCCTACCCGACATACCCTAGTTGGCATACCCTACACCGACCTCAAATCACACATCAGACAACACCTTCGCACAACATGGCAGGCACACTGGAATCAACAGACTGACAACAAACTACACGTTATAAAGACACTCTTGGGAGCACATACCACTGACACACACAACAGGCACAATGAAGTTACCGTGGCTCGATTACTGATAGGCCACACGCATGCAACACATTCCCACCTGCTCACGGGATCTCCAAGACCCCTGTGTAGCAGGTGTGGAGAGGGCCTATCCGTAATCCACATACTCATACAATGCAAGGCACTTGACACAACGCGACACAAACACTTCAGAGAACTCTACAGACAACATATTCCCCTACACCCATCGTTGTTTCTGGGTGACGATGCCATGGTGTCTGTGAAACGCGTGTTTAAGTATTTGTCAGACGTTAGGTTTTTAAACCTCATCTTCTATCATGCATAATCAAATCTAGCCCTATACACCAGCCATCACCATTATCTTTATTGATCTTACTATGTCCAGTTTACACGTTTTATACCTACCTTTTGTGGTAATCACTTCTTTTCATTAAATAACTTCTCTGGCGCTGTTTGCCGTCGTCGGCCTTGCGCCATTAAACACCAACCCTCATCATCAGAGAAGCGACAAGTGCAGCCTGCTGGGCAAGCCCAGACACATGGTCCCGTCGCAGAAGCCGGTTCTCCTCACGCAGCTCGGTGACTAAATCACCGATAAAAGAGAGGCTGGCGCAGGCTTCCTACAGGAGACTCTACAGGGCAGCTACCTCGGCGGATAGGTCAGCCGAAGGGACGAAGCTTGCTCCGACAGGCGACTAAACTCGTTTGGCCGGGACGCGCTATTACATTTCGACTACTTTCCAACGGAGGCTTCGCCTTCGGGGCCGCTGACATCTCTGACGTCGACGTCGCGCTGCCCGCACATCCGCTGCACGCTTTGCAGTGGCAGTAAAAGCAACGGAGCTGCTCCAAATAAATTTTACAATCTACCTGCAAAACTTCTAAACTGTAAACGAGAACATGTTTGCTTTTGAGATGATTACCTTAGGCGCCGAAAAATTTTGGAATCCACGCCCGCATCTATTGCGAAGACACTCTCTAGCCTAGCCGATCCGCTGTGTGAAGAAAAATGTCGTGCACTGTGTGCGATTAACAAGCTGTGCTACACTGTCGCTGGTGCGCCGTAAAGTTTCGCTGAGCTGTGCTACCACATAATCCCTCGCTGGGTTGGGTGGGTGGTGGTGACTGTGATGAAAGTGCGCCGTGGGCTTCATAAGCCGTTGTATTGTGAGGTGCTGAGAAACCGTGTGAGATTCCCAGCCCAACTTTCCGAACCAGTGATCTTCCATTTCATCGTCAGAGGATTTACTGGGTGTCGTGATGTGTCCATTTCTTTTTTGATTTTTACCTGCGCATTACGGTGCGCTCGACGCCTGAGCGAACATGTTTCGTATGCCCAAACGCATCGCCGCTTATCTTTTGGTTTTCCTACTGACCAAGGTGGAGTGGTACTGTGTTTGTTTATCCGCTCTTCAAGCATCAAACAAAGCTTATTATCTTAAGCTAATCAAGCATACAAGGTTCCCACTGGTTGAATACGTTCAATAATGCCTTTAACAAGGCCTTTAAGACGAAAAATATTGTGTAGTACTATCCTAATTAAAACATAATGCCGACGCCGGAGCCACTATTTTTCGTATTGTAGCAAACACAATTGTTAAATTCAAATATATTGCACAATTTTCCAGTTTTCAACATTCTTTTGCTTCTTTGTTATATTGCGTTAAGTTTCTAATAGCACATGTGTGCTACGAGGCTTTCGGCTGCGGTGGGAGCCACTGTGACGTTTCAGTTTCTGTTGCTTGAGGCATGTAATTTGACTGCTGGTAAGCGGTCTGCTTTCTGTCCGGGAATTGGAATGTAGTGTGCCAGCTCTGCCAAGCAACTGTTGCTGGGTGAGCATCTTACCAGCAGTTGTGGAAAGCCAAATATCACGCTGTGCTTCGCGACTCCTGAAAAATTGGTGCGCAGCATTGTTATGTTTTGTGAACGCATCTTTTTTCTAATAATTGGGCACCACTGCATAGTTACGTTTTCTGAGCATGCCGAGACTGGAGCTATCTGTTACAAAGTACTGTTTTAGTGTATAAGGGTGTGTATTTGGCTTTCCACAATTGCCGGTAAGATGCTCACCCACCAACAGTTGCTTGGATGAGCTGACACACAACATTTTAATTCCCGGACAGAAAGCAGACAGCTTACCAGCAGTCAAATTACATGCCTGAAGCAACAGAAACTGGAACAACACAGCGGCTCCCACCGCAGGCGAAAGCCTCGTAGCACACGTGCTATTAGAAACTTAACCAAATTTAAGAAGGAAACAAAAGCATATCGAAAACTGGAAAATTGTGCAATATATTTGAATTAAACAATTCTGTTTGCTACAATACGAAAAAAAGTGGTTCGGCGTCGGCATTATGTTTTAATTTGGGTAGTACTACACAATATTTTTCATCTTAAAGGCATTGTTAAAGGCATTATTGAACGTATTCAACCAGTGGGAACCTTGTATGCTTGATTAGCCTGAGATGATAAGCTTTGCTTAATGTTTGCAGAGCGGATAAACGAACACAGTGCCACACCACCTTGGTCAATTAGAAAACCAAAAGTTAAGCGGTGATGCGTTTGGGCATACGAAACATGTTCTCTCATGCGTCGAGCACACCGTAATGCGTAGATAAAAATAAAAAAAAAGAAACAAACACATCAGGTGACGCAGTAAATCCTCTGACAATGAAATGGAAGATCGCAGGTTCAGAAAGTTGGGCTGGGAATCTCGCACGCTTTATCAGCACCTCACAATACAACGACATATGAAGCACACGGCGCACTTTCATCACAGTCGCCACCACCCACCCAACCCAGCGAGGGATTAGCGGTAGCACAGCTCAGCGAAACTTCACGGCGCAGCAGCGACAGTGTAGCACAGCTTGTTAATCGCGCACAGTGCGCGACATTTTTCTTCGCTCAGCAGATCGACTAGGCTAGAGAGTGACTTCGCCATAAATGCGGGCGTGTATTCAAAATTTTTTTTGGCGCCTAATGTAATCATCTCAAAAGCGCACATACTTCCGTTTACAGTTTGGAGGTTTTAGAGGTAGATCGTAAAATTTATTTGGAGCAGCTTCTTTGCTTCCACTGCCACTGAAAAGCGTGCAGCGGATGTGACGGCAGCGCACCGTCGACGTCAGAGATGTTAGCGGCCCCAAAAGCCACGCCCCCGTTGGAAAGTAGACGAAACGTAATATCGCGGCCGGGACGCTCGCTTAATGACCGCCTGCGCTGGTTTGCTCACCGCGGTCGCTACTGCTAGCAGGTGATGCCGCCGCCACATATTACAGACGACTGACCCCGCACCGGAGATCAAACTCTAATTCCTGATTCTGAAGAACAATCCACTTTCCGTGCGCACGGATATTCACACGCCGAACATGAAAAGACTTCTGCTTACCAAACAAAGCCAGGCAGCAGAGCATGCACTTGTCCTAACTGGCGCCATAATGCGGCGATAATAAGAACAATAATAATAATAATTATCTACTTACATTATCATCAGCAGCTTCAACCATTCTGTGTGTCCGGTTTAAATGTTCCCCTTTTCACCACCCTAAAATTTAATTTGATTTCACAGCTTCTGTGAATAAAATCGTGAAATTGCAATATATCCGGTGGGGCAGGAAAATGAATATTAATCGGTGTGGCCAATATATGGATATAGATTTCTTAGCTCTTTTCAATGAGAAATCAAGAGAGAAAAATTTTGAACACACCTTTCAGGAGTCTTTTTAGGACTGAATCCCTCGATTTAAAACATACTTAAAACCCAGCATCTAGACGTCTACGTTAACAAAAGCGAACCCACTGTTGAAACATTACCTCTTTAGCTAATCCACACACATCTGCTGTGTACAGACCCGAAAATCGCTCGGTATAGCACCGACCAAATCGTCTACAAATCTTAATCTAAAAAGCAATGACATTCGCTTGAAATTATCTTTTCATATAGGCATATGCCAGCTTTACGTCCATTAGATCACTGGTCGTCACAGCATTGGGAGCGTCTTCTCTGCCATTTTTTCTGATTTCAGGCAGACACGTGCAAAGTGGCGAAGTGCCTAAAGGGGCACCTGGTCACTACGCCGCCGATCAGCGTGTCTGTCACAATGAAAGGTCGCCTGTACAAGCCCCGGACTCCCGCAAACTCTGACCTCTTCAACGAGTGCGCCAAAGGAAATTACGACCAGCGCTTAAGACCACTTTCGGTAAGAATGTTCTTCGGTGATATGGTGAGCTGAGAGGGAAGAAACAGAAAATATTGTAAATATGCTCAGTACTAAAAAAAGCGTGCAGCTAATAGCTAGGAATGCCACTGCATATGCTGTAAATTTTTCCTCTAAGTTCCATAAATTTGGAGAACAGCCCTGCATAGATTCTATTTGAAAACAAGCTAACCGCGGAAAACAAATGCACATACACCAATCCGACTCTTGAAATTGTCTTGTAAATTCTTGTGAAGGAAACAAAGTAGCTCTCAATAGCAAATGATTATTCGGGATGTCCGGAATAAAAATGAAATAGTTGTAAGGAAGTACCAATAACTGTGAAGCAAAACGTTACAAAACTTTATAGCATATAAACTATTTCTACAAGTGAGCGCATCACCTTATTTTTGTTTTTTGTTATAAAATATCCTAAGTTTTGTCGGTGATCGTATTGTTTCTCAGCACACTCGAACCTAGTTATAAGGAAGTAGTGTCGGGGCAGTAAGTGAGTTCGTTATTTTCGACATTCCTTGTAACCGTACAGGTAAACATTGGCTCCACTAAATCGGCAATATGGCTCGCGCAAGAATCCGAGATAAAAAACGCATTGGTCTAGGCTTCGAACCCAATATACACGAGGTAGTCCTTGTCTTTGTGGCATTTCCAACTACTTAGAGCGGAACGTGAGAACGTATATTTACAATAGAACAAAGTTCGTTCGTGAAAACAAGCCAGCCTTCTTATTTTCTTGAATGAGGATGTAGCCTTCACCTGTGGCTTTTCACAGTCTGAGGGTTATGAAGTTTTTCGCAGTGTCTAGGCAATAAAGAACCTAAGCTACTAAAAACGGTTATTTGTCTCCATTTCCTAAATTTCGCTATTATTATGCTAGCTCTCCAGTTTTCAGCCTCATGGGAACCAAATGTTTCTTCGTTATAGCCGATATCACCTGGCTCTCGAGGTTTTCGATTCGTTATAAAAAGAATTAATGTCGTTGAAATGAAGCATGCTCAAACAAAATTCTTATATAGTTCGCTATATCCAATAGTTCGCTATATTACTGTTTCCTAGAACGACGTTTGACCCCAGTCTTAAGCTAGCATTGTGCGTGGAACATCCAAAGTAATATTTGCCGCAGAAGGGTTTTTTCTACATAGAAAATGTTTCTTACCTGAAGCCATTTTCTTGTAAACCTGTAGCTGGTGGTAGTTGTGGGCTCGGACGTACTTCGCGTAGGTTTCAACTGTAACTGCGGGCATTTCAATACTTTCGCTATCTTAAACGTGAATTCCAACTTCTTGTAGACAAAAGAGGCATGCGTTTTCAATGTCTGGAAACCAAACCAAAATACCATTATTTCTAAATTCGAAGACTGTTTATCGGGGCAAATAAAAAATTAAACCTATATGTAATGAATGTTGTCTCTACATATATTTTTAAACCCGAGTATATATTTGGTGATGCTGGAAGTTCTACAGCGCAGTGTATACAGCTACTGCTCAATGGCCTACAGCTATCTTGGAGAGTCGTGCAGCAAAGACGTAAGCAATTGACTGGTTAACGTGCACTTACTTCTACATAACAATCCACAACAATAACGAACATTAGGAGCATGCGAATAAAGTACAATAAACTACAACAAGGCAATCAGAATAGAACTGTGATTGTATTTTAAACTAGAAACAACTAAAAAACCAGGGCAATAAACGGCGAGTTTAAAAAAATGTTCCCAGTTCAGGGCATTGAAGCAGTTATTCTGACTGAAAGGGATATCTTTCACGTGTGTTTCGAATGTGTTTCTCGTGTATTTAAAGTCAATCAGCCTCCAACTTTGCTTAAAATGTCGGTGTATTGATACAAAAGAGGGATTCCCGTAGTTTGTAATTATGGTGTATGTATTTTGAGATAACTAAAAGGGTAGATACTGCTAGTGCCGTTACATTTGCCATGAAGATTTTCTTCGTGTATAAGTTGTAAAGCCTCATAAAACAAATTTCGTCAGCCTTAAGCTTCCTGTACTGAAGAAATAGTGGACCTATTCTCAAGCCGGCATAATGTCCACCAAAATTGGCAAATGTAGCGAGAATATTCTCTGTAACACGATCACTTGTTTGCAACGAAATTTATTTGTTGTTCTCCAGAGAGATAAAGTCCGATTTTCAAGGTGTATAAAAAAGACAGGGTTATCATTATTCTTAAATTTCAAGATACGCAGGGATGATGCCGGTTTTAATTTAAAGTGGAAACATAAAAATTTAAAAAAGCGTCAAGCAAATATAGATTGTTTGCACGTGAATATATTCTGCGTATCCGCCAGTGAGAAGCGAGTGCATGATGAGGCGATTCTGTGTATTGTTTGCCAGCTGGGACACTGCGTTTTCCTTAGCTTGTAACGGAATCAGATATGGTGATGTGCACCCGGCGAAAGTTTTACTAATATCGCGGGAGCATCCACCGGTGGCTGCTTAAGACCATTATCAATGTAGACAGTGGAGAAACAGGCGGGGGCAGTTTGTGCGCTTAGCACGATCTCGCCCCCTGTATTCGCAGCCTGCTAGGCTGTTTTTGCATGTACGACACAACCCCTTTCTGGTGAACAAGGCGCACGCGAAACTGCTGTGCCCAGCCAGCAATTGAGAGAACCGGCTGATTCTAAGAGCAAGTGGTTGCATCGGCGGAGGCGCTGGCATGATTTTTCTGAGCATGCGAAATACCCCCTCATGTTTAGCTGCTTTCTGTGGTGTCAAGACGCTGAGTCAACCAGGTGTCGGCAGGCTCATTTATTAGTCCGCTCACTCGCACTCACTTAAACGTAAACTCACGCGTGAGTTTGAGATTGTGTGAGCGTGAGGCTACTGTGCCTTCGTGATTTCTAGACCGAGTGAGCGCGAGAGAGTTTGAGCACAAGTTATTTCGCGAGAGTTTGAGCCCGACTCAGTTTGAGTAAGCCTGAGCCTGAGGGAGGTTTGTGTCTATTTTGTGTTCTGATCCCGAGTGAGTTCTTAGTATCCTTGAGTTGTCAGTCGATTATGAGTTCTGACCTCATGTGAGTTGTGAGCCTAGCTTGAGTACTGAGGCCGAGTGATTTCTGAGTCCATTCTGAGTAATGAGTGTATTTCGAATTGTGAGCCCGAGTGGGTTGGGAGGCTATTTTGTGAATGCAGCCCAAGTGACTTGTGAAAGTTATGTTAAGTGCTGAGCTCTTGTGAGTTCTGAATCTATTATGAGTTCGGAAACCAACTGAGTTCTTAGTCCATTTGAGTTCTGAGCCCATATTAACTTCTGAGCCTGACAAGGTCTGGGCAAGGAAATCAACCAATGATCCACTCGTTCTATTATAGTCGTATATCAAAGATGCCTGCCTCCAGATGCAGTACTGTATGTCAGTATTCTTTCAACTTGAAAACTCGTATGATACTGCTGGGCGGTATGGCATCCTCACCGACTTTATGCCCTTTGGAATGTCGGGTAACATGATCAACACGCTTGCCAGTTACATGTCGGAAAGAACCTTTAATGGGCGAGTTGAAACTGCACTCTCCAGGGTTCGTGCGCAGGAATATGGCGTGCCGCAAGGTGTAGTTGTGGGCTGCACTCGGTTTATTTTGGAAATTAATTCTCTCAGATAGGCATTGCCAACATCAATTTCCTGTTCAATCTATGTAGATGACGTCCAACCATCCTTTAAATCCTGTAAGATGTCTGTCTGTGAGAGGCACGGCGAGCTTGTTGTTAACAAGGTAACTGGCTGGAGAGATAGCAATAGTTTTAAATTTATTCCCGGAAAGTGCACGTGTTTTATATTTTAAGAGGTGTGGTATCCGGCTGGGTTCCGGGTATTCAATGGTGCCTTGATAACTGTCAAAAAGAAAGACACGTTTTTAGGTATAATCTTTGACAAAAAGCTCGCATTCATCCCACACATTCCAACTAAAACATGAATGCTTAAAAATCAATGACTATCCGGAAGGTTCTGTGGTACATATCTTTTGGTGCCACGAAACAACTTCTCCTTCGTGTTTTTACTGGCTTAATAGGTCCAAGATTGGAAAACGGATGTGTCGTCTGTGGGTTAGGCACTAAAACATACCTCAAAAGGGTCGACCCTTTGCTTCATCTGGGACTCCACCTGGCGCACTACTCCATTTGAAAGCCCCTATGTAGAGTGCAGCAAATAGATCCTCGAACATCAGGAGAATAAACGGACCTGCTTTATGCTTTTAAAACATCAATAATGCCTCACCATAAATTTAAGTCAGTTTTTTATGATAGATCCAGATCTTAACTCTTTTTTAATCAGCCACCATGTCTCCCTTCTCTTTCAGAGTAAGAGAAAAAGCGTCAGAACCTAATCTCATCTTTTTAAAAACCATTAAATCCTCAATTACTGATTTTTTACCACCGTGGCAGCTTCGCCCGCTGTCATGTGATGTATCTTTTACAAGTGTCAGGAAAAATCGAGTGCCCATATGTGCGATCCTGCCGCTTTCTTTCTCTCTGCAGCACAAATATAGGTGTGTGGAGTTTCATACTCACGCCACAAAAACTTCCTGTGCTGCGCTGGGTGGCACTTTATTGTCTGTAAAATTCCGAAAGAGAATACAAGTATATTTACGGCAGAGCCCTAAGGCCTACTTCTTGTAACTAATCATATTCTTATAACTCGATTTCCCAAATCCATATTCTATAGTGATTTCCTAAGTGTTCTTTATGCATTGTCATGAGAAAGATCTTGTAAAAACCACGTTGTCAATCTCAATATTACTATTATGTGCGTATATGCGTCAAACCTCGAAGTGACCGTGTGCTGGGTGCCATGGCACTCTGGGATTGCAGAAATGCAACCGCAGACCAAATGGCGGCTGCTGCTACACTTACAACTACAGTTGACATAACTACAACACACTACACCCACATAAATCCCACATCTGGCAACACCTTCGCACAATATGCAAAAAACACTAGAATGAACAGACAGACAACAAACTACGCATAATAAAGACACTCTTAGGACCGCACTCCACCGACACACACAACAGACACAGGACGTTACCCTGGCTCGATAACGGATAGCCACACACTCTCCCCTCCTCACGGGATCTCAAACTCCACTGTGTAGTAGATGTGGGGACAGCCTATCCATGATACACGTGCTACTTCAATGAAAGGTTCTCCACACAACACGACGCAAACGCTTCGCCGTACTATACAGACAACACATCCCACCACACGCTGCGTTTTTCCTGTCTGATGATCCCATCGTTTCTGTCACGCGTGTTTTTAACTATTTAGCAGAAGTTTTACTTCGACACCTAATTTCATACACGCATCATCACAACCTCACTTATGTTAATTCTGTTCTTGCTCACCGATTTTACGATTTAGGCCTTCATTTCTCATATGAGCAATTGTTTTGGCACTGTTTTCACCCGTTGGTCTTGCGCCAAAAAGTATTCAAAAATCACCATCATCATTAAAAATGTAAATGTTGTTCACGGTTTACAGAGGCGAAACCCATACTATCATGTTGGTAGTAATTAGTAATTCTCAAAAATTCCCGGATTCCTGTGACATAATTTTCTTTAGTGAAGGTTCTGAAGAACCTACTTAATTATCTCGTAAAATTCACGATCGTAGCATTAGCATCCTAAGTCAAAATTATCTTCTTTTGTTCACCATGATATTGAGCCGGAGGGTAGTTGGTCCTGCACATTGCCGCCACGTGGGTATAACTTAAGTAAAATATCATGATCTAACGCACGTTTTCAGAAAACACACTCCGTGCAAAATGACACCTCGACGTGTATACAGAATACCAAGAGAAACGTCGTACCATTAAGCATAAAAAATGAAAATACGCGACAAAAAATGATAAGCGATATAGAAGAACACATTTCAGGGTAAGGGGAGGACACGCATATGGAACACATACTTACCTTTTGAAATAAAAAGACACGCTCAAACCAGACGAGGACGCAGGCTTTCGGCCCTTTACGTCCCGGTTACAGGCGCAGCACACGAAGCAAACAGACGGAGCCATTTTCCAGAGCCATAGACTCGCAAAATGCACTGCGCCACGACCTCTTTCTGGGTGAACGGTCCAGTTTTCATAATACGTGTTTTGTTTATTTGCGCCTTATTGGCTTTTCACAAGCTCTCTTATTAAACCCAAAGCTGGTTTTCATCGTTTAGTATTTTTACTGTTACTCATAAACCAATGAAATAATTTTATCGAGAACAAATCAATGACACTTTTACATGTTTCAAAATGTTTAGTATCTTCTCTTCTCCCGGGACCAACACCGCTAATAGGCATGGCCCTGGCCTTGTAAACACACGAGTTAGTTCTAATGAGGTTACATCTATTTTATTTTTTATTTACATAACCTTTCATCAACATCGACCTAACATAACCTAAATAGTTATTTATAGGCTTTGCGGCCGTCGCGAAACAAAACACATGCACACAAAAAATAATTATCACAAGTTAAGATCAGCCAAATTAGGCCTACTGCCGAACTAACGCTTTTACGAACTTCACAATGACTGTATCTTCTTTTATTCGCATCCCAGAATTGGCCCTACATCGACCCTGGAAATAGGTGTCTGTCAGTCCCTGCTTCGCACCCAGTCATTCGGTCTTGATGTAGTTACCCGTATGCACAACCGACGTCTGGCGCAGTTTCCCTCGTTCATTTATTTAGGTTAAGATCATCGATGCGGAAGTTGGTAACCTAAACGATGACACTCGCGTTCTATCCTCAAGCGTTCGGTCATCATCCCAACTTCCTATAGTTCTTTTGGGTGGCACAAATTATCTTACAAATTGGTCAGTAAGGTGAAAATATTCATCCCCACAAGCCTGCACCTGACATATCCGTGTGCTCTTGTATAGGCCTCGTGCGCTGGAGTTTGACGGACATGCAACGCCCTCTCGTGCCCTGCCGCCATGGGTATGGCACACACTCCGAATGTTTGCATTTACTAGCAAACGGCGGTCAAAATTTAAAGATTTTAACGAAGTTTAGCGACCTTTGTTGGCATCACAATAGTGAAGATATCACGCCAACTGACTTGAGTGGACACCAAAAGCACCAAAGCTGCGGATTTGTTTTTTTCCGTAAACAGCACAGCGAGTTCCGGAACGCGCTGTTGTTGTGCGGGTAGTGATGGAATGTACATTCACTCGGTGCTTTCAAACCGTTGGTTCTTCCATGAAACCTTCATTTTAACCGTCGTGATATCTAAAAAACACCTGCCGTGGCAGCGGACGGGGAAACAAGCAGAACGCAGTGATACAGAAGAGGCCTATCTTATAGAAAACACCGTATACTCGAGCTTGCTGCTTTATCTTCTTTACTTTTGCTGAGCACAGCGTCGTATTAACTTCAGTTTCGGAGACAGCGAATGCGAGGCGTGCTGTCAAAACAACCGCACGGGGCAAGTCTCTGCTTCGGCAATCGCTTCTCCACCATCGTTTTTCTAACAACGCGCGAGCTGCTTTGCTCAAAGCCGCACTTTTTGTGTACGAACTTTCACCCTTTCCTATACCAGCCCTGACAATGATGCGGTCGTGTAAGCCGTTGAAAGGAAAACAAATTTTCAGAGAAATGCGTGCGAAGAATAAACATGCTGAAGATTCATAGGTACTTTCCCGAGTCGTCAAACTAATGCTTTAGAACGGTCCCTACCAGCTGTAAATCACTCTATACGTAGGGTACCAGTGGCTGAAAATGATTAAAATATAGGCTCAGTTACTCCAGGTCTACTCCAGAGCCCAAATTTAATAAAAATACATCGAACGCCTACGTGGCCCCCAGGGTTCAAAACAACACAGGCATAACTCAACTCAGGTTGGATTAACGCGTTAAACTCAAACTCTCGTATTGAAACCACCGGAAAGTATCGTCGAAGGGGAAATAAATTGATATCACTTTTATTCGTATTTTATGCGTGCACGTATACCGATCTCTATGAATCTACGGAGTAAAAAACCGGTCCATCAAGGCAGTTGGGCGGATTTCTGTGCGGGCCCAGAATTTTAGAATTTCGGCCCTAATTAATAGTTGAATTTTTTTGTTGTTGTTCTACTTTGTTTCAGGTTTAGCTAGGGTCTTGTGTTAATAAACAAAAACTCTGGGAGCGGTCTCTCCTGTTGCTCATTGGTTCAAGAAAGCATATCCCGGCAACGCTTACCCTCCACGGTTTGCAGAAGTAAACAATACCAATCCATATATGAAGCCACCTTGAAGTGCAAGCGCGCAGAAATGAGCAATATGTCGTGTGCAATGAGCGAAGTCCGAATGACTTTTACTAGCACTAAAAATGAGGAGCTTTTTATGAAATGAATATAGCATTGCCAATTCAGACAGGAAAATTCACATTAGGTACGACCCCAATGTCGTGTGAGGGAAGTTTAAAAAAAAAACGCGCTTCTTTTGAGAAAGCAAGGTGGCCTAACGCATGTGAAGAGAAGCCTACGTGAAAAAGCTACATAGAAGTAACGAAACCAATGCAAGGGTCCAAAACAAGCACTCACAAGCTTCGCCTGTCGCGTACTAGCGGTTCGCTCTGTGTCTTCTGTTCTACTTGTCCATCACTTACCCTCTGCCATAGTTCGCCATTGCATACCACTGATCTATACGAAAAGCAAAGCCGGGTTACTAATCCTTTACGTAATTTTTTTACATTGTTGCAAAGACAACAAGCGAGATCACACATTGCGCCATCTGCGTTACCGGTGCATGCAGAGTCCTTCGATGGGCGCTGCACGGAGCCCTCAACACACCAATTTTGCAACAATAGCTTAGTGCGCTCGCTTTTCTTTCTTTTGTAATTGCAAGCTTGGTCATAAAGCTTAGTAGATTAAGGGAAAAGCGCTCGGCTCAAACTATACTCCTATAACATCATATCCCCCCCCCACGGTGCTCTTGGGAGTGGGAGAGCTCCGACACTCACGTGCCGTTTCCCCGACGCTGTAAACCAATTTTTTTCATTTTTTAAACAGTAAACCACATAATTTTTATTTTCTGCAAAATGGAGTTGATAAGCGGAAAGCGCCGCTTGGGAAACGCATGAGGCCGATTCATTGGTTTCACTAACATCACTACCGCGACCATGTCGGAGCACTAGTTGCACGGTTGAAGACTGTTAACGTATCTGCCACTTTTATCTCGGGAACCAAATCCAACCAAATCATCTTTATGTCAAGATCAACAACTACAAGTATTCTCAATGCTGGGGGCACAATAAAAAAACCGTGGCTCGGCTTGACTGTGAGAGTGTCCCGTATATAAGGCAAAACACACAACTAAGTAACAACACAAAACTAACTGAAAAGTATCAAACGATTGAGTCACGTGAATGCGTGTAAATTTCGCACAACTATACAAATTACAAACAACTAAGTGAATTTCTCACAACTGTTCAAATAAGCGTACTATGTAAATACACAAAGTACACCGACACATTCACTTTTAATTTATACAACAAATAAACAGTCAGCAACACTCAATCTGTGCGTAGGTATGCCCAAACAAAAAAAGGAAAAAAGGCGAGAAAAGGAAAACAATTATGAACCTGAAATTGTATAAAAGTGGTATTAAAATTTGTTACTGAACACCTGACCTGTTCAGTAATTGAAGAAGCTTGTAACGCAACATCTGGAAGCCGTAATCGGTGCAGCTGTGTGAGACATTCCAAATATCAGTGTTGCGCATGGGGTACTTGTTCTTTTATAACTTAAATCGGCCGTTGTGTTCAGGTACGTGTTTTTATTTTTCAGACATGTTCTGTACCGGCGGAGCAGTTTCAGCCTATAGAGGTCATTTACAGGCGTTATTGAGACGGACCTGAAAATTGGTGCTGTGTGCGCGTCGTAAGGGGCATCTTCCACTATCCGGAGTACTTTTTTTGTAATAGCACCAGTTTTGATGTGTTTGAGTCAGTAGTGGTACCCCACACCAGGTCACCGTACAAAATGTTGGATAGAAATAATGAGTTGTACATGACCATCTTAACTGATGGTGGTACGAAATACCAAATCCTAGAGAGCATGCCTGTTATCTTAGACATTATGCCTCTTACTTTATCAACATGCAAATCCCATGCATGTTTTCATAAAATATTATGCCTAGGGTCTTTACCGATTGAACAACTTCAATGCACTCGATATTAAGCATATGGGGGGGGGGGAGTGATGCGCACAAGGATTTATTTTTGTGTCTTGCAATGCCTCACAACTCCTTGAACCGACAACGATGACGGCCACGACGAAGTGTCTGTGCGCAGTTGGCGCGAGCTCTGTGTCATGGCCGCTATGTACATTATGTAGATAGATCGCTTCACCCCACCCCACTGTTCGTCTCATCTGTGTCCTGCCGCCACGTAACAATATAAAGGTTGAACAGCAATGGGCCAAGTATGCTGCCCTGTAGCGCATCTGAGCTAATGGGCTTTGTTTCAGAATGGTAGCTGTTAACTACAACCTGTTGTTGCCGCTGCTTTAATAATGACTTAAATGCTCTAAATATCTGAATATGCTCTAAATATCTAAATATAATTTTTAGGAGGCATCCCCGAAATCCGTAACGGTCCAGCTTTAAGCATAATGTTTCAATAATAATGCAGTTTAATGCGTTTGAATAATCTATAAATATTCTGAGTATATACCAACGTTGCTCAAATTGGTTTAAAATTATCTCTTTTTGAGTTAACAGGGCCGATTCTGTAGACTTCCCTTTCGTGAAAACCGAACTGGAAAGGTGTTATTATATCATGTTTGTTCGAGAAACTAGTCATCCTCTTATGTAATAGCTTTTCAATTCCTTTTGAAAAAATTGGAATTATAGACATAGGCGTGTGGTTAGATAAATTATTTTTATGGCCGCCTTTAAACATCTTGGTGACTTTGGCAATCTAAAGTTGTTTTGGGAATATACCAGATGAAAAGATTAGGGTTATAATATATTCCAACGGAGGGGTAATTATTGTGGATACATGCTTCACAGGTTCTATTTGCAGCTCATCAATATCACAGCTTTTGCTCTTGTTAACAGGTTGGAGCGTTTTCTGCACTTCCTCACTTGTCACCAGGCTTCAAATGCGCTATTAACGACTTTCTTTTCCATATAATCCGTACAGCTGCGAGAATGAGGAATTCTCAGTGCAGACAAAAAGAAGTCATTTAAGATGCCTGGTAATTTGGAGTCTTCTATAATATCATTCGATTTTCTAGTTTTTGGAAATTTTTATACATTACAACTTTAGCTCTTATTGCTTTTAAGCATTCTTTCAATTTTCATTGTTTTTGCGCCTTGGATGGTTGCTTTATATTCTCTAAAGGGAACCACTCGTTGCATATTTTTTCAAATATCTCAAAAAAGGCTGCATATGACTCACCTGGGTTTAACTGTGCATATACATCGTCCTAAGCGACTGCATCAAGTTTGCTCCTAAAATTTTGTAGCGTATATTCATTCATACTCCTAACACATTTACGTAACAACTGCTTGTTGTACCTCGTCGTTGGCTTTATATTATTGATAAATCAGAATATTGGAAAATAATCACCAATATGAGTGGATATGGTGTCAGACGCCTGGATTTCTTTTGAGTTGGTGATAAATATGTCGAGGAGTGTTGCTGTGTTTTCTGTGATACGAGTAGGTTCATGCATCACACCTACACAAGCCTCGCTTTCTACATTTAGGCCCAGTTCTTTATGAATTGAGGAATGTTCGAGAAGGTTTACGTTACTATCGACGCCGAGAATTAAGTTGAGGTTATGCTGGTTTGCCCAACCCAAATACCCAACCATCAAAGAAAAATAATTAGTAGGATTCCCGCAGGGAGGGGGTGGGCGGTTCCTGGTTTGCCCAACCCAAATACCCAACCATCAAAGAAAAATAATTAGTAAGATTCCCGAAGGGGGGGCGGTTCCTGGTTTGCCCAACCCAAATACCCAACCATCAAAGAAAAATAATTAGTAGGATTCCCGAAGGGGGGGCGGTTCCTGGTTTGCCCAACCCAAATACCCAACCATAAAAGAAAAATAATTAGTAGGATTCCCGCAGGGTGGGGGCAGCAGTTCCTGGTTTGCGCAACCCAAATACCCAACCATAAAAAAATAATTAATAGGATTCCCGCAGGGTGGAAGGGGGCGGTTCCTGGTTTGCCCAACCCAAATACCCAACCATAAAAGAAAAATAATTAGTGGGATTCCCGCAGGGTGGGGGGGCGGTTCCTGGTTTGCCCAACCTAAATACCCAACCATAAAAGGAAAATAATTAGTAGGATTCCCGCAGGGTGGGGGGGCAGTTCCTGGTTTGCCCAACCCAAATACCCAACCATAAAAGAAAAATAATTAGTAGGATTCCCGCAGGGTGGGGGTGGCGGTTCCTGGTTTGCCCAACCCAAATACCCTACCATAAAAGAAAAATAATTAGTAGGATTCCCGCAGGGTGGGGGGGCGGTTCCTGGTTTGCCCAACCCAAATAACCAACCATAAAAGAAAAATAAGTAGTAGGATTCCCGCAGGGTTGGGAGGGGCGGTTTCTGGATTGCCCAACCCAAATACCCAACCATAAAAGGAAAATATTTAGTAGGATTCCCGCAGGTTGGGGGCAGCGGTTCCTGGTTTGCCCAACCAAAATACCCAATCATAAAAGGAAAATAATTAGTAGGATTCTCGCAGGGTGGGGGGGCGGTTCCTGGTTAGCCCAACCCAAATACCCAACCATAAAAGAAAAATAAGTATTAGGATTCCCGCAGGGTGGGGGCGCTTCCTGGTTTGCCCAACCCAAATACCCAACCATAAAAAAAAATAATTAGTAGGATTCCCGCAGGGTGGGGGCAGCGGTTCCTGGTTTGCCCAACCCAAATACCCAACCATAAAAGAAAAATAATTAGTAGGATTCCCGCAGGGTGGGGGGCGGTTCCTGGTTTGCCCAACCCAAATACCCAACCACAAAAGAAAAATAATTAGTAGGATTCCCGCAGGGTGGGGGGGCATTTCCTGGTTTGCCCGACCCAAATACCCAACCGTAAACGAAAAATAATTAGTAGGATTCCCGCAGGGTGGGGGGGCGGTTCCTGGTTTGCCCAACCCAAATACCCAACCATAAAAGAAAAATAATTAGTAGGATTCCCGCGGGGGGGGGGGGGGGGGCGGTTCGTGGTTTGCCCAACCCAAATACCCAACCATAAAAGTAAAATAATTAGTAGGATTCCCTGAGGGGGGGAGGCGGTTCCTGGTTTGCTCAACCCAAATACCCAACCATAAAAGAAAAATAAGTAGTAGGATTCCCGCAGGGTTGGGAGGTGCGGTTCCTGGATTGCCCAACCCAAATACCCAACCATAAAAGAAAAATATTTAGTAGGATTCTCGCAGGTTGGGGGGGGGGTTCCTGGTTTGCCCAACCAAAATGCCCAATCATAAAAGAAAAATAATTAGTAGGATTCCCGCAGGGTGGGGGGCGGTTCCTCGTTAGCCCAACCCAAATACCCAACCATAAAAGAAAAATAAGTATTAGGATTCTCGCAGGGTGGGGAGGCGGTTCCTGGTTTGCCCAACCCAAATACCCAACCATAAAAAAAAATAATTAGTAGGATTCCCGCAGGGTGGGGGCAGCGGTTCCTGGTTTGCCCAACCCAAATACCCAACCATAAAGAAAAATAATTAGTAGGATTCCCGCAGGGTGGGGGGCGGTTCCTGGTTGGCCCAACCCAGATACCCAACCATTAAAGAAAAATAATTAGTAGGATTTCCGCAGGGGTGGGGGGGCGGTTCCTGGTTTGCCTGACCCAAATACCCAACCGTAAACGTAAAATAATTAGTAGGATTCCCGCAGGGTGGGGGGGCGGTTCCTGGTTTGACCAACCCAAATACCCAACCATAAAAGAAAAATAATTAGTAGGATTCCCGCGGGGTGGGGGGGGGCGGTTCGTGGTTTGCCCAACCGAAATACCCAACCATAAAAGAAAAATAATTACTAGGATTCCCGCAGGGTGGGGGGAGCGGTTCCTGGTTTGCCCAACCCAAATACCCAACCAGAAAAGAAAAATAATTAGTAGGATTCCCGCAGGGTGGGGAGGGCGGTTCCTGGTTTGCCCAACCCAAATACCCAACCATAAAAGAAAAATAATTAGTAGGATTCCCGCAGGGTGGGGGCAGCGGTTCCTGGTTTGCCCGACCCAAATACCCAACCGTAAACGAAAAATAATTAGTAGGATTCCCGCAGGGTGGGGGGGCGGTTCCTGGTTTGCCCAACCCAAATACCCAACCATAAAAAAATAATTAATAGGATTCCCGCAGGGTGGAAGGGGGCGGTTCCTGGTTTGCCCAACCCAAATACCCAACCATAAAAGAAAAATAAGTAGTAGGATTCCCGCAGGGTTGGGAGGGGCGGTTCCTGGATTGCCCAACCCAAATACCCAACCATAAAAGAAAAATATTAAGTAGGATTCTCGCAGGTTGGGGGCGGCGGTTCCTGGTTTGCCCAACCAAAATACCCAATCATAAAAGAAAAATAATTAGTAGGATTCCCGCAGGGTGGGGGGGGCGGTTCCTGGTTAGCCCAACCCAAATACCCAACCATAAAAGAAAAATAAGTATTAGGATTCCCGCAGGGTGGGGGGGCGGTTCCTGGTTTGCCCAACCCAAATACCCAACCATAAAAAAAAATAATTAGTAGGATTCCCGCAGGGTGGGGGCAGCGGTTCCTGGTTTGCCCAACCCAAATACCCAACCATAAAAAAAATAATTAGTAGGATTCCCGCAGGGTGGGGGGCGGTTCCTGGTTTGCCCAACCCAAATACCCAACCATAAAAGGAAAATAATTAGTAGGATTCCCGCAGGGTGGGGGAGCGGTTCCTGGTTTGCCCAACCCAAATACCCAACCATAATAGAAAAATAATTAGTAGGATTCCCGCAGGGTGGGGGGGCGGTTCCTGGTTTGCCCAACCCAAATACCCAACCATTAAAGAAAAATAATTAGTAGGATTCCCGCAGGGTGGGGGCAGCGGTTCCTGGTTTGCCCGACCCAAATACCCAACCGTAAACGAAAAATAATTAGTAGGATTCCCGCAGGGTGGGGGGGCGGTTCCTGGTTTGCCCAACCCAAATACCCAACCATAAAAGAAAAATAATTAGTAGGATTCCCGCAGGGTGGGGGCAGCGGTTTCTGGTTTGCCCAACCCAAATACCCAACCATAAAAAAAATAATTAATAGGATTCCCGCAGGGTGGAAGGGGGCGGTTCCTGGTTTGCCCAACCCAAATACCCAACCATAAAAGAAAAATAATTAGTGGGATTCCCGCAGGGTAGGGGGGCGGTTCCTGGTTTGCCCAACCTAATACCCAACCATAAAAGAAAAATAATTAGTAGGATTCCCGCAGGGTGGGGGGAAGTTCCTGGTTTGCCCAACCCAAATACCCAACCATAAAAGGAAAATAATTAGTAGGATTCCCGCAGGGTGGGGGCGGCGGTTCCTGGTTTGCCCAACCCAGATACCCAACCATAAAAGAAAAATAATTAGTAGGATTCCCGCAGGGTTGGGGGGGCGGTTCCTGGTTTGCCCAACCCAAATAGCCAACCATAAAAGAAAAATAATTAGGATTCCCGCAGGGTGAGGGCGGCGGTTCCTTGTTTGCCCAACCCAAATACCCAACCATAAAAGAAAAATAATTAGTAGGATTCCCGCAGGGTGGGGGGCGGTTCCTGGTTTGCCCAACCCAAATACCCAACCATAAAAGAAAAATAATTAGTAGGATTCCCGCAGGGGGGGGGCGGTTCCTTGTTTGCCCAACCCAAATACCCAACCATAAAAGAAAAATAATTAGTAGGATTCCCGCAGGGTTGGGGGGGGCGGTTCCTGGTTTGCCCAACCCAAATACCCAACCATAAAAGAAAAATAATTAGTAGGATTCCCGCAGGGTGGGGGCGGCGGTTCCTGGTTTGCCCAACCCAAATACCCAACCATAAAAGAAAAATAATTAGTAGGATTCCCGCAGGGTGGGGGGCGGTTCCTGGTTTGCCCAACCCAAATACCCAACCATAAAAGAAAAATAATTAGTAGGATTCCCGCAAGGTCGGGGGGCGGTTCCTGGTTTGCCCAACCCAAATACCCAACCATAAAAGAAAAATAACTAGTAGGATTCCCGCAGGGGGGGGGGCGGAATGTGACACAAACACCTATGTGTCACATTTCACAGAAAGCACTTCATACTGTTCGGTTGTGAAAGAAAATTCTTCCAGCTGTTCACAGTGAAGTCCACGTCTTGATGATAGCAGATCTCCTCCACCCTTTTGCCAGGCCGATTCAAGAACAAAGAGGTGTATCCGGGCATGCGCAATACATCGTAAGCACTGAGATAGCCTAGCAGCACTAAAAAAAGAGCGCTAGTGATGTCACATGCAGGCTATGCATACTAGCCTCTTCTCTGAGTAAGGTTAAGTATCGCGAAACGCTTCCGGACGTTTTTTTTTCTGAATTCACTGCAGCCTACCATATTGTCAATTGTGTAACTGCCAAATGAAAATTGAGCGCTTCCTACGATCAGGGGGTCTGACGAAGACTTGCTATACGTTTGTGTATTGCAGGTTTGTAATACTCCCGGGTACATGCAGAGTCTAACACTTAATACTAAGTACCAAGCAATCACCGCGTACGACAAGGCTGCCGGCTACACGATTGTTTTCGACAACAGCGAGACCTTGCGGAAAAAGGTGAGGAATCTCTATGACGATGTTGATGTCTACGATGAAATTCTGGAGCGAATGCTTCACTTGAAGCTGAGTATCGTTTTTTCGCGCTTTTAACCCGCCCCTGCATATAACTCGAACCCCCACTGTCAGGCCGCCGGAAAAGAAACAAAAATCCTCTCGTATGGCCTGCACATCAGATGCAGGAAGGGCTGCAACAAAGAAGTTTGTTCAAGCAACACATCACATAAGTAGACAGTAAAAGCGTATAAACGCGGAAAAGCGTATGAAAGCTGTGAAATACAGAATGCAAGGCGAAAGTCCCAATTCCCCCACTGTCACTGCTTCCGCTAGAGCTATCACTTGAGGTGCAGTCTTCATTGTTGTATGCAAAGTTATCTTCACGGCAGAGAACGCATTGCCGTGAAACTGGGCTTAAGGAAACCTCCCCCCTTATTATCCGCACCCCTACATGCCCACTGAGATCATCGTATTTTGGTGCGGGAAACACGCGCGAAAATACGGCACGGTGCAGAATAGCTGGTCAATATGTTTGCATTTATAACGACGAGACAACAATACCAATTTTTTATTAAAGGCAGGGCGAGCTGTATGCATCACAGGGAATTGGAAAACACGACGGGGACAATGAAGCTCGTTCTTGCGTTGTTCCTCGAACAGATTAATGAACGTTTCACAGCTTATGGCTGTTGCTCATTGGGGGAAAGGCGAAATACGTAGGTACCCAGAAAAATTTACACAACAAAACGAACATTTTTTGCTTACAAAAAAGCAAAGATTGATTTCCACGAGCGACATACATGGATCTCGAAGAGCAAAAGGAGAATCTGGTGGAATGCCGAAACAAGGAAAGAATTTGAGCGGCGGAAAGTAGGAATCTTCACAACGGAGATAAATACATCAGAAACCGTTAAGGAAACAGATTTATTTAAAAATGCGATTCCTACTGAGGTAAAATACTGTATATTCGGGAAATGTCGCAATCAATGATAAAGAAAAAAAGCCACTGTTGTCAGTAGCGAGGACTGCATGCATCATAATTACCACACAAATCAGCACCACAAACCCTGCCGCACATTTCGCAACTTGGGCACCTAGACGCATCCCATGCGTGTTTCTTCTTGGCGCGATGCTAGAGGGCTCGAATAACTGACTACCGCTTTGGCAGGATGAAACAATATAAAAGATTCCGATGTGTCCGCCGTTTCATCAAGAATGCGTTTATTAGGCCAAGAAAGTTTTTTGCAGAAACCATTGTTCGGCCTTCCTAACAAAATCAGGGCCATGGGGTCTCGAACCCATTTTGTCAACGTGAAAACCCAGGACACTAACCCAACGTCACTAAGGCATTTTTAGGGTTGAAGCAGCTTAGGGGCTAGTGTTGTTGGCGCCCCCTTTGGTGTCGTCGTCGTAACGGTCGTCTCGTGTAGTTCGCAGTACTAAAACACCGGGAAGCTCATTTATGCCCCCGCGCTAGAACGTAACCCGCATTAGAAAACACCGCGACACTTGTTTACGCCATGCACTACGGCTTTGATTCGCAAAACTTTAATAGTTTGCTTAAGCGCGTGAGAAGTTTTTATGATCTAGAAGGACTTTCGACGTCATAAATACTAAGTCAGAAAAACATTCGGTTCATTTAGAAGGACACTAGGACGCACTGGGCACTGGGAAACACTGGCCACTAGCTGCCCATATACCACTTGAACAAGAAAGCTCCCTTTATGAGCATGATTTATGGTTGAAGTGAAGAGAACAACGTAACGTTTTTCTCGCTATCATTTGTAATCACACCGTAATTGGAAAATTTCGCTTACGAGTCGCTAGCCAATTGAGCTACGCGGGCTCGATGCCAGTTGACACGCTTAACAATATTTTTTAGCGCATGAAAATAAGTGCTGCTTTCTGTCCTTTAGTTGTTGCAGGTCATGGATCTTTTGTCTCTAAATTAGATGGTGTTAAATGTCGAAAAAACCATAAAGTGCGAGAGAGAAAAAATATTGTTTGAGTTGTTGCCCCTGAGGACAACTGGCATCAAAGGGCTAGAGCGCTTCGTAACGCGTCCTAAAAAAATAAAGCTGCTCCCCTCCCTGTGAAAGCGGTCGGAGGTGCAGAGCAGTAATTTGCCACAATGGGCTGTAGCGCCGTTATCCGCTTACTGTTACCACTCAATTCAATTCAAAATTTTCCCCTTCGCAGTGCTCGTGCACCCCCTGCCTGTAACTGTGCCAGCGGGACTTCTGTTTTTTTTTGTCTTGCTTTTTCTCCCCCACATACCGGCTTTGCACCACGGTGTAAGAATATTTAGGTGTTGACACTGCGCGTGGTGGCGCGGCCAGATCTTGTTCGGCGCTCCATGCGCTTCTCCGGAACGCCGCCAGACTGCGCCCCGCCACGAGATCCTGTATGCTCGCTGAGCTGCGCTGGCCATAATGCAGGTTCAGTGGGATCGTTCGGTGGAGCGGCGTGTACGTGAAGTTTTTTAATTGTAGATAGGCACGGACAGATTGAAAATGCTGTCGACACCAAATAATTTTGCGCTACTTTCATTTTTACTGGCTGAAACTGCAGCAGTGCGCGGAGAGGCATGGAAAACGTGGCAGTGCGGCCGTTCCGAGCTCGTTGTCGAAACGCTTTTATTGCAAATAATTTTTTTCGCTCATCCGCATGACTCCCGAGGGCATAGTTACTTCCCCGCCTTTTAAAATAAAAGGTTGTCCAAAACGCACACACTCGCCCATTTGGGCCGATGAGCCTACACGTAGCATAAAATGTTGCTTGAGCAGCGTAAATCGCCGGAGCTGTGACAGGGTAATGCTCGCCGTGTAGAGAACATGGTAAAACTCCTCCAAATTTGGTTCTTTAATGTGTCTAAAGACGGCAGTGACGTTTCAGTATTTCGCCTGTATCAGAAATGCTGCCTCCGTAGCAAGAAACACAACCCGCGCTGTTTTGCTGCGTAGCGGCACGCCTTCATCGCTCTACGCACGAGGGCCTGGTCCGAAACGAAACCAAGACTACATATGCAACATTTTAATGGCTAAGGCAGTGCAGTGCTACCTACTCGACGCGAAAATGGTCAGTAAAAATTTCCCAGGCGTTTCTCAAGCTCAGTTTTCACGCCGCGATACCGACCATGCTGAGCGGTTGTCTGTCTCGCGGAAACACAGGCATGCACGCGCAGATATAAAATACTGACGCTACTCTAAACAGGGATTGGCGGATGTCAGTTGAGAATAATTGCAGGCGGCGTGGTAAAGCGACTTGGTGGACCACAAAGTTCTCCACCGAATATAATAGGGGATGTCAGTTGAGAATAATTGCAGTCGGCGTGGTAAAGCGACTTGGTGGACCACAAAGTTCTCCACCGAATTTAATAGGGTCAGGGCGAATTACAGTCTAGTCCACTTATAACAATATCCAAGTGCCAAGAAAATCCCATCGTTATAACCGATAATCGTTATAAGCGGGTCGAGAAAAAAAAAAGCCACAAGAGAGATCAAAACATTTTATTAGCATGCAAGTGAGGTAGTGCAACTACTCGTTTGCAGAAAAGCCATAGTCAGTCAGCTTTGACTGCTTCACGCGAAGCTGACGCACATCTTTTTCGAGAGCATCTAATTGCTCCACATAGCTGAGCGCGAGGTCCTTCGCGAAAATGAAGTCCCGTAGGGACTGTATCATTCGTTGGGCCTCGTGCGATGACGGTACCTGGGTAGGCTGCTCAGCCGCGTCGTCGTCGTCGTCGCTCTCACCGCTGTCCGCTGCACCACGCACACTCGCAACGATCGCCTCGTCACTGAGGCACTCGGACGTTTCCACACCATCGTCGGCATGGAGAAAATCGTCGAGACCCGACGCGTCTTCGTGAAGCGCCGACCATAACTCTGGCACCCCTTCATCGTCGGGTGCTTCCGTGGCCTCCCCTGGGATCGCTTCCTCCTCGCCTGCTTCCTCCTCGTGACGCATTTTCGCATTTTCGGCGCGCGCGGTAAGCGGATTCAATCGCTATATCCGATATCGCGGCTCGGGAGCATCGTAATAAGCGGGTTATTTTACCATAGAAAGCATACAAAATTGGACGGTGCAATTGTTGTCCATCGTTATATCCGATATATTGTTATAAGCGGTATCGTTATAAGTGGATTCGACTGTATACAGCTTTACCAACATATGTTAAACAAAAATGTACAGCGGGTAAAAACTGGCCTGAGATGGCTGTTTAAACTTAACCCCTCCGCTGCTTTGGCATAAGGCATGTGGTGTGCCTGTGCAAATGCTTCTTTGAAAACCGATGGAAGATACCGCCATCGGTAGCCTCAAAAATTTATAATAAATTTGAAACATTGGGCTAATTTGTTCTTCCGCACATTTTGACAAAAAGAAAACTGCACGTAGACAAGGACGAAGAAAGGAAAACACAAGAGCTAGTGTTTGTGTTTTCTTTTCTTTGTCCTTATCTATGCACGGCTTTTTGTGTCAAATATTGCAGAAGCCTCAATTATTTTTTCCGGGGGCCTTGTGACCTCCAGACTTTTAATACCGTGAGATTTTACGTATCAGGGAGCTCATTCGAAGCACATAAGTGTAACACTGTCTGCGATATCACCGGAAAAATGCAAATGGTGGCCGCGGGCTGGCGATGTTAATGGGACCCTGCAACACTTTTTAAAAATTTTTGAACTCTTAGATGCTTGCAGAACGTAGATGCTTGCAAAACCCAGAACTCAGGCTAAGGGGTCGCAAAGTACCTCAGCCAAAAAATTACTGCTCTATGACCATCAGATAACCTGCAAACTCGCTCAAAAGATTTTCCTCTCTTTCCCGGTCTTGACGTTCTTCGACGGCCTGGATTACGTCACTCAGGGCATGTAGCGGCTGTTGGGCGGTTTTCCTTCAGTTGCAGCAATGAACGCTGTTCGATAGCAACTTTAAAAAAGCCACAAAACAAAGCAGAAATAGAAGGCGCATCTGCTGCGACGAGCAAATCACGCCGTGCTGCTCCGTGCTGGCGAAAACTGTAGCTTTCACAGTGGTTCCAGAAGGGAAGGAAAGAGTGAAAGCGCTTATCTAAAGCGTTGCAGGGTCTCTTTAATAACCCCATTTGGTCCTAATTTGGGGTCTTCCATTGTGGTGTATATTATCTGCAACAGAGGCGTATCGAGAATTTATTTTCGATGGTTAAACGCCACAGGTAAACAAAAATAAAAAGAAATAGATCCTGCGGCGAAACAAGTCATTTTTCTGCTTTAGTAATGCCTAAGGGTTATTTGTTTTGTCGACTGTAATATCTGAACGAAAGTGCGTGTGCGTGCAGGACTCCGAAGAACCATATTTCTGAACAAACCAACATTCCTGTTATCGTTCTTTTTACATTTTAACATAACGATTCGGCGTTTTAATAGCATTGCTTTATCTACGCCCCTGATTACCCATGCATACATTCAGCATAAGGAGGAGAAGGAGGAGGTATAACTTTATTTCTCTATTAGTAGAATAAAAAAAATGTATTTTTGTTCCACGGAAGCCAAAACAGCACATTTTTAACTACACGTCTCCTTTGTGGTTGGAGAAAGCGCAATTTATTACAAGTTGCCTTTCACAGGAAACTGCCATCGGAAAAGCACAGGGGCCGCGACATCCGCGCACTGCGCCGGCTCGCTCTACCGCGCGTGAGCTCCACAACGATCTCTGCGGCTGGTGCTGCAGTGATCGTTGCGGCGCGAACCCGGTGGCTAACACAACCAGGAAGCTTAAACATAATTTCTACTCCTCGTGATTGACTCTGGTAGCAGAAAACACCGCAACACAGCTTGAGCGACACGGAAAGTCAAGCACGCCGCGCATCCGCCGCAGCTGCGCCCGCCACTCCGCAAGCGATTGCCGGCCCCTTATCGCAGCGCCACCGCGCCGCTGCGGTCTGCGCATGTACTAAGGGCGAACACGATCTGGCCGCGTTCTCCACCGCGGCAGCCGGCGAGTGTCAACACCTAAATATTCTTCCACCGTGCTTTGCACTGCCACTTTTCTTCGCTTACTAGTGTAAAAACCAACCGGGCGAACGTTCCTAGCTAAATGAACGCGGGTGCGGCGGGTAATTACGCATATTTTGCTTCAAGTGTACCTGCAGTTTTTTGGCGCTAAACAACGGGAAGATGTATGGCAAGCGCCAGCGGTTCGCGAGTTTCGAAAGCTTATGACTATATAAAAAGCTTGGCTTTCGAAGCGTCTTGGATAGGCCGCAGCGACAGTCGTTACGACAGAACGCCTGTGGCCTTGGGTCCTGCGAGCGAGCTACGACGACAAAGTGAGCTTTAAGAGCAAGTGCTCTGCACTTAAAAACAGGGACACTCTGCCTCGCACGATAGAAGTTCGTGATTCAAATACACGAGACTTCTACGGCAAGGCTCAATACCTGTACCCCCCAACGGTTTGATCTTCGTTGTCAAAAAGGCCAAGGCGCCAAAATGGACTTATACACTGAATGCTGCGTCCCTTCCCAGGTTTCACGTTAGTAAAGATGGCCCGGTAAATTTATGCCATATTGCTGCAGGGCCACTAAGGCCGATCAGCGACTCCTTTCAGCAGTTTTTCACGAGAATAGCAGTGTTCCAGGAGAACCAGTGTGCGTCTAGGAAGCCACGTTTGTTAGTCTCTGGATCCTGCCACCGTTCGTCCGCCGTACCCTTAGCACTTTCCGAGTTTTCGGCGTGGTCATCATCATCATCGTCTCTCGGGGAGCCGTCAGGCGTATTCAGACGAGGCGAAAATCCCTGCACTCCCTCCTGGCAGTAGGCATACCTTGACTGCCGGTAGCGCCTTTGTTCATTACCATGGGCTCCAAGCAGCAACAGCGCGGCGGATGCCTCCTTGGGTGAACGTCGCTGTGTTGGTGCACTGTTGCGAATTTCAAAACGTTTCGGAGGGCTGGTAATATAGCTTCCTATTACTTGAAGCTTCCGGAGAAACAACCGTACGCCATGCAGAAGGCTGGGACAGCGTTGTCATCGCATCCGTCTTCACGTCAACCCAGATGAGAGCCAGCCGCCACATTGGAGACTTCGTGCGCAGGGCTTGCGGAAGAAGGGGTCAATGGTCGATCTGGTTAAAAAGCAATGGTTCATTCCTGGACTCTCATATTTCCGTGATTGATCAACAGATCAACCTAAAACCGAGAAAAATACTGGCTGGAGTGCAACAATTAACTTGCCAGTTCCTAAACGACGGAGTTATTTTGCCATTGCGAAAACACACGTCCCATGCACCTTCGGTAATCAATATTTTTTCACGTTCGCATTGTTTCTTTTCTTTTTATCTCTACTTATTGACATTTATCTGTTTCCGTGACAGTGGCAAATATTTCCTTGTGTTTTTATTCGTGACGTCGATTTTATCATGGGTGAAAGCGCGTGCATTTCCATTTTGAGCGTCAGGCAGGAAGTGCGATTGCTTTTTCAAAAAAGAAATGATACTCATAATGTCATTCTGTTGGAGGTTTATGAAGCGTAGTTGTTTAAAATAAATGGTATTTAAGTAAAGATTCAGTTTTATATCTCAAGATGGCCGCCCTGAATAGGATTTGATGGACAGACTTTATTAGTACGTGCAGTACGCGTGCGCGCGCGTAGACTGTGGCTACATCGTCCTCGGGGCGGCCGCCTGGCGTGGGTCCCCGTTTGCTGTTGCCGGTTCTGGGGGCCAGTGCCTCCAGGGCCTGCTGGGCGGCCCAAACTTGTTCTTCTTGGTTTTCGCTCTTCGTCGCAGCTTCCAGTCACTGCGGTACGCTTCATGACCTTGCTTCGCTGGGATTCTTGGTGCAGTCCCACAGCATGTGGGTGAATGTTGCAGTCTCCCGGCGTAACGCCGCACACTTGTCGCTCTGGTGTGTCGCGGGGTACATCCTGTTTAAGTATTCTTCGACTGGGTAGGGTGCCCGTCTGCTGTTGTCGGACAAAATAAACCGCCTGGGCCCTGCCCAGCCCTTTACAGGGGGGCGGGGGAATCCTGCGGCTTAGTGTAAAGGACTTCGTCATCTCGTTGTAGTTCCCCATGCGGTCTTAGGTGCTGAACCACAGCTAGGGCCAGCCGCCGCGGTCGCAGTCGGTTAGTGCTCGCGCCACGGCATGCGCCGTATCGTTGTGGTTCTCGTTTCCTTCCGACGCTTTTGCTGCGTGCACTGGAAACCACTTGATTCGGACCTCCTTGTTCTTTCTTGCTTTTTGCAGTATGCGGATCGCCGCCGGCGCGATCCTCCCTTTTGCAAAGCTTCTTACCGGAAAGTTCCTTACGGGAAGAAAGATCATTCATGCTTCGAAAAGTAAAACATTCGAAACGGAAGCGAATGTATTGGAGTGCCTGAAATCTAGGAAGCAGAAAAATGTGTGTGAATCAAAAGTTGTCCCAAAGCTTTAAAATACTGTCAGTAGTATAAAAAAGCAGCAGAATCTTTTAGTGCGAAGCCCTTTTGCGTTCGCTAATCTGTTTTGGTGGCGGTGACAGCGCGTTAACTGAGCGACGAAGATAGAAAATAAAGACGGAGGAATCAAAATTATCAGCCCTTAAACTAGACTCACTATCTTTAATTTGAATACGTAACTTCCTTTCTCTCCGTCAACAATTTACAGTAGTTAATAATTTTTCCTCCTCCCGTTGCCATGTAACTTCCGGTGTTCCTCAGGGTAGTGTTCTCGGTCCCCTTTTATTCTTGATTTATATTAATGACTTACCACGTAATATATCATCCAGAATGCGTTTATTTGCAGATGACTGTATTGTATACCGCGCCATCACTAACGCCGCTGACCACATAGCTCTTCAAAACGATCTTAACGCTATTTCCCATTGGTGTGAAATCTGGCTTATGTCCCTTAACCTGTCCCAATGGACGTTTGTATCATTCAGTCGCAAGCGTAACACTTCCACCTTTAAATATGTCCTAAACAACTTACCTGTCTCCCAAGCTTCCTCATACAAGTATCTGGGCGTGAATCTAACTCACAATCTTTCCTGGTCCCTGCATATAACTACTGTTTGTGCCAAAGCCTCCAGAACCTTGGGATACTTATGTCGTAATTTAAAACACTGCCCTACGAATGTCCGTAAACTGGCCTATTTAACGTACGTCCGTCCTCAACTTGAGTTCAATTCAATTCAATTCAATTTTTATTCAGGGATGTATACATATTGACATAAGGGTTGTAATACAGACGGACGTCCCAAGACCGAAGCCGTACGCGGGACCTCCGATGACGATACACAAAATATTACGAGCGACGTTAAAAAAAAATAAAAAGGTATACAGAACTATTGAACCATAAAGAACGACATATACAAAGCCAAACTATAAAACTATACAGAACTATTGAACAATACATAACTATGTTTTTAGAGACAAAATATAAAACTAAATAGAACTTTAGATACAGTTATAACAAGTAGTAGATTTCAAGCAAAATATAAACAACGAGATACAATAAAAAATGGAACATTAATATACCAAAAGAAATTTAAATGTCAAGCAGGTAGTTCCTAAGTACAGTTTTGAACTTATAGAAAGAATTTGTTTTAATATAGCTGGGTAAAGAATTCCAAAAAGATATAGCCGAAAACAGTATTGTATGCTTACCATAATTACTTCGAATCTTAGGAAGCAAGAAATTGTTTTGACTCGAAAAACGCGTGTTATTCGTATTAGTAATCATGCGAACTGGGAAAACCTCTAATACGAGTTTGCGATTAAGAATTTTGAAAAATAAGATACCGAGGCTGTACCGATAAACCCGAAGTTGTTGAAATAGTGGAAAGGAAGAAGATCGACGGGGTGCAGAGTTGATGACGCGAATAGCTTGTTTCTGTAATGTAACGAGGGGAGACAAATGGGTGGCGTAAGAGCTACCCCAGGATGTTATACAGTAGGTTAAATGACAGTGAACGAAAGCAAAGTATAAGCCCAGAAGGATTTGAGTGTTAAAATATGGACGCGCCCGAATCAATGCCCTTATACCGAAAGACGCCTTTTTAACAATTGAAATTACATGCTCATCAAATTTAAAGTTCGAATCAATGACAACGCCTAGAAAGTTAGTACGGCTGCAAAAGGCAATTTTTTTAGAATTTAGATACAGACTTGAAAAAGTAGGAAGTGTCTTGTTAGGGGAGCAATAAAGCATAAAGCAGGTTTTACTAACGTTAATGGATAGTTTATTTGATAAACACCAGCGCTGTAGTGAAAACAAGTCAGCTTGCAATTTAGACACTAAATTATTAACATCGTTATCACTGGAGAAGATAGTTGTGTCGTCGGCATATAAGATACATTGTGAAGTTGTTAAGCACTGAGGCAAGTCATTAATGTACGTCAAAAATAGAAGAGGCCCCAAGATTGACCCTTGGGGTACACCTTTGTTAATATTAGCCGGGTGTGACGTCTGGCCATTAACGCAGACTACCTGACGCCTGTTTGAAAGAAAACTTTTTAGAAGAGTTAGGGCAGGTCCGACAATGCCATAAAGCTCTAGTTTCTTTAAAAGAATGCTATGGTTAATCGTGTCAAAGGCTTTAGATAAATCAATGAAAACGGAGCCAGCATATTTACCACAATCAATAAACGACTTAATTTTGTCGGTGAAACAAGCTATCGCGTTGTCAGTGGACAGGCCACTGCGAAATCCGAACTGACAGCTAGTAAGTATTTAAAATTTTGTTAAATACCGGGAGAGTCTTAGTTCGATTAGTTTTTCTAACACTTTATCTAGAAACGAGAGGATGGAGATGGGTCTGTAGTTTTCAATAGAGCGATGATCACCTTTTTTGAATACGGGGACTACTTTTGCCAATTTTAATTGATTTGGAAACACACCGGTCTGAAAAACTAGATTAAAAATGTGACTAAGCGTAGCGGAAATAAGATTACAGGCAAACTTGATATGCGCCCCGTGTATACCATCTATTCCTGGGCCTTTAGCCTTTAGCAGTCGAATAACGGACTCAACTTCTTCTGGAGAGGTAGGGCGAAGATAAAAGGATTGAGCACAACGAGGAAATGGAGGCGAATATGTATAAGAATCAGATTCATGGGTAATATTTGCAAAATAAGTGCTGAAGGCATTAGCAATAGACGTTGGTTCAACAATACAGGAATCATTATAAATTATTGAAGTAATTGCTTTGTTTTGACTCGTGTTGTTCAAAAATTCATTAAGTATTTTCCACTTTTTTTTGGTGTCATGACCGCACAATTGAAGCTGACGCTCATAATATTGTTTTTTAGCACATTTAAGTAGGGATGATAAAGTTGAAGCGTAGCGTTTGTATCTTTCTTTAAGATTAGAGTTGAAAGGTTTACGCTTCGTTTTCTTAAAAAGATTTTCTTTCTTGCGCAAGCACCGTAGAAGCGCTTCAGAAAGCCAAGGGCTACGGGGAGCGTCGTATCGCCTGTTGGAAGATTTTACTGTAGTGCAGCTGATTACAACATTCGTAAAAATTGAAATAAACTTTTCCATAGCAGCATCAGGATCAGTAAATGAGTACAGACTAGACCAACTGACGTTTGAAAGAGCATCGATGAATTTTTCTTTATCAAAAGTGGATCTGTACTCAAATTGGGGACCGTTATTTGTCTTACTGATTTGCAAAAATACTGGAAAATGACCTGTGATGTCACATTCAACTACGCCAGTTTGTATAGGTACATCAAGATTAGAAAGGATATGATCCAACAACGAAACAGCAGCGTTATGGACGGCACGTGTAGGGACGTTAATCAGTGATTGAAAGCCATAACTCGAAAAACAGCTTAAGTAATGGGCTGTGGTAGGGTTGCAACTATCCAAAAGATTAAAATTAAAGTCGCCCATTATCAACACATTCTTATTTTCGAAAGAGAGCTTATCCAACAAAAGCGAAAAAGAAAGGCAAAAGTCGCTTGAGTTAGATGATGGTGAACGATAGAGTGATCCAAGCACAGTCTTTTTGCTACTGTTAGGAAGGCAGAACGAATCATCAAATTCTATCCAAACGGATTCGCACTTAGGGACATTAATCTGCAAATCATTGCGCCTAATATAAGCAAGATGCTTTGAAATGAAAATAGCAGAGCCTCCGTAAGGGGCTTCAGCTCTGTGAGCATATTCACTTGAGTAATCTGGGAAGCCATATAAGTCCCTATCTGCATCAGAAAGCCAGGTTTCAGACAGGCAGATGGCGGAAAATTTGTGCATAAATGATTGCAGTTGTACAGATATTTCAGCGTGGTGTTTCTTTAGGCTTCTAGCGTTGAAATGGATCGCACTGAATCCAGCACGCGATATGTTTTTACCAACATCGCCAGCGCTTATGTAAGCCATTTAACAGGCGTAAAACGACCTACAAAGCGCAAGGAATTATGGCTCAGTTGTTGAAGACGTTCAAGTCGGCCTCAGATAAGATGCGATAGACTTTGCTGTCCGTTGTTTTTCTCGCCTTAATTACGCAGTTCTCCGTCCAGACGTACATCCAGTTTTTTTCCTTTTTGAGTTCCCTGCATTTGGCAAGCAGGGCCTTATTGTCTTGGGTGAGGTGTTCGTTCACAAAAATCGGGAATTCTTGAGAGACCGTAAGGCCAAGTGCAGAAGAAGTAAGGCGGGCCTTACGTGCTTTTGCGATGAAATCAAAACGCTTATCGCGGGAACGGAAGCGGGCAATAATGTTCATTTGGTTGGGGGTGCGAGTAGGAACTCTGTGAACAGTTTCTACGTCATCCGTTGTTACACGACATTCAATCTTCTCTCCAATGAGCTCGAGGATGTTGGTGCAATTTTCGCCTTTTGTGACGGGCACATTCCGAATTTCTATGTTATTCAGTCGTGAATACTGCTCCAGATGAGCCACCCGAGCTGAAAGCCGAGCATTACACTCTTCCAAGCGTTTGTTATTTGCCACAAGAAGTTCGTTTTCCTTCTTGGCGGCTTCAAACTGAGTGTTGATGAAGTCCATCGATTTCTTCATTTCGATGATTTCTTTTCTCAGTTCATTCACTTCACCAGGCTCATTTTGCGCTAGCACAATCTTAGCAGCATTCAGTCCCTCAGTGAGTTCTTTGAGTTTATTTTCCATTTTTAATTTGAAATCCTCGAGATCGCTGGAAAGGTTAGCAACAGTGCGCGTCATGACAGACTGAGCGATCCGACAACTGCAGCACCCAATTGGAAGAAAAAGAAGCGAAGGCGTTACCTGAGTTTGTAGAAAATTCTTGATTAGTGCCAAGTTAGGCGCGAGCCACAGTGTCGGATCGCTCGTCAGTCAATGAAGTCGGTCGAGGCGAGATGGCGGTTTTGAAGTCCCGCCGGCGTCTGAAGCGTCACCGTGTGTCCAGGGCAGGAAGCTCACGGCACGGGATTTAGGCTGCGCGGCGCACCAGGCGATGCGGCGAGGGCCGGAGCAGGAACACGCGGCAATGAAGCAGCACGTCGGCGAGAAGTGGGGGGCACGAGGGAAGGTACCTGAGTTTGTAGAAAATTCTTGATTAGTGCCAAGTTAGGCGCGAGCCACAGTGTCGGATCGCTCGTCAGTCAATGAAGTCGGTCGAGGCGAGATGGCGGTTTTGAAGTCCCGCCGGCGTCTGAAGCGTCACCGTGTGTCCAGGGCAGGAAGCTCACGGCACGGGATTTAGGCTGCGCGGCGCACCAGGCGATGCGGCGAGGGCCGGAGCAGGAACACGCGGCAATGAAGCAGCACGTCGGCGAGAAGTGGGGGGCACGAGGGAAGGTACCTGAGTTTGTAGAAAATTCTTGATTAGGGCCAAGTTAGGCGCGAGCCACAGTGTCGGATCGCTCGTCAGTCAATCCGACCCCTTATCCCCCCCCCCTTATCAAAAATACTTAATCTCTATGATCGAAGCATTTCAAAACCCTGCTGCGCGTTTCATCTCTCAGAAATATAGCCGTTCTTTCAGTGCAACTCAAATAAAGATTGATAACTGTCTCGAACCCTTGGAAACACGTCGCGCTGTTGCCATCGTTTGCTTACTTCACAAATATGTAAACTGCTCTTATCTACCCCCCCCCTTCCTCTAGAAGCTCCCGTGCGCATGTCTAATAGACTAAACAACCAGCGAAGTTTCAAACGCATTTACGGCCGCACCCAAGCATTTAACTCATCAGCACTGCCCACAGCCGTAACATTATGGAACGATCTTCCTAACACAATAGTTTCAATCACTGGCCACACATTATTCTGCAACCAAGTATACCGGCATTACTTACCATAAAAGGGTAGCTCTGTATATCTGTACATATCTGTATATGTGTACTGACTTTGTACCTAGTGCTCATGTTTTTGGCACCATTTATTTGTTTGAGTACCTGTCGTATTCTACACATTTGTATTAGACACCATCATTGCATCTACATTATGTTTTTCCATGCCCTTCCTCTTTAAGTTATGTTATATTACCACATTGTAATTTTTGTACTCTGTTTGCTTCTGTTATATTTTGTGTTTTTGCTTTTCTCGCCCCTTTTACTCAATGTTCCTACGGGAACCTGTACGGTAACGTGAATAAATAAATAAATAAATAAATAAATAAATAAATAAATGAAAGTGTGGCAGACGTATGAGGGGGACGGCAGTATGCTGAGCTTGCGGGAGACGATTGTCGGCGGCGACGCTTTGCAAAAAGTGTGACAACGAGTGAGTGAGAATCAGCAGTCAAGAAAATGATGTGGGCAGGCGAATAGTGCCGCGGCGTCAGTTCTGCGGGCAGTTATCTTTTGGCGTGAGTGTTTCTCGAATCATTGAATTACATAGAGAACACTGTAAATCAAACATTATTATAGGCTAGAACGTGAGAACGCAACACTCTCCCGCATGGCAAAAAAAGAATGGAAGAAACGGTTCAATTGGCGCAACGATAACAAAGCGCGGCGTGGCTGCGCGGTAAACAACAATATAAACAAATAGACCCAATAGATGGTTCGTGCCCATATAATATAAAAATAATAAGCACACGAGGAAGCTTGCACTCAGACGCAAGACTTGAGTGGTGGAGCTGTTGTAGGTCCGCATTGCCGGAAACAAAGTTAACTTTTGGTATCAGTTTTTATTTGCATAGTTGCGGTGCTTGTAATTGCCGTCATATGCACCGAGGAGGTCGTCGTCTTCATCATGGCGAGTGGTGGATTTAAAGTCATCCTCAGAATGCTAGACTTTCCCCAGCTGTTCGTCATCTACGCGAGGCAGCCGTACCGTGATCTGCGAGCCTTCTCGAGAAAGAGTGGCCCTTTCGTTGCAAAGTCTCCAATTATCCATAATGGCTCCTCGAGAATGCGGCGGTCGCGGTGCCTTTTCACCTTTTGCATTAGTACTGTAGGTTTATTCACCAGTTTTTTTCTTTTTTTTGCGAAAGGCACTGCGTGAGCCGGAGACGTGGTGGTCCCCTGGTCCCAGCGAGGGACGTGCTCACGAGCGCTAGGAATGCTCTCACTCACGGGGGCTTTTGCCAGTTTTTTCTTTGCTACCCATGGCGCGTGCCAGGAACGCTGGGCGGTTTCAGCGGGGCACGCGCTCCCCCGTGCTCCCATTTTCTCTATTTTTTCCTGTAATGGCGAACTTACGGCTTGTACAACATCTCTGTTGATAATGGTGATATAAAAGTACCAACAATAACAACGATATTCCACAGTCTTGCTCCCGTCCCAGCTTTCCAAAAACTTCGGAAGGCTCCATGCGTCCTATAAAAAGCAAGTATTGTACCTATGCACCCTTGCGCATGAACGCAGTGCCTATTCCTTCGCTGCAGTGAACGACGCTACTGACTGCGAAACGGATGCTTGCTCCACCCTTTTGGAGGGTTTCTCCTCTACGATCTAGTGCTATGCGTTAATAACAACATTTGGAATGGGTTTCTGAATCTGCTGTCCAAATGTCCGTGTGTTACCCACAAAGTCTAAGTATTTTTATGACAAAGTCGTCTTCAATAATTACGATGCATACTGCATCACGGAGACGTGGCTACATCATCACATTGTTTCGGCCGCTACGTTACGGAGGAATGCAAAGTTTTTCGTAATTACCGAAACTATTTTGCGACAGAGCAAAAGTATGGCGGCGGAGACCTTATTGCTTTGAAGAAATTCTTCTGTGCGGTCAGACGGTCTGATCTTGAGCTGTAGAGTGAATGCCTATGGGTTGAGGTCAATGTCAAAGATGCGAAAAATGTTCTTGGCGTGAATTATTTACACACGGCTCTTAAAAATTCTGTTTTCATCAGCCCTGCAGAGTTGATCTGAGAAGTTAAAGCCGGAAAGGTACAAAATTCTTCTCTTTGGTGACTTTAATGTACTTGGCTCCCGTAGAAGATGTCTGTGGAAATTCCCAACCAGCTCACTGGTTTAGCTTATTATTTGTTTCAACGACATCTAGCCTAATGTCTTTCATCTAAACACTGCTGGAAATGTTCTAGACACTGTATTTACAAACTGCAGCTCAGTCGATGTTGATCAATTTCCCGATCGTATTGTGGCCGGTGATGCGTTGCATCCTCCTTTTACGGCTTGCGTATCCATGGCGCGTGACAGCAGCGGTACCATTTCTAGATATCACTTTGCTCGCGGTGATCACACGCCTCTTTATCAATCTCTGGTGAATGCTGAGTGGTCCTATCATAAAGCCAATGCTGACAAAATTACGCGCATGCTGGCCAGATTTTCGTTATATTTTGAAGTGAATTTTTCCAACCGTACTGCTGACCAAAATTGGGTAATATTCCGTGATAATCTTACAGCGATAGAAGATGCGTGCATTCCAGAAATTACAGTTAAAACAAGAACTAAAGCCCCGTGGTTCACCGCAAGCACAAAGAGGTGCTTAAATCGAAAGAAAGGGTCATATAGAAAGGAAAAAAAACAACAATCCTCAGGACTGGCAGTCTTACAGAGACATTGTGGCTCTGTTTGATGCAACCTTAAAAACGGATAAAAACAAATAATTCAACCACACTCTCCCTAATTTATTAAAGACCGACGCAAAAAAATTCCGGTGGACTCTTAACCCCTAAGGCACGGGAAGCACACATGTGCCTAAACAAAGTAATGGAAGTGCTCTCCCTTTGACTGAATGCGCCATACAGTTTCGTACTAATATGTACTAGAGAGAAATCTGGCGCCACTGTCTAGGGGAGCCGCGCTTCAGCGGGCGTGCCATCATGTACCGGGCAGGCACGTTCCACTTGTCCTTGGCATGGCTCACAAACAGGCTGAAAAGTGTGCTTTGGCTGCAAAAATGCAACAATATTAGCGCAGAAAATTAATCGAATTTGTTTTGTTATTATAAAATTAAAGCTCTAGAAAGATTTTTTTGCAGGGATTATTTATAGGCTTCACGAAAGATGAACAAAAAAAAAACAATCTTACCCCTTTTGGCTTCAAGACGAAAAAGAAGCCATGGGGCTAACCAAGCCAAGGAGGCGAGAAACGTAGCTAGCTGCAATGGCGCCGCCCACGGCGGCCCGCGAATGCAGCACCAGATTTCCCTCTAGTATATATTAGCATGAAACTCTATGGAATGCGCGAATGTATTCAATGGCCATTTCTGCAATGTTTTCACACAAGATACTCTTATCGATGAATCCTTTGACGTGAATCTCCCAGCGATCAACCACCCGGCGCAGCCTATCATGATTACGGTAAACGGTATTGCTCGCGCAATCGACAGATTAACGCTAAGCTCATGCCCAGGCCCCGACGATGTACGCACAAAGCTATAAAGGGAACATCCCCATGCTCAGCCTTTCTACTATCGCTAATTGTTCAGCAATCTCTGACAATGGATGCATTCCAGCCGTTTGGAAGCTAGCTTATGTAAAGCGAATATTTAAAACTGGTGATAGCAATCAACCCTCTAACTACCGGCCAATTACACACACATAATGTGGCATATAAACAGAAAATGACCTGCTTTTCGAAAATTCGCATGGTTTTAGGCATAAAAGTTCATGTCAAACCCAGTTATTCGAATAAGTAACACACCTTCATCAAGCCCTACATACGAAGCATTACATAGACGCAATTTTCATTGACCTGTCAAAAGCTTTTCATCGTGTGCCTCATAACCGTCTACTTCTGAAAGTGAATGCATTAGGGCTTGATCAGAGTTTAACTTTCTGGATAAAAAAATTTTTATCGGAAAGGTTGCAATCAGTCATTATAAACAACATTGTGTCAAAATGAACTTGTGGTAAATCTGGTGTTCCACGGGGCTCTGTCTTCTGCCCTTTGCTTTTCTTGGTTTATATAAATGATATACCGTCTAATATCAATTCAACGATACGGTTTTTTACTGATGACTGTGTCTTGTATAGGCAAATAAATTCACCAGATGATGTCACTAATCTTCTGGACGACCTAACCAAGCTCACTGAGTGGTGTCGTATATGGAAAATTCAGATAAACACGGAAAATATCAAACACGTGATGTTTTCTATGATTTCCGGGACACCTAAAACACTTTTATTGTAAACGGTACTGCTATCGAAAATGTAACAACATTCAAATGTTTGGGTGTATTTTTGTCGTCCGGTCTGTCATGGAGAACTCATATAAAATACATCACAAAAAAGGCTTTAAAATTACGTGTTCTGAAACGCAGTTTTTTTAGCTATCTCTGACACTAAATTTCGTGCTTACACCACTTTATTAAGATCTTCACTAGAATATGCGTCAATAATCTGGAACCCCCACCAAGCGAATTTGATTAATTTACTCGAGGCATTCCAGAACAAGGCTGCAAGGTTCATTTTGCGTTCATACTCCCGCACTCAAAGCGTATCCGTTCTCAAAAATTCCCTTAATGTACATAATCTCGATCTCCGTCGCAAATTTCGTCTAGTTTATTTCCATTCACTATATTGAAACCACTTGCACTTTTCCTCGGAAATTATTTTTGAGCGCGTCACATTTTCTTACGGACCGACCATGCGCACAAAGTATCTCCAATTTTTTCCCGTACAGAAAAATTCAAATCATCGCCCCTTGTCCTGTCAATAAACGATTGGAACCAGTTACCAGGCAGTATTGTATCTGTGAGGGACCCATTTTTATTTGAAGCCGCCTTACTCAGATACCTTCACGCGGAAAGTGTTGCATAATTTATTCTTTTTTTTTCTGAGATTGTTTTTCCGAAAAATTTGGTCGCACTATGTTGTTCGCCTTGTTACTGCTTTTGCTGTCTTACTTGCCCATATTTACATGTAAAATTTGCATGTATACCTTTGTTCCTTTTTTATACCTTTCAGTTTTGGTTCTATAACCACACCCCCACCCCCTATGTAATGCCCTGCCGGGCCTTTAGGGTAACAAAATAAATATTTAAAATACAATTGCATGAATTGTTCACTGTATGCAATGTACCAACTAGGCTAACAAGAATCTCCGCTTCCGCTTGTGCTGCTAGGGGCCAAAGATGGCCAGTTTGACGGCAGCCGCGGTGGCTGCCCTTTAGATGGCCGCGGAAAGCGAAAACGCCAGCTTGTGTAAATTACGGCACACTTGAAAGTCCCCGGGGTGGTCAAGAATAATGCGGAGCCCTCACTCTTAGAAGAAAGGTTCTGGCATTCACTAACACAATACTAAAAGTTTCAATGTCCAAGAATACAAATGTGATTTAGTGACTGGAGGCAGTAAATGCAGCCCTAGTCGGGGTACTAACTTAAGCAGGCAGTAAGCATCACCACGTTCACTAGTGAAGTCGTAGCAAAAACACCCTCCAGAGCTACATGCGTTTACTAACGGCCCGTGCATAACCAAGTCGTAAGCACGACCAGAGTCCTTCAATGCTTCTCTGGTCATGAAACTCCCGGCCGAGATTCGTACGGGGACAAAGGCTACCGCGAGTGGCGCCACCGCAGATCGGAAGGAATGGGGCGGCCGCCGCTGCTCTGTAGCCAGACCGGCAGGCAGGAACGCAGTAGCAGCATGTCTGTTCGCACCAAATTTTTTCGCCACTGACAAAGTGATAAGTCCATTTGAGCGGCCCACGACACGTAAAGCGGAAGCGCACTGCTGATAAGGCGGCGATCGTCTGTTTTATCTTACTCCGTGGTCCGTTCCCTGCCAAACGCGCTCTGACCACGCCGCCGGATTCCCTCCGATCAAAACCAGCGCCGCGGCGCTGCAGCGAACGAAGCTCTCCCATAGCGTGACGGCGAAGTTTTATGACCAGAAATGACCAGAAAGGCATTGAAGGACTCTGGCACGACCTTAATGCAGTGTATACTACTTCTTACACCCAGTTCATTTCCTAACAATGCAGTTGCTATTGGAAGAGGTTACGTGCCGCACCGCAGCGTAGTAAAGTTCATAAGGAGTTAATAAATACGGCCGTTTGTACCCTTTTACTGTATTTATTATTATGAGGGTTACACTATGCCGTGCCACATGGCCCAAATGTTGCTTCGACGGGTTAAACCTCCTATATATACACTAACCTAGCAATGCTCCTTGCGAAACTCGCGCACTCGCGGTGAAAATGAATTCCGCAGTCAGGTATCCCGCCTAAGAAAACGGCGTTGCGCTCCATTTTGTCGCATTTCCTTTGATCTTTCCTGCCATTTTGACGTTGCACCCAAGACCCGTGAAGTTGAAGTATTGCCCTTAGTGATTGTTCATTGCAGCTTGTAGGCCGCTCGCCTCACTCGCCTTTTTTTCTTGTCGCTTGCACGCAGGTGTGTGAGGCAAAAAAAGGTTATGCAACAGACGAGATTGGGCTCACCATATTCGACGTCAACTTCGATAACGGCCCCACAATGTGTCAACCCAATATCATCAAGGGCAGTGGCGACCGCATCAGAATGATGAAGCAGATCTCGGAATATTTTCGCGACGAATATAAAGACGCCTCCAAGGAAGCAGGCTGCCATAGCCTCACGTGACGGCACTTCGCTGGCATCCTTGCATCTGCAACTTCGCTGGTTCTGGCTCACTTTTTTGCAACAGCAAAAGTCAGGGTGTTAAGTAACATATTGTTTATTTCTCCATAAATATGCTTTTCATCACTGTTTTTTGGGTAGCTGAAATAACACCATATTACTCAAGATCGTACCTGTAAATTTACACAATTTACTACAAGTTAATTTGTGGTTTTCGTTTTTCGCACACAACATGCGGAGTAATGAATGTGTAACCTACAACACAGCCGCAACACACACTCATAGCCTCCGCGATAATTTCGAAGGAGCCTTCGTAAGTATGCATAACTTACGACAAAAAGCATACGCCGCGGGAGTCCCGCCGCCCGACGAGGCACTGTTAGAACGCACTATAGGAGACACTTAGTGGTGACTAGGCGATGGTAGAACTTGACGAAGATCCCCGTGGAGACGTTCCTATGGCCGACGAAACTCCGCAAGGTCCCGCAGCTGAAGGCGTCGTGTTCCAGGAGCAGGCACGGGACTTCGAGGCAAGGCTCTTTTGGATTGCATTGATTTACACTGTCAGAAACGCTAGGCTCGTCGCGGAATTCCAGCTAGTACGAATGGTCCCATCTTCCGGCAGGGGCTTGTGTGGATAGGTTTCCGCACTCCTAGTCAGTTTTAGGGCAATTGTTGTTTTATATTTTACTGCTCGTTAGACGGTCCCTTGATTAACCGCTTGTCACGTGCATAGGAAGTTATTGCGTGGTAAAATGAGTCGAATAGCTGGAAAAGTGTGTTGGTGCGGGCTTGTCACGAATAACTGGGTCACGTCCCAGTTTTATTTTATAGTTAGATAATTTGCTTACAGTTCCATCGACTGGGAATCACCACGTTTGTGTACGAAGGAACAGCCATAGAACAACATTTTAATACCAAATTGTTTTATGCCGTAGTATACAGAGCTCACCGACGTCATATCCGTCACGGAAATGATATAACCAGAAAATGTTCCATTCACGCCGGGCAGCTAGGTTTCGAGCCCAATATCACTATGGCCGCAACGGGAGGTGTGTAACGCTCCTATTGTGGCCATTAAGTCACGTCTGAGCAGCTGTACCGACGCGGCTTATGTCCTTCGCTCTAACTTGTCCATTCAGATGGTGCTGCCGTCTAGGAGAGGTGAAACGAAGTAGTGCGCGAGACGCCTGTGGACGCCAATAGTTGGCGCCTCGATAGACCAGCGCGTAACAGGGGAAGCTGCTGTGTTGACCCGTCCACCGCCTATGTGGAACGTCGCTCAGCTTGCGGAACGCCGTCGCCGCGATCCACAATCTGAGCTCTTCGCAAAGCAACCATCTGGTGTACATACCACGGATCAGAACCCATGTGTTCGCACGTTTGCCTAAGCGACCCGCTAGCAGGACGGCACTCGCCAAGCGCAATCACAAGACTGCTGCTGACCCGCAAATCATTCTCATTTCGCTGTAGCCTACTGTGGCTTCACCAAACGATTCCCTGACAACCCGTCCGGTTTCATTCGCACAGTTTGCGAGTGCTTGGGTTTCAATCGGTTTACGCAATGCTCCAGCGCGTGTAAGCCAGGGTGTAATGTTGATGCGTCTAGTGGCGCCATGCCGATGAAACATAAATAGCACTCTGCAAGTTCATATCGGTGCACTATAAACATTGAAAGGCTCATGTGAAGGCCCATTTCACTTTCGTTTTTCGCAGATTCCTATGAAAGAAAGATCAACAACATTCTTTTTTTTTTGTTCAGCTTTTCTGCTGCTTCGTAGGAATGGTAAAACTAATAAAAGGTTGCAATTACAAGAGTTGCATTTGACGAAATTACAAAACCCAGCTGAGGCTCACGCTATACTCTGGGTTTTTCGGCAGAAACAAGCTCATTGTTCCTTCTTGCAGGCTCTCCAATCCGTGTTTTAAATTTTCTTGTAGCCGTTTAAGGTTTAGTTGTTCTTTGTAATGACGGAGACATGTGAAAAGTTTAAAATGTGTTGTGCAATGTGTTTGTGCACGTGTATTTGTCTTCTGCTGTTGTCTATTGCATGAATTGTGCGTTGACAATGCCTTGAATGAAGTCTATGTGGCTGTGCTGTGCTATGTTTCTTCCCAAGTCGTTCCTGCCAGCGTGCGGCATCTGTAATGTTGCCTATATATACGTTAGCCACAGAGGAGACTCCTTCATCTCAGCGCCCACAAATAGTGATGCTTAGTAGGTGCCCCACCGCCCCCCAAACTTTTTTTTGTCATCAATCGGTCCGTTTTAAACTTTTACGATTGCTTTACTTCGATCTCGCTAGATGGCAAGCAGCGTCATCTCCTAGCTCACACGAATGTGGCGGAAGTTTTTCATGCTGCGTGCACCGCATTTGCCGTGAGATGCACGATTGCAGGCGATCTGCGTTTTGATGCATTGGTTGTACACTTCCTGTTTAGTTCTCTAACGGCTGCATTGGATGCTTGTGATCTTGTGTGTCAGTGAACTGCGGGATTTCAAGCGTTTGGGAAATAGAGGCAGCATTTTGAATTCAATGGCTACGACTTCTGTGCTTACAGAAGCGTGTTCGCGGCAAACGCGTAGACGGAGCGCTTAGAGGGACGAATGCAAAAAGTAGCAGATATACGATTGGCGTCATGGCCTGCCAACCGCAATGTGGAAAAACGAAACCGAAACTCAAAACGAAGAGCTTGGTTCGGCTAGATAGCAACACGCCACCGAAAGAATCCAAGCCAAGAGAAGACCCTGGAGAAGAGGAGAAGACGAGAGAGGAGAGAGAAAGGGAAGATGGCGCGAACGGAAGCCTAACAAGAGGCACGGTTATTGTAGCTCCTTACAACCGTTAAATAAATAAGTGTTTGTGTCTAAACGACGTCTCCTACCTTCAACGATTCCCACAAAAAGAAAAGTTGGTGCCGAAACCCGGGATGGTGGGAGGCCAGGACACTGCATCTCGTCACCTAACGTAAGAACAAAGAACCGCCTGGGAAGAACGCTACCAGCCCAGCTCCGCGGATTCAACGGTGACGCCCACAGGAGCCATGGAACGACTGAAGCAAAAACGCGCAGCCGTGCGTTCACAGGTGACGAAACTTCTTGCCGAAACTGACGCATATATCGAGAGCCAGGAGAAAAACGAAAAACACTTGAAAGTTTTATTAGCGCGGATTTCCGCCATTCAGGCTCAGCTCAACGAGGCAGACGCCGCCATTGAACCACGCATACCCGACGAAGAGGTCGAGCAAAATTTCGCCCGAACATTGGAATACGGCGACAAGATCGTAACTTACATCGCTATGCTCAAGCAAGAGATAAACGATGCTCGCGAGAACCGTCCACCCAGAACAGAAACCACGCCAGCCCAACAGAACGAGAAAGCAGGGGCACCGCCCTGTAAAGTGAAACTACCGAAGCTCGAGCTGCTCAAGTTCGACGGAAAGAGCGTTAGCTGGCAGGAGTTCTGGGAGCAGTTTGACCAAGTTATCAACGCCAACAGCGAACTCACGGTGTTGGATAAGTTTGGCTACCTCAAGGCAGCAGTGACAGGAGACGCGGCGAGTGTCATCAAGGGCCTTCCTCCGACAGCACGATGTTACGAGGACGCCTTGGAGCTGCTCAAATCTCGTTTCGGCGACGAAGAGGGGCTTATACAGGCGCACATGCGGAAGCTCTTGAGCGTCCCGCCGGTGAGGAGCGCGGACGACGTGAGGGGCCTCCGTCGGTTATACGATACCCTCCTGTCTCACATCCGAGGCTTGGAAGCGCTTGGCCAAAACCAAAACACATTCGAGGCGCTTCTCTTCCCCGTGGTACAACGTTCCCTGCCGAAGGAAATACTACTCGACTTCAACAGAACAACTGCAAAAGAACAAGCGGCGGAAAGTTCGGTGCAGCAGACTCTACTGCACGAAGCAACCCTGGTTACAGAGGATGCACACGAAAAATCATCAGAGAAAAGTGCAACAAAAGGAGCGACGGTGTCGTCCCTTTCCCGACTGATTGCCTTTCTGCGCATCGAAGTAAAAAGCCGCGAAGGTTTAGAAGTGCAGCCAAACGTGGATGCAAAACCGCACCTTCCCGGAGCTAAAAACGACCACAAGAATGTTTACAAACCGCACAAAGGAGGCAATCCGAAGTCATCGGTGGCGACACTGCACCAAACAACGAAGACTGATGCCTGTTTCTTCTGCACAGAAAAGAGCCACGAGACTGCGGCTTGTTGCGCTGAAATCAAGCTGGAAGAAAAGAAGAAAAGGCTCATGGCAGGAAGACGATGCTTCCGCTGCACAAGACCCAACCACCGCTCAAATGTGTGCAGGAGTAACGTCAAATGTGCAAAGTGCTCGAAACGACATGCCACAACGATGTGCGACCCAGAATTCACCGCACCAAAGGCACCATTGAGCACCAGCAGCGTGACCACCGCTCCAGTGAATTTGGAGTCCACAACGAACGAAGCCGCCAGACCGGTCGTCTTGCTACAGACTGCAACTGTATATTGTGCAGGAGCGGACAATGCCACCTCACTTCGAGCTCTCTTCGATGGTGGAAGCCAACGCTCGTTCATCACAAAGAGAGCATCCAAAAAACTCGGGTGCAAAGTTGTGGGATACGAAGCACTAAAGGTCGGTGTGTTCGGCGGAAGTCAGTCCGAAAGAGACTTTAAGAGAGTGCTAGTTTCTGTCACGGCACAGAACAAGAAAGTTCACCACCTTGAAGTTTTGGAAACCGAAGTGATCTGCGACCAGAAGGTTCCAATTCCAGAAGCCCACCTGCGAGATCTCATGGGATCAGAGGCTGTGGCTGACCGTACAGGTGACCAAGATCAAGGGGATATTGACCTCCTTATTGGCTCAGAACATTACTGGGATCTTGTGACCGGAAGATCGAAGGCTTTGGATGGAAAACTCCGAGCAGTTGAAACAGCTTTTGGATGGTGCATACAGGGCCCAGTTGGAACGAGAGTCAGGGAAGCACAGTGCATGCAAACAATTGCACTGAAGGTGTCACTTGACGACTCTGATGCCTCGAACTATTTAGAACGCTTTTGGACGTTGGAGTCGATAGGAGTAACGGACGATGTGGCCGGTTGTCCAGAACAACAACTACTTGATTCGTTTGACGAAAACATCAAGCAAGTTGGGAGTAGATATGAAGTTGCCCTTCCCTGGAAGGAAAACATCGAACTCAAAGACAACAGGGAAGTCGCGGAAAAACGCTTGGTGCAGCTAACGAACCGCCTCAAGAAAGACCCTGACCTGCTGCAAACTTACGATGACGTCATCCGACAGTACTGTACGGAGGGCGTGGCCGAGGCTGTGGTTGAAGAGGATGTGAGCAACGGACCGATATACTACATGCCACACCAACCGGTGATACGGGAGGCAAGTGACACAACGAGAGTCCGAGTGGTATTCGACGCGTCATCACATGGAAACTACGCAAAGTCGCTCAACCAAAACCTTGAAAGTGGCCCAAACCTGACAACTGACCTCGTTGGACTACTGCTTAACTTTCGAAGGCACAGAATTGCGTTAGTGGCAGACATCGAAAAGGCATTTCTACAAATCGGAATACGAGAAGAAGACCGAGACGCCTTGAGATTCCTTTGGTTCGAGACCGCAGCAGAAACGACTGAATTGAAGCCGAAAGTGCAGGCGTGGCGAATGACGAGGGTCCCGTTCGGAACAACAGCAAGTCCCTTCCTACTTACAGCAACGCTAAAGAACCACCTCAGAAGCATGGAGGGAGAGTATCCCGTCACTGCAAGAATTCTAGCGGACTGCTTGTACGTGGACGACCTCCTAACTGGAGCAGAAAATGGGGAAGAAGCCTTGAAGATTTACACGGAAGCTAATGCTATCTTCAATGCTGCCTCCATGAAACTGCACAAATGGGCAACGAACAGCAAGGAAGTGAGTGAACACATCAGCGACGGTCAAGAATCCAGGCATCTAGGTTACCTCTCGGGTGTTCTCAAGGTGCTGGGATTAACATGGAACCCCATCAGCGACGAGCTCACATTCACGCCGACAACGAGCGCACCGCCCGATCCTGGAACAAGCACGAAAAGAACTGTGCTAAAAACTACAGCTCGACTGTATGATCCACTTGGATGGCTGACACCATTCACCGTTAGAGCCAAAGCCCTATTCCAGGAACTCTGGCAACGAAACGTGGAGTGGGACGCAGTGTTACCGCAGGACTTAGACACTAAGTGGGTGCAGTGGTGTTGTGAACTGAACGAACTGCAAAGAGTGCATGTGCAACGTTGCTACCGTGCTGCCACGACTGGACTTCCGCAGAAAACGTTGCTACATGTGTTCGCCGATGCTAGCCCTGTGGCCTACGGGGCAGTGGCGTACATTTGTGTTACAGATGCGGAAGGCAATACTACGTCTAGTATCCTCATGGGCAAGTCGAAGATCGCACCTATCAAGCAGCTGACACTGCCGAGGCTGGAGCTGATGGCTTGTTTGTTGGCAGCTAGATTGGGCCGATACATAACGAACAACTTGAAGGAACGACCGCAGGAGACATACTTCTGGACAGACTCGACTGTGGCCCTGCACTGGGTGACAGGCGAACCGTCCCAATGGAAGCAGTTCGTGCAGAATCGAGTCACCGAGATACAACGCATCACGAACCCTGCGTTTTGGAAACACTGCCCTGGATCTGGAAATCCGGCAGACTGCATGACCCGAGGGTTCAGCGGTCAGCAGCTTGTGGAAAGTTCCCTCTGGTGGAAAGGACCTGAGTGGATGGGGTTGCCCGAGAACTTCTGGCCGAATCACTCGCCACCCAGCAACACCTCGGCGGCAACAGATGAAAAAAGGGTTCCGGCAGTTCTCCAGGCTACAAGCTCCACGTCACAGACAGTGCTGGACATAACACGATACAGTGAAGCAGCGAGACTTCTCCGTGTAACAGCTTGGATTATGAGATACGTTCATAAGTTGCGCCATACCAGCAATGAATCTGGCTCGTTAACGACACGCGAACTGGACGAAGCCGAGAAACACTGGATAAGGCTAGCACAGCGTGAAGATCTGCAGCGAGAGATCGAATGCACACAAACGGGGGAACGTTTTCCCGCAGACTCACCACTCCGAGATATTCCCGTGTTCATGGACAATGACGGTGTGCTCCGAATCACGGGAAGACTCCAGCAAAGTGAGAAGCCGTACAACGAACAGCATCCCATCGCGTTAACAAGCGGCCACCGATTAGCGGAGCTGATCGCTCGCCGATGTCACCTTCAAGTGTTGCACGGAGGAGTGCGGGACACACTCGTACAGCTGAGAGAGAAATTCTACGTGGTGCGTGCACGCCAGCTGGTGAAAAGAATAATTAAGGGGTGCATGACCTGTCAGAGGTTCAATGCTCGTCCAGCCACCGAGGTAATCGCACCGCTTCCGCAAGACCGAGTCACCGAGGCACAACCGTTTGAAGTCACGGGTGTCGACTTTGCGGGACCGCTTCTGGTCAAAGGAGAGAGCGCAATGCACAAGTCGTATGTTACATTGTTCACTTGTGCCGTAACCAGAGCTGTTCATCTTGAGCTCGTAAGAGAGATGTCCACTGAATCGTTCTTGATGGCACTCAGGAGATTCATATCCAGGAGAGGAATCCCTCGAGTCATATACAGCGACAACGCCATGTCTTTTAAAAGAGCAAACAAAGAACTTTCGCAGCTCTGGAAGTCATGGAGCCATCCTGCAACACTTGACTTCATCTCAAACGCACGCATTGAATGGAAGTTCATAGTTGAGCGTGCTCCATGGTGGTGTGGGTTCTACGAACGCCTCGTTGGATCCACCAAGCTTGCACTGAAGAAAGTAATTGGCTCAAGATATTTGTCATTCGATGAGCTTGCAACCGTGCTTTCGGAAGTAGAGGCAGTACTGAACTCCAGACCATTAACTAACCTCTATGACGAGGCTGGGGAACCGGAACCACTATGTCCTTCCCTGTTCTTGACGGGCAAACGACTGACAACGCTACCAAATGTGGGGATTAAAGATGACAATATTGACGACAGCCTGCACAAGCTTTGGACCCGTCGACAGCTGGCCATCAAAGCCTTCTGGCGTATATGGACCAAGGAATACTTGGCAGAGTTGCGAAATCTCCACAACGGAAAACGACGCCAAGGGAAAACCCTTGTGGTTGGGGACTTGGTTCTCCTTCGAGACTCGCAACTACCCCGGCAGCAATGGAGCCTTGCAAGAATCCAAAAGGTGTTCCCAGGACGAGGTGGAAAGATCCGATCGTGCATCCTGAGAATGCCCGGAGGGTCAACGCTCAAGCGACCGATACAGCTAGTGTACCCATTGGAAATTACGTAGCAGTAAAAGAAAATGACTTCCGTCATTTTGGGGGGGAATGTGTGGAAAAACGAAACCGAAACTCAAAACGAAGAGCTTGGTTCGGCTAGATAGCAACACGCCACCGAAAGAATCCAAGCCAAGAGAAGACCCTGGAGAAGAGGAGAAGACGAGAGAGGAGAGAGAAAGGGAAGATGGCGCGAACGGAAGCCTAACAAGAGGCACGGTTATTGTAGCTCCTTACAACCGTTAAATAAATAAGTGTTTGTGTCTAAACGACGTCTCCTACCTTCAACGATTCCCACACGCAATTCTGGTGCTGGGTAGGCTATATTAGCGCATATTAAGCACAAACAAGCAAAGTAACCTACCTATTTGTACTTCCTCGATCGTCAAACCGATCGGCCTTTCTCGCCTCCTTTCAACAGGAAAGATCGCCTTTCTCTGTAGACCTTTCTCGCATAACGAGCCTTGTGCGCGTAGCGCCGCCAGGGGAAAAACGCTCCTCCATTAGCTCATAATAGGGGGATATCTTCCTGCACTAGCAGGGAGACAAACGCACTCATCCCTCTTAACAGCATAATCTTTCTAGGCTTAAGGAGCAATATAAGATACATTCCTGTTTTACGCTCAATGGAGAAACTACCACACCCTTTTTTCTTAGAGTGAACAAGTTTGGAAATTGCGAATTGGCCCCTCCACGGCTCGAAGGTTGGGTGGGAATTAGGGTTACTAGTGGAGTGTGTTGGCGCTCCATAGCAGCGTAGACGGGGGATGGGGGGATAGACGGCGTGAAAGAGCTTGCTATTAGCGTAGGAACCTTCTTGTACAAGTGGATGGTAGTTGCCTCGGCGCGAGGAAGGAGGCGGGTAGGCAGGAGAGAATTTTCGGCGTTTGTGGCGAGATTGGGCCAAGATACTGGTGTAGCGACAGGGCAGGAACTGTCCGGATGCTTGATCCACTGAAAGGTTTAAAAATATCAAATTTTAACAACAAAGCGTTTTTTTCGGGAGACACGAAGGTATCACTGACGTCGCATGCGTCACAGAAATGACGTCAGTACAACGAAGCAAGCCACCTGTAAAGGGTGCACCCCTGCACACAGGGTCTTCTTGTAATGTGAAAGAGTAAGTAATATTCAGGGTTCTTCGTTTTAGGGTTTGGTATTTTAACACAAAGGGGTTTTATGCCGGCATGCACCAAGATTTCACGGACGTCATATCCGCTACGGAAATGACGCCAGTATACCTTTGCCGAAGTGACCCGCCAGCAGGACGTCGCCCGCCAAGCACACACACTAGACAGCCGCTGACCCGCAAACCATGCTCAGCTGCAGATTTCACGGCACATTTCATTTTCATGTTTTGCCGATTCATATGACAGATGAATCAACCACAGTTTTTAGTTCTCTACGTAACCGCGGAATAACAAAAACCACCTGGCTATCTTCATCTTAAAAGGGTAGTGACACAAACTTTTGAAGGCGAGATAATTTTGGAGATAGATTGGTGCGAACACGCACACATCATCTGCAAAATATCAGCGGCAAACATCCACCTACGCCCCGAGTTTGTGTTGGCCGCTGCCGCACTGTCTGCGTTTTGCGCCGACTCGCCAATCCAATCACAGGGCGGAGCTTCTGCTCTGGAGCAATGAACGATCCGATCGTTGGTGGCGGCACGGTGAAGGCGCCGTGAGTTCGTTGGCTCATCGAGTAGCTGGCCGTGACTTAAGTTCTGCAGCGATGCAGCTGGCCGTGACCTAAGTTCTGCAGTGGTTTTATGCGCTTCATGTTTATTGTTTTTTATTACACTGGGCGCCGAACGCGCTGCGCACATGAAAAGGCAGTAAGCGAGCCGCATGGTCGCTGCGCGCACGGCTGGAACGGACACGAAGTGGCTCTGCTCGAGCGAAAGCTTGTTACCGCTGCACGAAATGGAACACGAGTCTAAAAAATGGCAGCACATATGAGAAATTAGTTAATAATACGATGGCGTGTAGCATTAAAAATTTTCATCTGCACCGCTTACGAGAGCGGCAGTCGAATATCCGCCGCTGTGTTTTCCCCAACACATCTGTAGGCGGACCTGTAGGCAGAACGACCGGCTGCTCCCAGCGTGCGTCTCCCCACCCTATGGACCGTCGCGCGTCGTTTTCTAGACGCGGCAGCAATTTGCACTCGCAACGACTGCGTCATGTACGTCCATGGTCGCTTTTAGATGCGACGCTCAGAGCATCTCTTCTCGGTGGCCCTGTCCTTCCTGCGTGCGTCCGTTGTCCGCAGCCACTCTCCCCCTCTCCTCCCGATTGCGAACGCTCTCGCGAGGGGCATTGGATTGGATTCGATTGGATTGAATTGGCTTAGCTTGGCTTGGCTTGGCTTGGCTTGGCTTGGCGTGACTTGGATTGGATTGGATTGGGTTTGGATTGGATTGGATTGGATTAAAGTGGATTATGTTGGATTGTGTTGCGTCATAGCCGCGGCAGACGCACTGGCGCCGGCGCGTGCCCAGGTGAGAGCGTGTGCGGCCCAGTGCGCTCTCACTACGCCGGTAGGCGGCGCTGCGCGCGGTGCTGCGCATGTGCAGTACTCTCTCTCTCCGCGGTCTCCTGTCTTTCGGGCGCGCTGTGCATATAACCGGTGTGCCGCTCTCCGGGGGCCTTTCGGTCGACGGTTGCTCTCCGCTTGCGCTTGAACCCCCCTCAGCGTCGCATCACACCAGGGTTCCCGCGAGGGGAGGTGGGCGTAATTTTTTTTATGAAGCGTCTCGCGACATCAATACGTGGGGTATTCGCAGAAACTGCCGGCGACACGGATTCGACAGTGATACGGCAGCTAGGCTCTCTGATATCCGCTCGACGGTCGCGTGTTCAGCTTTATTTATACAAGACTGACGTTTTGCGGAAACTACGACTTGCCGCTATGAAAACACCGCTCATTAAACAACTGTCGCACGCTGATGCAAAAGAGGTTTCCACACGTGATAAGTAGGTCATTAGCTACATATTGCGTAAAAAAACAAGATGCAAAAGTATTGTATCAGTGCCCCTTCAAGCCGCAATGTCGACAAAGTGGTGCGTGCGTTTTTCACCTACATCCAAAAAAACAAACAAAAACGCGCGCCGGGGAATCGCGGGCACCCGCGCCCTCGGGATCCGCTGAGCGGCACCAAAGGCGGCGAGCCACCTCGGCTGGGGGATAAAATTTACTCCACAAGAATTGTATTCAAATAAATGTTTCCATATCAACTAAAAAGACCGGTTATCATTTAAATAATGCTTGGATGCCATTTCTATAATATTCAACGCGTAAACCTGGCACAAATCTGAAATAAAGTTCATTTTAAAGCTTACTTGCGTATATAGATTGTTTAAATAGGAGCTGGCGCTTATTACTCTGACGAATAATCAGCGCCAGCCCTTTCAAAAAGCGGTAAATTGAGCGTGTTAGTTAAGTGCTACTGAATACATATTGGCGCAAGAACACCGGAGAAAGGGAATAATTACGAGGGGCGACTGCCCGTGTTTATATCGTCTATTTCTATTTTGATTCCACGTTCAGTATAGTTCGGGTTGTTTGTTTTCCGGATTTATATTTTGCTAAAATGGGGAGGTAAAAATCACATGTAACATTTCAAACTGATAACCGGAGAGAAATCGGGATTTTGTAAAAATGCCCAGAAATTATTGTTTTTAACGTTACATCTGCACATGAACTAAGTGACACACCCATTATATTTAACAGAAGGGGTTTACCAGCTTCTTAACTCCAAAGCATTAAATTCGGTATTTCTTCAGGCTGGTAATGGGGGAACCTAGAGATTTTGCATGAAATTGTCTGCGAAATATACGTGTCTTCGGGAATGAATCAGTAATCATGACAGAGAGACTACTGATAATATCCAAAAAATAAAACATGTTATTGTCGAAAAGCTGTCCATAGACTTTTTTACACATCATGGCTTACATACGTTATCCTATGCATGTGCAACATGTCGGTCTCCATTCGAGACCAGTACTATCGTCGAACTTATCTCGGCTGAGAGAAGGTTCTCTCGAGATCACAGCTTCGGCTAGCTAGGCACAATAACATCAGTGCGGAATTGCAATAACATCAGTGAGTCGGCCTGGCCTAGCCAGCGGTAGAGTTATGCCAATACTCAATGAGTTCGAAAGCTGTCTTTGTTGGCCTTGTTTCCAACAAGTACTGGTAGAGAACGACGAACTGTCAGTCCACGATTGTGGAGTTCGCCACTTGGAAATGGTTCATTCGGAGAGAAATCGGATTTAACCTGATTCTCCTAATGTAATACTTGATTTTATCCGGAAACGGTGTAATACTTGATTTTATCCGGAAACAAACAAACATATTCTTACGATGGAGATGCGAATAAGCAATCTATTTACAGATAATCCATGTTAGATGCCAACAACCCAAAGCCAAGACATCCAATGCAGCTCGTGCCAGTCTGGTTCTGGGCGATCTCTTCCTCGTCATTTCGGCTGGCCGTGCGCGCCCACTGATGAGGCACGTACCAGTAGATTACGTATACGATGGATTGACCACCATGTGATCCACTCCAATGCTATGTGAAATGTTCCGGGAGTTACGTAGCAATATAAGTGGTGTTTAGTATATATTACAGGAAACTCTCGTCTACACAGGGGATACTTTTTATATTCCTGCCTTCTCCGCTCTTCGCCCATGCAGTGTCCTCACCTGGTTCCCGCTCTGTGGATCGCTCTCCTGTTGCTGCTCAACCGCCTTTCGCACACTCTGAGTCGGCTCATATTCCTCGTAGCGGGCGCCCTCTACCTGGCGTACGCCTGCTGCGAAGCGGTCCGATCGTCAGACCCCCGCCTCTATGTCAACTGGATGATGTACTGGATCGTTCTCGCGCTCTTGCTGGGTGTCGAGCCCGCGCTTGACCTCCTCTTTTTCGGCTACTTGCCCTTATACGCCGAGATGAAGCTCACCTTCGTCATGTGGCTACAGTCGTGTGGGGCCAGCGTCATCTTCCAGAGGTCCCTTTTGCCAGTGTTTGACAAGTACCACCGACAGATCGAAACCCATTTTGCTTGGCTTAAAGCACGTGCTACAGAGGTATGCTGCTCACCTTATTAACCCTATTATTATAAACCACTAGATTAACGTCTGCGTAAAATTTTCGACATTTTAATCTGGGTTGCATTGAGTGTTCCCTGTCGACAAACGAGAGTTTTGACATCTTAATGAGTAGACCACCTAACCATAAATAAAAATATCTTAAAATGTTTGGGAGTGGTCTTGTAAGGAAGAGGCTATACTAAGTGACCACAGAGGAAGCATTTCGGAAATTTTAAGTCGTTGCAGCTCTTTCTTTCGTTGAGACGTTGCAACTTTGTGGTCAAAGCAAACGGCTTAATAATTCCAGGGTAATACTACTGCAGTTGGTGATTATATAGAATATATTCAGCTTTGTGGCTGGCGCTACGTAGGCATAAAAACAGTTTGCTAATAAAGCCTTAAGTGTATCCAGTAATTATTTAAAGAGCCGGGCAAAATGATCGGTAATAGCAGATGACACGTTTTTCACCATTAATAGGGATGTCTCTTTTTACGTTAATATTGTTACTCCAAATTATCTGAATTCTTTGTGTTCTTTTTTTTTCTTTCCATAAGGTCGTCCAGAAGGTGGCATGGGGCGTGACAAAGGCAATCCTGGCGACGGCCAAACTGATTAGGGACACCTACAACTTGACAGACCTCAGTCCGTCCGAAGCAAGACAAATCCCAGTCGAGATAAACGACTGGAGGGACATGGGGAATGCGTGGGACATGGAAGACTGGTAAAGTAAGAAGAGGCGACACTACACGAAAGCATAGTGATGGCAGCCAGAGCAAGATCCCGGACAGCTTCCTAATGGTGATGAAGATTCGGACCGTCGTATTTGTCCTAAACAGCCATGAAAACTTAGGAAGTGACTCTTCTTCCTCTCTTTTTACATTACCAGCAAAGTTTTTCCTCCGATAAATGGCGAGGCGTCATATTTATGGTTTTGTTTGTTTTTGAGGAACGAAAAGGTAAATTGGTCATTTCAAATCTCTACTGAACTGTAATGCTTGATGTTACTCTTCTTGGTCTGGTTAAGCACTGCGATGAGAATGGGGTTGATAGCAAAAACTCCACGACCACCGAAAATCAGCTCAAAATTATAAAATACAAAAACGGCACACGTTGAACGCAAAAAATGTTGAAAACAGTCAGAAGCAACACGCGAAAAATTGGTTCGGTCTCCTCTTGCTTCCTTGGAAATGTGGAGGAAAGACGACAGTCTTTGCCACCCTTTCGAATTACCCACATTGCCTCATTTTACGCCTTTCAAGATGACCGTCGATGTTCGCTATTGTTAGCGGCACTATCTGGCATCTCCGTAACGGCGCTTCTGAAATTTTGTAGCGTAAGATATACTTGCCGAGTTTGAGCAGTTTCGCGTGGGCCTTGAAGGGCCATGCTGCCCAAGCACGAGGAGCATTGGATTGGATTCATCATCATTATCAGCAGCAGCAGCAGCCTATCTACGCCCACTGCACGGCAAAGGCCGACGGCGATGGTCGAGTAGTAAAACACTCGGCTCGTAAGCGGGAGGTACCAGGTTAGAATCCTGGTCCGCCGGATACCCACCGGTTCATTTAAACGGTACAAGCATCCTTTTCCGTAGCTTGGCTCGACGGTGGAACACACGCTTGCAGCTTGACCACAAACAGCCACGGGAGGCCATGGGATAGGTCCCTCGAATCCCTTCGCGAGGGGTCTGGGAACGCTGGGCACCCACCAGTTCAAAGAGTACAAACGCCCCCCGTGTCTCGGTAGGGGATGAAGGGCTTGGACACGCACTACCTCTGCGGCAGACGTGGTAGGTTCCTCGGGAGCCGCTGGTCACCCACCAGAGTAAAAACGGGGACAGGCGACCCCCGTACGGGGGATCCAGTGTACTGGAAACCGTTCAACCACGTCGGTTTGTACCATGGGGTACGAAAATGTGGCAGGTACTTCGGTAGCGCTGACAACCAACCAGTAAAATTGGTACAAGCCCCCCTGCACCGGGGACCTCGTGCTTGGGAAGTTACCCGACTTTGAACTGAAATGCTCTAGTAGAAGGGGTCGTAACTTTTAACCGCAGCGATGGTTCAGAGGTACAGCACAGGCCTCGTATGTTGCAGGTACCGGGTTCGCATCCTGGTACAGCCGGTTACCCACCGGTTTCTTTAATGGGTGCAGCCGTCACTGGTCGAGTGCGGGCCCTTGAGAGGGGATCCACGTCTGGAAAGCTGCCTTTACCCTTGCGAAGGGCTCCTGACCCTTGTCCATCTGGCGGGGCCTTCGGCCATCATGCCGCTTTGCGCCTTTGCCGAGGGTGAGAGAGTCTGGCAGCATGTCCTGCCACAGGCGGTGGCGAGTTGAGCGTCCACCGTGGCTGTGGAAGGCACCATGTGCATTCGTGTGGTTTGTTGGCACCGGGCACCTACCGGTAAAATAGGTACAACTGACTCCCCGGCCTGGCGCTCGTACCCTGTGTGGGACTACAACGCTTGGGAAGTTCACCTGGCTTGCACGGGAAATCGCCGCTATGGAAAGAGGCAGCTGCAAAAACGCAGGCACTTTTTTTTCTTTTTTCCAAAGGCGAGGAGCATTGGATTGCATTGGATTTTATCAAATTGGGGAGTTAGAGATTTGGAAATCCAATCCAATTGCAGTACGGATGTGTAGAGAATTGGGTCTGCACATTCACTGGTCTGTGCATTCGAGAGGAGTAACGTCATAGCCGCGGCAGACGCACAGGCGCCGACTCGTGCCCAAATGTGCGCCTCCGTTGCGCAGTACCCAAGTCTGCGCTGTACCGGAGCCGCTTCATAGCTGTTTTGCATGGCTCGTGGGGAGCTGTGCCTCGCATGCTCGAGGAACAGTGACTAGACTGGAGAGAAGTGGATTGGATTGGATTGGAAATCGTTGTAGCAGCAGCAAGCACGATAATCAGCTAATCCTAGACAACCAGGAAACCTAAGAATAACCACCTTAACCTTAGCTCACTCTACGTATATCCTGGCATAGCCGAGCTAAGCAAATACTAATTTTTTCACGTGGTGTCTGTCAGCCTATCAAGCGCAACTTTAACTTACTTGTGCGTGTGTTCGGGTGTGTGAGACCCTTAGCAAGACCGCGCCAATCACCTAACTAAAAGTAATACCTTTCTACGAAAGAACTCAACTTTTCCTTCCCGCCGCATGGACGCGTGTAGCCCTTAAGCAGCATACCTAAAATCTGCGAACATTCACTTGTTCAATTCTGCACTTCTCTTTTTCGATTTATAATTAGGTGTGTTTGCGGCAGCGCAAAAATTTCCTTTATACCATTAAAATAAGTCCTCTCTTTATACCTTGGAGGGCGCTGCTGAGCCCGAGGTCGCGGGTTCGATTCCCGGCCGCGGCGGCCGCTTTTCTGATGGAGGCGAAAAGCAAAAACGCCCGTGTGTACGAGATTTCGGCGCACGTTAAAGATCCCCAGGAGGTCAAAATTAATCCGGAGCCCTCCACTACGGCGCGCCTCATCGCCTGCGTTGCGTCGGCGCGTTAAACCCTACAATCAAATCAATATACCTGGGAGGATAACTATTTATAAAAACAAAAATAGCCCCGATTTACTTCGCTGCCAATCGATCCTGCGCAAGACTGTGCGCGATACTGTCCTCGCCAGAGTGAATGGATAAAGCCTGGAAGTCTGAGTTTGGTTGTTTCGTGATTTTTCAACTGTGTTAAAGAACAGAGTAAAATAAATAACCGCGGGGTATCTATCCTCAAGTGCGGCAGTGCAGTGTATTTATGCCACCCTTCTACTGATGTGTTTTTCTCTGGCATAAATTTACGGGATAATGAGACTATCGAGCTATTTATTGCAGTCACAAGACAAAGCTTCGCGATTCATTTTTTTTTTTCAATTTTCGTAAAATCAGGAGGCCCAAATTTGTGGTATAATTGCGGCGGCACATGTTAAGCGGTCTGTAGGACGTCTGAATATGTATGCGACAGTTGACGGCAATATCTGCGCGATTTGTTTGGAAATGGTGTCGGCTGACGGTTGTGAATACCCGCCAAATTCTTCAAGCATTTAAACGTGACTAACGGAATTCAAAACAGCAAAAAAGACGGGAAAAGAAACGACGACACCCGACGATGTTTTTTGCACGTCTTTTTAGGCTCTCATGAATTAAGTTAGTGTGCACCAACTAGCCCACACCACCGTTATAACGCAGTTCAAATGTGACGGAGGACAGATATTTTTCGGAAACAGGAATATGCACCCTTAACAACCGGTATGACCACAAACATATGGTGACCACCTGGACCATACACGGTAAAGTGACTTGTAAACATGGCGGAATTAGTTGTGGATATCGTAATCAGGAGTTCATAGATTGTTTCGGCCGCCATGGGTGCGCTTATGCTACTTTCTTGGCCGACAAATTATTTTAAAATGCTGTCCTAGTCTCTGCATCCTCCTTGCCGATTTTGTATGACGTTTCGTATGACGCTTGCTCCTGTAGGCTCAGCTTGACGGCGCCCAATGCGGCTTGCCGGCCCTAGACCGGCCGAAAGTGGGTTGCCGCAATTCATTTGCACAGTTAAAGCTAAGTTATGGCAAGAACTGTGCACGGAAGAATGTGGCTTTATTTTACTAGTTTGTAAAAAGTCTATTCTACGCTAACGTACGTGCTATCTGTATATTGACTTACGACGCTTCGCTGAGTTCACTTCACAGGAGCTCCAAGCTGCATTTCACCGCGCAACTGGTGCGCTTGTAGAAAATCTAAAACCAATAAAAAGTGGGGGAAGATTCGGCGAATTCAATCCAATACTCTTTTAGTGAACTGTAAACCCAAGGTAAGGGAAATACGTTTTGCGCAGGATAAGCCAGCACCGAGGTCAGCAGCACGATCGCACATTTGCAATCCTTTTTTCCCGCCTGAACAACGCAGTCACTAGAGATAGCATAATTGTGGAGATTTCACAGACGTAAAAACGTTTTCATTTAAGCTGTTTATATCATAACTGTTAGTTAAAACATGCTTGCTCGACAAAGGAATGTCTATCTCTTGCTCCGATAATTGCCGCTTACATCAACATGAAACCAATATTGGTCTCTTTGTTTTGTGCCGGAATGCGGTACTTTTTGGAATTTTTTGCAAGGAACTGTTAAAAGGGACTTGGGCATTACCCTTCAGACAATGCGGTTCTTCCCTTTGCGAGATAGTACTAGAGCGTCTCGCGATACAATTTAAAGCAAATCTTTTTACCTCGACCCCCCAAGGGGCCGTTCGCGACCGTTGGTGTCAACAGAAAACTCCCGCGAACCAAATAAAGAATTTCCTGGCGCCGCCAGGAATCGAACCTGGAACTAATAGAGTACCAAAGCGAGAGCCCGTTGTCTTACCGATTTAGCTACGAGCCCAAACGGAGCCGGGGAAGGCAGGTGGTGTACTCACTGAGCGCATATAAAGGTTTACCCCCTGCATTCTCACTGAATTCCACGTGATAGCGTCACGCGACCCCTCGTGCTGCTGTGCGCTCCGACCCCAGCACGTCTAGCGGCCCTGCGCGCGCGCTGTGGGTGTGCTAGAATTTACAAAAATTAAAGGTCGCTCGCACCAACGCACGTCATATCACTTCTAGTACGCCATCTAGAAACCTGTGGCCTGCAGTGTCCACGCAAGAAATTACCGCTCCTTGTCCTCCGCCCTCACACCAAACGACACATCAAGGACAACATTCAAATACTCATTGATGCCCAGCAGCAAATGTAACTTCACTTGATGTACTCCCGGACTCTTGGTGATAAGAACAAAAGATTCTCCCTTTGCTTAAAAATATGGACACCTCACACCACGGGGGCCGCCGACTAGGACGGGCTCAAGCGCTCGACCCCATCCTCAGTGGCGATCATGATGTCGTCTACACAGACGCCTCCCAACATCGACAGCAGCAGAACGCGATCATCGTGGATACATCTAGAACTAACCTCATTGCGTCTGCCTCACTCAAGAACCAAGACATGACGGCAGCAGAAGAGGCAGCCATCGCCTTAGCTCTCACTCAATAAGGGTTTCGTAATGTAGTCACCGCTTCCCAAAGCCTACCAAAATTACCTGTCGGGTTGGGTGTCTCGCGCTGCACGGCGTGTGCTAGAAAAACACTTTCCAAACGGTTCCATTCAGCTCATCTGGACACTAGCTCACGCTTAATGGAGGGCACCGAACAAGCAACCAACAAGCCTGCGCTTTTACCCCCACCCCCTTCCCCTTTCCACCCTTCCCCTCCTTGGATATGAAGCTGCAGAAGGACAGTCACCCGCTCGTCCCGTTCATGGACATAACCCAGAATTATCGCCTTGAGAGACAGACCCCGCCTTCACGTTACCCTGCCCTTTCCAGAAAACAACAAACTACCCGACGGCTCATATAATCCGGCTCCTTCCCACACCCGACGTGTCTTCACTTAATGCACCCCAGTCGCTACGACGCTGAATGTAAATTTTGCTCAGAAGTAAGAACACTCCACCACATACGCGGGGTGTGCGACTTTAGTCCTGAGCAACCTCCTCTTGTTCCGTCAACTACCCAACAAAACCAAAGGGAGATGCTGCTGCCCAGCACCTCTCACCCTACCGAAAATCAGCTGGTGGACAGGCGGCCCGCACTGTGGAGAAGGAACCCCTGCCCTGGGCCGCACGCTGGCCCGTTCAGAATTCTGAATAGAAGTATTTGTTTCTCTTCATGCTGGTCCTCCTTCCTTCTATGCCGCCGATATCGTCGCCTCCGTCCGCAGCGACAGAAAAGGAGAAGCGAGATCGTGTCACCTAGGGTTTGAGCTTCCTTTAATTTTGTAAGAAAAGTTCCCGCTCATGTGCTATGCCAATACAACTCAACCAACCACTGCTAATACAACATGCATTTATTTAATACTTACCAAGAATATCTATTTGAAGTAACAACGGGTGTGGGTAAGTGCATTTCACTTCTCTCTGGTTTCACTATTTGTAGAGCGACGTGAGGGAATTTAAGTTACGCGTCATGCGTAATTCTCGTGGGTGCCTTTTACAGCTTTGCTTTCAAACCACATTCACATGGTGGATTGGCCTGAATTTTTTTTGTTATCGGATATTACAGCTTGTTGGATTGCCCCATGACTAACCGCCATGCGCAACTCCCCCCCCCCCCCCCCCGGCTGACGTACTCCGTTTTTTGGGAGCTGGCTGCGTTGTTGCAGAGCAATTTTTCAGCGGAACGCTACCCATCAGAACGGAACACCTCTTGGACGCGTTTGCCTGCTAACTGAAATTTGGACGGCTGCCTCGTTATAGCTGCTGTGTTGTTATCCTTCTCTGATAACGGCTAACTTTTGTATACATATTCGCCACAAATTTTTCGTGGAGACAAGAAAAAATTGGGGCATGTACGAGTGCTCTGAAACCCTTGATGTAGTGTATCGTAGCAGGAGGTTCGAATCTGCGGTTGAATTTGTTTTTTTCTTGGCAGTGGATTTTGTTTCGTATAAGTAATATTTTTTCTCATGCATTCACCATTTTGCGCTTCAATCATCATTGCATTATGAGCGACCTTAGAGACTGCGTGCACACAGACGATAATGCCCTAGCAAGTCTTCGTTGGCGTGGTGTTGAGGTATCACTGGCAGCTTGCAGGCACAGAGACGAATCAGCTGAATCCGCCGATGCCTAATGCACGATGACAGATATCGTTAAAATCTATGGGCCTGTTGCACGGCGAAACCAAAATCGAAACTAGAGTTTGAACTCTCCGAAAATAAAACACAAATGCTTTCTTCTGGCCCGTACTCGTTCCGAATTGCACTAAATTATTCCCTAAAGAACATCATTTACACACACGCATGTACGCATGCCTTAGCTCTAAACAAACCATGCTTATTTGTGTCCGTGTATACAATGCAAACACCAACACAAGTTAAATATATAAAAAAAGCGGTTGGTTCCGAGTTAGCAACTAGAATGTGTAGAATTCCTAAATTTCCAACTCCATTTTTTTTTCTGGACTGGTGAAAAACGGAGAAAGTCACATATTGGTGTGGCGTTTCGGCGCGGAGCTCGGAATACTCTAAGCGTATTTCTGCCTTTGCAAACATTGATATTAGAAATTCATTTAAATACCAATCTCATTTTAAACCATTTTTTCTCTAGAATATGGCAGCTCCGTGCATGAATAAGGTACTGTATACTTAACACGAAGTTTCGGCTTGTTTCATTGCTACGACAGTCGCATTTTCCAAGCAAAAAAAGGGCACAGAACGATGTAGTAGTACAAGCAAAAACGTCTATGTAGCACGAGTGTTACGTACCTTTAAATCAATTAGGCATCATAAATTGTTCCTTGGCCCCTTCTCCCACTCCCACGCCTGCCCGCAAAGCCTCGCAGTATCTTTTGTTCCGACGTTTCTCGTTTCAACTGAATTTTAACACTTCGAATATGTTTGTCATCTTCAGATCACTTTTCTGCTTCTTCCCAGGTAGCGCACACTACAACTGCACAACATTGAACTACTTTATTTGAATCAACGGAGCTATGGAGTGACAGGGCTGGCTGGTTGCACACGCTGAACTGATTCACTTATGCATTCCGCAGCCTCTTGAGCTGCTTTTGTCTGCACATTCATTCCTGTCACGCTTAACTTGTATGAAGTTGTTTAGTACGCCACCAATTCAATAAGACATATTATGCGTTGATTTAAAAAAAATGGCAAGTGCAAGAAGTGGGTTTTTCTAGCCTACGGGTAATTTTCGAAATAGGATCTTCTGACGGCAATCGTCATGTGTATTTAGTGATGCCGCCACACTGTGAGCGAGGAACCCAACAGATAAGACCCTGACGATTTGCAGTACACAAAACAAAACTTTACAGTTTGTTTTGTTGACAGACAGTATTGCTGAACTTGACTAGAACATCGCGGCACAATGCGTTTACGTTTGTGCTGCTGAGCCCGAGGACGCGGGGTCGATTCCAGGCCGCGGCGCCCGCTTTTCACATGTAGGTGAAAAGCGAAAACGCCCGCCTGTTCGAGATTTCGGCGCACGTTAAAGATCCCCAGGGGGTTAAATTTAATCAGGAGCCCTCCACGACGGCGGGCCTCATCGCCTGTGTAGCGTCGGCGCATTAAACCCCACAAACAATCAATCAATCAATCAATCAATGCGCTCACGTGCAACAGGTTACATGCACACAAAACTGAGTGCTACATTCATAAAGTTAAAAAAATTGTCAAATGGGTCAGTTATATTTGATAAGGTGAAATTTTACACAACTGACTCAAGCCCATCGCTATCCCCATTATCCGAATGAGCCCGCTAAACATATCGTACCGTTGGACCTTCCGTCTAGGTGGATCATTCATCTCGTTCGACATTCAGACTCGTTTGAACCTTCTGACTCGTGGATCTTTCGTGTCGTTGGACATTCAGGATCGATTAAACCTTCCAACTCAGTGTATTTTTCGTCATGTTGGACACTCAGGCTCTACTGGACCTTCCGTCTCGGTGGATCTTTCGTCTGACCATCACATCACGGATTCTACCTCCCGACTCGGTGGATCTTTTGTTTCGTTGGATATTCAGGCCACACGCGAATTTTTTCGACTGTTCATGACAGTATTGTCGGGCAAATGCTAAAATGTTCTAAACCTATACTTGTTCTTGCCGACGGCGAACTTGCAAAGAATGAATGTCTCCCCACTGTTGTGTACGGAACTTCCAGCCGTAGGATTTTTCTTGTCCATTTCAATGTTGGTTGTAAGCCATGTGACTAATGTTTTTAAATCAATTCTGAACTTTTAGTGTGCGCATGAAACACGTTTTTGGTAAACTTGCCTCATGTTTTGATAATTTCATGTGTTGCGCTCATCACAAACCTGTTGATGCGTTGACTAAGCAATGTTACAGCATAGTTATGAGTGTATACACTAAAAATTTTTCCCCCAAAAGGGTGCGTTCAGCTTGTCGCCGCAGGAGCACCCTTATAACTGAATATTTTACAGTCTTTAGGGTGCTTAGATTCTGTCGCTGCTGGAGCACCCTTCGTGAAGCTCCCCAGAAAACGGGTGCCTTATAACAACTTTTTCGGCCTAAAAGTATCATAGGGTGCTAGCACCCTGATCTCTAGGAGCTTTTAGGGGCGAAGCTCCTCTTGCTCGGGCCCCGTCCCGTCCCTCGTTGCTGCTGTATACGACACGGCACAATTATGATGATCGTGGCAGGATTACCCAAAGAATTGGCCAACCAAACTTTTGGCCGAAGAGGACAAAACGTTCAACGCGTTCGTTGCTATCCAACAAGGAGAAGAGGAAGAAGAAGAGGTGGTCGTTCGTCGCCTGCGAGCTCAAGGCACGTACCGGGGGTACACGGCACAAGGCGCTCTGCAGAAGGCGACGGCCAAGGTGGCTAAAATGTCACACACCGAATTCGCCAACTTACCTATGGAGATTCTCATAGTCCAAAACAACCCCTACATAACCACCACAAACATCGACGTCGTCGACGGGCTTGTCAACGGAGCGGTCGAAAGCTTGACGTGTCGAGTCTTTATAAGATGTGCGGGCGAATGTTTCAGGGTTTTGCCGATAAGCATTTTTGCTTCGCCCCTCTCATCATCATTCACTTTGTGGAGATGGCAGAATTGTTTCTGCAAAAGCAACCACCAAAAGGGGTACAAAAAGGGTGCGTCTTCCTCGCTACACAAATGGGGCAGCAGGTGTGCAGCCACATATTGCACAAATGACACACGATTATGGTATGAAACATTCGTTCTTTCCAAGCTCGGTTCTATGAGATATTCCATCGAAGCTCAACAACAGCTGATAATTTGCTTGAACTAGTTTGTCCCACCAATTGTTAGAACGGGAATATAAAAAGTCCAATATTAGAGCCACATCTCAGAACGGAGTACAGGCCGGAATGAGCGGCGGGGTAAGCGCACACCGCCTCATATGTGACGGCTGCTTATTCTCTAACAGGGAACGTTTAGTCTGGAATCATCAAGGCCAACTGAAGAATATCTATATATACCAGGAGATCTGAGATGAAATCATACGACGACGATTTAGAAGAACCACACAAGAAATGAGTCAAAGTAATATTGCACACTGCAACATGCACTCCAGCCTGATTCGATTTAAAGTAAAGTGGCACACCGCCAAAAACGCTCTTCCTTCGTCGCTCGCTACCCTGCCACGCGCTTAACAATTTATGCTTCTTTTGCACACACGCAACGTTTACGTCCGCAGTCGACATGTGCGTGCGTCAAAGATGCATACTGTTCCACACAATCAACACAAAAAATTTACGGCTACCTCCTTGCCATGAATATGGAAAAGCGCTGTCAACGTCATTAGGCGAGTCAAGAATTTAGAACGCTATCTTTGCTTTAACCCGCGCCGTAACTTACGGCCCGATGTTCACTGTCACTGCGCAGTCGTGTAATTTTGTCGATGGCGCCAGAGCATACCGCCAGATGCAAGCTAAGCAACGTGCTGTGATGACTTGGTTTGGGAAAATATAGCTGTTCTAGAATAAAGAGCGAAACCCGACAATAACATTTATTTTAAATATTGAAAATCAAATTAAATAAATTTGTAACATTTGCTAAATCTACACCTGTCGTTTTGACATATCTTATTAGTGGCTCCATCGACGGAAGTCTGCCCCCTGCATGTCGTATCTACGTGTCGTAATTTAACGGTGCACAACCAGTTGAGGGGCGGCAAGTACTCAGAAATTAGAGAGGGAGGCGGAGAAGCCAAGGGATATGTCAAAAAATCATAGAACATATTGCTACTAAGTGGAGTTGTGATACGGAAACATTTCTCGAAGCGTCCCCCGCGTGCCCTGGCGTGGTAGTTTTTGCACTACTCACAACTAGTCTGAATTGATGAAAGAAGCAGCTGTTCATGCAATTCAAATCGTTAAGTTGATTTGAAACTCAGTGGTGCCTTCAAACGCACCCAGGCCCAATAATCATTTCTGAAACAACACTCCGCGTTTTACGTGCGCTCTGCACCAAGCTCCTTTTGACTTGGTGGATGTAGTTCTCTGGAGCACTATACAATACCATGGTATGCAGTACCAGCCGTACGCATAAAGCAATGCTTTCGATCGTATGCATTTCTAGAGTAGAAGGAAAATTTTAGGGCTACACCCCCGCGTGATAGGAGCAGAAATATTGAAACAATTCGGCATGTGAGCTCACTGCTTAGCATTCATTCCGATTTTGAACCAGAAAGTTTAGTTTACAAGTGGCGAGAAGGTGGAAGGCACTTTTAAAATCGCTATTTTTTAGAGCTAGTTGCCTTCTGTCGGCTTTTGTAATACATGCATATAGCATCTACAGAATTCCCTTTCGCTAATTTACGAAACGTAGTGCCAATCGTGGCCCGAAGTGCGGAAAACGAAGCGTTTCTGCAGCGGCCAGATGTCTGAATGTTCTATCTAAATTTCGTATTCCCGTCCTGCAATCAAATCATTACGTATCTTCGCCGTACGACAACTTAATTCCGCCGGGTACCGCTTACCCAGGAGGTGCTGTGGAACCAGTTAATCAGGCCGGCCACGGAAGCGAAGCTGCGACAAACGAACCGCTTCCGAAGAACACGGAAAAGTCAGCCAGAATGCGCTTCGCCGCCGCGCCCCGCCAACTGTGGAGCTCCGGAGCACGGGCATTGATGCGCCATTCGTAGCGCGCCATCTACATTGTGCTCTGCTAGTGAGAGATATTAGGGTCCGTCTAAGAGAGCGAAGTCAGAGCTTTGGTTTATCTTACTCCGTGGCTTAGATATTAAAGTTTACAAGCATAACACGAGAACTGCAGAAGGTTTTTGACGCTCGATTTGAACAATAAAAAGCAGCAGATGGCAGGATAATACTTTTAAATGTCATTTGATTGTTTTTTAGTGTAAGTAATAGTAGTATTAGTTGGCGTCTGTTTATTTAGCGCCCGATTTCATGCTTCCTAACCACCCAACTTTTGTTTCCTTTTGATACCTGCCTCCTTCTCCAGCGTTGTTTGTGCAGGAGAGACCGACGTGGTTTGTTTCTTGCATTTGTACAAATTATTTACGGTCGCTAACAAAATTAATTTAATGAAATTGTGAGTGCTAGTACATTATAACTCCACTGATCTAAGATAATGACTGTTGGCAGAGGGGGCACGCTTGCGCGGGTGGGGCAGGAGAGCAACAGCGAACGACGGAATGATAATACAGATGTCACAGTTGAAGGTTGTGCTGGGGTCCGTGCAACTCTTTAGAAAAACAAGTGCAAGGGGAGTGTTATTGTGATGATTTTCGTAATAGGCTAGGGCTGATTTTATTTTCCTGTTAAAACGTCGGTGCGGCTGCTGCGTTATATTGAATTTGGCGAAGAGAGATTCCATCGTAAGCGCATTCATTTTCCGTTGTATACTGTTGTATACCGTTGTAATTTTAAGTCTCCATTAGGGACGAGAGATTTTTATCAACACTGAAAAAAAAACCATTCGAATCTTACTTGTTTATCATAAAATGCGGAACCCCCTTTCAAACACTGCGTAGATTCGCGTCAGCAATGCTACGGCAGAATAATACGACAACAAATTCTTGGTTAAATTTATATTCGTTGTAGACATCGATGCCTTGCGTAAGAATTTTGTTTATAGGAATACAAGGGGAATTTTGTAGCCTTCTCTTTCCGTATACTCAAACATCGAATTAAACCTTGTGCTGCACTCGAAGAAGTAAATTAGTGCAGAGTGGGATTTATATATTCAGCACGTTTTGTTCAATTTTCTGCCTTCCATCAGCATATTTTCACCCTTTGTTTTAATACCCAAACCATGGGGTGCTGTGGTGAACAACCTAATCGGCCAGAAATACCAATAAGCACCCTTTTCGACGGCTGATGCACCTTTTTGAACGGCTGTTTACCCAGTTATCTTGAAGCACCCTCATGTTAGAATGCCGGAGCTAAATTAGGGTGCTTAAAAGGTGCCAAAAGGGTGTAAATGGTTCAATGCACCCTTTCGACACCCTTAAGGGTGTAGAAATGTTTAGTGTGTACAGCGCAATTGGTTCCTGAATACAGTGTAAAAATTCACGCTAAACTCCTATGGCACATACAGCTTAAACGTCGGAATAAGCCCCAGCGGAAGCGACGGAATATGCAGAATATTGACAAAGATTCCCCTATTTATGACTTTATTCTGAAATAAAAGCTCCCATGAGTAATGTTAGAAAGTTAGTCTTTGAAAAATACCTCACTTAAGTTTCTAAAACCATTGATCCCACTACTTCTTGCCCGTCATTTATCGTATAGAAGACGTGTCCGGCTCCTACTCTTCGACCCTCTAAAGGCTTTATTGGCGCTTTCCCAGATGTATTTGGAACTGACAGTAGCACCACCCCTGATAATAATATAAGCAAGGAAATGGGTTAGTCCTGGGCAATTGAAAACAGTTTCAGCGGCGTTTGTAACCTTCGCTTGAGTATCGAGACTAATAAAGGTGGCGGGAAAGGTGTCATACGAAACATGTTTATACCGCAGAGCTTTTCTAGCGTGAGTTGGCTACGGTGGCGTGAACAAAAAAAGTACAAAGAAATAAAGACGCCTTGCGAGCCACCTGCCAAGGGCGGAGAGCGCGAAACAATTGTGCTTCAGATAACAATAGAGCGCATGGGCTAGCCTCCAGACCTGCCTCCCAGAAGGGTTCCACTCTAGTCGGGCCGAGCTTGGAGCAGCGTGGAGAGCTAGCCTCACAGCAGTGCTAAACTCTACTCTGTAAAAGCATGGCATGAAAAACTTGCGCCGTTAGCACAGAGCTCCACTTCTTTTCACGCCGAGCACACCTTTTAAGCTCCCACAAAAGGTTGGTCGGCCGAAGCAGTAAGTAAATCCCGAGGATGGTGCAATGCTTGCGCGAACACAATCGGGTCGCTGCGCGAGATCTTATAAAATCCCGTTAAACTTGCCTCACCCCTCAAAACATAGTTTATAGTTCACCAAGAACACCCCGAAACCTAACAAAGCTTAGCAAAGCCTAGCAACACCTAGTAAAATATAGCAAAACCGGAAGTGCTAGGTCACCAAGAGATCTGCTCTCTATTTAGCATTGCACCAATAGAGCAAGCTGCACACTTATTTTGAAGGGTTGTGCAAAATGAAACTCTCGTAATTTAACCATACTTTTAGTAAATCCTTGCAAGTTCTCTTGTTTAAATGGGCTAATCAGAAACTCATTTTCAACTAAGGCGTATTTCGTTAACGTGTACTTGTTGGAAACATCTGGGGCCCAATTCTCCAAAACGGCGCCGTTATTTCGGGTGTGACGTCATTTTGGCGTCAAAATCGAGCAAGACCCCGGCCTTTTACGGTGTCGGGGAGAACGTGGGAGAGGAACTAGCCAATCAAAGAGCAAGCTACGTTCTCTAGCGTTGTCCCTAGAACGACTTCTAGGGAACGTGGCCCGGTGACATTCGAGACGGAGCCGCAACTCGCCACAGAGAATGCGCACCGTGCTCTTGAAAAGGCGAACTTTGCGCGCAGGCTCCTCGTCGCTAAGGCCGAAGATGTCGCACGGCGTGTGTTGCCGCCTAGGCCATCGCATTTGCCGCCTCGGAGCTTGCGGAGATTGCTGCGCCGCTAACGAACAGGCAGGTGCACAGCCGTGTCGAGATACACCGATTTAGGCACGGTCTGCGGCATCGTTCGATTTACCGCGTACTGCCAGCACTGGTGCAGCCGCGTACAGGCGCACTGGTGCAACCCAAGTGCGCCTGGTGGAAAATTGTGCGGCATATGTTTGTTCCATGTGCGCGTAGTTATTGCGCCGTTCGAATTGACAGAAGGGTACATCCATCAGCGACAGCGTAAAAATGTTCCTTGAAATCACGCTAAGCTACGTGGCCGAACTATTTGGCGCGAACGAGCTTCGAGTTTTACAAAAACAGAGGTAAAAACAACTAGCAGACGACAAGGCGCGAACGCAACCGCCTCTGCACCGCCCAGGGGCCTCGCACGCTGTCGCCGTGAAGCGAGCGCCGTTTGAAACGACGCACTTCCACCGCATCGTTTCTGGCCACCTTTTGGCGTGCAGTGGATTGACAGTTGACGTAATCAATTACGGTCTTTTGTCTTTCAAACCATATAAAACGGCGTAATAAGTAGGTCACGGGCTAGGAGCGACTGCTTCGCGGTACTTGTCCGGATGACGCAAGGCGTGACGACATTTTGCACACGGCCAATCACGTGCGCCCCCAAGGTTGCCCTTTAAAAACGAGGGGCAAGTGGCGCGCCGTTTCCTTAGAGAATCGGTACCCTGGAGTACCTAACTTATAACCACACTTTTTAGGGCCTCAGGGATGATAATGTATTCTCGCAGAATGAGCATGGTTTCCACTTTGCCTTACTAAAACTACCGCTTATTGAATTCACTCATCACATTACTTCAGCTCTGAATATTCCATGAATGGTTGGCGCCATATCTACTACTTAAAGGAAATCATTTCATGTGGCATGCCACCGAAAACTTCTTTTTTTTTTCAAAGAACGATTACTACGACTACCTAATACTACGTTGATTGTCTCAATTTGTAACTTTTATTCAAGCAGCATCATCCTCGTCCTCAGTCACTTACGGGGTGCCACGGGGTTTAATACACTTTTAAAGCTTATTCACTTGCCACAATTACAAAGTGAGTAAACTTGAAACTACAAACTTTAAACATGATAATGACAAGATTTTACATTCTTAGAGCTAACGGCAGGCCATCGGTAATTCGTTCGGGCAAAGAGCGGGTGGTTCTGCGGGAATGCGACCGTGAGCGTAAAAAAAGAGTTTGAAAAAGTTACAAAGAAGAACACCAAAAATAAAAGGGTTTATAAATAACAGAAACCATACATACTTAAAAAATCAAATAAAATTCTGACTTGCAATAAAATATAAAATCTTTTGAATATAACAAACAGGTTATTTTTTATGCTGTAAACTTGATTTTTTATTACCTGATGACCTAATTTGATGCCATGCTTGTAAATCGCTACTTACATTCATCACAAGCTAAGTATTCGTTTGTAAGCTTATAGATTCCAAATAATAAGGAAAGCATAGATAAGAAGTTTTGTTCGATAGAAATAAAAACTTCAGTGCTTAAAGGGTTAAAAATGCGATTCGTGCGATTTGCTGGCTGCACAGATGAAGCAACAGGTCCACGGCGGCACACTTCAAGGAGGCGCGGCTAGGACGAGGCAGCCTTTTTCCCTGCTTTCTCTCGCTCCGCCATTCCACCCCTGGCTACTGGGGGCAAGGAGATCCCAGTATATCTCTTTATTGTTCTTTTATTATACTGATCTGTATTTTATACCACAGTTCATCATTTTTTATATCTGGTGTTAGCTTACCTCGCCTATAAAAAAATAATCTAGACACTTTTGTTTGCAATTTTAAAGTTCATATTTTGTTACCTACGCGCTAATGTACAACCGCCCAATTTTTTACCAATATCACAGGAGCGCCGACCGTTCGGTCGATCAGCGCCGCATTATGGAGTGATACGGCAAACTCGGCGATTGTAGCCGCATGCGCACTAAGAAAGGGCCACTGCTGCCGTCAACTGCTAGGCTGTTCCAAGAGCACAGCCCGCCCCCGAGTTTTGTTATTCGCTTATCACACTGCCTGTCATACTGGAATTTTTTTTTCAAGACCAGGCACGTAGCGCCGAGTGAAAAAGAGTAATGAGCGTTGCCGAACGCAATGTTCTTTCAGCGCAAAGTTTGTTCGGCAATGCTGATAATTCTGTTTTCAATCGGCGCCACGTGCCCAATCTTGAAGAAACATTTGGAGTATGGTAGGCAGTGTGACAAGTGAATAACAAAAAAATCGCGACAATCCACCGTGTGAATGTGGTTGGAAAGCAAAGGTGTAACTGGCACCCACAACAATTACCCATGTTACGTCACTTAACTTCACTCACGTCGTTCTACAAATAGTGAATCAGAGATAAGTGAAATGGACTTAACACACCTTTAGTACTGCAAACAGATATTCTTGGTAAGGTTAAATCGATGCATGATGCATAAACGGTGGTTGGTTGAGTTGCATTGGTGTAGCAGAAGAGCGTACACTCTCTTTTTATAAAATAATGAAAGTTTAGACCCGGTGTTAGACGTCTCACTTCTCCGTCTGTGCAACCGCGGACAGATACGACGTGATCGGCCGCAGAGACGATGGAGGAGGACAGGGTGGAATACGAGGAGGAGAAGCAGGAGGAGGAAGGAAAAGAGAGGAGGAGGAGGAAATACTTTTAGTCAGATTTTTGAACGGCTCGGAATGGGCCCAGGGGAGTGGATCGTTTTTCACTGCAGTCCATATGCAGCCCGCACCGCATGTGCTCTGTCCACCGGCTGAAGGTGGGTAGGCAGTGAGGGGTTGGACAGCAGCACCTCCAATTGCTCTCGTTGGGTAGTTGACGGAAAGACACGCGGGTGCTCAGGGCTATAGTCGCATACCCCGATTATGTGGCGGAGTGTTCCTCCTTCTGAGCAAAATTTACATTATTCGTAATATCGATTCGGGTGCATTAAGTGAAGACACGTCGGGTGAGGGAAGGAGCTGGGTTGTATGATCCGTAGGTAGTTTGTTGTTCCGTGGAAAGGTCAGGGTAAGGGGAAGCTAGGGTCTGTCTCTGCAGTCGATAATGCTGGGTTATGTTTCTGAACGAGACAAGTGGGTGACTGTACTCGTGCAGCTCCATAGCACGGGGGGTAAAAGCACAGGCTTGTTGGTGGGCGCATTCGTTGCCCTCCATGGAAGCATAGCGGGCGACCAGATGAGCTACAGGATGAAACCGATTAGTGAGGGACCTTTGAGTGACCTTTTAACAAAGGCAGTGCAGCCTGGGACACCCACCGCAGCTGGCAATTACGGTAGGTTATTTGGAAATCGGTAACTATTTTTGGAACGCTTGCTTCCAATGGCGTGTTCAACGGCCTTTTTCATCATTATATAAAGCATCTTCATGTCCTCGTTGCCGAGAAGAAGACAGAGGATTGATATAAATGATTCTCGAGAGGACAAAAGCTTGAATTATTGGCTCTCTCTCGAGAGAGGTATTGAATTCCTTAAGGCCTTGACTCTCGGTGGGAACTCGCCTGATCATGTGTATGATTTCACTGATGCTCTGTTTGAAGCGCTACGAGGATACGTCACTCTTGGTGTTGGTCTGGAGATGCAGGCCCACGATCTTGATGCTGGGGCTTGGAGGGATGGTCTGGCCATCAGGCAGTATTTCGATGTGTTCCTTGATGTGTCGTTTGGGGTGAGGGCGGATGACAAGGAGCTGTGATTTTGTACGTGGCCACTGGAGGCCACAGTATTCAGCACGCTGCAGTACTAGAAGTTAGATGCCATGCGTTGGTGTGAGCTTCCTTTAGTTGTTTTAATTCCTAGCACACGCGCAAGGCGCATACAGAGCCGCTAGAGGGGCCGTGGGTCACGCGCACAGCGGCTCTAGAGATCGCGTGACGCTATAAGGGGCATTGACCGAAAATGCAGGCAGTAATCCCGTAGATGTGCTTGGTTAGTGCACCACCTGTCTTATCTGTCTCGGCATGTGGTCCTAGCTGAATTGGTAAGACAACGGGCTCTCTTTGTTACTCAGTTAGTTTCAGGTTCGATTCCTGGTAATGCCAGCAAATTCTTTTATTTGTTCGTGGGAGTGTTCTGTCGACACTAACGGTCACGAAAGACCCCTTTGAGGGTTGAGGTAAAAAGCTTAAAGCTTTGCTTTAAAATCAGAGGCGGCCGTCTGCTCTTGGAACAGCCTAGCAGACGACGGCAGCAGTTTTAGCTCCAGAAGCGTTTTAGCTCCGTTTTAACACTTATTAACATCTTCTTTGGGGACCCAAGGTATTTGCGTCTTTTTTTTTCGACCAGTTTCATTATTTCGGCCAGTTTCATTTTTGCAATGCCATGTTTAGTCTTTTTCTTGTCTTTCATTTCGTCTTCTTGCTGCATGAGTTACGTCGGCAAGCAGGCGGCAATTACTCCGGCATACACAACACTACCCGTGGTATTTCATCCTTCTATTGAAAATACATTAATTTCAGAAATAGGAGTGGAAGTAATGTAGCCAAGCTATTTGGGAGAGTTTGTGAAACAATGTAGCTGGATGCGCTCTACGATGCTGGTTTACGTCATCAATTATAAACTTTACATGTGTTTGCTTAATTTACATTTAATGACATTTTATTCGTAATCTACGCGAGAATTTCTGGTATACTACATGAGTTCTTAAGCTTCTGTGATTTGTCAAAACAATTTGCATTGTTGGTGTGTGCCCCAGTAATTTTTATTTGCATGTCGTCACGATCCGCGCAGCACATACCGATAAAGAGATTTTAATATAATGAGTAAAAAATGTGGAAGGATATGCAGACAGTTTGGGGGTAGGATCTGCGGCTGCATGCGGCTTGGCTGATTTAACCTTGCACTTGAATGACGGCTTGAGGCTTTGAAGATGCTGCTCTATGGTACTCCTGTTTCTCCCCAAATGATCTATTTTACGCTGGGTCTGAATAATATTTCGGGTAATGCGATCAAAGTAACATTTGCTTCTAACTTTTGCTAAGTCTACAAAATGCTTGATGCAGTACTTTACCATTTCCATGAAATGCCTCCAAGACCGGTGCAGATATATCATTGTCTGTTGGTTTATGAAATTGCAACTCTAAATAGTCAACGATACTACCGTCATAAGCACGGTGAATGTTTTATGACATATTTTACCCGGTGGTCTTTAACACTTCCAGGGCCGGCAGAAGAACCATACAACAATAAACTCCGGCGGTCAGAAATACCAGGATCTACATTAATGCGCCACTAGAAAACACGTCGCTATGAAAAACGATATGTAAAACGGCATTATAACGGGCGTATTCCACAACAAACCGGTTCAAAGTCATAGCCGCCCTCATGTATAAGATAGATAGTATCGCAAGAGTCCCTCACTCGATAGTAGGCAGATTCCAGTCAAGACTTGGCATATTGAATTCACCCGTTACAATAACCGTGCGTCCACGTTGATGCAAAAGGTAATCATAGAACTCCCAAAGACACGATTCAGTCGCATCAGATGATCAATAAACAAAACAAAGCAAAAATTTTAGGTGCCAAACAGATACCTTCAAAAACAAGCTTTTATGATTTTATTTCCAAGCAAAACAGGTATTCTCAATATTACTTTTTGATGTAAGGTCAACACCCCCACCAAAGGCACCCGGATCACGCCTATAAATATAATAACCATGTAAAACATCCTCGCAGTTGTTTTCTTGTCACTCAGAGAGGTTTCGGTATTTACAAAAGTTGGGGGTCATCTGCAAATTTTATTTACGATGCCACTTCAATTAGGCGAGACGACAATCAGTTAATCGAGAGGGCGACTGAGTAGATTAGGTTAGCTGGTGCCGATTCATTTGCCTGGACGTGAATGCGCAGGTAGTAGCGCCGTCCCAGGCGTACAGATCATTAGAAACGTAAAGTTTGCCGTGCACAACCGTAGCCTTTCTTCCCGTTATCTATTTACTTTTGGCACACTGCCAAAGTGATGGTGTTTTTCTGAGGCTTTCTCTGAAATAATCCCTTTGAATGAAGACAGGCGTTTCATTCAGTTTCTAGGGTTGAGCATGACGGCTTATTTTTCAAGTAAATAATTGAGGGGAAGGATCACTGGGCGATTTAAAGAATGCTTACCTATTGTGTGAATTCTGTTCACTGACGTACAAATTACTCCTTTGGTTTCTTTTAACATATGCTCGATAAGCAGTCGTCTAAAGTCGGCATCAATTTCCTTCGATAGACCTTCCACGCAAAATACTACCAAATTGTTTCGTTTACCCTTGTCTTCAAACTCAACTATCTTCGCCAGTTGTTGGTGCATTGTATCCTACAAAGCCGTGGCAAATTCTCTAAAGCAAACAAAAGAATTCATTCTCACAACTTATTCCTTCACTTCACACTCCAAACGGCCTAACCGTCTTCCCAGAGACTTCGCCCTTTGTTCGGTTTGCTCAATAGACCTTTCCAGAAACTGCCGCGCCGCTCCTTCCCCTGGCGTGCCCGCGCAAGGCGCCATGGGAACTGCGTGCGCGTGCGGTGCGGGCGGTGACGGGGTGGCCGCGCCGCGTTCCGCGTGAGCGGAGCGAGCCCGTCAAATGACACAGTTTAAGTAGAATGAAATGCTGTGCTTTCAACGTTATGTTCCGCATCAATGAAAGCATCTTTAAACCATCGAACCCAAAATAAGAAATAAACCCCGCATCCTTCTGTAACTGCCTGCACCGCATGAGAACCTTTTGTCGTCTGCTAGCAACGTCGTCTGCTAGCTTGCAGAGTGGAACCAGCTGCTGACAGTTGAAAAGCGTCTTCGCGCTCCTGCTGGCCCGCGGAAAAAAATTATTCCTCAACGCGAGGAAATAGAAAACAAATGTGACACTTGAGCTCCCCGAGAAAATTACAAATAACCAGCTCTTGCTTCCGGCAGCTCGGGGTGGGGGCGCGGAAGGGAGCCGAGTGGGAAAACGAAGAAGCCCATATCGTGTGCACACGTTATTCGTGATGCATTTCCGCGTGTATAAAGCTACACTCATTTACGACCTGCCTTGGCGATTGTAGTTTACGCTATACTGACGATATGGCGCCAAGGAACCTGCGGTAGCCGTAAAAACGGGCTGAGTGCTCGGTTGGGACAACAATACGCTACGAGAACGGCATGTTTCATTGTAATTGATTGTGGGGTTTAACGCGCCGACGCAACGCAGGCGATGAGGCGCGCCGTAGTGGAGGGCTCTGGATTAATTTTGACCACCTGAGGATCTTTAACGTGCGCCGAAATATCATACACACGGGCATTTTTGCTTTTTGCCTCCATCAGAAAAGCAGCCGCCACGGCCGGGAATCGAACCCGCGACCTCGTGCTCAGCAGCGCAACGCCTTAGCCACTAAGCCACCGCGGCGGGTGCATGTTTCATTGTAAAAGTTTCCGAAGGACAACAAAATTAAATAGAATTGTTGTGTTCGCCAGATAAATCGCCAGGGTCGTGATGACCGATTCGCTTTGTGGGAGCCGTCCGAGCATCACAGGATATGTGGAACCCACTTCAACGCGACCAGACGCAAATGTTACATGGACCGTATGCGATCATTTTTCCACACCGGGTCTTCACCGAGATGTGTCCTCGGGTAAAGACAGCTAAACCACCCAGCATTATAAAGTAAATCATGCTTTTTATGTTTTTTTTGTTGCCTAGCTGCTGCGAAGTAACGAAACGCCGCCCTACTAAGCGCCCGTACCGCTTCCAGGCATCCAAGACGAACTAGTGATATGCAGCACTGTCGAGATACTCCTGTCAGCTCAGAGTAATCAACGCCCGTTTTGTAATGAATTTTAACACAAAGGGCGTAACAAGGCGATAAAGCAATGCTTTCGCTTCAGCAGACAACGATGAGGTTTCTCCAATGACAGCGACTGCCTGCAGCCCATTTCCTGCGGCATTGGAGGAACGGGGTTTCTGCTGTAGTGAGTTCAGCATTTCGACTATTTCTTTTCGGTCGCTCATTGTGGAATTATTTCCCACTGTTAAGGTGTGGTGTGCTTCCTGTGTGAAAACAAAGCAGGCAGCTCGCCATAGCTGACCCAGGATTCTTGATCGAAGATGAGCTCTGTGAACCTAGCGTTGAATACCCCCCACGTAAAATGGTCGGCGTCAACTGACAGTAGCGGAGCAAACACGCACACGGCAGATCGCCAACCTGAGGAGACACGTTGAGCGAGTTATTCGAGAAGTGAAGAACTTGGGAATACTACATGGGGTATGATTTACCAAATGAGATGGCTGACAAGCCAAACCAGATATGGAAAATTTGGTGCTACCTGAACAACTTCCTATATAAACTACTTGTCAATCGATAAGTAAGCAAAATGTCAACTATGCATGTTGTGTATTAGCGCCCTCTGAAACGTTTTACCTTTTAGTCGGTATTGGTTAGTTTTGCTAACGGAATAAAAGTGTACGTGTCTTTTATTGTACGTGTCTTTTATTGCAATGATACCATAACAGCTGCCTCGTCTTTTTTTCTACTAAAATAAACATTTCTATTTTCGTATTTACACACAGCCGAAAACAGCAAAAGAGCTCAGGATTGCGTAGTAAGGCTTGCCACTTCTTAGGCAACAGTACTTGAAACAAATACATAGTGTAGCATGAATCCATGGGATACACACTGCACCTCCCCAAAATGCAGCAGTTTGTTGAACAAATGCGGGCTGTGGTAAGAATGCTTAAGTTTGAAAAGCCAGTTAATAAAACAGCTGTCCAGGATAGCAGATGTTCTGCATGCATCACACAATGTTAAACGCCGAAGCTGCACCGTCAAAAAATGCTGCCTCCACAGGCGCAGTCGTGCACGGCACGGCCTGGCACGGTAGAGCTACACGAAGAGCGGCCCGTGCGGCAGCGGCGGCGGCTGCTGCGGCGCTCACAGTTCCCAGGCTGCTTTGCGGCCGCCGTTTGGGGGCGCGCGCAACTTTCCGGAAAGGTCTATTCTGTTTTACTTCCAGCCATGCTAATTGGCAGGGGGGTGCAAAAGGGGCACTTTCCCCAAAGCGACTTCAACACAATTGCCACGACCCCTCCCCGTCGCCGCGTCCCCCAACAATATAAAGGTTTTGCCCCCTCAAGACAAAATCCTGCCGACGTCTATGCTTTCCGCTAATCGTTTCGGATAGCTTGCTGACCTTTTTTATATCTTGAATTTCCTTCAATGTCCCCACAAAACAGGGAGGAGGATTGCCTTTTACGCCTTTGCGTGAAGAGAGGCAATACAACGCCAGTGATTGTGCCTATGCCCTTGGCCAACGGAGATGAGATCGGAGCCAGGAAAACTCGAATGGCCTCCACAACTGAAGCGATGAGTGTACAAATGTTCCCAGAGTTTTGGTGAACACGGCGCTTGGGCCTGTTCTGGTTTGCCTGCTGACCGGAAGACCCTGCTGGCGCTGTCACACTCTACGACGCAGCTGGAGGCGCTGTCACGCTTGAGGAAGCAGATGCAGGTGCAGGCAATGACTTAGGAATCTCCATGGGTGCACACTCGGATGACGGCGCGGATGTCGGTGTAGCGGACGCTGCACGTTTCACGGGTCCGCAACCAGGAAGGGGCGGGAAGTAATCATCCAAGCTTGCATCTAAAGTGTTGGAGACTCGCTATTGGCTTTCGGCGGTCTTCTGTGTTTCTGAAGATAAAGACGACTTTTTCGAAGCAGCACCTTTCCGCCGCTGCTCATGCAGGGTCGCCTTCGCTGATTTGTGGTCAATGTTTTGGTCACCATTGACCTTGTGAATGGCCCACTCTTTCAGAAGGACTGGACAAAGGACAAACGTCGACTTGTGACTGTTACGACAGTTGGAGACAGAAGATCATCAGCATCACACCCAGATTTTTTGTGACAGCCACCGCACCGAGTCCAGCGGCTCGGAAGTCTGCACTTGGTTGCCACATGGTCAAAACGCTGGCACTTGGTACATTGCCTGGGCGTCGCAACATACGGATATACGCGGTAACGCGTTTAGCCTAGGAAAACGTGTTCAGGCGCTGAAGCAGTGGCAAATACAATCCGCACGCTCTTGAATAACTTGCCTAGACGGCGTACAGATATCACCTGTGTCTTCTGACGCAGAGCTACGAGGATTTCAGGGTGAGACAGATAAACTGGAACATCCCATATCACTCCTGCTCCGCACTCACTCGAGCGAGCGAGGCTCGTGCACCTGGACAGGGATGCCCTGAATGATTTTTATTTTCAGGGGACGTGCAGTAGCGTCAGCGTTGCGCGTGTCCACTGCTAGAACGTTCAGCCGATAGTGTGGCCTTACTTGAAGGACTCCACCTGGAGCCGTAGACTCAAGGCCACTTCTCAGAGCGAGAGGGTTGAAACGAGTAATGACGCTCTCCACCTTTGTGGGTTTGAGAATTACTACGCGCCCATGCTTCGGAAATTTAATGATCGGCTCGCAGCTCGGAGTCAGATGCTGTCTCTTAGAGCCACGTCGCCGTTTAGAAGGCATCGCGGTCTGGAAATTTTCTTGTTCGTCCGTGCTGCTCCACTTTTCTTGAGCATAGATAATTGTGGCAGAGGTTTCGTCTGTAATGTCTGAGAAGGCATCATCATCATCGTGCAGCGGTTGATCAGATGCGGTTGACTTGCTTGAGAGGGGACTTACTTGACCAGCTAGTATCGGCGGCGATTTTAAAGAGGAGGCGTTAGGAGCGTCTCCAGAGGCAGTCGCGGAGGTTGCCTGATGAGATGGGTTCATCTCCAAGTGACCGGTAACAGCCCCTAGAGCGGGGGCAGAGAGGTGACATCCAGACGTGGCACAGGCAGCATACTAGGAGGCGAGCGCGGCGGCAGCCCTTGCGTGGCTGCGCCCCCCGCAGGAAGCATGTGCTTGGCTGATGTGACGTACTAAATTCGACACGCGAACCGTCAAAACTGATTAAAAAAAATTCCCCCGCACCTCCCCGAAGGGAATCATGCAGAAATGCGAATGCATTGGGTGCACCGATGAGTATGTTGCAAGTAATGGCGTAATGTAATCATTTATTCATCAGCACCTGTTTGTGTTATCGTTGTACCTGACGGCCACAATCACTGCCTTGTGATCGCTAAAGTGCACGGTCAAAGGGTCTTTGAGAAGCATACGCGCGTCACAGTTTCGCTTAAAGACCAGATCAATGCAACTCCCGTGAATGGTAGTGGGGCACGTGTCGAAGCCGGCAGAGAGACAATGCAGAGAGTGCCTGGTCTGCATGTACTCGACCAGCCACTCGCCACTCTTGTTGCGCACGTCAACGTTGAAGTCGCCAACCAAGACTATGGGGTCAGAGGGTTTGGAGCGCACGCGCACACTTTCCATAGCCGCGTCCAGAAATGCATTCGCATTTACGACGATGACGACGACGAATGCAGAACTACGAGGCGCGAGCGCACGTGCGACGACGACGACGACGGCGAAAGAAATGCATTCGCATTTACGACGACGTCGACGGCGAAGGCAGAACTACAAGGCGCGAGCGCACGTGTGCGCGCTCACGTGCGCTCGCGCTGGAGGAATGCAGGCGCACGCCGGCCAACGGAGCAAGACAACCCCCGGCTAATAAATGCATTCGCATTTAAAAACTGCAAGGAGAGACAACCGCACCCGGCCGAACACGTCTTCTTCCTCTTCTTCCACAATGGCTTACACGCATGAAAGCGATATATTTTAGGAATACTTGAAGAAACCAAAAGTGCCTACAGCCTGGAAAAATGCGAGAATTATTCTGAATAATAAGAAGGGAAACCCCAAGGACCTCAAGAATTACAGACCTATCAGCCTACTCTCCATTTTTACAAGCAGTTAGCAAAGTTATAGTTAGCCGCATAGGTGACAGCCTGAATTTCCATCATCCCAGCGAGCAGGATGAGGTTAGGACCCGCCGCGGGGGCTCAGTGGCTAAGGCGTTGCGCTGCTGAGCATGACGTCGCGGGTTTGATTCCCGGCCGCGGCGGCCGCTTTTCTGATGGAGGCGAAAAGCAAAAACGCCCGTGTGTACGAGATTTCGGCCCACGATAAGGATCACCAAGTGGTCAAAATTAATCCGGAGCCCTCCACTACGGCGCGCCTCGTCGCCTGCGTTGCGTCGGCGCGTTAAAGCCCACAATCAATCAATCAATCAGGATGAGGTTAGGAAAAGGAACTAACCATGAATCCCACCCGTGTCGTCTACCGAGGGATAGAAAAATCCGCCGAGTACTCCAAAGCCCTTGCTGGGTAGCTATATATTACGAGAAAGAGTCTGATTCTGTACCACCACAGCCGTTTTAGAAGCAATAATAGACGAGGGAATACACAAAACCTACATAAGACTTCTGGAAGACATATATAAGAATACACGGGCAGGACAACCATTCACAAGTAAAGCGATAAATTTCCGATCCTAAGGGAGTAAGACAGGAAGATACCACCTCTCCAAACTATTCACAGCATGTTTGGAGGGGGTATTTAGAAAGCTTGACTGGGAAAACAGAGGATAAATGATAAACGGAGAATACATGAGCAATTTAAAGGTTAGTCTTGCTAAGAGAGACTGCGGAGCATAAGAAAAGTATGCTTGAAGAACTACAATCAAAAAGCACGGTCGTGGGGTTAAAATATATATGAATTTATCTACAGTAGTCAGAATAAGCATGCCAAGAACGCTGTGTTGATTGAGGAACCGAAACGCATTAAGAGAAAGTTAGAGAAAATAACTCCCTACAGAACATAACTAACTACAGAATATAGTTACAGAATATAACTGACTACAAAATATGGTTGGTGCTGACCCGAACTATCTGAGAGAACTCTGTCGCAGAATAGGTATGGGCTGGGGAGCACTGGGAAAGCACTCCAAAATAATAAAAAGTAAGCTATCTCTGTTAGTCAAAGAAAAATCTACAACCAGTGCATACTGCTGGTAACGACATACGGAGCTGAAACTTGCCGCCTTACTAAACAGCTAGAGTGGAAACTTGGGTCGACTGAACGGGCCATGGAAGGAACAATGTTAAGAATAACACTGAGGTTCGAGAAACGATCTGCCTGGATCAGAGAACAAACTATAGTTGATGGTATCATATTGAAATACACAAACAGAAATAGACTTGGGCAGGCCAGGTAGTGAGATGAACAGACAACCGGTGGAAAATTAGGGTAACAGAGCGGATACCAAAAGTTGGGCATAGAAGAAGGGGAAGACCAATAACACGATGGAGGGATGAAATACAGATCTTCAGGGGTAATTATTATACTCAATTAATGCAGGACAGGAGCGAGTAGAGGCCCACGGTAGGTCTTCGTCTTGTAGTGGACCTGAGCAGGATGATGGTGATGATGATGATGGTGGTTAGGACGGTGGTGATGAAAGCAGTAACATAGAATGAACAAGATTTTCTATGGGCACGCCACATGAAGGCATCGCTTGTCAGTTCAGAACGAATAACCACAACTAACTTGTAGCAATTTAACCCGGGTGAGGTGAACATCTTGCCCAATGCCCTCTCTCCGTGCCCACTCTTGATGAGTGAGGAGGAGCGAGCACAGAAGAGCAAGTTAATCTTAGCGAAGGAGAGGCCGTTATACAGGCACTAGAAATGAATAAATCCCAGTCCTTGACCGCCTTAGGTAGAATTCTATCAAAATTTTCACGCTTTCTACGCCTGTTTTGCTGGCATTTTTTACAAGACTCTACGAAGTGAATCCCCTCGATTCTACGTTTTACTTTCCTCATACGGTACTAGATATAAAAACCTTGACAAAAGACCGCTTGAAAACTACCGACTAATAACGAACATTCCCTCCATGTGTTGATCACAAAATGTTTGTTAACATTTTCTCGTGTAGGAAGCAGCTTCTCACTTATAGCCTTACTGGAGCATAGGCACGTGGAATCCCCCGCCACAGTGCTTACACAAATGAGCCTATTGCTTGTGTTTCAGATGAATTGCGAGAAATGGCACTTGCTAAATTATATCTCGCAAAAGCGTTTCATCAAATTCGATATTACTTTATTGTAATTCAGCATGCGGGCATTGGTGATGACTTACTAGCGGGAATCAAGTTTTGTTATAACAAATGCACTACAAGGTTGATATTATAAAGAGTTTCTGCTTCTGTTCATATTGCCACGGGACGTGCCAAACAGTCCCCATGGCTCCAATGCCCACATTCAACTACGCTACGATGACGACGAGGAAGAAGCTGTTTTCGGGGCGCAGTAGTAATGAGGAACGTAGATCAGTTAAAGTTACACCCATCCTTTCGCATGCTGTTAAAACCTGTGAATTCATTGTCTCTTCCCAACCAAATTGCACTAGCCAGTGGGGGAGTTAGGATTGCGCACTGGCGTGGTATATAAGGCAATCAGCTTGAAAGGAAGTTGCAAGAAAACAATGCCTGACTAGCTGGACCAATTGCATCTAATGCGAAACAATTCGCATCTAATGCGAAACAATTCCATAACATCCATATTTTGCCGCTTTCTCAAGGACAAAGAATAGGCGATTACTACTTAAGTTTCTTCACTCAAGAAAGAGGCTACCAGAGCAGTACAATATCAATTCAGTTGTTCAATCAAAACAGGAGGCTATTCATGCTCTCGAAGACATTGAACCCGAGCCTAAATCTCACTTTGCCTACGCTTCTTCTGTTATTTATCAGTCATATTTCTAATGTTGGCTTCAATTGTAATTAGTTGTGAGAATTCGCTCACATTGTTTCATAGCTTTCTGTGGCTAACCCAGGGCCAGATGCCATTACTGTGCAGTGTTATAGTTTTTATTTGAGGAACCTTCTAAAGATTGACTGAACATAATTTCCATGCCGCTGACAACTATCTGGCTACCTCCGGATTACAAATTTTCTAAGACAGTGCCGTTTGCTAAAAAACGAATGTTTAGGTAATGTAGGAGATATCATCAATCGGTCTATTCTGACTAGTAACTCGGTAAGGCTGATCCTGAGGCACTGCACGGTAGCGGTCTCTGGAAAGCAATAGTATTTGAAGGCGCGCCCAAATTGGCGTCAGACCTAGGAATTCTATTTCGAATGTTAATGTTGACATCCACACATTTCCTAAAACACATCGACGCTGTTGTTACTTAGGTTATAACTGGCACTTACGGCAGCGGAGAGTATACGTTACTGTCACATTTAAAATACAAGCGGTTTTGAGGATATATTCAGTTCTGGAATATTGCATTTTTAATCTTAAGGACATTCTTTTGCCCATAAAATGGTTTATTTTCTTGACGATATCAACATTTCCGCGGGGTTCCTAAGTGGTGAGTTCTTTTTAAGCTTTTTACACTCTTCTCAGGTCAGTTGCTATTATGGATGGTATATACACTTACTTACGCCGATGATATTTCTTTGATATCTATGGTAAGAGGCACTCTTGAATTCTGTCAACGATTTTAAAGCTATCTACACGCCCTTGATAATAGCATGGCTTAGCAAGCTTTAGTTATCGATTAGTGTTGAAAATGTGCCGTTGTAGTATTTCCTATTGCTCTACCCATATTATAATGCGCATTGTACCACAGCATTTCATCCCTAAAGCTACTGAAATTAAATATCTCAGTTTATAATACGATGACAAGCTTACATGGCGCCCTCATATTAAACACGTCGCTGCTCAAGCAGAAAAAGCTTGAACAGCTTTACTGTTTTATCTCTGTTATATACGCCCGGCATTATAGTTTAACTGTGTCCTGTTTTCTGGTTTTGCGAAGTACAGATTCTTCTATTTTTGGTTGAGGTAAGAATGTAGGCTTTATTGAAAATCTGTTGCCCTCAGGAGCACGCCGCGATCATGCCCACCATGATGGACAGTTGTACTGGAAAGCGGGGAAGCTAACTGTAGAGACTGTTACGCGTTCTGGAGTGTGCTGTCGTCCAGGATGTTTTGCGCCACGCTGCCCACCGATTGGGAATGAGGATGCTAAAGAGGGAAGGAAAAAAGTTCTCGAAGTCAAAATATCATTGTGTCATCTTAGGTGCCCCAACGACCAGGGCGAAGACGCTGCTACTTTCTCTTGCACGCGGGTCTCGTTCGCTGAGAATCGCACTTGTTGTAGATTCGCTAATGCAGCAACTATAAGGCAATTATACCCTTATTATGCGAAAGAAGTTACCAAATAACAGCCTGCTGATCTAACATTTGCCAGTTAATTCGAGTTAACACAGCGGCGATAGAAGGCTGCTACTCCGGTGATCGGCGCGAACAAGGTCGCTGCTCCAAAATAATTTAAAGCTAATAGTGGTTGGAAAAACACGCCAACACAAACGAAAAACACGCCAACACAAAAATATAAACCAGAACACAAAAAGCGATATTTCATCTTTTATTGAAAAGAAAATTGACGTCTGGCCTAATAACAGTAGCAAAGTCGGGAAATGGGGCTTCTCAAATATACGAGTAGGAGTCTGGAATTCTAGCAAAGAAATTTCCAGTGTTGCATGTTGTGGTTCATTATTTCGTGTTTGCATTTCATTTGTCCAAGATTGTACGTGCGCCTAGTAGTGGTAAGTTAGCGGCGTTCGTTGTTCGGTATTCAAAATTATTTAATCCTTCGGAAGGCAAAAATGCCAGCTCACATTTGAACCGAAAAACTGGCACCGCTATGTTCACGTACATGCCTAGTGAACTCAAGGAAACCGCAGCTGATACAATTCGTGGCCTGCAAAGTATTCTTTGTAAGAGTTCGTTTTTCACAATCCCACGACAAAGAGAAGTTTCCGAAGTAGGTTTTGCTCATTATGTATTCCAAACTATCTGCAGATCCTTCCATTTATTATTCATTCTTCGAGAACAATTTCCTGAAGGGTACATTTTGGTACGCATCGCGAGCAGACACAAATTTAAAAAAAATACCCGGCGCATACCTTACACATGCAAATTGGTTCATGAGATCACGGAAGCTTAATGACTCATGCAGTATAATAGATATTCTTAGTTGATTATGTATATAATGTCTTTTTCTGTTGTACTTGCTGACATGACATTTATTACAAGCAGGAAATTTCAACTTCTTTTTTATAACTGCTGATTCCCCCGCACCTCGTATCACGAGCGCAGAAGAAGACGAAGGCTAATACGCGCCGCACGCATCCTACGTGACCCAGCGACAAAACCTCAGCTTTAGCATTTGACGGGCGTTTCTGGCTGACAAAAACGTCGGTCCAAGCCTCAGCGACCAGGAGAAACGTCTTTTGTGTGCTGCACTACAACGTGAAACCCCAGGGATGCAGTCAACCATTTATTCCACAGGGATGGGTGAGTACCCCAGCTCTGGGACTGCCCTCCACAGAATTTCTGCTAAGACGTAATTGCTCTAGCAGTGAGCAGAGGTAGCAGCAAATTTAAAGTGGCTGGGGCAGATTTAATGACTGTGGTTAGCGTTGGACGGTTCCATATTTCCCTTTGCATAAATCTGTGAATCCACCTTACCTCCACTTATGTCCGCTATTTTTACCGCCGAGAAAGTGCAGCAGCAACATTTTTTACCCGAATTATGTAAATCTACAAACGAGGATTTCACGGTAAATATTTTTCTTCAAGCCCGTGGAAAACCGTGTTATGGCAAAGAACGAACTAAAGTTTTCGGCAAGCCGCAAGACAAAAATCTCTCGGAGTGGGTTGGAAAACGGCAGAGACTCGCCAGTGATTGGCTGGGAGATGTTATTGGACGTCAGCGCGTGCTTAGGTCACTACAGGCACGATAATGTTGGGAGATGGCAGTTGTAACTGAGAAAAAATAAATCGTTCTAGGAAGAACATGGTGAACATTGGGCTTTAGTTACGCAAGTTTGCGATGCCCCCAGATGTCTATGGTTACGCCACATTTTGGAAGAAAGGCAAGGTACATGACACGATCACTGCGGTCATTAATTCACCATCGGTTGCTGTAACCGATGTACACAAAGGATGGGCTGCGCGGCTGCGATAACGTATGCGGAAACATGCATGCGGTTGGGTAGAGAGCGAAATTTTGAAATTCATTACCCTTTGGGGTAGAAATTCGAAATGCACTTTGTTTAGAGAAAGTAGGATAATTAATTTGTTATCTAGTGCTGGGTTAAAGTTCCCCTGGTGCATATTATTTGTGGGCATTTTTTCGCGTACTAGTGTAAGTGAATTCGGTAATATGTTCCACAAAAAGCTACCATGAATGCATAAGCCTTCATGAGATCCGGACATTTTTTCACCCATGCTAAAGAATTTGCTGCAGCATCTGTTCTAGTAAAATCTAAAGTTATTTTTTCCCGTCAAAGACTGAAAGCCTATCGGACGACTTCTTTGAAAGAACAGTCGATTGTAGTTCGTCTATAAGCCTTTCAGCTACTGTTTTGTTCCTTCATACGGAAGAAGACGAATATTGCAAAAAAATTGTGTTTACGACATGGCTTGTATTTTTATCGCATTTCGGCTACCTACTCTGGTTTAAACTTGCCTGCTACTAAAGGTATACAAGGTATTTGTCGAGGTATTTTTTTTTTGGTTTTCAAATTTCTATAAAAGACGTTTTCCCCTGCAAAACGAGCGTTGGGAGGGCTTTGTCGATGAAGGGTCACTTCAGTGTGTCATCATTTATTTTTGCCTCCACCACAACGCTGCCATTCATTTCGTGCTATACGGCATCAGCTGCGTGCACTCGTTAGAAATAAACAGGCATATAACCAGGAGTTAAAAAATTCAGGATAATCCACTATATGAATGTTGTTGGAAAGCAAAGCTGTAAACGGCAGCCACAACGATTACCCATTAAGCGTAACTTAAATTCCCTCACGTCGCTCTACAAATAGTAAAACCAGAGAGAAGTGAAATGTACCTAACCACATCCATTGCTACTTCAAAGAGACATTCTTGTTAAGTATTAAATCAATGCATGCTGTATGAACGGTGGTTCGTTGAGTTGTATTGGTGTATCACATGAGTGGGAACTTTTTTTACAAAAATTAAGGAAGCTCAAACCCTATGTTAGCCATCTCACTTCTCTGTATCTGAAGTCACGGACGCAGGCGACGGGATCGGCGGTATAGAAGGAAGGTGGAGCTGGATGAGGAGAAAGACATACTTCTATTCAGATTCCTGAACGGCCCAGAGTGCGGCCCAGGGGAGTGGTTTCTTCTCCACAGTGCGCCCCACCTGTCCAACAGCTGAAGCTGGGTAGGCGGCGAGGGGCTGGGAAGCAGCGCCTCCCAATGGTTTTGTTGGGTAGTTGACGGAACGAGAGGAGGGTGCTCAGGGCTAAAGTCGCACACCCCGCGTATGTGGCGCAGTGTTCCTACTTCTGAACAAAACTTACATTCAGCGTCGTAGCGATTCGGGTTCATTAAGGGAAGACACCTCGGGTGTGGGAAGGAGCCGGATTATATGAGCCGTAGGGTAGTTTGTTGTTCTCTGGAAAGGGCAGGGTAAGGCAAAGTTATGGTCTGTCTCTAAAGGTGATAATTCTGGGTTATGTCCCTGAACGTGACGAGCGCGTTACGGTCCTCGTGCAGCTCCATAGCCGGGGAAAGGGAGGGGGGGTAAAAGTGAAGGCTTGTTGGTGGCGTGTTCGGTGCCCGCCATTGAAGCGTGAGAGGGTGTCCAGGTGAGCTTAATGGAACCGTTTGGAGAGTGTTTTTCTAGCACACGCCGTGCAGGTCGGTACACGCAACCCTACTGGTAATTTTGGTAGGCTTTAGGAAGCGGTGACCACCTTCCGAACCCCTGGTAGAGTGAGAGCCAAGGCGATGGCTGCCTCTTCTGCTGCCGTCATGTCTTGGGACTTGAGTGAGGCACACGCAAGGAGATTAGTTCTAGAGCTAGCCGCGATGCTGGCGTACTGCTGATCTCGATGTTGCGAGGCGTCTGTGTAGACGACTTTATGAACGCCACCGAGGGTGGGGTCGAGCGCTTGAGCCCGTCCTTATCGGCGACCGCCGTCGTGTGAGGGGTTTATATTTTTAAGCAAAGGCAGAATCTTTAGTTCTGGTCGCCAAGAGTTGGGGAGCACATTAAGCGGAGTTACATTCTGTGCTGGCCACCAAGGAGTACTTGAATGTGTTCCTTGAAGTGTCGTTTGGTGTGAGGGCGACGACAAGAAGCTGTGATTTCTTGCGTGAACACTGGAGGCCACAAGCTTTAGGACATTGGCATACTAGAATTGAGATGACATGCGTTAGTGTGAGCGTCCTTTAATTTTTGTAATTTCTAGCACACCCGCAAGGCGCGCGCAGGGCCGCTAGATGGGCCGTGGGCGGAGGGCTCATCCGGGCGAGAGTTCGCATGACGCTACCACTAAGGTATAAGCTTGGGCTCGTTGGTATAGCATTATCGGAACAGCGCTAAGGGAAGAGGACCAGGCGTAGACGGGAAACAGCGCAGACTAACAACGTCACGTGGCATTCAGCTATCTCTTGGCATTCAGCGAGAATGCAGGTGGTAAACCCGTATATGCGTTTTTTGAGTACACCACCTGCCTTCCTTGTCACCTGTTGGACTCGTAGCTTAATCGGTAAGACAACGGGCTCTCCCTTTGGTACTCTATTAGTTCCAGGTTCGATTCCTGGCGGCGTAAGGAAGTTTTTATTTGTTCGCGTGAGTTTTCTGTTGACACCAACGGTCGCGAACGAACCCTTGGGGGTAGAGGTAAAAAGCTTTTCTTTAACAAAGAACAAGTTATTTACTGTTTTTGCCCACTGTTTGTCGTGCCACTTTTTCCCACTATAGCGTTTGCATTCACTGAACCACCCAGCCCCCTCAAACGTACAGTAAAGCAATTACACTAGGCAAAATCAAGGGTATCGGAAAAAAATTATTTCGTTTGCAGTGCGCAGCCAGAAGTGGCGGAGACCGGAGATGCCGACCGGAACGCGTTCCGCTCCCTGCTAGCAGACGACGCTCGCTTTCCTAGCGCAACTCGCAACCGCAGCGCCGCGGTTGCGAGAGTCGCGGCAGGCCGCCTTCTCTCCACGGCCGCGGCGGGTAGATACGGAACTGAAACTAAAGCGTGGCAAATTGTTGGCATGGCGACGCAGTGAAACATCCCCCTCACGATGGGCACGATGAAATGCAGAGCATTTCCGGGGGCGCACGACGTTAAGTATTTTGCGTTACGTTAATGTTGTTGCCCTTGTGGCAACTGCTGACGAGAGAGCGCTCGTCAGCAGTAAAATTGGCAGCCTCGGCGCACGTTGAGTACAAGAGAGGGGAGAGAGTGTCCTTGAAACGTGCCTGGGCGCGCTATCGAATGTTGATCGCGCCGATAGCGAAACGTCTGCGCCGGGCTGGTCGAGGCGAGCGATGCGGACAACTACGGACGCCAAGGACGGGTGACATCGTGAGTTAAAGAAATGCTCTGGATTTAAAAACAGCGTTTAAATTACAGTCTTTCGGTACGAGGTATTGTTGAATGCCCCGTGGCGTCAAGAAAGAGAAAGTGAAATTTATAATTACAGTGCGGCACTTCCCCAGGAGAAAAGCAGGTACAGAGGCGGTTTACTTCGCGCACCCGGACGAGGGCGTGCCTTGTTAACGCTTTTGTTAGCGGTTTATTTGCGCCAAAACGAAATAGCGCACAAACCAGCATGCACTGCTTGTTATTGTTGTGAAATTCCCCACAGGCATTTATGCGACCTCCTTGGGGGGCTATCACTTTCTCTTGTTCAAAAGCAGGAACTCTAGGGTGTGCGGTCGCGAGTGAGCTTTCGGCTAACATCTTGTCCCATGCCTTGAGAAGTTAATTAGCACCTGCAGCTTAACGCACCTGAAATCGATGAGTAATTTCTTCAAAGGGTACTACTTAACGAAGATGAACTTGAAAGCGCGACGCCAAGTCGAACTTGATAAGTCAATGCCGAACCTAAACAAAGTTTGAGAATGAGCATTGCAAATTGCGTACACAGGCAAAACGGGAAGTCCAACACCGGGATGTCGCGTGCAGGCATGGTTGCTATCCGCTACGCCGTATCTACCTTTCGACAAGCGGTTTAAAAAATACAGGCTTGAAACCTGCTAGCCTCGATTTAGGAGAAAAGCTGCTGATGCTTTCGCGTACAGAAATTTCTAGCGTGTCATAGAGGAATGTTCGTGAGCTTAGGCGCTAGAAGCAAATGAAGACGACACTCTGTAGCAATGTAATAGGAAAGATATATTCACGCTCACGCATGGCGTGACTTTTCAGTTACGCTGACAAGCGCTTCTTTTTTGCGACTGCATTGATTCTGGACATCGGAGAATACCGGTGCCTGCCGCGGCATGCGCGGTTCGAGCCGCTCGTAGGCCGTACGGGCTTGCACGATCGGCGAGTGTGTGGATGCTTTTGCGGGAAGAAACGCGTCATGCGTTTCAGCTTGCTGGTTGATTTCTTCTTAAAATATACCAAGTCAGCTAAACAGTCGTCATAGCCGACAATGTTGATCGGGAAAATGAGCAAGAACTTCGGGAAACGACCAGCTTTGCGGTCTCACTTATTTTCTAATCCCCGTATAATAATGAATCAGGAACTTGGGGCGCCTCCGTATTTGTTTGAGCTCATCGCTCTGCGTATGACACACGGAGCACCCGAAAACACGGCCGGCCCCTACTACCCGAGCCACGGACGCTCGGATAGAGAATCTCTGGTGACCACGAGTCGCTTTAGAAAACCTCTAAAAACACAGTAGCATAACGGGTAAAAATCGACGAGGAAGCGCCTGTAGACAATAAAGGATAGTAAAGTGCAGATTACACGTCCGTTTAATTCGGAACCTCTCCCAGAAAACTGGGACACAGCTAAGGGGCGGCGACTGTCGCTGGCAGTCTTAATAATATGACGCCAAATCCGGTCGCTGCCTTTCGGTTTCTCGCTCTTCCGGCGATGCGGGAGGGAGCAGTGGGCGGGGCGCAGGGTCAACTTTATCAACTAATACCGCTGTCCCCAACCTAAAAGTGCCGAAAACACGTTTACAGGCATAAACAGACCAATGTAATAATAGCAAAAATAGAATTTTATCCGATTTTAAAAGCCCTTCAGTAGCCCTTTCTGGCGGCTTCAGCGCTTATGCGACATTCAGTTCAAGGAGAAACGTATTTTTGAACGCTGATTGCGAACAACTTGCATAGGGGCCCGAACGTGGAACAGGTGGCGCTGCTGATGATGAGGATTAGAGTACCTTAGTATCACGGCATCGGTTGTCATCAACCGACTTGCCTGTGTTATTCGACTTGTTTTCCCTAACCTTCCCTACCTTAATGGGTTATCCTCCCTCCGTGACCCCCTTCCTACCCTTGCACTCTGCTTTACCTCCCCCCCCCCCTCTAATTATATTTCGTTATAGTATTACTCATCCTACGTCCCACTCTCTTCCCTACTTTTCTTCCACCAACACTACGGCCACGTCTTGATTGATTGATTGTAGCGTTCAACGCGCCGACGCAACGCAGGCGATGAGGCGCGCCGTAGTGGAGGGCTCCGGAGTAATTTTGACCACTTGGGGATATTTACGTGCGCCAAAATCTCGCATACACGGGCATTCAGCCGCCTCTTCGTCACATCTATGGCCCTGAAGTTGAGGCTCCCCCCCACTCACACCAAATCCCAAAGCCTACGTCAACGTCGCTTCCCCATCGCCCCCGTCGCGGTCGTATCTCTGCGCAGTCGATGACAATATGCCCTATGGTTTTCCGACCCTTGCCGCAGCATGCACAAGTTTCGTCCTGTTGCTTGTAGTTAACCGTGTATGCCTGTCTTCTCAGACACCCCGCCCGTGCTTCCGAAAGCCGCGCAGTGGCTCGCGTATTGCCATAGAAACCCTCCTTCCTGATTTCTAGTTTCTCTGTTCTTAGGTCTCCAGGGGTTTCTCACCTTCCATTTTATGCACCCATTTCGTCATCTCTGCTGCTTTAGCTGCTTTTTAGCTGTTGTGTATACCGATGTGTATACCTGCTTGTAACTGTTGTGTATACCTTCCCCTACCGATTTCCGGTACCGCTTGGTCAGCTGTCTGGTCTGCTGGCGCCGTTCAACAGCGCAATCCGCGGAAGAAGATCGTGACATGCCCTGGCGTATGCTTGTGGAGCACGCGTTTATTTCCGTGTTGTTCAAAAGTGGAACCGCTCGTTACCTTGAGGATGATAGTCATATGACACGCACAATTTTTTGATTGAAATTAGGTCCGGTCGATGCGTGTTTATTTATTATCGAATTTCTATTCACTAATTATGAATAGTCATTGAATGGGTTAAAAGTCAAAGTGATGAAACTAGTGCTTGGTGACATATCAAATTAAAGGTCTCCGTGAGGGGTATCACGTGGGGCAAATTTAAAATCGCTTTCTAGTTATACTCATGATACTCACATGAATCATTGATTCGGTTAAAAGTCAGTGGTGCCAGTGGGTCTTGTGACGTATCAAATTAAGAGCCTCGATGAGGAGAATCACGCCCGACCTATTAAAAATTGATTCCTGGTTGTAGTCATGAGATAATGACGTGAGTCCTAGATCGTGTTAAATGTCAAAATGATGCCGCTGGGGCTTTTGAGATGTCAAAGTAAAGGTCTCAATGAGGGGAATTGCGTGGGACAAATTAATAATTGCTACCTGGATATAGTTACGAGAGAGTCACGTGACTCATGGTTTTAGTACCAGTCAAAGCGATGCCACTAGGGCTAGTGAGGTTGTAGGCGCCGATGTGGTCGTGCGGCTGACCCTACATTTATGAACAAAGGAAATTCAGTGGCAGCAGCAAATCGCGGACCGAGGAGCGCCCTTAGAATGCGGCCGAGCAGCGCAGAAGCCTGGGGGTTCTCTCTCGCAAGTCTCGTCGTGCGTGTCGCGGCCACGCGCTGCCTGCGATGCAGACAGCGGCCAATGATGATGATGGTGGGCGCTCTATGTCTATGACGAAGTGGCCGCTACAAGGTGTGAAATTAAAGATATCGATGGGGGGAATCGCGTCGGACAAATTAAAAATTGCTTCCGGGTTATAGTTGTGACATAGTCACATGAGTGATAGTTTTAGTTACAAGTCAAAGTGATGCCACTAAGGCTTGTGAGTTACCTAAATAAAGGTCTATATGAAGAAAATCACGAGGCACAAATTAATAACTGCTACGGGGCTATAGCCACCATTCACGTGAGGATAGATTAGGTTAATAGTCGGAGTGATGCCGCAAGGGCTTGTGAGGTATCAAATTAAAGCACTCGATGAGGGGAATGGCGTTGGATAAATGAAGCATTGCTTCCTTGTTATAGTCACGAGATATTCACGTGAGTGACAGATTTGCTTAAAAGTCGAAATCATGCTGCTGGGGTTCGAAGATGTCAAATTAAAGCACTCGATGAAGGGAATCGCATTGGATAAACTAAGCGCTGCTTTCTAGTTAGAGTCATGAGATAGTCACGTGCGTCATAGTTTGGGTTAATAATAAAAGAGATGCCACTAATGCTTAGAGCTACGAAATATAAATGACTCGATGAGGGGAGTCGCGTTGGAAAGATGAGGGGATTAGCGTTGGAAAAATTAAGCATTGCTTCCTGGTTATAGTCATGAGATATTCATTTGAGTCAGATTGGGTTAAATGTCGAAATTATGCCACTAGGGCTTGTGGGGTATCAAATTAAAGGTCTCGATAAGGGGAATAACGTGGGATAAATAATTAATTGCTACCGGGTTACAGTGGCGAGATAGTTACGTGAGCCATAGTTTGGGTTACAAGTGAAAGTGATGCGACTAAGGCTTGTGAGCTACCAAAATAAAGGCCTAGATGAGGGGAATCACGTGGCGCTACTTAATAATTGCTACCGGGCTATAGCCGTGATATTCACGTGAGCACAATTTATGCGGAATATCGAAATGATGCCGCTAGGGCTTGCGAGGTATGAAATTAAAGCTCTCGATGAGGGGAATCACGTGGGAAAAATTATAATTGCTACATTTTTATAGTCATGAGATAGTCACGTGAGTCATAGATTGGGTTACCACTGAAAGTGATGCCACTAGGGCTTTTGAGGTTGTAGGCGCCGATGTGGTCGTGCGGCTGACCCTACATTTGGGTAGAGCGCGCATTTTGGACGATATTTTCTTTTTAATTAGTACTTGTTTGTCTCTATTTAAAACCAACATGAGGAAAAATGTGTTCTGACAGTTTTTACAAACAGTATCTTTTGGTTTGTTACTGAACTTATAGTCACGCGCCACTACAGTCGAGACTACTCATTTCGCCGCTGAATGATCTCCCGAACCTCTGTTAGCCACTACATGTTATTCGCCTCGGACGCCATTCAGTGCAGTCATGCAGCGACGAATTATTGACAATTAGCGCAAATGTCATTCACTCTAAATATCATTTGATTGGCCATGTGACAGTGGTATTGCATATGCTAGGCAGTTTCGATCGTAATCTCATATTTTGTTGCTCATAAAATAAAATAATGAACAGGTGAAGCCTTTTTGGGGTGGCCGCTTGTGCACCCAAGGTAATGTTGCCTTCGCAGAAGACTCCGTCCCAATACATGGCTCGCTCAACAGCACCCTGCATTTATTAGCAGAGGAAATTCGGTCGCAGCAGGAACTCGAGAACCGAGGAGCGCCCTTAGAATGCGGCCGAGCAGCGCAGAAGCCTGGGTGTTTCTCACGCATGGCTCGTCGTGCGTGTCCGGGCAACGCGCTGCTGACGATGAAGGCAGTGGCTAATGATGATGATGGTGACGCTTGCTTTCCATGACGAAGTGGCCGCTACAAGGTATCAAATTAAAGATCTAGATGAGGGCAATTGCATGAGAGAAATTAAAAATTACTTCCTCATTGCATGAGAGAAATTAAAAATTACTTCCTCATTGTAGTCGTGAGACAGTCCCGTGAGTCATAGTTCGGGTTACAAGTCAATGAGATGCCACTAAGGCTCGTGAGCTATCAAATTAAAGGACTGGATGAGGGGAATTGCGTGGGACAATAATAATTGCTTACTGGTTATAGTCATGAGATAGTCACGTGAGTTGTTGAATGGCTTAGAAGTGGAAATGATTCCAGTAGGGCTTGTGAGGTTTCAAAATGAAGATCTCGATGAGGGGAATCACGATGTACAACATAAAAATTGCTTCCTCGTTATAGTCATAAGATAGTCAGGTGAGTCATAGTTTGGGCTACAAGTTGACGAGATGCCAATAAGGCTTGTGAGCTATGCAAATAAAGTTCTTGATGAGGGGATTCACGTGGCACAAATTAATAATTGCTACACGGTTATAGTCATTAGATAGTCAATTGAGCATAGAAGAGGTTAAAAGTCGAAATGCGGCCGCTAGGGCATGTGAGATATCAAATAAAAGGTCTCGATGAGGGGAATCGCGTGGGACAAATTAACCATTGTGTCCTGGTTATAGTCATGCGGTGGTTACGTGAGTTATAGATTGGGTAAGAAGTAAATTGATGCAACTAAGGCTTGTTAGGTCTCGATGGTCTCGATGAGGGGAATCACGGCCAAAAAATTGAAAATTGCTGCGTAAGAAGTCATAAGAAAGTCACGTGAGTCACAAGTTGGGTAAAATGTCAAAGTGATGCCACTGGGGCTTGTGAGGTATCAAATTAGGAGCCTAGATGAGGAAAATAGCGTGGGAGAAATAAAAACTGCTTCCTCGTTACAGTCACGAGAAAGTCACGTGAGCCATAGATTGTGTTAAAAATCAAATTGAAGGCACCAAGGATTGTGAGGCATCAAAGTCAAGGTCTCTATGAGGGGCGGGAGAACCTAAAAAATTGCTTGCTTGTTAAGTCGAGATTGTCATGTCAGTCATATATTCGGGTGTGTAAATGTGACGCCCCTAGGGCTTGGGAGAGATTAAAATAATGGTTTGGATATAGAATATTTTCATACAAACTTTTTGAAAAGATCACAAAGCATCATATTTTAAATAAAAACAGGAAAAAAATTGCCGTTTTACACGACATCAGTACACACCACAAGGCCAGACAAGTCCACGAAAAATCCGCATTTGGGTAGAGCGCGCATTTTGGACGATATTTTCTTTTTAATTAGTACTTGTTTGTCTCTAATTAAAACCAACATGAGGAAAAAGTGTGTTCTGACAGTTTTTACAAACAGTATCTTTTGGTTTGTTACTGAACTTATAAACACGCGCCACTACAGCCGAGACTACTCATTTCGCCGCTGAATGATCTCCCGAACCTCTGTTAGCCACTACATGTTATTCGCCTCAGACGCCATTCATTGCAGTCATGCAGCGACGAATTATTGACAATCAGCGCAAATGTCATTCACTCTAAATATCATTTGATTGGCCATGTGACAGTGGTATTGCATATGCTACGCAGTGTCGATCGCAATCTGATATTTTGTTGCTAATAAAATAAAATAATGAACAGGTGAAGCCTTTCTGGGGTGGCCGCTTGTGCACCCAAGGTAATGTTGCCTTCGCAGAAGACTCCGTCCCAATACATGGCTCGCACAACAGCACCCTACATTTATTACCAGAGGAAATTAAGTGGCAGCAAGAATTCGCGGACCCAGGAGCGCCCTTAGAATGCGGCCGAGCAGCGCAGAAGCCTGGGTGTTCTCTCTCACATGGCTCGTCGTGGGTGCCTGGGCCACGCGCCGCTGGCTATGGAGGCAGCGGCCAATTATGATGATGGTGGGCGCTTGCTGTCTATGATGAAGTGGCTGCTACAATGCATCTAACTAAAAATATCGATGAGGGGAATAGCGTCGGACAAATTAAAATTGCTCCCTGGTTATAGTTGTGACATTGTCACGTGAGCAATCGTTTGGGTTACAATTCAAAAAGATGCCACTAAGGCATGTCAGCTACCCGAATAAAGGTCTGTAAGAGGCGAATCACGTGGCAAAAACTAATAATTGCTATAAGGTTATAACCATCATAGTCATGTGATTATAGATTGGGTTAAAAGTCGGAATGATGCCGCTACGGCTAGTGAGGTATCAAATTAAAGGACTGGATGAGGGGAATCGCGTTGGATAAATGAAGCATTGTTTCCTGGTTATAGTCAAGAGATAGTAAAGTGAGTCATAGATTGGTGGAAAAGTCGAAATGTGCCGCTGGGGTTTGGAGATATCAAATAAAGGACTCGATGAATGGAATCGCCATGGATAAATTAAGCATTGCTTACTTGTTATAGTCATGTGATAGTCACCTGAGTCATGGATTGGGTTAAAAGTCGACATCATGCCGCTGGGGTGTGGAGATATCAAATTAAAAGACTCGATGAGGGCAATTGCCTTGGATAAATTAAGCGTTGTATCCTGGTTAAAGTCATGAGATAGTCACGTGAGTCAGCGGGTTAAAAGTCGAAATGATGCCGCTAGGGCTTGTGAGGTATAAAAGTTGAAATGATGCCGCTAGGGCTTGTGAGGTATCAATATAAATATCTCGACGAGGAGAATCGCGTGAGAGAAATTAATAATTGCTACCTGTTTACAGTTGCAATATATCTACGTGAGCCATAGTTTAGGTTACAAGTGAAACAGATGCCACTAAGGCTTCTGAGTTACCAAATTAAAGGTCTAGATGAGAGGAATTGTGTGGCAGAAAAAATAATAATTGCCACCGGATTGTAGCCATGATAGTCACGTAAGCATAGATTGTGATGAAAGACTACATTATGCCGCTAGGGCTTCTGAGGTATCAAATTAAATGTCTCGGTGAGGGGAATTGTGTGAAACAAATAATAATTGCTACCTAGATATAGCCATGAGATAGTAACGTGAATCATAGATTGGGTTAGCAGTGAAAGCGATGCCGCTAGGGCTTGTGAGGTTTTAGGCGCCGATGTGGTCGTGCGGCTTTCCCTACATTTAATAACAGCGGAAATTCGGTGGCAGCAGGAACTCGAGAACCGAGGAGCGCCCTTAGAATGCGGCCGAGCAGCGCAGAAGCCTGGGTGTTCTCTCTCGCATGGCTCGTCGTGCGTGTCCGGGCAACGCGCTGCTGACGATGAAGGCAGTTACCAATGATGATGATGGTGGCGCTTGCTTTCTATGACGAAGTGGCCGCTACAAGGTATCAAATTAAAGATCTAGATGAGGGAAATTGCATGAGAGAAATTAAAAATTACTTCCTCATTGTAGTCGTGAGACAGTCACGTGAGTCATAGTTCGGGTTACTAGTCAATGAGATGCCACTAAGGCTCGTGAGCTATCAAATTAAAGGACTGGATGAGGGGAATTGCGTGGGACATTAATAATTGCTTACTGGTTATAGTCATGAGATAGTCAAGTGAGCGAGCATAGATTAGATAAAAGTCGAAATGAGGCCGCTGGGCATGTGAGGTATCAAGTGAAAGGTCTCGATGAGGGGAATTACGTAGGGCAAATGAACCATTGCGTACTGGGTATAGTCATGAGATTGTCACGTGAGTCATAAATTGGGTTACAAGTAACTTGACGCAACTAAGGCTTGTGAGGTATCAAATAAGTCTCCATGAGGGGAATCACGTCCGACAAATGAAATATTGCTTCCTGGTTATAGTCTTGATACAGTCACGTGAGTCACAAATTGGTTAAATATCAAGGTGATGCCACTTGGGCTTATGAGGTATCAAATAACCCTCGATGAGAAAAATCCCCTGTGACAAATTAAAAATTGCTTACTTGTTATAGCCATAATAAAGCCACGTTAGTTATAGATTGGGTTTAAAGTCAAATGGATGGCACCAGGGTTTGTGAGGTGTCAAATTCAAGGTCTTGATGAGGGGAATCACGTGGCAGAACCTAAAAATTGCTTCCTCGTTAAGTCAAGAGATTGTCACGTCAGTCGTGCATAGGGTTAAGTGTCAAAGTGAGGCCCCTAGGGCTTATGAGATCAAATGAAAAGTGTCGATATAGAATCTTTTAGAAGATAACAAGTAATTATATTAAATAAAAATAAGAAAAATCCACCGTTTTACGCAACATCATTAGACATCACAAGGCGAGACAAATTGACGAAAAATTCGTATTTGGGTAGAGCACGCATTGTGGGTGAGATTTCCTTTTTAGTTAGTACTTGTTTGTGTTTATTTAAAACCAACATGAGGGGAAAATGTGTTTTCTGAAAGTGCTTATAAACGGTATTTTTTGGTTTGTTACTGGATTTAAAGTGAGGCGCCACTGCTGTCTAGGCTACTCATTTCGCCGCTGAATGATCTCCCGAACCTCAGTTGGCCGCAACATGTCATTCACCGCAGACGCCATTCGGGGCTGTCGTGTAGCGCTGAATTAATCACGTTTAGCGCTTAGCGTCATTCACTCTAAATACCATTTGATCTGCCATTTGAGCCTGGAATGACATATGCTACGGAGTGTCGGTGGTAATCTCATATTTTGTTGCTCATAAAATAAAATAATAACAATCAGGTGAAGCGTTTCCGGCGTGGCCGCTAGTGAACGCAAGGTATTGTTGCCTTCGCCGAAGACTCCGTCCTAATACATGGCTCGCACAACGTTCGCGCTGGCCACCTATATAATGTAGTTGGCCTACGGCCTACGGGGGGTTGGATGGCAAAGTAACATAAGGGCGGAGAGGGATCGCATGCGTTGTGCTCCGGCCGCTCCGGAAAATATCTCTACGGGGTTATTTCTAAATATGGGCTGATATTTTCTCCGACACTCCAGAAAAAGGAAATTAGGGTTTATTATATATACAGTAACGGGCGAATGAAGTGAGCTTCAAAGCTAGGCTATCTTATGAGATACAAGATGTCTAGCTAATGAGCTGCAGAAGGACGATCATCACAATGATAATCATAACCACTTCTTTGTCGACACCTCGAATTCATACGGTATTGTAATGAAAGTGGAAGGATGAGTGTTTGAGTTCTGGAACCGCACATGTGTTAATATTTGATGTATCGCCGTTGCTTAAAGGCAAGTAGGGGGACATAAGCCCGCTCTACTTTGTTTCCGTTTCGGTTGCGGTTTCGCTGGTGTGAGAATATGTCGTTTTGCTGCACAAGCTAAAACAACCCCAACGATCGATTTTTGTTGCTTCCGAAGCTACAAATACAGGTTGTTTTGCCGCTGGAGCGGTGCCGTAATGCGAATTCGAAAGTAAATTCGCACCATGCAGAACGGGCTATCGGCTATTAGTCTGATCGAGAAACGCGCACGAGAGTTGCCATTCATCCGGCGTATTGCTGGAAATGTGGATTCATTCGCGTTTCTTTTCACGTACTCTGCGTCGCTTGTATAGACGTTGTCATAATCGTGGTGTGGCGAAGCACCGATTAATCGAAGAACTACGTCACAGCAATTCCAACAGGTGTCCACAGGTTGAGAGGTGCAGTAGGAGAAGATGAAGCGAGAAGCGACTTAAGGATAACGAGAGGGAAAATGGCCTGAAAATACTAGAAAAAGCGAACCTTCCTTAGATGGCGTTACCGGTTGCACGAAAGAGGTGGTCACAGCCTCTCCTAAACTTTCCTTATCCTTATGGTGGAATAGTTTACAAATGGTGGCGCCAGTATTCAGATTGTTGGGAATAGTTGTACCGATACGACACAAACAGGTATCTCAATATCGAGATAACATATGTATCAATTTAGTCATTACACTAGCAAGGAGCAGGAAAAGATCATAGCGGTGTTACTAAAAAAATAACTCCTGCGAAACGTCTTGAAGAACAAATCAAGGGCGCTGTTGCCCCACGCATTCCCTAACATAAGGGCGGCGCTGCCACGAGTATTCTTGGTGACAGTCATCCTGGACGGGACATCACGTGACTGTGGAGCCCCTTGTTTTGTTGATGGCTTGCAACATACTCTCTTCAGCCTGAAGTCGTTTATACCAAATCTCACTACAGGAAAGTCTGGCACTGCAATCATGTGCCGTCATGGGACTGCTAAGGTTACATTTTTACTTCACCTGCCTTTCAAATTTCAGTGCTTCGGGATTGACAGCTCTCTTTTCCCGGTGGTAGCTCGAGTTTGTTTTCTAGCAGCACGACTCTCCCTATGCACTACTCTGGAGCAATCACTGTTTGCTTGCTTGAGGCGCTGTGTTGGTTTTTTTTTCGGGCCGATGGTAATTCGCGGTACAGAGCCGTAGAAAAAAGAGGTCAGAACAGATGAAGTGAACGGAGGAAAAGTGGATAGAATCGAACTTCGACTGCCCCCATGATAGGGGAGGGGGAGCTGGAGTTGACAAGCGCAGGTGGGGGAAGAGAAGGGGGTGTTACAGGTACGGGTGGCAGAAGACTTTGGCAGAAGCGTCAGAAGAAGTCTTTCGATGGCATTTATTTATTTATTTAATTTATTTACGTTACCTCAAGGGCTCCATGGGAAAGATGCATTACTTGAGGGGCGGGTAAGGCTTATATAAAGAAGAAGCAGTAGTACAGTGAATAAAAAATACAAGGCATGAGCTTCAAAGAATTTTACCAGTCGTAGAATTTATACAGAACATAGTACCAAAGTCAATATAGCATAATTTCGTGTAAACTAGAATTAAGCCATTACAAGCCGTGTTGATTTGAACATTCAAGGTTGCTTGTTTGTAGAACATAATCAGGTAGATTATTGTAATGTTTCGCACAGGTTATAAAGAATGAATTTGCGTAGTTGGTAGTTCTAGGGCGAGGATATGATAGTTTCATCGTATATTTACTGCGGCAAGAAGTTTGTGGGCGGGGGTTAATGTACTTACTGGGTGAAAGGGAATGGGAGTGCCTATGAAATAAGGCCATTTTGGGAAGTTTTCAGCGGTGACTAAGGAGAGGAAGGTTGGCGATTTGTTTTAATTCTCTGACAATTGGGAAAGAAGAGCAGTCCAAATGTGTAAACCTAACCGCGCTATTTGAATGGCTTCCAGTTGATCAATGACGTAGGTTTGGTAAGGCTCCCAGGTTGTTGACGCGTACTCTAATTTGGGGCGGGTGAGCAAGGTATAAGCCTGTAATTTGAGTAACAGAAGGCGAATTTTAGGGTGCGTTGTGGGTAGCCAAGGAATTTTCGACCTAATGAAGAAATCTGAGCGACATGAGTAGACTCTGAAAGATCACTGGTAAGGCGAGTGCCCAAATACTTGTGTTAGCTGCTTGTAGGATTGCGTTATTAAGCGTATAGTTGTAAGTGGGTGGTTGGTCACGCCTGTGGAAGGAAACGACTTCGCATTCAGTGACCTTGAGGGACATTTCCAAATTTTTGCACCATTTTTACAGTACTAAACAGTCTGCTTGTCATTTTGTTTCATCTTCAGTGCTATTGATTTTAGTGTACAAGACACAATCATTTGCGAATAGGCATTTTTGGTTAACAATATTCGATGGGAGGTCGTTATTAACTATCAAAAAAAGGAATGGGCCCAGGACTTTGCCTTGTGGTACATCTGAAAGAACGGGGTGTGTGTGAGAGGGCTTGTTGTTAACTAACACAAACTGTTTTTTATTGGTAAGACAGTCGCGTAGCCACGCTAACACTTCAGGGTCCAGATTAAGCTGTACCAGTTTGGCCATTATGTGGTGAAGCGAAGCATTATCGAACTCCTTTCCAAAATCTAGGAATATGGCATCTGTGTATTGTTCTCGAGGTTGACGTGAAGATCATGTATGAACTCAGCAAGTTGAGTTTCACAGAATAGGCGCTTTCTAAATATATGTTGAGCAGGGTTTAAGTAATGGTTTTGTTCAAGGTGGCTGTGTTCGCGAATATGTTATGTTCCATTGTTTTCGATGGCACGCTCGTTAATGATATTGAGTGCGGATGCTCTACTCCCCCTTATGAAAACTGGCGGGATTTTTACGATTTTCCAATCAATGGGAGGTAAGCCAAGGAAAGTTCTTTTGTGTTTTTAAATATTTTACTTTTACATTAGCAGCAAAGGAAGCAGATACGCGGCCTTTTTTGTATTATTTCAGTGGAAAATTCAAATATTGGGTTTAATGCGCCACGGCTGTGCACCTAGACTATGAGGGCCCCGTTGAAAGGCTCTGGTTTACTTTTGACCACTTGGGGATCTTTAACGTGCGGCGAAATCTCGACAGACGAACGTACTTTTTCCTTTACACATGAAAAGCAGCCACCGCGACCGGGATCGAACAAGCGTCTTTAGGCTCAGCAGCATAATAGAGCCACTCCAGCGGGTGATATTTTCAGTTACTGCCGTAATACTGATTGGGGATGTAGAGCTGCTTCCGAAGCGCGCTGATTTGTCATGTGTATATTTATTTACTACCACAAAAATGTAAAGCACCATAGATATGTTGAGCATGCTAGTACATTATTGTGTTGCTTCTACGTAACTCCACATGGCATATCGGCGGCGAGTAACAAAGTAGCAATAAATAAGCAAAACAAATGAATGAATTTATTTATATATACAGTGAAAGCGTCAGTTCGAATTGCAAGGGGATGCAACCTCAGCAGAGATGTATCTTTCGATGAAATATTGAAGGGCGTGAAAAAAGACAGCTTATTTTCTTGTTTTTCTCAAGAACATCGAAAATTAACAAAGACGATTCCTCACATATCTGCAACTCCACATGCCCTTAAAGGGCTGCTGAAGAGCTTTTAAAAAAACTTTTTTTGGGCATTGCTTTATAGTTTTCCTGACTCTGCATTCGGGAAAGATGTTTATTTCTTGTAAAAATACCCCGAAATAGCCTTTTTTTGTGAAAGCAAACGACCGCCGCCCTCTGCGCGGTCAGAGCACTGGCTGCATTTCGCGGTTGGGAAGTGGTAGATAACGTGGTATTCGGAAGCCCCGGAGCTGCGGGCACCACTCGGCCTGAAGAGCGCATTCTGTTCCCACTTAGATACGGGCCAAAAAGCGCCTTGGCAAATTGAGGATGCACAAAATCTTTTCTTAGAATAGGTGAACTTGAAGGAAGGGCAAACTGGACAAGTCTGCTTGCGGGGAGCTTTAGAATGGAGTTTTCCCCAAACGACTCGTGTCCAACTGTTCATTTCCGCATGCAGGCATCTTGTACAGATATTTAATCGTCACTTTCAGTGACAGCGCGAACCCACATACCTAGCACAATTTCCAACACACTATCATTGCCTTTCTGGAATGTGTAACATCGTTTTTTACTTTCGGGAAGGGGGTAACAAGCCCTAGGGGCATCGCATTGACTTTTGACTCAAAGTATCACTCACGTCACAGTAATGCTATAATGAGGAAGCCATTTTTAATTTTTCCACGTCTATTTGCTCGTCGAGACCTTTAATTGGATACCTCAGAGGCTGTAGTGGCATCAATATCACTTTTCGCCCCATCTACGACCGCACCATGAGTATACTCACGAAGCAATCTTTATATTGTCCCATTTTTATTTTACCACGTAATTTTCCTCATCGAGACCTTTAATTTGATACGTCAGAGGCCCTTGTGGCAACAATATGACTTTTCGGCCCATCTACGACCACCATGAGTATACCCATGAAGCAATCTTTAATTGTCGCACGTAATTTTCCTCAACTAGACTTTATTTCAATGCTTCATAAACCTTAGTGGCATCTTTTTACATTAACCAAATTAATGACTCACGTGACTATCTCGTGACTTAACGAAAAAGTAATTTTAAGTTCTCCCACGTGATTGCCCTCATGGAGAACTTTAATTTGATTACTCGCAAGCCCTCGTGGAATTACTTCCACTTTCAACCTAATTTATGACTAATCAATAATTAACGAATTAACTTAAATTCAGTAATTAAACCAAACACGCCTCGCAAGAACCTACTTTCGACAAAAAATATGTGCGTGTCATATGACTACTATCATCCATTTAATGAGTGGTTGCAACTTTTAAACAAGACAGAAGCACGCGTGCTCCGCAGGTACACGCAGCGCAAGTCCCGCCTATTTTTGCGATTTTCTTCCACCGGTGGCGCTGTTAAACGGTGACTTCAATCATTATCATCATCAGCAGCAGCACAAGCAGCGCCACCTGTCCAACGTTCGGGCCCTACTGCCGCGGGAAGATCTCCCTGCGAGCGAAGACCACGCTCTGGCAAAAAAAAAAAAGAAGAAAACTTGCCGTTTGTTGTGGGCGAGACTGCTAACTGACCGTTCACAACTTCCGTTTTCCGCCACTACGGCCATAAAAGTGCCCTAGTGTAGCGTGGCGAACTCCACGTTCCGGTCCCTATAAGGGCAGGCGTTCATGGGCGACCGCGAAAAAAACTAATTTTCCTGCGTGAGCTAATCTATACTGTTTTCCGCATAGCCCTGCAGCGTCTTAAAAGCCCTCGAGCGCCAATTGGAATCCACTTCTACCCATCCCGCGCATCGCAGTAGACAATCAGAGCACCAGATTCTTATCTTGATATTTGTCACGCGTCTCACGCGACAGAGAAATGAGGCTAAGGTTGAGGCATTCGATGTCCACACCATATATTTACAAAACCAAACCTACGCCAAATGAGATCATAGACAAGGAACAACTATATCGCACTACACAAGAAAGAAACAAGCAGAAGATCACACTATCAGAAATCTAGTCAGAACGTCCCTATAACACATTAACTGTCTATGCCAAATTCAAACGAATCCTACCACCGGTACCACAATGAACCCGGTGTGATGCCAATCCCTTATGGGTATCTAATAAACTCATCTCAATGGCCTGTTATAACGTACGGTAAGGGGTGGCTTTGACACTCATGTTTTGTCATAATGACTCCATTGCACCTGCGAATAAATGTGGAATGCCGGGGTAAGAATATTAATACACATTCTTTACGATCCAGCAATTTCGAACACGAAGTTAGCATTTGGTTTACTAGGTGTGACAACCAAATATTGTCACGAAGCCAAAGACGACGCAGGGTTTCTTCAAAGAAAACAAGTTTTTTGAAGCGAACTTGTGCTTCCCTAACAACTCAAAGAATACACAGGCGGCGAAGCAGCAATCAACAAAGCGACTTGTGCAGGCGAGCGTCGCCGAGTCGAATAGCGCGCTTCTGCTCTGCAGGCTTTTATCGTTTGACGCGAGTGTTTCTCGAACCGTCGATTTACATCCACAACATTGTACATCAAAGAAGATTATTCCAGGCCAGTGACGTTAGGGAGAAACGCTGTCCTTATTGGAATAAGATAACCCTTGCGGCATACAAATAATGGAACATGCGCTTCTCTTGGGACACAGATATCCCACTCGGGTGCAGCCGGGCAGTGCAAACAAACCATAAATAAACAAACCCAATGCATGGTTCGCGGCAATATTAGCGCGACGCTGCAGTGTCCTCAGGGATGCCGTTGTACGCCACTATGACCTGAAGGAAAGCGAACTTTCTCTAACAATCAATATGAGTGATGATGGATGAAGTTAAAGAAAAAGAAACTTTTCCCGTGGCAGGAACCGAACGGGCGTCTATGAAGCCGGCCTCGATACGATTGCTCTATTTCGATATGGTCGAAGAAAACAAGAGGTACCGATCCCCGCCGTACACCCCAAACCCTAACTAGGTCTACAGAGCGCGCGCCAGAAAGTTGCTGTGTGTGTGTATTCTCGAAAAGTGGTGCGTGCCTCTGGAGTGAGCACATACTCGTGGTGTGGGATTGGCCAACCAAATAATTTATCGCGAGAAAGCTTCGTGCTCAACCATCATCGTCGTTAGTCGAGGGGGGGGGGGGGGGAGCGCAGGCGAGAGTTTTATTGATTGGCCGAGAGCCTTTATATATGCCAAATTTTCTCATTTTCTAAAAGTCCCGTGTTAATGGGCATTCAATAAACGGTCCAAAGTTGGTTCGATATGTAAAATTCAACGGGCTAATATCGAGGAAGGTGGATTTATTGTAGAGTTCCTATTACTAGCACAGATTTACAGCCGTAACTCGTGACGCAGTAGAGTAGGTATGTAGAATATATTTGACTAATATCGTGTGCATAAGTAGTACGAATATTTTCAGAAGAGTTATCAATGTAGTGTTACATAACATGCTATGTAATTGGTCTCTTTTCTAATCGTCCGACACGTCATTACGTCATGAAGTCAATGAACGCATTGCGCCAGTTTGTAGCGAAAAACTTTCAAAAGTGCGGCCTTGCAAGCAAGCGCTTTAAAAGAGAGGGTGGGTTTTTGTAAGGACGATGATGTCGATGATGATGACAATGCTATGCATACGTTAAACTGGCTCAAAAACTTCTCGGTATTGGTGATAAATATTTCTTGCGAGGGCCGTGCTCATGCATGTTGCTTAGGGAAGATAATCGCTTTTACATAAGTAGATAAGCTTGCAATGGCTTCTCCATCGGGGCATTCTCCACTGAAGAGAGCGATTACGTGTGAAATACCCGGAATAGGAATACAAAGGCTTCAAGAAGCAATGTTTGTGCGTCCGCGTGCGGGTGGAAAGGAGAAGAGCGCCAGCTCAGATCATTCGCCGAGATCTCGTTGTGCAGCCAGATTAGCATTTTGCTTAGCAGTGTGTGATTGCCATTGTGATTCATGAAGGGGTAGCTCGAAGCGTCCAACTGGCTTGCGGAGAATTTAAAAGGCGCGGGGTTAGGGGGGATCCGCTCATTCTGAGATATTAGAGGTGCTCTTGAAACGTCGTGCATCGTAGTTGTTCTGCAAGTGCGGAGTGCCTCCAGACTGGGTGCTGATGTCGAGGGCGCGGAGTATGGACATCATTCCTGGGGATACTCGGGACCTTTGGCGGGAACGTAAAAATGACGTGTTCAACAAGCATTTCCGTGTCCAGTGATTTGCACGTGATGTTGAGTATAGTTGATTTGTCTCTGTCGGAGTAGTTGCGCCTTGCAACACTGCGGTAGAGCATCAACGAAGGCCATAGCAGTGTATACCAAGGCACGCTGGGACGGTGACCAGAGTGCGCAATGGCCAAAATGCAGGATGTTTGTGTTGAAGAGCTAGGACGAGTCAGTGATAGTACTGTCCACGATAGGTTCGGGGGCAGGGGAGGAGAGTTAGAAGAGAAAGGAGCCCACTGGTAAGAACGGAATTGGTTTGTCCTGTCGCCGTAGTCAGGCTACGTGGGGGAACACAGTAGTGGTGGAGGACGAAGAGTTGAGCATAGAAGTTATTGTTGAAACATAGTGAGAACACCTTGCCGCAGGGTCAAACGACCGCTTTCAGTCCACCGAGGCATCCATGTTTTGAAGGATATAACCACATTTTTGTTTATTATGTTCCCATGAGCCGTCAAGGGCAGCCCAGATCATCACTTTTGGTGGGGAAGGGATACCGAGCTATCAGGATGTAATCAGGGCGACAGAAATAAAATCTAAGGTGGAGTGCTTCCCATTCTGAATCAGGTATGCATGGGGACGACCGGGTGAGACACGAGCGACGGTCATGGCTCTGACGAATGCCGTGGAGGGTGTGATGGGGATAAGTAAAAACGTTTGGGGTAGCCTATTGAGGCATCACGGTGGTTCAGAGGTAAGACTGGCCTCAAGGATGTGTTTATGGCACGAGAACGAGCTGGACATGTAAGGTAGAGTGGCGCCAAGCGCAGGGCTGTGTCAAACCCAATGGGGGCAGGGTATAGTCGTGTGGATTGTTACGGTAAGAAATGGAGCCTCGCTGTAGTGTAACAATTTATTATTGGTTCAGCTCCTGGTGTGGAGTTTCCGCACCTACAAAACTTATGTGGCATGAATTCCATGTGGTCGCTATGGTATGTGAGGCATGGCATGCTGTAAAACCAGTGTTTAGTGTTTGGTCTTCCGGAGGCAATGTGACGCCTGGGTTGTATTTCTGGAGGGCTTTATATGAATACGCGAAAATATCTTCCCAGAACTGCATTGGATAGCAGTTAACAGATTTCGGCTTGCGCGTGATGCGATGCCCGAGTTTTAGCTGAAGTAGGGGGTTGGTGTGCGATTGAATGTGGCGAATACGTACGTGTGGGGTGCATGTAGTTCGCGTACCCGGATGCTCTCGTGAAAGATGCAGGAGTTGGGTTGCGTGGTATCGGGATTTGGCGGTTCCCTGTGCGAGTGATAAGACTGGTGGATGTCAGGGGGAACGCGTTTTACGCAGTCAGCGTCTCGTTGGATAGGTGGAGATGGAATTTGAAGAGGCGATAATTACTTAACCTGTGGGGGGATGCAGGGGAATTATAGTACTGCCAAACCTGTGCTCGTCAAGCACAGGACTGAGAGCTGCTCTTGTCTGGGTGCTTCCATGTAATCCAGAGGGATTTCAAAACTTCCTGATAGTAGGAGGGCCTGGGCAGATACCCAGTCTAATTAGCTAATGTGTGTACTGTTGTGATGTTCAAGTCGTTTTCTGCGATGTCAAGCCTCATCAATTGCGGTGCGTGTTTGGAGTATGGCGAAGTGTAGCAGCGCACATTATGTTTGATGGGTCGGGCTATTAGTTTGGTAGGATGGAAAAGGATAAGTTTGGCTGGCCCCTTGCATAGCGTTTTAAGTATACGTGGCCGTGGTGTTGTAACCCCACCTTGATAAGAGTAGCGTAAACTTCCCATTCTGCTATGGGGACTTGCATTCGTGCTGATGCGATCGGTATCATGGCTCTATGATTGATTGATTGATTGATTGATTGATTGTTGGGTTTAACACGCCGACGCAACGCAGACGATGAGGCGCGCCGTAGTGGAGGGTTCCGGATTAATTTTTGACCACCTGGGGATCTTTATCGTGCGTCGAAATCTCGTACACACGGGCGTTTTTGCTTTTCGCCTCCATCAGAAAAGCGCCCGCCGCGGCCAGGAATCGAACCCGCACTCTATGAAATAGGTACAGGTAATGTAACAAGGCAACAATGAAAAGCACATTGTGAAATTACACTCATGCCCTTATTGTAGCATCGAGCTCTGCGTAGTCCAATAACGTGTCTCAATCAGCATATTCCGTATTCGTTACAACACCGAATACAAAGCGGCCGCCGGTAACGATTTAATAACAACCAAACTAAAAGGGATGCACCCCATCGCTTTAGGAAGAGTGGCAAGAAAGTCATCGGGAGGGAAGTCTCTCCAACGTTGATGGTTCGCACTACAGTTCGAAGAAAACACGTGCGACGGGTGAGCAGGCATCGGCAATTATGGGGGCTCAAGTTATTGGCAGAACGTTCGTGTGCTGAAGGCTGCACAAAGGAGAATCCTATTTTGTCCAAAAAAATTAGGGTGGCGTGCGAGCGCCAGATGTCAGCGGGGTTTTAGATGTATTGTTTGCGTTTATTGAGATATTTTTTGAAGGACCACCTAGTCAATCTGATGGTATTTCCAGGCGGCTGCCCCTATACTGTTGAGGGATTCAAGTTTTGTATCTTTGGACATTTTCACTTGATCGCTAGGCAGGATACTCGTAAACTCTCCTTGGAGACGATACATCTAATAAGAAAACGGCAAAGCATCACAATATCTCTACCTCAGCTGATAACAGAACTAGCAAAGCTTTCGGAGGTGATAAGCGTAAGACAGCTGACGGACGGATGTATGTAATGGAGGGGACTGAACAGGCTGCCAAGAACGGAGCCAGCCTGAAAGCAGTGAAGAGGCCTCTAGGCAATTGGAAAAATCAGATGTACGCACCTAAAGACGAGCAAGGCAATGTCATCCCAAATAGGGATAAAATTGTTATACTAGCCGAGGAGTTCTATAGAGATCTGCCGAGTCACCGCGATATTCCGGATAATATGTTAGGAAGAAATAGGTCAGAGGAGATAGATATCCCACCAGTAAAGACAGACGAAATAAAGATGGCTTTGAAAGAAATGAAAAGGGGAAAAGCGCCTTGTGAAGATCAGATAATGGCTTGGAGGATGGCGGGAAAACCGTACTAGAAAAAACGGCAAACCTGTATACGCAATGCCGAATGACCGCGAGTGTACGGGAATCTTGGAAGAACGCGTACATTATCCTAATTCATAAAAAAGGTGACATTAAGGACTAGAAAAATTACAGGTCCATCAGCTTACTGTCAGTCCTCTACAAGGTACTTACCAAGCTACTCGCTAACAGCTTCTGCCACCTTTGATTTCAGTCAACCCAATAAAAAGCAAGATACTTGTAAAGGCAACTCAACAATAGATCATATTCACATGATGAATCAGGTGACAGATAACTGCGCGGAATATTCTCAGCCCCTATAGGTGTACAGCCTTCATAGATAATGAGAAAGCATTGAATTCTGTCTCCCGGCCTCGGCGACTGCTTTTCTGATTGAGGCAAAAACCAAAACGCCTGTGTGTACTAGATTTCAGGGCACGTTAAAAGAACCCCATCTGGTGTTAATTAATCGGACATCCTCGACTACGGCGCGCCTCATTCCTTGCGTTGCGTCAGCGCGTTAAACCGGACAATGATCATTTGACGCTGTCGAATCATTAACAATCATTGCGAAATCCTGGTGTAGACGAGCATTACCTAAGAATACTAGAGCATATGTACAAATGGTTCTCAGCTATCATCGGCCTACTTAAGGAGAGCAGTAAAATACCTATAAGGAAGGGCGTCATACAAGGAGACACAATCTCACCAATATAATTCACAGTATGTTTACAATGGGTATTCAGAACATTGGATTGGAATTAGGTGGGCGTTACGTTTAATGGAGAATACCTGAGTAACCTCTTATTTGCTGATGATATTGCCTGCTAAGTAACCCGGAAGCGAATAGCAAAGCATGATTACCGGGCTGGGCAAGCCGCGTAGAATCGTAGAACTGAAAATTATTATGCAGAAAGCTGAAGTAAAGCTTAATAACCTTGGGAGAGCAAAGCGGTTTTAGATAGGTGGAGAGGAAGTGGAAGTGCTAAGCGAATATATATCTTAGGCCAAGTGGTGACTTCGGATTGCAACCATGAGGCAGAAGTAATTAGAAGGATAAGAACTTTGTGGAGTGCATTAGGAAGGAATTCTCAAGAATGAATGGAAGATTACCAATGTCCCTGAAGAGAAAGCGTATGGCAGCTGTATCTTACCGGTACTCACCTACTGGGCAGAAACTTTGAGGCTCAGTAAGAGGGTTAACCTTAAATTGAGGACGACTCAGCGACACATGAAACGGAAGATGATAGGCGTAACATCAAGAAACAAGAAGAGAGCAAAGCTGGTCACAGAACAAGCGCATGCTAGTCACATATTAGTATAAATTAAGAAGAAATTGGTTTTGTCAGGGCATGTCGTGCGAAGGCAAGATAAAGGCAAGATAAACACAGTGGATCCCTAGAGAAGGCAAACGTGGCAGGGGCCGGTGAAAGGTAGATGGGCAGATAAGATCAAAACGTTTGCAAGAATAAATTGGTCGCAGTTAGCACAGAACCGCCGGGATAATTGGAGATTCATTGGAGAAGTCCTTGCCCTTCAGCGTGCGTAGATAGGCTTATGATGATGATGCCTTGAGCATACATATGCGATAAGGTGCGACTCGGAGCTTCGGTTAGGTGAGAGCCCTAAGGGGTTCCGTGATATTCACGTGTTCCTAGCCGAAGGACTCTTTGTCTAAACTTCATGACTTCAAAGGGTGGTAGGAGTTGCACAGCGAACTGATGAAAGTACGACATGCTTAGGCAAATCTACTGAATCTCGGCTTCGGATAGCGTGACCCGCAGCCTTTCCGGTTGCAAAGCAAAAAGGGGGAAATACTTCAATTTTCACAATTTCCCGACGAGCCAGTGACAGTGTGTGGGTGGAGTGCTTAGAAGACCGCGTAAAATATGCCCTAAGAATCAGTGAACTACAATTCGCTGTGCGCAGGGAACTACTTGCTAATGGCAAATAAAGATGATTAACCATACATTTTTGAGGCAGGGACTTGCGATTAATGACCAGCGGCAGGAACAGCTTTGCGTTCTTCGTGGGTCTTTCAAAGCTGCCCGGATAGATAATCGTAGAATGATGTTAGACACAATTAGACTAAACATCTAAAATGAGATTCTAAAAACACGTCTACCTTCAGCGGACATGGATAAGTTTCGAGAAAACTGCCAATTATGGAGCCACCTGGTCCTGATGATGCCTTCCCAAGCAAGGTCTAACCAGTCGCAAAGCGCGGGAGTGAAGCTGTCGCGTTCTGTGACGCAGATGTCACGGTGATTGCTGCATTGCAGCTGACCGCAGGCTCACCGGGACCGCGATATCACCCCGCGTTGTTTGTAAGTGGCCGGGAATGGTTGTCGAATCCTAGTCAGAACATTTCAGTGTTGTCCAAGCGGCTGAATGGAGATCGCATGGGTAGCCAAAATCCGTCCGTTCTTATAACAGCTTCGGAAATGGTGTAAAACATTGCTGTTGAAGTTTATTCGTAAAACTGGCCGTTCGCACCTTGCCGAGCCAGCATCAGACGAATGTTGAGACACTGACAGGTGTCTTCGTGGTGTCGCCAATCATGGCGTCAACGCTGCACAGGGTTGATCCGTACAGATGCATCCACCAGCGGATGTCACGTTGCAACGGGCAAAGATTGTAAGCTACACAAAACGATACCGGAAATTGCACACACTGTTAAGCATCTAAGCACCCTTATGTTGAGAAGAGGGATAAACACTCCTGGTGGTGTTGCTCTAGCTTTCCACAAAGTTAGTTCCGATGCATGATGCCTTTTCCTGAAATTTCGTAAGGAGCATGTAAGTTGCGATTTCGAACTCGACTGGTCCTTTAAAGGGAGAATTTTAAGGCCCACGTCGCCCAGTGGTGTTATAACGTTTCTGTCACCCCCTTCCAGCAACGCAGCTGCGCGAAAGGTAGGCGCTAGTTACCAGCAACGCTTAAAAATTACGAACTTTAGAGATATTTCGTGAATAAATTCTTTTTTTTATGATTTTAAGGCATAGGAACACAGCCGCTCGCTTTCCCTCTATTAGTGCGAAGTGTTTTCTCGTCCACTAGTACAGCAAAACTCTTCAAAACCGATGGTAAGATCTCAGGATACACAACACTCCCCAACTAGAGCACTGTTGCCGTTGCTTAGCTTCATTTTATCAGTTATATCTTTTGTTCTCAACGAATATATTGGTTACTCTTTTGTCTTCCTTCACAGGCGATGAAAGTGGTTACGACCCTGGCGGTAAGGGTAACTACTTAATTTTCTTATCTTTAACTGAGCACCAACCCATGGTTTAGGAAATAAAAAGAACCTACAGAAACATTCAAGTGCTGTTTTGAATTCTGCAAGGAAGATGGACAGGAGACGGAAGCAGTCGACAATGTTGGTTGTGCTACCCGAGATGGTTAGTGCATGGCCAAATAAAATCAGAGGGTAACGCACAAAAAAGAGCACTTCCCGCAGAAAATACCGTCAAAAGACGTTATTTTTCTGCCATTATTTAGCCGTAAATGCCCTTCCTGTCTCGATTGAGAAACTGGAAATTCACGGCGTTTACTTGAGAATAATTTCCATGGCTGCGCCATGCTTTCAGATTTTTGGGACTTGGCGCTCGAGCCAAGCGGGCGATTCGTGCCGCAACCTTATTTGGGCTGTGTGGTAAAACGTTTTCTGCGAGCGTCTTGTTAATCTTCTCTCGCAAAAAACCGAGCAAACGTCTACCTATAGTAAAAATACCGTTGCACCGACCCAATATGTATTGAAGTTTTTCCTGAAGGAAGCTAAATATTATCTTTGTTGAACAATGTTGAAGATATGGAGCATTGTTGTAGATTAATTGCATTGAAAATGTTTTGTCAATCAAAACGTCCCACTTACGAAACAATTTAAACGATTTGCCGTGCGGTTGCGTTGAGGGACAGGCAGACAGTATCCCAGGAATCGTTTTCCTTTCAAAAACACACGCATACGCGCTCACGAAAAGATCGACAGAAAAACAGTAAATACTATCCAAGCTTGTCTGAAAGCTTTTGGAGTCCACAAGAACTCAGCAACACAGCATTCCTTTACTCTGAACAGAAACACCAGCAAGTTCAAATGAATTCTAAGGGCAACGAGTTCTAACAATGAGAATCCACATAGGATTGGCCATGTGTGCGAAGGGTCTTCTTTGTTATCTTCGTCGTTCTGTTTTGTGTAAACGTGCATTGGTCAGAAATTATAGCTTTTGACATAGAGCACGGCGAACGGGCCAAGCATTCTTGCACTCACGTGGCTGAAGAGTTAATCCAGGTTTTCGTCCCGAAAGTTCAGCCAGGCTCTTCGTAAAACTTGCCCTAAATCTTGAAGCCAGAATCTCTGGCCTCCACTCTAAACATTCGAACATGATCCCGCTAGCATGCTAATTTTTAAACATAGCAATATACTTTTCAAGCGATAAACCCGGAAGCAAAGTCTGCAACAAAATTACCCTCAAAATATTCTCCGTACCAGCTGCTCGCTGTTTAATGCAGGTACTAAACCTAGGAAAATTTCCTAAGGACTTGTTTATATTTGTTCTGTTGCAGTGGACTACAACTACACGCAACGCTCCCAAATCGAACGTAAGTGCTCGGGAAAAATTTGTAACGAGTGGAGTTTTATTCGGGGCGACCTAGCATAGATAAGTGCTGCTTCAAAGCACAATGTTCCACGAGGCGTTATGTATCATGTTACTAGCTCACCATTTTATCGCACTATACGCTATCTCCCCCGCTACAACTTCTTCAGTGTGATATTTGACAGGTCTCTCAATTCGTCAAAACACCTCCGCCATCTAGAAGGCAAGTAGACTTCCTTCGCCAATATCTCCCTCATGCTATTAGGTAACGCGTGCGGGTGTACAGTCTTACCCTTTCTTCAGCTGTATGATGTACTGTGCGTTGGTTCATTACTCTGCAGCCAACCTGTTCTTGTCAGGTCTCTTTCCAATAAAAATGCGAGAGTTCTGCAAACTATGCAAAGCAGAAGTCCTTGGGTGTGCATTGGAGTGCCGAAGACCACATCTACTCTGTAAACGATGGTGGAATGTCGACTGCTGGCACGCAGGAGCTTCTTAGAGCGCGACTGCGCTTTGTAGCACGGCAGCAAGTCACCTCTTAGCAGTCGGCTCAGTCACTAAACTGCGAGACCTTGTACAGTTGTACTACCAGCACCAAGCTCCGTTTCTACAACCACCTCGGATAGACTCGCCTCCGCATATTACATATGCAGTGCCAGGAACTACGCAAAAACGGGGATTTCACCACCTGTGCCTTAAAGTTCTACACCTTGTAATTGATCTCCAGAAATACAGTGTACATAACCATCAACCACGTGTGGATCTCTCACAGCCACATAATCTGCTAAAGGTAGAAGTATATAAGTATAGGTATATACATATACCTATAGGTATACTTATAGGTATCGGTATATACCTACACCTGTACGTTACCCTCTTCAGCGCATACCTTAGTCACAGGACAACGTCCACGGATAGTCAACTTACCGCTGTGCGCGCTGAATTCGCCTGCATAACCATCCACTGACCAAGTCACTGGGGAATCTTAACAGATTCTTGGGCGGCGCTTCAGTTCCTAACATCTTATCCGAAAGAGCACCTTGTTTTCAACATCAATGCAAGCTGGAAGCTCCAAAGGCAAAACTTACAAGCTATAAAGGCAAACTGTCATGTAGAGCTTCCGTGGACCGTTGCACACTGCAGTGTAGCTGTGAACGTCAAGGCATACTCTGAGGCATAGATCGCGCATGATCTACACGGGCCAGTATTACTTGTACCTACTCCGGACAAGATGATTCTGCAATTGCGTCAAAAGTTGCCCGGAATTTTCCGCGATCTACGTCTGCTGCAGTGCCGCAAAATTAGCGCCGCTTTAATCCATAAACATCACGGGAACTTCATTATTCCTCACGGACCGTCCAAATATGAAGAAGCGTTTCTTCACCTCACGCAGCGGGAATGTAGCTTAGACAAGTCATTTTCACTTCAAGCTGCAACAAGTCACCTCCCCTTTGTGCAATTGATTTGCGCGAGTGCTTGAACCACGTAGTATGGAGTCCGCGCGATAAAGAGTATCTAGGACATCCTCTTAGTGCTCCTAGGCCAGCCTCTTTCCAGAAGACTGATGCTAAGTGACGTGTCAGGCTCCGTTGCAATTCTAAGCGAGCTTCCCGAGTGAGGAAAGCTCCATTGAATTTCCTGCGAATACAGGACATGATTAGACTTCAAGTGCTAGCACATAAGGCTTCATGTGTGAGCGCGTGATCATCGTATTCAGAGTCATCATTTCGTCAGTTCCGTTTCTCCTCATACGTGTGGTGTAGCAAGCTAGTCGCTACCATTCCCCAGCCCTGTGTCCCCTTCCAATGCCCCTCCGAGACCAGACGAACTGAGCAGCCACGACAAGATGCAGAGCCGACGATGTTCCCCCACCCAGATCTCCCTCGCTTCTACGAGGGCTTGGGATGCTGCCTCGTGGGGTCGGCGGTGGTCACAGCTGTACCGGGGCCGGTGCTTATTACTACCATCGCATTCATCTGGTGCGGCAAGGACTTACATACTCATCCCAATTCGTCTTCACCGCAGCTATCGACGTCAAAACGTTCCGGCTGCGCGTGGACGTAATCAAGCTCGCGCTGGTTACTTCCGACAGATTCTCCATGGCGGGAAAAGCTTTGCTGCGAAGAAACGAATATACTGCTGCAACAGCTTGTGGACCAGCAGCTGCCTGGAGCAGACCGATTGAGAACGCCCCTATAACAAAGCTGAACGTCGTGGAGGCACCTCCAACCACACAGCACCCGTCTTCTACAATTGCGCTCAAACCATCAGCAGCCGCGTCAACCACTGCGGCTGGCAATCGAGCACCGCTAAGACAAGGTCGAGCCGCCGACCCAGACCCTCGCAGGCGAAAGGAATCAACGACACCACCTTCGAGTCGTATCCCTATGACCACGACCGGGATGGTCGTCTTTGCCCGGGCAGGTAGTGTCCCGTGACCGGTGGACAAAGCCGCACGGTGGCATAGCACCGCGTGGAAGACGACGAGAAACATGGCGCGTGCAGACTGAGCGGACTGGGCCATGGTCGCTTGTAAATACTGTCAACAGATCGTTCCTTATTCTTCGCCATGGTTCGTGTCATCTGTTGCCGCCTCGTTACAATATAAATAACCGTTGAAAACAAAGAACCGGTGAAATCCTTGTTTGGGATAGTAGCCAGGATCCGGCTGATAAATGTCTTGCGTAAACCCGCATCGCCAATCTGGCCATTGGAATCACGCCCCACCGCAGCCTGAACAACTCCCAGGGTGTGATCTCCGAATATGACCTAGTGAATGAAACTGAAGCTGACCTGCGGGAGGGCCTTCGTGGTGAGTACATAACAGCGGTCAGGCGCAATACCATGCGCAGAGATGACAAACAAATACCGCCAAACACCTCATCTTAACCTTGGACAGGTCGACTTTCCTAGAATTCATCAACGCAGGGTAAATCCGAAGTCCAGTCCGGCCTTACATCCTGAACCCGCGGCGCAATTTGGACTGCCGACGGTTCGGGCACGGCACAAACTCCTGTCGTGGCCGAAGTACCTGTGCAAAATGCCCCCAGCATGACCACCCATCCAAAAACTGTAACGGGCAACAATTCTTTGCGTAAACTAAGGTCTACATGCGGCCTACTCCAGGAAACGCGAAACGTTTCAGCTTGAAAATCATAAACTTTAAGCTCTCTGAATACATCACCTTCCCAAAGGCGCGGAAGAAGTTCGCCTCTTTCCCCCGGGGGAGGTACGCCGACGCACTTCGCCAGGAGGACGGAGCGGCGTGTGATTTCGGCGAGGACACCGTACTGCGAGTCAGCCTTCGCACCGCCACTCCATCCCTTCGCCACCCCTCCTGGGCTGCCACTGGCGGGCGAGCCCATCTATACACTCCTTGCAGTGCCAGCAGCGGTTGTGGAGACAACCATATCTGGTGGGAGTCATTCAGCATCCACCACTTCAGCTCCACCGTGCCAAACCACACGTCGGCACGGAGGAGGTAGAGACGCAGGAACCAGTGGCAGCTCCAACTACCTCCGCATCGGCTGCACCATTCGAGATGTTCCTGAAACCCTCGGCAGGTGCGGGCCAGGAAACTCGGACCCAAAAGGGTCTGCGGTCATAAGAGCCTGATTACAGAGGCACTCCAAGGACATTCGAGGACGAAATGGACGTCGGACTGTTCTTGCCGGTGGTGCACCACAAGGACTGTATCTGGACGGCAAAGTCTATCAAGAAGCCAAAAAAACACGAGAGTCACAGCCCCGAAAGGCCACACCTAAACATACACACTCCAGCAGCCCTCACACTATATAATAAAACAGAAAATATAATTCAATCGAACTGTAGAGGCCTTCTTGAATATCTTGACGTTGTGTACGAGATACTGCACTCAAATAAGCCAAGTTTTATGTGTCTACAAGAAACACTTTCTATTTCTGAACATACAAATTTCTTCAATAGTTACATGGTATTTATGAAGGACAGGGATGGTGGTGGTACATCTTCAGGGATGTTGCCAGCATCTGCGGAAAGTCCTGGGCGTGTCACACTATCCAATAACAGACCTTACTTGGGGCTCTCGCAATTCGTACAATATTTTCAGTAGGCAAATAATAATATGCTCTGTTTACATCCCTTCTGGTTTCCAGCTCTCGAGCTCGGATTTCCGGGGCCTTGTAGATCAGCTACCCACACCTTTCACTCTTTTCGGCGACCTCAACGCACATAACTCTATTTGGGCTCTGCTCGCACGGATGCCCGAGAGCGCCTTATCTAATAATATCTAACATCTTCGGGAGCATGCCTATTCAATAAAATGAAGCCTACATACCATAATATACGACAGATCACTTATTCACCCCTTAACTTGGCTATTGGATCTGCAGTACTTTTCCATCTCTTGAGTGGGGTGTTGGCACTACCCCATATGGTAGGGACCACTTCCCAACCATATTAACATAGACAGGTAAAGGTCCAACAGTGCGCTTTCCCATGAAAGGTTCAACGAAACTCGAGCAAACTGGAGTACATTTACAGAAACATACAAAATACACCACATATTTATAACTCCCCTGCACGTGAAGACGCCACCCAACTCCTCACCGCGCACATTGTCCACGCCGTCAACCGGTCAATTCTCCAGGCCTCCTGTTCCCAGTGCAAACCTAGGAGTCCCACGTAGAATGTGGACTGTAGCCGGGCGCGAGAGGCCCAGAAGAAGGCGTGGGGTATTCTTCTGCCGTGCCCCACGTCCAGGAACCTCATGTCGTTTAAACGTGCAAAGGCGTGTGCGTCGAGACGCAAGAAAGGAGTGTTGGTGTGGCTTTCTTACATCCATTAACTCATACACAGACACACGCAAGGTATGGACAAGAATACGTAAACTTAAAGGGCTACACACACAGAGCCTGTCCCTGGTTAGCGCAACAGGGGACACAGTCGAAGACCAGGCTAACACAGATGCACAGCACTTCCAACACGTCTCCAGTTTTACCCATTACACAAACACTTCCCTGAAACATACAACCTCTTGTGAAAAAAAGTCCCTATGTGACAACAACAAATCACGGACTTCTTACAACTCTGTTTTCCCTACATGAGCTGAGGGCATCTCTCAGCACGTGTGAGCCCTGAGCTCCAGGTCCTGACAACATCACATATACAATGATACGACGCCTACATGCAGACACTCTTTTAACACTCCTCCACCTATACAACAGTCTATGGCTTTCGGGGCACGTTTGAAGGTCATGGCGGGAGACCTTAGTAGTAGCTTTTTTGAAGAAGCGAAAGGACTGGTCGTCACAGTCAAGTTACCGTCCCTTTTCCCTGACGAGCTGCCTGTGCAAGCTTTTCGAGAAGATGATTAACCGGAGGCTTGTGTACTTCCTGGAGTACAATGGTCTTCTCGAGAGCTGCCAGGCTGGCTTCAAGGCTTCAGGCCCCATCAACAATCAGCTTGTTGCGTTTGAATCCTACTTAAAAGATCCCTTCATTCGCAAATAGTTCTGAGTAAGTCCTATTTCATATGACAAAGGCCTACCACATGTCATGGCGATACGCCATGTTGAGTGACTTGAAGTCATTCGGTGTTTCCGACAACATGCTTAACACCCTTTGAAGCTACATGTCTCAACAAAGTTACCGTGTAAGAATTGCTTGTTCACTTTCCAATGTACAGCCGTGAGCACAAGTAAAGGGAGCACGGAAGTGGTGGCCAAAACTAATCGCGGCGCCGTCTGGTTGCGTGGAGCCTGCTGTCGAAACCGAGCACAGCGCAGGCATGGCCAGCCTGTTCTGTACGCATGCCACTATCACTTGCTCCTTCGTGAGTGATTCTTGCTTCGATAAATCAGCACCAGGGGAATACGGCACGCAGTTAGGAGAACACTGCCGGGTACCGCACTATATTGAAAACGGTGCCACTCACCTGATATACGGAAATGGTTCTACGCTGTCACGCATAGAGTGCTGTGGCTGCGTATGCGGCTCGTACCCTTTCGGTTCTTCGGTATCACAATTCACAGCGGGAAAGCATTGCAGTAAATAGATTCGAAAAAAAGGAATGACTATTGTCTGTGCTACTTGGCACATCTTCGATCGGAATCAACTTGAATAAAACGAACCCAAAAGGCAGAGGGAGATACACGACAGCAGTGTGTTGTGTATCATCCCTCTTTCTTTTCTGTTCGTTTTATTCAAGCTGATTCGCATCGTAGAAACGGACCGACCAACGTGGGTGCTTTGTCTTAGCTAAGGATGGTGTACGGACCGTTTCGCTTGTTTTGATTGTTTGCTTATTTTCTTTTATATTGACTGGGCTGATGTGCTCTGGGGGTACGGAGCACACGCGTGGAAACGTGTTTGCCTTCCGTCGCTTCTAGGAAAGTCTGGATGTCGCGCATCATTCCCGAAACGGGCGGAGGTGAGCTGGCAATGTGTATAACATTTTTACCAGTGTTTTTGTCACCTGAGGGGCCTCATTTTTGTCTTGTGTTAGGGAGATGAGGATAATTGTTTTTGAGGATGTTGTAAGGGTCAGGGTACATAGAAGCTCCCAGAAAAGGCACGAGAACGGTGGTCAAAGTGTGAGGAGGTCTAAACAGGGTGAACGCGACAACGTGTCTACGCGGATTATGTTGTTAAAACCACGCAGTCGTGTTTCGATTTCTCGCAAACCTACGGCTGTAGCCACAACCGCAGAGATGTGTTGACAAAGGAATGAGTGATGGCACTTTCGTAATGCGTGCGCAGCCCGTCTTCTTCGAACACCGGCGCCGGCTATCAAAGAAGGAATGTTTTGCGCGGAGCTTAATTTTAGGCGTGAATTGTATGCCTGGGAATTCATACGGAGCACCCGAGGCTTGATTGTTGAGTGATGCAAGTTTCTCCGTTGAAATCTGTTGTCATGTTACTTCGGTGGCCTGTTTTTGATAAACACCTTGGAGTTTCCGCATGAGAGTGCGAGCTGGAGTTGGGTCATATGGCTATCTGTGTACACAACAAGTAACTGTATTTGTGGCCGATCAGTGGCCTAAAATACGGGTAATGAATAGGTCTTCCTATATCTCCGTTGTGACGTCTCTTTTGAAGGTGGGACTTTTGTAATTAAGCATAAGTTGAAGCGTTGTAGAGGAAACAGGTCTGGCCGCAGGACTTAGGATTTCTCCGACCTATGATCTTTTATGTCAGTGGTACTCTGCCGGTAGCGTGCCGAGGGCTCCTTCTGGGCTTTCAGAAGTGGTGGGGGAACCCACGATGAAATATGCTGATACGTGTCGCATTGTCACACAATTAACCTTTGCAACCAAAGCCGCTCATACACATCTCTCTATGCCTGCCGTTTGAGTGTGGCTTTTTTGCATAATTGAAACGTTGTGCAAATGCCTGCTTTAAAACTTGTGCTGTGCGGAAAAGTTATTCTAGCATATTATGCGGCAAATCCACTTTTTTTAAGTTCGCAGCAGGGTACGGAAAAAAGGGGAACTTCGGAGTATCGCTGAGGGACCCGCGGAGTCCGAAGTGCCTTGGCGAACCTTTTTTCTCTGCGGACCCTCATCTGAGAACGACTGCCCTGTATAATGCTTTGTCAAATATTATGTGCAAATTAACTTGTTTTTTATTTATACCGTCGTTTGTTTGCCGCATGCCGTCCACTATGGGAGCTAGTAATTTTTTTATCTTATGTCATCGGCTGACCGATTCCTCTTTGGATCAAATCCTTCAATTTCAACTCCTGTCACAGAAGTGCGGAGGAACTGTCAATACTGTTTCCAGGCAAATAAATTTAATTGAAAACTGTAGTTTTTATGTGTTTCGGTAGTCGTCGGGCGTTGAAAGCAATGTTAAAAGGTACCGCACATCGCAACAGAGTTTTTGAGCACGAAGCGTATGTGTGGGTGCCTCGAACTTGAAACAATTACGAAGCTAGATTTTCCCGAGTAATTGCGAAATGGCACATATGTTGCATACGGCAAACAAAGTTTTACAAAGCAATGCAGTACATACCTAAACACAGCCGTATTTGCAAAACCTCAAGTAAGCTTAGCTGCAATAATTTTTAAACATCGCTCACATTCTCACGACGCCTATAATTTCGCATCTATTATCAAAACCGACAAAGATGGTGTTTTGTCTTATTTTCCTTGACTCCACCGTGATTTTGTCCGGCTTCATTATCTGCTTATTTATATGACGGGTTGGGGTATGGGGTGCAAAAAAAAGCTACAAGCAAGAGATAAGCACCAGCGTGCCAACTCTGCCAGCGGGCCGCGTTGCCGCCGATTGCGCCAGTGTGCCGTTTCCACAGCAGACAGCAAAAGGGCCGCGCGGTTCCCCTGGCGTCAATTTGTCGGAGCGCCAGGCAATAGCGAAGAAGCGAGCGATAGCGGCATGTGGGCTGTCCTTCTAGGCCACGCCGGTGCTTTGCGCGGTCTCGACAGCAGGCGCCGCACAACCAGACGGCGCAGCGATTAGTTTTGGCCACCGCTTCCGTGGTCCGTTTACTTCAGCTCACGCCTGTACGTGTTCAGGAACACTGGCGTGCCTAAAGCGGTGTTTTGAGCTGCACACTCTTTGTAGTGAAGATGAACTCGCCCCATAAAGCATTGCCACCCAGCATTTCTTGTTCAGTTTATGTAGATGATGTCCAAATATTTTTTACACCATGTCATATATCAATCTGGGATCGTCAAGTCCTGCTGGGCGTAAACAAATTCGCGTGCTGGGCGGGCACAAATAGTTTTAAAGTGAACCGCGAAAAAATTACTTGCGTTGTGTTCACCCATGTGCGCGGTATGCATGTTGACCCTGACATTGCAATAAACGGCGTGTCTATTTCTGTTAAGGAGGACCAAAAGTTTTCAAGCCAAATTATCGATAACAAACTATACATTTCTTCCATATCTGAAAATGCTTAAGCAAAGATGCCTAAAACGTATGAATATTCTTAAAGTCGTCTCATACCAGTCCTACGGTGCAGACAAGCAGCTCCTCCTACGTCTTTACACTGCATTGGTGCGATCTTGCTTGGACTACCGTAGCGTCGTGTAGGGGTCGGCAACAAAAACGGCACTAAAATGCTTGATCCGGTTCTGCATTCGGGGCGTCGTATTGCTTGTTGCACCTTTCTCCACTAGCCCTGTTTAAAGCCTCTATGCAGAGTGTCACAAATGGCCCCTATATCACCATAGGATATACACTGACTTGTTGTATGCCTCTAGATTCATGTTTATGACAAATCTTCCTTTTAATTCGACCATTCATGACGCGTCCTCACAGCGCCCCTTTTTAAATCGTCCATCTATTCCCATGCCGTTCCCTCTCAGAGTGAGAGCAGAAGCTTCGGAGCCAGCAGTCTCATTTTCACACAACCACAAGACACACATCAGTGATTTTATTGCACCATGGCAACTCAGGGCTGCTTCTTTTGCCTGCCCTTTTTTGAATCAGACAAAAACGGGGCACCAAGGGCAGCTATTATGCAGCATTTCCTCTTCCTGCAGGAGAAGCACCAGTATGCAGAGTTTTACCGTCGCGCATCAAAGACAGCTGATGCTGCGCCTTGTGCTTCGCACGGACCGAACTTTGACGTGGGAAAAATAATGAACTCCCACAACAGTATTTTTACGGGTGAAGCACGCAGCATTTTGCTTGTTTTGAAACACACTGTCCAAAATCAAAATTTAAAGCCTATAGTGTACACGGGTTCTCCTAAAGATGTACGTGCACTTTGGTCCAAAAAACGCAACAAAAATTATCTAATCAATCTTGTTTTTAAGGAGCTTATGTACGCATACGCCTCAAGGTTTGAAATAACAATATGTTGGGTTCTTGGCCACTGTGGAATAGCTGGGAACAAAACCGCAGATCAAATGGGTACTGCTGCTAAACTCTTGAATACAGTGAACATAGCCACAGTGCCGTACACAGACATTGAACAACACATCAAACACCAACTTCGCAACACATGGCAAACACACTGGAGTAAACAGGTAGATAAGTTACACGTAATAAAACCACGCTTGGGGTCATACACTACGGACTCAGACAACAGAGGCATTGAAGTTACCTTAGCTAGGTTGCGGATAGGCCATACGCATGTAACGCACTCGCACCTGCTCAAGGGATCTCCAAGACCCCTGTGTAGCAATTGTGGGGAGGGCCTATTCGTGAAGCACATCTTCATTGAATGCAAGGCCTGGGAATTACACGACGCAAACACTTCAGAGAACTATACAGACAACATATTCCATTTCATTCGTTATACTTTTAGGAGAGAATGTCATGTTTTCTGTTCAGCGCAACTTTAAGTTTGTGTGAGAGGTTAGATTCTTACAGCACATTTCATACCACCCATAGTTTTACCCCTGGTACCATACACCAGCCATTTATTTATGTTTTACTGCTCTTGGTCGTCATCCTGGCACAGTACACCAGCCGCCATCATGGTATTTAATTTTATTTATGTTCTCTCTAACCAACTTTAGTTGTCACATATTCACCAAAACATTTTCTTTCCGCTCTTTGCCCTAGTTTGCCTTGCACCATTACCACTGAAACATTATTATGAGATTTTGCATCATATTTGAATACTTCTCAATTTGTTCGCTTTCCTACTAGCTTTTCACTTATGTTCAGATCGTCACTTAAGCTTGTAAGGCCCATTTTTCTATTGCCTGATCGTGGATGTACCGCTATTTTCCGAAGATTTGATATTTAAATACACATCTACTGTACTACCATCTGTTGTAAAAACGTAAAAAACTATCGGGTGTTTTTTCGCAATAATTTTATGGCACATCTTGTTGTCATTGCAACTGCTTTTAGTTCTCTCGTGTGTTTTAAAAGAAGACTACAGTGCCTTCTCTTTTTTATCCACAGGGGAGTAAGTAATACTGACACTGTTATATCCATACTCACTCTGGTGTAAAATTCCACAAATCTTCGCATGCGTTAAGATTGTATAACGTGTTCTAAATATAAAATGTTTGCCAAAAATTAGGCGAGCCGACAACGAAGGTGTAATAGCAAAATACAAAATGTTGCAGGTGACAAGACACCTTAGGAAACAGGGAGAAAAATATGGACAGCGCTGGTGTCTGTTTGGCCTATCTCTGTCCATGTTCTTCAGGTTTCGTTATTGGTTTCGTTACAGGTTTTTTTATTGAATAACAGAAGTCTGAAGATATATTACGGTTGCGGTTGATAGAGAGGTGAATTGGACGGTGACAATAGGGGTAACGAGTCCATTGAATCTTGTTCCTTTTTGTGGTTTAGAAATATTTCTGATGAAAAAATCCCTACTGATCTGCGCATGTTTGTCTCCTTACCCTCCGTTAAAAGGAAGTTTCATCAAGACGACTGAATTTTTACGGTCCTCAGGATAAACCTACCATTGTATCATTTCTAAGCGCATGGTTCAGAAATAGCTGATGAAAAAACCTGCCTAATGAGCAATGAAGCATTGCTTTCTACTTTACGAGTTACTACTAAAGTGGTAATGATATTATTAGGACCCTACATGGGCGTCTTTGCCGTCGACAAAGAATTCCCCACTGGTATGTCATCGGAAATACTGTTACGGCGCGAGCTCTTGTTTCACGGACAGGTTCATGCGCATTATCACCACCGCTTTATTTTTGGCTAAAGAATCAACCTGATCTCAGCCCATGCCACTCACTTCAGAAGTATGAAAGGACACTTTTCCGTAAACACGTTATCACAGTATCAATTCATACCTTGGGGTTGCCTTTCTTCCGCTCACATCTCTCCAGAAAGTAAGTTACCAATTGTGCAAGTACTTTCTCAGAACCACAACTACGTGTCGCTGGTTGTAACATAAAATAGTTTAAAAAGTTCAAATCGCTTTCGTCCAACGAAAAAATGGTTGAAAAAAGGATGGCTTCCAGAGTGCGAAAATAAAAATAAAATGACGATATGCAACGCTCAAGGCTGCTGAAATCAAAGCCAAAGTGTCAACGATCTAACTGAAAAATTCTTCTCTGTCAATGCCCAAGCGTCAATGATTGAAGTGCAAACTGCCTGCCAGTAGAAGTGGAAACTCAGACGACAGCAAACAATTTCGTGGGAAAAAATACGAGAACGCCCCTCTCCACATAGCCGCACCCATTCACAGTTGTCGTTAGACCATCTGCGTCGTTAGACGGAGAAGGTTTGACCTTTCGGGAGAGAATTCGCTAAAGGCGAAGTTTGTGGGGTTGTTTTAATGACCAGGCAGCACGTATTACCTCAGCCAAAGTCTAAAGGCAACACCCGAAACTCAAAAACAGTTCAGCGAACCGAAAACTTTGGCAGTGCTATTGCAAGTCGCCGGCTTCATAACGTCACGGACCCAGGTTCGATCCATACCACTCGAAGCGTTACCCTGTTTTATCACCATTTTGGTCATCGCGCGCCCTCTGTAGTTTAAATTTGACTTTCGTGCATTGCGTTTTGGTTATGACACCGCCATCAGTAAGGCCCAGAGAGCTTTGGTTTAACATTGCTAGAAATCGGGCGGTCGCAGCCCCCATGACATCGACCTGAAATCGCGTGCTGTGCAAGCTAAAGTGACTCGGCGACACTTCCGAAGAGCGCAACAATTGCGTTGCCCGTAGAAATTGAAAAACCAAGCGGCCTCATTGCTCTCGTCGACTTTTAAAGGGACTCTGTAAAACTTCCAGCCAACGCTTTCACTCTTTTCTTGGCGCCTGGAAGCAGTGAGGAGGCAGTAACGTTTTCGCAATGACGAAGCGGCATTGCGTGATTTGCTCGTTGCAGCAGGTACGGCTTCCGCTTTTTGCTTTGATTTCATGTCTTTTATTTAAAGCGGCAATCGAAAGTGTTAACTGCTGTAACTGAATGAAACCCGGGCAACAGCCACTGCACCGCTTTATTACTTCATTGCAACAGTTCAAGGAAGCCAAGAACAAGAAAAGAGAAAAAAATTCGAGCCCGTTTCTAAGTTATTCGAGGGGCATCGATCAATAATTGTTTGGGCTGAGGTACTTTGCGACCCACTAATCACAGTATTATACGAGTTCGCTGGATACGTTCGGCAAGCATTAAAGACTTAGAAATAAAGTAGAGAAGACGGTGTTGCTGCTTCCCTTTAGGCGCTGCGGTTTCAACATTACCTATGCCATTTTCTGCAGCCTATTTAGGACTTAGCAGGATTCGGGCTGATTAAAGTCAGCGAACATAACGAAATGCGTATTTAGGTTCCCTATAAAGTTTGCGCCGCCAGGGTGCGTGTGCCGCCACTTGCGGGCGGTCGGAGATAATGGCACACTCGCCTTCATCAATTCGCAGCTGAAATAGTGCTTCCGCAGGGAACCTAAACCTTAAATGCTGCGAGAGGCGTCCTTCTTTTCCTTCAAACCATGAGGGGTGTGGCCATCCTACGCGAGAAATCAAAATCTGCTCCACGCAGCTTTCATGAATTGCCTCCTTGTATGAGCGCGCATATATAAGAGGCCCCATGTTTTGGATATACGCCTGTATTAGGGAAAAAGGGTTATACACCTCTTTGCTATGGTGACTTTCGGTGGTCTTGAGGAAAACATTGTATAGAAAAGATTATCTTTCGAAGAAAAACTTCGCAAGACACGTTTCGCAGCTGTAGTATAAGGTTGACAGAAAAAAAGTGTCATGACCGTTGTCTCAAGTAAACGTAAGATATAGGGATCATATGAAAGCAGCTGAACGTGCAAACACACAACGAGCTAAGCTAATTAAGCTAAATCAGGTAGAGGAATGTGGATGGCTCCGAGAATTTGCGTCAGCATTATTCTAAGATTGCCGGAAAAGGAGGAAGAATATGTTGATGGTAGACGTGAATTCAGAGAAAGCGGGCATGAAGAAACACAAGCCTTGTGCCTGTCCTAAATGAATCTCCAGTCAGGGTTTCGTCATGAAGCGATCTTAATGACAACTTAGGAGAGCCCCTGAAGTTGAGTTTCTTCAGATATTTTGACGCGCTTAGACGTTACTTGTATATAGCTTTTAAGATGGGTTATGGTGTGTTACAGCAATTGCGAAGACACGATATAAGCTTACAAGCATTAGTTTGGAGTTCTCAAAGCCGAGCAGCGGTAATTAGTCTCTTAGCAATGTGCGCGTGAAGGGAAAGACATTGCGCAATATCATAAAGTGAGTATTCCGCGGAATAAAATAAGTAGTTTTGGTCTGGACGAGAGAACATAGCGACATCAAAAAGGGGTACCTTTCACCCCGTTTTGACGGCAGACGCGCAACAATCTGAGGAGTTGAAGTTCTGCGCGCATTTAGTAATAAAAAATATTTGCAACCACTCTGCAATCCTATAAATTAAAAAAAAATCCCGGGCAATTTCCATTAACATGAAGCTTAGGGAGGAAGAAACATAAAGCGTGCACCGGGGTTTCACTCGCCAAAATTGCTGCTAATGGCTAATGAGAGAGAGAGAATGATTTTGTTTCAACTATATACATATGTACATTTGTTATGTACAATCAGCAATAGCGTACCTCATTCCAGTAAATATGCATAGCGTATTTCTTTGGTTCTTCTTCCTTGTCCGAACGCTCCCGGTGTTGGTAAAATTCCCGCGCTTCCAAGTCATAGATCGCGTTGATTTCAGGTAGAGCTATACAGCTTTGCTGTGAAAGTCTCCTGTCTTTAAAGCAAGAAGCGTTTTTGCGCGGGAGTTGAAAAGCGAGTGTCCCGGTGTGTTCTGTTAGTACACTTTTTTCCCTCGCACAGAAAACGTTCTAGCGCGAGGCATTGGAAAACGAGTTTCTCTTTGTGTTGTTTTAGTACGCTTTACGTTCTAGCCCGATGCGTTGAAAAACGAGTGTCCCGGTGTTTTAGTGCCATAACACCGCGAGACAACAAGACCAGACGCCGACAACCCGACCACCTGAAGTGTTTTTTTTTTGCCCATAAAAGTGGGTCACTTGCAGGGAAGGTGAGATGTTTAGCCTTACAGCTAGGGCAGACACTTTTTCAGACTTGCCGATAGAGGCGGTATTGTAGATATCCAGCCAATGCGAAAAGTAAAAAGAAATGCTACCACCAGATCATAACCAGTAATGCATTACCACGTTCACATGATGGCTACATCAAGAACGTCAGCTAATTATGCAAATATCGTCGGTTACCTGGTGGCTGGAAGTTACTCTGTTTTAATAAAGTACGCATACTGAGACCACTTAAAGAGAAGGAGGATGTTTCGCTGTGTTTCTAACTACTTTAAAGCGTAATAGTACTGCTCTGAACAGCTCCCAATCCGGGTGAAATATTATTTCTGGTTACTTTTTTAGGAACTCGGAATATCTTTACACTATTTCCCTCAGATATTCCACCTCCTTATCGTTCACCCCCCCCCCCCCCACTTAAACACACCTCAAAGACGAATTTGTAACGACTGTCTTTAGTTCATTTACAAATTTTAGTGTAGCAGTATGCGACAAAAATGATTCACGGGAAGAACTTCTGGGGATCTTTTGATGCTTCGTGATAGGGTATCGGACAAGCATAGCTTTGCACGAAGTACTTAGGTATGCTATTCCTTTTACTGGTATTTGGAGCCGGAAGGTATAAATATTTACTTTGGCTCTATTACGAATCTTTTCCTTGTTCACATCGCTGAAAGGTCAATTTTCAGTGTTTAGTAGACCGTACTGCTTCTTTAGGACCCTCCTCGCATCCTTGCATTGTAGGTATTACATGAAATATTGTTTTTTGTGTGTACTAGCCTATGTTCACACATACATTAGCGAACGTGTTGGTTTCTTTTTACACTAAACGTCGGACCAGTGCCAGAATGTTCGTACGACGACTGTGCCTTGTTCAGACAGAGTCATGGTCACTTATGGTGTTATTCGCGCAGACAGAAACTCACTTGTCGATAACATCCGAGCTGCGTAATCTGGGCTGCAAAGATGACGCCTATCGGTGACACGGGGTTCAAGACACCCGGAAACCACCAGCCCGTCTTGGTTCGCGTTTTGTGGCCATCGCTGCTACAGACATTGTTTTTTCCACTACCAGTGCTGTGGCCGGCACCTGCCGTGAGGCGTCTGAATTCACGGGTGGCAGTGCGCTTGCCGATGCTGCGTCATCGTTTATCCCGCACGTCTTTGAAAAAAAAAAGAAACTGGCGTTTCGTTGTTGGGTTAACCATCAAGGCGTCAACGCGTGTAGTGCACTGCGAATGTGTGCACCGCTGTGTCTAGTTGGTGATGGCAGTGCTGGTATAATTTTGTAGACTTGTTTTTATCACACAAGTGGCCATGCTTTGATCCCATTTAACAGTGATCACATTTACAGAGCATAAGCGGCATTTAGGGCGCCCTTTTTTGTGTATATTATCCAATATAGAGAAACCAGCTTCTGGGGGACATGTGACCATAATTTTGTACGATAAAAAAAGACACTTACGTATATTATAGCTATAAGATATTGCGGAAGGCTTACAAGCGTTTTCGTTCAGTCAACCATGAGGATTCTTGAGCGAAAACCGGCACTCAACACGCGATGTATAAAAACCCCTAAGCACCCCTAGGGAGTTTAAGGTAGTTAGAGCGAACCAAAGGATGATTACGCGTTAGTGGTTTAAACGGCGATATACAAAAAACAATACAAAGCAAGTTGAGTGTAATTCAATGCAAAAAGATTGAAAGCGATTTAACAAGCTTTCGTATAAGCTTTCGTAAAGGCTTCTTAGAGGGTTCTCCACCACCACCCACCCTACTTATTTCATCCGTTTAAGCAATCGTGCTCATTCTTTATAATTCTACCTAAGGCTAGCATTTGGCCTGCTTGGCTACACAATACTCGAAATAAAAAACAGTGCAGGGACGCGAACGAAAGAAAGCAATCTATAATTCTGGCCAAACCGAGAAAATATTTTCGGACTTGCATTTAGCGGATTCTCAATATTGCCTGACATTGTAACTTAGCCAATTACACTGCCCTTCCTACTTTATTGACTGGATATCGTTCTTTTTAAATCTAAACTATCAATTCGACGATGTAAATGGCTAATGTTGTGACTCCCTTCCCTTAAAAACGGTGTCTCACGAAGAAAGTGCTTTTGATACTGCTTTTCTTAATCGGCATAAATGATCCAACAACCTACATTTATGGGAGCGTTAGTGCGATATTATTTGCAGATATTTCCTAGTTTAAAAAGAAAATGAAATCATAATGATCACGTTTTCTATAAATAACCATATTAGTGCTATGTGTATCTGGTACAAAAGGTTCTGCAGGAGACATAATTTCAAGAGCAGTGCTCATGGGCATTACCAAGAAATAACTTCCGTTTAAATACTAGTATTCTGAGTGTAAGATTTAGGTACTTTGGCGGAACACTCACCAGTAATATATCATGGTCCCAACAAATGACTGGTTCGTGCGCGCTGCTCGCTGAAGGCTTGGTATGGTCAGACGCCTGCTGGTATATTGCCTTCGCACGTTAAACATTTAGCTCACAACACCTCTAGAGTAATATGAACATGTATTGTTCGGGATCAATCCTACAAAACAATATAACAAACGACCAAATTAGACTTGAAGTTTGTTCTACATACAACCGTTACAACAGGCATGATTCTACAACTGAATGATTGCACGAAAACCAGTAGATCCTTAGAAGTTGGAAACAATCTTTGAGGGCTTCATTATTTTTCAACCCTGGTATCGGTATATCAAGTTCGACCTCTGAACATAACTACAGCCCTGAACCCTCAGACCCATGGGAAATCAGCATTACTATAGGCTACCTCCTATGTTTCACCGAGACATGTAAATGTTTGTTCTTTAAAGAGCTACAGCTGCTAAAAATGTCCTTTCAAGTCACGTATTTTTGTCAGAAAACGTACCAAAACCACTGAGCACATCGTTGAAATGTGAAAGTTCAGCATCCTACTGTTCTCATTTTCAGATCAATGCATTGTTGCATTTGTCAAGGAATGGTTTATTTTTTTTTCAGTTATATTTTGTAATCTCTAGCTCATGCAACATATCTCGCTTTTGAGTGGTTATACGCATTTGCAATGCTTTTCTGCTGTTTTACGGGTTATTTGTGCATTTTCGTGGTCTTGTTAACATGGAGCACACAACATTGTATTCGGTACCAGGCTCCTGCTCAGACAAGGCTTGCACTGTGTCATAAATAAAGAAAATTGCATAAAAGCCAAGAAGACAAAAAAATAACAAAATATGATTAAAATGGATCAAAGTAACTTAGCTTAGATCATGGAGTGAATTACGGTAGCTGAAAGTGAATAAAGATGAGTCAATTATAATGGAGCGATATTAACCCGTACCAACCTAAAACCAAGCAAATTATTAAGGCGTACGAACATAAAAATTCATGGTAATAGTCCGGAGTAAAAAATATAAAAAAGATAAATAAGCGATTTAGTGATATACAAGAGAAAAACAAACTTAAGCAAATTGACGAGTATGGCAAGGAGTTACAAATTAAGACAAAACAAATTAAGGCGAATCAATGCGAATCAAGGGATGCTAGGCAATTATACTGAATCGAAGTAAATTAAAGTGACTCACATACTGAAGTGAGGCATATCAAATAAAATTAAACAAATTGAAATCAATGGATATAAACCAAGAGGAAAATGAGATAGATGTAGGTGAATCAGTAAGATTGACAATCAACTTTATTGATATAATTGAAATTAGGGAAGATCACAGTAAGATATATTTGGTGACTAAGTGGACAATATCACATGGAACTGAAGTAACACAAACTTATGCGGTACGAGACGAGTTCGACTGAATTTTAAACGAAGGCATCAAAAATTAAGAGAAACTGCTTTGACTGAATGAACATGACCTTTTGTTCACGTTGATTCGGTGCTTCACCCTGATTCACTTAGTCCTGACATCAATGCATTGTATTACCCGCTATGATTTACTGCAATAAAATTATTTCCTGCTATTTCATTTATTTGCATATCTTTCTCTTGGTTTGTTCGTATTCATAGTTCAGTTTGATACATCGTAAACTTACGTTTATTGTATTTTCGCTTTTTCTACTCTAATTTACCCAATTATTCACCTTTATTACTTTGACTTCTATCAACTAACACTAATTTGCTTTATTTTCCCTTTGCATGTCTTCCTAATTCCCTTATTTTAGGCTAGCACACTTGATAATTATCAAGTAAAATAACTGCGCTTTATTCACTTTTTGTTAACCTATATTACTCAGCCAACCACTTCATTTACCTTTATGCTTTTTAATGATATTAGATAATTGAATTTTCTTGGTCTTCTTCATTGATTTTTTTTGTTTGTGGGACTTTATCGGTTCCCGATTCACCTGCATTACTCTCAATACCCTTTGCAATCATTTAGGAATCGCTGTTGCATCCACACATGCGCATTCATGCTTTGTTTCACACTACATCTCTTCAGTTCGCCCGAGGCGCCAAGGGAATTTTTGTACGATGCCTGTTGACTTCCGGGTTTCGCTCAAAGACTTTAAATCGCGATGAATGACAAGACGCGTAAGGCTTCCGCTTTATCACTAGTTATGATTATCGTAGCTGTTTTTATCACTTAACACATTTATCACAGTAAAAATGTCATCCTACAGCAATGCTTTCTCCCTCTATGCCATGATATACACAAAAATGCGTGTGCCAGCTGCCGCTCACGCTTAGTTCTTTGTGGTAAATGAGCTTAAACCACGGCCACTTGGACAATAAAAAAGCGCTGGGACTACCTAACGTCGCCGCCCACGAACCCCCACAAATTCGCAGTGCACTGCTTGCGAGGACACGTTGCAGATGAACGCGGCAGTTACGCTGCAGAGTTTTTATTTCAATCAAACACGTAGCGTACAAACGATGACACAGCAGTGGTGCGGTCCGCGGCAACGGCGATGCGGGCAACTCTGGGCCGGTGCCGTCAACAGCGCTTCTTTCGGCAAAGGCATCCTTTGTAGCGGCGGTGGCGAAAAACGTGAAAAAAGACCGGCTGGTGGTATGAGGGTGGCCCCGTAAACGCGGATGGGAGCTCTCTCGAACCCACTGTCACCGATAGACGTCTGCTACGCAGACTGCGGTGCCCCGCTGACTGTTAAAGAGAAATATTCTATTCTATTGCAGAATACGGAAAGTTCATTGAATTACTGATAAAATGACCATACGAGTATTTGCTGATACACAAAAATAACTGCCACTTTGTTATTGACTGACTGTATTCAATTATTCATCGCCTGATACTACTATCATTTATTAACCTTGCAGCAGAGAAAACGAAGGCAGGGGCTACACACTTGTGTGTGCTGTCGTCTGTATTATGGTTATCCTGGCTCTACTCTTGGGACTATCGGCGGTTTTGATCAAAGTTGGGATAGGTAAGATATCTCTAACAGCACCGTTCGGCGGCGGCGTTTTGTGTAGGTACATTTCCCTGACTGAAGCATCTGACAAAACACCCTTGCGTTGGCTTTTACTACCTTTGAAATGCAGCGTTATATGGCAAAAAAAAACGATGGAAAAAGTTTTTGTGGCGCAAATACATCGCCATTGTGCATAACCTCATATGTGTACCATCACAAACAATTATCTGACAATTATAAACTGCACATATTTACCAGCAATTGCCCCGTACTATTTACGAGTGTTTTGACGTTCGGAATAAAATAGCTAAAATTGCGTGGCCTGGATACGCTCAATTCGTAGCGTGAAATGGCCTGGATGCGCAAGTACTTTCACCTGTGCACTGTTGCGTTTGCGAAAGCGTATGCGTGCTGAGCTCTGTTGGCTCCGTCATGTAGTGGTAGCGTGGTGGACGAACGACGAGCAGAAGTGCTGCCGTGGTGTTGATGGCAAAGGGCGGAGAGCCCATTTCACTGGTTTATGCGGGGCGGGGAATGAACACCGACGATACAGGAACACCGTTGCGAATGACCTTGCAGTATGACTCGGATAGAGCAGCGCTCCTTACGAAATTCAGATGCGGTCTCATATCCTTTTCAGTTCCAGTTTCAGTTTATTTTTGTATTGAAAATACAGTGTGTAAAAATACAAATACAGAAAAGGGTCCCAGAGTTATAAACTGTAATGGGACCGTTTTTATTTATTGTACGCAACTAAGCATTTAGTAGCAGTCATGAACACGAGTAATATGCATAAACGGACAGCTACAGTAATATTAATTAACTATGACATGGAAAGAAACTATAATTGTGACAGACAGGTAGGAATAATAAATACCAGAAAAGAAAGTACAAGTACACAAAACATTGGAAAGGAATACATTAGTAAGCAACTACATCAGCGTAAATTGTCGCTCACTGAATGCTGTGAATTTATGCAAAGAAGCGCCGACGGCTCCACCGCCTTCCCGGTGCTTTGCACACGGACCGAACAAAGTAAAGACACGCAATAACACTCTTTCTTGTTGTGCTGGTAGCCGGCGCAAGATGAGTCTAAGAGAGGGAAGGGGGCGGAAGAGGTGGGGCGGCAGGTGGCGTCCGCTCGCAGATTCCATTCTCAAGACAACCCTGGAAGAAAGAGTTTGTTCCGTATTTTGCAACCTCCGCCAGCGGAAATCGTCTCCAGCAAAGGACGCGCGGAGAACACGCTCCTACGTGTCGTAGCTTCTTCCCGGAGGCGAAGCTTTCCTGCAGCACACAACTTGACCGCACTACATCAAACTTGTGGCACGCGCTCACAGGGTAGCGGTGCAGGGAACAGTAAATGCGCTAAGCCTTACTAAGGCTTCCTAAGCCTGGTCATAGTAACGCTTAGTCACTAAGCGTTTCTGGGTCATGTTTTTTTCTAGCGGATGCCGTCGTTTGTACAAGCAGAAAACTTCCCCACAACGGTCTGCGCTATTGTTTGCACTTGCGTGAAGTGTAGTGGCATAAAAACGCGACCGAAGCCGTTGTGCCTGCGTCACTACTGCCTCGTTGGACCGACATGAAGCCAGCGGAATCTGATTGATTTCGGGATTGTACGGTTTAAAGCACCAACGCAACGCATGCGATGAGGCGGGACGTAGTGTGGGGGCTCGGGATTAATTTTGATTACTTGGGAATATTTAACGTGTGCCGGAATCTTGTACGCACCGGCGTTTTTGCTTTGCGCCTCCATCAGAGAAGCGGCCACCGGGAGTCGAACCTGCGTCCTCGTGCTCAGGAGCACAATGCCTTAGCCACTGACCCACCACGGCGAGTGCTGACGGAACCTTAACTACAGTAGCAGTGTTCAAATTTTCGAGGAATATGTTGCCGAATCTACCTTCTGTGCCTTTTCTAATAGTGTCCAACAGTGCCGTGGCACGCCCATTGTCAGATGAGGGCGTCCAGGACCGATGCTGAACTCCGTCTTACGCACTCACATTTCGACGTGTCAATCTCTGCACTAGTCCTGTGGTACGACCACAGGGGGTCAGGCGCTTGTTGGTGCACTCAGTAGAAAAGTGTCCTGCATCCAGCGCTCTTTCCGATAAGCAGGAGGTTATGCTCTGCCTTCGTATTTTCGTTCGCTGCCTCGGGAAGCGTGGTGTTTGTAGTTGCTAAAATATTACAGTCTGCAAAATACATACAATCGGAATTTTAGCCTCAAAATCTACAGCTTTAAGGGTCCGTGTAGACCTTTCAATGAGGCGATTCGGACTATGTAGTTCTAGAAGATTTGTCTCCGGATAGTATGGCCAGCTAAAAATAGAGGTCCAGAACAACACGGTCCCAAGTGGAAACCCGGGCAAAACGGTGCCAAGAAAGCTGTCCGCATGGAAGGCATTTTGGTGAAAAATTATGGTGAATTATGATATGCAGTTCACCCACAGTTGGCCACCGATTTCATGTTGACTTGTATTTATTTTTATTAGTAGTATAATTTTATTGAGTCACATGGCGTTTTGGTGTAGGCCTCCTAGTTTGAAGAGGGATGAAGAAACATTAAGCAAGGCGGGGAAACAGGAAGAGGGACAGGTGAATTGCAGGGGAGGGTGCTGATATTGTACATCAGACGTAATGAAAGTAACGTTGGGATTAATCCCTCACCCCATATTTGCGTGGGCCCGCTGATTTCTGCTTTGCTGATAACAAAGAATTCCAAAGCACGACAAAGGTCAGTGTGGTATAAAATTAGGTAATTTTGGTACCATATATTCCTGGTGATTTTACTTTTAATTATTATCTATCAACCGAGCAAGTGCTGCGTGCTTTTGCGCAACGAATATTCCTTCACTGGTATGAGGGTTAGCGATTAGAGGCTGCTTTGAGCCTACAGAAAAACGGAAATCTGCGAGACGAAAATTACAAGTATGACAAATAAATGGTTTTCTGAAGTTCAATCACAAGGCATTCTTCATTCGCTTATGAAAGCAGTTCATGTTAATTACAAGACTACAGTAGCACTTAGCAATACAAAATATTTTCCGCTACAATGGGTCATGCCAGTACAGTGTAACAAATGTCAGCGATGCCTGCTCATGGCTTATGTATAACGCAGAAGAGTAAATTCTGACTTCTGAAACGAAATGAACAACAAAAACTAAAAAATTGCTCTAATCCGCGCTGTCAAAGTGGTTGGAACGCAATGCTTCAAAACGATACCCACAGCAGTTCCCCATGCGACGCTACTTTAATTCACACACGTCTCTCTACAAAGGGTGAAACGAGAGATTCTACCAGCCGTTACTTGAAAATTTTTGGGGCGGCGTCCCGAACGCAGCACCGTTGGCCAAGGGCGGGCTAGTGCGGTGGACGCCGCCGTTGTAGCCCGGCCGCGAGTCGGGAGAAAGAAAGCGGAAAGGAGCGTCTTTCGAAGGGTTAGACAGCGGAACCTAGCCATCGTGATGGGAAAGCTGGGGGCTACACCACCGGGCGACACAAGGGTGGAAACCGAGAGTTCGGTATGTGAGCTTAGTGACTCCCTTTTATACCGATTCAAACTAAGTTCAGTAAGCTTGAGAATGGCGAGAAACCTCAAGGAACTTTTATAATTGCTATTTATCAGACCCCTTCCTCATCCTGTTTTTTAATACCTCTTAAAACACGACCGTATTGGTATTCATCAATTTAGAAAACGGAGTCCCGTTCGTGGCAAGCAGTGGCCAAAAGGTAGCGTTTCTCTAGCGGCCAGATGTCTGTATGTGTTTGGTAGATTTTGTTTTCCCGCCCTGCAAACCGATCCTTAACGCATGTTTGCCGTACGACCACTTAATTCCGATGGTTTCGGGTTACCCTGGATGTGCTGTCGAAAAAGTTAATGAAGCCGTGCGACGGAAGCCCGCAAAGGACGCGAAGCTGCCCTAAAACGGGCTCAAAACAACCGTCGCTAAAGCAGACGACAACGCCGAAGCACCGACGCGCCCGCTGATAAGCAGGCACCTCTGCACGGGGAAAGCTGGGTAAATTCGCCGCGCCATCTACAGTGTGCTCCGAGAGTAAACCCCGCCCTCCATCCGCCCGCCCGCCCCCCCCCCCCTCCTCCCCCCCCCACCCGCCGTCGCGTCTGCCGCGTTGCGAGTTTGTTATCCCACACGCCGCAAAAGAACTGCTTTCTGGTAGCAGGTATAAAGCTTGGCTTTAAAATTGGATTTGTTTTTCGCTACTATGACAAAGTTCGAACCGCCGTATGACAAATGATCATTTGACCAAATGACCTATTACAAATCGGCCCATGACAACACACCATGTGAGAAACAGCCTTACACAATCCTGAAAAGATGCAGTACGTGCATGGTGACTGCCTTGTCATGTTGCTGCAGGTTTATTGAACAATCCGACATTTCAAAAGTAATGCTAATGCATTCTATAGGCTGCGCATTTTGCATCGCTCACCTAACAAGTACTCGTCACAGGTAGCGACCAGTTTTCACGGGACGAAGGAATGACTTGGGCCCATATTATACGTTCTGAAACTTGGGGCCATAGTGTCCGGGGCCATTCTATCCGAAACGACATTGTCAAGGGAAAAAATTCCTGGGTCATTATGGCCGGGACATATTGCCCCAAACCCGCGCAAAACATCTGTTTTTCCGCGAAAGAAAGATAACATGGCGGGTTTATATTCCGCGGTTCCCTGTCTCACAGACAACACATAACTACCGATGGCTAAAAGTGCAAAAAAAGTTGAATTTGAAGGCAGTGCCTCGGACCAAAGTACAGAGTTTTTTTTTTAAGTGAAAGTTTATTACAATAAAGGATTGCAAACATATCAGTACGCAGACAAGGGTCCCAGAGTCAATTGACTAAAAGGGGACCGTCGATTATATATACATCAAACGAACTGCGTAGCAGCAGCAAATGGGCGAAAGAGCCCAAAAAATCAACATGCAGTATAAAACACACAAGAAATTTGTATTTTATGTATATACATTCGGAAAGGTAGCGCCAATTGTAAATATCTAATATAAAAAGTAATAAAATCAGTTCGTAAATGACACAAAATAAGCAAAGACAAACGGGAATCTTGGGTATAACGTAAGAATAAAACAGAGCAACATCCTAATTACAGCAAAAAAAAATAAATCCTCTAAGGTTTTTTTATAGCAACGAAGGGATGGGGGTGATTTGACAGCCGTGGGCAAATTATTCCGAAATTTAAATGAACAAGCGTTAATTTTGGTGTGGTTTGTATTGGAAACAAGCGTCAGGAATGCGAGGCGGACCAGCACGCCCACGCAGTTATCCTAAGGATTCCTACACAACGTTGTCTCATTTTGCGTATGTTCTCTACGTCTTCCCTTTATCCTAGCCGTTCCTTCCGGCTCCCATTAGCAGCCGTTTGTTACAATCCCCAAAGCACAGCAGTATGGCAGGGTTTTTTTCCTCTCACTTGAAAATAAAGAATACCAGGTGGGAATTCGAGCGGGACAGGAATTTGGCGTTAAAGATGATGAACCTGCGCAAAATGATGAATCCCTCGCGTCATGTGCTTTTGCAGTATATATTGCAGAGGCATTCGCATTCTCGTTCGGGTGTTGTTCGGGGCAGTATACCGCGTCCATCCACGCCATAGCAGCTAAATGTCCCGTGTACATTTGCAGAAGGGGATGACACCGATGGCGAGAATGGCGGCAGCACCACTGGCATCCTGAACCACGTTTTCTACGGTAGGCCGGGAAGGCCTTCATCAACGGTACGTTTCTGGAGAGAATGGGTATAACGATCGTAACCGTAAACATCCAATAGTTGAAGGGATTCTATCTGGTAGGACAAACCCTTGAAACCTGTGTTATTCAAACCTGCGCTCCATAAAGCTACTTTCAGTGAGGTTCTAAAGGTAGCGCTCCGAACCTGGTACGGGCAAGGTATCTGCCCCAACTTGTTTGCATACTCTTATAGCTGATGAAATTTCAGAATCAGAAACTTGTTGAAGAACGTGGGTGAAATGCGAATTGTCAGGAATAGAAGTTTATGGACTGCAGGCTCTCACCTCCTTGTATCTGAGGTCAATCACGAGGTGTTCAAAATGACACAAAAGAAAAAAACAAACAAGGGAAAACCTAGGTACATCATTTTATTTTTTCCACCATTTCTAAATTGCTGTTCTGAGCAGGAAAGATATAATTTACTGCCCCCAAGCATTGTCTTTCATAATTTCTTGTGTTATGCCCCAAAAAATATACCCGAAATATTTGTCGAACACCAACCAAAACTTTGGTGAGCTTTGAGGGTATGTCAAGGCCCTTTTACAAAAAACGATCTATGAAAACTGCAATTATTTTGCGTTAGGTTTATGGAAGAGAAAAGCTGTGCAGGGTCACAGTGATGCCTGATGGGAAGAACACTGGAGCTATATGCTTCGATTCCTATAGAAGGGCCGCACATGTGCAGTTTGCCTTCTTGGCGGGGCCGCCTGATGTGCTGTGGCCGCCTGTTGAAGAGAGTATTTGGGGACAGATGGAACTCAGACATGTATGTTTATTGCCACTGCATACACAATTACGAATGGAGACGCCAGCCATCGAGTGTCAAGGATGCTGTCTGAGGTGCGACTACTCATTGCAACAGAATGTGATGGCACTCCACAGCTGAGCTCTGTTGTTATACACTTTGCTTCTGCGGGGCACACTGCATCTGTAATCGTTAAATTACTTCATTCTGACTGTTGTACCTATCATTATTAGAATGCTTTATATACAGAAATGCCCGATACGGTGACCAACTCGCTGACTGACCGATTCGTCAACGTCTAACCAAATCTGCATGGCGAGGCTTGTAATTTTGGGAGTATTTAGTTGCACCGCGTGGGCACTCACTAATAGAGAATTTTAGGAAAATGTTCTCTAACGAACGAAAAGGAGAAACTGTGTTTTCCGAAACTACGCGTTATCTCCATAGGCTGTTCACGTATGAAAGCGCTTCTTGCTAATATACCTCCCAAGTAAAAATGACTAAATGTAGTTCTCCGGTTGTGCCTTAACAAAAATTAGAATGCGAATCTGATTTGCGCAGAAAAGAGGGTGTTGGAGATTCCCTAATTTGTTTCACCGATTTATATACCAATTACTTTCGACGGGTTAACGTTACTTATCCAAATACGAAGAATAATTTTAAAGATTTGCTTTACGACGCCGCTTAAAAAATACAGTATATCTCAACGCTATTCCTAATTTGAAATTTCAGAACGAGGTTCCTATTGCGCTGAAGGGAAATCCTGGAAATATTTTTTCACGTTTTTTTTCATCGCAGACGAATTTAGATATCTACTATGTCTTTGTTGATATACGTAACCCAAACACGCGTTCAAAAATGGGTTTACAATTGTTTTTTCATAAAACCACTTAATACGGGAATCAGGAATTGGTGAAAACTACGTTTTTTTACAGATTGCTGACTACCTATTTATCCGTTGATATACTGAGAGCGCTTTTGCTTACAAATGCTGCGATTTTCGCAAACCGTTTTCGTATTTTGTCAAAACAAACGTATAAATAGGTTACCCAGATCGTTTGAACTGAGCGCGCAATCTGTTTCAATTTCCGTAGCCCTATGCCCCTTGTAGGAGGTCGTGTATTATAAAACTGTGACTGATAGGTATTCATCACACCTACTAACATAGCAGTTCCTATTGGCATGCAGTCGTACATTTCCGTACCACCTTTTTTCTGGGAGTTTCAATTGAACACCAGTTGCTGTACTTTCCAACATTCACTCGCCTTTAGAAGGAGCCCGTGTACTGGCAGCGGGCGGAAGTTTCAAATTGTTTAAAATGTTGAGGTGAACTAGGTGATTGTGACACGTAATAAATACGTTGACGCGCGGTACAACCATTAGTGTCATTGGTACAGTTGCATTCCCGGGTAGTGCCGGGTACTATCACTTGTATAATTTACATGGTACTGCCGACCTATGGTACAAGGTCCTTGGCAGGAGGGGGCGGTAAGAAAAAAAAAGACGGAAAAAGACGCGATATGAAGAAGTAATGGGAGCAAGAATGTGGCAATATGAGTGGGAAAGGTTTATGTGTAGTGGCATTATTGTAGGCACAATATAAAAGACAAAAAGAAGGCACCCAAAAAAAAAACGAAAAGCGTTAATACAACCTGATGCACGCATGCGCAAAAAGATTTGCACTGAGGTAACAACCTATAAGTATCGATAAGATACCAGGCATCTTTTCAGTAGCAATTTCATCCCAACAGAACACGACAAAGTGAGCAAAAAAACTGTCTGTGCGGGGAAACCAGGAAAACATACAAGGGAGCCACAAAGCACAACTGCACACATTGGTCGTCAAGTTACAACGGGAGGCAAAGAATACAAGATATACAACTTCCGTTGTATATCTTGATGGAGAGGGGAAATGTACACAAGATGTTATTTTTTCAAAGCAATAATGAATGATTCGACCGTCCTACATTCTACAACGTCAGCTTTAATCCGATTCCACTCGCGTACACTACGAGGGAAGAAATAATTTTTAAAGTTGTCGGTTTTGCATGAAAATTCCTTCAATTTCTTTGAGTGCAGTGAACGAGTGGAAGCCCTTATCACGGGTTCAATATAACCATCCCTACTAATCCCTAGTTTGTCATGGTACAGCAGGTACATGCATTTCTGTCTTTCATAGTATCTTCTTTGCTCTAAATTGGTTAACTGTGCTATTTCCAAAAGTACACTAGGTGAAATACGCCAACTGTAGCTAGCATACACGAAGCGAATAGCTTTCCTCTGAATGTTTTCTAATTTAGTAATGTTCAACTTAGTATAAGGGTCACAGAATATAGACGCGTACTCAAGTATGGGCTGAACGTAAGTTTTATAGGCTCACAATTTTATTTCCTGCGTGGATTTTCATAAAGTTCTCCTCAGGTACCCAAGGCTGCGCATGGCTTTCTTTTGAATGTAAGCAATATGTTGGTTCCACTTCAAATCGGAAGAAATAATAACGCCTAAATACTTGAATTGATCCACACTTGTAAGCACATGATCTTTGATGCAGTAGGTAAATTTTGAAGGCTCCCGCTTTCGCGTAATGGTCATTGCTACAGTTTTTAGGATGTTAATTTTCATTTGCCATGTTTCACACCACTGAAATATACTTTCGAGTGATGCGTTTAAAAGGGCCTGGTCAGCAGGGATGTGAACTTCTTGATACAGAACGCAATCGTCTGCGAATAGACGTACCTTTACGGGCAGGGCATCTGCTATATCAATGATAAAGATTAGGAAAAATAATGGCCCTGGGACGGACCCTTGCGGAATACCGGACTGTACTGGTTGGGGACTTGAGCGGACACCTTCAATATCTACACTTTGGCACCGGTGTGAAAGATAAGCCTCTACCCAAGACAGCAATAAATCGCTTTTTTAGAATAGACTGAAGTTTCAGGAGTAGGTTTTGGTGAGATACGCGATCAAACGCTTTTTCGAAACCCAGGAATATAATGTCAGTCTGCCTCTGTTTATCTAATACTGCAGCGAAGTCGTGAACAGTTTCCAGTAGTTGCGTGGTTGTTGACAGGCCTTTCCGGAAACCATGCTGACATGCAATAATTATCTTAAGGTTTTCTAAGAAAAGCGAAATGTGTTTGAAAATTATGTGCTCAAAAATTTTTGCGCAAGTGCGCAATAAGGAAATAGGCCTGTAGCAAGGAATTGAGGATGTGTTATTAGTTTTAGGTATGGGGACTATTTTTGAAAATTTCCGATCTATTGGAAGTTCGGATACAGCAAGGGATTTATTAAATATAATGCAGAGGTATTTAGAACACCGTTTCGCATACCTCACAAGAAATGTATTCGGTATGCCATCTATTCCAGGAGTTTTCTTAACGTCAATTTTCAATAATAGTGCCAATATGCCTTGCTCAGATATTTCGATTCCGTCAATGGGAGGTATGTTTTCCAAAACATCAAAACGAGGTTTCTTGCCGTCATCTCTTGTAAAAACGGAAGTTAAGAAAGTATTGAAAGACTCGGAAATGGTTGTCTTGTCTGTAATTGTTTCATTGTTAATATCAACACTGAACAAGGTGCTTTTTCTTTTTGAGAAATGACGCCAGAATTTCGCAGGAGACGATAACAAAAATTTTTTTATTGACACACCATAGTAATACTCTTTGGCCCTTTGGATATTGTCGCTAAGCTGCGCGCGCAGATCAGCAAGTCTACTCATATTTTCCGCGGAAGGGCATTCCGTGTACCGCTCCCTTATCTTGTTCGCCTTGGGTCTGAGGCGGACTACTTCCCGTGTTGTCCACGCGTTTTCAGGTTTTGTTACTTTAAGCCGCGTTGGTAGATAGTCTTTCATACACTTGAAGACAAGGTTCTTGAAAAAACGCCATAGGTCATCTACTGAGCACATTCCCGTCTCAGAAAGAAAAATACATTCAGAAAACGAAACTATAACTGATATTTATCAATCACGGCCGCCGAGAAAGAACTTCAAATGGGTATATAGCCCTTTTATTTAACGAAGTTTTTACGATTTGTTTTGCGATAGTAGCAATAGCACACGCGTTCCAACAGTTTTCTATAGGCACATAGCTCCGATAGAAGACCGTTACTTTACAGGACGCGGGTATTCCTACTTGTGTACAACGCTACTGCTACCACTTTAGTATTGAAAATTTCCGTTTAAATGTGCTATAAAGGCCGCAAACAAGTTCGGCTGATTGGAAATATTGCTTCGTTAGAATCACACTGATACCTTTTATACCATAAGCTTGGCTCAAATAGGCTGCAGAATTAGAAAAAAGGTGATAACCCTGCGAACCCCTACCTCACTTCCCGAACTAGAACCCATGACGTAATACGCCCAGCTTTGCGGTTGGTTAAAGGTGGCAAAAGCAAACAGAACTTAGCTGGTTCTAAATTAAAATGCATATTCGTTTTATAGAGGTAAAAACGGTGGCGCAAACAATGGAAGTTACGAAAGTACATTTAAGTATAGAAGTACTAGTGCCTATGGTTGTTGGCACTGCGCGCACTATGCTTGTTATAGCTGCACAGCCGTCTGATACTTTGAGGCTGTCTGACACGACACAGACCGATTGGCGTAAGCGACATTGTCTTACGTGGCCGTGTTTGCCGAGCATATCTACTGATTCACGAAACGGTTACTACCTAACGTAAAAAAAACACGTGCAAATACGGTAAGAAAGCCAAGGAAAACAGCGGCCCTGTGCAATATGGTTGCGCCATCTAGGAGGACTCACGATAAAAAAAGTCTTGCGCAGTGCGCTGCAGAGTACAAAGCAAACTAAGGTTCGCTTGATGACCTGTATTTGTTATGGGATTGCAGACGTCAGAAAACACATGATTTGAGAGAAAACCCAACTTTTGACTGCAATACATTAATTTATCCGTGGATGAAGCGGCGTATACTTCCAGACAAGCTCAGGGGGCACAAAACAACAAATTATTTGAAAACAACAAACTTGTATTTTGTGTGCATCGCCCCTTTAAAGTGAGAGCCGATAGTGTACTTGAATCTCGAAAGCTACAAAAACGAACTGAAACATCACAATATTTTTTAACCTTTACAATTCTTGTGCAATACCGTCACGGCATTCGAACAGTGATACATACTCAGGAGTGCCACGCATGATCTATTGAGGAAAAAAATGGGACAAAATGTTTACTCATCCACATAAGTGAATTCAGGTTTTGTCTATTAGCGTCCGCAAGATATACGCAAAACATTCTCTAGAGATAAAAATGCCGTATTCAAGTGTGTGCTCGTCGAGACTTCTTTGCGTGTCATCCGCACTCAGAATCCTGTTCCACTCTTACGAGGAAGTTTTGGGTCTCTTTGCCATATGTATCTTTACGAAATGGCTGTTCTGGCCAATTTATTGCGCTGTCAAGCTTTTCCTTAGAGCGAAAGTATTCTGTTGGGAAGCATGTAACCTAGCGCGCGTGGTGTGCGTGGTTAGAACGTGGCACGTACCAGAAGGCCACATGGTGAAAGACTGCACAAATGTAAACATTGTGGGTCGTACTTTCCCTACTAACTCTTTTATTTTAATACCTTATATCTCGTTGTAAAAAGGTTGTGCTACGAAAAAAATTGTGTAAATCTGCATAACTTCTTTGCCTCTCAAATAAAGCGTGCTAGGCGGCATACCGCAAACAAGACAAGTACACTCATTTGTGTTAGATGTATTCATTCCCGTTGGGGTAAGTGTAGTACCAGATGATTTCATACATTTTTCAAATGCGGATATGCAACCACTGCAAATTGATCTGAACCCACTACACTAAGACAAGCGGTCTTGGCCGGGCCACGCTGCGAACACATAGCGCGGAGAGTACAACAGTCTTAAATTCTTCTGCAGGAGACAATCTCAGCAAATACTACAACAACGTCAACGACAACGACGACAACTACCACTACAACTACGACGACGACCACAACTACGACTACAACAACCACAACTACGACTACAACAACCACAACTACGACAACCACAACCACGACCACTACGACTACGACAACCACGACAACCACTACAACAAAACCACGTAAGCTTTCGTTTCAGCTGTCCTAGCTTGCGTATTTTACTGGTGCAAAGGAATTACGTCCAACGTACATCAAAGTAATTTATCCTGATTCAACACTAGTCGATGTAAAGGGTTCGTAGCATGGGCGAGAAAGTTTCGATTTTACTCCAGCTTCTTCACTCAAGTTGTGTCAACTACACAAATATTGTTTGAAAGTTACAATTCACTGCCAAGGACGAGTTTCGGTTGCAATTTCGGCACACAAAAATGAATAGGTTCCTCGCAAATTGAAACAGTGTAGTTGAATTGAATTGAATTTGAATTGAATTTGAATTTTTAATATTTCCAACGGCGTGAAATACATACAAGTTAGTATACAGACAAGGGTCCCAAAGTCAACAGACTGCAACGGGACCCTTGAATAATTTATACAAAAAAAGAATACACAGAAAGTAGCAAAACAAAAAACAGTAACTAAAAACAATGAACACAGCTTAGGTCGCGCTAAAGTAGAATAAAAAAGTGAAGAAATCGGTTAAACGAAAATACGAGAAAAAATACGTGTTGCACATTGCTAGCACAATACTAATTCAAGCGTAAGCGTAAGTGTAACGTAATTTTGCAGTTTTTAAAATAAAACAATTGCTCTTAATGCGAGGTGATGCCCTGTCACGCGAGACAAGCAGGATTAGTCAATACATGAACCTTCCGACAAACGAATTCTTAGCAGTCTAGTCTAGTCCCCCAAAACAAATTTGTCTTTAGGATGAAGTCCGATTATTTCGCTTCCCTAAAAGCGCGTACGCAATGCTAAGAGCAGACTTTAATGGTTACGATTCTAGAAAAAACAAAAGAGGAAAGCAGAACGCAAAGAACAAACGACGAATCTTTACGTGCGTCAAAGTCTCCTGGACCCGGGCGTTTTTGCTTTCTGCCTCCATCGAAGAGCGCCCACCGCGGCAGGGTATCGAACCCTGGTCCTCTTCCTCAGCAGCGCAACGCCTTACCCACTGAGCCACCGCGATGGCTGTGCGAGCACCGCTCAATAGTGCCTGTATGTTTAACTCTGCGTTCGTAACTTCCACTGTTTATCCTAACATGTTCACACCTTGCACTATCTTTCTTTAAAATACGCATTAAATTTAGGCACAAATAGGAGGTTCGGCAAGTTTGTAAACTCTTGTGTATAACTTGCACTCTCTCCTGCGGGCGTCATTAATTGCACAGCTGGTGCTTTAATACGCCTTTATTTCTTGTGCGGGAAATCAGCTTGTGCATCAGATGACCATTCTCTTTCTTCCTAATTACAGCGCTATTTTAACTCACGTTTTAGTCGAAAGTGATGCCAGTGTTACACGAACGAATAGATCGCTCTAATGAATCAAATTTGCATTTTGTTTCAACGGCGTCTTTAGGAGCTGAAGTCTTAATTCCGGGGAACCTCGCATTCTAGCATCGAAAACGCGAATTTAATAAACCCGGCTCAGCCATTGCAGAATAACGTTATGCTATTAGCTGTAATTTTGTAATTACGCTCCAGCGCCATTATGAACGCCTAATTTTCGTTTCTGAGTTAACGAGCGTGATCTCTTTATTGAAAAACGTTCGCTCCGTCATTTCCGGGCCACCTTGTCGCCGCAGCTGCCTGATGAGAGCTCTTGATGTAAGCAGTACGAAAACTTTGCTAAAAAAATGGGCCCGCACCGGAACTCTCGCACTTTGTACCATGGTCACAGAGGCAACACCCTACACACGATTCGAAAAAAAACATGCTAATTATCTAACACAATTTCACGTCAGGCTTTATTGTAAGTGCGGACATTTCTGTATTTTGATATTGCCGCGAACCATACATTGGGTTTGTTTATTTGTGTTTTGCTTTTACCGCCCGGCTGCGCTGGTCTGTATTATCTCTGCGCCAACGGAAGCGCGTGTTCCATTCTTTCTTTCTGTGTTTCTGTGCCGCATGGGTTATCTGTTGTGATAGGGAGAGCATTCCGATCTAATGTGAACGGCCCAGAATAATCTTCTTGGATCTACTATGTTCTCGATGTGAATCGACGTTTCGAGACCCAGGCGCGCCTAAAGATAAAAAGCCTGCAGTGCGGATGCCGGAGCATTCGATTCGACGACACTCGCCTGTGCAAGTCACTTTGTTGACCGCTGCGTCGCCGCCTCTGTATCTTTTTGAGTTGTTAGGAGAGCACAAGTTCGCTCCAATAAACGTGTTTCTCATCCAAGACAACTGCATCGTCTTTGTCTTCTTGACATCTGGTGAAGGTGCGGGGTACGCACCCTTCATGCCCACTACAACCTCTGGAAGCCGCCAAGCCAGTCCAACAGGAGCCAGGCCCCGCCTGCAAGATTTACCACCCGAGTTCGGTCTACTACCAGAGAAGACGAAGAAGAAAGACGTCGCAACCAGCACCATGCTCAACCAAGCCAATCCTCCTGTCGTTCTGCAGCAGCCATGGGAACCGCCATAATTCCGAGGAGCCCCCGCAGAAGACCCAGAAGAATGGTTGGAGAAACTGGAGCGCGTCCGGAAATTCAACAGGTGGGACGACGCAGAAACGTTCCGGCACGTTTTCTTTTACTTGGAAGATTCGGCTCGCACTTGGTTCGAAAACCATGAGAGCTCCTTGACAAACTGGGCTCAGTTAAAACGCGAGTTCACTAAGACCTTCACTACCGCGGTCAGAAAAGAACGCGCAGCGCTTTTACTTGAAACTCGAACGCAGCACCCCAACGAAGGGGTAGTGATTTTTGTTGAGGAGATGAAGAGGTTGTTTCGACGTGAAGATCCGAAGATAACAGAAGAAAAGAAACTAAGGTTTCTCATGCGAGGGGTAAAGCAGGAGCTTTTTGCTTGCCTTGTCCGCAATCCTCCCAAGACGGTGGCCGAATTCGCGTCTGAGACGGCCGCGATGGAGAAGACGCTGGAAGTTCGAACGAGGCAGTACGATCGCCTGGTCAACGGGCTGGTTTCCGAGACGATCGGTGCCGGGGCTACAAGCTCCGACACACTGCGTGAGACCATCCGAGCAGGGGTCAGGGAGGAGCTTCGGAAGTTTTTTCCGACGACGCCGCAACCTCAACTGGCTTCCCTGACTGACGTCATCAGCGAAGAGGTTCAACGCGCTTTGGGCACTTCTATGCCATCCGAGGCACCCCGCGAGCCACAGGCGATGACCTACTCCGCGGCTGTTCGTCGACCCCGCCCTACTCCAACCCGTCTACAAGAAGCTCCACCGTACCGCCGTCCACTCTCGCCGCTGTCCCCACTCTCGCCGCCGTCCCCACTGTCGCCGCTGTCGCCCGTACATAGCCCAAACCCAGACGCCGAGGAAGACTGACGTTTGCCGAACGCCAGATCGTCATCCGCTGTGCTATCATTGCGGAGAACAGATCACATCTATCGGCGCTGCCCGTACAGGAGACTCGTACTGCGTGGTTTCTCCGTCGACGCCCCACGCCCCCGACCGGCTAGCGCCCTACTGAGATCGACGAATACCTGTCCAACACCAACCGAGGACCAGCCCGCTCACACCGATCGGGGTCGCCCTACCCATACAAGTCGCCTAACCGCCGTAGCAATGCTGATTTAGCACGTGGAATGTCCCCCAGCCCACGCGGTGGAAACTAAAAGCAGCAACTTCTGGAGGGAAGCTGCTCTACGGCAAAAAACTGGAAACCCTCCAACGACGCAAGCACGCGCCGAAGACAGTGATTCTCGACATGCCCTCATCCTGACGACCCGACCTAGTCCTGAACACGACGACAGCTACACGGCGCGACGCGTACCCGACCTGACCGAGACGTCCATTGAGAAGACGACGCCAACGACGATGCACAGTGCCCGACGTGTCAACACGTACAAGCAGAGATACGACGCCCCGACGAACCCGGAACTCGAGGAAGACTGCATCTGACGTCAAGGTGTCCATCGACGGCTTTGACGTAGTCGCCCTCGTAGACACAGGAGCTGACTATTCGGTAATGAGCGGACCATTTGTGTTTAAACTGAAGAAAGTTATGACCAGATGGGACGGTCCGCACATACGCACAGCAGGAGGCCACCTCGTGACGCCAAGTGGAACGTGCACATCGCGCGACACCATAGACGGCACAACGTACCCTGCGGCGTTCGTCATTCTGCCTAACTGCTCCCGTGACGTAATTCTTGAATGGACTTTTTGATGGACAACGGTGCACTAATCGATCTGCAGACCAAGTCAATAACTTTTTCCCCCAATCACTCCATGACGCCGGAACCGAACCCGAACGACGTGCTGCTGTAAGGATTGCCGATGATCATGTCACCCTGCCACCGCGCGCAAGCTTGATGGTCGCGGTCTACTGTGAAGATGCTGCTCCTGAAGTCGACGCTATCGTAGACGCTGATGAAAGGGTGCTTCTCGACCGTGGTGTGTCTGGCGCAAGAGGCATTGCGCGCTCAAGGAACACCAATCCCACATTTTGGTTACTAATTTCAACGAGGAGTACCAGCATTTAAACAAGGGCGCGGCAATTGCATTCCTCGAAGAAATGCAAGAAGCAAGTGACGTGATCGCAGTCGCCGACTTTGAACGCACACCCGTAGAAACCTTCAAGCTCCCGCAGCCCTTCGACGTGAATCCGGCGCTACCGCAAGAACAACGGAACAAATTATTGGCTTTGCTGCGTCGCTATAGCGAATGTTTTTGTCGAGCGCAAAACTACGTCAGACCGCTCTAGCGAAGCACCGAGTAATAACGGAAGATGGAGCCCGACCTACCCAACAGTCACCGTACCGCGTCTCTTCACACGAACGGGAAGCCATCCGGACTCAATTCGACGACATGCTCAGCGACGACATTATACAGCCATCGAAAAGCCCCTGGGCTGCGACCGTCGTACTTGTAAAGAAAAAAGACGGCACATTAAGGTTTTGTGTTGACTACCGGCGACTGAACAAAATCACGAAAAAGGACGTGTACCCACTCCCCCGAATCGACGACGCCCTCGACCACCTCTGCCACGCGAAGTACTTCTCATCGATGGACCGGAAGACCGACTACTGGCAAATTGAAGTGGACGAGAGAGACCGAGAGAAGACTGCATTTATAACCCCCGACGGCCTGTACGAGTTCCAGGTGATGCTGTTCGGGCTGTGCACAGCACCAGCGACGTTTCAAAGAGTCATGGACACTGTGCTAGCTGGCCTTAAGTGGCACACCTGCCTCGCATACCTCGCGACGTAGTGGTATTCGCCCGGACTTTCGACGAACACCTTGCAAGGTTGGAGTCTGTACTCGAGGCCATTCGTACATTGGGGTTGACGCTGAAGCCTGAAAGTGCCGTTTCGCATACGGGGAACTCAAGTTCGTGACAATATTATTGTAAACTATGCATGGTTTTCATGAACCTGCTGTACGTTATTTTGCGATTTTCCTGGCGTCTACGCAGCTGTCTTGACCGATTGGCACGTGTGCGAGCACCTTGGAAATTGAAACAATAATCCTGACTGATCTACTAAACTTGAAGTCGTAGTTCGGCGCACAGTTCATTGCATTACAAAACAGATCTCATAGATGATCAAGTGGCCCGCAATCAACCTTTTAGCTATGCGAAAAGCTTCCGAAGTGAAATGTTAAGTTTTTGGCCGTGAGAAGACAGCAGACAAATCGCAGCAGGCTTCCATGCAACCTTGTTTCTGCTGGGTCAAATGCTGGCATGGAGGCAAGAGAAAAAGATGTGTATTCGTTTAAAACATCTTCACTTTTCCCACTCTAATGTCTTGTTTCAGCAAGTCGTTGGGAATATGCACGTGCGAAGTAAAGGCGAAGTATGTGTGTATTTCATCAAGTTGCCAACAGATAGCGCCCCAGTATAGGTAATTCAAAGCATTACAGCACCCATAGCACCAGTTCTATGTATGGGGCCTGTGGGGAGCTTCAAAACTCCTATATCCTATAAATGTGGCAGTGGAAGCTAGCGTGTCAGACCAACTCTCAATCACAACAGCGGCGCGTGCCTGTTTGTGAAGGGAGAGGCAGGGCTAGCGGACCCCAGCTGCAGCCATGGGCAATTTGTAATGCTACGCGCTTACGATGAAATCGCGAACAGATTCGTCACAGTTGTTTTAACTAGACTGCTCGGCTAGGCTAGTTTCCAGTTTTAAGCATGCTGCTCGCCTATAAGTTTGCAAAGAGTATCTTGGAGCCAAGGAAGGTTTCAACCCTGAAATACTGTGCCAACAAGATCAGACTGTCAACTAGCCCGGATGTTGTTGCGTTTTTACCGAGCGGGGTCAGAAGGCAAGGCTGCATGAAAAACTACATTATGGCGCATACATACATAAAGCACGACCAGTATGCGCACAATCGCTCTTTATATACTACGGAATCGGTTCCATACGTACAATTTCAGGCTCTGAATAAGGTATTAACAACAGACGGCTAAATCATTCTCAATGACAACGAAAGCTTCAGGTGAGTGTGGTACCATTGCGAATCGAGTATGAGAATAAACGAGCAGGGTATGTTACATGTAGATGCCATAAATTTGCTGACGTGCTGCGAAAAGAAATCACCTGCCGGGGTGGCTATATGGCTAAGGCGTTGCGCTGCTGAGCACGAGGTCGCGGGTTCGATTGCCGGCCACGGCGGCTGCTTTTCTGATGGAGGTGTAAAAGCATAAACTTCTGTGTGTACCATATTTCGGCACACTTTAAAGGTCCCCAGGTGGTCAAAATTAATCACGAGCCCTCCACTACGGCGCGCCTCATCGCCTGAGTTGCGTCGGCGCGTTAAACCCTACAATAAATCAAAGCGAAATTAAATCACTGATCAGTTGCAGCACGTTGGCTTTGGAGATTTGGATAACACCAGAAAAGGTTCCCATAAGATTGTTAAGTCATGAAATTTGTTTGTGGATGTGTTAGCTTATACTTTGTGTCAAATAACGCACCAGTGATACATTTTGAGCTATGAGGTGCACATTAGTAGAGATGGCAGGACTTATTGCGATGACCTGCGGATCTTTAGCAGCTCCGAAATGTCGGCACAAGAAGTTTTCATTTTTCGGTCCATCTGCAAAAGCCGCGAAAGCGAAGGAAATACGAACCCGATTTTTCGGACTCAATACCACAACGCCTTAGCTGATCTGGTTTGTATACTTACGATTGCGCGGTCATTTCCAGTTTGCAAACGAAGAGCGGCCCACGGTCATATGAGGCGAGATATTGCTGCGCAAGCGGCTGCTTGAGACGTGTTTTATGCAGCACGTGGGGCAGTACGATCTTCATTTTCCATCTTAACCGAGAGATGGGTAAAAAAGTAAAATGGACAATATGAAGCGCTTCCATCAAAACCCAGCGTTGTACACTGAAAATGTTAGCCTTTAGTTGTTCAGAATATTATGTCGTGGTTATTTGGAAGAAACTGAGCTAACAGTTGCAGCCAAACGGCATATGTTTCTTTCGAATCAGGGGCACAGCATAGAGATCGTTAGTTTGTAAAACAACTAAGGAAATCGCGAATCGAAGCCGCATAAAAAATGAAAAGAAGACTGTGAACAATGGGGACTCCGCCCCTATGTGTTCAGAGTAAGGATTGGGTATGATGGGGTTTTTTTAGGGGAGGGGGGGTTGACATTATTCAAAGCCCTTGTGTGAAATGGAAGTAGGAACTCAATGCAGTTCATCCTAACTCACCTAACCCTGTAAAGTAAACGCACCCGAAAAACGGGAGGAATACTCAATTAAAGCATCCTGACGGGCTAGTTGGTCTGACATAAGGGAAATAAACTTCGCGCTACAAAGACGGGACGAAAGAAGAGGACACACCACACAGCGCAGACTAACAAACTGTGCAGATTCCACGCACATATGTACTATTGTCGCGTAGACATGTCGAACGAAGAAAAGTTAAAAAAATAATAAAAAAATCAAAACCACATCTTCACCATGACACATGCCGTCTTAACAAGATTATACACCATCAAGAAACGCAATTTCCTTGCCCAACAACGATATAGAAGCAACACTAATGCAACTATCCCCCGCGCGCACACTTTTCCGCGCCTCCGTTATCTCCCGCGTGAGCGCGTCGCGACTCCTAGTGACCACCTTTGTTTTTTCAAAAAATGAAACACACCTGCAGTCACGGCAATGACTGCCAATATGCCCGCTTATCGCGTTGCTAACATTGCTTTTGTGTTCACAGAGCCTATCATTATTACATCTTCCAGTTTGGCCGATATATACCTTTTTGCAGCGCAACGGAATCAGGTACACCACTCCCTCCATGCAGGCAGCGAACGTACTTTGAGCTTAGTGCGGAACCATTCTCTTCTTTTCGAGCGGCGTTGATCTGTCGACAATGCTTTGCAAGTTTCTCGGGCGCAGAAAAAAACCCATTCGTTCCTGCACGTCGAGCGATACGATTGAGGTTGTGGCTCAGCTGGTGGATGTAGGGAATCACCACAATCTTTCGTTTGTCCTCGGAATTCTCGTCACCTGCTGGCCTCGTGTCTCGCTCTGCCAGCTTAGCCTCTTTGAGTACATTTTCGGCTACTGACACAACCAGGTGTGTGGGGTAGCCGAAACTCGATAGTCGCTCAGCTTGCTGAGCCAGGCTAGCCATCATCATGTGCGGGGATGATTTTGAGAATGCATACGTGACGCACAGGGTAGCAGCTTGTCAAGAGAGTCATTGCTACCGCCAGGCATTGCGCAGCCATTGCGCAGCCAGAGGCATTGCCAGCCAGGCGACTATGGCTATACATAACAACAACGTCGGAGTACCTCAAGGCTTAGTTATTGTGCCTGTCCTCTTCAAAATTGCCATACTCGGCCTTCCTTGCAAGAGGATAGCGGTAGCTGGGCTTAAATACGCCATTCAAGCCGACGATGTTACCGTGTGAATGCACCACGGTGCCTTCGATGCACAAAAGGACACGCTCCAACAGGCGCTGGATAGCATACACGATTACACGTGCGGTGTCGGCATCACTATTGCCACAGATAAGACCAAATTCCTGGTCATTCACGGGGGCAGGCGTTCAACGGCGAAACAGGTGGAGAAAGAGGCATAAAGATTCCGGATTGGAAGCCAAAAAGAGTTTGAGGAAACCATCCATAAGAATTGTAGGCATGTATTTGGACGTCAATTTTACCACCTCTACCTGGTTCATTGGGACATTAAAGACGTGCAACCATGATGATGATTGTAGGGTTTAACGCGCCGACGCAACGCAGGCGATGAGGCGCGCCGTAGTGGAGGGCTCCAGATTAAATTTGACCACCTGGGGATCTTTAACGTGCGCCGAAATCTCGTACACACGGGCGTTTTTTGCTTTTCGCCTCCATCAGAAAAGCGGTCGCCGCGGCCGGGAATCGAACCCGCGACCTCGTGCTCAGCAGCGCAACGCCTTAGCCACTGAGCCGCCGCGGCGGGTAAGATGTGCAACCAAAATTCTTCACGTTCTCTGACGAATTTGAAACCGTACGAGAGGCCTCAATGAAAGCGAGATGTGGCAGATTGTACAAACATTGCTAGTATCTCGTATTATGTACGGACTTCTTTACCACCCAGTGTATCGCACCCAAAAACTTGCACTCGAAAGGCTTCTCAACGGAGCACGATGCATGGTCACGGGACTTCCGCGCTATACTCGCCTTAAAGCGCTGAAGGGCTGTAGCCTTAATAACGACATGTCTCAGATCACAGACAAGGGGTCAGGATTCGTGCAACACAGTCTGGCCGTGATACCCTTCACCATCTATGCTATAACACTAGTGGTCTACCAGTACTCCCGTGTGAGGCACACATCCGTGGAAGTACATTACCATTAGAGATGACAAGCTACTACCCGTTCACTTGGGACCTCGTCACAGAGTCGAAGAGCAGCCCATGCGAACCATCACGCGCACTCCACACAGGCGGCATTTAAACACTAGAGTGTCATCTATACGGACGATGCCATGCCCACTACGGCCGACTCACACATTGTGTACGCCACGGCATGGTTCGATGAGACTATTGGACTTCAAGGGCGCCGCCACCACGTCGGTGTCACTCCGGCCCACAGCACACAATTTGAACTGCAGGCAATCTGTATGTCGACGACGCAGCTCTCCAGGAAGACACCCGTACGAGCTCAACGAGCTCACCCATACATCACCTTATGTACACCGACCTTCAAGCACCGTATTGAGGCTGCGCAAATGTGCAATTAACAATCCCTCTCACCGAAGTCATTTGGCGCAAAGTTCTGAGGCTCCGGGCATCGGTAACCGCTTTACAGTTCACTCGGTGCCAGCGCACTGCGGCATACTCGGAAATGAAAAAAGTACATAAACTGGCACGCCCGCATTTACTCTCCGTGAGAGCTTGAACACCCTACTGATTGTGACGATGGCGTCCTTGCCCGTCCCTGGAGAAGAAGCCCATCCCAAGACTCAACGACAGCTTAGTCAAGCCCGGCGGAAAGCTTACCTCGCAGCCATGGCCGACCGTCTCCACATCCGTGCAGTTCCTCCCCGTGCGTTTCACCATATGAGGGATTGAGACGAAAACACTGCTCACACCGTTTTGAGTCCACCGTTTTTATCGCCGTCGGGCTGCTCTCAGTGTCCCGAGCACGTGCAGCACTTGTCAAACCAGGACATACCTACATCCAGTCCCGCTCCAGTATTCCTGGATACCGTACCCTCACCAACGCGCGACTAGTGGACCGTGGCCCACTTCTCTCCAGTTCTGGTCTATCGGTCACCTAAAGCTCCTGCTGGGTACGCTAATAGCTTGTGGCGCGCCTTGTTGCTTTTTTTCTTTGGCCCCGCAGCACCAGTCGGTGACTGGCTTTGCGACGACGCGCACGACAGTAGAACGGCTACGACTCCAGGCGACCACAGTGTTTCACCCAGACCGCTGACGAAGTAAATAGCGGCATAATTATCCTTTCCCACTTTTTCCTTCCCTACCAAACCCCCCCCCCCTCCCAAACCCTATGATTCCCTATAGCAGCGCTGAAGCGCAACAAAATTGAATAAACACGCTTTCGATCAATCAATTTCAGAAGTGCTAGTTGCGCAGACATAGGGGCTGATTTTTAAAATTCCACAGTGAGGGTTTTTTAACGCACGAATGATCCCGTGGGTAGAATCACATCCGGTATCCGCTTATACATAGTGAGGTGGTGGTGGTGGGTGGGGTGACCCCGCGTGCATCCGGCGCAAGTTCTCTCTTAGAAATGGACACACACACACGCACACGCACGCACGCCCACACACACTGTGTTGACTAACAGTAAAGTTTTATTGCAGGAAGGCACCTTAAAGACATCTACAAGTGAAAGCGAAAAGGAAAAAAAGAAGACAAATGAATAAGGGGCGTGTAATTTCCCTAAAAGTGTGTACCGGCGGCCAGTTAGCCGCACACTGCCGCCACTGTGAGAGTGAACCGGAATTTGTCATTGTCATGTAATTTGACTATTCGCCCCGAGCGCGAACACAGTCGGCCCCTGGCGGCGGCGGGACGAACCGCTCCTAGTGTGGATGGCGCTCTCGCGTCGTCTGCTTTTTCACGTTGCGTGCGCCGCAAGACGCGTGCAGCACACGACCAAACAACCAATATGTGTGCTCGTTTGGCAGTAAGCAATGACATAGTTAGCTCTGCTTGCGCATTTCCTCTAGAAACGCAATAATCAGCGGCCGTTGCGGGTTAATGCGCTGGTTTAATTCCACGAAACATATTCGCTGTGGTCACCGCTTGAGTGTGAAACGTGTTATAAACATTGCTTCCATACATTGCACTTTTCTTATTGTTAAGTGCAGTCGTCTGCTGTTTCGGGAACGTCGAAGGGTGCTTTTGAAGGTGGCGTGGTGATTATTTAAAGGATAAAAGTTTAGTACGCGAAACGGGCCCGGTAAGAAGCGACAAGACCTGCGCATACGCGTCCAAATTCCACACCCTTGTAAAATTGCGCTGTCCCCTTATAGAAAGACGAAACAAACAAAAACATTTACACGGCACACGACCCGTGCGCTATCGCCCATACATTACCAGACACATATTTTACACCCGCAAGCGCCTGTGTGATCGTGTCCTTCCCGTACCTTTTCTAAAATAAATACCATTTTTGGAGAGTCGTTGTTTATATACTAAGGAGGAGGAATAAACATTTATTCAACTGTATCGAGTTGCTAATTTTACGTATTATTTAAAATACGTTTCTATGGATGCGCAAGAGTATTTAGGGGGGGATTTTTCGGTAAATCTATGGATGCGCAAGAGTATTTAGGGGGGATTTTTCGGTAAAATTAAGCAGTTGTGAGTTTGCGTCTGTCATGTGGCATTCCGTGTGTCATTGTCATATATATCCTTTTCAAATCCGACATGAATCACCTTGTCCAGAAACGTGTCTCACTCAGCATAACCAAATGCCTAATATTGTCACGTCTTAACATTTTTTCCCACAATGATTGCTTTCAATATTTGAAAATATTCAATGCTTGCTTTCAATTTTGAAAAAGGCGAGCCACAATTCCTGGACAATCTCGGACCAAAGGAGGGTTAATCAGTTTTGAAAATACGTGTTAAAGTACTGCTTTTTCACCGTTACAGAACACAACGCCTAGTGTAGTTTCGATTGTAAGTAATAGTGATAACCATATTTTGGCTTTTCAGGTTACATGCGTTCTCTTCTCGCTGCTCTTGCATCGTTGGCAGGACCCCCCCCCCCTTCCCGAATAAAAAAACGGAATGCACAGAATTTTATTTTTTAACCAATCCTCAAGAAGTAAATGCCAAGACAAAGGCAATATTCGTTTACAAAACAAAGTAATTACCGGGAACCCGTTGAGCTGATTCGCAAGGAGAAATAAAAAGGAAATGTTTTACTACATCTGCAACAGCGCAACTTCATTTATTGCCATCTTTAGGGTTTGTAAGCGACCTTATACGCAAGAATGCAAACACATCTTCGCTGTTGCAGGCACCTGTTAGATTTTAAAAGTAACGCAAATAATCAACAGAGCAGCCGTAACAGAAAATTTGTGCTCACTGCGAGGTCCCAGAAGCTTGGTTTGCACACTGGAAACCTGCTTGTCACTTTGCGAAAACCTAGCTAAACATGAGATGTCGATTGTACTGCGTGCGTTTACAATTCAATTCGCAAGTTCACTTGCGACGAAAGCCGTAAATAAGTGACCCGAAACCGTTATTCATCAAAACTTTCTTCAGAGTCGCTAAAATTTCATTTCAAAGACCCGTTAGAGCGGTTACATTTATATCTCTGCGCTGATCAAAATTCAGTAATCTTATGTTGCCTTTTGAACACACAAAAATATAGTAAGCTCTTAAAAGGAATTTCGGGGCAGTTAAGTAGTGTTACCATTTTAAGGCATCCCACAAATGCAAGAATGCGTCATGCTACCAGTGAAAGCGATTGAGATTGTCGTTGTAAACTGAATTTCAGAGATCGAGGCTTCCTGATTTGTTTCTATTTATGCTTTCATTGAAGGCTCAAAGCCATAGTCTGGAAAGATCGAGCTTGCTACGAGCCACAGCGTACAAGTTCATTGTCACAATTACGGCCATTCTGAGATTCCCGATGAGTCGTAGCTTTTTTTGGCGTAGTATTGAAAACTGACTGCCGCTTTCATGCTATACATTGAACGTTGAGGAACCGAAATACAGCATACCACTCTTGTTTGCACATTTCGTGCGCACATACGGCAAGAAAAAGGCACGAAGCGCGCCGCCCACAGTGTGCATTCTTACGGGCCGCTCAGCGGAGCATCCACACTAGCAGCGCGACGCTGTCGCCACCTACATGTCGAGCTCGCGGCGAATAGGCCGGCCAACACAAATGTGAAATTTTCAATCTTTTTACACCAGTCAGAAGGACGACAAATGGGAAAGCAAGCCGTCTGTGTCACTGTACGAAAATCGGGTATCTTTCGAATGAATAACTGCAGCTTACTCATCGATGACAATGTCACCGCTGTTTCTGACAAAAACATTAGTTCAGTTTAGGTTATTTGCCTCTTTTTTCTTGCAGTTGCTCTGCAGTTGTGTTTTAAATCGCGTACAGGCAATAAAACTAAGTGGTCAATCAGGACCCTGCGTGTGGCTCCTATACTGCATACCGTTAGTTTGTGCTGTTTCTCGCGTTTTCAGCGTGCACCGACAAGGGCACTTGCTCCCGGTTTTAAGGTATAAATCAGGAATGCCAAAACGTTTGCGCTATTGACTTTTGTAGTTGCAGAATTGCCCTGCGCAGACGATACCGTACCCCAACTATTGGCTACACGTGAATAAGAGAAAACCTGTGGGAAGAGAAATCAGAAAAAAAGTTGCCGTGTATTTGCATAGTGTACCTCATTACTGGAAATCAAGGTCACTGTGGTGGCCTAAGCCACACTCATCGTGGATGAGAATGAAATATTACAACTAACCATTCAGCAGAATATGCCAAAGGCTGATAATGATCAGCGCTTGAAACAGGACGAACGCAGAGAAGACACACCAGGCGGCGCTACATGTCTTCTCTGGTTGCGTCCTGTTTCATGCGCTACTTAACGATGTATCAACAACTAGCCTAACTGTCGATTTTACTCCCCAGAATCAGGTAGAACAAAAATTACGCTCACCTCCCCTCGCGGGAACCCTGGTGTGATGCCGCGCTGAAGGGGGTTCAAGCGCAAGCGGAGAGCAACCGTCGACCGAAAGGCCGCCGGAGAGCGGCACACCAGTTATATGCGCAGCGCGCCCGAAGGAGAGGAGACCGCGGAGAGTGTGCCGCGGCTATGACGCAACACAATCCAACACAATCCATTTAATCCAATCCAATCCAAATCCAATCCAATCCAATCCAAGCCAAGCCAAGCCAATCGAATCCAATCCAGTGCCTCTCGCGAGATAGTGTTCGCTATCGGAGAGGAGAGGGGGAGAGTGGCTGCGGACAACAAGGGACGCACGCGGGCAACAACGGACGCACGCAGGAAGGACAGGGTCGCCGACAAGAGATGCTCTAAGCGTCGCATCTAAAACGTGATGCTGCCGAGGTTCGCCATGCCAGAACATGGCCCTCGGAAATTACTTGAACTGCTCTCGCCCTTGCCATTTCTGTCCCGCGCGTCCGTAGCTCCCTGGACCCGCTAAAACAATCCTACCGGAATAAATGAAGCCTAGTCCATCAAATGCGTACACATTAGCGCTCGCCGCTACAGCTTCCGCTGAGCCCTGCTTCCACCGCTCACCTTCAGACTTGCACCGTTAACAAATTGTTGTTTAACAACCATGTATAAATTTACAGGCAGCTGACGACAGGCCCCACCCTTTCGCGAAACTTTGCCTCGCATCGACAGAACCGTCCGGTTTTCCCTCAAAAGTAAGCTGCTCAAGCACAATTCCGTACGCTTAATCGTTCCTTGAGAATAGCGAGACGATCTCTACCGCCTTTCCACTTGCGCAATATGCGTCCCACCTAAAACACACCCCGTCCTATGGCGCAAGTTAAAGCACCACCACCAATCTTTTGTCCTCTCCACGGCCGCTCGGCCGCTCGGAACGTCTGCAGAATGGACACGCCGCCACACTTGCGTCATATCAGCAGGGACCCGCAACTCAACCACAATCCGAAATACCAATCCACACTAGGTGGAGCAAGCAGCAATCACCTCGCGCACAACGCTATGCGTCACGCCCACCCACATATCACCAATTTCCAAACTGCCTTGTGAAACTCATGCAGGCGAGCAGTTTCAGCCATCGCGACATAATTACTTCCTACCTCCCTCTATAGAGTCGCGGTCAAATGGACTTTCGCGGCGCTAATAACGCACCGCCGAAACCTGTTCCGCCGCCCGTGTAACGTACCTCTTTCTTCAGTCTCTGCTCCTACCTTTCACACTCTTCCATTTTTTACTCGCCTGTCTCGTGATTAATTCATTGATCGTTTCTCCAATACAATTCAATTCGTCTGCCTTCTCAGCGCTCACGACAATCCTGCAAGATGAACAAGCATCTTCCTCTTTATTAATGGTTTTTCTGGCCGATCAGCGCATGCTGGCGCTCCGTTGTTTTATTGCTTGCATTTTCTGGAGAACATAGATAAGTGTGGGCGTGAGGGAAAAAGGCACATGCAAAAAAAAAAACATGCTGCCTCCTTCAGTGTAGCGCGCGTGCGGCCCCGGGCATCTAAGGGCATCACAGACCTGTTATTGCTCTGTTTCGTGCGGCTGGGAGCCGCGTGTCCCTTTAAGAAGATTATAAGGTGCTGGGAACCTAGCACCTATTTAATAGGCTAGAGTATCGTTCGTTATCAGAATTACCCAGACAAATCGCTCCACCAACTAAGAACGGCCATGCACCACCATCCACCGAATCAAGGAGTTGCCTCTCAATCTGCCAATCCTCCCAGTGTCCGGGCAGGGTAAGTTTTCCCGTGTTGAGTGAAATTAAGCTGCAGGCTCCACTCCTAGTGGTACCCTTCCGTCAATTTGTTTGTTATAAGCTTTGCAACCATTCTTCCCCCCAAAAAGCGCCAGTGAAGGACTGCACTCTGACAATTTTCGTTTGCTCAGTGGCTAAAGCGTTGCGGGACTGGAACCAAGGGTGGACGTTCTATCCATGTGGGGGTGGCAGGTTTTTAAGAAGCGGCGAAATGCGAAAGCCGGTTTGGTAACATTTTGTACACGACCAATGCCCCCAGGTGGTCAAAGTTTATCTGGAGCTCCCCACTATAACCCGCCTTATAGCCCAGATGTAGGTTGTGTCCGTTAATCCCCAATGTTTCATTTCACTTTACACGAGCTTAACTCTTCTCCGCAGCCGCTACGGGCCCGCCTACGACTTACTCCCTCATCTGCACCGTTCAGGCGTACCACCCACGCGACCCCGCGGCCAGAGTCAAGGTCCCGCCCGACGGCGTTTGCGACTTTGTTTTCTTCGAGTCCTTGTACCACAACTCCACGAACACTTTTCAGGGAACACCAAATACTCGTGTGGTAAGCTTCCTGGAACTGGGGAAGCATTCATACCAAACACAGTACGGTTTCGCCATCGAAGCCCGGTGAGTGGCTCTTAATGTGCAGCTCTTCTCACTGTTCTAGGGAAAGAAACTAGGGGCAACTACGCAAGTCCCTTTATGTGTGAATGTTACACCATTACGTGCCGCTGAGTGCCGATTAGTGAAGCTGCGAAGTATTGGTGTGGTGCCCGAACGTTCTTTAGCTCAGTGCTGCCTATCGGGGCTTGTACATTTGCCTTGTCGTCAGTTCTCGCTTTCACCCCTCCCGGTTGCTCCGGCGGCTCGCTCGCTGCACCGCTGCGCTCGTCGCTTTCGCGCTGCTCAGGAACGCAGGTGCACCTTTATTGACCAAAGCCTCCTCAGCTCCCTGTGTTCTCTTCACTTCGCAGCCGATTGTTTTGGCTGTGACGTTATTGCTGTCTTGGTACGTGAAGTGGTTTCGCAGCAGGAGGTAGCTTCGCAAGTGCGTCTACGCTGCGATGGTCCCGTGCTTCCTACGAGGTGACCTGGTACTTCCCTGCACGCTTTGCCGGCTCGCCTGGCAGTACCAACGACGGCTGTGCTTCTAGTTAATAGTCCTGAAGCAACATCAAACGATAGCCCAATACGAGTCGTAGCGCACGTGGATTAACACAGCCTTTGCCTACCACGGGCCTTGGACGAGGGCGGTGTATTTAGAGCGAAGCATTGCTTGGATCTTCTCCCAGTTTTGTGGTGACGGCTGCTGCTTGCTCGAGTTTGTGCTGCTGGTTGCTTTTGAATGCGCTGCGGGTTTATATATTTTTTTTGATAACGCTGCATTAGGCGTATCGCGCTAGCGATGCCACGAGTAGTAATGACGAGATGAGTGTATGATGGTAAAAGCGGGGGGGGGGGGGGGGGGGGGGAGAGGGTTGGAGGTGAGGAGCGAGGCAGGCGGGAGTCGCCCTGGCAAGAAACAGCAGATAACGCTTTCAGAACAGCCAAAGTAACAAACCAGGCCAGGCTGGATCATGTTTCCCAAGAGAAAGCGAAGCACAATCTTCGACGTAGCTAGATGTGCGCACACAAGATGGCGCTACTGGGAGGGAAATTTCCTTTCTCTGTGTATGTTGGAAGCGTATCGCGAAGCGTGACGAATTATTATCAGTTGTACACTTTTGCCTGGCGGATATAACCATACTGATGGAAACTTGGTTGTCATCGAAAATTGATAGGAAAATTTTGGGTGGTGTACAAAACGACGTTCTTTATCTCTGCGGCTGGGGTAGCCATTCAGGCGGTGGTGTTTTAATTGCAGAATTAAATGAATTTGCCTCTTTCAAAATTAATGTGGCTTCTGAAATAGAATTCGTCTGTGTCTGCATTCGCATCTACCACGAAGTCTTCTTTCTTTGCGGCAGCTATAGGCCTCCAAATTATACTTCGGGATTTTCGGAGAAGTTTCATGACGTTTTAGATACGTTACATATTCCATTTCCTGCTTCGTGTTCTTTCCTTCGGGAGACTTCAATCCACCCAATATTTCTTGGTGTATGCCCCAGCCACGCGCAAACACCGGCTCGTCTTACACCGCACGTTTTGCCAGTGTGTGCTCAGATTTCCATCTGATTCAACTTGATAAATACCCGACCCTTGGTACTACAACCAGCTCATTTATTCAAGACCTGGTTTTCACCACTCACCCAGTTCTCGTTACATCCCTTTCTCTCATACCTGCTCTCAGTGACCATTCAGTGATCCACTTTAGAATACCCAACAGCTATCCGAGGCGACAGAAAACTTCCAAAACAATCAGATATTACATACGAGCTGACTATGCTAGAATAAATAGGGAGCTGGAAGTGTTCACAGAAGAATTGTTGCATAATTTCGATCAACGTTCTGTAGACAAAAATTGGCACCTGTTCAAAACTAAAGTGTCCGAATTAACAAAAAAATATTTACCCCTGCGTACAATAAATTAAATACTGATCAGTTACCGTGAGTTACACCGACCTTAAACCGACTACGCAATACAAACCACCGTCTTTATCGCAAAGCCAAACGTTCGAGGTCAAATGACCAATGGGGTTCATACAATGTCACAGCCGGTGAATATGCGCATGCGCTTGGCGTGGCAAAGCGTTCTTTTTATGAAGTTATCCTCCCATCTGTGCTTAGAACTTATCACCGCAAATTCTGGCTAACTGTCAACAAAAAAAAAAGTGGAAAGAAAATTCATGTCTGAAGGCGACTGCGTTATACCAAGTGAAATGTGCTGTGAAGACTTACGTGCTGTATTTTTGTCGGTGTTTGTATCCTGTGTACCACCCCGTTTGCTCCCTTCCCATGCCTGCAATTATTTACCCATGCATACAATAGTTATAGACTGGGTGGGTGTCACCAAAATGAATAAGGAATCTGAAACCTTCTTGCCCCGGAGATGATGATATTATTGCAAACTTCTTGAAAAATACTATTCGCTGTAATTATGCCCTAGATTTTTTCCTAGTCTCTAGGAACTTCTACAATGCCACAGGATTGGTAGGCCGGGAAGGTGATTCCCTTGCCCAAAACAGGTAACACTCATATTCTCATGAATTATACACCCATATCACTCATCAGTGTACCATATAAAATTGCTGAGCACATTATCTGGTTATTTAGTCTACGTTCTCGAAAGCAATTCCTTTTTTAGCAAGTACAAACTCGGTTTCAGAAAAAAATGCTCCTGTGATACTCCGTTGCTCAGCCTCACTAACAACCTTTTAGCGCCGGTAACCGTTCTTCAGTTATCGACTCCGTATTTATCGACTTTCCAAAGGCTTTCGATACCATTTGTCATGAACTACTATTTTTTAAATTAAAATCGCTGAATCTAGATCTAAATAATATAAAATGGTTGGAGTGTTTTAACTAACCGCACAGAATATGTAGTTGCTAATGACTTGATTTCCGCTCACTGCTCTCTTACATCATGTGTTCCACAACGTTCTGTCTTAGGACCCCAAATATTCTTAACCATGTATGGGTTTGTTTGTTTATTTATTGTTTGTTTTACTACTGGGTGACGTCCGATTGTGTTATTTGCGTTCCAAACGAAGCGCGTCTTCCATTCTTTACTTTTATGCCGCATGGCTATCACATTCAGATAAGCAGACTGTTTCGCCCTAACGTCACTTGAACAGAAAAACCTTCTGTGATCTGCAATGTTCTGGATGTGCATCGACAGTTCCATAAACATTTTCGCAGAAAGATTAAAGCCTGCACAGCAGACGCCGCGGCATTCGATCTCCGACGCTCGCTTGCGTAGGTCAGTTTGCGGACTGCTGCTTCGCCGCCCGTGTTCATTTGAATTGTTAGGGGAGCACAAGTTCGCTCCAATGAACTTGTTTTCCTTGAAGGCAACTGCGTCGTGTTTGGCAACGTGACATCTGGTGGAAGTGCTGGGTACATGCACCCTCAACCCTCTTCAAGTCGTCCAACAAACCCATACATGGTTCGCGGCATTATTAACGACTTCTCGAACACACCATAATCAACTATTAGACTTTTCGCAGACAACTGCGAAATATATAGATAAATTCTTTATTCCACCGACCAAAGTGTACTACAGTCTGACCTAAATAAGATTTCTGCCTGTTGCAATACACGGTTAATAAAGCTGAACAAAAATAAATGCAAAGTAAAGCGGGTAACCGGTCATAAAATGTCAGACTACCGCGTGCTCTTACATACTGAGCCGCGACTCCCTAAACAAAGTGTTATGCTACAAATAACTTGGCGTGTATATCTCGAATAACCTTTCTTGGCAAACGCACATCGAACACCTCACAAGTGAGGCTAACCGCATTCTCGGTTTTTTTACGGCAAAATATTGGTTGTGCTTCCACAGATGTAAAACTCATTTTCACCCTATTGAAAATGTGGAGTTGGTGGAATCCATCAAAAATCAACATGGTGGATTATGGTAATGGAATTAATGATGGCATGATGGCAGATGACTGCATGCTGGCAGGGTGATGGATGATGGCAGATGACTGCATGCTGGCAGGGTGATGGATGACGGCATGCGGCGGTAGCTGATGGCAATGGTAGCGTCGATGCTGGCAGCTCGGGTGACAGTATGACGGCAGATATGCGAAATTGCAAAAAATGATGACGACATGAAAAGGAAAGATGTTATGCAATGCTAATTAAAAACTGGTTTCATTTCTTGCGAATAAATTTATAACATAAGATTTGCAGCAAATAAGTAAGCTTGCATATGCGTTTTGCTCTGTCCATTCATGTCGTGATCATTTTTCTGCTATCCTGCTACAATGATCTGAAAACTTAACCATTTTATGAGAGCTTAGATGTGTGTGCTGGGGTGCTTAAACATATTACACAAAACAAACTTGGTTTTAACGTTGAATATATTATCATTAAATATCAAATACGGTGACTCTCTTCGAACAGGTGGGCAGCTGAAAAGAAAAAAAAACTGAGTTACACACTAAAGCTTATACAATCCAGATCAACTCAAAACAAATGTATATTCACATTTCACATACCTCCTTAAACATTCTGAGATGGTCACTCCGATGTGGTCCCTTGCTTATGCCCTTCCTCTTTGCCATAAAAATAGAAAGCCTGCAGAAAAAGAACATTTTCAACAAATTAAGTGGAAACCATCCTGCTAGGACTCCCTTCAGGTCATGGAAGGGTGCTCTTGACCGGCACTGCTCTAAAAGGCATCGCATGGTGGCAATGCCTCTCCCGGGAAAGGATTTTAGTAAGATGCAAGCGTGCATGCATGCAACCGAGAATTTCAAGAGAACATGCGTTAGCAGCAGGTGGGAAAGAAGCAAAACACCCTCGTCTAGAAGAATTCTATGCTCAAAGCGCAGCCAGCGAATACCAGGCGCAAAAAAATGTAGCTTCAGGCGAGTGTGTTGAAGGTTAGGAACACGTTAAATTGAAAAGTGAAGAAGGCCAGATGACATTAACCTGGTTGGATGCATTGAAGCGACGAAAAGAAACGCACACAGTTTTGAGATGAAAGTGCAGACTAAACGAACGCTTGGAAAAACTTCAGCAAACTTGTGATGAATTTAGAGAAAGTTCAATACTATGAGGACAACCGAGCTGTGCAAGCACTAAAGACCCTTTCGGAAGCCGCACAAGAAGGAGAACGGGTGTGCCAAATTTGCCATGGAACAGATTATCAATAGTGATAAGGCGCGCTAACTAGACAGGAACCCACGTTGCGGCAAAGTGTTGTGGAAGGCGACTTCTTGTAAAGGATACGAGCATGTGAGGGGCAAAAAACTGCTGAAGCTGCCGTGTCAAAGCACACTAAAAATCTTGTCGGACCTTCTGCAAGAGACTCGAGTAATAAACCTAATAAAGGAACGGCTTCAAGTGGAGGGACAAAGCTTGCGGTCACTAAAAGAGCCATACTGCAGCCTGATTACTGACGAAATGTCAATACAGGAAAAAGTAATTTATGGCTGCCAAGTCGACATATTTCCGGCCTTGATATAAGTTGTGAACCTTGAACCGGTGGTGCCACTGAATTAGCCTGCAGGCTCCTTTGGTTTGTCCTGCGAGGGCTTTCCACGGCTGACGCTATCCCCTTAGGGTATTTTTTTACCGGGAACAGGAAGCATGACCGGCTCCGTAACCTGAATTTTAGTGTGCTCAACTGTGTAAGAGGTAGGGTTCTTCATTATCCGTATTGTCACAGACAGCCACCAGACAAACAGCGCCATGTTCCTAGGCATGTCGGTTGACAACACACTACAACATCAGCATGTTTTGCAACATCCAGCGCGGCAAAATGACCCATCGTGCCTTTTATTTGACCAAACCACCTCATTAAGAACCTTAGAACAAATTTTCTAGAGAGAGAGAGGGGGATGTTTGATGGAATGCAGAAAGTTAGGGACTGTTTTGTTCTCAAGGCCCTCTTTAAGATCCAATAAAAGTTGTCACTTGTGAACCCAGTTTGGCTCCTAAGCTGATCACACATTGAGCCGAACCTAGAAAAAATTAAGCTGTCCCACGCCACCTTGATATTTTCGCCTGTCGTCATCAGCAGCCCCAAGTTCCTTCAGAAAAAGCCCAAAGGTCACGAATACGCTACAGAATCGGAAATTCCAGTAAAACAAGCTGAATAGTGCAATCCCATGTTAAGGACCATGCATCTACTCCACGTAAATATGTGATTGCAGCCTGTTCAGCAAGGTGTCTCAAGTGAAGCATGAAGCGCAATAACACAACAGCCGAACCAAGAACTGTAGCGCGGATGGCTGATTGTGTGGCCACTTTCCGAATTGACGCCACCGCATCACCGATAGCGTGCGCCACAGGCGACGCGGCGGAGGAAAAGAGAGCTATCGTTCTCACAGGCGGAGAGGAGCATTCGGTGGGCTGCACGAAAAGGGGGATATCAAGCAGCTGCGTCACTTCTAAATGTTGCATCATGTGCATACTAGTTCTCTTTTTTACTAAGAACTCCCACCTTCGTGCTTGTGTTTCAGCAGTCCAATGTACAATGGCAGCAAAGGTTCATGTTAAACAATACATAAAGACGTTAAATACAATACATCCAAATTCACTGATTCCAAACTCGGAGAGCAATGAATTGCTGAAATGAAGATGCCGACCAGCATATATATACAGTGCTATTGGAAGACCAAAGCACTGCACTCTCGGTCAAATTAGGCAAGTTCTGGTAACTGAATTTCACAGTGCACGTCGTAGCATTGCACTACAATTGTATAGAACTAGGTGCTCACCTCTTGTAACCAACCTGAAAAACAGCCAGTGACATCTGATGAGAGGTCCATCCAGATAGGTCCATCCACCAAGTAGGGCATGCCAGCTGATCTCCACTGCAAGGTGTAACAGTCAGTAGCCTGCAAAATAAGTGAGTGGCAAACAACAAGCAAATTGCATTAGCCTTAATCCTTCAAAGTTCTAAATGCGATATTAAGGTGTCGAGCAAGGTGTTCTTCACACTCCAAGCGAAAATATGAGAACGTTAAAATACCACATTACCTGGATGTAAGGATGGCCGAAGTGACTATCACAGCATAGTGACAATGTTAGCGATCAAGCTTCTAACTCAATTCTCTCTTTGGAAGTAGATGCCGTTCATTATGACCAGTTCATGTATGCGTAAAAAGGTGCCGAGATGAGCTCTCTCATTGCTATACGGCAAATTGCTTCCACGATTCTGTAACAAAGCGCAGACCTAAATGATGATAACGTTGCCTTAACAATTAGGGAGTGCCTAGCGTTCCGTCCAGCCGGAATGCTAAAAACTGCTAAAGTTCCGTCCAGACTGAACGCCAAATCAAAACCAGCCAATTAGCCGCCATTTCTCATTCTGGGATTTGGTGTAGTGGTTCCGCGGCTGACTACGAACGTTGTAGGCCCTGGTTCGATTCTCGCACCATTTTTGTGTGTGTGTGTGTGTGGCCGTGGTTAGCGTTTTGTAATAGCAAAACGTCCCGCCCGCTTTACAATTCACGCGATGAGAGCAGTAGGTCTTGGTTTTTTACTCAAGCGGCCGAGCCGCCCCCGCTCACTGGAGCCAAGGCCGACGTAGCCATCGCCAGTTACACCCAATCTCCTCTAATTATTACCAGTGATTAATAATTAACAGTGACTCTGGCTAGTCAGTGAGCGGAAGCGGTTTGGCCGGTTAGGTAAAAATCAAGACCGACTGCTCTCGCTGAAATATTGTGAAGCGGGCTTCGGGTGGCGACTTGGAGATCTGTCCAGATTGAGCTAGAGTTAGTCCGATCATCTGTAATTATTAATAATGATTAATAATTATCAGTGATTCTGGCTAGTCAGTGCGCGGTAGCTGTTTTGCTGGATGGGTAAAAATCAAGAAAGACTGCTCTCAACGCGAGTTGTGTCTCCTCCGGACGGAACTTTAGTGACAGTTGCCGTTCCGTCTAGACGGAACGCTATACACAGCCTAACAATTCTGCCAAAGGAGGCTGGAAAGGCTGTGATGAACTGCTGAACAACAATACAAGTGAAGCAATTTTTTTTTGTTTCTAAAGTCTCTTCTAGGTGATTGCAGCTTAAACCAGGTTGAATTCTTCTTCCCACGCAGTGCTTGAAGCCCACATGATGCGTCGGTGCATGCTTTCAGCTGGTACCGTCAATATCATGGCAACAATTTTTTTCCTTCAAAACATGAATCTAATTAGTCCTTAACAATGGCCGCGATGTCTTAGGGAAGCATAGGGAACCAGATTTAAGGTTGTGCTCACATTGACATCAAACCCATTGAAACGATTTTCAAAAATGATACACATTGGTATAGGCCGCAAAATTTGAAACATGACAATAATGCATTACTGCCAATAATGACAATAGCCAGTGCTTAAAAAATTATTGCGATGAGAAAGAGGTTATCCTCTTCTGAAAAATTAAGAAAAACTTTCAGTGTGATCTAACCATCTAGAAAAGGCTGTTCTCCCATCTATTCTCTAGCGGCATATTTTCTAGAACTATATTTATTTACATCAAGTCGTGTTTTTAACAGAGTGTATTATTTGCTGTGCAATTATGTACACAAGCTACTAGAAAGAGACCTTCGGCCTTAACCAGTCCAGAGGAGACCCACTTTTTTTTTTTGAAGCATTTGCTCTTGTGCGGGGTGCACTCATCCACAGAATGAGAGCCCAATACAAAATTTAACTGAGCAACACGCGCGGCCGCGAATTATTCGGAGACGGTAGTGAATGTTGCAGTGCTTAAACGCTCCCCACGTGCGGCCAGCATTGCTTATACCTCTGCACCAGACGCACGATACGCATGTAGTTTCGACGTGGTAGCAAATTCGGGTTAAATGAACGTTTTTGGTGCTACTGATGCACATGCACAAACATATATGCGATTATCGAACGATTGGAACACTCAAACATTCACTGCACATGCGGGGCTTGCGAGTGTGACGCCAATTTCAGCCATCGTACCCTCAATCTGAACGCAGAGAGCCTTGTTTGTACCAGTGCACTTTTCTGAGTGACCGCTTTGAAAAATGACAATCCCTGCAGTGTAGTGTAGACTGCTATGTGCCTCGGCTAAAAGTTACCTAAAGCGTACCACTCCAGTCCAGGTACGAAAAATGATGCGAAGAACAATTTGCAATTCCTTAAAAAGAACTACCCACCAAAAAAAAAAAAAAAACTTGCGAACTCAACCTGGAGCGGTCGACCGCGCGTATTGGCGATCGGTTGTTGCGAGCACCAATCCGTTTAGCCAACGTAGCAGTATGGTCCTACTTCGCTCAACAAAAAGCCTACAAACGGCACAAACAATAGGGCTCTTCGATTTACAGACTCGAAATCACCGCGGATATTCCGCCGGAGTCCGATGATTCCCCGAAGCCATAAGGATACACAAGAAAATCGAATGCCTGACTGCTTTCAGGGAATCGGCGGTGAGTCCGGGACTGTAAATCGAACAGCCCTACTGTTTCTAGTCCCGCACGCAATATACGCGGTCGAAAGGCAGATCTACGTAACCCTCAAAATCAGTCGCTGTCAAAAAACATTAGGGCTACCCGACGACGCAAACGTCTAACACGGAACGGAAGAGCCCTGCCCTGTTAAATACACAAGTAAAGTGCAAAAAGTTGACTAGTCACTTACCTTAAATCACAGGCGACATATCTTCGTCGAAACAATAATCCGCTGTCTTCAAAACAACCACAACAAAGCCACTCGACAAGCGCGTACAACTCCACCGTCTCGGCGGCCAGGAAGAAAGAAATGCGGCGGCGTGATGGCGTGGCGATGTTGCTGGATGGAGCAGTGGAGTACTGAGGTCGGGGTTTCGGTTTCGGCTGTGCCTTGGTGTTTTCGTAACGCAGTCCATACACGGCGCGAAGTGAACAAAATGCGTCGAAACAAATTCTGGCTTGAACATAGACACATAAAGCAATGTAAATAGAAAGATAAGGTTGCCATACCCAGCAAAAAGTTGAGTTTGTTAGGCTATCCTGTATATGAGCGATTGAGTTGTGGAATAAACCTCCGACATCAATTTGGGGGAAATCACTTTTGGTTAAAAACTACCAAGAACAGGCACATTTTTCGTTTAAAAAAATCATATCGTGCTGTCAGCAAAAAAAAAAAAAAGAAACTGACCACCGGAGGATCGAACCACCAACTTTGCAACAAAAAACGAGCGCGTTACCACTGCACCACCGCTACAATCGGATTTCAAGCCCGAACAAGTGCCATTTAGTTGGTTTGTCAATCTAAATCGCCCATGAATGCATAAATATTGTGAGTTATGTTTACTGCTTCTCGTATATAACCCATTCCGGCAGTCATACCGCTTCTTGGGCACGCACCAGTCTCCGAAACGAGGCTGACCTTGAGAAGTGTAGCTATCTCAACCTAAAAGAGATATCGCACATCCCCGTTCTCCCCGACGAAAGCCAACGTAGCTATGAGTGAAATGGCATCGAAGGAAATGGCATGCGTGCCCGGAATTAAAATTATGTTGTGTAATAATACCGTGCTTAGATCTGTCTCAAGGCAGCTGATTACAACTAAGGAGGATCGGCGAAGCGCTAGACCCGTAGTCTGCCGCGTACAATTTAAGCCATGCCACGGACGGTTCTGTCCGCGGGCTCAGTGCAGCGAAAATGAACACGTATGATTTGACGGCTTGACCCTGTCGCAGCGAAAAAAAGCTGCCCACGTTTTCAACGTAAGGGTCCGCACTGCCATCCTTACACCAAAAACGGCGAATAAAGGGCATACAGTTTCATACCAGCCCTCCAAGTTCTGGCTTAAAAACAAGAAGCGCTAATCAGAGTAGCTTTTCTCTAATATGCCAAGTTTTCAGCAGCACCTTATCAAAAATGCAGTTATTGTTTTTTCTTCTCGAAATTCCCAATGACACCGCTATGTTTCTGTTATTATATCAGTCCTTCGCTATCGAATGAATTTTGGCTTGCTGCCAGCATTCGTTCGGAAAATGCCTTTCCATCATCAGTACAGCAGTCAAGCTTGCCGTCACGCGAACATCTGCCGTCATCGCGCAGCGTGCGTGCCAAGTTTTCGGCAACACCTTTTCAAAAAGGCAGCTTTTGTAATTTTCTCGCAACGGTCAATGCCAAAGCTATGTTTCTGTTATTACAAGCGCTTCGCTCTCGTATAAGTTTTGGCTTTCTGCCGTTATTCATTCAGAAAATGCCTTTCCATCGTCAATTCAGCAGTCAAGCTTGCCGTCACGCCAACATCTGCCGCCATTGCGCCGCAAGCCTGCCAGCATGGAGGGAGGTGCTGGAAGGTGCTGAAAGGTGCTGGCAGGCATGCCATCATGCCTGCCAGCACCTTCCAGCGTCTCCTTCCAGCAGCTTCCATTACAGTTTCTTACGTACATCAAGCTTTCCAAGGCGACCATCAAACGCAATCAACCTTTCCAGCATTGAATCTTGATGGTTGGTTGATGGAATTTTCAACAGGGCACCGACCAGATTTTGGGGAAATCCCCAAGGTGGAGGAAGTTTCTGTAAAGGAAAGTTTGACATCCACCTAAATGGAGCCATACGGCTACAAAGGAAAGCTAACAGCTTTCTCGGAAACTTCGCAGTTGCAGAAAAATTCGTCCTGGTCCAGGATTCGAACCCGGGACCACTGCTTAACAGGAGCAGTCGCTCTACCAACTGAGCTAACCAGGAGGCTAGTCGTTAGCAGCACGAAAGCGAATTGATCACCAACTCGAAGTGAAGGACAGGAGTTAACCGACCAGATTTTGTGCAAATCCCCAAGGTGGAGGACGTTTCTGTAAAGGAAAGTTTGACATCCACCTAAATGCAGCCATACGGCTACAAAGGAAAGCTAACAAACAGCTTTCTCGGAAACTTCGCAGTTGCAGAAAAATTTGTCCTGGTCCAGGATTCGAACCCGGGACCACTGCTTAACCGGAGCAGTCGCTTTACCAACTGAGCTAACCAGGAGGCTAGTCGCTAGCAGCGCGAAAGCGAATTGATCAACAACTCGAAGTGAAGGACAGGAGTTAACCGACCAGATTTTGTGCAAATCCCCAAGGTGGAGGACGTTTCTGTAAAGGAAAGTTTGACATCCACCTAAATGCAGCCATACGGCTACAGAGGAAAGCTAACAGCTTTCTCGGAAACTTCGCAGTTGCAGAAAATTTGTCCTGGTCAAGGATTCGAACCCGGGACCATTGCTTACCCGGAGCAGTCGCTCTACCAACTGAGCTAACCAGGAGGCTAGTCGTTAGCAGCGCGAAAGCGAATTGATCAACAACTCGAAGTGAAGGACAGGAGTTAAACGACCAGATTTTGGGGAAATCCCCAAGGTGGAGGAAGTTTCTTTAAAGGAAAGTTTGACACCCACCTAAATGCAGCCATACGGCTACAAAGGAAAGCTATACAGCTTTCTCGAAAACTTCGCAGTTGCAGAAAAATTCGTCCTGGTCCAGGATTCGAACCCGGGACCACTGCTTAACCGGAGCAGTCCCTCTACCAACTGAGCTAACCAGGACGCTAGTCGTTAGCAGCGCGAAAGCGAATTGATCAACAACTCGAAGTGAAGGACAGGAGTTAACCGACCAGATTTTGGGGAAATCCCCAAAGCATTCCTTTGTAGCGGTATGGCTGCATTTAGGTGGATGTCAAACTTTCCTTTACTAAACTCATTTTATATAAAACTTTCTATCTGCCAAAGATCGTGTATGCGTCGTCGATCAGGGGTCCGCCTATCAACTCGCTACTTCACGATATCGAAGCCATTCAGAATCGCTCCGAATGCTTCATATTATCTATTTTCGCACAGCTAGCGTTACGTCCATGAAAGCTACCCTTACCCTTGTTGGCCTGTCTGTTCGCAGGAAAATATCTAGACTTTGTGTTTTTCATAAACTATATCCCACCATTTTAATGCTCAAGGATTTTATGCTTTTAAAGACGATAGCCTTTCTTGGGCTACTTAAACCCAGAAATTTTGGTCTGTCTGTATGTCTGTCTGTCCGTCTGTCTGTCTGTGACTCGATTCAGCCACCCGGCCGAAGCAAAACAATGCCTGCGTAATAGTCTTATATAGTCACAGCTAATTCTACCAGTCTATGTCCAGTGTAATATTCATACTTGTCAACATTGTTGAAAAAGAACAAGACATTACGCAAATATGAGACAACAAATCAATACAGAAGTGTTATTTGCAGTGTTCCTTTATAAAAAATCGGACATGCTTGACTTTTCCGAAAAAAAATACTTCATCAACTGCAGAAAAAGAATTCACTCCGCCATCGCCAGCTTTCGCCCGCGCCACTATAGCGTCTCACGCCATTTTAAGAAACCAACCGGCAACAGTTACACAAGGTTCTACTAGATAGGTTCCACGTTCTGCTTGCAACGCACGTGGAGTAGGGAAACGCGGTTCTATAAACGTTGAAGTGGGGCGTCTCGATTAACGCGCGTCTTCGCCGTGCGGCAGCGTTCGCATCGAGACACTCGGTTTCGAGCAGTGGAACGCGGGAAATTTAAAATGATTTAAGCAAACCTTTGGCGTCTTTACCTTGGGAGGAGCGCGATGCAAGAGGAACAACATGAGAGGTGAGCGGGAAAGCGAAGGGAGGCATTTACTTCGCAAAAGCCGATAAAGACGGCATTTGCAACTTTTGACGGCGTTTGCAACGAAAGGAGCAGATACGCGGCCAATTCTTTCCCCCAGTTATCGCTCGACAAGACGCGACCACACGTTCAAGCTTGGCGTACCCAGTAGCCGTAAAAACTACCATTTCAACCCATTCATTTCTAAAAGCAGCTCTGACTGGAACCACCTCCCCACCTGCATTGCTTTCATAATTATTCCGGTCAATTTAAACGTGGCTGTTACTGGCCATATTAGTTGAATTTTTGTTCTTTTTGATTTTCTTTTTGCGTGTATGTGGCGATTTTATATAAATCCTTCTGTGTTGTTCCCGAGTGTGGAGAATGTTTTATGCACGTTCGAATTTTTTTTCTTGTTTCTGTTTATATTTTTCGTTGAGATCCGTATTTCCAATATGTAAATATTCCCGATGTGTAACTAAACTCTTGCTCAACTGCCTGTACAGTGTTTGACCGCCATTCCTCTCTCTAATGAACGTGTGCCTTGAGAGTAAGTAAATAAATAAATAAATAAATAAATAAATAAATAAATAAATAAATAAATAAACGCTGGTCTCACTCTAACGTCGCAGAGCGGCTGTGAGGAAAAGCCTTTTTCAGAGCATCGGGGAATGGCGGGTTCGCAATGAAGCGGCATTTCGTGACGCAGCCGGTGCCTTCACCAGTGCCAAGAAGGCTTTGAACCGTTCGCGTTATATGTATTTCCATACGCAGGAGATCCTGCTAAGCAAAATCAGCAGTTAGGCCATGCACAATAAAATTCTAACACATGCCACACGAAAGCTCTTTACACCGGGGTATGATAATACCCGAGATTCCGCTTACGTCGATTCCCGCCTGTGCGTTGAATCAGTCAGTTTTTATAGGGGAGCATTAGTTGGCTGATTGCATGAAAGCCCCGTCGTCATTGCCTGACTCTTGTAGATTGCATTTACTCCCCTACATTCCGGGTGGCGATACAGCGTGACGAATTCTGCAATGCCTTTAAACATCAACCCTTAAAGCTTTATACAAAGCCTCCTGCTTAACCTTTTCCAGACTTGCATACGAATATTACATGTCTTCTGGCGATGAACATTTGTCCTGCCCCTCTAACGTCCCATTTAAATGGCGACAGAAATGCGGGTATCAAAAATAGCCTGTTACCATGACGTGTGCTTTTAAGTCGCAATTTACCAAGAAATCAGAAATTATTTGTGCTTTAGGTAAACTATTTTCAATCAAATCAATCAAATCAATCAAATCATTTATTTGCCATCATACATAGTAGATGGGAGGGCGGCGAGAAAAAAGCTGCTCACAGGCAGCTTGACCAGCCCACAGCCCCTGATTTATTTGGTTCAGCGCAGCTTCACGGTTGCACATCAGTACAGTGCATGTACATGGCAGTATAAATGAACTGAACACACTGGAGAAAAAAAAAACCCTCTCCATTCCTTGGGAGAAGAAGAAGAAAAAAAAAGAAAAAAAGAAAAAACAAGTTCCAGTGACAATAAAAACACGGCATAGCAAGAAATCACAGGAAGGCATCGAACTTAGGCGCTATACATGAGCCGGAGATTCCGGTAAGAACAAGAAAACAAATCAAAACCATCTGCTTTGTAGGCGTTCAAAAGAGACGGTAAAGTGTAAGACAAACGCTGTTGACCGGTATTTAGACGAGCAGTATGCACTAACCAGTTTTCTGTATATCTAGTTGGGTAGTGAGGAACTTTTTTTTGCAAATTTGCAAGGTCTTGTAAGGCAGTCAGGTTGTGTCCTATCTCTGTTTTAAACTTCGCGCTCAGTCGGTATTTGTACAAGTTGTGAATACTGATTATTCTGGCATTGTGGAATAGTTGAGCAGTGTGGGATCAGTACGATGCGTTATAGACATGACGAATAAATTTTTTCTGCAGTAGATAAATGCGCTGCAAACTAGAGGGCGCTAAAGTTCCCCATACCAGCTGACAATAATTAAGATGAGAGAAAAAAAGTGAGTTATACAGAAGCAATTTAGTCCGCGTTGGCAGCAAATGTTTTAATCGGCCTACCATACCAGCGATTGAAGCTAACTTCGCCGCGAGAAAACTTATATGTTCGTCCCAAGACATATGAGAAGAAAATATTACGCCAAGACACTTGAAGCTCTCGACAATATCCACATTAGAGGAGTTCAGTACTATGGCTTGATGTGCTGGGATGACCTTGTTTTTTGGCCGAAAAATAACGGCTTTAGTCTTCTGTTGATTTATACACATGGAGTTTGATGCTGCCCATTTTTCTAGTACTGTCATGGTGTCGTTACATGCGGATAATATATTCGAGATATTTTTTCCTGAAAAGAAGATGCTAGCATCATCTGCATAAATAATAAATCGCACTTCCCGGTTAATGTTTACAATATCGCTAAGATATAAATTGAAAAGGAGGGGTCCCAGTATGCTGCCTTGGGGCACACCAGCGAGAATAGGTTTAACTGCAGAACAATCACTAGTCAGCTTAACAACTTGCTTTCTATGGGATAAATATGACTGTATTAATTGCAAGGCTGTACCGCGAATGCCATATTGTTCTAATTTTTGTAACAAGATACTGTGATCTACCAAGTCGAAAGCCTTTGAAAAATCGACAAATACACCTAGTGTTATAAACTTTTTTTCAAATTGTTCGGGAATAAAGTCTTTCTGTGTAAGAAGGGCCAGTTCAGTGGATTTGTTTTTAGTGAAGCCAAATTGATCTGACGTAAGCAGTTCGTATTTCTCAATGAATTCGGATAACCGCATGTGCAAAATCTTTTCAAAGATTTTTGAAAATACTGGTAATATAGAAACTGGCCTATAGTGGCCCAAATCATTTCGATCGCCTTTTTTATATATAACAGTTACCTTTCCCACCTGCATTCTTTCCGGAAAGACTGCTGTTGTAATACATGTGTTGAATATGTTGGCGAGAGCTGGCGCAACGATATCAGCAACGTATTTCAGAGGCCGCACCTGGAGATCTTCAATATCACGGCATGTAGTGTTCTTGAGATATTGGATTATAGACATTATTTCGTGAGCTGTGGTAGGTCGCAAAAATATAGAATCGCTATTGGGAATACTCATGTATTCTAAGGCGTCTGACGTTCCACTCCCCGTGGAAGTCCTACAAAAAAATGAGTTAAATGCATCTGCTAAGTCCTTTCCGGATAATTCTTGGCCATTAACTTGTAATTTCGTGGGTGCGGCGCAAGGACTGCCGCGGTGCAGTAGATTGTTCAGTCGAGACCATAGTAAGTCATGTCTACCGGGTTCAACATTCAGCAAAGAAAGGTGATACTCTCTGCGCGCGCATCTCAGTTTTTTGGTCAGTTTGTTTCTGTGCTTCTTAAAAATTACTTAAAAATTTCTTAAAAATTTCTGTGCTTCTTAAAAATTTTATGATTACACAAGGCAAAATGCCCGTGCACATGCTTCTCGTCGTCTGCGTTGGGCAGACAGTTACGTAATTCTTTTCCAGGTTTCATACAATACCCTTTTATCAGTCACCGTATATCTAGTTCCTGCCGACACAGAGTTTGTGCCTTAGCTGGGCACAAATGCTCAGTCTTGTTTTGCCTCAGCAAAAAAATAATAAAAATAATGGCTGAAATTATTGACAGGGAGCGGTACACTGAAGGCTCCGGTAAAATTGGTGTATTACCAACACCATAGACCTACACGAAAAAGCTCTGTGGCGTATTGGTCCCTGTGTTTCTTCAAAGAACGTTTTCTCGCATTTCCAAGGTACGATTGTTTAGACATGGGAAATTCTAGAGAATAGACAACTTCTCTCCATTATAGCTCGCTTAAAGAGCTACCACAGCCGCTTAAGGCATTTGTCGGCTACATAAGCACCGGTGTTTGTACGCTCCCCTGTTTATCTTCTTGCAGCTACTTGAATGCCTGCGACAACGACATCAGCCAAGGTTATGGGCAAAGCCGATTAAGAGTCAATATACATGACAATATCTTCCACTATGGCGTTTTGACTTTGAACACAACCAAACTGGATCCCAGCATTATCAAAAAGGCCCTGGACGTACTCGAGGTTTGTAAGAAATTCTGAATTATATTTCTTGTAGAACTGTTTTACCTAATGTTACGCATGGGTGCATGCCGTCTTTTCGCTACAATCACATATCACTACCCAAAATCGTAAAACTCGTAAAAACGTGTAATGTATGCATCGTCATTTCATTTCATTTATTTACGCCCAGTGCCGCAAAGTGTCACACAGAAGAGTGCTATTTAGGAGGACTAAAATAGTAATAACAGCTGTAAGGTGGCTCCGTCTCAGCTTAGGAGGCGTAGCCCAAAACCGGGAGTCGTTGTGAAGGTCGAACTTGAAAGAACAGCAGAGGCAGCCGGCCGTATCTTGACACGAGTGAAGCGTTCGCGAGGAGACTTAGTGTGCGTCATCATCACAGAGCCCAGACGCGTGATGACGGCCATTGTAATTATGGCTCGGCGTCTAAAACACCCACTGCACGGGAGTAACTGGAGGTGGAAATGTCCTTTCGGGCAGGCTATTTTAATATGCTTGGGGCTGGCTACAGCCTCCGTTAAAACTGCCGGTGGCAGAACGAGCAGTCATCCTGGCTGCTCTCGGAGCTGAGATCATGATGGGTGAACGTACGGTTTCAGACGTTTTACATCAACGATGTAAACACTACGACAACGCAGGTCAGGGGAAGGAGTCATCGGCTCAACGACGTAGCTTACAGGCGACGTGTGTTTAACGACCCGGTAGGCCCTCTGATATTTTGAAAGTTTTGTGATCAACCCAGCGGAAGTTTCTGGCACCCGCAGACCGACCAGGGAGCAGAGTGAAAAGTTACGGGTGGCTGCGTTATCTTCGCTGTGAAACGTCTGTGGCGCTTGATCTTCTTTGGTAAGTGAGCGTGCAAGTTGCCGCAAATCCTCCGCGTGCCTGGAAACTTCTAAAATGGGTACGCCGATCCGACGCTTCAGGGTTGAAAGGGAATATCGTGCAGAGTGCGCATGAGTGCTCGCGATCTTACAACAGGATGAACGCCTATTATCCTGTGCTGCTCTGCGTGGTAGTGTTGCAGGCTAAGGCTAGGAACGAAAAAGCTGTGTCCCGGTTGGAATGGTTGGTGAGGGCGTAAATTGCCCAGACGGCTGTTAAAACATTCGGTTAAACCGTCCATCTGCGGGTGGTACGCAGTGGTCGTACAATGAACGACGGTATGGCATACCTTGAAAAAGGCCTCGGTAACCTCAGAAGGAAAAACTTTTATTCAATCACTGAGAAATTCGCGTGGTGCCCTCTTTAGCAGAAAGAAGTGGTGTAAAAGGAGCAACGGGACTTCACGTACGGTTCTAGCCGGAAGCACGGCGGTCTCTGCCTACCAAGTCAAGTATCCTACGGCGGCGATGACTCATCGGCTGCCAGACGTGGCGCACGGAATAATGCTCATAAAGGTCTATGCCGAGGTGGTCAAAGTGGTGTACAGAGCATGGCAATAACTACAAAGAGCCAGGTCAAGGTTTGACGGGGATTGGCGGCATTTGGATTGCCCAATATCACTAACTCCGGTCTACGAAATCATAAAATTCACGGCAGTAGTACCGCATTCGGAGGCATCGATAGGTTTTAGGCTCACAACGGTAATCGCCACGTGGCTTACCATAAAAATACGCAGATGTTTCATGGCGTATAGGGCGAGGAATTGCAAGTAGCCACTTGTGGCCAATGATAGTTTTCCGGTACAGCATTTGGTCGCGAATAACAAAGTGGGACGCTTGCGGGTGGAGTGCTCGTGGCGCACAATTTATCGAGAAGCGTGGCAGGAGGTCAAAGAGGGGTGAAATGCACCGATATTTCCTTTGTCCTTATGTCATCGAGCCGACATTCATCGGCAATTGATATCAGTTGGCGCTCACGATGATTTGGCCATCGGGAGGCAGATTGGAACAGGCAAGGATGCCAGCGTCGTGGTGCTTACTGAGCGATAGGCGGCACGAATATCGTAATTTTTGAGGCATAAAGTCCATCGCGCTAGACGATCCGATGGATCTTTGAGGGAAGACAACCAACAAGGTGCATGATGGTCCGTGACCACGTCAACAGGGTAGCCTTAGGAGTACGGGCGCAACTTAGCAAATTCCCAAAAGATGTCTTAGCATTCCTTCACTTCTACTAGGTATTTGATTTGAGCCAGCTTTCGCTATTGTGCGGCTGGTATAGCCAACTTCCTACTTGTCAAAGTTGTTGCGCCCATTGAGCTTTAACGGCCCAAAAACCAACGCCGCTTGTATCGGTATACATTTACGTTGGTGCGGCGGAGTCGAAATGGCGCAGAATACGCGGGGATGTGAGATGACGTAATCTTGCAAACGCATCGTCCCGTGCAGGTGATCACGCCAAGATTGCGTTTTCGGTTCGAAAAAGCATAGTCAGAGGCGCGATGACTGATGCAATGTTGCGCACGAAGCGGCGAAAATCGGAGCAACCTCCCACGAAGCTTCGTGGAGCCTCTATGGTTTGGATTTGGGAATTTTTCCACAGCGCGCGACTTGGCCTGGTCGGGAAAGACAGCGTCTTTTGAGAGTACGTTATTGAGGTTATTCAGTCGACCGGCAGCCGAATGGCATTTCCTGAGGTTCAACTGGAGACCCACGGCACTTACGCGTGTCAAAATTTCTTCAAGTAGCGCTAGATGAGTCGAAAAATTGCAGGAAAAAACTCCCACCTCCCCTCGCGGGAACCCCTGTGTAGATGCGACGCATAGGCGGAGCGGCGAAGGGACCGCGTTTTATAGCGCGCATAACGTTGAGGGGACTGCGTAAGCCGGTCCCAGTCGATGACGACGTTGGCGTACTGGTAAAGCGGCGTGGACTCTAGGTGTTTGAGCCAAGCGTGGATGTTGCTTCGCCGGAGAACGGCACACCGGTTATATGCGGAGCGCGCCCGAAGGAGGGGAAACCGCTGAAGAGAGAGTACTGCACATGCGCCGGCGCCAGCGCGTCTGCCGCGGGTATAACGCAGCGTGCCGCGGCTATGGCGCAACACAATCCAACACAATCCACTTTAATCCAATCAAATGCAATCCAAGCCAAGCCAATCCAATTGAATCCAATCAAATGCCCCTCGCGAGAGAGTGTTCACTATCGGAGAGGAGAGAGGGTGAGCGGCGGACAGCGCAGCTGGCGCGGCGAGGAGAATGGGGGAGGGACGGACAACGCCGACGACGATGCCGGAGGGGCAAGCCGAGTGAATCAGATGCTCTGCATCTAATATTACGATGTCAACTAGGTAGCATGGGCACGTTACTCACTTCAAACCCCGGAAAGTAGTACCCCTCATTTCTTCGAACGTGGCGGGCATAGCGCATATCCACACGGCATGATGTTAACGTGTAGAGTCCATCCGGAGTAACCAAAGCCGTTTTTTTTCGAAGCCAGCCTTACCCATGGGGACTAGCAAATATTCCCATTGCAAGGCGAGGGAGAAGAAATACTCTGCTCCTTCCAGGCAGTCCAGGGTATTGTCGCTGGAGGATGTAATAGAAATGCGCAAGTAACGACGGGACAAGCGAAGGAAGACAACACACAGCGCATACGAAACAAACTGGGTTAAGTTCAGCGCGCAAATATGCTCCATCTATCGGCACGCGGGAACAAACAGAAAAACAAAAACAGACAACCAAGTAGCTAAAACAAATAAAACACATATTCACTTTACACGCAGGGAGCCACAGACCGGTCAATTGTCATCCAGAAATGCGATTCCTTTAGAAGATAAAGATATTGATGCAATGCTAATGAACTCTTCACCCGCACGTGCACGTGTCCCGTCTTTACTTCCGCATTTTTATTACATCATGTCAATACACCAACTAGCCCCTCCGATCGCTTTGATTGTCTATACGCTGAAAAGGGGGCATGTTCCTTGGAGTTCTCTTGTTTAACTGCTGGTAGTCAATGCAAAATTGAATAGATCCGCCCTATTTCCTCACAAGCACCTCCGGTTACGCGTCATGGACTGTAAAGAGGAGCCTTAACACCGCGGTTGAGCATATCTTCTGACTGCTCGTCAATCATATGGCGTTCATAGGACGAGACGCGATACGGTTGTTGCCGTGAAGGTGCATGACCATTGATGTCGATGCTGTGATCGATGGTGGACTTTCGGATGTGGCAGTTCTCCGCCGTTTTAAAAGGAGATATAAACCGAAAAATCAGCGTAAGCAGTTGATCCAGGTAAGATGAAGAAAAAGCGGGTAACAGAGCTTGGTAAAAGAAACATGATGGTGGACATGTCGCTGCGCTTGGGGGGCGGAGTCAGCTCACCTCCACGTCGCATAGATCGTCTAGCACCTCAATCCTAGCCTAACAGCTTCCCTCCATGGCAGGAAGAGGGTGTGTGATTTCCGGAACCCCTTGTATGCGTGGTGCACCGCGCTGCCATCTCGTGCTTAGAAGTAGCGCCATCTAGCGTAGTTCGGTACAGTCACTGTGTATTACAACTTTATCACAACCTGACTACATCGGAGTTTTTGCGCGTTTTCTCGTTGCTAGGTCATGGTTGTGCCTGTATTCGAGTGTTTTCGAGCGTACTTGTACCCTGTACGGTGGTTTCCACACAGATTTTCGCTTGATCGTGGTGTGCCCAAGGATGGACGCGCAAGGACATTGGGAGGTCCTAATGTACTGCGCACAGTTATGGGCGAGGGAGTAAGCCGTTTGACTCTGGGGTACTAAATCACGGTAGTAGACCAGTAGGTAAGACGGCTGACACTAACTCTGTCTGGTCTACCAGACACAGGCTCGAATCCTGCCGGTGCCTGTGTGATGTTTTGCTATTCTAAGTGCTATGCGCACAGACGCGGACGGATATTGTTAGTTCCTAAGGTGAACCGCACCTAAAAAAAGTCCCTCATCTTGCGGAGTAAACTTTGAGGCGAACCACGTTGGCGACTTCGGGCCGCGTGCTTCGTCGTGATGTTCGGAATCACCATCGGCGGTAAGTTGGCTAACACGTTGTAGAATCCGCTAGGGTCTGAAATGACAAGTAGGTAAGTATTTCGTTCTCGTTCTGGGGCTGAAATGTTCACGATGACGGAATGTTTCAGGCTGAATGCTGGTAAGTTGGATTTGGACGCTTTAGGCACGGCGACGTTGCGTCCTTCGAGGTAATCGATCATGACCCGTAAGTAGGGGTCGGCATACTGCTGAACGGCAAGGTCAGTCTCCGTAACGACTCCGAAGAACGCGCTGTCTTCATCGAAGACTTATGGTGGTGGGTCGACGGGTCGCGGGACAGGCAATCAGCGTCGTAGTGTTTACTGCCGGCTTCATAGACGATTGTAACGTAAAACTCATGAAGCCGCAAACTCCCCCGCCAACACGGCCAGAGGGGTCCTTCAAATTGGGAAGCCACGAGAGCGCATGGTGGTCTGTCACAACCTTGAGCGGTCTGCATTATACGTATGGGCGAAATTTTGAAATGGCCCATATAATTGAGATGTACGCTTTCTCGGAGGCTGAGTAGTCTTCCCCCCTCCCCTTCGACAAACCATGGCTGCCAAAGGCGATTACTTTTTCGGAACCGCTTTGTTTCTGGACGGCGACGGCAACCAACCCTACATCACTTTCGTTCGTGTGCATCTCCGTTTTGGCGTTTGCGTCAAAATGCGCGAGCGCGGGAAGGTTCTGCGGACGTTGTTGTAGTTCTCAGAGTGCTTTTTTCGGCCGTTTTCCCAGCTAAAAGGCGTGATATATTTCGTCAGTTGCGGTAGTGGCTCTGCAATGCGTGCGATATTTACGCCGGTAGTATGCGCACAGTCCGAGAAAACTTCGCACGCTCTTCTTGTTTGTTGGTCTTGGGAAGTTTGCTATGGGTGAAGTCTTCGCTTGGTCAGGTAGGACTCCCCAGGCAGTACTCCCAAAAACTTGATTTTCTCGTACGCAAAGCGGAACTTTTCAGCCTTCAGCGTTGAACCCGACCTGCGAATAGCTTCGAGTACTGACTCCAATCTTGCAGGGTGTTCGTCGATATTTCGGGCGAATACGACAATGTGGTCAAGGTATACGAGACAGGTGTGCCACATGAGGCCAGCTAGCACGGTGTCAATGACTTTTTGAAATGTTGCTGGTGCCGCGCACATCCCGAACGGCATCACCTTGAGCTCGTAAAGGCCGTCCGGGGTTATTATTGCAGTCTCAGCCTCTCTCGTTTACTTCTATTTGCCAGTAGCCTGTCTCTAGATCCATCGATGAGAAGTACTTCTTGTTGTGGAGGTGATCGAGGTCGTCATCGATTCGGACCGGGGGTGCACGTCCTTTTTCATGATATTGTTCAGTCGCCGGTCGTCAAAGGAAAGGCCTAATGTGCCGTCTTTTTTCTTCACCAGTACAACCGCCACAGCCCAGGGGCTTTTCGATGGCTGTATAATGTCGTCGCTGAGCATGTCTAGCTTCTCTGCCGCTATTTGCTCTCTTTGGCCTTGCGCAATTAAAGCACAACCATCATCGTCGTCATCATCAGCCGCAGGCGGGTTGGCTTGCGGAAATCAGAGGCGGAAGACCAGCGAAGGTTATACAGGCAGTCTAATTCGTCGGACATGGCTTTAGCAGGTACCCTCACGCAACGTGCAGTTTACTTATAGTCGTTTCAATAAGCAGTATTGAAGTGGTGTTGCATCACCGTGCATTGCATTTTTTGTGTGTACGGAAGACACATTCGGTTGAGACGTTGGGGGTGGCACCTCTCTCGTGGAAACATTTCTGGAAGCATAGCTTATGATTTTACGATCAACGGCGCTAATCAGTTATCCGAAGGCGATATGTTCATTAATAAACGGTAAACGGGTATTGTTCAGTGTAACTGTCATATGACATAAAACAGATCATGTAAAGAAGGGAAGAGTAGAGTTGAAATCCCTGTCAGCGTTTTTTCGGCTGCGAAGGATGCTTCAATTGCCATAAAATTAGCAATTGAAAAACGCGTTTCATTCCTCGTGCCATTTCATGACGTGGTGCGTGACGTCAACGGGTGCCGGAAGTGAGTGAGACAGCGGTGTTGTCTAGCAGGAACACTAAAACCTATGCAGCGAACCATCGCGGCCGCAGTAGAGTGTACTAAAAGTTTTAGAGAGGCCCGCGCAGCGGCCTCTCCCATTATTGCGCAGGGTCTACTTTTGCGCAGAAAATAAAACCGGTATAGCGGCGGTGCTGCTGTCGTCCACCACTGAACAGCGCGCTACCCACCACCAGCTCCCGGCCTGTGCGGGGAAAGATTCCCGTTGCTCTCTGCGGTGTTTTGAGTTTGAGCAGATTTTGGATTATGTGGTTTAACGCGCCGGCGTTTCACAGGCTAGGAGGGAAGCGGTAGTGGAGTGTCCAGATTAATTGACCACATAGGGACCTTTCTGGTGCGCCGAACACACGGGCGTTTTTCGCTTTTCTCCTCCATCACAAAAGCGGCCGCCCCGGCCCGGAATGAAACCCACGCGGTTGGTCAGCTAATTTAACAAGTAGACGCAGAACGTTATGACACCACTTGAGGAAACATTAAACTAGTACGACCCGACATAAAATTATCGCACCGCCATTCACCCATCCCCCCCAAACGTACTTCCTTATTTTTCTATGTGTATTCTGGAAACATTGTTGATATACATTATTCTACCGTAATTCAAAGTCGTAAGAATAGCTGACAATTTCGAGATAAGCGCGGAGTTTCGAGTTAAGTCAAATGCCGAAAATTTGTGGCCAGGTCCCTAAAATAGCAGCTTGTGCTGCTAACAAAAGCACTATTGCACAGGCGAGCTTTCGTAATAAAGGCAAAGCAATTCGCAGGAAAGCGAAACTTTTATTATTGCAGAAGAAAGAACTGTCTTTTGCTGGCCTATTTTGCGTTCGCATCTGCATCCTAGAAAAGCGTACTCGAGCTTCTCAATGAATCGCAGCAATCGTTGGTCGCCACCGCCACATTCTACCTTGTCACAAATCAGACGCAGCATGTAAGTTGTTTCTGCCGTTGTAGGCACTTCTGGGGGCTCGTCGGCCGCATGACCAGCTGTGCCGTACACAGCTATCTCGACGATGTACGCGCCAGACAGCATTCCGGTAACGGGGACGCATAGTGTGCGTAAAATTGCGATTGACGACCGCGTTTTGCGCACAGTGGGAGCTAAGCGTTCGATCAGGGACCTTATCAGCTGCCTGTAGCGGACTTTGTTTGTGTCCTCTCTGCCAGTATTTCGAGATATCCGTGGTCGTCGAAAAAAGAAAAAAAAAACGTTTCGAGATAAAGTTGGAAAATGCGCAGCGAATATAAGAGGTAAATACCCGGTCAGGGAAAGTTTCCACTTGAGATGTTTTGAGATAGCAGAGTTAGAGTGATGGAGGGGTTAATCTGAAGTACAGGCACCAGGACTATTTTTCCCTTGCGCTTCTTGACTATGCGTATGAAGCAAAACCGGCAGGGCGCACATTCTATAGGCTTGAAAATGTTTACCGTTATTGTACGTTACTACGTGGAATAAAAAAAAAGCTTTCTTCTCGCATACCCTACCATTGATGCTTGTACTGTCGTTAGTGCGCTTTCTTCATTTATTTAGCTACTATGTCACAGGCACTTGGAATGGAAGTGTGTGCTTAAAACGAAGTGTCAAGTCTGCAGGACCAGCTGTTCCTTCCTGCATGCCAGGGGAGATGGCGCTGACTACATCATACAATTTCGCGGACTTCTGAACACTTTCGTGAAGATTTTGAAGTTTATTAGCAATCAATAGGACTGTTTTACCGGTTGATGCAGTGACATGAAGCTCTACCATGGCAGCTTTATGGATGTGCTGGCCATTATTCACAACAAACACTTTTACAGGCTTTGGGTAATACCAGTACAGTGAGACCTTGACTGCAAATTTGGTTGGGTAATGTATGCGTCGTTACACGGATTCCTTTATACAAAAAAAGGTTTAAACAAGTTTCGTGATTACATATGAAGGCGGGAGCAACATCTCAATCTGGGCCGTCGCTAATGATCAAGGACGAGTTCGAAAAACGCATTGGCCGAAAATATCAATTTAAATATACATGTCAGCGTTCCTAAACCTTTATCTGTGTAGACTTTGTGCATGATTTCCCGTGTTAAATTTCATTTGCTGGGCTATCTAAAATGAAAGTAAAATATGTGTTTTCTTGCAGTTCGGTTTATTTAAACCTCCATGTTAGTGTTCTTCAATGTTTATCTCTATAGTAGAATTTTTGTACGATTTCCCGTGTTACATTTCCTTTTTACCGCGGTCACTATATATTTTGTAATCTATGATTTGCTTTGGTTTTCTGTGCGTGTAATTGTACTCTCAGCATAATTATGTATGAAATTCGTGTTAATTTGATTCAACTGCTTTCTTGACCGAATCAGGTGAAAGGTGGTGTGATTCATAGAATGCTGAGGGTATATTTCTATGAAAGACTGTCATTGTGACAACTGAGCTAACCGATGGAGCAACCCCTTTTTAGTGAAAAAATATCTCGCTTGCCCCTGTTATTTTCTGCTCGGCCAGGCGACAGCAGTAATACCTCTCTTATCCCTAATTATCACAATCTGGCCACTGCTTACTGCTAAATAACATCTCACGCGCTCAAAAGCAAAAGAAACATATGATATTAACTCACATAACTGCAGTCCGGCCTAAATTGAAAAACAATTAATCAAAAATTCTTATGAGAAGCCATCATCCCAGTCCTTGTATTTTTTTGTCATTTGTCTCTGCAGATTGCGTACATCAAGCAGCAATGTAAGAACCCTATAACGAAACAATCATGAAATCTTTAGTATCAGGCGATTTTACGCAAACTACTTTCTGCTGGGAAGTTGATAGCGAACATGGCACTGCAATTACTTTATTTACAATCCACTACGAATGCTGTCCCAAAGAAAAATCCCTAATGTTTTCGTTGTTGTGGAGCGGAAAAGGCAAAAGTAACGCATAATGCACTGCAGCGTTTTTTTTTCAGTTCGTCACCCACATTCCACTGTACCTACAGTATATGTAAGCAGTCGATCGGACATCCCGCAGAAGATATTTCGAGCGCTCTGCGCGTAAAGCAGCACCGTTTCCCGTCTCGGCGGGCTGCACAACTATGCACGCGGCCAGCCGCTGCTTTCAGTGGTCGTTGACTACAGCGCCGCCGCTATTTTCTGCGCGAAAGGAGTAGCCCGACCATTCAGGTGGCTGGTCAGGCTACTCTAAAACTTTTATTGCAATCTAGCCGCAGGAGCCAGTGTTCGCGCAGGAGCCTTGTAACGGCCAGAAGCCACTGGCTATTGCGGCCACACTCTGTGTATCAGACTTGGTGCCGCTGGAGACGTGCAATGGTGGTTAAATAATCTGGATATGCCGCACGGCGTCTTACGTTTCCCACAGCACGCCTAGCGGACAGCGCAACCGCCGCGAGATCGGCGACAGAGACACTCTTTTGATTTGCATTCTCCTTTAGATAGTCAGGTTTCAGTCTCTTCGATTCACTCCGCTTAACGACGTGGGGCACTCGGTTTAACTTATAACAGCGAATTACGCAAAACATTTTTCATCTCGATATTGTAGCGCTTATTGCGCAACCTGTTGAATGTTTAGCGAAGTGAACTGCCTATTAGCCCATCTGCCAGCAATGTGCCTAGAGTTTTAACCAGTGCTCAAACCACTACTAATGCGCGCGTTTACGCCAGTGTGGAATGAAAAACTTTCGTAACATGATAGAAAAACATTTTACCTGAGTACGCAATGTAGTGGAAGCTTCGAAGGACACTACGGTCTCAATCGAATGACCCGGTTTGACTTACACGTTTTATTCAACTTCAACGCAATCAAGAAATGGTTTCGAACCAAGAAATCTTCACAGCACGCACTTTTAGGCTGAAGCGTGAAATTAACAGGTGGTCGCTTTGATCTTGTCCGTCTCAAGGGTAGCACTCGATTCTTGCGATTTACGGGGGCAAACAAGTCATGTCACTCAGTCCACAACCAAGAAGGTTTTTTTTAAAAATTCGCACGCAGTCTACGTATCGGTTGCGTGGCTGAATCGTCGCTAGCGATACTTTCAACGTAGTAAGCATTGTTCCAGCCGCAGGAGCACACCGTCGAGTTACATCGCGAAGCGAAAGCGACCACAACACCCACATAGCTTCGGCGCAACCAGCCTTGGTCAAAACTTCGGTCAGGCAGAGAGCGCTATGTGCGGAAGCAAAACCCTTGTTCTATTAGACGCAATTTACTGTCCACATAAGAGTGCAACCATGAAAAACTGACACGCTACAAGTAGATAAAAGAAATGAGACTTTGCCGATGCTGCAATAACCATCGCAACCGCCAAGGCCACGGCATGTAAGCTTTCGAATGTCGGCACTGCTTGAATTATCCGTGCACGTTTATAATTATAAATGACTTACGGAAGTAAACGTGCAACAAAATAATCTGTGTTTCTTTGAGCACTTCTGTGCGCGGATTTCGTTCTGTTGTTTGTCGCGTGACTCTTGGCAGATCCGCTCAGTCGCCGTTGACGTCTTCCTCTGTTTTTAGGAGTGTTTTGATGACGTATTCCCGCGAAACAAATACTTTCAATGGGGCCCCCTTCCATCGTGCGCTTTTTTTTACTCGTCGCGAATACTCCCAAAATTGCATTGTCTGGCCCAGCTGACAGAAGTGCCTCGTATGGCAAGAAATTGCCAATAAAAGCGATTGTTTGTTTTACATCAGGCAGGTACATTAACGCCCGAGCAACGATACAACGAATTTTTTTGTAATAGGCAGATTAACACAAAAGGCGCCATAAAAATTTCATAGAATAGTGTCCTAGTTTTTTTATCTAAGGGAGGTATAATAACACAGGAGATAAAAAATGCTGACCTCTGTTGTAAAAATACGGATCAATATAGTAAAACTACACTAAAAAATTTAGTAGGATCTCCTAGCCGCCATCAGCCACCGGCGCGATAAGGTAGCGAGAGAATTCAGTGATTAATGCCGCCCGCCCTAGCCGAGCCTTCTTGAAGTATGGTGGCGTGTATCGGTTGTGTCAGCTCTACAGCCAGCAAATTGAATTTTAAAACACTTCATCTCCGATTACAAATGTCGCCATTGCGTTATGGGTACTTGCCAGAGATCCGTTCACGCCGCGCTGCTCTCAAAGCCTAGCCTTCCAGAATAGCACCCGTGATGTTGATTAGTAGAACTGACACAGTTGTTTTCTATATTGAATTAATAAATAGCGCACTTTAATCCCAGGAGTTCGGTTTGGTTCATCTTTTGATAACCAACAATCGTGCCCGCAGTAATTCGCACCACGCCTTAAGAACAAAAGATTCTGTTTAAACGCTACAAAACGCTCAGTTGCAAGCAAGGGCCTAGTATTTAGGACCAGAACACGACGGTCTATTCCAGACTTTGCCGCACGTTAAAGACCCCAGGTGGGCAACATTATTCCGGAGCCCTCCACTATGCCGTGCCTCATAACGCGTAGTATCGCCGAGTTAAAGCCCTTAATCAACCAATCGAGCAAAGGCGCAATAAACTTACCGCCAAAAAAAAAATGCTGCTCTAAGCGTTAATCGAAGGGTGCTTCACAAGGCCTCAGGAGCTCCATTGGGAGAGCCTGTTATTTTGGGTGGCCCGTCGAAAGGATGGGAGCTTGACTCACTCGTTTGAAACATTTTTTTTTCTGTGGCGATGTGGTTTGCACACAGCCTGCTATGGAGGCCACCAAACGTGCAAGCATGTTCTTTGTTTTCCCGCGTAGCACATTTCAACGATTACACATACACCCGATGCTCATGGTTTCGGAAGTGCTCTAAAAGGGGAACGTCTAATTAAAAATGCTTGTCAGCGCGAAGTTTTGCACTTATGCCTCCATTACAGAACTCACCGTGTGTCAACATTCATGTTATTCTGTAACGTGTATGCAACAATTTCGCAGGTTTGTCTTCGAACTCATTTCACCTCGCTGCCTAATTATAACGCTGTCGGCTGTATTTCGGCCTTCGTGAAGTTGAACGAGTTCCTCGGGTACAGGAGTTCATTTTTTTAGATAAGTAATTCCTGTGCGGCGTGTGCGTACAGAAGGGAGTATAGTCAGTCTGGTGGCATCTACTGTGGCACCCAACACACGTAAAGTGCTGGAGCAGCGAGCGGTTACCTCTGAATATGTTCTTCAATATATTACACACACACACACACACACACACACACACACACACACACACACACACACACACACACACACACACACACACACACACGCACACGCACACGCACACGCACACGCACACATATTTGGGCGCTAAATGATGATACAGGAAAGAGAAAAGAGAACTCATCTTCCGCAGGATACGTATCATGCCTTATAGGTTCATAATATTGTCACGAAGCCAAGGACGACGCAGTTGTTATGAAGGAGAAACAAGTTTATTGGAGCGAACTTGTGCTCCCCTAACAACTCAAAAGAATACAGAGGCGGCGAAGCAGCGGTCAACAAAGTGACTTTCGCCGGCGAGTGTCGTCGAATCGAATCCTCCGGCGTCCGCACTGCAGGCTTTTTATCTTTCGGCGCACGTGGTTATCGAAACGTCGATTCACATCGAGAACATAGTAGATCCAAGAAGATTATTCTGGGCTGTTCACGTTAGGTCGGAATGCTCTCCCTATCACAACAGATAACACATGCGGCACAGAAAGAAAGAATGGAACACGCGCTTCCCCTGGCGCAGAGATAACACAGACCGGCGCAGCCGGGCTGTAAAAGCAAAACACAAATAAACAAACCCAATGTATGGTTCGCGGCAATATTTTAGTGAAATTTGTCTCTGATATCCAGTCAATTGTGCGGTTACCGGGTAGCGTATTTGGGCAGCAGCGAAGGAAAGGGTGGAGGGAAATTCTAACGCCGTCTTTTCATCCACACGTTAATTGCAGAAAATCGTCGTTTACAAAAAGAAACACATCAATGTAAACAGAGAGCCGTATGTCGTTCTGGGATTTTATGGTTTACAACAAAAAGACTGTGGCCAACTCGCAACCCAGATAAGGTAAGCCGACTTTTTTCCTTGGGCATTTCTAATGATTTTTGCTGCACTTGTAGAGATGCAGCTGCAGAGAACTCAATCGCTGTTGGCTGTTTTAACGGTTATGATATAATCAAGGCATATTTGGTAGTGAGTACATAACAAGCAGCTGTGTTTTGTGGAAGGCATCCTTGTAGTTTAGGCGTGAATGACACGAAAGCGGGGCGTGTTTTTGCCTTACATCGGCAAGGCGCATACAAAGCGTGAACATGTACCCTCCGCTTTTGTACACTTCCGTACAAGAAACTGCATTTTCAAGCACAATCCGACATTGTGCCTGGCATTGGCACAAACTGTACAATATTTCGTTTCAATAGTGACACTTTCCGCGCAAACTTCACTGAAACCTTCACGCGTTAACTACCGACGAGAAAAAGTCGCCAGAAGTGCAAAAACTTTCTGGACGTAGTGGTAACGCGGGTTTTGTTAGCTTTATAATTAACCGTTTCTGATACGTGCTAAGTGTTTTTTTCTCAAAGTTATCGGCAATTTGGTCGTTTCACAGAATTGATCTTCAAACACGTGCGCTTAGATCAACGATATTCAGCATGAGGGCATGCGGTGCTGTTCCACTGTGTACGAGGTTTGTTGGAGCAATAGCTAACGGGTACTCCGCTTTTGTGGTGTATTTACGTACGAAGATGTTCCCAAAGCGAGACTTTTATTCGCATGAAACTTGGCAGGAGGTTTTTTATTCTTCAGGCATATCGCCCAAGTGTAATTCTGAAATGCCGAGTGTTTCCTTGTATATTCGAAGAAAGCAACATGAAACGATACTCAGCGGTATTGTAAGTGCAGCCACTTTATTAAAACGCGCAAAGCATACTATGTCCATGGAACTAAAACCCCAGTTCTTTAAGATCACATGAAATGTTTCGCAATAGTTGATTGATTGATTGTAAGGTTTAACGCGCCGACGCAACGCAGGCGATGAGGCGCGCCGTAGTGGAGGGCTCCGGATTAATTTTGACCACCTGGGGATCTTTATCGTGCGCCGAAATCTCGTACGCACGGGCGTTTTTGCTTTTCGCCTCCATCAGAAAAGCGACCGCCGCGGCCGGGAATCGAACCCGCGATCTCGTGCTCAGCAGCGCAACGCCTTAGCCACTGAGCCACCGCAGCGGGTTCGCAATAGTTGAGGTGCATGCCAAGTCCGGCTGGAGTTGTGCCCACTCAATATATATTTCCCAAGCCACGTGAGTGAACAACTTTGCTTTGTTTTTGAGTATAGCACGCGCACGTCTCGGCATGTGCTGGTTATTTGTTCACGCAATGAATGTACGGTTTACTAGACATAAAATACATTCCCGACCTGAGTCGAGCTGGTCGTGTTACTGCGGCCTTGGTACTCAAGCGGGGGCGACTCAGCAGACGATTCTTTCATTCGCATTAGTGGCAGAAAGACTAACAGCGAATAAGTGTAGCAAGAAATGGGTTCCACATGATTTGAAATTTGAGAAGCGCAGCGTAACATAGCGTTTGATTAGAGTTTAAGAACAATGGAGCCAGGCAAGTGGACTACTGAAGTGTTCATATGTTTCTACGGGAAAAAGAGACATGCAAATATCAAGACTAGTAGGTTAACGATGAATAATGTAGAGGTCCCGAGAGACGCAAAGATGGCCAGGACATCCGGACAGGCGAAGGGACAGAGACGAATAGAGGGAAAAACGTAAGCGAGATCGTCGTTGGAGATTTTGGAGGCACCAAAATGTACCATTAGTACGAAAAATTTTCGGGATAACCAAAATCTCAAGAAAGTGCTTTGCTTTTTGACGCAAAGCAGGGTGGTTTAGAATGCGGAAACATGTTGGGAAGTAGAACCAAGCAGGCGTAAAGGACCCCGTCTAGAGAAAATGAAAATGATCCAGGGCACATCCCTGAAAAGTGATTATATACATCAAATTAGATAGGTAGAAAACAATTGCCTTGCAGCAGGAAATAACCAAAAGTGATAAATGCTGGTACACATTTGCAACGTCTATTTTCCGTGTGCGAAACAATTTTTTCGTGTTGCCCTTGTTTTGTGAGCAGAAAGTAAACGTCACAAATATACTTTAACAGGACCGCATTTCAGTGCTATCACTTGTAGAGACAAAGATGTGGTACGCAGGAAAGCTACCACTTGTGATAGACAACATTTAATGTAAGCCTGCTGGTAGGAGTAGAGCAAATGTTTACTGTCGTTTAAATTAGGTGCACGAGCTTCCTTGGTGCGAGGCCCCGTGATCACCCCGGCATAAATACGATACCAATACTATTATATAAATGAAATGTTCACTTATTCAATCAATTCTAAATCAATCAACCGATCAATCGATGGTCGATCAGTCAATAAACGAATCATTTGATGGGTGAGTAAATCAGCCATTCAATCAGATGGGAAAAAATTGAATTGAATAGTGTATATCAGCATTGAGGAAACCGTCATAACAGCAAGAGGAGAGAGCAAGAGTTTCAGGCGTAGCAGGATTTTGAGGGGAGCGTGGCAAGGCATGTCCTCACTTGCCCTAAAATTGGCGCGCAACTCGGAGCGCTTGAAAACCAGAAACATACCCTTTTGCGGCAGAGTTTTGTTTGGCGCCCACGGATGGGTCTCGAATTAATTTTTTTTTCTATACAACGCTGGTCGCGAGGATTAGCAAGTCAGAGGCATCACTCATCAAGTGTTCGCTGAGGTGAATTCTGCTCTCCGTATCAAACCCACGGGTTTAGCGCGGACGCAACTTTTCTGATGGAGGCGAAAATAAAACAGCCCAGTCTGTTCTAGATTTCAGCGCGTTCTGAAAATCCCCAGGTGGTGAAAATTATTCGGTATCCCTTCGATACGGCGCACCTCATCACCCGGATAACGTCGGCACGGTAAACGTCATAATCAATTCTGCTCTCCGCTGAACGGTCAGACGCTCTTCCCACGGCGGTCATCGGCTGCGCAATTGCCCCATGAGCCTTGCCGATGTAATGAAACCTTTCGTCCAGAGAGGTTGATCGCATTCGTTCTTGTACGATAAGTTCAACCCTGAACTTGAAAGATGCAGTTCAACACTACCCGCTTCTCGTTTAACCAAATATCAGTAGCGCCAACATGGGTGGACGCTCGCGCGTCGTTTCGCTGTTTTTTCTGCCCTTAGAAATACTAGCGACCACGCCAGCATTACTAGGATCAACGTGTTTAAGAATCCTCAACACGTATTATTTTGGGAAGACAAAAAGCACGGAACCTTCGACCGAGTGCAAGCCAGATGCACTGGCCCGCACTCAGGAACTCAGAACAACTCACGCACGCCGGAATCATTCCGTGCTCCCGTGACATCCCGAGAAAGGGCGAGAATTCTCGGGTTTCCGGCCCCCTCCGCGTCCACAGAACTGCACTGCTGTGGCCTTCAGAGTTCAGAACGCAATTTCAACCCCTCCGGTTTTTAGCCAGGGAGGATGAACAGTTAAACCTAAATTTAACGAACGTGTATGTAACGAATTCCTGTATTTAACGAAGTTTTTCAATGCCCTATTGCCAATCCCTTATTGAAGCCAATGTGTTCGCGATCTCTATCTAAAGAAACGTAGGGGTTTTTAACCTTGATATAATAAAGTCGGCGAGGTGATCAGTCACTTTTTATTTGCACTTTTACCCAGACATCGACCGGAGCAAACAACCATGGAATTAAACGAATACTAGCACGAGCACTAGCCAGCAGCAATGAAAACATGTGAATCGCCTAAACACGAAATTTTCATCACCATGATGATGGTGATGATGAGATGTGATGAACAAAAGGGCTACCACCATCGCGTGGCTAAGGACTTTTGGTTTTAATTGTGAAGCTTGAAATAATTCCAGCTAGCAAGAGTAACTACTGCTCACGTTCTTTTTTTGCCCGCACCACCAACTACAGTGACTTTCCATGTGTGAGTGCGGTTTCGGTTCCAGGCCTAAGTTTTGAGGTGCTCGGCCGTCCTCCCGTCTTGTAGACGCAGGTATTCATTTATATCTGTGTTGCCGGTTCGTAGGTGATGACTGCTTCATCTAGAAAACGAAAAGTTGTGCATTTTCAAGATAAAAAGCTCAATGTTAAACGTCGTCTAGGCTGGCGAGAAAGAAGTAGGGTGCCACCTGGTACAATAACCCAGCTAGCACCCTCACAACAGTGTTGAGTGATAAACTGGTACAATTTCGCAAAAAGGATTTCTTTCAGCGTAAGTTTGACAGAATGGCAAGTTGGGCGAGTTGGTGTTGATTCACCTTGAAAACAGGCGCGGAAAGACGTTGACTAAGAAGAGAAATACACAGGACGACGCGCTCCCTGTGTCGTCCTGTGTATTTCTGTTCTTAGTCAACGTCTTTCCGCGCCTGTTTTCAAGATGAATCATACGTTTGGTTCTTGAAACGCGTTGAGGAACGTAAAAGGGTCAAAAGGCAAAAGTGATACTCAAGTTACGTTTGTTAATACGGTAGTAGGTGACCTTGCTTCTTTGGCGTGCCGTGTAGTGCCTAGCTCGTCCGAAAGCAGGAGGTGCAACTTGCGCAGTTTTTTACCTTCACTGATATCTGAGATTTTAGCTTCGATTCTGCTTCATTGCCGCAAAATTTAACGATAAATCTGCATGTAGCGAAAACCTTTGTGTTACAAACAAATTGCTAACTTTTGTTAGCTTCGTAACATCCAGGTTTAACTGTGCTAACTTTACGCTGCAGAGTGACAAAGGACCGTCATCTTTCGACCACATTTCCAATGAAGCAAGCCAATATTCGCGCAATGGTTGTGGTTTGTTTTAAGATAGCGTTAAATATGTAAAAGGAATGAAATTCGCGCGATTTGGTAATGATATATCTCAACGAAAACTCGCGCCAATCCACCCTATGAATTTGGTCGGAAAGCAAAGCTGTAAACGGCACCCACAACGATTATCTATGCGACGTCCTTTAAATTACGTCACGTCGCTCTACAAATAGTGAAACCCGAGAGAAGCGAAATGCCCTTAACCACACCCTTTATAAGTTGAAAGAGATATTTTTGGTAAGGTTAAATCAATGATGATGCGTGAACGGTGTTTGGCTGAGTTGTAGTGGTGTTGGTTACTACTTCTGAGCAATATTTACATTCAGTGTCATAGCGAATCGAGTGCATTAAGTGAAGACGCTTCGGTTGTGAAAAGGAGTCGAATTGTATGTGAAGTATGTTAGTTTGTTTTTCTCTGGAAAGATCACGGTAAGGCGAAGGTACGGTCTATCTCTGAAGGCGATAATGCTGGGTTAGGTCCTTGAACGAGCGATGCGGGTGATTGTCCGCGTGCAGCACCGCAGCACGAGGGGGGGGGGGGTAAAAGCGCAGGCTTGTTGGTGGGCGTATTCGTTGCCCTCCATGGAAGCGTGAGCGGGTGTCCAGATGAACTGAATGGAACCGTTTGGGGAGTGGGCTTTTAGAACACGCAGTGCACGTCGGAACACACAACCCGATTGGTAATTCCGGTAGGCTTGGTGGAAATCGGTTACTACCTTCCGAACCCATGGTTGAGTGAGAGCCAAGGCGATGGCTGCCTCTTCTGCTGCTATTGTGTCATGGGTCGTGAGTGAGGCGCACGCAAGGTCGTTGGTTCTGGAGGTAACCACGATGATGGGGTACTACTGCCCTCGATGTTGGCAGGCATCAGTGTAGAAAACTGCATAATCCCCACCGAGGGTGGTGTTGAGCGCTTGAAGCCGTGCTTGTCGGCGAACCTCCTCCTGTGAAGGGTTCAGATTTCTAAGCAAAGAGAGCATCTTTAGTTCTTGTCGCCAAGAGTGCAGGTGTACATCAAGGGCAGTGACACTCTGTGCTGCCCAGTAAATCTGGTGGAGGATGCGGCGACCCACCGTAGTTCTGCTCGTTTGGAGCTTCTGGTTAGGAAGATGGCCCTTTATCAGCTCTTCCACAGGGTTGTGGAGCCCCGTGCGAAGCAGCTTCTCTGTGGGCTCACTCAGTGGAATACCTATGGCCTGTTCAACCGCCTTTCTAATCATTATATAAAGCATCTTTATCTCCTCCTTGTCGAGAAAACGGGGGTGACATAAGGGACTCTCGAGAGGACAAAAGCTTGAAATAATCGAAAGGTATCGGATTCATTGAGGAGTTGCTTCTGGGTGGCAACTCGCGTGGTCATGTGTGTGATTTTATGGATGCTGTGTTTGAGCCGCTGCAGGGATACGTCACTGTAGGTGTTGGCCTGGAGATGTAGGCCCAGGACCTTGATGCAGGGGCCTGGAGTGATGGCCTGGCCATCAAGGAGTGTTTGAATGTATTCTTTGATGTGTCGCTTGACGTGAGGGCGGACGACAATGAGCTGTGATTTTTTACGTGAACACTGGAGGCCACAGGCTTTAGCACATTGTCGTACTAGAAGTGAGATGTGACGCTTTGGTTTGAGCTTTCTTTAATTTTGCAACTCCTAACACATGCATAAGTCGCGCACATGGCTGCTAGACATGCCGGGGGCGGAGCGCACAGCGGCGCGTCAGGTCGCGTGACGCTATCACGCGGTATTCACAGATTATGCAAAGGGTAAACCCGTAGATGTGCTTGGTTAGTCCAACACCTGTCTTCCCCGTCTCCGCCTGGTCTCGTAGCTAAATCGGTAAGACAACGGAATCTGACTTTGTTACGCTATTAGTTCCAGGTTCGATTCCTTGTCGTGCCAGTAAATTTTTTTCTTTGTTCGCGGGAGTTTTATGTTGACACCAACGGCCGCAAAAGAGCCCTTGAGGGTAGAAGTAAAAAGCTTTGCTTTAAAAACAAGCTGCGCGCAAATTAACCGGGAAAAGAACACATGAAGAAACCAACAGTGCAGACTGCGCAAACGCAGACCACACAAGCGCAGCACATGAAGACTGCAATTGTGCTGTCTAGGTTTGTTTTTTTTCAGGTTAATTTGAGCGCAGTTTTTTTTTGAGATAGTTTTAGATGTGCCATCTGCCGAGTTGCTCTCGTCCGTACGATATTACACACGTGTGTTGCATCATCGTTTTCCACGTACCCCCGCTATGCTACCTGTAACGGCCAAGGCGCAAACTCTATCCGCAGGAGTTATTCTTTTAAGCCTCATGCCATTGTCCTCCGTGGCCACCTCCCGGACCGGGACAACAACATCCAGGGGTGCAGGATTCTCCCACCCAATGTTTACACCATCCCGGCAAACCTACAGAGCTCCATAACTTACGCCCACCCCTTCGTAAGTAGCTTGTGTAATATGTTGGCACAACTTCTTTCTTTGGCACCACACTGCCTTCTATACCTAAAGAAAATTAAGCCTAGTCTAATTCATATCCCCCGGCACAAATAAACCCGAGGTCACCGGAAAAGGCTGTGCAACAAGAAACCTTTGGGAGAAAGAAATGGACTACAAAAGTGACAACTACAACTACGTTGTTAATAACTAGGAATAAAAATATATTCATTTCACCCGGCCAATTCGCTAAAATTTGAATACACAAAACAAGTTATCCTGTCCACGTCCATCTGTGCTGAAGCCCCTGACGAGTGCCACGATCATAGCTAAGTGGCGGTAAACGTAGCTACGAAAAAGCATTTGTGACTTGCCGGTTTAGGTGACCAAAGGATGACTTATGCGTGCAACGGTCCTGGGAAGATTGGTGACCTCTGAAATCTCTCTGGATTTCGCAAATTTTTAATGACGCAAATATTAATTTTCCGCTAACCAAGAAAAACAGTGGCAATAGAAAAAGATAGTAGAAAGCAACAGTTTTCAAAAGCTTCACGACGAAGTCGAAAATATGCCCTTAAAATGTCTCGAAATTACGAAGGCTGCACATGCCCCCCCCCCCCCCCCCTTCCCAAGAAAAGAAACATTGGAGGTACGAATTTAAAATAGCCAATAAGAATGCGCATACCGAATTGAATTTCTTAAAAATGCATAACTAGTAAAAGTAACTCTTTTAATCGTTAGAATCGCTCAAATAAAGCATAACGTTGATCATATCACGAAAAAAACAAATAAATTAAAAAAAATAGTGCTGCCACACAGGGAAATTGACGAAATAGATAATAGTCATCTTTGCATCTTAAAAAAGCGAAAACCCAAGGAAAAAAGTCGCAGAAGAAAGTTCAAAACACCGGCGAAAAATGGAGAAACTGACCAAACAATGTAGCACCCTTAATTTAGTCAAAAATGCATAACCAGTGCAACTAACACAAGTATCGTTATATTAGAATCGTCATAATGTTGAAAAAAGTAGGAAACCTTAAACATCAATTTTCCCGAAATTATCCCACTGAAAAAGTTCGATAATCGTGCATCTTCACCAAAAACTGAACATAAGAAATACAATCCTGCAAATTAACTTTCGAAATACGATTAAACAGTAGTAAAAATTGGCAAACAATGTAACGCTGAATGCTACCACAAACATGCAGAACATACGGAAGCAACACATTTCATCGTAGCAGACGCGTAAATGGACGCAATGAGTTGAATAATGTTTTTAAAAGTTTTAAGAAACCTTGGAAAAGCAAGAGTTTCACAAACATGAACTGAATAAATCAAAAATGTACATCTTGTGCACCTCCTACAACCGAAGACTTACCACAACAATAGCGCAAAAGAACGTTGCAAATACGGATAAAAACAGCTTGATCCGACAAAGTAGGTATTGCTCCTTGCGTCTACCGGACAATGCACACCCAGAAAAGTGAAGACACTTGATTGCTACAGACGTATAATTTGAGATCCTTTGCAAAACAGAAAGAAAAGCGGAATCACAATAAACTAACCCGACGTGATTGGCTCCATATATCCAAATGAGGCAGCAAGAGTATGCCTTCTAGACAAGGAGCATAAGAAATATGCGCATTTGTAGACTATTGTGTGAATTGCAGAAGACTGTTTTCATACACTTTTGAGATTTTTTAGAGGCATTGGTCCATAAATATATGTTGTATCGGACCCTGTTGTAGTAGATATACGGGTGCCCCATCATTTCGATTGTAATTAGATCGCATTAAAAATAGGCTGCTTTGAGAGACTCGCCATGGGTGAATTGCAGTGGTGAACTAGCATATGCCTGGTTTGTAAATAAAATCTATAAAGACTTCACTGAGTAAAATGATAAAGTGCTCTCTTGTGTTCCTTTTTTGCCTCGTCTTGGCGCTCTTACTTTCAAGCATCCTCCGTACCTCAAAAAAGACGTTTCCATTAACGAAAACATTGTATTTCTTTTTCTGTTTAATAAATTTCAGCAGTGCGAAATCGCCACTTAACCCTGACCAAAAAATCCTACTCGCCCGGACAATTTGGCACAAAAGACCCCCAACCTACAGATAATCGGAAAAAAAGACGTTCCGTTGTGCAGTCAAATGCCATTTGTTCATCTTATTCATTACGAGAAGAATAAACTCTCCAGAGAAAATAGCAATCTTTTTATTCTTTTTGTTCATCATTTTCCTGGAGCGACGGAACATTTGGGGACTTCCGCCTTGAAACTGCAACCTAGAGCGTACATACCAACCTTTCAAAAGCTACGAAAGACATGGACCGAGGTTCGGGATGAACGATAGCGCCTTCCACAATGTTGCCGTTTGTTCATACCTTAACTTTTGTATGTTTTTTTTTTGCGGTTTTGGAATAGAAGAACCAACCAACTCGCCCAGCTCTCTGTTGTGGAGCAGTTAATGTTGACCCTTCATCACCGTCATATTACATAATGAGCAGCAGTAGCAACAGCTGTTTGCGTCCGTTATAGAGATGCTCGCTTTCATGTCCGAGCAGTATTGGCCCATCGACAGCATCTGTCAATAAATTCCCTGAATTCGAAGTATATATGATATAACATGTGTGCTGCATTATTACAAAGATCTGGCATCAATCTACACTCGCAGCATATACAGCTTTCGCGACACTTTCAGAGGACAACGCAAGAAAGGAGAAGTTCTTAAGCACAGCCTGCAAAAGAAAATTTAAACGTTGTATCGCTCAATTTAGGCTACAATTAGTTGCCTAGGATCAGAACGTTTGCATCACAGAAAATGCTACTCTAGAAAGCCACGGTACAAGCTCTATCTCAATACAAAAAAAACGCAGACGTGCATACATATTACTGTAAAAGCACTTCTTACGTCACGGTACAAGCTCTATCTCAATACAAAAAAAAAACGCAGACGTGCATACATATTACTGTAAAAGCACTTCCTACGTCTTCTTCCAAATAGTCTAGATATTGCTCTATGTAAACCGTACACTTTTTCTTGAAATTTGTCTCCGCCAAGTATCACGCCAGCGTTATGTTCATAAGCTCGCTGTGCCTTATAACAGCTTCCCACACTAGGAACACTAAAAACAGTACAAACAGCTTATAAGGCCTTTCACTGCGAAAGTGTACATGTCTAACCGCCAGTCCTCCGCCCCCCCCCCTTTCCCCCCTGTGTTCATTCAGTTGAAGCCGATATACTCGGTGTCGCTCCAGCGCTCCTCCTCGCCGCCGCCGACCCCGCTTTCACAATGGTTATTCCTCTCAACACCCCAGCACATGTTGCGGAGTCGGCTGATAATGACGGTCGCGCCTTTATCAGGTGTTACGAGAGAAACTTGCCAACTTTTAATGCCGACGTGAGCCCATAATTGCTCAACATAAAAGGCTTTCCGAGCGACATTTTCCATGTGTATTTCATGCCTTAACACGCGCCCATCACCGGTTGCCGGTTTGTGCGTGCACTGGTTGGAAATGGAAGCAGGGGAGGCATGCATGCACAGCTAGGCTTCATGCCGCTACTGACGCGATACGGCTTGTGCTGGCAAAAAATTTAAGCGTGGATGTCTCACAGCTAAATGCCACCTGTCAGTTGCCCTCAATGGTCTCGCGGTTTGGGTTTGGCTTTGTGTGTTATACAGACAGTGAGATGGACACTACGCGGGAGGGAAACGGAGAGCCACGTGTTTGTCTACTGAAATAAAGGTGAACGCCATCCAGGTTCTAACACTACATGGGTCAGAAGCTTATTCGCTAGGAGGAAGAACAAAGGGAACCGGAAGAGCACGTGCCGGAACAGAAGCGCGAATGGGTGCAAAAACGACAAAGTCGCTGCCGCCGCAAGTTCCTGCTGATCAAGGAGCTGGGAATCTTTCCCGCATGAACAGCAACTTTGACGTGAGCCAATATTTCTGCTTAGCTTGAAGAGCTTTGAGAGCGACAATTTTAGCGGTGCCTTTCACTTCTAAGCGCTCGCACATAACTGGTTGCCGGTTCATCAGGCATGGTCTGGGAGTGAAAAGAAAGTGGGCGGGGCGCGCACGCGCAGATACACTTTTTATGCCCTCACTGAAAACATGTTATTAGTGCTCGCGTCAGGTTAATACATGCACGTCCTACGCCTCAACGTTAGCTGTCGGGTGTTTTGAGTAGTTGAGGGGATTGGGTTGGGGTGTTACGTTGAGAGTAAGATGCCTACGATGCGGCAGCGAAACATACAGCTCGACGTTTGTGCGATAGAATAAATCTCGGTCCTTGCAAAGTTTATTTGGGCCAAGTGCTAATTGCTCGATCGCAAATGACAAACAAACGCGTTTTCTTTCGTGCATTTCGTGTACTACGTACAGCTTCGCAGGTCATTCTTCTTTACCGAGCGGAAGGGCACTCGTTTTTTTTATGGGCTTGCAGGCCAGCACCTGTCAAGTCGCGCAGTGCTTAATAGGGCAATTTGGAAACACGATGCCGATCAGCGTGTCCGTGACAATGAAGGGCCGTATTTACAAGCCCAAGACACCCGACCCTGCTGTGTCCGACATTGGAAACTATGGCCTCTTCAGCGAGTGTGCACAAGGGAACTACGTCCAGGAAATAAAACCTACTACGGTAAGAGTCTTCATGTTTAAATATGGTAAAAACGGACATGTTCTTTTCGGGAGAGTCTTCCTTTCTTGAAAGGGAAAATCGGACAAACGAGACTGTAACTACATCCACTGTTCAAAAGATCCCTGTTTCTCAGCTACTAATGCAAATGCATATGCTGTAACTTTTGCAGTTCAATACTTTAAGCAGAATGACCGTAATTGCACCATTTTACTTTAGAACAAGTTGACCGCCCACTACAGACGTAATAACACAACCCGACTGTCAAAAGTTTCCTCAAATATCTTCCAGAGGAAGTCCAAGTTCATAAGTTTATGATCCGTTGTTAGGGATGACAGAATGAGAAGATGAAACAGTTATAAGGAAGCGAAATGAGCTAGGAGTGCACCGCAACTTACCTTTCTATAGGACACAACCTATTTCAGCGCCCTAACTGATACAATGGCCTCTTGTGTTGTTTTTGCGCTATTAGGAATAGTCACTTTTTTCAGTAACCGTATTGTTTCACAAATGTCGCAAATTCGCATATTGCGTGAACATCTCACGTATCACGTCTCGACAGTATGACATTAAGAGCGCCTAATTAAAACTCCGAGAAGATACCACCTCACTTTGAACTAATGAAAGTGAAGCACAAAAGACGTCAATTCAATTGTGGGGTAGTAAAGCATGTCAATCATTATATGATTGAGAAATGTCGGCATTAAAACCCGCATTTATGGATGAAGGCAAATGCTAGAACTTTTTAACGAAGGCATGAAGCAAGATGTCTCATTTTCTCGTTCTAAAACTGAAGAATTCACTGGTAGTATTCCATCGGCCATTATTTGCGAGCGATGGCTGCACTGTGGCTTCGTCCGCCACCTCCTCGTGTTCACTGGCAGCGACAGGTTGTACGCTTGTGACATCAGAAATGATGTCAGCACGCCCTGCACCCTGAACTCGGGCCCACATCGCCGTATTCTGCAAGCAAACTTCCCGCGATTGATTCTCTCGCCGTTTTTCGCTCTTTTCGGAAGGCGACATGGTCTAGTGTGTAGGCAGTGGGGATCCGTTTCACAGCCCGCGCGCCAGGCGCCAAGCTGACGGCGCGGTGGCCCGTAGTTCGAATTAAACGTGCCGGACGCCCCCCGCAGTCAAATCAACAGCGTTTGAACACATTTTCTAATGTGGAAACTTTGCCGGACCAAATAGCACAGTTGAAATATTCCACACATGCGAAATATTTCTGTCGTTTATTCCAACGGCTCGCTAATTAAATGGCTCGTACCAAAAAACATGGTTATTCCATCCTCCCGACAACCATCCGGACAACTAGCTGCTACACTTTTTGAGGGAAAACTGCACTGCCCGAATAACCAACTGCTACTCCCCATAGGCTTTAGAACATTTTAAAAGTCGAAGTAGAAGGAATCATGGCAGGTGTCCTTGTTGAAACAGGAGCTAAAATATCAGTAGGTAATGGAAACCTGTGTTCACAGCCGCACCAAGTAAAAACCCCGTAAACTGGTCCCCCCTTGTGCAGTGCTATCCAAAGTGCCATTAAACTTGCCGGGTGCTACGCAGCGCATGTTCTTATGGATTCAAGCGGCAGGACAAGCAGTGCGGAGTATTATCACGGTATTCTCATCAGCTCATTTTGGGGTGAGACTTTCCCTCACCGGCATCGGCCATTATACCCTGTCACCTTCTGATATAGAACTAAGAGAAATAAATCATTTGGGTATTGCTGACGCCCCGCATCTGCGCTTGGCGACAAGCTTAGATTGCGTTGTCGAATCTGGGTGCGAGAAAATCAGCTGTGTTCCGAGGAGTTAAGGGACGGTGACGTCTTTAATACTGCTCTCGCCATTGCTACAGGCCCGTTGCGAGTTTCGCGTGGCACTCCTGTCCGCGTCGGTACTAACAACGCTGCGAAGCCAATTCTCTTTTGTCAACAGACAACAGCTCCTGACACTGAAGCCAGATGTGTTTTCGCCTTTGCCCCGTGTTTTCTTCTAAATATGTTCCGAGTCCTGAACAGTTCGACTCTGTTCTCACCGCCCCAATACCTCTGAGCTCTCCCCTAATGAGGCTGACTCGTTACTCGAGCTCCTCGGGAAACACGAATCTTTTTTTGATGCACACTGCACCACGCTCGGTTGGACATTGGTGGGAACGTATCGTATTGAAACCGAATGGTCTCCTGATAGGAGACCCTAACCGTCGCCCTTCTAGCGTATTCTCTTGTCAACGGAAAGTCGTAAGTGACGATGTCGCCGACATGCTTGATTGGAAAATTATTCGGCTTTCAACGAGCACATGGTCGTCCCTGTTTTTTCTGGCGCGGCAACAGGACGTTCTGTGTGATTTTGTGTTAATTATCGTGCCCTGAACGCAATCACACGAAAAGATGTGTATCCAATTACGCGCATTGGAGACGGCATGGATTGTTTACAGTGCACCAAATATTACCATGACAAAGAGTGAAATCGAACGAACAGACGCACCCTTGAACTCGTGCAGTCAACCCTGGTCAAACGACCCATTCGGTTGTGACCAGGCATTTCTTTGTTTGAAGTGAAAACCCAACACAAATTTTAAAAGCAGCCGGAGAAGCCCTTAAGGCTAGGAAGGTGAAATTTAAGGTTCGAGAAAAGCGCAAATATTTGGTAAAGCGCAGTGCTAGAACTTTTAGATGCGACGCTGAGAGCATCTCCTGTCGGCGGCCCTATCCTTCCTGCGTGCGTCCGTCGTTGTTGTTGTTGTCCGCACCGCTGCGCCCCTCCTCCTCTCGCCGTGATAGCGCGACCTCTCCCCCAAATACTGTGGCGCGTGCAGTGCGGCGCGCTGTCTCATTCCGCCGGTGGGCGGCGCTGCGCGTGGCGCAAGCGCGCTGTGCGCATGTGCAGTGCCCTCTCTATCCGCGGTCTTCTCTCCTCGGGGCGCGCTGCGCATATAAGCGGAGTGCTGCGCTCCGGTCGGTCTCTCAGTCGACGGTCGTCCGCGATACGCTTGCTCTCTCTCTCTCTCTCTCTCTCTCTCTCTCTCTCTCTCTCTCTCTCTCTCTCGCATTACCCGACGGAATCCACCCAACGGAAACGCACAGTGGAACCCCCTTCAGCGTCGCATCACAACAGGGTTCCCGCGAGGGGAGGTGGGCGTAATATTTTTCAGTCACCCCTTCGCAGCAGTTAGGGCACCTGAACCCTGCTTCTTTCACGTAGCATGTGTTGCGTCAAACCTACTAAGTATGCTAGGTATGCGAGGTTTGCGAGGAATGCTAATAAAGGGAACGTTAGTTCTAAAACCCAGGTGGAAGGCATGGTTCCTGATGGATGATGTTTTCCCGCTATTAAGAACATTTGCGACAGTTTAAAGCAGTCCGAAAGATTTTTGTAAACTGGAAAAACAAGAACCTCTACGTCTTCATCTTTTACTATCTCATGATTTTCGTCGGGCAACATGAATCAACAATGCCCACAGTGAATCCACAGGTAATTCGATTCATACACCAATTAACTATCATGCCAACACAATATTTCTCCAACCAACAGATGAAGCCGAAGTTTATCGCACATTCATGTGTTTATAAAATAGCCGTGGTAGTGACGACCACGGCATTGAAGCAAAGCCGGTAAAATATGTATTTGACGTTATCACCCGTTGTGTATAATTTCAACCTGGTGCTTGAGTGTGGTTGTTTCCCATCTTCCATGAAGTTGGCAAAGGTTACCCTTATATTTGAAGGTGGGGAAAAGAATAACCCCTATAACTATAGGCCTATCTCCGCCCTTGAAGTATTTTCTAAGGGACTAGAAAAAAAATCATTTTTTTCGTGTGAACTCTTTCTTTTCAAAGCCCAATTTACTGTTGACCAGCAACATGGTTTTCGACAGAGGAAATATACAGGGACTGCACTTTCAACGCAGAAAGAACTCATAATTAGGAACACAGAAGGAAAAAAATACCGCTTGGAATATTCATCGACTATACCAACGCATTTGACTTCTTAGATGATAATATATTATTAAGCAAATTGAGTGATTATGGCATACGAGGGGTCGCTCATGCGCTCTTTCTATCCTACCTCTCGGATAGAAAACAGCTAGTCACTATTGACAATTGTGTTCCCGAGTACAAATCTGTTTTACACTTTGTTCCCAAGGGTAGTGTGCTGGCGCCTCTCCCCTTTAACGTATATGTAAATGACATTGTTGAAATTAGTAATGATGCCTCATTCGTTCTTTCTGCAGATGATACTAACTTATTCGTTTCTGGTAGTAATTCAGAAGGCGTGTATACGAAAGATCAATTGGAACTTCAAAAGCTTTACACTTGGTCAAAATCAAACGGCGTAAAATTAATTCCAGTCAGTCGAAAGCAATCTTATTTAAGGCAAAGAACAAAGAAGCTTAAATTATTACGGAATTAGCATTGCCAATTGGGCATGCCAATTAGCATTGTAAACCAGCATAAGATTTTAGGCGTGACTTTTACTGCTGATATGACATGGACGTGTCATGTCGAGTCATTAGCAAAATCATTATCATTAGTGGCAGGTGTGCTATCACGATGTCGACATTTCCTTCCTGTAAGGGTGAAGTTGCAGATCTATCATGCCTTGTTTTCTTCACGTATTACCTACTGCGCGCTTGTCTGGGGCACAACAACAATTAAAATATTAACACCGTTTTGATGGTCCAGAAAAGAGCACTGCGGTGTACTGAGAATGTGTGGTACATGCACTCAACACAGCTGTTATTCTCTCGCCATCAGATAATAGCGCAATACACACTTGTAACTATCGTCTACTTGTTGCATTTTTCTTCTGATATAAAAAGTTTAAAACATTTCTTAAAGCGTCCTGAGATTTAAAAATTTATAAAAGTGATTATCGTACACGTGGAAGCGATAGGTGGCTGGTACCACGCCGGCGCACGGGCTACATGCTGCAGACCCTTAAACATAACGTGCCTTATTAGGCTAACAGATATGAGAATGCACTGAACTCTGATGCGTGTACGCGGAAAGAAATGCGTGGATATTTTGTAAAGGCATGCTAGAGCATGGTTATTTTCTTTCTTTTTACAGTTATCATTACGTCATAATTGCCGGTTTTATTGGCTTTGTGACTTGTATGTACAGCCGTGAGCTGAAGTAAACGGACCACGGGAGCGGTGGCCAAAAGTAATCGCTACTTCGTCTGGTTGCGCGGCGCCTGCTGTCGAGACCGCGCACAGCGCAGGCGCGGCCCAGCAGCGCAGCACACATGCCGCTATCGCTCCCTTCTTCGCGACTGCTCCTTGCTTCGATAAGTTGACGCCAGCGGAACCGCGCTGCCCTTTTGCTGTCTGTTGGTCAACGCACCTGTAGAAACGGGGCGCCGCTGGCGCAATCGGCGGTAACGCGGCTCCGCTGGCAGAGTTGGTGCGCTGGCGATTATCTCGCGCTTGTAGCTTTTATTTGCACCCCCCCCCCAATCTCCGCTTTATATATTGCAGCAGAAAATTAAGCAGAAAAAGATCAGTGTGTAGTCAAAGAAAATAAGACAAAACACCGTGTTTGTCGGTTTTGAGGATAGATGCGAAATTATAGCCTCTCGAGAATATCAGCGAATTCAAAAAATTTTTGATGCTGAGCATACATGCTACGGATACGACAAATACTGCTGTATTTAGGTATGTCCTGCATTGCTTTATGAAACTTCGTTTGCCGTATTCGGCATATGTGACATTTCGCAATTGCTTCGGAAAATCTAGCTTCACAAGTTTTTCAAGTTCGAGGCACCAAAACATACATTTAATGATAAAAAAACTATATCGCGATATGAGATACGATTGAACCACACCTTGAATGTACAGCGACTATCGAAGCGCATGCAAACTACATTTTTCGATTAGATTTATTTGCACTTGAAAACATCATTGACAGTTCTTGCGCACTTCTGTGACACGAGTTGAAATTGCAGGATTTCATCCTAAGAGGGGTCGTTCAGTAGGTGATTGAAGATAAAAAGATACTAGGTTATGGTCGACGGCCGATCAGGTCGACCAGGTTCGCCGAAACCACTGTGAAAATCGCCTTACAGCGTTCACATTTCTGGCTGCTAGGATAATTACAAGTTTCATCGATCACACAAAAGTAGGTTAATGGCCGACTATAAATGATTCCCTTTAGTTTCTTCGGCTAATTTGGTAATACCTTTGTAAAAATTGAAAAAAAATTGTAAGCCGCTTTTTTATATATCCTACATCCTAATAACTTCCCTTTAATAAACTGCGAAACAAAGCAACGTGGAAACGTAAGCTCCGCTGGATGCATTCATGTTATCCATGAATTAGTGGGCCCCTATTTTTGCCTTTTGGTAACTTCGAAGCAGTTAATATATGCTTCAAAAGCAAGATATACTGTGTTTCACCTAAACAATCACCCATGTGGTATTTCTTTTTGAGCCGTTGCATGTATGGGAAACATACGAACTGCCCCAAGCACGCACACGCGCCGACACATTGGTCACAAAAAAGCTGCTATGCTCGATTCGGTGGGTGTCCTTGGCAAAAACCTAAGTGCTATAAGAAGGTGTGATGGGAACAATTGCGGGATTTGGTGACGGGGCGTAAGGGGTTGTGGAAGCTAAATAAGATAGAATTCACTGTAATGTGGTCGGGAGCCTGTTTCGGGGACACGTTTTCCCTGCATCAAGCTCAACTATATCAAAACAAGCAAAATAGGCCGCACACCATCTTGAGCTAAGAGAAAGCACCCACGTTGGTTGGCCATTTTTTTCCGAATGTATTGACTGCAATGCTTTCCCGCTGCGACCTTGCGTTACCGAATACCTAATTAGGCTACGAGACCAACGCAGCCACAGCACGCTATGTGTGGCAGCGTAGTACTATTGCCGCAGATTAGGCGAGTGGCATCGCTTTCAATGATAGGGCGATGCCCGGCAGTGTTCGTCTAAGTGCAGCGCGTAATTCCCCTGGCGCTGATTTATCGAAGCAAGAAGCAGTTGCGAAGAAGCGAGTGACAGCGGCATATGTGCTGTGCTGCTAGGCCGCGCCGGCGCTGTGCGCCTTCTCGACAGCAGGCGCCGCGCAACCAGACGGCGGAGCAAGTTAGTTTTGGCCACCGCTCCCGTGGTCCGTTTACTTCAGCTCACGGCTGTGCGTGTTTATTTCGTTATGCCTGCGTTTCCTTGTGTGTGTATTATCTGTCGACCAGCAAGCTATTTAAAATATAACTTTATATTCCTTGTATAAAAACACTTTAGCGACTTTTGATATTGCTCATTTGCTATTTTTCTTTTCTCCTTCGTCTGTAATCTCCGGAATGGCGTGCAGTGGTATGGGCACGTCGTGTAGTGTTTCTGTGTTTGTGTGCGTCAGATAAAGGTCACCATGTACTCATATATTTATTTATTTATTGACATGATTATGAGGGGACATGTTTACTTCGTGGAGCATTTTTAAGTCTTCCAAGCATTCATTTATTTTATATTATCCTTCGTCACGTGATGCTGTCATGTATGCGGGCACTCCGGCACCTTCAAGCGGTAGCCAGCCGCTTTTCGCCTGAGGGACCCCCGACACTGTTGTTGGAAATAAACTGACTTGATTTGATTTGAACCCGTGCATCACATTTTACGTTTCGCTGTTGCAATGTTTTTTAAATTTTCTGCACAGGAAAACGTCGCTAGAAGCATCATATTCACTTGCTCCAAATATTTACTTATTTATTTATTTATTTATTTATTTATTTATTTATTTATTTATTTATTTATTTATTTATTTATTATTTATTTATTTATTTATTCATTTATCTATCTATTTATTTATTTATTTATTTATTTATTTATTTATTTATTTATTTCAAGTGCTCACCAATAGCGCAATGACCCTTTAGGGTGAAGCACTCGGTGCATGAATACAAGGCATAAAAATGACAACATAAAGGAAGGGACGTATTTCAAAAATGGATAAACATAAGTGTGTAGATATCCACAAGGAAGGATAGTTATCAAAAGAAACGAAAACGTTTTCTAAACAATAAAAGCCCGGAAGTCGTGTGAAAAGAATGCCCTGACCAACACAAACCAGCATAGCAAGGTGGAGCATTTAGCGCAGAAGCAAAAGAAAAGAGGGAGAATTGCAGCATGTGCAACCTATCTACAATATGTGCATTCAAAATGTCAAGCTTTTCAAGGAGCGTTTAAAAAGAACGACGACATAGAAACAGACTGTTATAGGCTTGTTCCAATGGGTTAGCTGGTGTCAGGCTCAGTGTTCTGTCAACATGAAAGCAGCCATGCAGCCGCAGTGGTCTGCTTGGCACTCGCAGGTGAAAAGAGCTTACAAGGCAAGGGCAGTCAAGACTGGAACGAATGCTGTCAACAGAAAGAGTAGGTCATGCCCGAAAAGCCTAATATATAGCTCAAGATTCGGGAGCTTGAGAAGCCCATTGGGCAGATAATGGCTCTCGAGTGAGTAAGTATAAAATGCGGTTTTAGTGGAGCTCTTCTGAATGCTTTCTAGGCGCAGAGACAACGAAAGGTTTGCACAATTCGAAATATCACTGGCGAAGACGAGCTTCGGTAAAATTAGGGCGCGGTAGCGCGCTAAAAAGCATGATCGGTCGGTGAATTCACTGGTGGACCCGGAAATCACGTCAAACGTTGGGAAACAGGAGTTGGTCAGGTGGTTCACGTGTGAGGTCAAAAGTAGTATTACGTCCATCATTACACCCAATTTACGCACTACAATAGCGCGTTTTACGTGTACACCAAGCAGAGAGTGAGAAAATTAGCGGGGCGGTCCTGCCAGTATGTTATCATGATCATTTTGGAGAGATGGAGCTTCAAACTAGGAGTCTTACGTGGTCGTCCGGTGAAGAGACCATGCGATAGATTTTCATTACATCGGCATACTGAGAGGGCGAACAGTGCCTAATAACAGTGTGTATTTCATTACCAAAAATTTTAGGGGGCGCAGTAGAGAATCTCGAGGTACCCTTGATATAATCGCGAAAAGACAGGTGGTAACGCCTTCATAACAGACAAAATTGAACCTGCATTTTAAATAACTGCCGAACCAATGACACAACTCACTGGATAGACCGTATGCGGAGAATTTGCGAAGCAGTAAGCCATGATTAACAGCATCAAACGCCTTAATGCAGTCGAAATATACTGTATCTACCTGTTGATGAGAGAGCACTCAAGGGCCTGTGTTTTTTAGAAAACATGCGAGATTTGATTCTACGGACCTTCAGGGCATGAAGGCGTGCTTGTTGGAATAGATAATTGGACGCATTGCTGCTAAATAATAGCTATGCATGACTTTCTTGGAGTCTTTGAAAAAGGAATATTGTGCAACAGGAACAGCCTTTCACGATGAAGCAGGAAAGGCTGCCGCAGCCAGCTGACTGTTTCGATGGGAGTTTGCGAATAGCGAACACCATATCTTTGTGGGTAATTTTCGGGATTTGCAATACCTGGCCCATGGAACTGAAAGCACAGTTCCTTGCCGCTGGTGGAAGACATCGTTAGGTCGAAGAAAAATGACGTGCGAAAAGTTCACCTGTGCCTTCCGGGTCAGACACATACTTGTCACCATCCTGAATAGTTATGCTATCATGTGCCTGACGTGTGCGGAACTTATAATACCAGTAGAACTCACGAGGGGAGTGGGTAAGAGATGATTCAGTGTAGTTGATAAACGTCATTTGTCCCGGGCAAAAAGCTTTTTCGATAAGGACCGCCATTCCATGAAGCTTGCGAGAGAAGAGGGGTCATTGCGAGCCCTAAAAAGTGGTGGAAATGACGTTTTTTCCGAAGTGCGCCTCGCAGCTCGTGACTGAACCGAAAGGTAAACTTAGTGGGGCGACTTTGCTGCTTTGGGATGTGGGGTTTGCCCAATTTTGGCTAACTCATGGACGGCCGCGTCGACACAGGGCGCATTGTGTACAGAGGACCAGTCAGCTTTGTCGAGAGATTGCCAGAGACGTGTAATCACCGCGAGCAAAGAAGTTTCTAGGAATGGTACCGCTCGTGTCACGCGCCACCGTTACGTAAGCCGTAACTGCATAAGTTGGATGCCACACATAAACTGCCACAATGGGGTCGGGGTACTGATCAACATTGACTGAGCTGAAGTTTGTAAGTACAGTGTCTAGAACATTTGCAGCCGGATTTAGATGCAGGACAGCAGGCTGGCAGTCGTTGAAAGAAAGGGAATTAAACAAGGGAGCTGCTTTGTACTTTCCACTGACATTTCTGCGGGGTCCCAACAAGAGCCAGGCACGTTAAAGTCGCCAATTTGAAATTCTTTTTAGGTTTTCTGTTTTTCTTCTAATATATACTCTGTAGGGCTGATGCAAAGAGAGAATTTTGAAGAGACAGCTGTAAATAGTACATGCAAAGAAGAATATTTTTCCCAGCTTTGAACCATATAGCCATTGACTATACAGCTCAAGATCGGATCCTCCAACCCCACAGAAACATTTCTTCAAAGAAATAAGGATTCCGCTGCCATACGTTGGGCCTGGTGCAACATAATTTCGGCTATTTCGAAAAACTGTGTATTCATCCGTGAAACAGTCGGCAGAAGCAATGCGGTAAGGCAACCAGGTCTCCGTGATGCAGTATGCATCGTATTTATTCAAGACGACGTTGTCATAAAAGGGCTTAGATTTTGTGCGTAACTCTCGAACATTTTGATAGTAGATTGTGTTACTCATTCGGAATGGGTGGTATAAAGCACAACACTTGGTGCTCGCGGAGAAGCCCTTGAAAAGGGCGGAACAAGCATCCGTTGCCAGACAGTAGCGTCGTTCACTGCAGCGAAGGAATCGGCACTGACGCTAATGTGAAATGATGCATAGGTTGAATACTTTCTTATTAGCTGCGTGCACTCAGTACTATTGTCACTAACAACGGGGTTCACAAGCTTCAGAACGCCGGGTTCAAAATTGTCAGTGTCAAGCGCGACAAGAATAATGGTTTCTTGCCGGGTCGCCGGGGGACAGTGAGGATTGCCGAGGTGTTGTTCGCTCCGACGGCTACCTCACGAAAAAGTCGGTGCATGTCAGAGCTCTTTACTCGAGGCCAGTTCGTAGTGGACGGAAGCAGAGAAGCAAGGGTTGAGGACTTTGATACGCGCCGTTGTGCTTGTGTTGTTGTGTGGGAGTGAGGGCCTTGGTCGAAATAGCTGCTGCGACATTGTCTAGCTTGGCGGGCGCATCAGGGTTGGGGGGGGGGGGTATTGTGGCCTTCTCTACCCCAGCTCCGAACGCAGCGCACGCACCTCGTCTTGAAGAGCGGAAATAGCCGCCGACAGCAGATTGAATTTCTTCCCGGTCTCCTTGTGCAGGCAGGCATTTCCTTGACACAGTGCGTTCACCTTGTCTTTCAGGAGAGAAATCCCCTGCAGGGCGTTCAAAAGAATCTCGCGTAACCCGCCAAGCCAGTCCTCAGGGTTTGCCGGCTGGGGAGCGAGCGTTTCGTCGTCACGAGACGGCGGAGGCGAGACAGCCGAAATGCCCCGTGGGCATGAACGTTGCCTTCGTCGGGGTTGTGTTGTGTTTCGCAAGCAACATTCGAACTGAATCTGGCCGGACACCATAAGTTTTAGCTCTTCTTCGGGTCACGCAATCCGTTTAGAGTGGGCTCGTTTGCCTCGAGGCGTACACCGAATGAACTGCTGCTTGATTGTGAATTTTCGAGAGAAGACGACACAGGTACTTTTGCCGGCCCCCATCTTGCGCTAGCTCCGACGCAGAAAACTTTCGATGCCTCAGAAATTGCAAAAAGTGGCCTAACCCAGTTGATGGAGGTGTCGGCGAATCCCGTGTAACGAGGTCTTTCGATGTTGAACTACGCTGTGGGATTTGGGGTCGAATTTATACAGTGCGGCTGTCATGGGGCGGAGCTGTCGGGAGGTGCGTGCATCCCTGTGGGCCCCCCGGCGGGCCCCTGCTTTCCTGTGTTCAGTTGCCTGCTTTCCTGCTCGGGTAACCTCCTTTCGTACATATTAGACATGCGCGAAGAGGGCTGTATGTGTAGGTCTATGTGTGGTGGTCTCAAACTCCATAGGCATACCTTAGTGCGTATGTTTCGAGGAGCACGTGAATAAACACTTCTACCTACATCTTGTGATTCCACAGGCATACCTCATACACCCGGTTGAGCATTACCGTTGCGAAGCAACAAATTCCTGAAATTGGCGTGATTTGAAAACTCAGTGAAGAATACTTTTCATTATCCCTGCATGAATCTCAAAAGGGGTATTCCTTTATATTTTCATGGGCTCATGATTCCCGAGTGTTACTGTAGCCTCAGCGCTTACCCATCTCGTTAGTACTAAAGAAATCGCACAAAAGGAGGTCAGAACCGAGTCCCAGGCATGTAAACACGTGCATTATAAATGACATGCCTAACAGTCCTCGCTAAGGCCGAACAGCATGCTCAATCGCAATGCAAATCATCTATCATTGAAGCAAACATTTCACCGCAGGTTTTATGATTGCTACAAGCTCTCTCCTTTACTAACTGCTTAGAAATATTTGCAATATGTTTATTTTGATAGTCCTAATGGTAATTTAGTCGAGACAAAACTTTCGTTTGGGTATTTGAGGTTACGTAAATGTATGGCGCTAATTTTGACAACGAGGAAAGACACGCTTCTGTCCAGACGCTTCTGTCCAGCTATGCGCCAGTCGTGGTCAACGTCTGGTAGCGAGAGCTTCTGCTGAAAAAAAACGTTAGACGGCTTACGTATTTTTAAAGTGCCATGCAGGTTTTAGAATCGACTATCCGTGAATGAGAGCAATATTGGCGATATTTGCATTCGTGTATTGGCAAGACTGCAAGTCCGTCTTTTTTTTTTGAAGTTGAAGTTTCTTTATTAAAAGTAAACGGTTACAAAGGAAGTTTACAGACAACGGACCCGAAGTCAGCGACTGCACTGGGACACTCGATGATAAAGTACACGAAAAACGTTACAGAAGCAGCAGTGTGAAGCGAAAACAAGTAAAATAAAACCTTAGTGAAGGAAACAAATAAGCAAAAACATGTACTGCAAGGTTCTGATACAGAATTTACTAAAATATTAAGCTATGTACATAAAAACAGCTATCAAATAGGAAATTATCATTATACACAATTAAAAACTAACAGTTTACAAAAGTTCACAAAAAACTACTGCGTAAACAAATGGCGAAAGTCAAACCAGCAAAACCAAGAGATTAGGAAACATATCAGGTTAGCAGAATATTTTTTAGCGATTTTTTAAAAGCTGTGATAGAATGTGAAGACTTAACATTAAGTGGTAGGCGGTTCCACAGATTAACGGCGGCACAATGAAATGTTTGCTGGCCATAATTATTTTTACCTTGGGTAACCAGTTATTATTCAAGGCAAATCTAGTAGTGTTATGATTCACTAAAGTACCTACGTCAAGAAGTTCAAAACATAATTGTTTGTTGAGTAGTTTGAAAAAAAAATACCTAAGTTATATTCGAACAACGCTGTGACCGATAAAACTGAATTTTCACGAAGTAGAGGTGATGCACATGAATGGCGAGGGCTGCTAGTAATGATACGAATAGCTTGATTTTGAATGTGCTGAATGGAATATAAGTGGGTTGTGATATGTGTTACCCCAACCAGTGATTCCATAGTTGATATGACTGTGCATGAAAACGAAGTAAAGTGATAACAAAGCCTTGGTTGGAAAGAACGGTCGTGCCTTGAGCAATGCCCGGATGCCAAATGACATTTTTTGAGAGCAATCCCTGGATGCCAAAAAGCATGCGACACGGCAAGACGCCCTGGTATTCTGCTTGATCCTAATTAGTTCGCTACCAGCGGCAGTATGTTAGGTACAATTCAGAAGCATCTCACCCACAGGAGATTGAATCTGCAACTGGGAAACGTTTTATTGAAGACATGCTCACAAAAACTGACAACCCCTGGGGAGGGTTTTAAGTTGAACACCTTTAGGGTTACGATTTCTTTTCAAATGATTTCATCTATTTCTCTCTCTCACTATGCTTACGTAGACAATAAATACCGAAGTTTTAAATCACAATTTGTAACGTTTGGAGAGGCATGTGCCTCGATTCAAAATTTACAGAAAAAAACAATTTCAACTATTGACTCGAGAAAAACTACATATGTCATGTTTTCTAAAAAACGAAGGCCTAATCCGTCTGTCTCACTTATTGGAAGAGCTATCACGCATAAAAAAGAACACAATATTTGCTGGGTTACGCGAGGAAATTTGAAGCTTGATACCACACATTAAACTTAAAAACTGAATTCTACGAAAGAAATAAATATTTTCTAAACCCTCTCACCGCTGTTCTTGAAACCTTTAGGGTTTGTAAGTCAAGCATGTTTAATAAAATTATGCGAGAGCTGGAATATGGTAGCACGATTTACCAGTAGAACATGAGTGCCGTCGGGCCTCTGTAGTACAGTAAGCTTTTGTGTAGTCCGTGTGGCTGGTAAAAAACCGACGGAACCATGTTATATGCCCTTACTTGATCATCACAATCACAACATTCTTTAAACACACTAATACATTACGAGTGTACAATAGACCTGTTCCTCAGGCATGACCTACTGGCTCACTATCTGCAAATACGGCATCTCCAACGACATCTTTAGTAACACTTAAAAAGTGCTCAATGACCACATTCTACTAAAACTCTTGCCTGTATTGTGTGTCACGTAGTTCGTGCAAACGGGTAAAATCAAAGCTCTGACAGCCTTTTTACAGCAACATTTTTTAATCTTCCGACAGAACTTTAACTCCGCAAAATTTAATACAGGAGGTACAAAACATAATCTGAGGCATTACGTGCCGCTAATGAGCACAGTTTATGAACTTCAAAAACGTTGAACACAAGGCCACTATTTCCACATGCGAAGCCCATGGCAATATTTTGGGTTTTGAATATGTAATAGAAACAAAAACACGTGAATCAGTCATAAACAAACATTTCCTCAGGGAGTTGTGATCATTGGGTTCAAGCAACCTTCAGGAGAATCAACTTTCGAATCCTTGCATCGAATTGTCGTCTTAGCATACGCAGGTAAATGTAAGATGACCATCTCCTGGGTGCCTGGCAATTGTCACATTACTGGCAACGAGATAGTAAGAATACGGCTGTTGCTGCACATTTCAACAACCTGGTTATAACGTTCTGATGGCATAAGTAGCATTAAACCTAGAATACGGAAGAACACAACGGCAAGCAATGACAGGCTCACAAGTTGCACTTTGGAGCTGAAGGATTGGACACACATATGGAACATATCATCTCCATTTAAAAGGCGAAGTTATGTTACTTGTGTACCAGTGTTTATGTAGTCTTACCGTACATCATGCCGTGGTTAAATTCACAGAACTCGAGGCAATCAGAGGCAGACATTTTCCTCAGGCGTACACTCACCGCGTATTGTGTACTTCAAACATTTTTTTTATGAAGAAGCCACTTTTCTTTATATCAAGCGGTATTGACTACTTATACATACCATAGTGGGTTTTTACAGCCTCTGTCATATTGCCTAAGCATCTTTTAAGGTTTTCGTATTGTCACCTTTATCAAACCTTTATAAAACAAGACTATTATTCAATTTTATCCGCATCCTATTGATGTACCTTGCTGGTTTTGAAGCTATTTGTACAATAATTATCGTCCTCTTGGACAACTTCCACTTTAGTTAGGGGCCGTATGCAACAATGAAACACTTGTAATCTAGAAACATCAATCAGCCTATGTGTATCTCAATGCCCTTTCGTCAGCATTGACCTAACACACACATGGATTTTTTAATATTTGCGACATTTGCGCCGGAAGACACACACAGAGAATTGTTATAATCGTAGTTTGTCATCAGCCAATCGCTGCCAACTGCGGTACAAATGCTTTTTCTGACGTCAAATCTCTCGTTTTTTTTTCATTTTGGTTACGATGCTTTCTGCAGAAGTTATTTCACTAAGCCATGACATTTATTTTCTATCTTCAAGCGTTCCTATCCTCATCAGAACTTTCTGGAGTTCTTTTGTCAGAAATTGGTCAATAAGGCCCTGCACCCGCCCAAGTAGCAGCCCAGGTATACATACGCTGTTGTATGCATAGCTTGTTCTGCCGTCATATTCGCGACCATGTTCCCAAACTGGTTGCATGGCTTAACGCTGTGATCTTATCTGCTCTGCCGCTCTTACCTAGAGACGCACTGGGAAAGCTGAGCGCTGCTCGGGAGAGGGCTGGCGCGAAGTCACATGCAAGCTAGCCTTTTCTGTGAGAGAGATAACATAGCACGTAACACTGCAGAATTCTTTCTGAATTGCTTTAAACCCAAAATATTGTAACGTTTAAGCTCAATGGAATTCAAACGATTCATATGATCAAAAGGTGGGACCAATACCTGCAATCCTCTCTTTTTTTGCAGATTTGTCGCAACGCCACGTACACGGCGAGCTTCATAATAAACAATACGTACCAAGCGGTCGTGGCGTTTAGCAAGGTGACCGGCTACACGCTTGTTTTCGACAATAGCATCACCTTGCTCAGAAAGGTGAGAAATCTATGTGACAATGCTCGCGTACACGTGCTGAAGTCCAAGGTGAAATTCTGTCCACTGTGTAGTCCACAAGCCTCGCAGTATGTTCTCGAAGGACCCGTCAATGGATTTGCAATAATAACGTGGAGAGGGCATTATGAATTGCTTATTGAAGGCAGGGCGAGCTATAGTACAGATAAAAGGGGTCAAAATACACGATGCAGACAAGAAAAAGCGCCCTTTTTTGCGTAATTAATGAAGCAGTTCCTTGACCAGTGTACACATTAAGGGTATCACTTAAAAAGGGAAAAAAGAATTAAGTAGCTAACCATTGACAAAACCAAAGTACGAGAAATAATTTTCTTTAGAGGAGCAAAGACTGATGTTGTCCGCAAGCTACGCGTATGAATTAGGAATGCAAAAGGGAGAATGTGGTAGATTAGGGTAATAAATGAGAGGTTGGAGCGGCGGGAAGAAAATATCTTCTGAGCACACAGATAAACATTTCAAATATCGTCGAACCAGATGAAGCAAAAAACTGGATCACTGCAGAATAAAAAACTTCATCTACTAATAATGGTGAATGCACGAAAACCAAAGTAGCGCGCATCGCATTCATCATAATCAAATGCTCCAAATCAGCGTCGGCGACCCAGATGCGTATTTTACAAACTTGCAGCCGAGACGCATCCTATGTGCGCCACTTCGTCGCATCGCACTACAAGACTCCAGGAACAAGTAAATGTTTCAGTCGGCTAAAGTGACCTACATGATATTCTGATTTCGACAAGAATTCGTATCATTCTCCTAACAGAACATGTTAAAGTAAAATTTGTTCTGCCGTACTTCTTATCACGGCAGAGAAAACAAAAGCGACAGGGGCTCGAACCCATGCCGCTAACATGAAATACCATCACTCTGCCCCTAGCAAACAACAATGTTTTGTTTATTGCTTGCTTCGGACATCAAAAATCGACACGGACAAGGGTAAAACCCCTACCACTGGAATGGTTAGTGTAGAATACCTAAAAACGTAGCATATATAATGCTATCTCTACCTCCTGGGCAAGGTAGGCTCAAGAGTGAATTTTTTTGTGCAGTTCTTCAAGAGAATAGGAGTGTTGCAAGAGATCGGGTAGATGGCGCGAGAGGGTCTACATCTAGGAGGAGAGGTTTGACAATCGTACGATGCTGCCACGGTTTGCCGCCATCCAAACCCCATTTTTTTCCGCGTGGCCCTTATCATATTTTCCTCATCGGTGAGCCTTTATTGTTATTCACGCGGTGATGTACCACGTGACTTGCCGCTATGCCTTTGCGCATAACCGGGAGCGGTAAGCAGTAGCAGCGCGGAGGTTCCTTCGCGGGAGAACGTCGCTCTTTTGGTGCGCTGTTGGCAAATTTTCGATCGTTTCTTAGTGCCGGTAATTAGCCGTGCTATGACCTGAAGCTTCCACAGGAACCACGGAATGCCATCCAGGAAATTTGACAAGGCATTGTCCCCGCCTCCGAACTCGGCGGCAACCCAGACGAGAGGAAACCACGAAAATTCGCGCGTTCGTGCGCAGTGGCTCCGCAATAGGAGATAGATCCTCCATGCGGCCAAAAAAAAGGGGCATATCCCCATTTCCTGATATTTCTCGGATTGAAAAACTTATGGCTCTAGAAAACAAAAAAACCTGTCTGGAGCACTCCAATTACCTCGGAGAGGCTTGACAAGGCGGAGTCATTTTGCCATTGCTAAAAGATATCGTTACTCTGCCTGGCTAATCCTGATTTCTTCCCACATTCACCTTGTTTCTTTTCGTCATATAGGCGGTTGCGGTAACATTTCTGCTTTGAAAAATTCCCTCCCTCTCTAAAGGAGAGAAAATAGTTTAATAGTAAAGGATTTAATCGTGACGTCGATTGTATCACGCGAGGAAGTGCTTGCATGTGCATTTCGAGCGTTTCGCCAGATGGTGGATTGCTTCTTCGTAAACTAATACATATAGCCATCATTATTTTATTGTGATGAATGTCCATGACAATCGGTTGCCTAAAATATATGGTATTTGCTTGAACAATGAAGAACGAAATTTATTTCACCATCTACATAAGCGATGCCGGTAGGCAGCTGAAAATGATTTCCCAAAAGACAACTTGACAGAGCTGCGCTCCAACGTGTGGCGCCTGCACAACATGATGTAAGGCAGCCCATCTTGCGCAGGACGTACGCAAATATTAAAAATTAAACAATCGCTTTTAGATACCCCTGGAATGACACCTCGTGTGCACATTATATGTTTAAAAGGGAGACACGACTCGATGCACGCCAAACAAGAAAAGTATCAGCACGTTTTAAATCCCCATGTCCTGCGCAAAAATGAACGCTGCAAAAGCAGCTACAAAGTGTGGTGTAGCAACACAGGTCGATTGTTGATACAAGGTAGCATGAGACTCAACAAAGGAACAAAATAGGGGCAGTTATTAAAAAACTCGACATGGAAATGGGAGACACAAATTGAATTAACGATCCAGTTTTAAATCTCAATTCTACCCAGGTGGAAAAACAGGTTACATATTAGAAGAAAGTGCGCACTGGTTTGTTAGTACCTCGAAGTGCAAAACGAAAATGTGAAATTTTGCCAAGCACAAAGTTAGGATAGCGGAAAAATGAGAATAAAGCAAAATGTTGGCTCTTGCTTAGGAAATACTACCTATATAACAAAAATATTTATTATATTCTTTATATTATTTATATACTATGATGATTTTTGTATAAAAGCAAGAATATAATAATGATACTCGGTAGTCTCGCAATGCCAGCACTATGAAAAGTTCCAAAGCCACCGTGCATTCGTAAACCTGAGGAGATGTGGTGAAAGGGCGGACTGACTACCGCGGTGCGGGCGTCTAAGCAGTGAGAGAGAGTGATAGAGTAAACATTGATTTCTGAAAATTGGATGAGGGTAAAGAGGGTGGTAAAAGAGACGGGGTAGGTCAGCCATCCTGGTCCGGTAGGCCATGTGCCACGGCCGCTGACCTAGCCCGTTCAACCAGTGCAACTTGAGCTGGCCGCTGCACACCACGCTCTCCCACTGCTCGTAGCTTGTATGGGGTGGGGTTAAGAGATAGTAGGGCACTGCCGCACCAAGTGGAGTGTTGTCAATGGAGAGTTGCAGTGTGTGCAGTTTAGGCAGTAGGGGGTAGGAGATATGTGGTGTAGATGTTGGTGGTTAAGGAAAGTGTTGGTCTGTAGGCGCCGCCAGGAAGGGGTGGGGTGGTGGGTACTAGCGGCTGGACGAACGGTAGCGGGAGAGTATATCGGCGTACGTGGGGGGGGGGGGTAAAGGCTGGAGGATAGGAGGGTCTGGGGGTGGTGGGTGGTTCATTCCTTCCGGCAATGCTCGGTGAATTACGGCGCGGGCAGTAGCGTGAGCCACCTCAATCCCGGGAAGAGACGAATGCCCTGGGATTCATACGAGACGGATTTCCGGTAGTGTGGGTCGCTGGGTGAGGATGGAAAGGGAGATGTTGGTGATGCGACCCATGGCGTAGCGACACCAGGCGGATTGGGAATCAGTCAGGATGGTGATGTGCGTGGCAGGCGTGTGTGCAATGGTGAATGGAATGGCCGCCTCCTCTGCAGTGTCAATAGATGTGCGTATGGTGGCTGTAGTGGTGGTGTTGCTTGTTGAGTGTATGATATCGATGGCGTGTGCAGGGTGTGTGCTATACGGGGCGGCGTCTGTGCAGTAGGTGGTGGGGTCTGTGCAATAACGTTTAAGTAGTAGTCCTGTGCGGTGTGACCGGCGCCCCTTGTTGTCGAGGAGGTGCATGTGCTTTGGTATTGGGAGCACTTGGATGGCAGCGTGGGTTGTGGGGTGGTGCAGAAGGTTTCGGGAGTGGGGTTGGAGGGGCAGGCGAGGCGGGTTGGGAGGTGGCGGCCACTGGGGTTAGCTCGTAGCCGCTGGCGTTGTCTTGTAAGGTGCGCTTTAATAAGCTCTGGAATGGTATTAGAGATGTCCAGCCGAAGGAGGCGTTCCGTAGAAGTAAAGTTGGGAAGCCCAAGGGATGCCTTATATGACTTTCGCATTAGTGTGTCGAATTTGGCGATTTCTTAAGATTTTAGAGCGAGGTATGAGGCGGCATAGGCAATGCGGGTCGTGATCATGGATTGCACGATCCGGCAGGTGTCTACCTCTCGGAGTCCGTTTCGACGGGAGCATACCCGTTAGGTAAGGTAAGTCAGTTGGGATACTGTTGTGCGGATTTTCGGGAGAAACGCTGCCCCCGAGCCAGTGTGATGGTATTGCACGCTGATGATCCCTAGAGTTCTGACCGTTGGTATGGGCTGGGCGTCGATGGTAACCGTCGGGTAGGGGCTGGGCTGTGGGCGGCGCCCGCGAGTTCTGTCACGCAGTATTAGAAGAGCGCATTTCCTGGTGGAAAAGCAAAGCCCACAGTTTCGTAAGTAGTGCGTGGCCTCTTGAAGCCGGTCTTGCGGTAGCCAGGAGAGCTTTTGCAAATCCAGAGTAAAGTCATCTGCATAAACTGCATGAGAGACATCTGGTATGAAGGATAGCACTAGTTGGAGACCTGCCAGGGCAATATTAAAGAGTAGAGGCGATATCACAGAGCCTTGTGGTGTGCCCTGCGCTGACCTGTGAAGGCAGTCACTCCTGTGGGGGCCGATGCTCAAAGTAGCAGTGCGGTTCGAAAGGAACGCTCGCGCATAGTTGTATGTTGCGGCGCCGCATCCAGTGTGTTGGAGCTGAGAAAATCGCTGAGTCAGTTAGATTATCAAAGGCCCACTTTATGTCTAGAGCTACAATGGAGCTTGGGTGGGTCTTGCTCAGTTGGTCGAAGACTTCTTTAATTTGGAGGTGTATGTCCTAGGCGGAGAGGTTGGCGCGGAACCCGAATATTGTGTGGGGGAGCTGGGCAGTGCTTTCGAGGTGGTCTGTGAGCCGATGGGTGACCAGGCATTCCAGTAGCTTGCCAATACTTGATGTCAGGGCGATGGGCGGAAGATTGTCTAAGTGGATGGGCTTGTTGGGGTTTGGGAGAAGGCTGATATCTGTATGGCGCCATTGTGGTGGCAACGTGCCGCGGTTCCAATTGTCGTTGTAGTATTTGAAGAGGGCTTCGAGATGTTCGTCGTCGAGATTTCGCTGAAGTTTTTAGGTGACTTGGTCATGTCCGGGTGCGGTATTGCGGGTGCGTTCAGCGAGGGCCTGAAGGAGTCCCGTGCTGGTAAAAGGTGCGTCGAGGTTCGGGTTTTGGGCCCCTTGGTAATCGGGTAATGGGGTGGCTTGACGAGTGTTGGGAAGAGTCGTTGGCAGAGCGTGGTGAGAAGCTGCGCTGAGGGTTTGCTTTGGTTGTGTATCAGACGTGCGATGTCTTGGTTGGTGGCCGTTTTGGAGGGGGATGTGCCCATGAGTTTACAGAGAATGTTCCAAACCCGCTTAGCCGTTAGAGCATCCGCTGGTTGATCACAGAATGAGCGCCAGTTCTGCTGTTGAAGTTCACTGGCATATTGCAGCGCCGATTCTGTTAATCGAGCGATGCAGCGTTTTAGGCTGCGGTTGTGTCGATTGCGGCGCCAGCGATTCAGCTATTCAGGAGGCTTCGTCGTGCTTCCAAGATGTGGTTGACATGGCTGTCAGCGGCTGGGAGATCCTCTGTTGGGTGGTTCTGGTGTGTGGAGCCCGGGTGTCGATTATGCCTTGTGTCCAGTGGTCCAGGTCTTATGCTGGAGTGGTGTGTGAGAGTTGGCCCACGCGGAAGGCCTCCCAATCTGTTAGCTTGGCCACACCTGTGCCGTGTTTGTGATGGGGAGAGGGTATGGAAATTTTTATGATTAGGTGGTCGCTACCCACGGTGTCTAACTTCGTAGCCAGGTTTGATTTGCGACGTTGCGAGTAAAGGTGAGGCCGGGAATTGTGTCTCGGGTGACGCTGGTGCCGATGCAGGTGGGTTGAGTAAGGTCTTTCTGTAATGTTAACTGGTGGTGCTGAATGGCGTTGAGCAGTGCCCTGCCTTTCCGTGCGGCTTGTAGGTACCCCTATGCGATTCGGGTGGCGTTGAAGTCGCCTATTACGACGCATGTGTCTGTTTTGGCATGGTTGCTTGTGACGTTCAGGAAAGCATAAATGTCGATGGGGTGTTGCTTTGGGGGGATATAGACGTTTAGTATCTGGATGTTGGGGGTGGTGGGGGTTGCTGGGGAATGAGTTCAATGAGCACGTGGTCGATATGAAGCGTGGAGGGTATCACTTTGGCGGTAAGAGTTTGGTATACCAATATAGCCGTATGGGTGTTGGGGGGATTGGTATATGTATCGAATTTTCGAAGGGTGGGGGGGTCGGCTTCTTACATTGCACTCACGGCTGGATGTGAGGCGAGATAAAGAGTCGAGGGCGGTCTGTTTGTTTCTGAAGGAGCGGCCGTTCCACTGGTATACCGTCAAGGGTGGGCGGGCAGGGGGTCTTTTGGCCATCTTGAGTTCGTTGTTCTTTTAATAATGGTGGAATATCTGACTGCATTATACTCTCTATATGTCCGATGCGTTCTTTTAGGAAACGGAGAAGGCCCATGGCGCCGGTTATGGATGTGGTGAGGTTAGCCGTGAGTTGCTCTTGCTGCTGTTCTACTTGCGGGATGAGAACACTCTGAAAACGGCAGTCAGTGATTGTGTTCAAGCGTGCGTCGACAATTGCATCAATTTGGACGTTTGTAACCTCCTTCTGCAGTGGGTGAGGGAGGAGAGGGGGTGGTTGGGTGCGTTCAAATTCAAGTGCTCCCACACGGGAGAGGAGAATTGCAACCTGCTCCTTGACAGTGGACATCTTTATATTTAGGTCGAGGGGTTTGTGCGTTTGGGTTAGTTGGGGAGGTAGTAGAGGCGTGGTCGATGGTAAGGGGGCAAATGATCGGTAGGTTTGGTGGTGGTAGTGTAGGGTTGAGCAGCAGGGGAGCGCGCGGCAACAGCGTACCAGGTTACCTATTGGGATGTACGCGTGTTGGTCTTGCGGGTAGGTGGTTGTCCGAGATGGCGGCGCGGGCCAGCCTTGCTCGCCGTGGCATGTGGGAGAAAACAGAGCTGACATTTCGGTGCACACGAGTGGTCTGTGGGTGGGTCAACGGCATCACAGTGTACGCACTTTGAACGTTCTGGGGTTGGGAAACGTCCGTCCGGGGCCCTACGTCACTACACACATGGCACACTGGAACAGTTCGTCGGAATGTGCGGCAACGGTGCATTACGCTGCCCACCTTCCCGTAGAAAGGCACGTACTTCGTTTGGAAGATGAGCAGGGTGGACCTGGTGTGCCCCATGAAGCGAGCGTGCAGAACTGTCGGGCCCTTTGATTGCAGGTATTTCATGAGGTTAGTGCTTGTCATGGCAGGGTCTAGTCCATGTACAACTCCGCGACTGGTGTCGGGAGGTGCCTTCATGTAAGTACAGAATTCTAGCTGACGGTTGGCGTACTGAAGGGTTTCAATTTCGCTGAGGCTGATCGCGAGCTCCGCGTCAGCGGTGCTGGCAACTATAACATGGGGCGTGTGTTGCAGGAGTATAGTCACTTGCCTCAAAAATCCGTGAGAGAGAGGCCACATTTTCTTGCGAGGGCCGACGCAAGGGTTTGGGTGGTGAGTGTGGCTATGTGGAGGCCTTCACGCGGGCGGTAGACAATCGTGAAGTTTGTTGGGATGTAGGCGGACGGGTGGTTCTCGGACGGCGGGTTTGGTTGTCGGTCTTGCAGGCGGCGAGTATGGGCGGACGCCGGAGGGCGGCTTGGTTCGGTTGTCGGCGGTTTCCTTGCAGCGCTTGCAAAGTACCCTAATCTAGGGGTTGATGCATCCGCTCGAGACCGTCTCGGCAGCGTCCGCGTCGATACACGCGGCCGGCCGGCTCAGCGGCTGCGGGTGAGCGTCGGCGTCGTCATCACTTATCACGCGATCACTAACTCAGACACAGCAGGTCGGAACTTTAACCGAGAATTTTGCATTAGGGACTGTCGCAATCATCAGCCATTTTTAAAAGTGGCTGTCGAATGCGTTCATTGCTGCAGCTGAAGGAAGGATAGCCGTTACACCGCTGTATTGACCTAATGACAGCAAGTAGAAGAAGGCTCTTGCGAACCAGGGTAGCGTGTTCGAAGTGGACTGTGGTTAGTGTTTTGCTGGGGCAGTCATGATAACGAAGTTGAAGGTGAAGAAAACTTTATCAACAAGTTTTTAGATCTTGGTATTAGAGAGAAGGCAGTGCGCTGCTGCGCGCGAGAGATTAAATAGGTGCGTTGGGTTCGTTCCCCTTCACCCTTTTTCTCGGGTGACGTCAGGACGCACCAATCACAAAATTTATGGCACTGATAGTAGCGCCACGTCGTGCAAACACGCACGCACACACACACACACACACACACACACACACACACACACACACACACACACACACACACACACACACACACACACACACACACACACACACACACACACACACACACACACACACACACACACACACACACACACACACACACACACACACACACACACACGAGAGACCCGCTCCCCTCCTGCTCAGGTGAGCGTTAGGTTGCTTCCGCCGTGGCAATCCGCCCTGAGTCGAAGCACTTTTGTCATGGCGATGTTGTACCACCATTCCTCTGTCGTAATATTCAAGGAGTGGCTCTTTAAAGACGTCTCCAGCGACGCCAAACATGTCAGAAAAAGTGCATGACAATGATGTGCAGGGACGCCACCGAAACGTGCACTGCGGGGCGCGAAGCAATGCTATTGTCTGCACCGCCGCTGTCAGGTTGGCGTTTGATGGGCCACGAGGTTGCTGAAAGGGCTATTGTCAAGTAGCAGCATAGTTCGCTACTGTGGGCACGCCGTGCCGTGGAAAGTCGATTAGGGAAGACCGACAGCAGGTTTTTGGTGGTTCACCTAAACGCAGAAGGTGGGTTGCGTAACAGCATCGCAACCGCACCCCACCGCCAGGCAATGCATCAGAATGAAGAGCGGCCCATCGCGGCTCTGCTTGAATGATGCGGGCAGTCAGCAGGTCTATCCAGGTCTGGAGGCGGATTTCTCCGAGGTGCTGCTTTCTTTCTCTGGTCTCTGCCGTGAACCGCAGAAGGCACGAACACAAAGCTCCTACAGAAATGACGAACTCGGCCGGACAACCATTGTCGAACCACACTCGATGCGGAAAGCGCCTTCTGAACACCCCTCGGGATTCCAGAACATGATAACAAAACAGGTACTGACCCCTCAAAATATTACAGCCCTCGAAAAGATTCAAAGCGCTCATATTGTGGCAGAAGTTCAAAATCAGACCTCAATTTAGGGAGTTGTTAAAACAAACACAGCAGAGCAAAATAATCATGACTGTGCCATAGGAGCTCTATGAGGCAGATGACGCAAACGAGCGAAGAAGCTAACAGAAACTCATAGGCGTTCCCCTTTTTGCACAGGAACATTTGTCAAAGCCACTTCGCTTCAACTGCCGTACGAGGTAATCGACGCAACGCACGCATTTAACCTCCGTTTGCCGCACAAAAGTCCAAACTACGAGACCGATACAATGGTACAGCAAAACAAAGTATGGCTTTACACGAATCTTTGAAAAACATAACATTTCGCAGATACACTTACAAAAATAAACATGTGATGACACTGTGTCAAAAAATTGAGCGAACAATGTCCAAAAGTACCGTATAGCATTTTATAATAATGTACAGCGCCTAATTCTTGTTACAATCGTACGATTCATTCAGTTTGGTTCTATTCGCCCCGAGAAAAGACTGGAACTCCCTCAAACGAAGCGGCGGTAACGCAGCCAAGAAAATACCTAAATAAAAGCTCTGCCGTTCAGCTTTCACCAAAGCTTCGAGTTTTTTCGAGGGGGCGAGCGTGGCTTTGGAAGTGCTAAGGCGCGCCGATGATTTCAGAAGAGAGAAAGAGGGAAGTTGTCTGCTGAACGGCGGCTAGCGCATTGTGTTTTGTGCCCTCTCTCTCCGCGCCAGCGCAGTTGTAAAAAGAGCATCCGCGCCAAAGCAAATTAGCTACGTTTGGACGTCGTGCTGTCAGGACAGCTTCTGCCAGTTTGTGCACCACACCACCATCGGCGACCCGCGCCCTGGAGGACTCCAGCGTACTCCCGGGCCTCGAATCACCGTTATCGTTTCGGGCGGCCTGGAAAACGACGAAGCCACGCTTCACATGTAGCCGAATCACATCCGACAGCGGCGCGTCGTCCGGCCCGGTCGGTGAATATTGTGGGGCTCTGTCTCTCATATGCATCCAACTGTTCGTTTTTTTGTTTGTTTGTTAACTACTCAACTTCGTACTATCTATTTGTTGACGCTCCTGATTGTATCATTTTGTATTCGATCTATGTTGTCTCTCGTTAACTTTACATGTCCTCGTGCTTGTACAGTGTTTCGCTTGTCCAAATATAGGTCTTTCTTTTGTTGATTCGTTCAAGGGTCTGACTCATTCTTGCCGCTCTGGCGGCCTAAAGCCGCACATCGGACGGCCACCCCCTTCGTCACCTGTTCCCTGTAGATTCGGTGGGGTTGTTGGCTCTCTTGAATCGACCCCCCATAACTTCTAACAGTGCCCCCAATTAGGGAAACGGTGACAATCTCTGGCGTCCGCGATAGGACCTCTGATATGAGCTTTAAGGAAGAGAAAGAGCCTGGTTCTTTTGCGGCATAGATTGATACTGCATTTGTGCGTTGGTGGTCTCGTTAACGTTTGCTGAATACCTAGCTGTAGTTGAGGATATTGTGTCTAGGTTGCGGTGAATTCGCAATCATGGGTTTAGAGAATATTGTAGCGTTGGGCTGCCAGTTGGGCATGACAGAAGCCGAGCTGCGAAACTGGGTCGCTCAGAAAAAAAAAACAAGAAAACTAGAATGTTAAGAGAGCAAAACAGGCAGCACGAGAAGAGGCCGAAAGAGCTGAGAGGAAAAGAGAGAAAGTATTTCCGAGAGAAATTCGGTTGGAGTTAGAGCCGTACACAATACAGCGTCGTTCTGGATACCCTATTTAAGGGGTCCTTCCGGGCAAAGTGCATCGATCGTCACGCCGAACTCTGCGCGCGGAAGTAGTATATGTTGTGCATTTAAAAAATTATTTTCAAGGCTAGGTTGTGTCCATCACATTGCAGATGCAGTACAGCAAATATTTTCGATGTTCAAACGAATCGAGACGATGCGTTCGCGCACAGGGGTTAATGACGCAAGTTTTCTTTCAAGCTTACTAAAAACACCGTCGTTTGTCACTGCACCATCAGCTCCCGCTATTAACTACATCGCAGCTTAGCTCTGTTTATCCTCATCGTCATCACAAGATGTATGATCACCGTAGCCTCACGGATGGAAGACGACGAAGGGTTTGCTCGGACTCAGCGTGCAGGCTCTGTTCTTAGCAGTACGGCCAGTTCGCCGCTATAAAGCTTCTACTACCTCTCGGGAACAGAAATCCATCGTCTTATTGGTCTTACCCTGTTCAGTCGAATGTATAATTAGGCTGTTCACTGTTGATTGTGTTGCTTACCGCACTATTTCTTGTAATGATCGTCAATCTGTGCATTGAGATCTTAACTCCTTGAATTCGTGGTGCTGATCTTGGCTATTCACCCTAAATACTTCCAAAACTAAGGCAATATCTTTTACTGAAAAGCCTTCTCGCTTTCCAGCGTCTTGCTTGCTAAATAATCAATGAGAACTTACGACTATAAAAATATCTTGGTTCAGTGTGGCCTGTCATGTAATTGCCCTACTGACGTAACTCCCTTGTCAGACAGTCGATCACTGTAGTTACTAAAACATCACCTATCACCCTAAATAAAAATGATTTTCTCCCTCCAGTTATTTCGACAATAGATTTCAAACAAAGTGAAAAACGTGGCGCAAACTAGACGGGACAAGAGAGACAAGAAACACAGGTACAGGCGCCTGTATCTGTGTTTCTTGTCTCTCTTGTCCCATCTAGTTTGCGCCACGTTTTTAACTTTGTTTGAACTATGTACCAACTAGCTCAGCAACAAGTTTTGTTAAGACAATAGATTACGCGTAATACATATAGATCGGAATCAAATGCACTTGTTTAGAAAAATCGAAGCAATGAAAAACCGTGCTATGCGATCCATTTGTTTTCGATTACGCACGTAACACCAGTGTTACTTTGTTGAATAATCGTGCGAATCTGCAAGAGCTATCATTTCGTCGATAAACCTCCCGTAAATCGTACTTCACAGTCTATCATTCATGAAATCAAGGTTGCACGAGAAGCTGGTGACGGAAGCTTGTGACGGAAGGATTATTGTGAACAAGGCATGCGTACGGGAGCCAAACATACTTGGGATTTTAAACATCCTAGGCCTGTGCCAGTTTTTATTTGTCAGCATCGATCATTACGCATACCTTGGCAGGTTCTTCTTCAGGCCACGCCTGCCGTATTTCCGCACCATCATCGTTTTTTTTATCATCAAATTCTTCCCGTGACGCTCCGGCTATGTCATTCATACCATGCACAATAACCAAATGGAATAACCTGCCATCAAAATAATTCACGGAAGCTTTCACTCCCTCGGAAGACGAGAATTGCGGAGCTGTTGTAAATGAGAATTCTCGACTAACAAGTTTGAGTTCATTGTGCATTTGCATAGTTTCGCTGCGTAATTGTTGTAATATGCATCGAAGGGGCCGTCATCTTCGCGGCGAGTGGTGCATGCACCGTCATCCTCAGCATTGCAGACCAGCTCTCCGTCATCCGTCTCCGTAACTCTGCGGTGACAAGATCTGCAAGGATTCGCACACTCGTAGCCATGTCTCGAATTATCCATAATGACGTCTAGGTAATGCTGCCGCCGTGGTGACTTCTTTCGAGCACGGTTTCTTTTCATATTCAACATTAACGCTGGACTTTTTACATTCGCGGTAGCGCTTGACGACAGCGCTGTAGCCATTTTTTTCGCAAAGCCACGGCGCATTGCGGGAATGCTGGGTGGTCGGCGTGCGGCACGCGCTCATTATAGCACTCGCCATTTTCATTGTATTTTTCCTACGCCGGGAACTGACGGGTTGTATAAGCACTGCGCTGTTTATATCTCAGCAATCATCGATATAAATGAGTTTCATACGTTACTGAATGTACATGAGAGGGCGCGGAAGCTGTTGACGCCACGTCTGCATGTTTTGTTTTCCTTTTATTATACAAATGTGGACACAAACTGAAGTTTCACTTCCCTGTAAGATGCATGTTTTTTTGTTTCCTGTTGCTAACTTTGGCTGTGTTTACTCTGCCAATTGTTCAAAGGTTTCTGCTGAGTGCAGTTGCATTATAAGCAGGAGCTGCGTGATTACTTTGTGCAACCCGGTTACTATCTTTTTTGGGTTTTGGGGAATAATCATTCACCTTGTATATTTCAAGTGCGTATACAAGTACACGGGAAAAATATTACGGCTGTTGTTTTGTTTTATATATTTAGGGCTTTTTCGTGTTGTATCTGTATCGGTTATCCGTATTATAAATCTTACTTTATCTAAGCAAAGTATTAGCCTACTGGGAGAGGGCTTTTAGGGGTGTTAGAAATAAATGAATAAATATAAATAAAATGCGGTAAATGCTCGCGTGGCTTGAACAAGTGGTGCAAGGCTCGAGAAACAGCTGAGCTGGCGGCGCCAGCCAGCCTATTCTTGCTTTGGCTAAGTTTAAGAGTCGTTAAACTTCTACACTCGGACAAGTTTTCGGCGTGGTTATATTTTTGAATGGTGCCTTCGTCAGCCTCCGCAGAGAAATTCCACTCCGTCATTAAAGTGTGTGTAATGTACGCGACCTCCTCACTCGGCATCGTCGCAGCTTGCTGAAGTTTCGCCGCCCCTTCACCAGCGCATATTCGGAATTCCACTGAGCTCCTCGTATTCGTTCTGTAGAGTAGCGGCGCGGGGGCTTTCTAGCCGGCCTTCCTCGTCATCGGGAGGGGCACACTTTTTCTCTCACCTCGGCTCTCCCTTCATCGGAGGCTCAGCTGTTGCACCTCATATATGCCGAATGCGCCGCTGAAAGTTCTGCTTGACTGGCAGGCCCGGAACACCTTACCCCCAGGTTTTCGCATCTCTCGCAATGTGGACCGCGTTAGCTCGCTCTAGAACTGGGGGCAACCGGTATCGCGAACTCGGCGTCTGTAGCGTGAGCTTCTCAGTTCTTTCCATTTGAGTTGTAAATGCAAGTGAACTGGCGGAGGGAGGAGCAAGCGAGAGATCACGCCATGAATGTTGGGCAGTGTTCTTGGAGGTGTAGTGGGGTTGGTGCGCTCGAAGACGCCATAGCTGGGCGAGGCTTGGCTCCGCCTGGCAAGATGCTCCAAGGGAGTGTGGGGCGCCTCGACCCGTAGGATTTTGTTGCATTTTGTTCCTAACAACACCATACCAACCTCAGCCCGAAAAAGGCCTGCTGTTAATAAATCATCATTTTATACATAAAGAAACAGATAAACGTTACTTGAGAGCCTCGCGGTATTGACGACAAATTTCAACTGAACAAACGTGTTGCTTTTGCCCTTTTGAGCTGTCGTATATTTTTTTCAGAATACGCAACAAGTATTTATACATCTTTTATCCTAACTATCTGATAGCTTGGTGGTGATCTTCGTACGCTGAGCGCCAAAAACAGTGCATGTCATCACACATATACGGGTAGACGTCAATGATTGCCTAGGTTTGACCCCTCGCAAAACACCCAGTGAATTTGGGGACAATTCACGAATTTTCGACTACGGCCCCTGGAGGCCCTCGACTTAGTATTGTGTCTCGTGCTTATCTGAGTTGCTGCTGATGACGGATCTGGTACGCAAGCCGCGCCAAAACATTCTGTGTGACGTTCGGTGGGCTGGCGCAAAAGCGCTGACCAGGATTCCGACAAGCGGTAAAATTAATCCGCAGCGCACAAGGGAGCAATATTTACCCAATGATATGGTTGCCCTGCTGCTGCCGCTTTAACCTCGTGGTTATAAACAAAGGAATGAAGGGTTGCAACGTGATAGGTGGCACCAGGTGGGTGGGGATGAATGTTCTTCTCCGTGCAGCAAGCGAAGAGCAATGTAGGTGCATGCGCCGTTTCGGGATTTTTGGAGGATAGGCCGAGGACATCAGGTCGCGCTACCGAGCATCACGGAGCCCCTAGCGCGATAGCGATATACTAGGAGGGCAACGGTGCGTGCGAACTCTGAGCACAATTCGGGCAGCCGTTGCCGAACTGCTCTCGGACCCGGCGTTGAGCCTGCGGGGTCATGAAGAGAGCTTGGATGATATCTCAGGTGGACCGTCAGCGAGTTTCGAGAACAAGTTTCCACGTTAGGCGAAGCCAGAAACCTGTGGTTCTCAGTTTGCAGTCTTACCAGCGCTGCAAGCACACGGTGCCAGGGTTGACTCTGGCGAACTTTCTGTTTTATACATTTTATGTTTGTTTCAAAGTGTTTGTCTCCAGCGAGCCTTGATTGGCTAAAGGCAAAACACACATGTTTTGGAGGTGCAAAAGTTAGGGCAGGGTGTTCCTTTCTGTGCAGTGGTCTAGTCAAAACACCTCTAGAATTCAGCTACGCTACGACTTGAAAGGAAGGAAAAATGAATGTTTTAAAACCGAGACAACTTTATAAGCAGCAAATATTTGCGTTATCGGTAGCAGCCATGCACGCTTGCTCCCATATTAGTGCACGTTTATACCCTCCGCGCTGGCTAAGCGGATAAGGCGTTTTGATGCTGAGCACGAGGTCGTGGGTTCCATTCCCAGCAACGGCGGCCACTTTTCTGACGGAGGGAAAAAGTAAACACAGCCGTTTGCACGAGATTTTGACGCATTTTAAAGATCCGCAGCCGCTCAAAATTATTCTGGAGCCCTGCACTACTCGCAACTCATCGTCTGCATTGCGTTGCACGTTTGTTCAATAGGAATGGACGGAGGAGAAGAATACGGGCGATTCTTTTTTTCCAGGCTGCAATTTGCTGAATGAGGGTAAAAGGTTTAAGGGCACTACACAATAGGTCGTTCCAGCGAGCACTCAGTTTTTTTGCTCAAACGGCTTAATAGATGCCCAGTCTGTTCGTCTTTATGGTGTCCAATGTTAGCGCTGTTCAATCCACCAACTCGCTCTGCTGCAACCACTGCGGCCCTTTGTGGTGCTGACCGCGAAGGGTTTTATCACGGCCGCGGCAGCTGCTGTTCAGAGACAGACCAAACGTGAAACTTCCCCCGTTTCAGGAGTTCGCTGCACTTTAAGCATCCTCAGGTTGTCAAACTTATTCCGTAGGCCTACACTACACCGCACCTCCTGTCTCAGCAGTAGATTCGACCGGTTAAACAGCCGAAATATAATGTGGCAATATGCCCTTTAGAGCACTAGACCCTGCGAACGTCCTCCAGTTGCCGAGCTTCCAAACTTTGCAGCCAAGTAGCCCACCATGCAATAAAGGCAGCACACTAAGCGTTTTGCCATATTTTTTGTCTCACATGCCAATTTGATGCCGCCGCCGACAACTGTCGAGTTTGGACTTTTGTTAAACAGCTTTAGGCTTTAGGCTTTAGTCATTTTATACGGATCGGCTTCTTGGCATTTAGACTGAATTGCATGTTTTCTCACCTCTTTTTTTCAGGTGTGTGAGGCCAAAAAGAGCTTGACAAATGTCGAATTTGGGCTCGCCGTATTCGACGTAAACTACGACAACGAGACCACAAGATGTCAACCCCACGTGATCAAGCATGGTGGTGAACGCATGGGAACAATGAAAAAACTCTTAAACTATTTTCGGGACGAATTTAAAGACGCCTCCAAGGAAGCAGGCTGCCTGAGACTCAGGTGACAGTACGGCGCTGGCTTCTTCAGAACATCTCCACCTTGGCAACGTTCTAAATATCACGTTTTTCGAAAAATACTTCAAAAACGTTGTGTATCTTCTCATTTATTTCTCCAATAAATCACCCCCGGAATGGTCGTTTTGGGTGACTAAATAAAACATCAAGTTAAATGTTCGCCTTAAAAATTTACTGATCTACCAGCAATGCGTTGAGGGTTTCCGTTTTGCACACCCCAAATGCGGCGTCATTAATGTGTTTGCGACCACTGTCCAAAACACGCCCTCATATATACGGGATAACTTTTAGCAGCCTTATACAGGGCGCTTAAAGTACGATGACAGGTAAGCGCTTTTTGGCTCACAGTAATTACATAGGATTTTGAGTCTTGTTTTGGGGCTTAGACCAGAAAATGGAAACTTATTCTGCTTGTAATCACCATACGTTACTAGCATGCAAAGTATCGCATAAACATTTCACGTGAGCATAGCACTCACACGGATCATGCATTGAATTTGTTTATTTGAGTTTTTGCTTTATTTGCCCGGCTGCACCCGGCTGTGTAGTCTGTGTCCTGAGTGAAGCGGATATTCCATTCTTTCTCTTGCCACAGCAATTATCTTATTTAATAGGGAGAACGTTTCGCCCCGACGCCACTAGCCCAGAATAGTGACGTGTCGAAGCGCAGCAACGACGCAGACAGGAACACAGAAGACGACACACAGAGCGCTAACTTCCAACTTTTATGTCACAAAAACACAACCACTACTTATATAGTGCTCTTCTCAGCCAGCATGCCTCATTTCAACCAACCAGGATGTAGTCAATATCACAACAACAACAAGAAAAACATAGAAGTGCGCAGATGTTTACATTGCCAAAAAATGGCAAAAGTATCACAATACAAGTACACCGATAAAAAAAGAACGACTAAAAAAACCTCTTTCAAATAGGAAGTAGCCAAATTCACAGTAGCAAGCAATTCACGCATCCGCAAGAGACCCACGCTCCGGACAACAATTCACGGGTTTGACCTTAAAAAATCTAACACTTCTGTCCTAGAGCTACCGACGGCTTTGAAACGCAACGATCATCCCCAAGCAGCGATGGTTTTCGCTTCCAAAATTTCCTGTGTAAGGGGGTGTTCTGCTTGGCCACAACAACACACTTCTCAAAGAGTGGAAGAGAACAGCCACACTTTTTGAAGTGCAAATTCAGAAAGCCCGTATTCTGATCGCGAACATTGTAGCAATTGTAGCTATGCTCCTTTACGTGTTCATTCAGGCATCTTCCCTATTGGCCCACATACACCTTGCCGCACCGTAGCGGAATCTGGTACACGATACGCTCAGTGCACTCAACAAATTAATTCTTGTGCTTTGTCTTCCATGAGGGCTTTGCCGAGCTTTTAGGCTTTGACAACCACCTCAGATTTTCTAGCTTCTCGGGAGCAGATAAAACTACTTTTATGTTGGAGCGAGAGGCTATTTTCTTGAGATTACGGGACAAGCGATGCAGGTACGGGTTCACCGCCACCTTCCTTTTCTCCGTTGGCGTTTGCGCATCATCACGTTCTTACCTGCGTGACTTCCTGAGTATGCACTCAGCAATGATACAATAACGTGAGATGGGTACCCTGCTTCCGCCAGGCGGACCGTAGGATTTGCGAAGCTGAGGCCCATTACGTGCTCGCAAGGCTTCTTCAAGGCATTGGCAAAGCACAGGTTGACGATACCTCTTTTGCCAAGTTTTGAATGGGCAGAATGATAGGGAAGCAAAGCCTACTTGGCTCTAGGTGCATACCTCCAGCAAATGTGATTGTCGTGAAAAGAAAAACATTGGTCAAGGGAGCGGATTTTATTCTCGACAGGTAGCTCAAACGTAATTTCGAGGGGTGCTATTTTTGTCTTCACCACAGCTAGAATTTGGTTGGCATCAGGTTGAATCAGGTTGAATCAGGTTGAAGTGGAGGACTCTAGGAGGAACAGGTAATCATCGACATGCCTGAATAACTTTATTTTCGCGCATGCGAAAGAGTTTGCTATGTTCGTATTCAGTTTAGCTAATACAAATCACTGAAATTGGGTGCTATGCATGAGCCGATGCAGATAGCAAACTCTCTCGCAGGCACAAAAGAGAGGAGCGCACCAATGTTGCGCGCCTCCACGATTCAGGCGCCGTGCCTCGTTCCCAGGATGCCAAGGCGCAAGGCAGACCCCTTTCGAACTCGGGTCCCGAAAACCTGGCGAACTTCAAGTCTTCCACGTGGAAGTCATAATCCTCGAACCTGCGCTGGCCACTTCCCCGTAGCGTTCCTTCGTTTTATCCACGCCTCTCCAGCTCCTTGCTTGTGGTTACTTTCTATTGGCCCACGTCATCCCCTGTCTGGCTTGCCGCTTCTTTACCTTCACCGCAATTACACTAAGGGAATTCCCGTAGCCCGCGTTCGCGCCACGAGTACTGCGTGTACATGCCCCGCCACGTGGTCGTCGTCGTAGTAGTCATAATAGCTTCACCTCTGCCCCACAAGCGTAGATGATAGCCTCCGTCTGTCCCACTTCGCGGTAACTAAAAACATTTTGCGGCCGCACCACTCTCTTGGCTCACTTTCATTGCAGGGAAATATAAAAATAAATGCAGGTAACGTAAACTCACTTCCACAACGCCCCCACGATGTACAAGGAACAGAATCACGTTGTACATTTGAAAGCATAAGCATAGATGTCTTCAGATGTATTTTTCCTCTTCCGCGTGAATCGGTTTCACAGGCAGACTGGCCCTATTTCCCGCAAAAAGAGCTGCCTGTTGTAGCGGGTTGTTGCGATTTGTAGCGACCGCAGTCTGCTGGTAGCGGGGCCGGTCGTCGTCGTTCCGTCGAGCCAGGACTAGGGGAGAGCCTAGAGCAAACTCAAGGGGTTTATTTACATTTTTACAGTGAGTTGTCGAGATGAAGACAGATCTTGGCGGGCCGCAGCACGCCCTTTTTGTTTACCCCCGATCCCTAGTTCTCTAGGTTAGGGAGCCCCGTACAAAACAATGCGGACCAATGGTGATGTGTAAGTTCCTTGCTGTGAAGCACCGCCCACGGGTAGGGACACGCCTTTCAGGTATGTCAGCCGATGCACAGCGCCACGCACACACACACACCCTTGCCACTCGTCAGAAGCCTGTAGTAGAGGGGAAGAACGGAAGACACGCGGGCGCCGCGTATCCTTTTGGTGTCCGACGCGCGCTGCGTTCCCAGGGAGCCTAACAGCACAGATTAACAAGGTTCGTGGAATGACTCCGAGAAGAGTTAATGGCTTGACCATTGCCACTGCCTTCTTCGCGGTGCTCCCGCCGCCACTGGGGTCCCATTGTCCGGTCGTCGCCGTCTGGGCTTTCACGCGCACACGCGTTCAGTTGCTTAGGCAGGGGGAAGAGCGGCGGCTCCTTAATCCCTTTAGGGCAACAACACCCAACACCGCTCAAAAGCCGCTGTCAATCAGTGGCCGCCGCCGCATCTGGCCGGTCTCCTTTCGTTTCCGTCGACAAGCGGAGGGGTGGTCGACCGGCGGGCGACTGACCCGCGCAAACATGGCGCCAGTGAGTCATAACAGCTCCTCCGCCGACGGGAAGATCTCGGAGGTCGTGTAGTATCAGCTGCTCGACGGGAGAGATCACAGTAGCAGCATTCTTTCAGCACCATTGAAACCACAAAGACCAACCTCCCGAACCAGCAAGCGCCGGTAATGAGTTTTCGGCAACCAGGCTGCTCTTTCAAAAGTGCTACAATGCACCTACGCTTTTCAAGTTTTTTCATGTGGCAACCACACTAATACTCTTGCTCACAGCTAAAAGCTTAGACTGAGTTACTCAAAACACTACTCAAAACCATTACTGAAAACATTCCTCAACTGAAAACAAAAGAAAGCTAAAGAAAAGCTAGAAGGCTCTGCTTAATGTGTTAACATTGGTGTTGGCAGAACCCTTCTTATACTTCACAGTTAAGTTCCTGAAGCGCAAGGCTCCAGCGTAGTAGTCGCGGATTCTTTCCCGACATTTGCGATAGCCATGTCAGCGGGCAGTGGTCAGTGACGAAGAGAAAAGAATTTCCGTAAAGGTAGTAGGCTAATTTTTGGGTGGCCCACACAATGCAGGCACATTCGTTTTCTGACGCACTGTAGGCCTCCCCGCTAACCGAGAGTTTCCTGCTGGCGTACAGCACAGGGTGCTCGTTCCCGTTCTCATCCTCCTGGCAGAGTATTACTCCCAAGCCTCTGTTGCTCCCAATAAAGGGACGATTATAGTTCGGTGCATGCAGTACGGGTGAGCTAACAAGAGCCGCTTTGAGTCCTTGGAAGGCGCCCTCCATTTTCGGGCTCCAAACTACCTTTTCTGGGGCCTTCTTGCGCAGTGCATCCGTTAACGGAGTGGCTACTTCCGAGTACTGAGGAATGTAGCGCTGATAATACCCCGTCAGTCCCAAAAAGGAGCGGATAGCAGTCTTGGTTTCTGGCTGCGGGAATTCGCTAACCGCCTCTAATTTCAACTCGTCAGGTCGCCTCCTGCCCAGCCCTACCACGTGCCCTAGGTACCGTACTTCGGCGCGAGCTAGCTGGCACTTAGCCGGCTTCGCTGTCAGTCCAGCGTGCGTCAAACGACTAACGACATCGCTAAGGTGGTATAGGTGATCTTCCCATGTATTGGAGTAAAAAGCAATGTCGTCTAAGTAGGGAACAGCGTACCCTTCAGCCCCCTGCAGAACTCGGTTCATTAGCCTTGAAAAGCAAAATGGGGCGTTCTTAAGACCAAAACTCAAAACTAGGGGCCTGAATGTGCCCGTCGGTGCCACAAAGGCTGCATACTCACTAGCGCGTTCCGACATTGGAACTTGCCAATAGCCTCTTAATAAGTCCAAAGTGGAGACGTATTTTGCGGCACTCACTTTTTCGACCAGCTCCTCCACGTTGGGTATAGGATAGGTCTGGTCCTTCGTTATCGCGTTAAGTTTGCGGTAATCCACGCAAGGTCGTGGATCCTTGCAAGGAACCTCTACTAGTATTATGGGGGACGTGCAGGTGCTTTCGCATGGTTCAATAAGCTTAAGCTCCAGCATTCGATCCACTTCTTTTTTTCAAGATCTCCTGCTGCCGCGGGGCTAACCTGTAGGGCCTGGACTTTACGATGGTGTCAGAAGTTAGTTCAATGTCATGAGTGATAACCGTAGTTCGCCTTGGCCTTTCCGAGAAAACTGTGATGTGTTCTGACAACAAGTTACGTAAGTCGACTAGCTGCGTCTCAGTTAAGCCCTCAGTAGGTGCCGCGGCTTTCATGACGTCGGTAACCTCCATTGATCTTCCAACCTCAACCAAGCCTGGAATTTCACGCGTTAGCTCCTCCGGGCTATTAAGAGCCAAGTTCACCTTCTGCACATCTACCAAATAGCGCTTCATTAGATTGTGGTGATACGTGACAACTTCTCGGCGCCTTCCTTTTCGTTCCAGGGCATAATTTGTGTCCGAGAGCTTTTTCAAAACCCGAAAGGGCCCTAACCAGCCTATTTGCTCGCGAGGGGCGCAAGACCATCACCTGATCCCCTTTCTGATAAGCTCTCAGTTTCGCGTTTCGATCGCAGTAGCTCTTGGCTCTACTTTGCGCTTCTCTCATGTTCGCCTCAGCAATGTCGCAAGCGCAACGCAACCTTTCCAAGAATTAGAGAATGTACTCGACCACGGTAGGGTCGCTACCTTTCGACTCCCAGGTTTCGCGCAAGAGTCGCAGTGGAGACCTGAGCGTCCTTCCGTAAACCAGCTCCGCGGGGCTGAAACCCGTCGCTTCATGAGTGACCGATCTCAGCGCAAACAGCATTGCTGGGCGACAGGCATCCCACTGACACTTCTTTTCATAGATAAGGGCTCGCCGGATTCGCTTCATCGCGGAATGACACCGCTCTACACTGTTGGACTGCGGGTGGTAAACTGAGCTGTGGATTATTTTCATCCCACACTTCTCGAGGAAGCCCGTAGTCAGAACGCTGGTAAAGACTGAACCCTGGTCGCACTGTATCTCCTGAGGAAAGCCCACTTTCGAAAAAATAGACAGTAGTGCATTTGCTACTTCTACTGAGCTTTGCTCCTTCATTGGGATCGCCTCTGGAAATTTGGTGGCTGGACAAACGGCGGTAAGCAAATACCGGTAGCCTGACTTTGTCGCTGATAGTGGTCCAACAACGTCTATTACCAACTGGCGAAAGGGCTCCGAAATGAGCGGAACAAGCTTAAGTGGTGCCTTTCCCTTCTCGTGCGGTTTTCCCATTCTCTGACAGGTGTCACACGCTCTTACGTGGTCCTTAACTTCTTGGAAGCATCCTGGCCAATGAACTCCGTTAGGAGCCTATCTTTGGTCTTCCGAGCTCCTAAATGCCCCGACCAACCACTTTCGTGACAAAGATCAACAATGTCATGCCAATACTTAGCCGGCACTACAATCTGGACCTTTTGCATTCCGGTAATGGCGGTACAAGATGCCATTTTTGACAGAACAACTGACATCCCAGGCGGCACAGAAAGTGTGCCCCAAGACCGGCCCGTCTATGGCCGCTTTCTGGCATGTCCGGCCAGCATCCAGGTTTTGGCAGCCACTGATCATGCGTTGAACGGCCAACATTCGGCAACCAGTGCTTCGGTATTTTTCCGTCCGCCCGTGTACGGCCGCACAACGGCAGCTAACCGGCTGCCAGATATTCCGTTCTTTTACGGCTGCCGATGTTTAGAAGGAGAACGGCCGAAGTACGGCCTTAGGGCATCCGTATTTTCTTCGGGAAGCGGTAATCGGCCGAAGCACGGCAAGCTACCGGCCACAGAATATGCGTATTCTTGCGGCAGTTGGTGTTCGAAACGAGACCGGCCGGAGCGCGGCTGCCGTGCATTCGTTGTTTCAACGGTGAACCGCGCGTCCGGCGGTATATATTCGTTTTCTTCGGGCAACCAGTGTTATGAAGGATACCGGCCGACGTACGGCCCCAGAATATACGTTTTTCATTCGGTTAGCTGTCCTCGGCCGAATTACGGCAAGCCAATGGCCACAGAATATTTGGCAACCGGTGTTCAAGAGGAGACCGGCCTACATAAGGTATCTGGTTATACGTCATTGTTTCGGCAAACGGCATACAGCCGAACAACGGCACGCGCCTGTGCGCCGAGAATTCATGCACAGACGTGTTTGGAAGGAGACCGACCGATTTTTTCCTGCGGGGAGAAAAAGCCGTTAGGGAGCCGAACGACGGGGACGCGTTTTTCATCCGCTCCGTGTTTCTACGTTTTAAATGAACGAACGTCGTTTGTCAAACAGTAATGAGTGTTCTCGGTGAACGGGCAAGGTGCAAGGACTCACTTAGCAGGGAACCTTTTAGGCCATCGAAATGTCATTTATTGCCACAAGAAGACTGTGCCACACCGACGGGTGAGCTAAGCCTCGCCAGTCATCGCCGCTACCACGCCTCGTCCGCCGGCTTCGTCGACGCATCAGCTCGAGGCTATTCGACCCCTCAGTAAATGGAGAGCATTGGAGACATCGACCCGGCAGAGATGTCCAATCCGAGGTGGAGATGGTTCACCAGAATAACTGGCCTTCAAGGGCGTGGAGCAAGCGGCTACCACGCAGGAGCTAAACCGCCACCATGTAAAGGACTCCCCGCCAAAGAAAGGCAAGTGCGAGTAAAAGCGCAAGTTATTCTGATTACAATTAAACTGCGACAAGCAATGTTGCACTATGTTGTTGGTGATAAACGTAGAAGAGACTCGCTCGTGCATTGGTAGGATCAACTTTATGCCCTGCTCTATGCTACTTCATGGGATTTTACGACTGCCTATTTAGAAAAAAATTATTTTAAATTTGCGATAACAACAGAGCCTTGTCACTGACGAAGCCTAGCTGTTAATTTAGTTCCGATGTTTGAAGGTGAGCTTAGCTACTCTTGGGATATGACTCATTTGGTTAAACATATTTGTCAGCATCCTAGCAAACACGGATTTTGTCAGGATTTTCTTGCTCAGCGCACATTGTTGAGTTCACGCACGATTTGGCTCTTGCAATAGATAAGCTTAAAGTGGTTGACTGTATATTCTTGGACTGCAAAAAAGCAAATGATGGTGTTCCATGTCACCTTCTGCATAGTACATTTCATCCTATGAACTGAATGAATAGGTTTTTGCATTGTTATTACTATTGGCCCTATAGCTTTGTTCAAAAGTACTGTGTAGTTTACCGGACTATAGCGAATGAACGTGATTCCGTATACCTGCAGCTTTATTCGAATTTAATAACATCCTGGTGTGCTGATTCAGAACAGTTTTTGGATGTTAAACAGTGCGCTAACGGCACCTTTACAAGACAACCTTCATTCCAATTGAATACGTATACCGTAAATTATGCTGCTGTGACAACGGCCGAGATATATAAATACCTAGGAGTTTATTTAGGGAGTAGTTAGAGGTTAAATAGGCAGGTTCACACCATAAAAGTTACGGCTGCATATGTTTTTGGCTTTCTGAGAGAAATTTCACTGAACCTCCATCTAACTGAAAAGAACAACCGTATTTCACTCATGTGCGTCCAATCTTGGAGTACGCATGTGTTTTCGTGGATCCCTACACGAAAGAGCTGGTTGATACGCTGGAAAGCATACAGAATGTGTCAGTGCGTTTCGTATTAGGTAATTGGCACGCTCAACTTAGCATGAGAGAAAGTAAAAGTAAACTGAAATGGCAGGACGTGAAAGATCACAGACGAAACCACAGGTTGAACTTTTTTCGTAATATCTATCATTCGAAAACTGGAGTAGAAGGGGACAAGTATGTCCAAGCGCCATTCTACATATCGCAAAGTGGGACTGCTAGCTTAAAGCAAATTAATAACTTTCCTTTAAAGGTGACGCCTTGCGCGATTGATTTTATTTTCCATCAATACTGCAGTGTAATTATCTTCCACGTATGATTGCATTAACTGTTTATATCGACGATTTTCAGCGCGCTTTGTAGAATTATTTTGTTATTTTGTCTCATATTTAATGCTTAGTGCACTGAGACCATGAGGTCCTGGGCTTTTGCTTTAATCAATGACTGAATGCTAGATGGCAGTCCTCACGTGCCAACCTCATTCCTAATCGAAAGCACACCTTTCCTGGTTTTTATTTCGGCAGCAAATAAATGCATTTGTGAATAGGCTCCTCACTCAAGGATTTTTTTTGGAGCGTGCTTTTGGGTTCTATACTGTTCCACAAAGGCCATCATTATCACATTAGAGTCATCAGTTTTTTGCCTTTGTATGGAACTACAAGTGCTTCTTTAGACAGGGCATGACAACGCTGACAGCTGCCTAGACATCGACGACACGCTTGCCCTTTAACAAAGCGCTGTGATCTCGACGTATTTGCGAGCATCAAACGCCTGCAACTGCACCTTCAAGTTCCGGATGCCACAGATATGTTGACCAGAATACTGGATTTTAAGTTCATGAAGTTCTTTCAACTATTTTTAAGTGATGTGTGCCTTTTCGTTCTAAACGCCGTAACTGTAGCCCGTTCATGGCCACTGCCAGCCTTATTTGATTGATCCGTTGAAGGGTGTAATGCCCAGGCACAACACAGGCGATGAGGTGCGCCGCACGAAGGACCTCCGGAGTAAATTTGAGCACTTGAGCATCTTTAAAGTGCGGCAAGCTGTCGCACACAGGGGCGTTTTTGCTTTTTGCCGGCATCAGCAATGCTGCGGCCGGCATTGCTTTTCGCCGCGGGTTCCATTCCTGGCCGCCAGGGCCGGGAATAGAACCCGCGTCCTCGTGCTCAGCACCACAACGGCTTAGCCTCTGAGCGACTACAGTGGGTCTGGCAGCGACTTTCACCTCGTCCCACAGTGAGAGTATGAGCACATCATAACGGCTTCTTGCATGTTGCATAATTTCTGGCACGGAATTTCAATAAGGCTCTCGGGATAGTAAATTATTATTAGACTTCCACCATACTCAGTGCAGGCTGTGAATACAATACTGTTGGCTATATGCAAGTCACATACAGGACAATTATCACTGCAAAATACCAGATGCACAGAATAGCTTTGGACACACACTAACGTACATAAAGCAACATAAATACGATCTATTCTTGCGTGAAAGGAAAAGCAGCAGTGAACTTGAGACCTCCTACAAAGGTCTTAACTATTTTGTGGTTAGACATTTTCTTCAATGTCTCAATATTGAATGTAACGAACAAAGTTAGACAGTGTTATTGTATCAAAGTAAGATCATTGGTGGTCACCTGACCCGTTACACGGGTAAACATACAGTTAATGTCCCATAAGAACATTAGGTTGCTTTCAGTGCACAAGTTATTCTGTAATGGTATAAAGTATTCTTCTCCTTCACGAGGCCGGGATCGTGCATAAGCAAGAATCCTCCATGAATGGCCGGCGATCATCATGTCACTTAGAATGAGGCGCCTCTCCCGATGAGTGGATAAGTACACTACACTGAAGGTGGTTTTTCATAAAGAGCCTGCACCCAGTAAATAACCCTTTCTCGTGGTTAACGCACACTTCATGCTCTGATTCGAAAGGAGCGGAAGCGCATGGAAGCTCTTCATTCGACGTTAAGTTTGCCGAACAGGGAAGCCAGTATATCAGTGACCCAGAATAATACGAATGTTGTTTCAAGCGATCCAGTAGATAGGGGTAGGGGGGGGGGTACGCCAGGCGGTCAGGAGTGGCAGCCACGCAGCCCCGAACGTCGGCTCTTGGGCATGCTGGTGGGCACATGTCTTCGTTGCCGGGAACAGCGGCACGGGCTTCAGCCCAAATAATTCCTCTTAGGTTTTGGGGAGGGTGTTGCAGTAGGTGTTTTGTGGAAAATTGTGGGATGGAGATTCTGCAGGAGGTTCTAGACGTTCTTTACAGTCCAGGTACTCGGAAATTGAATAGGGCGATGCCCGATACTGCCTATAGTGAGTAGGCTGTCGCAATTAAAGTGCTAGTGAGCCGGGCTTGAGCTTGTAAACACAAAGTGGTCATGGCTCTGGGTCAAGAGGTTAGATCCGTGCACGCGGATGATGTTTGGGCCTACTGTTAAAACGTCGCGTTTGCTCGGTCTTCTTTCTGAGCCTGGCGCATGTCGGAAGCATGCTGCGAGGCAGTTGGGCCACATCACGGAATTCGAGAAACATTTGTCGAAAGCGGAGTCGCATCGGCCGCGCGCGTTGATGCGATGAGCTCAGGAAGAGTTTGATCAAATTTATGATCATATTTATGTTGATCATATTTATGTTGATCATGTTTATGTTTTGTTTGTCCCCACCGGTTGCACCTGGCTATGTGTTTGTTATTCGCGGGCCAAGTTAAGCGCATGTTCTATTCTTTATGTCACACGTCAGTTCTAGAAAGAGTAAGTCCTAGAAAGCTGTCAGTCCGGGCACATCAGTTCGTGTAGTGCACTGCGGGCTGCAGCTGCTGCGTTAGGGCGGTCGTCTCCAGGTAATGGAGCATATGGGCGAAGACTTCCCGTTGGATTGCCGCAGGCCCCTTTGGAAAAATAAGGTCCTCCATGCCAGCGCTAGGAAGGCCTCGACACTGTAGCGCTCGGTGGATCTCTGATCTCAGGCCCGCGTGGCGGGAGCAGAAGCAGAGTAGGTGCTCCACTGTCTCTGGTTCCGGGCAGTCCACATATGTGGAAGAGTCCTTGCGCCCGTGTCAGTGCTGGCACGCCGCCACATTGTAGCAGTCGAGCCGCATGCGGAGAAGCAGGCAGCGGGCATCCCTGCTGATGCGTGCAGGAAGTGGCTGTTGCACCAGGTTCTCCGACACTCACCTGCAGACGCCACTTTTTACTGCTGCTTCGCCCCCTGTGTATTCTTTGAGTTGTTAGGGGAGAACAAGTACGCTCCAATAAACTTGTTTTTCCTTCAAGCCAACTGCCTCATCTTTGTCTTCGTGACATCTGGTAGAGGTGCTCGGTATGCACCCTTTATGCTCCCAACAACCTCTGGAAACCACCAAGCCAGTCTACGTAGAGCCAACCGCGGACTGCAAGGTCTCCCGCCCGCGTTTAGTATCCTGCCGGACGCACCCAAAAGAACGAACGCTGCAACCACCTCCAGTGTCCCGCAAACGTTAAAAGGGACGTCCGCACCCCATAGAAAGCCATACTAGAAAGCGGAGCAAAGAGAACAAACAAGGGATGAAACTTAGGAAAAGGGTTCCTGTACCACGTAGTACGGAGGGCACACCTCAAGGCGGAATTTACAAGGTTTTACATATGCAGTCGCCTAAATGGGGGTGGTATTGCGCCACGTAAGTGTAGTTTTCTTTGTCCGTCGGTAGATGACATTGCCTTGCCTGTAGATCTCGCTAGGAGGAGGCGGATAAGTCCCTTGTTCAAAGCGTTACCCCGCCGGACGTCAGGGAGTACTGGGCGAAATGCTACCTGCGGAGGGTTTGTGTGGTTGTGGGATAAACTATATTTTTTGTGGTATGGCGGCACTGACCGGTTTTGCGTCACACGGACAGCTATTGAGATACTTTTGCACGCCCATTGAGAGCTTTTAGTGGCACTCCTTCAACGCTGTTCTTGATAACAGCAAAATCCCAACCCGCCGAGTTGAGAACCCCTAATAAATTAAAAATGAGCTATCGACTTCACCTCGTGAAGATTTGATTTGGCACGAACGTCGTTGCGGACGGAGAGTGTTGGTCGCAGAAAACAGCCACAGGCCTTGCCTATTTCCGTGTGGGATGGTGGCTGTGGTGCGAGTGTCTCCTGGCTGCAAGAAGCCCGCAGTCATGGCCTGCGTCTCGACCGCAACGCTGCATTGCCCAACCTCGGTCGCACGCCAATCCTTCTTGCACTCGAAATCTATTAGGATACGTTCACGAGCTGTGGTGCCACGTGCAAGCCGGTCTGTCTTTCTCGTAACCAGAAGTGGTAGAAGCAATTTGTGCCTTTGCGCAAGTACCCCAAGAGAAATCCCAACAGACATTCAGGCTGTTGGACCGACAGACAATCCGGAAATTCGGTATATCGGTCTGTTGGTCTGTTGGCAGTCTGTCGGTCTGATAACAGTCTGCCGGTCTGATGGCAGTCTGTTGGTCTCATCGCAGTCTGTTGGTCTGATGGCAGTCTGTTGGTCTGTTGGAAGTCTGTTGGTCTGATGGCAGTCTGTTGGTCTGATGGCAGTCTGTTGGTCTGAATGCAGTTTGTTGGTGAAGCTATAGGTCCGATGACGAGATTGACTTAGGACACATGCTGTGAGGTGTGGAACTGGTTTACAAGTTTGGCAAGCATGTAGGCCTTTTAGCAAAATAAAAACAGAGAAGTTCATTTTGTGCTGCTCACGCATTTATTTGCGCTGCATGTCGCCGTGCTTTTGCGAAAGCTGCCTTCACACCACCTTTAGCCTGGCTTCAGTGGGCTTCGCAGATGCAGTCCTGGCTACATAGATCTGAAAAAAAGCTGTAGATAGAGAATTATTAAGGGTTCAATGACCTTGTGAACAAAAGACAATGTCGTAAAAGGGTAACAAATATTGCCAAACAGGTTTCCAGTAAAAAGAAAAACTTTTGGGAATAAACTAATATCCTGCAGCGTTTTTGTTGTAAGATAACACATGCGGGGCCCGCAGCAAACCATTATTCATGAATGGCATTCAGGCACAATGTGAGACCATTTATTGGGCCAGTCGTTTCATAATAGGGGATGCTTGCTTTTGCTAAATTATGAGTTAGCTATGAGTTATGGTGCCAGATATCACATGCAATACCTTTCGGGGATGCGACCTTCTCTAGTTTCAGGGCTGGTTTGGGCTTCGTTTTTCATGGCCTTTGTTCACTTCGTTCCGGTGCTACATTAATCTTCTGTGCAGATTGCCTGCTTCGTCAATGTACACTGATTTGCATTCGGCGCACGGAATCTAATAAACAACACCTGGACGCTTGAAGCGTGAGAGGGGTTCTTTCACGCTGACAATGTCAGAACTTAGCTTGCTAGTGGGCACATGCACGATGTGCACACTGTGTTTCTTGAAAATGCGTGCAAAGGCTTGATTGATGTGTAGAACGAGAATTGCAGTACGTTTTGACACAGGCCTTGTGGACGCTTCTGCCTGCTAATGCCAATGCGGATTCCTGCTAGTCGCCCTCTTCGCTTCTTTTTGAATATAATGCTTTAAGCAGCCACAAGGACTGCATCAAAACGTGCAGCAATTACCTACGTCCCACACATCAGTGAAACTCTCGCACGCATTTTCAAGAAGCGCAGTGCATACATCGTACATGGGTCCACTAGCAAGCTGCGTTCTGACATTGTCAGCGTGAAAGACCCCCTCTCCGGGTCCAAGCTTCTGGGTGTTGTTTATTAGATTCCGTGCGCTGAATGCAAATCAGTGTACATTGGCAAAACGGGCAATCTGCAGAGAAGATGAAAGCAGCCCTGTAACGAAGTGAACAAGAGCCAGGCAAAAACAAGTGCACTGGCAGAGCACCGTGAGAGTACGGGACACGTGGTCGACTGGAAGAAGGGGAAATTACTGGCAACTGAGGGCAATATATCTTCTCGATTACGGCTCGAGCCCCTCGTCGTTCAGACGACGCCCAACATTATCAAAATAATGGATGGCAATCTGCACCATATCTATGCAAACTCATTGCGCCACGTAATGCCCAATATATAACTTGGTTTTTCACGACACATGCTGACCATGAACAAGCGCCAAACCGTTAAATGGCTTTCTTGACTTGGTCAGTGACCTATCTTTCATCATTGCAATAATGCTTTTACCTGCCTAAACGGCATTTTGTTAAACACTGGACTACACTACATCAGCCATTGCCGTTCTTAACCTGCACCAAAGTATATAACCTTTCACTACTGCTATGAGATAGACCCATAAACGCACTTCAATATGGCTTTTACATGTAGCTCTTGGAAACATTATGTATAATTTCACCTTTATGTTGCACCTTCTACAGCAGCAGGTAATATTCCAAAAACATGACAAAAACAAACGGTGGTTTAACACGCCAAAGCTACACTTGGGATATGGGGAAAACTGTAGGGGAAGACTTCGCATTAATTTTGACCACCTGGGTATTTTTGTGCGCACCGAAATCTCAAAACACGGGCGTCTTTACATGTTGCCTCCATCTGAAAAGCGGCCACACCAAGCGGTATCTAACCGACATTCGCCTCCACAGCACACCACCCTAGCCACTGCAGTGGGTTAAACATATGCAATAAAGCGAGTTTTGGAGTGCAAATGAAACTAATAATCACACGTTTTGTTTTCCTAATCGATGTACCTTTTGAAATCCACCATGCAATCCCCCCCCCCCCCTACCGGCCTAACAAAACACCTTTGTCTCAAGAAGTAATCAGGCTGTTGTTAATGAGGTATCTACAATTCGAGACTTCCCACCGTTAAAGTCAGGCACTTTGTTTTAGAGATAAGCGACAATAGCCATTTGCAGCACCAGGAGTTAATTGTGCTAAGATCAGATTGAAAGCATTGACGGTAGTAATTTAAAGAAATTGTGTAATAAATTACAACATCATCAGCAAATAGACCTACATGGGAGGATATGCAACATGGAAGATAGGCAGGACCAAGCAACCTGCCTGGGTGGACAACAAGGTGGCACGAGAAAAAGAAGCATATAGTTATTAGTTGAAGTAAACTGCATTTGAGAAGAATGAAACTATTTCGCTCAAGTTAGAACATAGGGTGAAGTTTGAGAAGTCGTCTGTGGTGTGCAGTGCGATTGAATGCTTTAGAAAAATCGAGAAAAACTGCCGCAGTTTGTAAGCCTGCGTCAATGGGTCAATGTAGATCGCGAACAAATTCTGAAAGTTGTGTTTCTCAAGTAACCCTTGGAAAAACCCAGGTGATATTCGAATGTGATATGTGATGTTATAAATAATTAGCGACCTGAGAGTGGACGAAATGCTCCCCCATCTTGCATATGGTGCTTGTTAGGGAAGGAAATTTAATGGTGAAGTTCCGTCTTCTGATTTAAGGATTGGTGCTACCTCCACTATCTCCCAATCATTGGGAATAGTGCCTGTCATGAGAGACTGCGAAAAAAGCGCTGTTGTAATTCTACATACTCCTGGATGTACTTTTCGGTATAGTATGATTAATACCAGTATGATCTGAAGTAGATAAAATTGTTGGCTTACTTAAAATGGAAAGTATTTCTACATCAGTTCGTATTGCAAGTTCAAAACCATGTCGAAAGATCCTAAATGTTTGCTTAGCTTCATTACATACGAATACTTGCTTCAAAGTAAGTTCAATTTCTCTTCTTGCCCTTTAGTCATCGGCCCCAGATTCTCTTCAATATCTCTGCTAAGCAATGACACGCTCCAAACGCACAGCACTGTTTCATGAAAATGTATCAAATATTCAGAGGCCACAGCACATCTAACAGGTATACATCATTGCAGGTTCCACAACATGCAATAACTAACCTGAAAGTACATAATCGGTGTGTGCACCGATATGGTAGCAGTGCCTGGACCGATGTGCCGAGCAAATGTGCTGGCTTCTGAATGGGTGGTACAAGCGGCCAGATGACGGGTGAAGGAATGACCATTCCCGGCGGGAAAGCGTACGGAGCACCAACGAAAGGCCAGCCAGTACTTGGGTACAGCAGGAGCAGTGTCGGTTGGCCAAGGGAGGCCCTGGCAATGCCTTTGAAACTGGACTGGAAGGCAGCCGACTCAGGACAGCCAGCAGCAGTACCTGCAGGGGCATAATCTGTGAGTGTGCTGACACTTGTTGAAATACAAGAACAGCACACACAAAGCACGAATGCTTACATCAAGTAGATTTTTATTCGTTTAAAGACAGTAGCCTACAAGGCACTAATAAGAACATTCCCGGAACACCCCAAGTAAAATTAAGGTCACAGTAAGAATACATTTTTTAGACCCGGAGGTACTGTGAATAGGGTATGCATGATATATGCAAAGCTCACTGCTGAGCTAATTTTTATGGAACGCATGCTAGCAGCTCATCTGTATCCCTTGCTTTCAATCGGAACTGTTGTGTGATAGTTGAGGCTCCTCCATTTCAATGTCTGGCTTGTATCTGCACGTTCAATTCTCCAATATAAATCGAGTTGAGTGAGTGCCTAGAGCTTTCTTGTTAGTCTCTGTATAGCCTGCGGTTTTGCGAAAATTAGAACTTGCGAATTAGCTAAATTTTCTGCATTAATTAACTGACGGCCGAGTTCCTGCGTGAAGCAGGTATTAGTCACTTCCAGTTCCAGCTGATACGCCACGCGTGTGAAAACTTCTACATCTTTTTTAGCCTTCAAGGTTACACCGCACAACACGCGGTGTAGCCCTATAAAATGTGGGTAATTTTAGAGGAATGGGGAAGGAGGTGCGACATTCTTTACCTCATGCCACCCTACTGGCCCTTCCGGTGCCATGCAGAACGTTAGATAAACATGGCATGGTCATAAGGTACTCCTCCTACATAAACCGGCCTAAAAGATATCGGATATGTTTTAAAAAAAAACAGAACGATTAAAATTGATGTGAAGGTCGCTTTCACATAAAAAAAGCATAAATTGTTCCACCCACCGGAGCTCGAACGCAGGCCGCTGATTAAGAGGCAGACACCTTACCTACAGGCCACACAGGCGAATGGCACCTTCTCAGCATGTATTTGCCTCAGAACCCTCGTACTAATAACAGGCCGGACATTTCATTTTCAATACGCTCGTTTTCAGTTGCAAAAAGCCATAATTGCGGCGCAAAGAAACCATGTCGTTTGTTTGGTGTTTGATGGCCACTACCAAGCAGTGGCTGCTTGACCAAACAAAAACCGCAACTGGAGGACACAGGAGGACACAGACCATTCGGCTTCAGTATTGGGAAATCACAGGTTGTCTGTTTGTCCTGCCGTCTACAATGTCCTCGGTCACCGTGTTTCGAGCAATTAGAAGTTCCTACACAAAACAAGATACTTATGCAATCTCCCAGTATAAATAATTGTGCAAACAGGCGCACAGAATTTGTTTCCTTTTGCCATAATATACATTTCACACTTCTAACACCATCGTGGCCAGCCACTGCCTGCCGATTGGAGAATCAGGGAGGCTATACGGAAACGGTTCCTTCACCATGTACTATTTAACTAAATAGCTGTTCTGATTCTGGGGCCAACGCTGCTCTGTGTGAAAACCGCACCTAAGGCGATGCAGAAGAACAAGAGGAAGACGAATAAGAATACATTTTCGTGGATTTTTGCCCAAGAAAGACTATCGTCTTTAAAAAAAATCCCATCCCACATTGTCGACTGCAGCAAGAATTGACAGCGCTGACGTGCATTCGCGATGCGATGTTTTGATGGTGTATAAATTGGATTACAAACCAGTTTCGTTTTGAAAACCACATCCGGGTGCTGCGGTCGCCGAAGGGAGCGGACGCACTTCGCATCGGCTCCGATGATTTCGACTAATTGTGCCGGGCCAATCGATTACATCGAAGTGATTCTGGTATAGGGTTGCGCAGGGAATCGGCTGATACCAATTTGAGGCAAGTTGCATCATTTTTCACCCATTTATCGGCATCGACAGATCGGCCAACGTGGTCGGTCGGCTAAGCCTAACCTAGTCTTAGCACCACTTCGGGCCGGGCGCGCCGACGGCGGCCGCCAGGGCGAAGACGGAGACCACCCTGGAGGAAGCGGTGACCACCATGGACACCGACATCGAAACCACCACCACCATCCAGTTTCCCGAGAACGAGGAAGACCGCAACCACCAGCAAGCATCGACGATGCAAGTTAACTTCACGCAAGGACGGATGTCGGTAGCGATTACCGGCGTGGATCCAACACCGAAGGAGGGAGGCGACGGCAGGTGGCAAGAAGCAAGACGGAGACTGCAGCGGCGAGCGACCGGGGAGGATACAGCTGGCGGTAAGTCGGTTCCCTCTTCTGCCGTTTCCGCGGCTGCTACCGCTTCTGTTCCCGCGCCCGCCGCAACCCCCGCTAAGAATCAGGCGAGGTTCGCCAAACAGGTCGCGGCCAGGTTAACCAAGGCAGCGCGCAAGCCACGTGAGTTGCCGGAGGGCGATTTTAGGGTTATACTCTGGCCACGTGGCGGGCTGAACGTAGCTCGCACGGCGGCACCGTAACTCATGGAAGCCATTTCAGAGGTGGCGGGAATTACATTGCAGGAGTCCGGGGACGACGCGATTTGCACTAACGACGCGCAGAATATTATAGTAATCAGCACCCCGCACGAGCAGAGGGCCCAGAAGTACTCGAGCATCAGCTCGCTCAAGATAGCGGGCAGGGTGCACGAGGTGTGCGCGTACGTACCGGCGCCCGAGGTCACCGTGAAGGGAGTTATTAGGAACATTCCGGCCGCGTACACGGAGCAGGAGTTACAGGAAATCATAGTCAGCGGAGAGAACCCGACGGCGCTAGAGGCGCACAGAATAGGTAGTACTACCACAGTGATCGCGGCCTTTGAGTGCACCACAGTGCCCAGTACAATCAAATCCGGAGCTCTAATTACCAAATGCAGTCTCTATAAGCAGCACTACGAAGTGTGTCACTGCGGCGGCAGGTTGGGACACCGCAAGGACGTGTGCCCCTACCCGAACAATAAAGTATGCTTTGCGTGCGGAGCGCCCAACCTGGGCCCCGCGCACGAGCTGGAATGCAAAGCCCGCTGCAAATTGTGCGGCGGGGCTCACCCCACCGGGGCGGCGGGATGCAAGAACCGCTACAAGACCCCCCATTTGGTAAAGCAACGCCAGTGGGAGCGCCGGCGTGTGGAAGAACAAAGGCAGCAACAGCGGCGTGTGCCGAAATTAGGCCTGACCGACTTCCAGCAGCTGCTGCGGGCGCCCGAAAAAGGCGCGAAGCAGCAACACTCAATTCGAGCGGCAACGGTAACAACAACTGCAACAGATGACAGCGCTCCGGCGGAAAGATCAAACGGCAGCGCGGGAAATCACGGAAAGAGCAGCAGCAGCGGTCAGCTACGAGAAGGAGTAGCGTGGGCCAAGGCAGTGGCGGCGCTGCCGCTACCGCTGCCGCCGCAGCCAAAAGCACAGCAACAGCAACCAACGGCGGAGACGATCGAGCTTCGCGGCGAGGTTGCGCGTCTCAAGGAGCAGCTAGCGCAGAGGAACAGACAGATACAAGAGCTCAGCACCAAGCTGGACATGGTCCTTAACAACCAACTACACCAACAACAGCGGCAACAGCCACCGTTACAGGCACTACCGCAAGTCGCGCGTTGACAGGCGCCAAGGGGCGCGTACTCGCAGGAAGAGCAGATGCAGCTGCAGGAGGAGTCGGAGCCGGAATACGCGGCAGGCCGGCAGACAGCGGAACCCACCGAGGAAGAAGAAGAAGGAGAGCGAGAAGTAATAGCAGCGACGAGCGGATGAGCGAACTTACAACCACGGAAGAAGAAGTGGAAGCAGAGAACTTTAGCCCCAGAGCCAAAAGGCGGGTAACAATGCTAGAAGCGCTCGAGCGCCGCCACCAACGGTTGGACGAGCGTGTCGACCACACGGAAAGGGAGCTAGAAGCGATCAAGCAAAGGATAGCAAAGGTGGAAGCAACAACATCGGACATGAACACCCGCATGGCTAACGTCGAACGCCTGCTCCAACAACTACTGACAAGAATTCCCGATCTCACCCACCAACAACAGCAGCAGCCGCAGCTGCCACTGCAGCCACAGCCACAGCCGCCGCAACAGCAGCCGCCACAACAACACCAACAAACAACCGAAGCCACTCGCCCAACATGGCCTGAACAACGCTAGCGCGCGAGCTCGTGGTGTGGCAATGGATTGCGAATGGCCTGCGCGCAAAGAAGGCAGCTTTACAACAATACGTCAAGGGTGTCGGCAGAAGACCGGACGTTATACTCGTACAGGAGACACACACAGAAGACCCCCCGAGCCTGCCGGGATACCGCTTCTACGCCAGCCCGACCAGCGCAAGAACGGCCGGGAAAGGTGCGGGGCAGGGAGTGTGTACCCTAGTAAGGAAAGGAATCACCTACGTAGAACACGGCTTACTACAGAACGGCACCATCGAGCACCTCGCAATCGAAGTCGTGACGGGTCGCAAGAGAAAAGAAAACTCCTACATAATTAATTTCTACAGTAATCCCAAACAGTTCCAGCAAAAGTTCAGGACACTCATGCATAAAACGAAGCAGCTGGCCGGGGACGACACCGCACTCGTGCGCGGGGACTTCAATGCGCCGCATACGGCGTGGGGGTACCCGAAGACCACGGCCAAGGGCCGAAGCCTACACGACGAAGCCCTCGAAGCGGAGTACCACTTGCTCAACGACCCGAACACCCACGCGCGACACGGCACGTCGGTACAACCAGACACGAACCAGGACGTCGCTTTCTGCAACAAAGCCACCGCCGGAGTCCGCTGGCGGAACACGGGCGAGACGCTCGGCAGCGACAACTGCGTCCTCGAGATTGCGGTGCCGCTGCACGGCCGACCCCCGGCCCCCCGCAAGCAGGCAACCACAGATTGGAGCAAGTACAGAGCGGAGCTGGACACCCTGACTGGACGGGTGGAAGACGACATCGAAGAGTGGACGCGAGCCCTGAACGCGGCCGCGCGGGCAGCCACCACGGAAATCGAGGCGGACGAAGGGATCCCGCAGAAAGACAGCCGCCTAGCGCACCTTCTGGAGGCGAGAAACTCGCTGAAAGCCCGATGGCGGAGGCAACGTCACAACAGAAGACTCCGCAAACGCATTGCACTATTAAACATCGAAATCGAGAAGCACAGCGCAGTGCTCTGCCGACAGCAGTGGCAGGCGGTATGTTAAGAAGCGGACGGCGAAATCCACAAGAGCAGGACTTGGCACTTGCTCGGGCACCTTCTAGACGAGAGTAAAACGAAAGGGACCCAACACCACATCCTCGCACGGACGATGCACAAGGCGAAGCAGGAGCTCGGCGAGGCCGAGGTCCGCCGGCGCATAGACGGCAAGTACCTCCCGTCCACCCCGCCGACCCCCCTCCCGAGTTAGGCGGGCAAGGCTAACGCCAAGCTCGACGCCGACATCGAGGAGTGGGAGGTTCAGGCACTCATCCAAACGATAAAGCGCAAGTCCGCCCCGGGGCCGGAGGGGGTTTCCAACAAAGCGCTGCGTAACCTGAGCGTTGCGGCAATAAGGACGCTGACGGGGTACTACAACAAGTTCTGGCGGACCGGCAAGCTCCCAGCCAGCTGGAAGGAGGCCAAAACGGTCCTGATCCCGAAGCCGGGTAAGGCACCGAGCATAGAAAACTTGCGGCCCATATCCCTGACGTCCTGTGTGGGGAAGGTGCTGGAGCACGTCCTGCTAAACAGTTGGCAAGCATACCTCGAAGAGGAAGGCCTGTACCCGGACACCATTCTGGGCTTCCAGGTCAAGCTCAGCACTCAAGATGCGATGTTGCTGCTCAAACACGAGGTCCTCGACCGACCGGCCGGCTCCATGGACAACCGGGCGCTGCTCGGCCTAGACCTGAAAGGCGCGTTTGACAACGTCCGCCACTCAGCCATCCTCGACCAGGTCTCGCGCCTCAACATGGGGGAAAGGTCGTTCGCCTACATTCGCGACTTCCTCTCCGGCCGCACTGAATCACTCAAATCACTGAAATTGGGTGCTATGCATGAGCTGATGCAGATAGCAAACTCTCTCGCAGGCACAAAAGAGAGGAGCGCACCAATGTTGCGCGCCTCCACGATTCAGGCGCCGTGCCTCGTTCCCAGGATGCCAAGGCGCAAGGCAGACCCCTTTCGAACTCGGGTCCCGAAAACCTGGCGAACTTCAAGTCTTCCACGTGGAAGTCATAATTCTCGAACCTGCGCTGGCCACTTCCCCGTAGCGTTCCTTCGTTTTATCCACGCCTCTCCAGCTCCTTGCTTGTGGTTACTTTCTTTTGGCCCACGTCATCCCCTGTCTGGCTTGCCGCTTCTTTACCTTCACCGCAATTACACTAAGGGAATTCCCGTAGCCCGCGTTCGCGCCACGAGTACTGCGTGTACCTGCCCCGCCACGTGGTCGTCGTCGTAGTAGTCATAATAGCTTCTCCTCTGCCCCACAAGCGTAGATGATAGCCTCCGTCTGTCCCACTTCGCGGTAACTAAAAACATTTTGCGGCCGCACCACTCTCTTGGCTCACTTTCATTGCAGGGAAATATAAAAATAAATGCAGGTAACGTAAACTCAGTTCCACAACGCCCCCACGATGTACAAGGAACAGAATCACGTTGTACATTTGAAAGCATAAGCATAGATGTCTTCAGATGTATGTTTCCTCTTCCGCGTGAATCGGTTTCACAGGCAGACTGGCCCTATTTCCCGCAAAAAGAGCTGCCTGTTGTAGCGGGTTGTTGCGATTTGTAGCGACCGCAGTCTGCTGGTAGCGGGGCCGGTCGCCGTCGTTCCGTCGAGCCAGGACTAGGGGTGAGCCTAGAGCAAACTCAAAGGGTTTATTTACATTTTTACAGTGAGTTGTCGAGATGAAGACAGATCTTGGCGGGCCGCAGCACGCCCTTTTTGTTTACCCCCGATCCCTAGTTCTCTAGGTTAGGGAGCCCCGTACAAAACAATGCGGACCAATGGTGATGTGTAAGTTCCTCGCTGTGAAGCACCGCCCACGGGTAGGGACACGCCTTTCAGGTATGTCAGCCGATGCACAGCGCCACGCACACACACACACCCTTGCCACTCGTCAGAAGCCTGTAGTAGAGGGGAAGAACGGAAGACACGCGGGCGCCGCGTATCCTTTTGGTGTCCGACGCGCGCTGCGTTCCCAGGGAGCCTAACAGCACAGATTAACAAGGTTCGTGGAATGACTCCGAGAAGAGTTAATGGCTTGACCATTGCCACTGCCTTCTTCGCGGTGCTCCCGCCGCCACTGGGGTCCCATTGTCCGGTCGTCGCCGTCTGGGCTTTCACGCGCACACGCGTTCAGTTGCTTAGGCAGGGGGAAGAGCGGCGGCTCCTTAATCCCTTTAGGGCAACAACACCCAACACCGCTCAAAAGCCGCTGTCAATCAGTGGCCGCCGCCGCATCTGGCCGGTCTCCTTTCGTTTCCGTCGACAAGCGGAGGGGTGGTCGACCGGCGGGCGACTGACCCGCGCAAACATGGCGCCAGTGAGTCATAACAGCTCCTCCGCCGACGGGAAGATCTCGGAGGTCGTGTAGTATCAGCTGCTCGACGGGAGAGATCGCAGTAGCAGCATTCTTTCAGCACCATTGAAACCACAAAGACCAACCTCCCGAACCAGCAAGCGCCGGTAATGAGTTTTCGGCAACCAGGCTGCTCTTTCAAAAGTGCTACAATGCACCTACGCTTTTCAAGTTTTTTCATGTGGCAACCACACTAATACTCTTGCTCACAGCTAAAAGCTTAGACTGAGTTACTCAAAACACTACTCAAAACCATTACTGAAAACATTCCTCAACTGAAAACAAAAGAAAGCTAAAGAAAAGCTAGAAGGCTCTGCTTAATGTGTTAACATTGGTGTTGGCAGAACCCTTCTTATACTTCACAGTTAAGTTCCTGAAGCGCAAGGCTCCAGCGTAGTAGTCGCGGATTCTTTCCCGACATTTGCGATAGCCATGTCAGCGGGCAGTGGTCAGTGACGAAGAGAAAAGAATTTCCGTAAAGGTAGTAGGCTAATTTTTGGGTGGCCCACACAATGCAGGCACATTCGTTTTCTGACGCACTGTAGGCCTCCCCGCTAACCGAGAGTTTCCTGCTGGCGTACAGCACAGGGTGCTCGTTCCCGTTCTCATCCTCCTGGCAGAGTATTACTCCCAAGCCTCTGTTGCTCCCAATAAAGGGACGATTATAGTTCGGTGCATGCAGTACGGGTGAGCTAACAAGAGCCGCTTTGAGGCCTTGGAAGGCGCCCTCCATTTTCGGGCTCCAAACTACCTTTTCTGGGGCCTTCTTGCGCAGTGCATCCGTTAACGGAGTGGCTACTTCCGAGTACTGAGGAATGTAGCGCTGATAATACCCCGTCAGTCCCAAAAAGGAGCGGATAGCAGTCTTGGTTTCTGGCTGCGGGAATTCGCTAACCGCCTCTAATTTCAACTCGTCAGGTCGCCTCCTGCCCAGCCCTACCACGTGCCCTAGGTACCGTACTTCGGCGCGAGCTAGCTGGCATTTAGCCGGCTTCGCTGTCAGTCCAGCGTGCGTCAAACGACTAACGACATCGCTAAGGTGGTATAGGTGATCTTCCCATGTATTGGAGTAAATAGCAATGTCGTCTAAGTAGGGAACAGCGTACCCTTCAGCCCCCTGCAGAACTCGGTTCATTAGCCTTGAAAAGCAAAATGGGGCGTTCTTAAGACCAAAACTCAAAACTAGGGGCCTGAATGTGCCCGTCGGTGCGACAAAGGCTGCATACTCACTAGCGCGTTCCGACATTGGAACTTGCCAATAGCCTCTTACTAAGTCCAAAGTGGAGACGTATTTTGCGGCACTCACTTTTTCGACCAGCTCCTCCACGTTGGGTATAGGATAGGTCTGGTCCTTCGTTATCGCGTTAAGTTTGCGGTAATCCACGCAAGGTCGTGGATCCTTGCAAGGAACCTCTACTAGTATTATGGGGGACGTGCAGGTGCTTTCGCATGGTTCAATAAGCTTAAGCTCCAGCATTCGATCCACTTCTTTTTTTCAAGATCTCCTGCTGCCGTGGGGCTAACCTGTAGGGCCTGGACTTTACGATGGTGTCAGAAGTTAGTTCAATGTCATGAGTGATAACCGTAGTTCGCCTTGGCCTTTCCGAGAAAACTGTGATGTGTTCGGACAACAAGTTACGTAAGTCGACTAGCTGCGTCTCAGTTAAGCCCTCAGTAGGTGCCGCGGCTTTCATGACGTCGGTAACCTCCATTGATCTTCCAACCTCAACCAAGCCTGGAATTTCACGCGTTAGCTCCTCCGGGCTATTAAGAGCCAAGTTCACCTTCTGCACATCTACCAAATAGCACTTCATTAGATTGTGGTGATACGTGACAACTTCTCGGCGCCTTCCTTTTCGTTCCAGGGCATAATTTGTGTCCGAGAGCTTTTTCAAAACCCGAAAGGGCCCTAACCAGCCTATTTGCTCGCGAGGGGCGCAAGACCATCACCTGATCCCCTTTCTGATAAGCTCTCAGTTTCGCGTTTCGATCGCAGTAGCTCTTGGCTCTACTTTGCGCTTCTCTCATGTTCGCCTCAGCAATGTCGCAAGCGCAACGCAACCTTTCCAAGAATTAGAGAATGTACTAGACCACGGTAGGGTCGCTACCTTTCGACTCCCAGGTTTCGCGCAAGAGTCGCAGTGGAGACCTGAGCGTCCTTCCGTAAACCAGCTCCGCGGGGCTGAAACCCGTCGCTTTATGAGTGACCGATCTCAGCGCAAACAGCATTGCTGGGCGACAGGCATCCCACTGACACTTCTTTTCATAGATAAGGGCTCGCCGGATTCGCTTCATCGCGGAATGACACCGCTCTACACTGTTGGACTGCGGGTGGTAAACTGAGCTGTGGATTATTTTCATCCCACACTTCTCGAGGAAGCCCGTAGTCAGAACGCTGGTAAAGACTGAACCCTGGTCGCACTGTATCTCCTGAGGAAAGCCCACTTTCGAAAAAATAGACAGTAGTGCATTGACTACTTCTACTGAGCTTTGCTCCTTCATTGGGATCGCCTCTGGAAATTTGGTGGCTGGACAAACGGCGGTAAGCAAATACCGGTAACCTGACTTTGTCGCTGATAGTGGTCCAACAACGTCTATTACCAACTGGCGAAAGGGCTCCGAAATGAGCGGAACAAGCTTAAGTGGTGCCTTTCCCTTCTCGTGCGGTTTTCCCATTCTCTGACAGGTGTCACACGCTCTTACGTGGTCCTTAACTTCTTGGAAGCATCCTGGCCAATGAACTCCGTTAGGAGCCTATCTTTGGTCTTCCGAGCTCCTAAATGCCCCGACCAACCACTTTCGTGACAAAGATCAACAATGTCATGCCAATACTTACCCGGCACTACAATCTGGTCAAACGTGCGACCTTTTGCATTCCGGTAATGGCGGTACAAGATGCCATTTTTGACAGAACAACTGACATTCTTCCTCGCCACCCCTTCCCTGACGGTGTTCCAAATCTCCTTAAGGCTGGGATCGCTGTTTTGCTGCTCGATGAGGTCGTCTCTTGTCACTTTCCCGAGTACATTGCCTAGTGATTTTGATACAGGCAACACCAGCAGCCCCTCTTCCGTTTCCCCTTCAGCTATATCAGCGCTAGTCTCCTCTTCTTACCCCTCTTTCTTTTTTTCAGTAGGTGATGGGATAGTAGGCTCCGCTGTGCTGACTCCAGCTGGTGTTGCTGTACGTCCGGTGAAACTCGGTTATTTCTGCTCTAGTTAGGATGCTATCGCGCGTGCTTTACCTCTAGTCAAGGCTTGCACTGTTCCCTCGTGAAAACTTTTCCCTTGTTCTCTAAGCAGTCGTTCGGTCCGATTCGAGAACAAACAGGGGTACTGCGAGGGCAGCTTGTCTGACACCACTGCTTCCGTCTCTACTTCTCCGAACGGCCCAGGGATGACTACTCGAGCTACCGGAAAACAAATGCTTCCATCTTCCAAAACCGGCTTAATCCATGCGCACTTGCCGTTGTAGTCTGCTTGTGCCACGTAGCCAGTGTGCACCAGATCAATGGTCACCCCACTGTCTCGTAAGACGCAGCATGGCTTTCCGTTCACTGTTAGGTTAAAAAGGTACGGACTAAGAAGCTCCTCGCTAGTGGCAGAGTCACAAGTATACGAAAGGGCTGGCCTGGGCCTACGACAGCCTACGGCAATATGACCTACCTCCTTGCATTTATAGCAGGTAGGTGGTTGTCTAGCGTCAAAAGGACTCTTTTTGGAAGCGCTCTCCGAAGCCTTTCCCTCGTGTTTGTTTTGTGATCCTTGACTACTTGCAGCGAAGTCCACTTTTTTCTGTGCCGTCATACCTGTGCCAGCCCCATGCTTTGCCGTCCAAGGTTTTCCTTTATCTCCCGCTTTTGCGGGATGAACCTCGTCCCTTTCTCCCCGGCGTGACGCGTACTCATCAGCCAAGTCGGCAGCTGCCTGTACTGTTACTACTCCGGCCCTATCCTAGATCCAGAGCTTCATTGGCTCTGAAAGCTTAGAAAAAAGCTGTTCGAGAGCCACTACTTCAAGAGCCTTTTCGAAGTTCCCAAAAGCGCTGGCTCCCTTCATCCATTCGACCAAGTTGACTTTCAACTCGTAGGCAAACTCTGAATACGTCCTGCCCTGCTTCTTTGTCAGATTGCGAAACCGCTGCCAGAACGCGCCTGACGAAAGTCGGAACCTTTTTAGTAGGCTATCCTTCACCTTGTCATAATTGTCCGTATCCTCCACAGGAAGCCGCGCGATCACATCCGCTGCTTCACAAGGCAGCAAACTTAACAAATTGCGAGCCCGTGTGCTACAGCCAAGCTTCGCTTTTTCACAGGTTTACTCGAAGTTTACAAGAAAGAGGCCCACATCTTGCGCTACTTTGAAGGGTTGCATTAGCTTAGATAAATTACAAAGATTTTGTCTTCCTGCTACCTCTACTCCTTGAACCTCAGCCATCTTCCTCCACTTCCATCTCCAGGCGCAGCCGTTCTACTTCCAGTTCTTTTTGCTTTAGCTGGCACTCCTCTTGCTAGTGCTTGTTCTCACGCTCCTGTACATGTTGCTTTTGAATCTCATTCCACGTTTCTGTAATATCTTCACTGCTCAGATTCAAGCCCTCGATAGCGTGGACAATTGCGTCTTTCTTAATCCCCGAATCTACTTCTGCTCCTACCTCCTCCCCCAGAATCAGCCGCTGATTCTTCAACAAACGCTTTCAATCCCTGACAGAGAACTAGTGTGGTGCGGCTCACTTTCTACCCAGAAGTTCTGGAAACAACTGCTTCTGTGGTAGCCTCTACCAGAGAAAAGATGGCACTTCTATCTTATCAGCCTGGCAACGAAAAAACCAAATCCAGCAATCAGCAGTTCACAGCTGTTAGTCTCGATGATCTCGGCGTGTTGTTCATTTTCCGACCTCCAGGCTCAGATCCAACCGCTTGCCATCCAGTTGTAGCGGGCTGTTGCGAGTTGTAGCGACCACAGTCTGCTGGTAGCGGGGCCGGTCGCCGTCGTTCTGTCGAGCCATGACTAGGGGATAGCTTAGAGCAAACTCAACGGGTTTATTTACATTTTTACAGTTAGTTGTCGAGATGAAGACAGATCTTGGAGGGCCGCAGCACGCCATTTTTGTTGACCCCCGATCCCTAGTTTCCTAGGTTAGGGATCCCCATACAAAACAATGCGGACCAATGGTGATGTGCAAGTTCCTCGCTGTGAAGCACCGCCCACGGGTAGGGACACGCCTTTCAGGTATGTCGGCCGATGCACAGCACACGCACCCACACACACCCTTGCCACTCGTCAGGAGCCTGTAGTAGAGGGGAAGGACGGAAGACGCGCGGGCGCCGTGTATCCTTTTGGTGTCCGCCGCGCGCTGCGTTCCCAGGGAGCCTAACAGCACAGATTAACAAGGTTCGTGGAATGACTCCGAGAAGAGTTAATGACTTGACCATTGCCACTGCCTCCTTCGCGGTGCTCCTGCCGCCACTGGGGTCCTATTGTCCGGTCGTCGCCGTCTGGGCTTTCACGCGCACACGCGTTCAGTTGCTTAGGCACGGGGAAGAGCGGCGGCTCCTTAATCCCTTGGGGCAACAACACTCAACACCGCTCAAAAGCCGCTGTCAATCAGTGGCCGCCGCCGCGTCTGGTCGGCCTCCTTTCGTTTCCGTCGACAAGCGGAGGGGTGGTCGACCGGCGGCCGACTGACCCGCGCGAACATGGCGCCAGTGAGTCATAACACTGTGTCTGGCACGCACCTGTTCACTAACGTGCAGTCACGTATTTCTGTCATGTCGGACGAACCAGGCTAGGACTTGGTAGATAAAACTCACAAGGGAAGGGGTAGACGGGGTTTTTGTATCAGAGCTCATTGTGACATGGTAGGGCGTGCCGGAGCCTGCACCAAGGGCATTTTGCGGAGTATACGTTTTATTTACAAGAGTGGTACGCATGCGGGCAACCATGTGCGTGCGCCGCCAATGGTTACGCCGGGCTCTGCCAGATAGCAGTACTTCTCCGCGCTAAGCACAGGACATATGTTTGATGTTCCAAACGGACCCCTCCGCCCCCATCGAACGTCAAATAATGCCTCGACCTTCGTGTTGGTGTGATCGATAACAAATCTGCTGTGAGCACAGTTGAGACTCGGGTTGAAACGCGGCAGAAGACCCACGCAGGTGTTTTGTTTTCTGCCAGGCGAGGGCGAAGTTCACAAGCCGCGCCATGGCTGTGCTGAAAAGGCAGGAACATGGCTGCTTCTAGTGTTGCCAAAGGAAGAAATTTACAGCTACACTTTTCAGTATATAACATATATAGGGAGGGGGGAATAATCCGGGGTCGTCTGGAGTGGGAGAGAATATTTTCGCGGTCTACAAAAAGTTCTCGTTCATTCGTGCGGGTTTTCTATGATTTGGGGTATTTTTTTTTTGCTTCTGGCTGCAGTAATTCGCGACTGCCTTCATAGACAAAAGTGATGACACCTTTCACTGCCCGCCGAACGACTGGCTGGCCTGATAACGTGTTTGAGAAACCTGCCCACTAGACCAAACAAAAATGCAGCCTAGTTTTGCGTCACTACACTAGAAATGAGGAAATAATACACATTCTGGTAAGCTAAATGCACCAAAAAGATGTCAAAGTTTCCCTATTTTATGAAGGATGCCTAATGTTAACTCAAAAGAACTTAGCAACACATAGTGTCCCGCCTTAAAAATTCCGAACTTCTAGGGTAGAAACCAGTCCATGGCGTGAAAACCCAAGACTACCCGTAGGGCATTGGAGCCTTTTTTTCGCCATTTTATCGAAAAATAGGCAGAAGTACAACGAGAGTACGAGGACACTACTTGGTCTAGCAAACACGATAATGCGCTAAAGTTAGGGCGAGACCAAGTACGCCAGAACTCAGGTGAACGGCCAAACGCGTTTAAAAGAAGGAACCAGTCAGGTGGTCTAAGTCGAAAGAACTATCCACACTAAGTAAAAACGCCACAGTGTCTGAAATAGTATTTTTTTGATCGAAATCAGGAGTAGGCATGCTTTTGAGGCGGAGGGCTGAGTGACACGAAGCCGACACGATGGAGTGACGGTCGGCAAATCGGCTGTAGGGGGAGGGGGCCTAGCAGGAAAAGAGAAAAACTGTAGCGAATCGATGGTATTATTCTATAATAATGAACAATAACCTGGCTAAGTGTGAGGATGGCGTGAAATGTTAACTTAAGCAATGAATGCTCTTTTCTTGTCTCTCGTTTATAACCCGATTTGAGGTCAAAACCGGCGTGTCGGCCTTCAAAACGACGTTACAAGGAAGGGATGGGGGCTCTAATGACGTTCTGGGGCCGCATAATACTGACACGCGGTCTGCATGCGGCCCGTGGGCCGCGGGCGGCTGACCCCTGATCTAAATGAATTGGGAGGCATCTCACATATAAGCGACACCTCCAAAGACAATTAAAACAAACATGTGATAGGGTGGTTCAGCAGGACAGCCGAATGGCAGAAATCCGATTGAGAAATGCGTAAAATTTCCGGGTGTTCCGTGCGAAATTTCACAGAAATAAACATCATCACTGCAGTCTACAAAAGAATGGTTGATTGCCTCTGGGCGCAATCAGAGGCGGCAATCCGTCGACCAAGCTATAAACAATGCAGCGGCTTAGCTCAGCTATGTGTGAATAAGCAAAGAAGAAGCTTCGTTTCGCCAAGGTAAGTCTTAGTTTCACTCAGATAACTTTTGATTTAGCTGTAATTACTACAATATTAGTCAAAAACCTGCCTGTTCCGGCGCTTGTGGTAGCGATTCTGACGTTTTTGGTGCTGAACGAATCTGTTTCGGACGCTAGCTTCGCGGACTTGGCAGGCCCTACCATCTCCAGTGAAGCAGCTGTCCTGGCGGTATCCGCGTGATGGTCAGACGCTGCTTCCCAAGGACGGATCATCTGCGCAACGCCTACAGAAGACGGCCAGGTCTCGCTGCCGTCCATGACCAAGCTGCGGAGAGCGCATGCGCAAAGCTGGCGGTGGCATCTCTAGCGCGCAGCTGCGGCGGAGCTCGGCAAGGGGAGCAACGTGATGCGTTTCCAAGACTACACCGCATCTCCGGTAAAATGAAGGTAGCATTTCTGGGGACGGCGAAGTTTGGCTCTTTTTGGTGAGTAAATCTTCGCTTTAAAAAATCACGATCTTTTAAGAAAATGATTTACCACCGGCCTGAACAAACATTTTACGAGCTCTATTGGGGACATCTTTGTGAGCACACTGGAGGTACGCGGCAATATATAAAGGCAAAATAAAAATCCCTTATACAAGCGCATCTGAAATAGACTCGCGCGTGTAATGAAATATGTACTCAAAAACTTAACCGAGCCTCTAAGAGGTGAAACGTGTCAACCACTTCTTTGAGAAAACCCCATGGACTTCGGACTATTTCCCCAGACCCAGAAAACAAAAATATCAACGATGAAATGTACAAGTCGCGTTTGTAGTACAGCTTTCCTGTATGGATGTCAGACAATAATAAAGTAGAATCAATGACAAAGGAGGTTACAAACAAAAACCTAATAATCCCAAGTTTCCTTTGCACAACAGAATAACAAGGATGTCCTGGCGCATATGCTTTGTACGCGAACGCAAAGTGACGGTCGCGAAAATTGGTGCAAGGACTGTAACCTTAGGCGAAAGCAATGTATCACCTTTAGGGCATATACAAGGGGGGGGGGTACAAGAAAGGTGTTGCACGGCAGAGCACAAGAAATGATAGACGGCTGCCACCCACGCTAATATTTTGTTTGCTCCATACCGTCCAAGTATTTTCCGAGTAACGGGAGTCTCTGTTGCGAAACTGTGAAAGGGGAACACTAAAAACGTCTGGCCACTATTCGAATCCAGTCTCGTGGAACGATTGGTATGGTTTGAAAGTGAGGGCCACACCTGAAATCACGCAAAATGCTTGTGTTGTAGTGACAGCAATCTCCACGTTCGCCATGTCATCACTATTAAAAATACCTCTTCGGCAAATGCCCTGATTCTCACCTTGAACAAAGATATCATAAATCCAAGTTCAGTATTGTTCGGTGTTGTGAGGATACATAACGATTGCAGGTATGAGCAAAGCAGAAGTGGTGATAAATGGCATTCCTGACGATGAGAAAAAATAAGATTAATTCGTTGGGTTAGTCGATTGCTGAATGGCGCACTAGTAGAGACATTGGCATTCAATATTCAAATACCATCCGTCAGGTATGCGCCTACGATCACTTGCTGTAGATAACGGATCAAGAATTGACGACTGGCATGATAGCCAGGCTTTGCGAAATCTACTTGCATTGGGGCTAATTGGGCTGAAGTACCCGAAACGCACTCAAGTATAGACGTCGCAATATAAGCGCTAGTTTCAATCGACCTCCCGCTCATGTTCACTACCTGGGAGCTTAAAGGCATGTTGAAGACAGCTGCACAATCCCTTAGAAATATCTTATCATTTACGTTATATAAGTAAACGGGACAATATCCCCCTACTCTACGCAGTTTATCAGGATTATTACTTTTCCCGGAATACAACAGTGGAGGTTAGATGGAAGACATGAAAACTTATAGGCCTTGTGCCAAACATCAAGTAAGAATAGAGAAAACCACGAAAGCCAAGAATACAACCTTCTTACTAAGCTAGTTGGTGAGTAGTTCCCATTATATGAAGCGCTACAAAAAACACCGATGGTGAATACAGAGCACACAGAGCAGGCGCTTGTACGGTCTACTCTGTATTCACCATCTCTGTTTTCTCTTTGCGCTGAAAATCATGGGAGGGAAACGTATGCCTGGTGAAATGCTGCACTGAGACCATGAGGTCCTGGGCTTTTGCTTTAATCAATGACTGAATGCTAGATGGCAGTCCTCACGTGCCAACCTGATTCCTAATCGAAAGCACACCTTTCCTGGTTTTTATTTCGGCAGCAAATAAATGCATTTGTGAATAGGCTCCTCACTCAAGGATTTTTTTTGGAGCGTGCTTTTGGGTTCTATACTGTTCCACAAAGGCCATCATTATCACATTAGAGTCATCAGTTTTTTGCCTTTGTATGGAACTACAAGTGCTTCTTTAGACAGGGCATGACAACGCTGACAGCTGCCTAGACATCGACGACACGCTTGCCCTTTAACAAAGCGCTGTGATCTCGACGTATTTGCGAGCATCAAACGCCTGCAACTGCACCTTCAAGTTCCGGATGCCACAGATATGTTGACCAGAATACTGGATTTTAAGTTCATGAAGTTCTTTCAACTATTTTTAAGTGATGTGTGCCTTTTCGTTCTAAACGCCGTAACTGTAGCCCGTTCATGGCCACTGCCAGCCTTTTTTGATTGATCCGTTGAAGGGTGTAACGCCCAGGCACAACACAGGCGATGAGGTGCGCCGCACGAAGGACCTCCGGAGTAAATGTGAGCACTTGAGCATCTTTAAAGTGCGGCAAGCTGTCGCACACAGGGGCGTTTTTGCTTTTTGCCGGCATCAGCAATGCTGCGGCCGGCATTGCTTTTCGCCGCGGGTTCCATTCCTGGCCGCCAGGGCCGGGAATAGAACCCGCGTCCTCGTGCTCAGCACCACAACGGCTTAGCCTCTGAGCGACTACAGTGGGTCTGGCAGCGACTTTCACCTCGTCCCACAGTGAGAGTATGAGCACATCATAACGGCTTCTTGCATGTTGCATAATTTCTGGCACGGAATTTCAATAAGGCTCTCGGGATAGTAAATTATTATTAGACTTCCACCATACTCAGTGCAGGCTGTGAATACAATACTGTTGGCTATATGCAAGTCACATACAGGACAATTATCACTGCAAAATACCAGATGCACAGAATAGCTTTGGACACACACTAACGTACATAAAGCAACATAAATACGATCTATCCTTGCGTGAAAGGAAAAGCAGGAGTGAACTTGAGACCTCCTAAAAAGGTCTTAACTATTTTGTGGTTAGACATTTTCTTCAATGTCTCAATATTGAATGTAACGAACAAAGTTAGACAGTGTTATTGTATCAAAGTAAGATCATTGGTGGTCACCTGACCCGTTACACGGGTAAACATACAGTTAATGTCCCATAAGAACATTAGGTTGCTTTCAGTGCACAAGTTATTCTGTAATGGTATAAAGTATTCTTCTCCTTCACGAGGCCGGGATCGTGCATAAGCAAGAATCCTCCATGAATGGCCGGCGATCATCATGTCACTTAGAATGAGGCGCCTCTCCCGATGAGTGGATAAGCACACTACACTGAAGGTGGTTTTTCATAAAGAGCCTGCACCCAGTAAATAACCCTTTCTCGTGGTTAACGCACACTTCATGCTCTGATTCGAAAGGAGCGGAAGCGCATGGAAGCTCTTCATTCGACGTTAAGTTTGCCGAACAGGGAAGCCAGTATATCAGTGACCCAGAATAATACGAATGTTGTTTCAAGCGATCCAGTAGATAGGGGTAGGGGGGGTACGCCAGGCGGTCAGGAGTGGCAGCCACGCAGCCCCGAACGTCGGCTCTTGGGCATGCTGGTGGGCACATGTCTTCGTTGCCGGGAACAGCGGCACGGGCTTCAGCCCAAATAATTCCTCTTAGATTTTGGGGAGGGTGTTGCAGTAGGTGTTTTGTGGAAAATTGTGGGATGGAGATTCTGCAGGAGGTTCTAGACGTTCTTTACAGTCCAGGTACTCGGAAATTGAATAGGGCGATGCCCGATACTGCCTATAGTGAGTAGGCTGTCGCAATTAAAGTGCTAGTGAGCCGGGCTTGAGCTTGTAAACACAAAGTGGTCATGGCTCTGGGTCAAGAGGTTAGATCCGTGCACGCGGATGATGTTTGGGCCTACTGTTAAAACGTCGCGTTTGCTCGGTCTTCTTTCTGAGCCTGGCGCATGTCGGAAGCATGCTGCGAGGCAGTTGGGCCACATCACGGAACTCGAGAAACATTTGTCGAAAGCGGAGTCGCATCGGCCGCGCGCGTTGATGCGATGAGCTCAGGAAGAGTTTGATCAAATTTATGATCATATTTATGTTGATCATATTTATGTTGATCATGTTTATGTTTTGTTTGTCCCCACCGGTTGCACCTGGCTATGTGTTTGTTATTCGCGGGCCAAGTTAAGCGCATGTTCTATTCTTTATGTCACACGTCAGTTCTAGAAAGAGTAAGTCCTAGAAAGCTGTCAGTCCGGGCACATCAGTTCGTGTAGTGCACTGCGGGCTGCAGCTGCTGCGTTAGGGCGGTCGTCTCCAGGTAATGGAGCATATGGGCGAAGACTTCCCGTTGGATTGCCGCAGGCCCCTTTGGAAAAATAAGGTCCTCCATGCCAGCGCTAGGAAGGCCTCGACACTGTAGCGCTCGGTGGATCTCTGATCTCAGGCCCGCGTGGCGGGAGCAGAAGCAGAGTAGGTGCTCCACTGTCTCTGGTTCCGGGCAGTCCACATATGTGGAAGAGTCCTTGCGCCCGTGTCAGTGCTGGCACGCCGCCACATTGTAGCAGTCGAGCCGCATGCGGAGAAGCAGGCAGCGGGCATCCCTGCTGATGCGTGCAGGAAGTGGCTGTTGCACCAGGTTCTCCGACACTCACCTGCAGACGCCACTTTTTACTGCTGCTTCGCCCCCTGTGTATTCTTTGAGTTGTTAGGGGAGAACAAGTACGCTCCAATAAACTTGTTTTTCCTTCAAGCCAACTGCCTCATCTTTGTCTTCGTGACATCTGGTAGAGGTGCTCGGTATGCACCCTTTATGCTCCCAACAACCTCTGGAAACCACCAAGCCAGTCTACGTAGAGCCAACCGCGGACTGCAAGGTCTCCCGCCCGCGTTTAGTATCCTGCCGGACGCACCCAAAAAAACGAACGCTGCAACCACCTCCAGTGTCCCGCAAACGTTAAAAGGGACGTCCGCACCCCATAGAAAGCCATACTAGAAAGCGGAGCAAAGAGAACAAACAAGGGATGAAACTTAGGAAAAGGGTTCCTGTACCACGTAGTACGGAGGGCACACCTCAAGGCGGAATTTACAAGGTTTTACATATGCAGTCGCCTAAATGGGGGTGGTATTGCGCCACGTAAGTGTAGTTTTCTTTGTCCGTCGGTAGATGACATTGCCTTGAATGTAGATCTCGCTAGGAGGAGGCGGATAAGTCCCTTGTTCAAAGCGGTACCCCGCCGGACGTCAGGGAGTACTGGGCGAAATGCTACCTGCGGAGGGTTTGTGTGGTTGTGGGATAAACTATATTTTTGTGGTATGGCGGCACTGACCGGTTTTGCGTCACACGGACAGCTATTGAGATACTTTTGCACGCCCATTGAGAGCTTTTAGTGGCACTCCTTCAACGCTGTTCTTGATAACAGCAAAATCCCAACCCGCCGAGTTGAGAACCCCTAATAAATTAAAAATGAGCTATCGACTTCACCTCGTGAAGATTTGATTTGGCACGAACGTCGTTGCGGACGGAGAGTGTTGGTCGCAGAAAACAGCCACAGGCCTTGCCTATTTCCGTGTGGGATGGTGGCTGTGGTGCGAGTGTCTCCTGGCTGCAAGAAGCCCGCAGTCATGGCCTGCGTCTCGACCGCAACGCTGCATTGCCCAACCTCGGTCGCACGCCAATCCTTCTTGCACTCGAAATCTATTAGGATACGTTCACGAGCTGTGGTGCCACGTGCAAGCCGGTCTGTCTTTCTCGTAACCAGAAGTGGTAGAAGCAATTTGTGCCTTTGCGCAAGTACCCCAAGAGAAATCCCAACAGACATTCAGGCTGTTGGACCGACAGACAATCCGGAAATTCGGTATATCGGTCTGTTGGTCTGATGGCAGTCTGTCGGTCTGATAACAGTCTGCCGGTCTGATGGCAGTCTGTTGGTCTCATGGCAGTCTGTTGGTCTGATGGCAGTCTGTTGGTCTGTTGGAAGTCTGTTGGTCTGATGGCAGTCTGTTGGTCTGATGGCAGTCTGTTGGTCTGAATGCAGTTTGTTGGTGAAGCTATAGGTCCGATGACGAGATTGACTTAGGACACATGCTGTGAGGTGTGGAACTGGTTTACAAGTTTGGCAAGCATGTAGGCCTTTTAGCAAAATAAAAACAGAGAAGTTCATTTTGTGCTGCTCACGCATTTATTTGCGCTGCATGTCGCCGTGCTTTTGCGAAAGCTGCCTTCACACCACCTTTAGCCTGGCTTCAGTGGGCTTCGCAGATGCAGTCCTGGCTACATAGATCTGAAAAAAAGCTGTAGATAGAGAATTATTAAGGGTTCAATGACCTTGTGAACAAAAGACAATGTCGTAAAAGGGTAACAAATATTGCCAAACAGGTTTCCAGTAAAAAGAAAAACTTTTGGGAATAAACTAATATCCTGCAGCGTTTTTCTTGTAAGATAACACATGCGGGGCCCGCAGCAAACCATTATTCATGAATGGCATTCAGGCACAATGTGAGACCATTTATTGGGCCAGACGTTTTATAATAGGGGACGCTTGCTTTTGCTAAATTATGAGTTAGCTATGAGTTCTGGTGCCAGATATCACATGCAATACCTTTCGGGGATGCGACCTTCTCTAGTTTCAGGGCTGGTTTGGGTTTCGTTTTTCATGGCCTTTGTTCACTTCGTTCCGGTGCTACATTAATCTTCTGTGCAGATTGCCTGCTTCGTCAATGTACACTGATTTGCATTCGGCGCACGGAATCTAATAAACAACACCTGGACGCTTGAAGCGTGAGAGGGGTTCTTTCACGCTGACAATGTCAGAACTTAGCTTGCTAGTGGGCACATGCACGATGTGCACACTGTGTTTCTTGAAAATGCGTGCAAAAGCTTGATTGATGTGTAGAACGAGAATTGCAGTACGTTTTGACACAGGCCTTGTGGACGCTTCTGCCTGCTAATGCCAATGCGGATTCCTGCTAGTCGCCCTCTTCGCTTCTTTTTGAATATAATGCTTTAAGCAGCCACAAGGACTGCATCAAAACGTGCAGCAATTACCTACGTCCCACACATCAGTGAAACTCTCGCACGCATTTTCAAGAAGCGCAGTGCATACATCGTACATGGGTCCACTAGCAAGCTGCGTTCTGACATTGTCAGCGTGAAAGACCCCCTCTCCGGGTCCAAGCTTCTGGGTGTTGTTTATTAGATTCCGTGCGCTGAATGCAAATCAGTGTACATTGGCAAAACGGGCAATCTGCAGAGAAGATGAAAGCAGCCCTGTAACGAAGTGAACAAGAGCCAGGCAAAAACAAGTGCACTGGCAGAGCACCGTGAGAGTACGGGACACGTGGTCGACTGGAAGAAGGCGAAATTACTGGCAACTGAGGGCAATCTATCTTCTCGATTACGGCTCCAGCCCCTCATCGTTCAGACGACGCCCAACATTATCAAAATAATGGATGGCAATCTGCACCATATCTATGCAAACTCATTGCGCCACGTAATGCCCAATATATAACTTGGTTTTTCACGACACAGGCTGACCATGAACAAGCGCCAAACCGTTAAATGGCTTTCTTGACTTGGTCAGTGACCTATCTTTCATCATTGCAATAATGCTTTTACCTGCCTAAACGGCATTTTGTTAAACACTGGACTACACTACATCAGCCATTGCCGTTCTTAACCTGCACCAAAGTATATAACCTTTCACTACTGCTATGAGATAGACCCATAAACGCACTTCAATATGGCTTTTACATGTAGCTCTTGGAAACATTATGTATAATTTCACCTTTATGTTGCACCTTCTACAGCAGCAGGTAATATTCCAAAAACATGACAAAAACAAACGGTGGTTTAACACGCCAAAGCTACACTAGGGATATGGGGAACACTGTAGGGGAAGACTTCGCATTAATTTTGACCACCTGGGTATTTTTGTGCGCACCAAAATCTCAAAACACGGGCGTCTTTACATGTTGCCTCCATCTGAAAAGCGGCCACACCAAGCGGTATCTAACCGACATTCGCCTCCACAGCACACCACCCTAGCCACTGCAGTGGGTTAAACATATGCAATAAAGCGAGTTTTGGAGTGCAAATGAAACTAATAATCACACGTCTTGTTTTCCTAATCGATGTACCTTTTGAAATCCACCATGCAATCCCCCCCCCTACCGGCCTAACAAAACACCTTTGTCTCAAGAAGTAATCAGGCTGTTGTTAATGAGGTATCTACAATTCGAGACTTCCCACCGTTAAAGTCAGGCACTTTGTTTTAGAGATAAGCGACAATAGCCATTTGCAGCACCAGGAGTTAATTGTGCTAAGATCAGATTGAAAGCATTGACGGTAGTAATTTAAAGAAATTGTGTAATAAATTACAACATCATCAGCAAATAGACCTACATGGGAGGATATGCAACATGGAAGATAGGCAGGACCAAGCAACCTGCCTGGGTGGACAACAAGGTGGCACGAGAAAAAGAAGCATATAGTTATTAGTTGAAGTAAACTGCATTTGAGAAGAATGAAACTATTGCGCTCAAGTTAGAACATAGGGTGAAGTTTGAGAAGTCGTCTGTGGTGTGCAGTGCGATTGAATGCTTTAGAAAAATCGAGAAAAACTGCCGCAGTTTGTAAGCCTGCGTCAATGGGTCAATGTAGATCGCGAACAAATTCTGAAAGTTGTGTTTCTCAAGTAACCCTTGGAAAAACCCAGGTGATATTCGAATGTGATATGTGATGTTATAAATAATTAGCGACCTGAGAGTGGACGAAATGCTCCCCCATCTTGCATATGGTGCTTGTTAGGGAAGGAAATTTAATGGTGAAGTTCCGTCTTCTGATTTAAGGATTGGTGCTACCTCCACTATCTCCCAATCATTGAGAATAGTGCCTGTCATGAGAGACTGCGAAAAAAGCGCTGTTGTAATTCTACATACTCCTGGATGTACTTTTCGGTATAGTATAATTAATACCAGTATGATCTGAAGTAGATAAAATTGTTGGCTTACTTAAAATGGAAAGTATTTCTACATCAGTTCGTATTGCAAGTTCAAAACCATGTCGAAAGATCCTAAATGTTTGCTTAGCTTCATTACATACGAATACTTGCTTCAAAGTAAGTTCAATTTCTCTTCTTGCCCTTTAATCATCGGCCCCAGATTCTCTTCAATATCTCTGCTAAGCAATGACACGCTCCAAACGCACAGCACTGTTTCATGAAAATGTATCAAATATTCAGAGGCCACAGCACATCTAGCAGGTATACATCATTGCAGGTTCCACAACATGCAATAACTAACCTGAAAGTACATAATCGGTGTGTGCACCGATATGGTAGCAGTGCCTGGACCGATGTGCCGAGCAAATGTGCTGGCTTCTGAATGGGTGGTACAAGCGGCCAGATGACGGGTGAAGGAATGACCATTCCCGGCGGGAAAGCGTACGGAGCACCAACGAAAGGCCAGCCAGTACTTGGGTACAGCAGGAGCAGTGTCGGTTGGCCAAGGGAGGCCCTGGCAATGCCTTTGAAACTGGACTGGAAGGCAGCCGACTCAGGACAGCCAGCAGCAGTACCTGCAGGGGCATAATCTGTGAGTGTGCTGACACTTGTTGAAATACAAGAACAGCACACACAAAGCACGAATGCTTACATCAAGTAGATTTTTATTCGTTTAAAGACAGTAGCCTACAAGGCACTAATAAGAACATTCCCGGAACACCCCAAGTAAAATTAAGGTCACAGTAAGAATACATTTTTTAGACCCGGAGGTACTGTGAATAGGGTATGCATGATATATGCAAAGCTCACTGCTGAGCTAATTTTTATGGAACGCATGCTAGCAGCTCATCTGTATCCCTTGCTTTCAATCGGAACTGGTGTGTGATAGTTGAGGCTCCTCCATTTCAATGTCTGGCTTGTATCTGCACGTTCAATTCTCCAATATAAATCGAGTTGAGTGAGTGCCTAGAGCTTTCTTGTTAGTCTCTGTATAGCCTGCGGTTTTGCGAAAATGAGAACTTGCGAATTAGCTAAATTTTCTGCATTAATTAACTGACGGCCGAGTTCCTGCGTGAAGCAGGTATTAGTCACTTCCAGTTCCAGCTGATACGCCTCGCGTGTGAAAACTTCTACATCTTCTTTTTTAGCCTTCAAGGTTACACCGCACAACACGCGGTGTAGCCCTATAAAATGTGGGTAATTTTAGAGGAATGGGGAAGGAGGTGCGACATTCTTTACCTCATGCCACCCTACTGGCCCTTCCGGTGCCATGCAGAACGTTAGATAAACATGGCATGGTCATAAGGTACTCCTCCTACATAAACCGGCCTAAAAGATATCGGATATGTTTTAAAAAAAACAGAACGATTTAAATTGATGTGAAGGTCGCTTTCACATAAAAAAAGCATAAATTGTTCCACCCATCGGAGCTCGAACGCAGGCCGCTGATTAAGAGGCAGACACCTTACCTACAGGCCACACAGGCGAATGGCACCTTCTCAGCATGTATTTGCCTCAGAACCCTCGTACTAATAACAGGCCGGACATTTCATTTTCAATACGCTCGTTTTCAGTTGCAAAAAGCCATAATTGCGGCGCAAAGAAACCATGTCGTTTGTTTGCTGTTTGATGGCCACTACCAAGCAGTGGCTGCTTGACCAAACAAAAACCGCAACTGGAGGACACAGGAGGACACAGACCATTCGGCTTCAGTATTGGGAAATCACAGGTTGTCTGTTTCTCCTGCCGTCTACAATGTCCTCGGTCACCGTGTTTCGAGCAATTAGAAGTTCCTACACAAAACAAGATACTTATGCAATCTCCCAGTATAAATAATTGTGCAAACAGGCGCACAGAATTTGTTTCCTTTTGCCATAATATACATTTCACACTTCTAACACCATCGTGGCCAGCCACTGCCTGCCGATTGGAGAATCAGGGAGGCTATACGGAAACGGTTCCTTCACCATGCCTCCATACCCACTACAGAGTAACTTTCCTTGTTTTCCTTTTTTGGATCCAATTTTTAATACTGTACTATTTAACTAAATAGCTGTTCTGATTCTGGGGCCAACGGTGCTCTGTGTGAAAACCGCACATAAGGCGATGCAGAAGAACAAGAGGAAGACGAATAAGAATACATTTTCGTGGATTTTTGCCCAAGAAAGACTATCGTCTTTAAAAAAAACACCATCCCACATTGTCGACTGCAGCAAGAATTGACAGCGCTGACGTGCATTCGCGATGCGATGTTTTGATGATGTATAAATTGGATTACAAACCAGTTTCGTTTTGAAAACCACATCCGGGTGCTGCGGTCGCCGAAGGGAGCGGACGCACTTCGCATCGGCTCCCATGATTTCGACTAATTGTGCCGGGCCAATCGATTACATCGAAGTGATTCTGGTATAGGGTTGCGCAGGGAATCGGCTGATACCAATTTGAGGCAAGTTGCATCATTTTTCACCCATTTATCGGCATCGACAGATCGGCCAACGTGTTCGGTCGGCTAAGCCTAACCTAGTCTTAGCACCACTTCGGGCCGGGCGCGCCGACGGCGGCCGCCAGGGCGAAGACGGAGACCACCCTGGAGGAAGCGGTGACCACCATGGACACCGACATCGAAACCACCACCACCACCACCACCATCCAGTTTCCCGAGAACGAGGAAGACCGCAACCACCAGCAAGCATCGACGATGCAAGTTAACTTCACGCAAGGACGGATGTCGGTAGCGATTACCGGCGTGGATCCAACACCGAAGGAGGGAGGCGAAGGCAGGTGGCAAGAAGCAAGACGGAGAATGCAGCGGCGAGCGACCGGGGAGGATACAGCTGGCGGTAAGTCGGTTCCCTCTTCTGCCGTTTCCGCGGCTGCTACCGCTTCTGTTCCCGCGCCCGCCGCAACCCCCGCTAAGAATCAGGCGAGGTTCGCCAAACAGGTCGCGGCCAGGTTAACCAAGGCAGCGCGCAAGCCACGTGAGTTGCCGGAGGGCGATTTTAGGGTTATACTCTGGCCACGTGGCGGGCTGAACGTAGCTCGCACGGCGGCACCGTAACTCATGGAAGCCATTTTAGAGGTGGCGGGAATAACATTGCAGGAGTCCGGGGACGACGCGATTTGCACTAACGACGCGCAGAATATTATAGTAATCAGCACCCCGCACGAGCAGAGGGCCCAGAAGTACTCGAGCATCAGCTCGCTCAAGATAGCGGGCAGGGTGCACGAGGTGTGCGCGTACGTACCGGCGCCCGAGGGCACCGTGAAGGGAGTTATTAGGAACATTCCGGCCGCGTACACGGAGCAGGAGTTACAGGAAATCATAGTCAGCGGAGAGAACCCGACGGCGCTAGAGGCGCACAGAATAGGTAGTACTACCACAGTGATCGCGGCCTTTGAGTGCACCACAGTGCCCAGTACAATCAAATCCGGAGCTCTAATTACCAAATGCAGTCTCTATAAGCAGCACTACGAAGTGTGTCACTGCGGCGGCAGGTTGGGACACCGCAAGGACGTGTGCCCCTACCCGAACAATAAAGTATGCTTTGCGTGCGGAGCGCCCAACCTGGGCCCCGCGCACGAGCTGGAATGCAAAGCCCGCGGCAAATTGTGCGGCGGGGCTCACCCCACCGGGGCGGCGGAATGCAAGAACCGCTACAAGACCCCCCATTTGGTAAAGCAACGCCAGTGGGAGCGCCGGCGTGCGGAAGAACAAAGGCAGCAACAGCGGCGTGTGCCGAAATTAGGCCTGACCGACTTCCAGCAGCTGCAGCGGGCGCCCGAAAAAGGCGCGAAGCAGCAACACTCAATTCGAGCGGCAACGGTAACAACAACTGCAACAGATGACAGCGCTCCGGCGGAAAGATCAAACGGCAGCACGGGAAATCACGGAAAGAGCAGCAGCAGCGGTCAGCTACGAGAAGGAGTAGCGTGGGCCAAGGCAGCGGCGGCGCTGCCGCTACCGCTGCCGCCGCAGCCAAAAGCACAGCAACAGCAACCAACGGCGGAGACGATCGAGCTTCGCGGCGAGGTTGCGCGTCTCAAGGAGCAGCTAGCGCAGAGGAACAGACAGATACAAGAGCTCAGCACCAAGCTGGACATGGTCCTTAACAACCAACTACACCAACAACAGCGGCAACAGCCACCGTTACAGGCACTACCGCAAGTCGCGCGTTGACAGGCGCAAAGGCGCGCGTACTCGCAGGAAGAGCAGATGCAGCTGCAGGAGGAGTCGGAGCCGGAATACGCGGCAGGCCGGCAGACAGCGGAACCCACCTAGGAAGAAGAAGAAGGAGAGCGAGAAGTAATAGCAGCGACGAGCGGATGAGCGAACTTACAACCACGGAAGAAGAAGTGGAAGCAGAGAACTTTAGCCCCAGAGCCAAAAGGCGGGTAACAATGCTAGAAGCGCTCGAGCGCCGCCACCAACGGTTGGACGAGCGTGTCGACCACACGGAAAGGGAGCTAGAAGCGATCAAGCAAAGGATAGCAAAGGTGGAAGCAACAACATCGGACATGAACACCCGCATGGCTAACGTCGAACGCCTGCTCCAACAACTACTGACAAGAATTCCCGATCTCACCCACCAACAACAACAGCAGCCGCAGCTGCCACTGCAGCCACAGCCACAGCCGCCGCAACAGCAGCCGCCACAACAACACCAACAAACAACCGAAGCCACTCGCCCAACATGGCCTGAACAACGCTAGCGCGCGAGCTCGTGGTGTGGCAATGGATTGCGAATGGCCTGCGCGCAAAGAAGGCAGCCTTACAACAATACATCAAGGGTGTCGGCAGAAGACCGGACGTTATACTCGTACAGGAGACACACACAGAAGACCCCCCGAGCCTGCCGGGATACCGCTTCTACGCCAGCCCGACCAGCGCAAGAACGGCCGGGAAAGGTGCGGGGCAGGGAGTGTGTACCCTAGTAAGGAAAGGAATCACCTACGTAGAACACGGCTTACTACAGAACGGCACCATCGAGCACCTCGCAATCGAAGTCGTGACGGGTCGCAAGAGAAAAGAAAGCTCCTACATAATTAATTTCTACAGTAATCCCAAACAGTTCCAGCAAAAGTTCAGGACACTCATGCATAAAACGAAGCAGCTGGCCGGGGACGACACCGCACTCGTGCGCGGGGACTTCAATGCGCCGCATACGGCGTGGGGGTACCCGAAGACCACGGCCAAGGGCCGAAGCCTACACGACGAAGCCCTCGAAGCGGAGTACCACTTGCTCAACGACCCGAACACCCACGCGCGACACGGCACGTCGGTACAACCAGACACGAACCAGGACCTCGCTTTCTGCAACAAAGCCACCGCCGGAGTCCGCTGGCGGAACACGGGCGAGACGCTCGGCAGCGACAACTGCGTCCTCGAGATTGCGGTGCCGCTGCACGGCCGACCCCCGGCCCCCCGCAAGCAGGCAACCACAGATTGGAACAAGTACAGAGCGGAGCTGGACACCCTGACTGGACGGGTGGAAGACGACATCGAAGAGTGGACGCGAGCCCTGAACGCGGCCGCGCGGGCAGCCACCACGGAAATCGAGGCGGACGAAGGGATCCCGCAGAAAGACAGCCGCCTAGCGCACCTTCTGGAGGCGAGAAACTCGCTGAAAGCCCGATGGCGGAGGCAACGTCGCAACAGAAGACTCCGCAAACGCATTGCACTATTAAACATCGAAATCGAGAAGCACAGCGCAGTGCTCTGCCGACAGCAGTGGCAGGCGGTATGTCAAGAAGCGAACGGCGAAATCCACAAGAGCAGGACTTGGCACTTGCTCGGGCACCTTCTAGACGAGAGTAAAACGAAAGGGACCCAACACCACATCCTCGCACGGACGATGCACAAGGCGAAGCAGGAGCTCGGCGAGGCCGAGGTCCGCCGGCGCATAGACGGCAAGTACCTCCCGTCCACCCCGCCGACCCCCCTCCCGAGTTAGGCGGGCAAGGCTAACGCCAAGCTCGACGCCGACATCGAGGAGTGGGAGGTTCAGGCACTCATCCAAACGATAAAGCGCAAGTCCGCCCCGGGGCCGGAGGGGGTTTCCAACAAAGCGCTGCGTAACCTGAGCGTTGCGGCAATAAGGACGCTGACGGGGTACTACAACAAGTTCTGGCGGACCGGCAAGCTCCCAGCCAGCTGGAAGGAGGCCAAAACGGTCCTGATCCCGAAGCCGGGTAAGGCACCGAGCATAGAAAACTTGCGGCCCATATCCCTGACGTCCTGTGTGGGGAAGGTGCTGGAGCACGTCCTGCTAAACAGTTGGCAAGCATACCTCGAAGAGGAAGGCCTGTACCCGGACACCATTCTGGGCTTCCAGGTCAAGCTCAGCACTCAAGATGCGATGTTGCTGCTCAAACACGAGGTCCTCGACCGACCGGCCGGCTCCATGGACAACCGGGCGCTGCTCGGCCTAGACCTGAAAGGCGCGTTTGACAACGTCCGCCACTCAGCCATCCTCGACCAGGTCTCGCGCCTCAACATGGGGGAAAGGTCGTTCGCCTACATTCGCGACTTCCTCTCCGGCCGCACCGCAAAGGTCGTGGCCGGAGACATGGAGCTGCCGAAGAAGAGTCTGGGAAGCACGGGAACGCCGCAGCGCGCCGTGATTTCGCCGACGCTGTTCAATATCGTAATGATCGGGGTTGCCCAGCCCCTCCAGGGCATCTCGAAGGTCGGACACACCATATACGCAGACGACATCACGCTGTGGGTGACCGGTGGCAGCGACGGCGAGATTGAGACGTCCCTGCAGGAAGCCATAGACGCGGTCGAAGACCAACTACAAGACACGGGCCTGACGTGCTCCCCGACCAAGTCGGAGCGGCTGATATTAACACCAAAGGGAAGAAGAAGAAGCCACAAGAGAGGAGAAGAAGAAGAGAAGCCGGGCATCAACCTAAAGACACGGGACGGGACGGCCATTCCGCGGGTGAAGATGCTTCGAGTCATCGGACTGCATGTCGATGCTCACGGGCACAATGGCTTCATCGTTGCCAAGCTCGAATTGAAGGTCATGACGGCGATGCGATTAATCAAGAAAGTGGCGTCCAGACACGGAGGCATGAGAGAGGCCAACCTCCTTAAGCCGGTCCAGTCATTCGCCGTGAGCCACGTGGCGTACGTTGCTGCCTTTCACAACTGGACGGTGGCGGAGCGCGGGAAAGTGGCCGCTCTGCTGCGCAAAGCATACAATACGGCGTTAGGCCTGTATCCACACACTAGCACAGAGAGACTACTAGAACTGGGGGTACATAACACCCTTAGCGACATCGCCGAAGCGCAAAACACCGCACAACTCACGCGGCTTACACTCACTAGAACCGGTAGGTCAATTCTCCGCGGAATAGGCTACCGATCGGGAACGCTGCGGGAAAACGAAGGCGGGAGCGGCGAGGACGGCGGGGGCGGGAGCGGCGATTGCGGCGGCGGAGAGGAGCCGCGGCGGCCGCTGCCGGTGCCGGCGCGGTCGCTGCCGCGCGGGCTGCTCAGCCTCATGCAGATACCGCCGCTACCGAAGCACATGGACCCAGAAGAGAACCGGGACCGCCGCGCGGCCAGTGCGAGAGCCCTAACGGCCGTGCACGCGACGGACACTAATGCATACTACGTGAACGCGGCGGAATATTCGAACCGACGGGGCACGTTTGCTGTGGCCGTGATTGCAGCGACCTCCGGGAAGCTGTCCTCGGCGGGCAGCGTCAGAGCCCGGGACTCAACGCAAGCGGAGGAGCTGGCGATCGCGCTGTCCCTAGTGGACCCACGGTGCGCGACACTGCTGTGCGACTAGCAAAGTGCAGTGCTGAACTACGCCAGAAACTCGGTGTCACAGTGCGCGATCAGGGTGGGCGGGGCCCTGCCCCGACGGAGGCTACCGGTGGTCCTAAATGGTTCCCGGCACACGTGGTACCAGTGGGAACCGGGATCAACCGCAACGAGGAGGCGGACCGCGCGGCGCGCGTGCTCACAAGTCACGGCAGTACCACCACCGGCGCAGCCGCTGCTACCGCTGCCGCACCCGCAATGGGGGCGGCGGCGCCGGTGGCGGCTGCGGCCGCAGCGAGTCCGCCCCCTCCATCGAACGCGGAAGGCAACCAAGAAACGGATGACGACGGGGATGACGAATAGGAGACAACCCCACTTAGCTCCTGCAGAGACGTGCTGGCATGGTACAGGGAGGGCAGACGAGCCTACCCGGCGCCACACCGGTACCTTACCAGAAGGGAAGGGGTGCTCGTGCGACAGCTTCAAACGCGAGCGATATGGACGCCCGTGTTCGCCAAGCACGTGTGCCCCGAACTATTTCCAACGGACACGTGTGCGCTGTGCGGTAGCGCTCGGGCGACCATGCAGCACATGCTGTGGGGTTGCCACCAATCACCACTAGCAGACGAGGACGACCCGCTACCACCGCGTGTGAAGCCCGCGGCGACCAGCGGAACTTACGAACACCAGAAGATGGCTGCGGAGCTCGCGCTTGCGGCCATCGAGCGCCAGCGGCCGAAATCGCTGCTACCCACCCCCCCACAGGGGGCTGGAGGGCGGCGACAGTAGGTGACCTAACGGTTCCACGCAGGCTCAATAAAGAAGTTGTATCTCTCTCTCTTGGCTTCTGATGGTATTGTTCACTTGGCCTCCGCGATATCTCAGGAATCACCATTCCACGCTTCTGCCATGTACTGGCATATAGAGTGCGTTAGATAAGTCTTGAAGCGCGGGTTTGAATTGTAACGATTATTAGCCGTAGGCTAGTGGCTGCAAGCCCTCAGCGTAATTGGAGACGCTGAAATCTGAGGCGCTTTGCCACCGCCTTTGGCGCTTACCTGGCTCGTGCCTGTGTCGTAACAGGCGTGTTTGCACCACGCCGAGAGTCGTATGATCCGGCACTGTTCCCACAAGCAGTATGTGTTATGTCAACCCGACGCGAATGAAAACTCACCAGCGTTTCAGTGTCAGCTCGTACGCATTCTCTGAACTCGCTTGTGGAGCAATGGCAACTGCAGTGCGAAATAGGGAATTCAGTATAGAAAACATTACCAAAAGCAAAAAGAAATCAACGGAAACATACAGGTGCTATGTAAATTTGAACTTTTCAATTGAAAAAGAATCAGTGCTAGAAACCAATCACAACCGTGCGGTCATAGAGGGAAATATAAAGTCATATAGCCCGCTTATTTATTTTTTGTTTTAGCCGTCCCTGCAGCTTAGATGACCATTTGTTTAGTAACTCTCGAGGAGTAAGCGTCTCCGAAGTTGCAACAAATATCTCACCTTTAGCGACTGCATTTGTTAGGCAAAAAAGCTACCGCGAATGTGTGGTCTAGCTGCTGACCGCTGTGATACTTCACCAAGCCAAATATAAGCCTTCCGCATCTTGGTTTTAGGGTGTACAATGCAAATTTAACTTTTGATTTCAAATAATTTGTACTGATATTAGGTTCGATGATTCATCTGCGGCATTTATTTGCCCTTACGTATTGCTACTATCGAACCAGTCAGCGAAGCGTCGTATGTGCGCTTCTGTGACGCTGACTGGATATTAACTATTCTGCTTGATACTGTTTACCCTGTCAAAATAAATGCAGATACTTCAGGCACAAATTGTGTCGTGGCTAAGTTTCAGATGAGCGAATGAGTGGCGATGACGCGCCGGCAGCCGGTCGACTGGCTCGATCGAAGGGTTGGCGAGCAGTGCAGCAGCGCGGTCAAGTCAAGCCATCTTAAGTGAGCGTCATACGAAAGGCATTAGGGAATCGGCAAGGAGGATGCGGAGAGTAGGACAGAACTTTGGATACACTTTTTTTGAGAAAATAACGTCCCGTCAGCGGACCAGAAGTGGTCGAAATATGGCTTAGATACTCAATTTGCGGAAGTCATCATCATCATCATCATCACCAGCCTATCTACGCCCACTGCAGGGCAAAGGCCTCTCCTATTGTTCTCCAATTGCCGCGGTCCTGTGCCAACTGTGACCAAATAATCCCCGCAAACTTCTTTATCTCATCTGCCCATCTAACCTTCTGCCGCCCCCTGCAACGCTTGCCTTCTCTAGGGATCCACTCGGTTACCCTTAATGACCAGCGGTTATCTTGCCTTCGCATTACATGTCCTGCCCACGTCCATTTCTTCTTCCTAATTTCTACTAATATGTCTTTAACACCAGTTTGCTCCCTGACCCACTCCGCTCTCTTCCTGTCCCTTAATGTTACACCTATCATTTGCCGCTCCATTGCCCGCTGAGTCGTTATAAATTTAAGTTGAACCCTCTTAGTGAGCCTCCAAGTTTCTGCCCCGTAGGTGAGTACCGGTAAGATGCAGCTGTCATACACTTTCTTCTTCAGCGACAATGGTAGGCTGCTATTCATTATCTGAGAATGTCTGCCATATGTACCCCACCCCATTCTGATCCTTCTAATTATCTCTGCCTCATGGTTTGGATCTGGGGTCACAACTTGGCCTAAGTAGATATATTCGCTTACCACTTCCACTGCCTCGCCACCTATGTCAAACCGCTGTGCTGTCCCGAGGTTATTGATCATTACTTTAGTTTTCTGCATATTAATTTTCAGTCCCACGGTTCTACTCTGTTCGCCCAGTGCGGAAAGCATGCTCTGCAATTCGCCCCCGAGTTACTTAGCAAGGCAACGTCATCAGCAAATCTGAGGTTACTGAGGTATTCTCCATTAACCCTTACTCCCACCTGTTCCCAATCCAACGTTCTGAATACTTCTTGTAAACATGCTGTGAATAGCATTGGAGAGATTGTGTCTCCTTGTCTGACACCATTTCTTATAGGTATTTTACTGCTCGCCCTATGGAGGATGGTCGTAGCTGAAAACCCATTGTAGATATCCTCTAGTATTCTTACATAATGCTGATCTACCCCCTGGTTCCATAATGCCTGAATGACTGCTAGAGTTTCGACCGAGTCAAATGTTTTCTCATAATCTATGAAGGCTATATATAGGGGTTCAGTATACTCAGCGCACTTCTCTATCACCTGACTGATCGTGTGAATACGGTCCATTGTTGAATAACCTTTACGGCACCCTGCTTGTTCTTTAGGTTGACTGAAATCTAAGGTTGCAGAAATTCGGTTAGCGATTACCTTGGTAAATACCTTGTAGACGACTGACAGTAAGCTGATCGGCCTGTAATTTTTCAAGTCATTCATGTCGCCTTTCTTATGAATTAGGATGATGATCGCGTTCTTCCAAGATTTCGGTACCATTGCGGTCATTAGGCATTGCGTTTGCCAGTTTTTCTAGGACAATTTCTCCGCCATCCTTCAAGAGGTCTGCTGTTATTATGATCCTCACCAGGTGCTGCCCCCTTTCATTTCTTTCAAAGCCTTCCTTACTTCTTCGGTCGTTACTGGTGGGATGTCTATCTCCTGTGAACTACGGTCTCGTTCGGCATTATCCTGTATGTCCCGGCTACTGTACAGATCCCAATAGAACTCCTCGACCACTGGGACTATTTTATCCCTATTTGTGATGGCATTGCCTTGCTTATCCTTAAGTGCATACGTCTGATTTTTCCCCACGCCAAGTCGTCTCTTCACTGCTTTCAGGCTACCTCCGTTCTTTACAGCGTATTCGATCCTCTCCATATTATACTTCCGTATGTCAGCTGTCTTACGCTTATTGATTAGCTTGGAGAACTCCGCTAGTTCTATTCTGTCAGCTGCGGTGGAGATTCTCATGGTTTGCCATTTCCTGATTAGATCGTTCGTCTCCTGTGAAAGTTTACCAGTATCCTGTCTAGCCATAGTGCCCCCGACTTCTACTGCACATTCCGTAATAATGCGTGTAAGGTTGTCGCTGGCTTCCTGCATCGTAAACTCGGCTTCCTCGTTAAGAGCAGAATATCGGTTCTTCAGCGCGATCCTGAATTCTTCTACTTTACGCGTCTTACTGTTAGCTCGTTTATCGGCTTCTTTCGTACTAGCTTGTTGTGGTCTCTCCTCAAATCTAGGCTCATTCGGGATCTTACCATACGGTGGTCACTACACGTTACCCTTCCGAGCACTTCCACATCCTGCACGACGCCAGGGTTATCGCTTAATATAAAGTCTATTTCATTTTTGTGCTCCCCATTCGGGCTTCTCCAGGTCCACTTCCGACTCTGCCGTTTACAGAAGAAGGTATTCATTATGCGTAGGTTATTCCGTTCTGCAAACTCAACTAGTAGGTCCCCCCTGCTATTTCCACAGCCCAGATCATAGTTCCCAACTGCCTTGTCTCCAGCCTGATTCTTGCCTACTTTAGCATTGAAGTCCCCCATAACTACGGTATATTGTGTTTTTACTTTACCCATTGCCGATTCCACATCTTCATAGAAGCGTTCCACTACTTGATCGTCGTGGCTGGATGTGGCCGCATAGCCCTGCACCACCTTGAGCTTGTACCTCTTATTTGGCCTAATTACAAGACCTGCTGCCCTTTCGTTAATGCTATAGTATTCGTCTATGTTGCCAGCTATGCTTTTATTGACTAGAAATCCCACTCCCAGTTCTCTTCTGTCCTCTAGACCACGGTAACATAGGACGTGTCCATTTTTCAGCACCGTAAAGGCTTCGCCTGCACTCCTAACCTCGCTAAGCGCTATTACATCCCATTTAATGCCCTCTAATTCCTCGAACAACACCTCGAGACTTGCTTCGCTGGATAAGGTTCGCGCGTTAAACGTTGCCAGGTTCAGATTCCATTTGCGGGCTGTCCGGATCCAGGGATTTTGAGCACCCTCTGCTGCGTCCCGCATCAGTTAGCACCCTCTTCAGTTAGCACCCTCTGCTGCGTCAGTTGCTTCGCACCCGCTGGAGACTGAGGCCGAGGGTTAGTTGGCGTATTCATGGGAGGTTGTGGCCATTACTACACCAGGGAGGCCAATCCTGCTCTGGGGAGGAAGTGCATTACCGGCAATGGTCGCCGGGGTCAGGCCGCACCCCAAGCCCCTTTGTGCAATTCCATCAATACGCGGTTTTTTTTAACCCGGTGGGAATTGTCCGGCACCGGGATTCGAACCACGGTCCTTCTGCACGCGAGACGGGTGTTTTACCTTTGCGGTAGAACATGTACGGAATTTGCGGAAGTACATGTGTTGAAATCCCGGTCGCAACCCCTTAAAAATGTTTACCGCTCCCCCGCTTTCAGAGATGGGTTATAATAGATTCGTAAGGTAATTAAGCGATCGGTATAAAATCTGTCCCCAGATAGCGGCGACAACGGGAAAAAAAAATATTTGAACAAAATGAAACTGCGAGATGTAAAGCCACTATTTCATCCCGTCGTCCCTGCAGGGTGGAGTGAATCTAGATATTTTCGTTCTTTAACTCAGATATTTTTAGCAGAATACTTCAGTAAATACCCGCCACCTACAAGACCTGGCCAATACCCCTACACCGCTGTGCGTGCAAGCGACTCGAATATTATGAAGTTGTGACCAGGCTTCTTGTGACACGTTCTGAAAATTCACACTTCTCTCTTTTGAAGATTGTAGCCACTTTCTTCCTTCAAGGAAGTCGACGTTTTGTGAATCAAGGCTATGCGAGGTAGCAATCAGTAAACCTCGACTCCAAATTTTCGAGCTAAAGTTTCTATCATTATATAATTGTTCTCGCTCCATCTCCGCAATTCCCTTTCTGTGAAAAACTTGGAAATATAGAAAATTTTCTTTTTAATTGCCGTGCTTCTCCTGAATACACCGCATCAATCTGGAGTGAACCTTCAGGCGCCTCCATCTTCCGCTTTCTACTTCCGATGTTCTGTCCCTAGGCGCTTCTGCCCTAGGAGTTTGCCACAGGGATGTTGTGTCCGAACTTGATTTTTTTTTGTGGCGACAGGTCGGTTTGTATGTTAGCCAGCTAAGCATTTTTTTCTTCCTGACTCTACTTTCATATTTTATATATAGTGAAGGAGCGGTGTTTTGACAACGAAAAGCCTCAAGCGTGGTAAAAGCAAATCTAGCAGCGAAGCGAAGAGGGCGGCCCCGATTACAATAGGAGAAAGAAGAAGCGCGGAGCTATTTCTGTGGAAGTGTAAAAATGACGTCTTGAAAATCGCACGTGGTTTCATTACAAGTGGTACAGCCGACAATGCTTCTAGCCCTAAGGCGGCAAATCCTCCGGACCTGCTCTTCCTCTCGCCGATCCAGAAGCAGGGACAGCCCTCAGCAGCGGGCAAGGACTGGCACGCCTTCCAGCCCTCCTGCCCTAGTTTATTGGTGGGGCCAGGGTTAAAGCACGAGCGTCGAACGGAAGTAACACTCAGCTCCCAGGCGAGCCAGCCTTAGCGCGGCGTTTGCCAGCGGCGGACGCCTTCTCGACTCACTGTTGCTTGCGCCGTTCGCGCCGTGATCTCTCTCCGTAAGTGACCAATCCTCGCTATGACGACCACTGCAGAGAACGTCAGCTACCCTTTTTGGACTGCCCACTCCCTCAAAAAGATGTGTCAGCAGCTTCGCAACGTCATTCCTAGCCCGTTTTCATCGCCAACCCACACGGACGTCCCGGTATTCCGAGCGTTCCAGGAAGATGCTTTTTCTGGGATAAAGCTGATCGACGCCATTGCCACCCGCCACGCGTGGCCCAACCACAACAAGCGGTAAGTTGCACAAGAATGCCGGCGCGATGCTGCTCGAGCATGGTAGCTTTATGAAGGTCGCTCCGGTCCAACCTTGGCAAGATTGAGCGGGGCCTTAGTCGCTGTGCTCAGCGGGCTCTCAGCCAACTACGACGTTCGCTTTATAGAAATGTGTGCCCGCCGCAAAGGCCTTAGCGTGATCTTCATTACCTGCATCTATGGCCAGCCGCGCCTGCTCGCAGACTGTTACTTCACCTCGATGTCTCCCTTTGCGAGGCAGTATGTCATACACGGCCTGGCCGACCCCGCACATGCTGCAGTAGTTTGAGCGTGTAGCTGCCTTATTTGAACGTGCAAGATTTTATCCCCATGGTTGCAGAACTGCAGCATCCTGAAACCTGGCAAAGGCAGGAGACTCCCCAACAAGGCAGGGCGCAGACCCTGCCGGGGACCCGTGACCCTGATCCTGATTTGAGTATTATGCTGCTGAGGAGTGAGAAGTCCACGGGCGAGTCCTTGACAACGATAGGCACCTGCCTCGTAAACAAGCTAGTTTCGACTCGCGCAAGGTCGCCAGATATCCGTACAGCAGCGTCTAAGTAGCATCCCGGTGAAAAATCGGCGATATTCGATGGAGGCAACTGACATTGTCTACGAGAGGAGCCGTCGTAACCGCTCGGTGCGGCCCCTGTCTGTTTTGGAATGTCCGCTGGTGCAGTAGCCACATGTGTTCCGGCTCACGAATATTACGATGCGTCCGCATCTCACCACGCCCGGAAGCTGGACGCAGGATAGCGTAAGTCCCGGAAGTTCATTGGAGTGCCCCGGCTATTTCGAGGTGGTGGAGGAAGGCCACATTCGGCTCCCCTCACCACAACATGGGACTCTGGCTACCGCAATGAGCACTTCTTGCCCTTACCGCAACATGACAAGACGGTCGAGACCAATACTTCGAGCAACTGATCCGCAAACGTTTCGCAAGTATCCGTACAAGAACAAGTCATCCTCTCAGCTCTTGCAAGTATCTGTTCAAGAACAAGTCATCGTCTCAGCTCATCCTGGTGACGGTGAGCGCAAAGACATGCCAAAGAAAACCATCAACCAGGTAGCATCAAAAATACACTCAAACAACGAATGGTATACACAACCCAAGGATGCTCCTGTTGCTGAGAACGATGTTTTAGCGACTGTGGTGGGAGGCGATGTCAAGGAACAAGAGCGACAAGATGCGCGTCACACCAAACCGACAGCAAGAACAGCGCTAGGCTGGTCTTCAGCGCGCAGTACACAACTTTCCCCAAAATAACCATGTTTCCTTCGTCAACGGAAGAACGCGTGCTCCTGAAACAAAGGAGAAAGAAAGGGTGAGACCAGGCTGTCAGAAACAATTGCAGAGAAGAGACGTACAACGAACTCTTCAGCCATTGGTGGGTCGACCGTCAAGGCAAAATCAAAGGCCCATTCAAACACTTCGTTGGTTCATGGGCTTGCAGTGTAGCCAAGTGTAAAGGTGCAGTGCTTTGCCAATGAAAAGCCGCAAGTGTGGTGAGAGGCCAATCTACCAGCAAAGGCAAGAGGACGGCGGCCGATTGGAAGAGAAGAAAGAAGTGCGGAGCTTGTTCTGTGGGAGAACAAACAGCGTCTTGAGAATCGCACGTGGTTTCATCACGATATATATATAAATATATATATATATATATATATATATATATATATGATAAAAATAATAACAAGTTCGCAATAAAAAACATACCAAGTTTACTTCTAAAGCATAACTTTACATAGACATTTAGGACGGGGACCGTCCTTTATCAAGAGTATATATATAAAGGACGGCCCCGTCCGAAACGTCTAGATTCGAAGTAAACTTATTATGTTTTTTATTGCACCCCTTTTTACTATATATATATATATATATATATATCTGTAATAGAGAGAGAGAGAGAGAGACAGAAAGTAAGGGTTGGCAGTCAAGAAAACCTCGGACAGCAATTGGGAGATTGTGGTGAGTCATAGAAAGAGATGAAGAATTGTTTGAGTCGAAAAGAAAGTGGTAAAAAAACGCCCGCCAGGTGGGATCCGAACCCACGACCTCCAGAATACCGGTCTGGTGCGATAACCACTACGCTACCGGCGGGGCTGCTTCCCCAGCACTTTCTCGGGTATTTATGTTCAGGTATGTTTGTTTCCTGCACTTCAGGGTGGTAGCCAGCGCCACTCGGACTACTCGGGGTGAAGGGGACCTTCTTTTTAACCACGGGCCGTGACTCGAGTGTCTACGACATGTCGAGAGTGGTCGACCAGCGTTGAACCCTCTAAAGCTGCCTTTGGCACCAAGACTGCCAGAACGGAGGCCCTCGCTAAGCATGTAGCGATTCGAATCATAAAATGGGAAATGAGGGGATCCGTGAAAGAATACAGAAAATAAGGGTTGGCAGTCAAGAAAACCTCGGAAAGCAAAGGGGAGGTTGTGGTGAGTCATAGAGAGAGATGAAGAATTTTTTGAGTCGAAAAGAAAGTGGTGAAAAAATGCCCGCCAGGTGGGATCCGAACCCACGACCTCCAGAATACCGGTCTGGTGCGATAACCACTACGCTACCGGCGGGGCTGTTTCCCCAGCACTTTCTCGGGTATTTATGTTAAGTTATTTTTGTTTCCTGCAGTAGGGGGTGGTAACCAGCGCCATTCGGACTACTCGGGGTGAAGGGGACTTTCTTTTTACCCCCGGGCCGTGACTGGACTGTCTACGACATGTCGAGAGTGGTCGACCAGCGTTGAACCCTCTAAAGCCCCCTTTGGCAACAAGACTGCCAGAACAGTGGCCCTCGCTGAGCATGTAGCGATTCGAATTAGAAAATGGGAAATGAGGGGCTCCGTGAAATAAGACAGAAAATAAGGGTTGGCAGTCAAGAAAATCTCGGAAAGCAAAGGGGAGGTTGTGCTGAGTCATACAAAGAGATGAAGAATTTTTTGGTTCGAAAAGAAAGTGGTGAAAAAATGCCCCCCAGGTGGGATCCCAACCCACGACCGGCTATCTGGGCGAATGTGTTCTCCCTCACTTTCTGGGGTATTTATATTTACTAAAAGTGCATCTGACGCTTGAGGGTGAGTTGCCCAGATAGCCTAATTGGTAAGGCATTCGAGATCTAATCGAAAGGCGTGGGTTCGCTTCCCACTCTGGGCGCGTGTTTTTCTTTCTTTCTTTCTCACGTAATATAATAAAAATATTGTAACGTCACTAACTGTAAAAAATAGTCTAACCATTCCCCTATACCTTCTTTGGCGTTGTAGACTGCCGGCATTTCTTTCTGTATTTCCTAACGAGCCACTCATTTCCAAACCCGTTTATCGTGCGAAAGCTTAGCGAGGGCCTCGGTTCTGGCTGCCTTGATGCCAAGGTAGCATAAGAGGGTTTCCCGCCAGTTACCCGCTTAGGACAGGCTGTAGACGTTCGCGTCACGTCCCGGGGGTTGAAAAGAAGGTCCCCTTCTCCCCGTGTAGTCTGAGTGGCGCTGGCTACCACCCTCAAGCGTCAGATGCAGTTGTAGTAGATATAAATACCCCAGAAAGTGAAGAAGAACACAGTCGCCCAGATAACCGAATTGGTAAGGCATTCGAGAACTAATCAAAAGGCGTAGGTTCGGTTCCCACTCTGGGCGCGTGTTTTTCTTTCTTTCTTTCTCACGCAATATAACAAAAATAATGTAACGTCACTAACGGTAAAAAATAGTCTAACCATTCCCCTATGCCTTCTCTGGCGTTGTAGACTGCCGGCATTTCTTTCTATATATATATATATCAATAAGAGAAGAAAAATTTCGAACAAGGTAAACGCACTATTGTGGCCTACGTTTCAGCAAAGAGAACTTGCTTTCCTCAGGGCAATCTCTCGCCTGGCAGGCACGGTTTATGCAGGGGTAGGACCCCAGGTGAAAGGAGAGGGAAAGATGGAAGGGAAATTGAGCAAGCTGATTGGCTACGGAGTATATCGGGGGAGATGTTGAGGGGGAAAGAAGGTTGTATAGTTTGAGCTGCGAGGTAGGTCACAAGAAAGTCAGGCGGAGGGGGGGGGGTGTTAATTCCGGGATTTTTTGGAGAGAACAGATGAGAGGGTGTTTTTTGACGCGCTGCAGGTGCATGCGGAAAGGTCCCCAGTACCGCTGGAAGCAGGCCAGGGGGCGAGAGTTCGGTCCTTATCAGAAATTATCTGCAAGCCTCAGGACAAAAGAGAAAGTAGAGAAGGGGGGGAGGAATGACCAGGTATGGGAAAAAAAGAAAAAGAAAGAAAAAAAGAACAAGAAAGGAAAAACAGGGAGGCAAAATACAGAAACCCACACCCAAAAGAAACAGCGATAACCCGACTGTTCCAAAGGCACGTGTCGCCTAGGGCGACTTCACTGGAAGAGGCTTGTCCTGCAACTCAAAAACGGAAAGATAAAGTTAGACTGACGTCAGGGCCACAAGACAAAGCGAGGAAAAAAATAAGAGAAATAAAATGAAATTCGAAATGCAAAGGTTGGGGATTCGGGCGCGTATTAGCTTGAAGCGAAAGAATCAAAACAAAAGGAATCGGGTGACCAGGTACAGAGCAGAGTGAACGGTCATAGTCTTTGGATAAGGTATATGCACGAAAATGCCTAATCCTGTATTCCCGGTGAATATCGCAACGATTCCAAGTTGCCCATAGACGCAATAATTCCAGCAGGTTTCATGGAGTTGAATTTGTGAATTAGGTAGGATTCTTGGTATTTCCTGTCCCTAGGAGACTTAAAATTTGACTGAAGTATATATAAGTTAAGCTCATCAAAATTGTGGCCTGGTTGGTTGAAATGCTGCGCTACAGCTATGCAGGATTTGCTAAGAGTATCTGCCCGGTGACCATTAAGCCGTAGGCTCATAGGTTGACTCGTTTCGCCTATATACTATTTGTGGCACATTGAGCATTCCAACATATACACAATGTTGGATGAAGTGCACGTAAAACTTGAATTGATCTTGTGGACATAATTACTGGCTGTGCTTCTTACAACGCAGTCTGTTTGCAGGTGCCTACAAGTCTTGCATCTGGGGCGGGAGCAGCTGGTTATGACTGATTGCTTTGAAGGCCCTGTTTTAGCATGCAATAAAATATCTCTTAGATTCCTGTTTCTCCGGTAGGCAACCCTTGGTGCTTCCGGGAAAGTCTTTTTAGGTCGGTCGTTACTGGCTAAAATGGGGTAGTACTTCCGCAGCATATTGTTTACGTTTGGGAGGGCGTTTGAAAATTTAGTTATTAGGGCAGGTGGCCTGGCGCTTTCGTTTTGCCGCTGTTTGTTCAGAACGTCATCCCTTTTGAGATTAGACACACGTTGGTACGCCTGATCGAGCGAGCTTTTGGGGTGGTTCCTGTTCATAAGGGTGGCCTTGAGTTCGTCTAGGTGCTCTACGTAGTCACTGTCATCACTGCATACTCTTCTAAGCCTGGTGGCTTGTACTACAAAGATCCCTTGCTTGCAGTGTCTGGGGTGATGGCTTTTATAATCTAGGTACTGCTGCCTGTCTGTTGGCTTTCTAAAAAGCGTGGTTTTAAGTTTACCGTTGTCTATGATGACGGTAGTATCTGTGAAGTTCACTTCTTTTTGAGAATACTGGCAGGAGAATTAATGGTCGGATGCAAAGAATTGAGATGGGATATAAACGTTTCTAGAGTCGCGCGACCGTGTTCCCAAATCATGAAGATGTCTTCTATGTAGCGGAGGTAAACCTTATGTTTATGCGGAAAAGAGCTTAATAGGGTAGCTTCAAGTTGCCCCACGAAAATGTTGGCATAGGTCGGTGCGAATGGAGTTCCCATGCTAGTTCCAAAAACTTACAAAAAGTAAGAAGAGTCAAATTCAAAATAATTGAGAGTTAGAACTAGTTTTAGCAAACTTCTGTACACTTCTGGTGCATGTTGGTGCGGGTTCACTAATAGAGATTTCGAAATCGCTTCAATTCTTTCGGCGAACGGAATGTTTGTATACAATGCAGCAACGTCAAGAGTAACAAGGAGGGTTCCGCTGGGTAGGCGCCCGCCCATATTTACCTCTTCTATTATGCGGAGGAAGTGGGGGGTGTCCTGAACGAATGAAGGAAGGAGAGCCGGAATGTGGGATAGGTGATGATTCAGAAACAGAGATAGTGCTTCGGTTGGGGTATTGTTAATCGAAACTATGGGTCTGACAGGAATGTCGGCAGTGAACAATAATTCTACGAGGACTTTATGGACCTTTGGGAGGACTAAAAACGTCCTGCATGCTTATTATTCGGTTTCATGAAATTTAAGTCAGTAGTCGTTATTAATTCTCTAGACCGTAGATCTGTGAGGCTCTGAAGGATTTTGAAGGAAGGATATATATATATGTATATATACACATATTTGTATATATATATATATATATACATATATATATATATATATATATATATATATATATTGTGGTAATCCGGCAATAGTGGCGGGGGACAATCCCACGGGATGGACATGTGGCGGCTGAGGATGAAGAGGTGGCGCGGGACGAGCTAGGGCGGGACATGGCGGACTCGGCTGGGCGACGTGTGTGCAGCCGGATCGGCTGAGCGGTGTACCTTGGCGTAGCGGGACTCCAAGTAAAGGTGTGGTCGAGGGGGCTCAGTGTCCTTTCTTGGGAACCGCGGCCGGGTGCAAAAACCCCGGTACCACATCTGGCGCCCAACGTGGGGCCGGCCGTGGTTCCTGGGAAGGGCACTGTGGTCTTCTTCCCGCCCAGAATGCAGTGGCACAGGACATGGTGAGTGGGCGTTTTCGAACGGAGGAAGCAGCGAGGCCGGCTCGGAGCGGTCGCTGCTTTGGGTCGTGCGTGATTTCGGTTGACTGCGTCGTCGCTGTGCCGGCCAGCGCCCAGTGATGATGACTCTTCAGGACGGCAGCGATGACACGGCAAACGTGACCGACAGCTCGCTGAGAATGCGGTCAGACACGATCGACCTGGCGGACCAGTCTCTGGTGGTGGACATCTCGGATGCCCTCAGCGAGAGGGACAAGGTCAAGTTCACTGTCCACACCAAGACGACGCTGTTGGGCTTCCAGAAGCCGGAGTTCTCTGTGCTTCGGCAGCATGAGGAGTTTATCTGGCTCCGTGACGCCCTGGAGGAGAGCGAGGACTACGCCGGGATGATCATTCCCCCGGCCCCTCCGCGGCCGAACTTCGATGCCTCGCGGGAGAAGCTCCAGAAGCTCGGCGAGGGCGATGGCTCCATGATCATTCCCCCGGCCCCCGGATGATCATTCCCCTGGCCCCTCCGCGGCCGGACTTCGACGCCTCGCGGGAGAAGCTCCAGAAGCTCGGCGAGGGCGATGGCTCCATCACCAAGGAGGAGTTCGCCAAGATGAAGCAGGAGCTCGAGGCGGACAGCTGCTGACGACTGCGCCGGACACCACCCCCGCGGAGCAAGGCCCGCGGACAGGACCTTGCCACGTTTGGACCTTCTGCAAGGACCCCCGGGTCTTAGGAGGCCACCTGTGGCACCGGTCTACTGCCATCCGGGCTGAGCCGTGGGAGTCCCTCGAGAGTGCCGATGCGACCCGCGGAGCAAGGCCCGCGGACAGGACCTTGCCACGTTTGGACCTTCTGCAAGGACCCCCGGTTCTTAGGAGGCCACCTGTGGCACCGGTCTACTGCCATCCAGGCTGAGCCGTGGGAGTCCCTCGAGAGTGCCGACGACTGCAGCCGAGGACAGCCAGCGTCGGCCTTTTCTTCGGAGGGGGGGAGAGTGTGGTAATCCGGCAATAGTGGCGGGGGACAATCCCACGGGATGGACATGTGCCGGCTGAGGATGAAGAGGTGGCGCGGGACGAGCTAGGGCGGGACATGGCGGACTCGGCTGGGCGACGTGTGTGCAGCCGGATCGGCTGAGCGGTGTACCTTGGCGTAGCGGGACTCCAAGTAAAGGTGTGGTCGAGGGGGCTCAGTGTCCTTTCTTGGGAACCGCGGCCGGGTGCAAGAACCCCGGTACCACAATATATATATATAAATATATATATATATGTATATATATATATATATATATATATATATATATATATATATATATATATTGTGAGCACAGTCTCTCAGTAATATCGGATATCGTGTCCTGCAGTGGTCAATCTCACCCCAACCTGCACCATCCAGGAACACTCCTATTACCATCGTCATCTCGCTGACCCGCGCATTCGTTTCGGGCTTCATCTTGGCTGGTCTCACACCAAAGCCGGTTGCACCGTTGTCTTGTAATAAACGCTTCACCAGGACCCCTGGTCGACGTCTCTCAACTGGTGGAGGTTGCCAACATCGATCTCTCGTACCTCGAACCCTTCCTTATCTCGCCGGAAAGCTCCGTAAGCGGCTTCTGGCGCTTTCCTGGAGCTCCGTTCGGGTCGGCGACTTGCCACAATGACTACGGCTAATGCAACGATGGCTAGTACTCCAAGCTCTTGCTGGACTGTCACATGCCGGCAGCGTGACCCCCCGCTTTTCACTAGACTCCCAGGAGACGATGTAGAAGACTGGCTTGACAGCTACAACCGTGTGAGTGCCTTCAATCGATGGGACAACTCCTTCAAGCTCCAGAACGTGTCTTGGTCTCTGACCAAGGTGGCACAAACTTGGTTTTAGAACAACAAAGCAGATTTGACGGACTGGGATCGCTTTACAGCTGAACTGCGTCGTATTTTCGGAACTGCCTCCCGACGTTCAGAAACGGCCAAAACAAAATTGCAAGACCGCACTCGACATGGTTAGGAGAAGACAGCGCGGTTTAAACACGGACACAGGGAAGAGTACTTGACATACACGAGCGCTGAAACCAACAGTGTTAATGAAAAAAAAGACACACCTATAAATACGCATAGTAGTCACGCTTATCTGGGTTTTTATACACGGCGCATGCGCAGAAAGTCCAATTCTTTTGTAGTAAGTGCTAGTGACGGTGAACTAAAGCATGCTTGCCCAAGACTGTGGAATAATTCAGCTTCAATATTCTCCCGTTTGATACGGTCTGAGCATGTCTTTACGACAGCAGTTCTATCAAGGAACGGCACACATACGCACGTGTAGCAGTGCTGCGCTAAGTATCCATCGATCACTTTCTTTTTCTTATTGAGTGCAGCAGTCCTCCTCCGCAGTCCCTCTACTTCTCGGCCTGGCGTCAGCCTCGTCCCTCGTGTTATTACTGTGGCATTCGAGGCCACATATCTCGCTCTTGACGAAGACGCCAGCAGGATGAACGCCGCGCCTACCTTGATTTCTCTCGCAATGACCGACGCCAATTTTACGACCCTTACCAGCAGTCTTTCCCGTATGCTCCACGCCGCTCCTTTTCCCCGCCGCCGGACTCGTTGGACCAACATCGCAACTCGATTTTTTTCAGACGTCGTTCGCCTTCTCCTCACCGTCGATCTGCATCGCCCCTTCGCCCGACTTCTCGACTGTATGAAAACAACCCGGAAAACTAGAAATAGCAGTTTTTGGAGGGTAATCTGCGTCGATTGGAAAAATTACGAATCCTCCTGCTCAACCATAGAACACTTTGACTGTATTTGTTGAAGGCATTCGAGTAGACGCCCTTGTAGATACTGGTGCCGGAATTTTGATTTTCGACGCAGATTTGTGTTCTCGTCTCCGTAAAGTGCGCACTCCTTATGTCGCTCCCCTCCTACGTAACGAAGCCATGATTAAACCTTCTGGACATTGCACGGCACGTGTTCTCATCAGTGGAGTTCTTCATCATTTTCAGTTCGCATTGTTTTCGCCTTGTGCTCATCAAATCATTTTGGCCTGGGACTTTCTCTCATCATCGTCTGCAGCAATTTCCTGCCGTGAACCCTTTATTCACCTTTCCGACACCGACCTTGCCACTTTATCAGACGTCCCAGCCCCGTGGTTGGTCGCAACCGCCGATTGTGTTCTCTCTTCCGGACAATAAACTGTCTTTTCTGTTACTTGTGCCAGTAATCCCGACAGAGATGTGATTGCTGTACCCGCTGGTACCTTCGCTTGCAAAGGCGTCATAATACCTCCGTGTGTAATTCGCTTTTCACGTGGATCAGCTCTCATTGCCGCCAGGAACACTACTTCGGAGTCCATTCTGCTTCCCAAAGGCACTACTGTTGCGCCTGTTTCCCAAGACGAATTGGTCCTTTTCCCTTTTGCTCTCTTGCGCCTGTTCAGCGCACGTGAGTTCCAGAACTTACGTCCTCGTGCCTCACGTCTACTGTGAGCCCTGAACTCCCCGTTGAAAAGAAGGAACACCTCTTGGGCCTACCTAATAAGCACAAGACTTTTTTCGACTCGCATTCCACTCAGCTTGGACGCACATCAGCGGCATCCCACCGAATAGACACTGACGGTTCGTGTATTATCCGCCGCCTCCCCTATCGGGTTTCATCGTCCGAGCGCTAAATCATCCAAGAGAACGTTGACGACATGCTTCAGCGCGACATCGTTCGTCCTTCAGAAAGCTCTTGGTCATCGCCGGTTGTTTTCGTCCGCAAGAAAGACGGTTCAGTGCGCTTCTGCGTTGACTATCGGGCTCTTAACAAAATAACTAGGAAAGATGTTTACCCTGTGCCCCGAATCGATGACGCCCTTGACCCGTTACATAGCGCAAAGTACTTTTCGAGTCTTGACCTTCAGTCGGGATATTGGCAGATACCCATGAACGAAACCGATAAAGAAAAAACTGCTTTTGCCACACCGGACGGACTCTACGAGTTTAACGTGATACCGTTCGGTTTATGCAACGCTCCAGCTACCTTTGAGCGCATGATTGATACCGTCCTTCGTGGTTTGAAATGGGAGACCTGTCTTTGTTATCTTGATGACATTGGTATTTTTTCTGCCACTTTCACTGAACATCTTCAATGTTTGGACGAAGTACTGACCTGTCTAGCCCAAGCCAATCTCCAGCTCAACACACACAAATGCCACTTCGCCAGTACTTCCATCAAAGTCTTGGGCCATGTTGTTAGCAAGGACGGAATCCATCCCGACCCCGATAAGATCAATGCAGTTCTTACTTTTTCCACACTTCTTAGTCAAAAAGACTCCGCAGTTTTCTTGGATTGGCTTCCTACTTTCGATGATTCATTCGTAATTTTGCAACAATAGTTTCTCCACTTAACAATCTGCTCTCATCCGGGACCTCATTTCTCTGGACTGAAGACTGTGAAACAGCTTTCAAACCCTTTAAAAAGCTCTCACTTCTGGACCTGTACTATGTCATTTTGACGATGCCGCCCCCACCATTCTTCATACCGACGCCAGTGGGCATGGTCTTTGTGCTGTCCTTCTCCAATGTACCGATGCCTCCTAGGAACGTTTTGTCACCTACGCGAGCCGCACTTTGTCCCCTGCTGAAAAGCACTATACCATAGCAGAAAAAGACTGCCTTGCCGTTGTCTGGGCTGTGCAAAAAGTTCGACCCTACTCGTACGGGCGGCATTTCTTGGTCGTAACGGACCATCACGCCCTTTGCTGGTTATCGTCGCTTAAAAATGTATCGGGACGTCTTGGCCGCTCGATTCTGCGTTTGCAGGAGTACAACGTCTCTGTCACGTACAAGTCCGGCAGAACCCACAAAGATGCTGATGCTCTCACCCGTTGTCCACAGTCATTCCCACCAGATACCTTAGGCTCTTCCGATTCCGCAACAGCATTACCAATGGAACCTCTGCACGTCACCGGACAAGCGCTCCCTTCTAACCTTCTATCTTATCAACGCGAGGACCCGTTTCGCCGAACACTCATCGACCAACTGGAGGGTGCGGAATCACCAATCAACGGACATTCCCGCCGAAGACTAAACAAATTTTGTCTTTAGAATGGTGGAGCTTTTTACCGCCTCAACTATCACCCCACCGGCGACAGATGGGTTCCAGTCATCCCTCGCTGCCTTCGGAACCAGATCTTAGACGTTCTTCATGACGACCTCACAGCTGGACATCTTGCTTTCCACAAGACTTCGACCGAATTAAAAGCCGGTTCTTTTGGCCGCGCTTTCCGCAGGTGTCTCTAAATATGTTGCGTCAAGCCCTTCGTGCCAGTTTCGTAAACGCCCAACTTCGGCCTCTGCAGGGATGCTACAAGCTCTTCTTTGGCATCCTGCTCCATTTGACATTGTTGGCAACGACTTGTATGGACCTCTTCTTCTGACGCCGACTGGTCATCGGTGGATCGTGACCGCTGTAGATCATTTGACCAGGTGGGCGGAAACTGACCTTCTCCGTACGGGTTGCGCTTCCGAGGTGGCAGATTTTTTCCTCCAAGCTATCTTTTAGCGCCATAAACCTCCTTGCACTCTTTTAAGTGATCGTGGCAGAACATTCCTTTCGGCAGTCCTTGCGGATGTCCTTCTCTCGGCCGGTAGTGCCCATAAAACAACTTCAGGCTATCAACCTCAGACGAATGGATTTACAGAACGATTCCACCGTACCCACTCCGACATTATTTCCTGCTACCTCAATCCCGACCACAAGAATTGGGACGTTATCCTTCCCTTCGTAACCTACGCCTACAATACCGCCGTTCACAGTACCACTGAATTTTCACCATTTTTTCTTGTTTATCGCTGCCACCCCCTTTCTGTTCTGGACTCCTCTTTCTTTTCCTGCCCGTTATGTACAACAGACAACGCACCGGATGATTTTGTTTCCCGGCTAGCGCATTGTCGGAACCTCACCCGATTGAGCACTGAGTCCTGCAAGAACGACCGAAAATCTCGCTATGACGCAGCTCACCGAGATGTCTCCTTTCAAACGGGAGATGAAGTGCTGCTTTCGACGCCTCTCCGTGCGCCAGGACTGTGCGAAAGGTTTATGCCCCGCTTTATTAGCCCCTACAAAGTTCTTCAGCGTACCTCTACAGTGAACTATTTACTAGCTCCTACTTGTGCTGTCACCAACCGCCGGTGCCGTTACGTGGAGATTGTGCACGTGTCACGCATGAAGCCGTTCGTCTACCGTTCGTCTACCGTTTTTCATCCCCTTGTCTTTCGGCCAGGTGGCCGCCGCACCGCCCAGGGAGGAAATAATGTGAGCACAGCCTCTCAGTATTATCGGATATCGTGTCGTGCAGTGGTCAATCTCTCCCAAACCTGCACCATCCAGGAACACTCCCATGATCATCATCCTCTCCCCGACGCGCGTGTTCGTTACGGGCTTCATCTTGGTTGGTCTCACACCAAAGCCGGTTGCACCGTTGCCTTGCAATAAACGCTTCACCAGAACCCCTGGTCGACGTCTCTCAATATATAAATATATATATATATATATATATATATATATATATATATATATATATACATATATATATATACATATATATATATACATATATATATGTATAAATATATAAATATATGTATATATCAAGGCCACCCTTATGAACAGAATCCACCCCAAAAGCTCGCTCGATCAGGCGTACCAACGTGTGTCTAATCTCAAAAAAGATGACGTTCTCAACAAACAGCGGCAAAACGAAAGCCCCAGGCCACCTGCCCTAATAACTAAATTTTCAAACGCCCTCTCAAACGTAAACAATATACTGCGGAAGTACTACCCCATTTTAGCCAGTAACGACCGACTTAAAAAGACTTTCCCGGAAGCACCAACGGTTACCTACCGGAGAAACAGGAATCTAAAAGATATTTTAGTGCATGCTAAAACAGGGCTTTCAAAGCAACCAGTCATAGCCAGCTGCTCCCGCCCCAGATGCAAGACTTGTAGGCACCTGCAAACAGATTGCATTGCAAAAAGCACAGCCAGTAATTATGTCCACAAGATTAATTCAAGTTTTACGTGCACTTCATCCAACATTTTGTATATGTTGGAATGCTCAATGTGCCACAAACAGTATATAGGTGAAACGAGTCAACCTATGAGCCTACGGCTTAATGGTCACCGGGCAGATACTCTTGGCAAATCCTCCATAGCTGTAGCGCAGCATTTCAACCAACCAGGCCACAATTTTGATGACCTTAAGTTATATATACTTCAGTGAAATTTTAAGTCTCCTAGGGACAGGAAATACCGAGAATCCTACTTAATTCACAAATTCAACTCCATGGAACCTGCTGGAATTAATGCGTCTAAGAGCAACTTGGAATCCTTGCGATATTCACCGGGAATACAGCATTAGGCATTTTCGTGCATATACCTCATCCAAAGACTATGACCGTTCACTCTGCTCTGTACCTGGTCACCTAATTTCTTTTTTTTAATTATTAATATTCCTTAGCGGCTAGCTTAATACTCACCCTCATCCCTCCAACCTTTGCTTTTTGAATTCAATTTTATTTATTTTATTTCTCTCTTTTTTTTACTTCGCGTGGTCTTGTGCCCCGTACGTCACTCTAACTTTATATTTTCGTTTTTGAGTTTCAACACAGGCCTGTTCCAAAAATGTTGCCGTGGGTGACACGTGCCATTTCAGTTGCCGGGTCATTGCTTTTTCTTTTGTGTGTGGGTTTATGTGGTTTCCCTACCGGATTTTGTTCTCCCTTTGTTTTGTTTTTTCCTTGACCTAGTTAGTTTCCCCCCCGTCTCTATCTTTTCTTTTGACCTGAGGCTTGCAGATAGTTTCTGATAAGGACCCCACCCTCACCGCCTGGTCTGCTTCCGGCAGTTCTGAGATCCTTTCCCTAAACCACGCAGAGGGTCAATAAACACCCTCTCATCCTCTCTCCAAAAATTCCACGAATATCAACCACCAGCTGACTTCCGTGTGATCTACTTCACGGCTTAAACTACACAACCTTCTTGGCCCCTCAATCTCTCCCCCGACACACTCCCAAACAAATCAGCTTGCTCAATTTTCCTTCCATCTTTCCCTCTCCTTTCACCTGGGGTCCTACCCTATATAAACCGTGCCTGCCAGGCGAGAGATTGCCCTGAGGAAAGCAAGTTCTCTTTGCTGAAACGTAGACCACAATCGTGATTTTACCTTGTTCGAAGTTTTTCTTCTCTTTTATATATATATATATATATATATATATATATATATATATATATGTATATGTATATAGAATAAGAATAGAGGGGCTCGTTGAAAATAACGCAGAAAAGAAGATTTGGCAGTCAAGAAAACCTCGGAAGAGAGAGAGAGCATGAACTTTGATTAATCCAAAAAATGCTTGAGAGAGGCGTCCTCATTCCAGGATGCCTTGAGCTCGGGCCGCGTCGACAGCCCTTTCGATCAGGTGCAGCAGATCTTCGAGGCCGGAGCTGGCCAAGGCTCTCTCCCAAAGCTCTGTGGAAAGCTGGATGTCAGGGGGGTCTAGGGTGGACTTGTCGCAGCCGCCCACTATGTGTCTGCGAGTCCCAGGCTCTCCACAGAAGCGGCCAAGGGGAGAAATGTGTGTCCGGTCAAAGAGGTGCAGTCTGGTGGGATGCGGGAAGGTGTTGACCTGCAGGGCACGCAGTACCTTTCCTGATCTCTTGGTAGCGATTTGTGTGGTGAAGAATAGGTTTTACGGGACAGCCTATACTGTTGCGTGATTTCCTGGTAGGTGACAAGAGGCTGCATGCGCTCGGGCTCGGCTTCGGCTTCACCAGCGCTGGCTCGGCGGGTCAAATCTCGAGCCACAAGGTTGGCGATCTCGGAACCTCGGAAAGCAAAGGGGAGGATGTGGGAGGTCATTGAAACAGATAAAGAATTTGAAAAGAAAGAAAGTGGAGAAAAATGCCCGCCAGGTGGGAATTGAACCAACATCCTTCAGAATACCGGTATAGTGTGATAACTACTACGCTTCCGGCGGGGCTATTTTACCCTACACTTTCTGGGCAATTTATGTTCAGGTATTTTTGTTTCCTGTGCTTGGGGTGGTAGCCAGCGCCACTCGGACTACTCGGGGTGAAGGGGACCTACTTTTGAACCCCGATACCGTGACTCGAGTGTCTACGACGTGTCGAGAGTGGTCGAGAGTACTTTTGCTGTAATGTACCGTGGCTACGAGTTGTAAGGTGAACGGCAGCAACCACAAACAGTGGCCGTCGGAGCCTTGGTCAAGCTCCGGCCGATGGGCTCCCTGCCTGTCTACCAGGCAGGGAGCTCCGGGACCTCTTTGACAACCAGGGTAACGTCAAAGGAGAAAGTAGCCTCGTCTCCCTGCTTTTATACATTCTGTATGGTATTTTCTCAACCTCCTCCTCCAATGATAGGCCTCCCAAAAGGTGCCGCACCGAAGTACTTCCTAAAGAGAAGGCACAACCTTTCTATAAACATCTTGTAGTTCAGTCCACAGAGGACACCCCTGTTGGCAAGAAGTCAGTCATTCTTTTGGCCAAAAGCATTTAGTCTGTTGTCATATCAGACTATGATGCTAAGGAGCTATCATCCGGTGACCTACTTGTTCAAGTAAAAAAAAAATCAAAGCGAAAACATCCTGAAACAGACCACGTTGGCTGACCTGTCTGTTACTGTGAGTACACGCAGAACACTCAACTCCTCAAGGTGTAATCTCAGAAAAAAAATTACAGTCTGAGACATAGGTGGAACTTCAGGCACTTCAACCTCAAGGAGTAACTTCTGTCAAACGAATTGTAATCCGTACAGCAAATGAAAAAATCCCAACAAAGGCCTCTGAGAGCTGCCTCATCCGCTTTCTCGTTGCCGAGAATGCCGCAATGTGCAGGTATCCATTGTAGGGTCACTTGGTGACCGGCGACGTAGGCGAGATGGTGCAGGTACGTTACGTCACGGGATACATGCTCGTGAAGGCTGAAGCAGCTGGCACGCCGTAAGGTTTACAGCTGCGAAATGTAAGAAAGATTTTTTTCACAAAACACGAGGCCGCGGCGCTAGTGAAGGAGCTTGCCTTGAAGGAGCGAAACCGCCTATTATCTTGTCCTGAAACTCGGCACCTTTTCCTGCACCATATAGACCCTGGACTCAGAATGAGGCTACCAGAGCGGATTCCACGTAAGCTTGAAACCCTTTACCACCAGTTGCGTCTCAACACAGCGCTCACGAACTCTGCAGTTAGACCGCCATCGCCTCGGTCTAACTGCAAACCCCTATTTTGATAATTGTGGATTGCCCGAAACAGTAGAGTACGTCCTTTTAGAGTGTCCGGCATACATCCAAGAAAGAAATCACCTCGCAGAAAAGATTTAGTGCCTCAACAACGCATCTATATCTTTGCAAAGTCTCCTTGGACGCTGGGCCTCTACATCGTCCCAGATAAAAGTGTTGGTTACTTTATTTGAGTATTTACACGGAATCGGCCTCGCAGAAACAATTTAGAACTTTACGTGTGAGATCGTGTGGACTTTTAGGTCACCACGCAAATCCTTGTGTTCACTTTTCTTTTAATCTCTTCTTTTCCCTCTTTCTTCTGCCCTACTTTGACAACAGCATAAGGTGGTCAGCTTACCACAAATAAGCGTCCGAGTACAAGCATGCGCTTAAGGAAGCAAAGCAAGCGCTCTTCTCTAACACCCTTCCTTTCTTGTTACGGACTAACCCTCGGAAATTTTGGAAAACTGTGAACGGACCCACAACGCAAATGATCAAGCTACTTGATGAACAAGGTGGTGTAGTGCCAGAAAATGACTGTTGTGTTGTACTGCAAAACTACTTCAATCTTTCCTTTTCCAAGGACGTTTTATCAGCGGAACCTAACACCAGTGATAGTTCGTTGCACCCCATGAACCAGATAACCATCAATTGGGTTGGCATTTGCAAATTAATTGAGAACCTAAAACACACTTCGCCTGGCATCAATGGAATTACATCCCAATTTTTAAAATGCACTGCAACATACTCGTCACTAATCTTGTCTTAATTTTTTTCGCAGTCTCCGAAGTTCTCTGTATTGCCATCTGACTGGAAGTCGGTGAGGGTGGTACCACTGCCCAAGCAGAGCAATTCAAGTCAGCCACCCCACTACAGACCGATCACCCTCACAAGTATTTCATGCAAACTGCTTGAACATGTTATTTACTCAAGTCTAATTACATTCCATGAATCTAACATTTTTTTTAAACTTCAGCATGGTTTTAGGAAAAACTACTCTTGCGAAACACAACTCTTGCAGTTTACTAACGACCTATTTTCGGCCATTGATCGGGGTTCCTATATTGAGGGCGTTTTTCTAGATTTCAAAAAAGCTTTTGACACAGTCTCTCATCGCTTACTGCTCTTGAAACTAAAAAAAATTAACATTGATCACCAAATTCTTAAATTGATTGCGTGTTTTCTAACCAACCGTACCCAATTTGTTAGAGCTATTGAGTGCGACTCACCCACTTCCGTGGTAACTTCTGGTGTACCGCGAGGTTCTGTGTTGGGCCTACTACTTATTCTTATATATATTAACGACCTTCCTAATCATATTTGTTCCTCAATTCAGATTTTTGCAGAATATTGTGTTATCTACCGCGAAATATATAGTACTTACGATTGCATCTTGAAGTGCAGAGGTGCGCTGCGGGACACGAAACGTAGGACAGGGTTAAACCATAAAAACAGACAAGCTGAGGCGCAAGGTGAGCCCACTCCCAAGCCTTGCTAAACTTACGATTGCTTGCAACTTCAAACTGATCTGGACACAGTTTCAGCATGGTGTTTTGACTGGTCCTTGCCGCTTAACATTTCTAAGTGCAAACTAATGCAAGTTTCTGTAAGACGCCACCCCCTTCTTGGCGTTCACATCAGTAGCAACCTTTCTTGGCAAGCGCACGTAGATTATGTAACTAACAATGCTAATCGCATGCTTGGCTACTTACGTCGTAACTTTCCCTTAGCTCCTGCTTCCTTGAAATTACTGCTTTATAAAGCACTAGTTAGGACTAAACTCGAATATGCTTCCGCTATCTGGGATCCACACTTATTATAGCTCTCCTCATCGCTTGAATCAATCCAGAACCATGCCTCTCATTTCATTGTTTCCAACTACTCTATGGCAGCTAGCGTTTCATCAATGAAAGCAATCCTTAACCTTCCCCTTTTAACAGCTCGCAGGAAAATTAAACGTTCAAGCTTTTTTCACAAAATATTCTACACTAACCCAGATATTAAAACTGACATTGTTTCACCTCCATCTTACATTTCCCCACGCTTTGACCACAGATTAAAAGTTGCAGTCCCGAATTGCCGGACGAATTTGCGTTTCAATTCGTCCTTACCCAAGACAGCATCGAACTGGAACAGCCTCCCCGCCTCCATTGCCAGCAACCCTGGTCCTGTTTCCTATAAGACGGCCATAACTTGCATTGTATAAACCTTCCCACTCCTCTCTGTAACGCCTTTCGGGGCTTTGAGAGTATTGAAATAAATAAATAAATAAATAAATAAAAATACTTCTTTTAGGGCCTTAAAAGCCTTCTCCCCATCCCAGCAGAGTTCCATGCAAGCGGGAACATGCCGGCAAACCTCTCTGCTTTAATTAAATAAAGAGCTCTCTCTCTCCCAACAAAGCATCGAGTCCGAACATTTGATTTCACAACCCCACCCGAAAAGGTCAAAGTGGGCTTCCTAAGCTGCAATGTACGACCATATGTCCCTTATACCAGGCGATGCTTTAAATGCCAACGATACGGCCATGGAACTCTATCATGTCGAGGAAAGCTGACTTGTCTTAAATGTTCAGAGTCTGACCATTCGTCGGATGACTGCCGAAACAGCAAAGTGAAATGCCCGAATTGCAGTGGCCCACACGCTGCCTATTCACAAACCTGCCCAAAATTCAAAGCAGAAAAAGAAATTCCACAAATGAAAGTAACAGAAAACATCACCTTTGCTGAGGCATGCCAAATGCACAAGGTGCTTTCGGCCCCATCTTATGCAGACGCTGACCGCCGGGGGCTGGAGCGGCGTTTGGTCAGCACAGCGACACAGTGCAGCCTTGCTGCTTATGTGTTGCTGTCCCAGCCCCCAGCTGAGCAGCCACGTGCTGCCTCTACAACACCTGTAGAGGCTGCGGGGGCCCCGTCTCTTGCCGGGCTGCCTTCGGTAGTCCAGCGGTGTCAGGAATCGCCCACTGTGGCGACTCCAGCGAATGTGGCGATTGTGATCGCCGCTGGGAGCTCTGCCGCCCTCACTGATTCCTCTCCACCGGCCCTAAGGACACCTGAGGGCACGGAGATGAAGACGGGAGGGCCCCCAGCAGCGCCGCCAAGCTCCACCACCTGCCCAGCCCACGGAGTAGGCAAAGAACACCCGAAAGGGTACCAAGTCAAGGGGGCCGGGTCCCTTGGGCACCTCCTTGCTTTCGGATAAAGACATGGACGTCAAGCCCTTCCGGCTTTAATCGCAGCGGAAGGAACAGGCTGCGACGTACAGGTCAGCAGAGAAGGCGAGAAAACCCCTTCCAAGAGTCCAAGACCCGAAAGACCCTACATAAATAGTCACACTCCAGTAGCTCGGAAAAAATCATAATGGAAAGAGAAAACATAAAACAATGGAACAGCAAAGGCCTTCTGAATAATCTTGACGACGTATACCAAATACTGCATGCTTATCAGCTAAGTGTAATGTGTATTCAGGAAACACATTTGAATTCTAAACACACAAATTTCATGAACAGTTACCTGGTATACAGAAAGGACAGGGATGGCTGCAGGCACTCTTCTGGGGGTGTGGCCATAATCTCCCGGAAATCTTTAGCCTGCCACCCTGTCACTCTGAACACTTTCCTTGAGGCTGTGGCAATTCGAACAGAATATTAAATAGGTTGATAATGGTATGCTCCATATACATTCCTCCTGATCATGTACTTTCAAGCTCTGACTTCAAGGTGCCGGTTGACCAGCTGCCCGAACCATAAATCCTTGGAGGCGACCTTAATACTCACAACTCTCTTTGGGGCTCTTCTCGCACGGATGCCCGAGGTCGCCTGATAGATAAATTCCTTATATCTCCAGAAGCATGCCTTTTCAACGGCCTTCATACACAACACATCACATACTCATATCTTGACTTGGCGATTGGCTCCGCAGTTCTCTTTCGTCTTCTCGAGTGGGGTGTGGCACTAACCCTTATGGCATTGACCACTTCCCCACCTCACAAACTTATATAGGTAAAGGCCCATGCAGTCAATCGTCCCAAAACAGGTTCTATGAAGCAAGAGCTAACAGGAATCCATTCACAGACACATCCAAACTACACCATAAATCCATTGGACACCTACACGTTGAAGAAGCTACCCAACTCCTCACGGCTCACATCCTCGACGCCGCTGAAAAGTTCATTCCCACCCCCTCTAGTGCCCTGCGCAACCAGAGGAGGCCGTAATGGAATGAGGCCTGTAGGCGAGCGCGAGAGGTCCAGAACAAGGCGTGGGGTCTCCTCCGTCGGTACCCCACGTCGGGTAACCTCATTTTGTTCAAACGGGCCAAGGCGTTCGGAAAACGTGTGCGCCGTGATGCAAAACGAGAGAATTGGCGTACATTCATAACATCAAATAACTCCTGCACAGACACACGAAAATTATGGACACGTATACGCAAACTCAAACGACAACAGGCACACAGCCTGCCCTGGTCTGTACAAGACACACTGAAAGACCAGGCCAACAGACTCGCACAACACTTCCAACACGTGTCCAGCTCAGCACACTACCCAAACACTTTCATGAAAGACAAAAATCCTTAGAAAAGACGTCCTTGCGTGATAACAACAAGTCGCACACCTATTACAATTCTCCTTTTTCAATTCATGAGCTGAATGCAGCCATCACCACATGTAAGCCTTCAGCGCCAGGTGCAGACAAAATCACATACACCATGATACAACACCTGCACTCAGACACCCTTGAAACACTTCTACATCTACACAATAACATATGGCTTTCAGGGCACATTCCTCGCTCTTGGAGGGAGGCGATAGTAGTGGCTTTCCTTAAAGAAGGGAAGGACCTTTCCTCTCCTGCCAGTTACCAGCCCATTGCTTTGACAACCTGCCTGTGCAAGCTCCTCGAGAAGATGATAAACCGTAGGCTCGTGTACTTTCTTGAGTACAATGGTCTTCTCGAGAGCTGCCAGGCAGGCTTCCGGGCAGGGCGTTCCACAAACGATCAATCAGTTGCACTGGAATCTTACATTAAGGATGCCTTTGTACACAAACAGTACTGCATGACCGTATTTGTTGATATTGAGAAAGCTTATGATACGGCTTCGCGTTATGTCATTCTTGCAGACCTAAAATCCTATGGTGTAACAGGTAACGTGCTGAATACTCTTTCCAGTTACCTGTCTGAACGAACATTTCGTGTCAGAGTCGGTTCGGCACTTTCAAACGTTCACGTGCAGGAGAATGGCCTGCCTCAAGGTGGCGTATCGAGCTGCACCTTGTTTATAGTTAAGATGAACTCTCACCGAAAGGCAATGCCGCCAACCATATCCTGCTTGATGTATGTAGATGACGTTCACATATCTTTCAAATTATGTAACATCCATTTGTGAAGGTCAGGTCCAGCTTGGGGTAAACAAACTTTCCCGCTGGGCAGATGAAAATGGATTTAAACTTAATCCTTCTAAAAGTACCTGTGTTGCATTCTCAAAAGGGCTGGGCATCCTGCCCGATCCCGACGTAAAACTCTCTGGTGACTCAATTCCAGTAAAAAGAGAACACAAGTTTATAAGTGTGGTGTTTGACGAGAAAGTCACATTCATCTCTCACATAAAACGACTCAAACAAAAATGCCTCAAAATAATGAATATTCTGAAAGTCTTATCTCGTCAATCATACGGTGCAGACAAACAACTTTTGCTTCGACCTAATGCCTCGTTGGTGGGGTCATGGTTGAACTACGGAAGTGTTGTGTATGGGTCAGCCAGAAAAACAGCACTTAAAATGCTCGACCCAGTGCTTACCTTGGGGCTTCCCCTGTATTGTGGGGCATTCCGTACCAGTCCTGTCACAGCATTTATGCTGAGTGCGAGAAATGGTGCTTAGCGTACCAGCGAATTTATGTTGATCTTCTATATGCCTCCAAAATCTCATCAATGAATAACCATCTCTTTAAACCAAGTTTTAATGATACGTCCACCACAAAACTCTTTTTAAACCACCCATCGATTTCTGTTCCCTTCTTGCAGAGAGTGAGGGACGAGGTGACTATTCATGAGGTCTCCTTCTTAGACACATTCAAATCATCTCACATTGATCTTGTAGCACCGTGGCATCTCCGTCCTGTGTCATGTGATCTGTCTTTCATACAATACAATAAGAACAAGACACCAAGAAGTGCGATTTTGCAGCATTTTATGTATCTGCAGGATAAACACAGGGCTGCAGAGTTTTTCAGCGATGCATCTAAAACGTTCATTGCGGTGTCTTGTGCTGCGCACATACCCAATTTTGAAGCATATAGAACCATGAATTTCAATACAAGTATTTTTACGGCAGAAGCATATGGCATTTTTCTGGTTGTAAGTCAGATAGTTGGACATCATATTCCTAAATCCGTCATCTATACAGATTCGCTAAGCGTCGTCCATGCATTGTCATCCTGAAAGTCATCAGAAAACGATGTAGTTAACCTTGTCTTGAAATCACTTATGGTGGCGTACTCTTCGAAGCTTGAGGTGACTGTGTGTTGGGTGCCAGGCCACTCTGGCATCGGCGGAAATGAACTGCTGATGAAATGGCCGCCAGCGCTGCACTCCGAAACACAGTAAAAATAACAACACTACTTTACACAGACCCCAAGCCACACATAAGAGAGTAACTCCGTAAAACTTGGCAAGCAGACTGGAGCGAACAGACAGACAACAAACTACACGTCAAAAAACAACACTTGGAACAATACACTACTGACTCACACAACAGGCACTTTGAAGTTACCTTAGCTAGATTACGGATAGGGCATCCACATGTAAGGCACTTGCACCCGCTCACGGGATCTCCAAGACCCCTGTGTAGCAGGTGTGGGGAGGGCCTATTCGTGGTCCACATACTCATACAATGCAAGGCACTTGACACAACACGACAAAAACACTTCAGAGAACTCTACAGACAACATATTCCCCTACACCCATCGGTGTTTCTGGGTGACGATGCCATGGTGTCTGTGAAACGCGTGTTTAAGTATTTGTCAGACGTTAAGTTTTTAAACCCCATTTCCTATCATGCATAATCAAATCTGTCCCTTTACAACAGCCATCACCATTATCTCCATTCATCTTACTATGTCCGGTTTACACGTTTTATACCTACCTTTTTTGGTAACCACTTCTTTTCATTAAATAACTTCTCTGGCGCTGTTTGCCCTCGTTGGCCTTGCGCCATTAAACACCAACCATCATCATCATCATATAACACAAAATACGGACAACGCATGAGCACAGATGGGAAGAGTGGGGCGGTGGTGCAGTAAAGAAGAACGCCGTCTTGGCCCGACATTTGTTTCGTGGGTCCAGCCAGAACAGACCATTAAACGGAGAGGCATTGCTTTTACCAAGAAACCGGTGATAAGTCTACTTTGTTTGCCCTTTGAAGGGCCGCGACATGGCGACAGAGGAAGCCACTAGCGGCAGCCCGCGTCGAGCCACACAGCGGTCGGACCGCGTTGAAGACGGGGATCAAGTTACACGGGGGCGCGGCGAGTTCGGAGGAGACAACGAGTGCCCCCTCCGTCCCTGCCCGCAGCGTAGAGTAATGTAAAGGCACAACAAGCGTGAAGTTCAATGGAGGGCCGATACAGAAAACCACCGAACTACGCCACCGCTATGTCTCAACCGAACACGACAATTTCAAGGTACGGCCAGACTGGCACTGACGTTCAACGTCACCTCCCTCTCTCTTCTTACTCTTCTTAGTTGTCCCAACGTGGACAACATTTATCGCGCAGCACGTGCAGTGCGGGGCTTAGGCGGCTTTTTTGGGCGGCGCTCCCTCTCGGTATGCGCCCGTTGTCTGAGCTAATGGTGGGCGGTCCTGAATGAGTAAAAAAAACTTTTATGCTAAGGGAAAGGGGGTGGAACAATGTGCATCCACTTCCTGTTGTCAATCAACGTCCGTGGTCCTCCGGAGGCATGACATGCTACCAGCGCTCTCGTTGATACGATGAGTCAGCGTTTTGAACTTATAAATAAGGAACGATTCCTTCTGTTCGCGCTCCCGTTTAGTGTGAAAACCGGTCTCTAGCAGAGTGACTTTAATTTGGTCGAATGAATGTCCTGGGAGGCTGACATGTCTTGAAATGGGCAAGTTCGGTTGTGTTTTAGCGTGAGAACGGTGGTTGTTAAAGCGTTTACGGAAGGCGGTGTCTGTTTGTCCGATGTACTGCATGCCACAAATGTCACAGTGAAGCATGTAGACGACATTTTGGCTGTCAAAGTTTAGATGCGCATTTATTTTGAACACGTAGTCTGAGGAGCTGTATTTAGCAGTAGCGGTGGTTGTCATGTGTGAACAGACCTTACAACGTGTTTTCTTGCATGGCTGGCATTCCCGTTGAGTGCCCTCAATGGTAGTCGTCTTGGCTCTGACTGGCATATCTTTCAGGTTTTTTCCGCGGCGATAAACAATCAGGGGGGGCTTTTGGAAAATTGAAGATAGCCGGCTGCTTTGTTGCAGTATATTAAAATGTCTCGAAAGAATGTTATTAAGTTTACGCAGCGCAGATGAGTGGGTGAGGACAAGATTTGTCTGGCTTCCTTCATTCCTGGGATTCCCTCCATGTAGAATTTCCTCGCGGTTTAGGTTACGAGCTCTGTTGATGGAGTCATCGACCACTGCTGCTGGGTACTTTTGACGAATGAGGGCATTTTTTAGTTGTTGGGAATTGTGGTCAAAGTCGGCCTTGTCAGAGCAGATTGTGTGGTATCTGTGGGTCTGGAATAGGGAATGCTCATCTTGCAATGCCGTGGATGGTCACTTTCAAAGTGCAGATACTGCTGACCATCTGTGGGTTTTAGTTGTTGGGAATTGTGGTCAAAGTCGGCCTTGTCAGAGCAGATTGTGTGGTATCTGTGGGTCTGGAATAGGGAATGCTCATCTTGCAATGCCGTGGATGGTCACTTTCAAAGTGCAGATACTGCTGACCATCTGTAGTCACAGCCCTATATACAGGGCTGTGATCGTGGTCGTGGTCTCTACCTGAATGGTGACGTCGAGAAAGTTTACCGATGTCCTTGAGATATTATGCGTAAAAGATATAGAAGGGTGGACGGCGTTGCAATCCGAAATGAACTTATGCAAGCTTGCCCCGTCATGCGGCCAGACAAAAAAGATGTCATCCAGGAATCGCTTGTATATGAGCGGGCGAACGGGTTGAGCTTCCAAGGAGGGTCCCTCGAGTGCCGCCATGAACAAGTTCGCGTAATTTGGTGCCATTTTTGTCACCATAGCTGTGTCGCGAATTTGAAGGTAATGCTTGTTTTCGGATGAGAAATATTTTTATTGAAGCACCAGGTCAAGTAGGGTAGTAAAGGCGTGCTCATTAATCTCTAGTGCCATATCAGCGTTTTGACATGCCTCCACGGTATACCTGATGCCGTCTGAATGGGGGGAATATTGGTGTAAAGCGATGAGACATCCATTGTAACCAGGAAGCTGCCAGGGGTGATTACCAGTCCACACATCTCCCTTAAAAATGGTTTGTGTCCTGTATATAGGCCGGAATTGTGGGAACTACGTTTTTCAAAATAAAAAAAAAAGTTGGAAATTGATTCTGTTGGAGTACCATTGCAAGAGACAATAGGGCGGCCTGGATTGCCAGTTTTATGAATTTTGGGGAGTAGGTAAAAGCGTCCCGGTGCTGATTGGGTGGGCGTCATGCTTTGAACATGCACTTAGTTAATTCGCCATTTTCAAGAAGCCTTGTGAGTTCAAGGGTGATTTTTGATACGAACTGTTGTGTTGGGTCCGCAGGATGCCAGCCATGCAAGAAAACACGTTGTATGGTCTGTTCAAACATGACAACCACCACTACTGCTAAAGCCAGCTCCTCAGACTACGTAATCAAAATAAATCTGCATCTAAATAGTGACAGCCAAAATGTCGTCTACATGCTTCACTGTGACATCTGTGGCATGCAGTACATCGGACAAACAGAAACCGCCTTCCGTAAACGCTTTAACAACCACCGTTCTCACGCTAAAAACAACCGAACTTGCCCATTTGAAGACATGTCAGCCTCCCAGGACATTCATTCGACCAAATTAAAGTCACTCTGCTAGAGACAGGTTTTCACACTAAACGGGAGCGCGAACAGAAGGAATCGTTCCTTATTTATAAGTTCAAAGCGCTGACTCATGGTATCAATGAGAGCGCTGGCAGCATGTCGTGCCTCAGGAGGACCACGGACATTGACTGACAACAGGAAGTGGATGCCCAATGTTCCACACCCTTTCCCTTAGCATAAAATTTTTTTACTCATTCAGGACCAACCACCATTAGCTCAGACAACGGGCGCATACCGAGAGGGAGCGCCGTCCAAAAGAGCCGCTTAAGCCCCGCACTGCACGTGCTGCGCGATAAATGATGTCCACGTTGGGACAACTAAGAAGAGTAAGAAGAGAGAGGGAGGTGACGTTGAACGCCAGTGCCAGTCTGGCCGTACCTTGAAATTGTCGTGTTCTGTTGAGACATAGCGGTGGCGTAGTTCAGTGGTTTTCTGTGTCGGCCCTCCATTGAACTTAACGCTTGTTGTGCCTTTACATTACTACGCTGCGGCCAGGGACGGACGGGGAACTCGTCGTCTTCTCCGAACTCGCCGCGCCCCTGTGTAACTTGATCCCTGTCTTCCCCGCGGTCCGACCGCTGTGTGGCTCGCCGCTGGCTGCCGCTAGTGCCTTTCTCTGTCGCCATGTCGCGGCCCTTCAAAGGGCAAACAAAGTAGACTTATCACCGGTTTCTTGGTAAAAGCAATGCCTCTCCGTTTAACGGTCTGTTCTGGGTGGACCCACGAAACAAATCCAGGGACCAAGACCGCGTCCTTAGTTACTATCCGCTCTTCCCATCTGTGCTCATGCGTTGTCTGTATTTTGTGTGTATGTCTCTTTCATCCCAGCCAGAGCGGGCCGATAGAGACCTTTGGTCCCGCTCCCTTCCCCCACCCGTGCCGTTTTCTCACTAAAACCACCGCCTTTCCTCCTCCTTTTTTTCAAACCCTCTCCACTCAGCAAAAGCCGTGTTGTTACCGGATTTTTTATGTTCTCTGGCGTATTCCCCTCCTTCATGAAGGAGAGGAAGAGAGACTTCCTCGCATGCAGTGTGTATAAGGATTCGGTGTTCATTGTGGGATTGTTCCTGAGGAAGGAAGTTCCACTTCCGAAACTGTCGGACTAATTTATAATAAACAAGTTAACCGCAAAGTGGTTCTTATCTTTTACCTGACTATATATATATATATATATATATATATATATATATATATATATATATATATATATATATATATATATATATATATATATATATATATATATATATTGTCACCGCCCTCTTGACATTTCACATGGCAATGCACTGGATCACCTGGTGGTCAATCCATCGTACATTTCATCTATGGGTACGTGCCGCATCAGTGGGTCGCGCAACGCAAGCCCAAGCGAAGACGAAGAGGTCGCGCAGAGACAGACTGGCTCGAGCTACGCTGGTATCCTCGGCTTCGGACTATACGCCTCATTCTTTGAAAATAGATCGCTTTTAAACACAGCGTGTAAATAGCCCGAATCTGCCTCGTAATATCTTTTTGGTGGAGGTGCGGGGTATTTACGTAGGCCATGACCTACGTGCGTTTATCGTCGTGCCCGCCAGTTCCAGATGGTGACTACCTTGTCTCGCCCGTCACCGATATACTCCTTGAACGCAACGTGACCCTTCCTTATACAGTCGTGACTGTCGCGAAGAACGAAATTGGCCTCCCATTTTTGAACTTCGGTTTCTCCACCCAAGTCATTCCCCGTGGAATGTCGCTTGCTACACTGATCCCCTTGGCTGAATGCGAAGTTTCCGTGGTGACAACTGACGACTCTGAATCCCCTACGGATAGCCGACGGGACATTTCACGAACTACCGCTGATTTTATGGACATGATAGCGTCGGACCTTCCACCTCCGGAAGCCCATCAGCTCCGTTGCCTCCTAGCGTCATATCGGAACATTTTCGACTTGGACAACCGTCCGTTGGGCCAGACTTCCTATGTGACACATCGCATAAACACTGGTGATGCGATCCCTATTCGCCGACGTCCATATCGTGTCTCCCACGCCGAACGTACCGTCATTCAGCAGGAAGTCGAGAAAATGTTGCGGAAAGAGGTTATTGAGCAATCTTCTAGTCCATGGGCGTCTCCCGTCGTGCTGGTCAAAAAGAAAGATGGCTCATGGCGATTCTGTGTTGATTACAGACATTTAAACAAAATAACCAAGAAAGACGTTTATCCACTTCCTCGAATGGAGGACGCCCTCGACTGCTTGCATGGCGCGTCGTATTTCTCGTCTATCGACCTGAGATCAGGGTACTGGCAAATTGCAGTCGACGCCATGGACCGCAAAAAGACCGCTTTTGTAACACCAGACGGGCTGTACCAATTTAAGGTCATGCCGTTCGGGTTCTGAAATGCGCCAGCTACATTCGAAAGGATGATGGACTCTCTTCTCCAGGGATTTAAATGGACGACATGCTTATGCTACCTGGATGACGTTATCGTCTTTTCTCTCACGTTTGAGACACACTTGCATGGCGTTTCCGACATCCTGGCAGTTTTTCGCAGAGCTGGACTTCAGCTAAATTCGTCAAAGTGCCACTTCGGTTGTCGCCAAATAAAGATCCTTGGGCACCTCGTCGACGCTACCGGAGTCCAACCTGATCCAGATAAAATACGAGCCGTAAAAGACTTCCCTGCTCCTCGATCAGTGAAAGAAGTTCAAAGCTTTGTGGGGCTCTGCTCCTACTTTCGGCTCTTCGTCAAGAACTTCGCTGAAATTGCCAGGCCCCTCACGGATCTGCTTCGGCACGATAACCCGTTTTTCTGGGGCCCTGAGCAAGCTTCCGCTTTTTCAACACTCGTCAATCATCTCACTAATCCACCTATTCTGGCACACTTTGACCCTTCCGCTCCGGCCGAAGTCCACACGGACGCGAGTGGACACGGCATAGGTGCTGTACTGGTTCAGAAACACGCATGTCTCGAACGAGTCATGGCGTATGCCAGTCGCCTTTTGTCACCTTCCGAGAGGAACTACTCGATCACCGAGCGCGAATGCCTGGCTCTTGTATGGGCCGTGAAGAAATTCCGCCCATATTTATACGGAAGGCCTTTTTCTGCGGGAACTGACCACCGTGCCCTATGCTCGCTTGCTTCCTTGAAAGATCCCACTGGTCGTCTTGGTCTCTGGGCTTTACGCCTTCAGGAGTTTGACTACTCCGTGGCCTACAAGTCTGGTAGGCGCCACAGCGACGCCGACTGCCTGTCGCGTCAACCGGTCGACCGACCTGATACAGCTGACAATGACCTTGATTCTTGTGTCCTTGCACTAACTGACTTTCTCAACATCGCCGACCACCAGCGTCGCGACCAATCATTGCAGTCGATCATTGCACGTCTCACCACCATGCCGTCAGACCCTGCATTGAACGCGTTTTTGCTCCGCGACGGCGTGCTGTTTCGCCGGAAGTTTCGCGCACACGGCCCTGACGAGCTTCTCATTGTTCCTGAACACCTCCGATCTCACGTCCTCCATCAGCTGCACGACGAGCCGACGGCCGGCCACCTTGGCGTCGCACGAACTTACGACCGTGTACGTAAGCGATTTTACTGGCCCGGACTCTACCGATCAGTCCGCCGCTACGTAACGGCATGTGACCTGTGCCAGCGTCGGAAAACCCGTTCCTTGGGCCCAGCCGGACTGCTCCTACCGATAGAGATTCCTTCGGAACCTTTCTTTCGGGTGGGTTTGGACCTGCTCGGCCCTTTTCCTCTCTCTCGTTCGGGAAATCGCTGGATCGCTGTTGCGACCGATTACGCGACCCGCTACGCTATTACGCGTACTATCCCCACCAGTTGTGCCACCGACGTTGCTGATTTCTTGCTTCACAATGTCATCCTACAACACGGTGCTCCCCGTCTGCTCCTTACCGACCGTGGCCGGTACTTCCTGTCTCGGGTTGTTGACGACCTCCTCCGCTCTTGCCACACGAAGCACAAGCTGACCACCGCCTACCATTCCCAGACTAATGTCTTGACGGAAAGGCTTAACAAGACCATCACCGACATGCTCGCGATGTACGTTTCCGCGGACCATCTGGATTGGTACGTCACTTTGCCGTATGTTACATTCGCATACAACTCATCCCACCATGACACCGCCGGTTATTCACCGTTCTTTCTTCTCTACGGCCGTGAACCCTCTCTTTCCTTAGATAACCTACTTCCTGATACGACACCTCTGGCTACCGAATATGCCCGCGATGCTGTCGCTCACGCTGATGTCTCCCGCCAGGTTGCCTGTGCCAAGATCGCGGCTTCCCAGTCTTCCCAGAAACACCGCTATGACGAGCAAGACCGCACCGCCCACTTTACGCCCGGCTCCTTGCTTCTTGTCAGCACCCTTTGCTGCCGCATTGGTCTCTCCGAGAAACTGCTGCCTCGCTTCAAAGGCCCCTATCGGATTAAGCGTATGGTCACACCGGTGACGTACGAAATTGTTCCCGCCGCTCCTTCCTCACCGTCACTGGACCCATTTGCTCGACTCGTTCACGTCGGCCACCTCAAGGCGTATTACGCAGCGGCCCCACCTGTTCCCTGACCCTCCATTTCAATAAGCACCGAGATGGCGCTTCTCCGCCGGAGGGGGGTCATGTCACGGCCCTCTTGACATTTCACACGGCAATGCACTGGATCACCTGGTGGTCAATCCATCGTACCTTTCATCTATGGGTACGTGCCGCATCAGTGGGTCGCGCAACGCAAGCCAAAGCGAAGACGAAGAGGTCGCGCAGAGACAGACTGGCTCGAGCTACGCTGGTATCCTAGGCTTCGGACTATACGCCTCATTCTTTGAAAATAGATCGCTTTTAAGCACAGCGTGTAAATAGCCCGCATCTGCCTCGTAACAATATATATATATATATATATATATATATATATATATATATATATATATTTATATATATATATATGTTGTTCGGTATTTCCTTTTCTACATTTTCGTATCTAAAATGTAGAAAAGGAAATTGTAATGGCTCATGATTAGACTCACTCATGAGCCGGCTCATGAGTGGACTCAAATGAGTGGACTCACTCATGAGTCCACTCCCTCAGACTCATTTGGACTCAAACTCACGAGTGAGTTTGAGTTTGAGTGAACGCGAGGCTAGTGTTGCATGGTGAGTTTGAGCTTGAGTGAGTTTGAGCCGAGTGATCCCGACTGAGTTTGAGTCCGAATGAGTTTGAGTACGCCTGAGACCTAGTGAATTCTGAGTCCATTTTGTGTTCTGAGTACAGTTTGAGTTTGAGTCCATTTTGAGTTCTGAGTACACTTTGAGTTTGAGTCCATTTTGAGTTCTGAGTACATTTTGAGTTTGAGTATATTTTGAGTTCTGCGTGCATTTTGAGTTTGAGTCCATTTTGAGTTCTGAGTACACTTTGAGTTTGAGTCCATTTTGAGTTCTGAATACATTTTGAGTTTGAGTTCATTTCGAGTTTGAGTCCCATTCAGTACTGAATACAATTTGAGTTTGAGTCCATTTTGAGTTCTGAGTACATTTTGAGTTTGAGTTCATTTTGAGTTGGAGTCCATTTTGAGTTCTGAGTACATTTTGAGTTTGAGTCCATTATGAGTTCTGAGTACATTTTGAGTTTTAGTACATTTTGAGTTTGATTACATATTGAGTTTTGAGTGCATTTTGAGTTCTGAGTACATAGGAATTTTGAGTCCATTTTGAGTTTGAGTACATATGAGTAGCCTAGCAGGCAGCTATGGTTTGCTGTTAAGTTTCATGCGTCACTGTGGGCTCGGAATTCAGGATACCTGCGGGTACGGCACCAATCGCAATCTGCATGATCGGTTGGGAGAGAGAGGGTGTCTGATTTTTTTTAGTTTCTTGTTGAATTTTCATGGCCATAAGCACTTGCTGTATACCTCTTTTTCGCGTCTGGGCGCGTGAGTGATAATTGACTTGTGAGGTCAGAAAAAAGGGTTGTCTTAACTTTTCCTCCTGACGGATCCCCTAAGAGCGTGGGAAAGGGTGGTGGGGAAGCACACGGCAGCGCTGGCGTGCTGGTTGTTCGCCTGCTACTGTTAACGGTTGGATATACTAGGGGTCACAAAGGAATAGGTGAGAGCCGGGGGGAAATGGGGGCGGGGGTTGACCTTTCTGCTGTTTAAAATGAATTAGCTGAATTGACTGGGCAGCGCCCCTTAAGAAAGAATAATGACCACATTAGACTGGGTGAAAAGTGAAACTGATGAGGCTAAGGCGTGTAAGGTATCAAATGAAAGGTCCGGATTAACGGAATCAAGCGGGGTAAATAAAAAAATGCTTCCTGATTGTAGTCATCAGGCAGTCATAATGAGTGAGAAATTGGGTTAAAATTCAAAATGACGCTGCGAGAGCATCTGGGGAATCAAATTCAAGGTCTCAATGTGGGGGATCATTCGGGACGAAAATGAGTTATGGAGATATCATGACGTAGTCATGTTCAGTCATAGATTCGGTTAAAATTCAAGTTCATGACGCTAGGGCGTGTGGCGTATCAAAATAAAGGTCTCGATGAGGGTAATCACGTGCTTCCTGATTATTATCACGACATAGTCAAAATGGGTCATAAATTAGATTAAAATTCACAATGATGCCACTGCGTGTCCAGGGCATCACATTGAAGGTTCCGATAAGGGAAATCACGTGGGACAAAAATGTGGTAGGGCTATATCATGAGATAGTCATGGTTAGTCATTGATTGGTTTAATTTCAAATTGATTCCGCTAGGATGTGATGGGTATCAAATTAATGGTCTTGAGGAGCGGAATCACGTGGGAGAAATACAAAAATGCTTCCTGGTTATAACCACTAGATTGTCATGGCGAGTTTATATTGGGGTAAAATTTGAAGTGACGCCGCTATGGTGTGTAGGGTATCAAATTTACGGTCTTGACGAGGGGAATCACGTGGTACAAATAAAAAAGGCTTCGTAGTTCGAATCATGAGATAGTCATTATGAGTCATTGATTTGGTTAAATTCAAGGTGAGGCCGCTGAAGCATGTGGGGCGTCAAATTGAAGGTTCCAGTTAGGGGAATCACGTCGGACACCTAAATAATGCGTCCTGGTTACAGTCATGAGAGTCATGGTTATTTTGACTGGTATGAATTCCATATGACCCTGCTAGGGTGTGTGGGGTATCAAATTAAAGGTCTCGTCGAGGCGGATCACGTGGTACAAATATAAAAATGCTTTCTGGTTACAATTATGATGATATAGCAACAGGTATATAGCAAAAGGTACACACTCACACTCACTCCCACGCTCACTCACTCACTCACACTCACACTCTCACACACACTGACACTCTCACTCCACTCACACTCTCATATCACTCTCACTCTGACTCGCACTCACACTCACACTGACACTCACACTCACGCTCTCACTCACTCACACTCTTACTCTCACTCTCATACTCACTCTCACTCTCACACTCACACTCTTGCTCTCGCTCTCGCTCTCACTCTCACACTCACACTCACACTCACACTCTCACTCATACACTCACACTCATACTCATACTCTCACTCTCACTCTCACTTTCGCTCACTCAGACTCACACTCACACTCTCACACACACTCACACTCACACTCTCGCTGTCACTGTCACTCCACTCACACTCTCACTCTCACTCTCACTCTCACTCAACTCACACTCTCACACTCACACTCTTACTCTCACTTACACTCACACTCTCACTCTCACACTCACACTCTCAGTCTTACTCTTACTATCACTCACACTCACTCACACTCATACTCTCACTCTCACTTTCACTCACACTCCTACTCTCACTCTCACACACTCACACTCACACTCTCACTGTCACTCCACGCACACTCTCACTCTCACTCTCACTCACACTCACACTCACACTCTCACTCACACTCACTCTCACACTCACACTCACACACTCACACTCAGACTCTCACTCACGCTCTCACTCTCACACTCTCACTCTCACTCACTCACACTCACATTCACTCACACTGAAACTCTTGCACTCACTCTCACTCTCTCACTCACACTCTTGCTCTCGCTCTCACTCTCACACTCTCACTCACTCACACTCACACTCTCACTCTTACTCACACTCTCACTCTCACTCTCGCTCAAACTCACACTCACACTCTCACTCACACTCTCACTCACTCACACTCACTTTCACCCTCTCACTCTTACTCTCACTCACACTCTCACTCTCACTCACTCACACTCATACTCTCACTCATAGTCTCACTCTCACTCTCACTCTCACTCACGCTCTCACTCACACTCACATTCTCACTCTCACTCAGAGGCACACTCATACTCTCACTCACACTCTCGCTCTCACTCTCACTCTCACTCACACTCTTATTCACACTCGCAGTCCCACTCAACTCACACTCACACTCTTACTCTCAGTCACACACTCACACTCTCACTCACACCCATACTCCCACTCTCACTTTCACTCACACTCACACTCTCACTCACTCTCACTCACACTCTCACTCACACTGTCACTCTCTCACTGTCTCAATCTCAGTGAGGCCATTTTTATTTCTGAATTCATTTTGAGTTCTCACCCCATTTTGAGTTCTGAGTTCAGTTTGAGTTTTGAGTACATTTTGAGTTTTGAGTCCATTTTGAGTTTTGAGTACATTTTGAGTTGTGAGTCCATTTTGAGTTTTGAGTCCATTTTGAGTGAGTACATTTTGATTTTTGAGTCCATTTTGAGTTTGAGTACACTTTGAGTACATTTTGAGTTTTGAGTCCATATTGAGTTTGAGTACATTTTAAGTTTGAGTACATTTTGAGTGTTGATTACATTTTGAGTTTGAGTACATTACATTTTGAGTTTTGAGTCCGAGTGAGTTCTGAGTTTTGCGCTCAATGTGAGTTTGAGTTTGAGTGAGCGTAGATGTGCTGCTCAGCATTGAGTCTGAGTTTTAATGAGCGGTGATTCGAAAAAAAAATTGTGAGTGAGTTTGAGTGAGCTGCGCCAACTTTGCCGAGGTATGAAAATAATATAGCTCACATCCTGAGTAGGTACAAAGCTATTTGTCCAAAATCGCCCGCGTTGGTATATGGCATTGTCTGTGGCAATCAACCAAATAACCAAATTCAATGAAAAACAATGAAGAGCTTCCTTAGTTCTGAGTGTCTTACGGCGTTCCCAAGAAAATATTCCTGGCAACGAATTCAACCGTAGGTTCCGATGCTCACAAGAAGCCTCACCTGCTTTTCGTGTATAGCTCTAGTGTTCTCGAGGTCCTTTTGAACATGTTTAATGACTTTTCCACTGAAGCATCGTCGTACCATTTTGAAAGTCAGTTTCAGTGAAGTTTTCCTACGAATGCTGCAACAGATTTTCTGTTTCCATTCAGCACGAGCCACATACAAGGTTATCATTTTTATATTGGTCAAATGTGCTGCATACATTTGATGTACTTGTGGCTGTAAGCTCCCCCTAGCTTTCAGTTACACAATATCATGAAAACGATTTTACAGTGTTGTATTTAGGTAGGGTAAATGCTGTCTCTTTTTCTTCAAACTCGGCCTATGTGGATTTGACTCATTAAAACACTCCTTTGTCTCGCAACCACCATTATATGCACGGAAGCAGCACGTAACCTGTGTTGCAGAGAAACCACAGTTCCTGCAGGTACCAACTGCAGACAGACAGACAGACAGACAGACAGACAGACAGACAGACAGACACACAGACAGACAGACAGACAGACAGACACACAGACAGACAGACAGACAGACAGACAAACAGGTAGGCAGGTAGGCAGGCAGACAGACAGGCACAGAGAGACAGACAGACAGACAAAAAACTTTATTAAGGTACTGAGGGACTATGCTGGATGCTCTCTAAGGGTCTTCATCAGGTAGTCACTGGCCACAGAGAAGCCACCGAGCAACTTCGGTAGGCGAGCACCATTGGCTCCTTGGCACAGCTCATCAAGGTGATGATTATTCTTCATTTTCATGCTACCTCAATCGGTCTTGGCCATTCCCCCACGTAAACCACCATCATATAATTAACGCAGGGATATCCGCAGAGTGCCATAAAAACACTCGAGTAGAAACTACTCCCGTTTGGAAATATTCTCCAACCCTCTTATCCTTTTTGGGAGCGAAGCCCCTTAAGTGCTGAGGCTGTTGGTGTCTCCGGCCGTCGCTGTAATTGTCGGCTCTTATAGTCACGGTACTAAAACACCAAAAAACTCGTTAACGCCTCCCGCTGGAACGTAACGCGTTCTAAGAAATCACCAGGACACTCGTTTTCGAATCGCGGTGGAGCGCTTCGTAACACATATTAAAAAAACACCGGGACACGCGTTTACGCCTCGCGCTAGAGAGCTTCGTGCTTCATAGACAACAGTCTTTATCAGCAAAGCTGTATCTCTCTTCAACCCCTCCGCTCCCCCCCCCCCCCCAGCGGTTTTATGTCCGTTGGCAATAACGCCAAGGAGCAAAGAATGCACATAACCACTGCATGCTCCGCTCTTCCCCAGATTCCGCGTTAGGAGAGATGGGCCAGTTTTTTTAGATGCGACGCATCTCTTGCTCTCGGGCTTGTCCCTCCTGCGTCGTCGTCGCGGCGTCCATCCGCATCCCTCCTCCGTTCTTCTCTCCCACAGCTGTGTGCAATACTCTCACTCCGGCTTATTAGCATACCACAGCTGGCGCGCTTCTTTGGCGCGTGCTTCGCTGCGTTAACTGCTCCGGTGCGCGCAAATTCGCGCATGCGCGACTCTCCTCCGTTGTCTCCACTCCTTCAATCGCTGTGAATATAAAGCGGGTATCGCGATGGTTCAGTCAAGCACTCGCTGTCTCACTGACGAGACCTTGCTTTGACTACTTCGTGCTTGACTACTTCGTGCTTGACTTGATTCTTCCGATGAAGATGTGATGGAAGCGACGGTCCTTTCAGTGAGTGGTGTGACACAACAATTACGCCCATCGTCCCGCTTATAGCAACACCCGCATGTGATGGAAATGCATCATACGCGTTCACAACACGTTTCACGCGATTTAGAGAATCAACCCAACCGAAACACCAATTGAACCCCCCGATGCGTCGCATCCCTCCAGGGTTCCCTCGCGGAAGATGGGTGTAATTTTATTGACCCCATTTTTTGCTTAATCAGGGGAGATTTCAAACTTGGTTTAGAAAACCCGAACATATTTTGATAAAAGTAATAAATTGCGAAGCAACCCGTATTCATGCAAATCTGCCTTGTGTAAAACCTTTACGTGATGTTATGTTGAATACTCCTTGGGTTGATTCTCAAAGATTATCTCAATATTATCTCAAAGATTATCTGATAATCTCAATATTGTACAAGAATTAGTTACGTGAGCGACTACAGCCTGGCTTACTTGTAGTAAAAGGCGATATTTCTTCTTGAAATAGATCTATTCGCAGCAATTTTACTTAAAAACTCAAAAGCGTCATGCGGTTAAAAATTGTCGCTTACGTAATTGCATCGGCAACCGCAGTGAGACAAGCACCGATGCAGGGATTGGCTGGTCAGAGTTATTTTATTTCTAATCACGTCGCTATACGCCAAGCAGTCTCACCAACTTAAAATTACGTTTTTTTTTCGTCCTGTACTATTTTGCGAAAATTACAAGTACATCTCGAGAACTTTTTTTTAATCATAGTGTTTTCGCTCTTTCTATGGTAATTTTAGGCTTCGCGCACCCATTGCGTAATGGGTGACGAAGACGAAGAAAGCGGTATTGCGAGCCCGTCTTCACGTTGTACGGTGAGCTACATCATATTTGTGCTATTGTTTTACACGAAAAATCACATTCTCTTTGCTTTGGGATACCATATATTGTGTTCTATTTCTCTTCCGAGCGCTATAATGTGCTGCATCCCTGGCTTGAGTACATTCCTACGGGATTCAGAGCTGTAGCCCAGCATGGGCCAGGGCTCACCCGAAAGCCCGTACCCGGCCGGACCCCCAGGCTGGGCCCGGCCGCCCTAAATGGTTGATCGGTGGTCCCGGGACGGGCGAGACCCAGGCCGTGATTAATAGCGCGGGCCGGGCTCAGGCTAGGGCTTCATTTTAGGGGACTGGCTTTTAATATTTCCGTTATGAGGTGGAGGAACGTGCATTAAAAGAAATCAGCAAAATTGGCAGTTGGGCTAGCTGGTGCTGATACATGATAAAATAGCGCTTGAGACACGTCGAAGGGGGAGGAAACGCACATGACAACGCTAATTCGCTAATTCGCTACAGCGCCTATTCGCAAATAGCACCCGTTTTAAAGAGGCAACGGAAAGTACGGTTACAAAGTCGTGATGCCGCCTAAAGTGGCCCTAAAGGGAAAATCCAACTTCGGATTTTTAAAAGAACTGCTTTGTGCTGATGGTAAGGACACCGATGTTTCAGACGGGAAATATGTAACGAAGCTTTTAGTGAAAAAATGTGGAGCAGCGCCGACTCCATAGCCAATTTGGGGCGATTTCTCTATGACATTGCAGATTGAGTTCTGCCCAAGCGGCTGCCGCTGATCTAAGCCGTTGCCAGGAAACGTGATTGGCCAATTACTTTAAGGTGTTTAATTACCTTTGATCGTACGAATTGAACGCTAACATGCCGTTAACACGCGATAAAGCACGTCAGTTTAGCGCAAAATATGCAAACTTGGAATATTTCTTGGGCTCTTGAAGTTCGAAATCGTGTCTTGTGGGTGGTTGGGAGCAGAGTAAGTTTCTGAAGGCTACTTGTTTTAACCTGAACCAATTTGCATGGCCACTGCAAGACCCTTTTAAGTGAAACGCGCTGTCGTTGGCAATATCACACGACCGGAAAATTACCGCACGAATTATTTCAAACTTCACCCAAATTCAAACACGCAAGTGTTATTAATTGGCGTTATTTAATCAGGCTTAGTCTCAGCTGTGTTGTCATTTGCAATGCATCACGCTATGCAAACGTACAGGTGCTCCCAAAAATAAACGAAGCAGGGGTTGGAAATTTTGAGGGGACTTCTCCGCCATGTGCCTAGGCAGCAACCTCCAAGTACGTTTTCAAAAAAGTAATTCTAGAATGAAATCGTATTTAATTTCTGCTGGCAGTCGCATAAAACAAAAATTATTTTAAATTCACGAAGCCATGCTCTGTTTTCTTTGGGGGCACCTGCACTTGTCCTTCCGCATTTCGTAGTAGGTCACCCGCAAGCACTTGAGAACTTGCCACATGACATGTGCAAGGGGTTACTTTAGAATCTGCATTTTTGGTAGTCTCTCTAGGTGGGCTGAGTTTGATATGTTGTTGAGGTTATTTTCTGCATAATGGTAATTTTTTGGTTTCTCTTTCCCCTGTGTCGTTCTTACCTCGACTCGTAATGTTGTGTTCCTCCTCACTCTTCTTAGCACGCGCGGTAAGGTATCCTGAATACATAAATCACTAAATAATGCATCTAACCCGCAGAATATCTACCAGGGGTAGCGGTTTCTTCTTTAATCAGCTTGGGGCCGCTTGACGCTGTTAACAAGGCACTAAATTTGGTACCCTCGGACATTTCATCGTTGGTCGCTTGCAGCAGGTATGCTGACCACTTAGGCAAGTTCCAAAGGGGCAAGCAGGAGCACTTGTACCGATAGCTAGTTGGGCACAAATTCCATGTACAACACCAAGAGGACAAAGCAAAATGTTTTATACGTTAACACGTTTGTAGATTCATTCTATTGTAGTAGAAAGACGCTTTGGTAGCCCAAACATCACTGAATTTATTAGCGGACATCACCTTAAATGAAGAAAGCACTGGGTTTTCGCAATGTAAACAGTAATGGCAGTATAACTTTTTTGTACTCCACAAAGGCGTTCTTGTAGAGGTTCGTACTATTAACACAAAGAGCATATTTTGTACACTTACAAGAGTTATTCTCTTTGAAGGAAACCGCACAGAATTATTTGCGGATGCCTGATCGCTGAACCTGTTATGAGCAAAATAATTCAATAAATTATTCCTTAGGATCTCTAGCTCTATTCATAGTTCAGTTGCGTGCAGTACAGTACGTTTGGTGCACCTGCAAAATATATACTACTGTTTTTTCCTAAGAAAATGGTGTTCTATGTTTTCAGACGGCGACGTTGAACTGCTAGCAAGACAAGATGTGCATGTGCACAACCGTGGGGCACATCATGATTCTGGGAGCCTGTTGCCTGGTAATAACTGCTATGCACCACCTGAAACGTACTCAGAACAATGAACAAATTCTTTTTTACGACCTCCTGCACATTTTTCCAACTTCTGCCTTCGTAATACTAGAAGTTTCCAACATTGAGCTTTTTCGTAATATTTTACATTTCAATATCTCTGCGTATGTATTGAAGTATAAAAATACAAAAAGAGGCAAGTTTATTTTTACCTTCTGCTTAGCATAATTTGTTGCTTACATTACCCCACAATTACATATTATCCATATCAATCAGAACATACCGCCGGTGTGTAAAAAGTAGCCTTACGAGCACGGCTACTTATGCAATAAAAATTATAGTGCCCTATTTATACAAAATGACTCATAAAAAAACGTCTTCAGGACGATGGCATGCCCAGGAGACAGGTTAGAAAATATTTAGGCTTCTTTGCGTCGGCGGTAAATAGGGCCACGTGTACAAGTTGTTTCCCAAGCGAGATTTGATATTAGCTACAAGCCGACCAACAAGCCGAGGACACCGCTTCAGTTTCATGGCGGAACGTTTAAGGTTCACAGGTTGAAGATTTATGGAAAAGTGTAGTCTTCACATTCAAATGCACGTATTGGTATATACAGAGGGAGGTCCCAAAGTGAAACACTGTCGGGGGGACCTCCTGTCACAACGTTATAATGTATGAAATTTGCAGAGTTGTCGCAGCATTCGATAACGGTTGTATAGTAGAATAACGGAATTAAAAGCAAAATCATTGAAGAAAAGAAAAAGCACCGTACCGGGTAGGATGGGTAGTTTGTTCTGCCGGCGTACACTGCTTACATACTACGAACAACACGCTGGTCCGTTAAGTTCCGGGATCAGAAAAAAAAAGTCTTTATTGTATAGTAAAGGCGCCTTAAGGAAGTAGGCAATTTGATTTTAAGCGGTATTGTGTTCCAGAATGTAATACCTGAAAACAGTACTGTTGCCTTTCCGTAATTAGTGAGCGCTTTCTGAAGGAGGAGGTTATGATGGTCAAAAAGTCCTGTAATATTATCGTTTACGAGGTGTTGATCGCGAAACCCATCAATGAAGATGACATCACAGCACCGGCGATAGATCAGTAGTTCAAATTTAAGGAGCTCTAAGCGTGTGCGTCTAAAGGTCCGGTTTCCACAAAAAAAGAAAAGCCCCACTTTTAAGACAAAGATGGTTCAAACGCCAAGAGTTTTGCACTGTAACATCAGGTAATTCGAATGTTTAATGCATGGCTTTTCCAAGTCCAAAATATAAACTATTTCCACTCAGGCAAAGTCCAGAGACAACGTGAGATGGCTTGTGCGTGACGTTTAAACGCGGGCCATCTCAACAGCCGCCAGATTCACTGCCCCTAAGTGTTAACTGCACGTTTCCAGGCGTAAAGCAAACGTTTTGTAGCTGTTGCTCTTTTCTTCGTGGCAGGAATCACGACTAGCCCAGGAATCACGATGATTGATGCGATAATGTGCAGGCATCAGAACATTCACGAACAGCTGAGTTGGTAACTTAAGATTCGTAGAATAGCTCGTCCCCACCCAAGTAAGAGGAATAAATTGAAGCGACGGAAGACACGCATACTTGGCGTAGCAGATAAGAAGGCGGTAGGGGTAATTCGCACAAAAATAACAAGAAAAATGACGGCGTAGAAACCATTGGCCGAGTATCTGCTCCCTTCGTTGCAAATATCGTCTAAAGACGATAGCGGTCTGACGTCCCAGCCAATTAAATGCGTCTCTTCTCTTGCCTGCTCACCTCTACTGGACTTCCTCTCCCGCATTCCTCATCCCGCGATTAACACGCAAGACATTTGCTAAATCTGATTTACATTTACCGCGTTCCACGCGCCATCTACCGAAACTTTTGGATACTGCAGCCGTTTTACTTCTTGGAAGGCCGCCAGGAGAGCTAGTGTCACGGGCGACCGCTTTTATTTTTTCTGGGCGCATTCGGTTTATTGAACCCACCAGAAATGTATTTTATTAAGAAACGTGGCATGTATCCTTTGTGAACTGATAGGCTGCTTCAAATATGCATAATTTTTTTCTGTTTCCTCAGCAAAATTCCCAAGTACAAAATTACCACTAAATATAGTAGTATAGTAGTGCCTATGGAAGCGTCCCGTTCATGAAAACTCTAACTTTGGCGGGACGGTTGTACGTAAGGACCGACCCAGTGAGAGATACACAGACATGCAGACAGATAAACATTTCTCCGTTTTCGTAGTCTATGAATGAATATGCTCTTTTAAAGGTGAAAATAGCATGCAGCAGTATTGAAGTGATTGTACCTCCAGGCATTTGCCTACAAAGCACGTCAGCAAATTCAACTGCTCTGAGTTTAATTAAAGAAGCAATGATCAGATCGAATGCATAAAGAAAGAATGAATTATCACCTTATTTATCTGAAGATAGGTTCAGCCCTGATACAAAAATGTTTAAGTTCAAGGTATTTTGATGTTACTTTTTTGCGGACGGCCAACTCAGGAGATTGTTTCTTCAATGACCATAAAATCCAAAGTGACGCGACTTTTATGTGATTATTGATGTTGACAGCAGTAGTTTATTTATTGAGCAGTTTAGTCAGCAGCAACAAACGCGTGCGCGAAGCTAGAGTTGGGGAATTTGTGGAGGTTATCATTTACGCTTTCTTCGCTAAAGATGTCTGTTATACCAGAAATAGTTCCAAGGCATTGCTTGTTTTAATTCTCATTCCAGATGTACAACATTTCTGCCGCCATTAGCCTGTTCACGTTGGAAAAGGGTAAGTGATTTCGGACAAATGATTCTCCACACTTAGTCATCAAAGAGCTCGTCAATACCTTAAACAAAGGAATATAAAAAAATCCACACAGTTTAGTGCGGAAGTTTATAAATGAGCGAATACCGGAAAATTTGTTATTTGACGAGCTGCTCTTGTTGTGTTGTCAGTGGGTCAGGGGTCAATGTTTATTAGTTTCTACGCACAATCAATCCGCACGCTACACTTATACTGTACGTTTCATAACATATGCCGCCTGGGGTATGCTCGGTTTCTGAAATTCTTCTTCATGCCGCAATGGTTGTTACCCTTTGAAGAGCATATGCTTCTTTATTCCCGAATCAAGTGTGACTTTTAACTACCAACAAAAATATGCAGAACCACTGACATGCGAACGGTTCCGAAGCAAGGTAACACTGTTTTTTCTATGTTCTTTAGATTACTACAACCAGGCCCTCTGGTATACAGGTGTCGCCTATCACATCGTTTCGGGATTTCTGGCTGGCCTTTTAATCTTTGGAGCTGTGTCGGTAAGTAAAGAGAATTTTAAACCTCACCTAGTTATACCAATATCTGAAAAAGTAATCAGTGTTATTTCGTGAGGAGGAAAGTTCCCTCCTCCTCAAATATAAGGCAATCTGTTTGGTAACAAATAAAGGTATTGATATGAAGAATTTGGAATTTTTTTACAAATAAACGTTTTGCAAGTTTAAAGGTGGTCTGTTGCTATCCTACTACAAGAAGGCTATTCACGCGCAAGCCCTTCTGTGCAACATTAGGCGACGAACTCGTAGTGCAGAGCCACGAGTGGGACCGATCCTGCACGCACCTCCAACTCGGAGAAAAATATCCAAACCTTTTTAAAGACGATAGTCTTTCTTGGGCTACTTAAACCCAGAAATTTTGGTCTGTCTGTATGTCTGTCTGTCCGTCTGTCTGTCTGTGACTCGATTCAGCCACCCGGCCAAATCAAAACAATGCCTGCGCAATAGTCTTATATAGTCAGAGCTAAAAATACCCGTCTATGTCCGGCGTAATGCTCATACTTGTCAACATTGTTGAAGAAGAACAAGACATAACGCAAATATGAGACAACAAATCAATACAGAAGTGATATTTGCAGTGTTCCTTTATAAAAAATCAAATATGCTGGACTTTTGCGAAATTAAATACTTCATCAACTGCAAAAAAAGAATTCAATCCGCCGTCGCCTGCTGTCACCCGCGCCACTACAGCTTCTGGCGCCATTTTAAGAAATCAACCGGCAACAGTTACGCAAGCTTCCACTAGATTGGTTTCACGTTCTGCTTGCAACGCACATGGAGTAGGGAAACGCGGCTCTATAAACGTTGAAGTAGGGCGCCTCGATGAACGCTCGTCTTCGCCGTACGGCAGCGTTCGCATCGAGACACTCGGTTTGGAGCAGTGGAACGCGGGAAATTTAAAATGATTTAAGCAAACATTTGGCGTATTTATCTTGGGAGGAGCGCGACGCAAGAGGAACATGAGAGGTGAGCGGGATCTCAGCCCGCCATCGGGCCTCTGCTCCGTGCCGGGCGCTAGAGGAAGGGGGTGTGGCTTGACCTCTTGCTCTCAAATGGGAAAACTGGTCACCCCGGAAAGACTGCCCGAGGCAGCGTAGTGTACCTTTCACTACAAAAAGGCCCACAACGAGAAGAAACGACGTGGTAAATAAATGGCGACAAAAAATTGGGCCCTTGAACTCTGTGAAGAAGGATGACCTGCAAAGTAGCCCTCCACGGATTGCACGAAACAAAACACGTTTACGACTGAGCATACTTCCTAGCCAATTACCTGAATGAAATTTGGAAGAGACCCGAGGATTATCCCAGTTCACAAATTTGATGCTGTCTTTCCCTCCCACGCCCTAGTCATCTTACTGTTTCTGCAACGCGCCAACGCAATCCACAGTACCACAGGTGACAACGGAGCGGTCACATTGGGCTGTTCGACAGCCACGTTGAACCTGACGAGAACACAACGGACATGTGATCAGCAAGAGTATGTAACCTATATCGGCGCGTGCCCCCTCCCCCCCCCACCCTTCTCTCTCTACCCGTGAAGCACATAAACCTGCATCCTGTCATCAGCGGATGCTTACAAGTGAAAAATACTGTCAAACATGTCGCTCTAAAAGTCATTTAGAAGTCGCTCTGATAGCCCTTTACTGCAATTGGTTTTCTTGTACCGTGCGTACTCCGGGAGGAAACATTTGTGAAAGTTGCGCGGGGGACACGGGATGTCCGGCGACAGAAGTTTTTTTCAAACTTTGGGGCTGTTGAATCTCCCTGGCGGGAACCGGCACACCTGTCGGCAGCAGGGGAACAGGAAGAGGAGGTTGATGCAGGGAGACGCGCGAGGCGAGCGAGCGAGGAAAAGAAGAGAATAAAGCAGTGTTGTTTGAGATCCCATGCACTAAGACGCGGATGTCGTTCTCTCTTCACGTTATATGATTTCTGGTGCCGAAACACGGGAGACGACCGACATCCGTCTGCGCTGACCATGTAGAAGTTGCGCCGTCGTCGGGGTGTTTTTCGCGGTGCCGCTACACGTCTTTTGGCTTCGGCCAACAAGCTCCTACAAGATACCGATTCGGACGCCTCAGACTTACAAGCAGCCATCGAAGACCTCGAGGAAAAGGATGCCGTGTTGAGCGAGCTGGACGCGAAGTTTGATGAACTTCTTGACGATCAGGAGTACGAAGCAGGTGCGTTAGAGTACCACGACAAAATGCGCCACGCGATCACCAAGCTTCAGTTCATGCTGAAGACCAAGAGTGTCACGCCTACAGACGTCGGCCAGCCAGGAGTGTTCCCACCGAGCGACTAATCACGTGGCATTTCTGCTGGCATTAACGGCGAATTCGACCAGGAAGCCGCGGCTCACGGCAGCTTCCGCTCTTCTACTCAGAGGGTTGCCTTGCCGAAGCTTCAGATTCCCGTCTTCTCCGGCGTGCTTCGTGAGTGGCAAGGTTTTTGGGAGCACTTCCAGGCGACTATTCACACCCATCTGGAACTGCCTAATATAGAAAAAATTAAGTATTTGAAGACGTACCTGAGCGGGGACGCCAAGAGGGCAGTTGAGTGGATACGCCTGACCGAAAGCAATTACGAGGTCGCGATCAAGGTGCTGACAGATCGTTTTGGCAGAACGGATGTTCTCGTGGATGACCGCATTGATAGCCTCCTCGCCATTGCCCCCATCGAAAGCTCGGCGCAGGTCTCGCGGCTTCGTGACCTATATAAACAGATCCTGTTTAGGACAAGTTGCCTCGAGAGCCTGGGAGTTCCTGCATCGGAGTACGCAGTAATCCTCCATCGCGTCCTCATGCACGCACTGCCTGAGGATCTGGCAGTGCTATACAGGCAACGCATGAAGAAGGCTGCAGCCGATGACTCCACCACCCCAAGGTCACGAGGCGACGAGGTCAAACGAGTACTGCGGTTCCTGCAGATAAAGGTGGAGAGCAGGGAGGAAAGCAAGGTGACGCAGAAAAGAACCACTTCGAACGCGGCATCGGTGGAGCGGCAAGCGTGCGCTAACGTCTTTCCTGAGCTTCCATCCGCCCTGGCTTTGGCTACCGGCTCATCGTCGTCAGAGCCGCGAGCATGTCCACTCTGCGAAGCGCCAGATCACGGAACCGAGGATTGCCAAGCTCAGCTGTCGGGAGAAGAGAAGCGACGAAGATTTGGAAGGAAGCGTTGTTGCTTCCGATGCGGCAAGCCAGGGCACTTGGCACGCAGCTGCTGCCTTCCCATGTGGCTTTGGTGTCGCCATTGTGCGCGACGCCACTTGTCGGTTCTCTGCGACGTGTGGACGCGGCCTAACTCGGGGGTCCCCGTGCAGCCAGCCTCTTTTGGGAGCATGAATCGGCAAATGGCGACTCCACAAGAAGAGCCGGTCACCACTGATTCTGCTAGTGGCAATTTCACGTCGTCTGTCTTGCTACAAACGGCTACGGTATGGGCATGTGGCACTGTTGACCGTGTCCTGGTCCGCCTTCTTTTTGACACCGGCAGCCAGTGAACGTTTGTGCGCAGCAACTTGGCGAACAAGCTAGAGGTTCTATCCACCGGCGTTGAGGACCTTACGGTATTCACGTTCGGCGACTCTCAGCGTTCGCGTCGGTACAGCTGCCGGAAATTGAACGTCACGCTGACTGGTCGTTTCGAGTCGAAAGAAGTAGCCCTCGATGCTCTGGAGGTTCCGGAGGTATGCACTGTAAGAAGTTCACCTATGGAACCTGCTCTAGTTTTCATACTCAGTAGCCAAAACTTGGTCATCGCGGACGAGCCTCAAGATTGCAAGGATCTGAGTCCCACTATTAGCGTCTTAGTGGGCTCTGACAATTACTGAAAGCTGGTCACAGGACTTATCGAACGTTTAACGGACAGCATGTGCGCCGTGGAGACAGTTTTTGGTTGGGTCATCCAGGAAACATACTCTAAAAGAGCTCGGTGCGGGCGACCCGATTCCAACGTCAGCGCCAAGACCCCCGCGATAGGCGATCCCGGCAAGAAGAAGCCCGTGCTGGCCGAGCGCGTGCTGGGCACCGTGAAGTGGTTCAACGTCAAGAATGGCTACGGCTTCATCAACCGCAAGGACACCCACGAGGACATCTTTGTGCACCATACTGCCATCACGCGCAACAACCCGCAAAAGATCAGGCGCAGCTTCGGCGAGGGAGAAACGGTGGAGTTCGACGTCGTCGTCGGCGAGAAGGGCCCCGAAGCGGCGAACGTTACCGGGCCTGACGGCGGGAAGCCCCTACGCCGCCGACCGGCGCCGCTTTCAACCCCACTTTTACGCGTGGCGCGCGCCGCGACGCCGTGTATCTGGGGCCCGTGACGACGGCGACGGGTACGTTACTGCGGACTCGCAGCGGCTGCAGCGGCCACCGCAGTCGCCGCCGCCTCCTGGAGGCCGCTTCCGTCCCTGGCGCTACAACTCCATCGCATTTCCTTGTCGGGAAACGTGTTGTATGTCTGCCGTCGACGACTGATCATCTCATGTAGATCATCACGGCCAACGACCTCAGACGACGACTCAACCAACAAGGTCAATTCGTCAGCCAGCTATGGATGCGATGGAGAAAAGAGTACTTGCTGCTTCTTCGCTCTGCTCATCATACTCTACCAGCTGTTCGCTCCCGGCTCCGAGTTGGCGACGTTGTCATCGTGCAGGACAACGCTTTTATGTGGGAAATCGGGCGCATCATCGACGCGTTGCCGGGAAGAGACGGAACAAGCAGGTGCACCCAGCGCGGGGGCGGGAATATGTTGAATCTCCCTGGCGGGAACCGGCACACCTGTCGGGCAGCAGGGGAAGAGGAAGAGGAGGTGGACGCGGGGAGAAGCGCGAGGCGGGCGAGCGAGTAAAAGAAGAGAATAAAGCAGTGTTGGTTGAGATTCCATGCACTAAGACGCGGATGTCGTTCTCTCTTGACGTTATAGGGGCTTTGCGCGCTTCAAAGTTTCATTGTTGTGACTGACATTTGTTTCAACAGACAAACCACAATAATGTTACCAACAGGTCAAAACAAATTTCGCGTTCTCCCGCTAACAAAAAATTCGAAAAGAATCGCAACATCGCACCTGACGCTAGATTGCCGCCTACTCTGACGCACCCTATTTCCATATCTGCGATTGTGACCAAGTTGTAAGTTATAGGTAATGTCGACCAGATGTTTGTAAATGTATCTATAACATATGTCATGTCTAGTAAAAATACTGATATGTGAAAAATGTTTTAGCTCTGTGTTTTTCTGAAAATGCGAAACTAATAAAATCACCATAAAAAAGCCCGTCTCGATATCCTAAATAGTTGGGGACACAAGACTCCTTACGAGGGTGAACACTAATATGGAAAACATGCTGCATCATTTTGTTTTAACCGAAGTTATAAGCGGCTGAAATCACGTGTTCAAGACGCGTCTCCGTGCCGTGTGCTACGCTACTGCAGCTGCTTCTTTGGCATCGCGCTTTTCTGAAAAAAAGTGTGTTTTGGCATTCTGCGGCCACACCAGTTTTTTTTTTTTTTTTTTGTCAAGCTTTCATGCCCTTCTAAAGTGAAATCCACGCTTTTTATCTTTTATATTTGCGATTTTTAACTCAACAAGCGCTAGCATAGCTATGCCTGTGGTGAAAACACGCCAAAAACGCGCCTTTCCGGCCGTAACCTTTTTTTTACCAAAATGAAGGAGCAGGGTAACAAAAAAAGATTTTCTTGGTGTATCGACTGCCGTAACTCTTATTGCAAAAATACTTTTGCATAATGTGCATAAATTTAAATACGCCCTCATAAATGTTGGGCTACTGCACAAGTCTTGTTAAAACAGCGAAGACTATGTGAATACGATTTGGCAAAAATAATTTATCCGGGACCAATTGTGATTTTCATTTATTTGATAAGTTAGCTCAATGTTTCATCGTGAATGTTCGAAATAAATATTACTTATTCGCAAGACCTGGATGAAATCGCTCCTCGTAAATACAAATTATAACTTAAGACATACTCCTTGTCGTGATCCGTAAGTACCAGCGAGTGGGTTTACGTACTGTCTTTAGGACGTCTAGATTGTGGGTAAGGCGTTATTTTATTTATTTAAACGATACTGCGGGCCACGAATGGGCGTAAGCAGGAGTGGTGCTGTTACATTGTGTTAAGACCAGTTACACAATTTCTAACGGTTTAAAGAAAACGTGTGAACAAGGCAGTACCAACGTATTAGGTACACATGTGAAAATTCAAATTTTTTTAGAAATCAAACATTTCATCAATATATTTCAACATGCTAATGGAAGAAAGAACTTCAGGGGGGAGATTGTTCCAGTCGGTTATAGTCCTGGGAAAAAAGGAATACTTCAAAGTGTTAGTGCGCACCGAGATAGGCGTGAACTTAGCGGAATGATAGTGCCTTGTAGTACGCGATGATATCGCAGGAACGTTTTTTTTTTTTACTGGCTTTAGCACGTCTGGCTCTAGGATGTCTAGGTTGTGGCTAAGGACGTCTAGCTTGTGGCTACGCAACCTTCAAAGAGTCATGAAAACCGTGTTAGTTGGCCTGAAGTGGCAAACCTGTCTCGTATACCTGGACGATGTTGCCGTATTTACCCGGTATTTCGACGAACACCTTGCAAGATTGGAGTCTGTACTTGAGGCTGTTCGCATGTCGGGGTTAACGCTGAAGCCTCAAAAGTGCCGCTTCGCGTACGAGGAACTCAATTTTTTGGGCCACGTCGTCAACGCCGAAGGAGTGCTGAGTGACCCAGCGAAGACTTCAGCCATAGCAAACTTGCCATGACCGAGAGACAAAAAGGGCGTGCGAAGATTTCTCAGCCTGTGAGCATATTACCGACGCTTCGTCGCAAATTTCGCACGCATTGCAGAGCCACTAACGCGTTTGACGAAAGATAGCCCCCCTTTCAGCTGGGAAAACACCCATGAAAAAGCAGTGTGTGAGCTTCAACAACGCCTGCAAAACCCGCCCGTGCTGGCTTATTTCGGCGAAAACGCAGAAACGCAAATCCGCACGGGCGCCAGTGATATGGGCCTTGGTGTCGACCTCATCCAAAAGTAAAACGCTTGGGAAAAAGTAATCGCCTTTGTCAGCCGTGGTCTGTCGAAGGAAGAGAAAAACCACTCAGCCTCCGAGAAGCATTGCCTACCAATTATATGGGGCATTCCAAAATTTCGCTCATACGTATATAGTAGTGCACTCAAGGTTGTGACAGACCATTATGTGCTATATTGGCTCAACATTTCGAAGGACCTCTACGGCAGAGAAGGGCGGTGGAGATTGCGCCTGCAACAGTTTGATGTTAAAATCGTCTAGAAATCCGTCAGGAAAGTCTCCGACTTTGAATGTGTCCCTGCGTACTCGAAATGAAGTTCGACGCTGTTTAATGTTTCAACTTAGCGTTGGTAGATGGGACCGTTCACCCCATCGCAATTGCTTTTCTGCGGAAGGCATTTACGGCTTGCGAATAAAACCTAGCAGCAAAGCGCTTAGCTGTAGTGTGTGCTTACGATTAGTCATTTTTGCTGTTTACTTTTGTCATGAGGAATAGGCACCAGACAGCGCCCAGAGAGCGCCATGAAGCCCACGGCACCAAACGGAACTTCCGGCAGATATGTGCAACGCTGCGTCGGTCCCCGGAAGTCGGAAGTTCTTCGCTGGGGCGGGGTCCCGTGTTGAGAACGAGGCAGTTTAGCAAGTCATAGTTTTAGTGTCAGCCGTAAAAATACCAAACAAATTACACGATGTTCCAGTACAGGAACCCTGAGTAGTATGTGAAGCCGCCATGGGGTAGACTGAAGGTCTCATTAGTTTTCAGTTCGTCGTTTCCGTTGAAGTGCAGCTTCGCGTGCCTTCGTTGTATCCGTAGCTTCTTGACGTAGTTTGAACGAGTGAACGACATATTGCGCGTTCCTAGCACATGATCCCGTCTCGGTTTGCAGCGCAGTGGGAAAAGCGCCACGTACCTCCCGTTGCGGCCCGAGAGTCGTGGGATCGAAACCGGGCTCCGCCTAACTATTTCTTTTTATAGTGGACTGCGCTGGCGTCAGCCCAAACGCTGACGGGGCTGAAGAGACGCGCATGCGGAGTAGAGTGTAGAGGGCGGACAACACGGGAGGGAGGGACGCAGCCCCGAGCATGAGATGCTCCGCATCTATTAATGACGAGCGCCCGCTTGTGTGCGCGGGCCCCGCGACGATCGCCGGGCAAATACCAACACCAAGAAAATGCCTAGCGCTCATGTGTGCGTGCCTCGCGATGACCGCTCACCGTCCCAGGCGCCCATTTTTCAAGCCAAACTTACCTACCTAGGGCAATTCACCATCATTGCGTCGACCACGTGGTATATAAAAAAAATGCCGAGTGCTCGTGTGTGCGTGCTTTGAGCCGGCGCACAGATTTCTCGGTGAACGTTTTTCATGCCAGCATACTCACTTATTGAGATTGGCCAAGATTGGCAAAGAAACACTGCAGCGTTCGCCGAAATTGTCGGAACACTTGCTCGCAACGAAAAAAACACGTCCGGGCGTATGCCCTGCCGTAGTGATTTTTAATGATTATCACTTCGGAAAAAACAAAAGAAGCTCACACTTATAGCAACCACGATGGACGAAAGATCGTTTTGGTAGCAAAGAAGCAACAAATTGACTGCAATCGTGGAATTGAACCTTGTGATGCTCGTGAAGGTTGTGTATAGCTTCCTTATGTTCAAGGGTTACGAGTCAGTATGGGCTTCACTATTGTTTTTATTCGCGTTTGAAGCAATATAGGTCCCGTTTCGGTTTAGGATGAAGTAGGAGATTGTACACTATATAGCTTGCTTATGTTCAAGGGTTACGAGTTAGTGTGAGCTTCACTATTGTTTTTATTCGCGTTTGAAGCAATATAGGTCCCGTTTCGGTTTAGGATGAAGTAGGAGATTGTAGACTAATTATACCACACAGTGGAGGTGAATGATAAAAAAATTTAGGTGGTTGAATGCGCGTATTGGAAGGCAAGTAAAGATCGTATGAGCCTGACGTCCAGAACAGAAACGCCTCTGCAGACTGCCCGCAGGCAGAACTTTCTCAACATCTGCATCTTTCATTTCCGAACAAAAAGTCATATAGTTTTTTAAAGCCTCAAAAGACTAGGTCTTGTTTCCAAATATATCAGACGTTTCGCGATGTTCTTGGGCGAGGTATTCCATCCGCGTGAGTACACTTGCAACTGCAGAACCACTAGGTGGGCTGCATGGGTGTTACATATCCGTCTCTGATCCGAATGTGATGCTGCATTTATGTAACAGTATGAAATTCCCGTTTTTTATCATTGGCCGAAGCGCTAACGTTATTAAGTGGAACTTGGATGCGATGTCTCGAACACTGGAAATGTACTGCCGATTTTGACTCCATGGCTGGGAATATACCATCAGCAACATAGTACAAGGGAGTCCCAGGCTCAACATGTTGTCTGCTTTTAATCTATCATAGTCCGTTTCTGCCGGGTGACAATACCCTCTTTCCAGCCTTACGGATAGCGGAGATGGATAGCTTTTGGTCGGTGTTGTACCCTATTCCAAGACACTTTATTGGCTTCTAGGTGCAGCCCACCACGCCAGCTGTTTGTGTGGCGTGCTGAGTTTCGCGTCTTGTATAAAATCATAGCTGCCAAAGAACTCCCATAAAAAGCTACCGGAGAACTCCCATTGGGCGAGGAGGGAGCAGGGGGAAGGTAAGCCGAACATCTTATAGGCATATCGGAATAAGTTGCACCGTATTCACATTCGGTCATTTTTTTCTCTCTACGCTAAGGGTGCGGCATGGGACCTCTGTTAGAAAGAAATAATAGCCCTTTGAATACCGCCAACACCGTCAGCAAGAGAAAAAATTTAGTTGACTCAGGACCTCAATCTTCTAGAAGGGATGGGATTAAAAAGGTTTCTGCTTGGCCTCCCCATCGTCAACAAAAATCTCGCCCTGTGTTCAAATATTTCTAACTTTTATTCCGGCACATCCTACATGCATTTTTCCTTGCGTTTCAGTGGATTATCACCAAATATTTTCCAAAAAGAGACGGTGATTTTATGCTATCCAAGTGCTGAGGCTGTTCTGACGTTTACAGCCACGCTGATGCTGACAGCGATACAGAAGGGAGCGTAAATGAACCTCTTTGTCCGTACAAGCCGCCATTGAAATTTGATTCAAGCGACATTCAACTCATGCGACCGGATTAGCAAAGGAAGCTTACGTTCACTACTAGACAGGCTCTCAGACAGCAAGTTGGATATTACAGGGTTAAGTGAAGTTAGCACGAGAGGAGGGGGCTTCATGTAGCGCAAGAGTGGGGATATTGTGCACTACAGTGAACCCCAGGAGAAGGTAGAACACGGGTAAATGTTTTATTCTACAGAGATTTCTCTGTGGATGTTCGCCCACTCTTCAGGTGTCCACCGCCGAATGTAACCTTTAAACTCTCCCCCCCCACCTTTCTTCCCCTACTGACCGACGCGTCCACCTTCTGTAATAAAGGTTTGCTATGCTTTTCTACAAAGCCATAGCAGAAAACTCCAACGAGTTTTCAGCATTACCGAAATATTCGCGGCTAATGTGGTCAAGCTAAATAAGCATACAGGTTAAAGATAGTACAGACCTATGTATCAACTACCAGCTGTGATAATGAAGCTGCAAACAGGTTCTACGAGGACCTCGAATCAACAATGAAGAAGGCAACAACACAGTTCCCGATTGTAATGGTAGAGTGTAACGCGAAGTTGGTAAGAAGAAAATGGGAGAAAGGTCAGTGGGAAGCTTCGATATAGATAATCGCCACAGTCGAGAACACACGCTGGCAGGATTTGCATGAACTAACGACATTCGTACATGAACATTATGTTAGTGAACACCTTCTTTTTCAAACAAAAGAATAGGAAATGGAGAAGGAAAAGTCGCAATGGTGCAATAAAAACGAAATTTTCTTCATTCTGTGTGACAACCCGGGTATTGTGCAAGACGAAGAGGGGCTAAGATTTAGAGAATCGATCATTGGATGGTCAGGTGAAAGGTAAGGCTGTATCTCAAAAGAGAGAGGAGGAAACTTGTGCAAATTAATAAACTCCGCATGACGTCAGCCAGGACCCGGAGGCGAGAGTGTCAATAACTCTTCGAAACAAATTCTCGGTTTTAGGCGAGCAGAACGAGGTCAGTGTGGGCAGGCTAAATGACTACCTAACATAGGTCATCAGTAAAGCAGCAGCAGATGTGGCAGGAAAACACACAGGAAAAAAACTCAAACTAAGAAAATGAAGCAACTATTCGCCAAACGTATGAACATGGAAGTGTCGGGTACAGCAGGTAAGAATAAATTAGCCGACCTTTCGAAACTGAATAACTGAAGTAAACTAATTACCAGAAGTAAATCTAACGACATTCTTGCGTATAATATGGCCATAATCAAGAAAACGCCGCGAATAGGGCGAAGGTTGAAAGAAACTAAGAGAAAACTAGTCATCGTCCGAAACAAGATGTACGCACTCAGTGTCTGGCAGGGTGACAATACACACACGTTTGACGCAATAATAAAGGTTGCAGAACGAGTATAAACCAGGCTGTATGCCAGCGATGGTAAAATACGGGAAATTACTGAATACAAGGTGAACTTCCGATGTCCCACTACTAACTAAAGAGGGGATAGGAAGGGCTCTCAAAGGCATGAAATGTGAAAAAACTGTAGGTGACGACGGCATAGCCGTGGATATCTTGTGAAGAAAGAAGATTTATGGGCTGGTAAAGATTGCTGTGCAATTTTCTGAATAGTTGCAGTCTGAAAAGTGCCCACAGCCTGGAAACACGCCAACGTTATCATCAGTCATAACAAATGAGATCCCAATGGCATCAGGAATTACAGGCCCATAAGCCTCCTCTCAGTAGATTGCAAGCTGTTTACGTAAGTTACAGTTAGCTGCATAGAAGACAGCCTGGATTTCGAAAAACCCAGAGAGCAGGCTGTGTATAGGAATGGGTACTCAACAGTGCAGGGTGATCCTGAATTTTCCACCGTTACGTCTTACTGTTAGTTCATGGATCCGCTTCTTACGTACTTGCTTGTTAAGGTCCCTCCTTAAATATAGCGTAATGCGAGATCTTACCTTATGGTGGTCACTACACCTTAACGTTCCGAGAACTTCCACATCCTGGACGAAACCAGGGTTGTCGCATAATATGAAGTCCATTTCATTTTTATACTCCCTCTTCGGGCTACTCCACGTCCACTTCCGGTTCTACCGTTTTCAGACGAGCACTTCAAGGTACTTACCAAGGTAATCGCTAACAGAGTTTCTGCCACCTTAGATTTCTGACAACCTAGTGAACAAGCAGAAATTCGTAAAGGCTATTCAACAATGGACCAAATTCCCATGATTAATCGGGTGATAGATAAGTGTGTGGAGTATACGAACCCTTATATAAAGCCCTCATAGATTATGATAAAACATTTGTCTTAGTAGAGCAAGTGGATATGGTAGCCGTGTGGTTTACTTGTGTAGTTTGACGCTTGCATAACTAAGAAACTGTTCTTCCAGACTTAACCGCAAGTTCTCGTTGCTTGGAGGCATCATAGGTAGTGATCGGTCCAATCGGAAGTTTTGACATGACCACTACTTTTTATGCAAGTATTCGCACGCCCCACGGCAAGCGAACCGAAGCTGGCTGGTTTGGCGAAGATGGCGTGTTAGCACCACCTTAGTTACCGCGCCGTCCCTACACGGCAATATTTTGTGACGCCGGCTCCCATTTTCGCAGGCTGCGATGGTCACGTCGCTGTCTATAAAGCCCGTTGTGGTTGAATGTAATAGGTGGTGGCTTGAAGAACAACGACAGTACATGGACGTTTCCTATGCTTTTAAGATTATATCGGCAAAAACCATCCTTTCAAATTTATCCGTCATGATACATCTACATACCTGCGGTTTACAAATCGCCGATTCATTGCTTTGCCCTTCCAACTTAGTGTGTGTGAGAGAGAGCTTCGAATCTCATTGTTTCCTTTTAAGACTTGTACCCATCATATTTTCCGACATTTCACCATCTTGAAAATTTCTTGCAGTATCTGCTTCTCTATCTTTTATGAAACTTGATAAAAGCAAGGTACTAAAACTGCAACATTGAAACTTTCTAACTTTGCAATAAAATACCCATGTGCAGAATTTTACAGGGATGCTTCTAACCTCAACCATGCTGCCTTGTGCTGCTCATAGTCCGAATTTAATGCGCGCAGAAGCATGCGCCTACCCAGGACCATTTTTTGAGCAGAATCCAATGAAATATTTCTGACTGTATAACACAGTGTTATATTCCAAATTCCCAAGTTCATCACCTATCCAGATTATTGAAGGGTTCGTGCACTCTCATCTCCAAAGCCCAGCAAAAACTACGAAGTTCATCTTGTTTTCACAATATCATGCCTGTGTATGCACGAAATATCAACTGGTCCTCTGCTGGCTCCCGGGACGCATAGGTAGAAGCTCCATGTAGGTAGAGCTTTCCCGGGTGACCACTGTGCATTTTGCGGTGACCAGTGGACTGCAGAGACGAAAACTCAAAGATAATCAAGGCTTAGAAAAACTAGGCCACCTTCCCGTTAAACAAAATTTTTCGCATTACATTCACAAAATGTTGAAACTGCAGGAATACCGTATACGCTACATTTTATGTAGTACCTGATTGTCGAAGAAAGTCATGCAATTTTGAAAATTTACCAAATGTAGAAATTATTTTTGTCGCGCATTGGTGGTTCTCTATAAAAACTAATGGTTTTATTTAAATAGCTATCACACAATAGTACAAAATGCAGCAATGGGTTTACGCGTTTAACCGTAAAAGTAAGAACATATACAGACATTTACATCTGCAGGCATGATCAATATATGGAAAGGATGCGTGCACTGTTGATTAACAAAATTTGTAATATTCGTTCATCATTGAAGCCCAAATAAATCTTGCAATGGTGTAGTGTTACTAATCAGAAGCTGCTTTTAATTTTATTAGGACGGTCAGGTTAACATTGTCCATCCCGGCGCTTTAGAATTCAACATCAATTTAATTATAGTTGCGTTTTTGGACCATGCTTCCATTCGAGAAAAATAGTGCGCCTGTGAGTGTGTGTGTGTGTGTGCGCGCGCGTGTGTGCGTGTGTGTGTGTGTGCGTGTGTGCGTGCGTGTGCGTGCGAGTGTGTGCGCGTTTTGAGTTTGCGTGTGCGTGCGTGCGTGCGTGTGTGTGTGTGTGTGTGTGTGTGTGTGTGTGTGTGTGTGTGTGTGTGTGTGTGAGAAAATTATTCGGGAAATATTTCTTTTGATGATAGCATTTAATCCGGTTGAAACGTTTTCAAGCAGTAAAGAAGACTCGGAAAGCACGCATTCTTGTCGCTGTTAGATAAGAAATTTGGTTTGCTGAGATAAGAGCTGTCAATGGGGAAGAGTGACCAAACACTTGCAGCTGTTTTTATCGGTATACGCAGTCAGTGCGCATGAATTCATATGTGTGCACATAAAAGTTGTTTTCTTTAAATAACTTTAGCCTATAGGCAGCGCCTGTAGCGTCCTTTCATCGCCCCCTTGCGCTAGCGCTAATTAAAGTATGCGAACGTTTTACCATTTCATTGCCCCATGAGATTGTTTCTCTAATTCGTTTGACATGGTCACCAGAACACAATTCTTAGAACGAGTTTTCTCGCTCGAAACGTGGGTTATAATGCACTTTCAGTTGTCACCAAGTATATTTCAAACATCTTCAGTACTAGAGCCTTTAAAATAATGGAACTTTAATTCTGCGGTATAGACAATTACTTGCATATTTTTTGCACTGTTGCTAAACGAAATGTTTCATCTTTTTATCGCAGGGCCAGAAAGGCCTGCTCAACATATGGGACATTCTATCCAAGCTGAGGATATTGTTTGCAGTCGCCTTCGCCGCGGCGGTATTCTTTCTGGTGCGTCTTTGTTTTGAAGAATATATACGTGAAACTTGTTTTGCGTGTGATTAACTTCTACATATTAGCTAGCAAGTTCGGATAAAGGTTTCCAAAAGAGAATAACACCAAAGGTTTGTGTTTTTGTGTTTGCCGTGAGCTTACAACGTCATTAGTTTGAGGCACACTGAACCGCTTTTGGACGCGCGTTTTAAAAGTTACATTACCATGTGGTCATGAATGAAGCCGGGTTTTTTGCGAATGAGGTTCGTTTCACGCCTTGTGCAATGCAATGAACTAGAAGAAACCGCGAGGGCCGTAGAAACAGCAAACGAAAAGATGCGCGCAATCGAGCATCACCACAAAGAATACAGGATCTGGTCTCGGGACACTGGTCTTTCTAGACTTTCTCTATAAAAATGAACATTATCTCGTATACAGGCATATTCTAAGCTAGATAAGCCAAAGTTGCATCGTTTACCTGTCCAACAAGTTGGCCCAGCCGTGTGTGCAATGCAATACAGCGGATGCTCCTCTGCAAATCCCTACCCGCCATGGTGGCTCAGTGAATAAGGCTTCTAAGGCTGAAAGTTGGGCAAGTTGCCATTGACTTGGAACCATTTCACCAGCGAAAAACGGACAGGGACCTAGAAAGTGAGTGTCCCGCCTACTTCTTTCTAAGTCCCTGTCTGTTTTCCGCTGGTAAAACGGTTCAAAGGATAAGGCATTGGGCTGCTGAGCACGAGGACACGAGTTCGATTCCTTGCCGCGGCGCCGCTTTAATGAAGAAAGCGGAAAGCAAAAAACGTCCGTGTGTGCGATGTTTAGGCGCACGTAAAGGTCCCCAGGGGGTCGAAATTAATCCGGATCCAACACTACGGTGCGCAAGATCGCCTGTGTTGCCTCTCCGCGTTCGAAGTTGAAGTTTATTTTTTTCTTTCCGCACACAGGGCGAAATGACGGAAAGACCGAAGGGAAAATCACGAGGCCATAAGCCTGACAAATGCTTTGCGGCTGACAGCAGTCTTTCACGGCTATGGATTCACATGAAGAACCAAAAGTTACACAGCGCACATCATTGATGTACACCAGAACATTCTTTCATGATTGCACGCATGTACCAAAAATAAAGCCATTTAAAATCATACATCCCGTGTTAAATAAAAATAAACAATGTTTCCGCGGTACTTATATACGAACAAAAAATACCAATTTTGGCCTAAAGTAAAGCATCTGCTAAAACAGATTAGTTCAGACACGCTATGTACATGCACAATCTGAAAGATTACGACAATTTTATGTCGTTTTATAAGTAGTGCTTTTGTCCACCTGGGATAATTTTGACCACCTGGGGATCCTTAACGTGCGCCGAAATCTCGTACACACGGGCGTTCTTGCTTTTTGCTTCCATCAGAAAATCGGCCGCCGCAGCCGAGAATCGAACCCGCGACCTTGTGCTCAACAGCGCACCGCCTTAGCCACCAAGCCGCCGCGGCAGGTAGTGTAACTAACAATTAATTTGTTGCCACTGATGCAAGGTAATAACTTTAGATAGTAAACTTGGGTTGCTCGCAATATATGATGTTTCTTAAACAGTGGCCTTGTACGGAGAAGTCAAAGTCGGCCTGTATGTCCTTCTAATAGTAAAAAAATCTTTTTCTGGAGTATACTTAGTCTTTTGTAGTTTCTACAGGTCGTGGTTCTGCATACTAGCGTGCAGTAACCTAACTTAGAATAGACCAGCGTGTAATAGAAGTTTTTTTAACTATAAAGGAATAATTCAGGGCAACTTCGATCAACCCGAATTCATTTGCTACGTTGTACTGCTAGTTTATCAACATGAGTGTTTTAACTCAATTAGGTTTTCCAGGAACCAGAAGCCTATGAATTTTTTTGTTTTAAACGCTCAAGCGTAGCTCCAAAAAAACAATATCAATATTGTTATCCAGTCGTTTGTTAACAGTTGCAAAGATTATGTATTTGGTTTTTTGCGCGTTCATGGAGCTCTAAGATATTTGTGTGAAGCCAGATGGATAATTGTTTGAGATAACCATTCACTATCTTTTGGGGTTGGGTGAGCGAAGATGCTGTAAAAAATATATATTGGTGTCATCGGCATACATAATAAATTTATGGTAGTCAAATTGTTTAGGTGTATTATGACCAGGAATGGCCCACGTATAAATCATTGGGGTGCATCATTTTGATGCCTAACTTTGATGACGACGCTTGGTTCACTTTCACAAATTGGTAGTGGTTAGGTAAGTAGCTTTCAATACTTTTAGCAAAAAACCTCGAACACCGTATTTATTAAGTTTAGTCAAGAGAGCATCGTCGCGTACCAAATCAAATGCTTTGATAAGGTCATCGAAAAGCCTTAAAGTGTGTACTCAGTTGTAAAAATATCAGTACAATGTCGTGTTTGATACTTAGAAGAGCCTGTTCCGTTGATTTTCCTCTCCGAAAATCATACTGACCATACTGCATATTGCTAATTATCTTATAATCAACGAGAAAATTCTCTAATCTGTTTTTATATCACGAAAGAATACTTTCGACAAGACAGTGAGGACCGAAATCGGTCGATAGTTGGAATATTCTTTTACGCTACCGCCTCTACGTACAGGAGATATTCTGGCTATGTTAAAACGGTCGGAGAAAATTCAAGTTTCAAAAGTTGCATTTATGATTGCGGGTAAAATTGGAGATATGATGTCAGACACATATTTATTAGCGCTTGCTTTTATCTCGTCGAAACTGGCTGCTACATTATCCCTAATGTGGTTGATGCTTGTTTGAATTTCAGACGGTGTGACAGGTGTTATTGCTACTGAATTTATAAGCACAAATTTTTAAGAAGCAGAACCATTGTACATCGACTTCAGCAAGGGGTGTTTCATCGTCATGAGCACTATTTAAAAAACTTGTGTACAATGCTGATGCAGCACTGTCACGTTTCAACACTCCAGAAGGCGTTTCTACATTAGGCGTAGGGCTACTACGCTTTTTTAAAGTGAGATTTTTTATATCATTCGACACTCTTTTTCGGGTCATCAGAAGTTTTGGAGAATAGGTTTTCATATATGTTATTTTCCGTTTATTTTATATCGGCGTTTATCTGATTTGAAAATTTTATTTAAGCATTGAACTTATTTTTATTGCCAGTTTTTACGAAAGAACGATAGATATTATTTTTTCATTTATTTTTTTTTTCAACAAATCTGCGGTAATCCAGGGCTTTCGGGTAGTACTAAGGCCTGCTTTCACTCGCTGGACAGAAAAAGCTAAGCCATATCATTAAAAAGCTTTTCAAAGAACTAGTACGCAGTGTTTGCATCTTTTTTGATGGGTGTACACCTGCAATCTATATTGCATACAAATAAGCGCAATTGGTTCAAACTGTGTTCATCAATCCTACGCGTCAGCTCGCGCTGTTTATTTCCAATTTTTGTGATACTCGAAACAAATAGAAAATGGGCAATTGATCAATTCTGTCAAGTGAAAAGAGACCGGCAGCGATATCAGGTGGGTGCACATTTAAAATCCAGAAGTCCAATAGCGTTGCGGTTTCCCCAGTCAGTCATGTTGCCTTAGTAATAACACTTGTGCAAGCAAAGGAATTAGTAAGTTTAATAAGCTGTACGGACGGAGCATCATCTACCAGCGCGTTTATGCTTATATCACCCATATTTAAAAGCACCTGCGGTTGCTGCAAAGGAAACAAAAGCGCTGTTCTTAAAATAAAAGAATTATCGCCCAGCGGGTGCGTGATAAATAACAACAACGCTACAGATACCCATATTCACAGTCAACCATTCCAAGTCAGGGTTGATAAAAGAAAAGTCTGTTCCTACCTCATGAGGCATTATTTGCTGAACACAAATGGCAACGCCGCCATCCTTGCCATGGGAAAGCATCAGCCCGTTATGTATGTAATTGGGGAAACGTGGAGCATTTTCATTCTACAGCCAAGTCCCCGTAAAAAGCAAAACATCAAAAGTGAACGGAATGGAATAAAATAGATTGCACAATTCATTTTGTTGGCTTCCGAGCCTCCGCGCATTTAAATGCTTAGGACGATCGTTAAACAAATCATTTGGAGCACGCACATCATGATAATGAATTGCCTCAGAAACTGCAATTTGCCAATGCACACTGTAATGGCAACGTCAGGTCAATGAACGCCATTTACCCGGGCACCAACGTCATCTTCTCCAGGTCTGCTATGCTCGCACCACGCAAGGCGGGAGCCTGTTCATCTCTCCGCGCGTACACCTTCCCCCCGTTGTCCAAACAAATTTCCCCTCACCTGTTTTTGCTTCTGAACCACAGCATCAAGAAGCTGTTTGCTCTGTCTCGTTAAGTGTTCTTAGCGTAGACAGGAAAAGATGACTCAAAAGCGAAGTCCTTGGCAGTCATTTTTATCTTTCTAGCCTTCGCGAGAACATCCTTCGTTTTCATCCACTGAAAAAATCAGACGATCATGAATGATTGTGCATGTTTTGCAGTGGGCACTCTATTGCATACATCGATGCCGGCATACGTTATTTCTATTTTCGCGAGTGCACCATTTTTTTTAGCACGGTGATGGGTTCACCGTCGAGGGGGACGCCTTTTATTTCCAAGTTATTCAGCTGCTGGTACTGCTCTAGTTTCAAACTCATAGGAAAAACTTGAAATTTTCCGCCTTCAGTTCCTGGTTTTCTTTCAAAACATTCTGTATCATCTCTCTCAGCCTAATTATCTGAGTCAATCCGTGCTTTACAGCATGGAGATCCGCTCGAATGTCCGCCAGAGAACATCAATTGCCTTCATAGTAGCGCCCTTCCTTATGACTAGAGCGAACAATGATCAGTCAAGTGCAGTAAAAAAACTACGCCCACCTCTCCTCGCGGGAACCCTGGTGTGATGCCACGCTGAAAGGGGTTCCATTGTGCGTTTCCATTGGGTCGATTACTCGAATTGTGTGAGCAATCGTCGGATAATGCGAGAGATAGAGAGAGAGAGCAAGCGTAGCGCGTACGACCATCGACTGAGAGACCGGCCGGAGCACGGCACTTCGCTTATATGCGCAGCACACCAGAAGTAGAGGAGACCGCGGAGATAGAGGGCGCTGCACATGCGCACAGCGCGCTTGCGCCGCACGCAGCGCCGCCCACCGGCGGAGTGAGACAGCGCGCCGCACTGCACGTGCCACAGATGTTGGGGGAGAGGGCGCCCTATCACGGCGAGAGGAGAGGGGTGAGCGGAGGAGAGACGCAGCTGTGCGGACGTGGACGACGACGATGACGTACGCCAGACAGGGCCGTCGATTACAGATGCTCTCAGCGTCGCATCTAAAAAAACGAAAAACGGCAAGGGAAACAAATGCCTTCGGCCGCGGTGCAAACGACTCATAAGAGTATTCCAACTGCTTCAAAACGAAATGTCTCACCTGGAAAAGCCTATGGAATTGAAACACGCAGTCGATGTGCACCGCTGCCGTACTCTGCACCTCTGCGAAAACCCTGCAATCAACTTATCGCTTTAAAGCCAACATAAATAACGGGAGTTCGCACATACTTGTGACAGAGCAAGTTCCAAGGCATAGTTCATGGCAATATTTCTATTCTCACAGCGCGTGGGCAAGATACTACCACGCACTTGAATGTACTGTGGCGCAAATTAAGATTTTGAAATGTAATAATAGTGAGCACTTACGAATTATTTCGTCTCAGACCCTAACAACAAAAGTCTATATAAAACATGATATTTCATTCTCACTATAAACGAGAGCTTTGTAGGGAAGCTCGTTTCCATCGTCAACAAGTATTTTGGTGTCATACATCCATGAAACATAACCCAGAGCAAGCGTACAAAACATATTTTTTACAATACCCAAAAAGGTGTTAACGCTGCTTTCTTGATTCAAAAATGCAAAGAACACCACAGAAAAATAGAACGCCGTTGAAGGGCTTAGAGCTGCATAACGGAATCGAGAAATATGATAGGACATTCCATAATGTCCTGCTTACAGCTAATCTATAATCAAGTAAAACAAAGGACGCTCTATCATTTCTTTCATCAGAACAATTGCACACTACAAGATTAGTTGAACACCAGAATGAGGTGAATAGAAATTCACAGAATCGGAAGAGCGATTACCATAAGTGCAAATTATAATAGTACGATAGAGCGAAGAAAATTAACAGATAGCGTTAAGGAACTAATAAGCGGGAACGAACAGCAGGCACTGGGGATTTTGTTAAAAATATCAAATGTGTTAGTGGGCAAGCAGATACATTGATCAGCACTTTTATCAGCGTGAGAAACTTTAGCGTGTAACCGCATCGCACCGCTTGTACCATAGAGACATTACTTCAATATTGTATTCTTTTCGCTAGTTACATGCGTTTAAATGTTGCAATATTTGTAAACCCCTAAACCATTTGTCCCACAAAAGGGGAACACTTTAAAATAACAATAATATGCCTGTTCTAGTTGTCGTCGTTCTATGGTTTTTTAGTTTCTCCAGTTGTCTAGTTGTTCTCTACGAGTTATATCGCATAGCCTACACCTTTTCTTCAAATGCCAAGAAATAATAGGCAGGCAGAATATGCTTTCCAGAAAATGCGCCTACCTAACTATCGCTCGTTCCTTTTAGGGAAGAAATAGTAAAAAATGTTCGATACCAATTACTAATGCCCGTTCTTTTTTGTCAGATTTAACGAAAGTGTTCGTCACTCTGCAACATTACATTTTACCTACACAAATCCAGACATATAGTGAATGAGGCCATGGGATGACCATAAGAACTATATCGCACACCGATACTACCATGTTTCCTCAACAAAAATGAAATACTTTACGGCAATCCTAATTGCTCCGTTTAATGCCTCTATTTTTATGCTAACAAAAAAGGTATTATAAATAGGATTGGCAGTAACTGGCAAGTGCAAAGTTCTAGAATTGAACTTGTTGGCTGTGAAGTAATTGTTAGTTTTGTTTGCGCAGTGGTTTTGTGTTGTCGGATACCGCGGGGTTGCAGCGCAGCGCAAGAGAGAAAGTACCAGCGTGGCAGGCTTTCGGGAACGAACTGCCCGTGCCGTGCGGGCGCACCAAGCACGCGCCGCTCGTTTCTTTATTCTCCTCTTTCATAGCCGGGGCCAAGGCGCCGGCTAAGAGCGCCAACCAGAGGGCGCTACAGGGCCCCCCGCCCAGACGGAATGTCGAACGTGACGCGACGGCGAGGCAGGCGGGCGTTGATTTTGGGGGCGAGCAGTGGAGTGTGTAGGCCTGCGATGTCTGCGCGGAGTTCGTTGGGTGGCGTCTCGAGGTAGGCTGGTTTGAGGCGGTCCAACGAGACGACTTCTTCGCGGCCATTCAAGAGGATGGTGGCGGACTTCTGGGTCTTGTTAAGGACACGGTACGGCCCATCGTAGGATGGGGTAAGAGGGGCCTTTACAGCGTCCCGCCTGAGGAAAACGTGTGTCGAAGACGCCAGGTCGGGATGCACATAGATGCGGTGGTCTGAAGACCGAGGTGGGACCGGTCGCAGGTGCTGCATGCAGTCCTGCAGGCATTGGAGGTACTCAAGCGGCTGGGGCGAGGAGGCCGTAGGGACGAACAAATCGCCAAGAAGCCGCAGGGGTGCGCCGTAGACAAGTTCAGCAGTTGAACAGCCGAGGTCGCGACGAAGGATGGCACGCAGGCCAAGAAGCACTACAGGCAGGTGATCAACCCAGTGCTCTCTATCCAAGCGCGCAGTGAGAGCACTTTTTAGCTGGCGATGGAGCCGCTCAACGATGCCGTTGGCACAGGGATGGTATGCCGCGGTGCGGCAGTGTTTAGTGCCAAGCAAGCGGCTGAGGGAAGTGAACAGGGTACATTCAAACTGCCTGCCTCGATCCGTGGTAACAATGCCGGGGCAGCCGAAACGGCAAACCCATGTTGAAACGAAGGCTTTTGCGACCGTTTCTGCCGTGATGTCCGGAATTGGTACGGCTTCGGGCCAACGGGTGAAGCGGTCAACCATGGTGAGAATGTACCGGCAGTCACGGGAGGGAGGAAATGGTCCGACCAAATCGAGATGCACGTGGTCAAAGCGACAGCTAGGTGGCAAAAAAGGCTGCGTTGGGGTCTTCGTCTGGCGGGTCACCTTGGCTGACTGACAAGCGAGGCACAAACGGGCCCACTGGCGGACATCAGTGTTGATGCTCGGCCAGACGTACCGCTGTGTAATGAGGCGCTGCGTGGCTCGGATGCTGGGGTGGCAGATGTCGTGGAGCGAGTGAAACACAGCACGACTAAAGGCAGCCGGAACGAAGGGTCGAGGCGCCGCCGCTGACATGTCACACCACAGTGAGCCAGCCGCGAACGCATGAGGCACAAGTTGTAGATGAAGGGAACCCGGGTGGTCCCGCAGTGCTTGCAGCTGAGGGTCTTCAATCTGCGCCTGAGCTAGGCGTTCCCAGTCCACAGCAGACGCAGCACTGCCGATGGAGGTAATGCGTGAAAGCACGTCAGCAGCCTCGTTTTCGGTACCTTTGATGTGCCGAATGTCCGTCGTGAATTCCGAAATATAGGCGAGCTGACGGAGTTCCCGTGCGACGTACTTGGAGGAGTTTGTACGGAAAACGTACGCCAGAGGCTTATGGTCCGTAAGGACGTGAAAGGACTGGCCCTTCAAAAAGTGCCGGAAGTGCTGGATGATGGCGTAAATGGCGAGCAGCTCATGACCAAAAACGCTGTAGCGCGTCTCGGCAGGTTGGAGCTTCCGAGAGAAGAAACCCAGCGGGTGCCACTCGGAATCGATACTCTGCTGGAGAACATCGCCGATTGCAACGCTGGATGCATCCACCATGATGCGAGTGGGGACGTCGGTTCTCGGGTGGATGAGAAGCACCGAATCGGCGACGGCTTGTTTAGCAGGGTTGAAAGCGGCTTGAGCTTCGGGAGACCAGGAAATCGCGGATGAGGAGCTCTTGGTTGTGCGAAGAAGCTCAGTCAGTGGATGCAGAACTTCGGCCCAGTGGGGTATAAAGCGTCGCGAGAAATTCACCAGGCCCAGGAACTCGCCAAGCTGGCGGAGGCTGGTAGGTTCGGGGAAATCCTTCACGGCTTGAACGTGAGAGGGTAAAGGGCGAATTCCCTGCGCCGAAATATGATGGCCCAGGAACTCGAGCTCGGACGTCCCGAAGACGCATTTCTGGGCGTTGACAACCAGGCCAAATTGTTGAAGGCGTTCAAAGAGTTCTCGGAGGTGACGCTCGTGATCTTGCGGAGTGGGACTCGCGACGAGGATGTCGTCAATGTACGCCAATACAGCCGGAAGGACGTGCGTCACCTCGGCAATGAACCTTTGAAATGTTTGAGCGGCGTTGCGTAGCCCAAAGGGCATGCGCACATACTCAAACAAACCGAAGGGTGCAGTGATGGCCGTCTTCGGGATATCGGCAGGCTCGACGGGGATTTGGTGATATGCCTTGACAAGGTCCACTTTGCTAAAGATACCACACCCTTCCAAGGGGCTTGTGAAATCCTGGATGTGGGGTAGGGGATAGCTGTCGTGGACAGTCTGAGCGTTAAGCGCCCGGTAATCGCCACACGGACGCCAGTCTTCACTTTTCTTAGGAACCTTATGGAGTGGAGACGCGTGGTTGCTGGACGGTGGGCGGATAATACCGAGTTCCAGCATGTGCTCGAATTCGCGTTTCGCAGTCGCCAGACGCTCACCGAAGAGGCGGCGCGGCCGAGCTGCGACTGGTGGACCACGCGTGACGATGTGGTGGGTAACGCTGTGCTTGGGCGGCTGCTTTAAGTTGCAGGGTCTCGTAACCTCAGGGAAGTCTTCGAGGATTCTGGCGTACGGCGACGAGGGAAGCAGCGTGCAGATGCCAGTTGGAGCGACAGTAGACAGTACGCCCAGGATGGAAAGGCGCGTCTTGCTGTCAATCAGGCGATGGTGACGCATGCTGACGTCTAGGTCGAAATGGGTGAGGACATCGGAGCCGAGGATGGGCTGATTGACGTCGGCTACTACGAAGACCCACCGGAAGGCCCGCCGCAAACCAAGGTCGAGGGTGAGAGACCGCAGACCATACGTGGCGATAGAGGTAGAGTTCGCTGCACGAAGCGTAGGCCCAGGTGACTTAGAAGTTCGGTCATCCTTGGTGGCTGGTAATACACTGACCTCGGCACCCGTGTCTACAAGGAAGCGCAAACCAGAAATGCGATCCGTGACCAGGAAAAGGCGGCCGGGTTGTCAGGTGAGGTCACATGCCGCCATCAGTGATCTCGCGTCGCGTTTCCCGACCAGCTGCATGGGGAAGTGCAGTGACGGGCGCGGTGCTGGAAAGTGCGATGGTACCAGCAGATAGACGAGCTTCGAGGCCTGCGCGAGCACGAACCTCCCGGGGAAGACGAACGATGGCTAGGACGTGGGGAGGAGCTGCATCGGCGATCAGAGGACGTCCTAAGCGCTTCAATGGAAGCGGCTAGTCGATCGATCGGAGCCTCTAAACGGGACACGGCCCATGTCTCTGCTGTCGAAGCGAGGGTAGCCACTGAGGGAGAAGTCGCGTCGTGAACTCTATCGGCAAGCTCGGCGGCGCGGTCGAGGGTGAAGTCCCCTGCAGCAGCTAAAACGGTGCGAGTGGACTGTGGCAAGCGCTGCAGAAAGAGCTCTTTTAAAAGTGCACCGTTCGAGTCCACGTTGCTCGCGCCTACGAGCTGTCGCATGGTGTTGAGCAGCTGGGAAGGGCGGCGATCTCCGAGCTCTTCGTGGGTGAGCAGGTGCCGGAGGCGCTCACTCTCGGACGCCGTGGTTCGGTCCAGAATACTCTGATTGAGCCGCTGGTACGGAGCATCGTTCAAAGGTGCACCGATGACGTCTGCCACTTCATCAGCTACCTCAGGCCGCAGGTTGCAAAGCAAGTGGCGAAACCGAGTAGTCTCCGAGGTGACGCGGTGCAGATCGAAGACGGCTTCGACCTGGGCGAACCAAACGTGTGGGTTCTTGCGCACGAAGGTGGGCAGACGGAGCTGTATGACTGCGACGTCCGGCGGCCGCGAGCAAACGTCAGGCAAAAGAGGGCCTGAGGTCGCGAGGTTGCTGGGGTCGGTCATATCACGTCCGGGTCACCACTGTCGGATACCGCGCGGTCGCAGCGCAGCGCAAGAGAGAAAGTACCAGCGTGGCAGGCTTTCGGGAACGAACTGCCCGTGCCGTGCGGGGGCACCAAGCACGCGCCGCTCGTTTCTTCATTCTCCTCTTTCATAGCCGGCGCCAAGGCGCCGGCTAAAAGCGCCAAACAGAAGCCGCTACAGTGTTTTCGATATGCCACTTTATGACATTCAATGGCTATTACAGATATGTCTAATTAAAAGCGTGATTGGCTCTCAACGCGTGCTCTAGCGTTAGCGGGGAGTTTAATAATACGAAGGGGTACCCCATGCAGTGACGGCGACAAGCTACGCGAGAAACGTAACTCAGTAGGTACAACAAAGAGATAGAGTGGATGACAGCGACAAGCCAAAAACATATACAACTATACTGCTAATGTCCTCACCCGGCGGGGCTCGTCGCTGCCGCTCGCTTGTAGGTTGCTTCTGTGCGGGAAAAAGTGAGCGATGGTGACCGCCTTGGCGGCCGGTGTATAAATGATTTCGCGTGCCACTGTCGCCCACAGTGTCCGTCTTCTATACCCATTGACTTACGATTTTCGTATCGCGCTTTGCCGTGGCTGCATGAGGTTTCCCCCTGAAGCATGCGCTTCCTCAAACAGCCCCAATGAGGCAACATACATGGCACATCGACAAGCCGGGTTTATTTGCCATTTAATACGTTCATGTGATTTCCTAACGCTTTTCACCCGTGCTTGAAGACTTACTTGCGGTAATAGCTAGGTTCACCTCTAGATTTCTCTGCTTCTGCTTGACAAAACAAATACACACAATGCGAAAACATCACTTTTGCATCTCTAGCTGTTGCATCGGCTTCGCCTGCCGGAGCGCGTAACTGACGACAGTAAGACAGCATTCAGAGAAAGCGAGAACGCAGTTTTACACAATATAAACATTTCATTTTTAGTAAATATTCCAAAGAAACTAAGAAAACCGCCTCCAGTTTAGAGTATGTAGTAATGTATTATTACATCCTCGACGACCAGCTGTACCTGGCGGCGTGAGCCCAATGCGAGAAACCTGGTTTTTCTTCGTTCCAACGCCTACATTTATTTCTTAACTTAACCACTCTAACACGGCATTTTTATACAAAGTAACATTTCTTAACGGCGGCACTTTTGCAGCAATTAATAAAACAAATATTCAATTTGCGCTACTATGAACGCGTTGCCGGCCATGCCATGGTAAACTTCCTGCCGAACTATGACGGCACCCAGACAGACATGCAGCGCTTTCGCTGCATCACGTTGACACTAGCCCCGCATTCCACACTAGGTAACGTAGTGAGATACTGTATGGGCCCAGAAACCGAGCAATTGGACGCTTTTATCAGCGATGGTGTTTAAGTAGGTGGTTGGGCCGGCGAACGTGCGGAAGAAAACCTCGCCGAGTGATAAATCTTCGCGCGCGCCAGCACCACCTTTGCCGGCACCACTGTTGTACACACCGGTACCTGTCGGAGGCGGCACACAACTGGTGCTAGCACGGCTCTTTAAACGTTTCGCGGGGTGGCTCGGTCTATCACTGGCGGCAACGTTTGGTGAAGTTCGGACGGTACAGAGTGAAGAAATATTGCCAAAATAAAAGAGTCCAGAAAACCAACAAATGATAACAATAATCAAGTTGCCGATTAGCGCCAGGTACAACAGAGCACCCAAGCCGAAGGTTGGACCCCCAAGAAGTTCAAATATTTTGCGCAAACCCTTGATCCGAGCCGCCCTTCACTGCCCTCCAAGCTTCAGCGCAAGGAAGATGGGCACGCGAACTCTGTACATACTTCACTGACCGAATGCCCATTGCTCTTTGGGGCTAACGGCGACTACACGTGGTGAAAAGTTGACCGAGTCTCGAGGCATAACCACGCACAAAACTTGGCCCAGTCTCCAAGCATAACTGCGCATAAACTTTCCTAAACCATGAAGAAGCTAGCTGGGGCAGCCAGCTTCACTGCTTTCTCAGTCTTCGTGTGATTAGTGCAAAGCTGCCCCTATTCTTTTGATAGGCGTATGATACGGAGGAGTCTACGCCACAGAAATGCTGGTTTCTACTGCGCAGAAGCAGTACGCTACGCGCCCTCCCTGACGATGCGTGGCTACGCACGTCCCGGCTTGAAGGGTGAGTAGTTTTATGCCGTGCGTCAGCGTATGCGTGCCACTCGCACGAGAGGGCGGCAAGGGAGCTGGCAATTGGCTGTTACTCCGGCGGCGCCAAAAGTGCGGGCTCTAGGACTAAAACCAAGGGCCGTCGCCTTTCTTCCTTACTAGGCGACATCGTCTTCATTCGAGCAGGCAAACAGGCGAGAAAAGAACAGGTACGGTCAACTCGGACGGATTCCAAAGCAAGTTCCGGTGAATATTTATAGCGCGCGGTTGCGGAATCTGGCCACTGTTTGCGTGGCACAACTTCTTTCGGGACATGCAAATATTTCCATCTCTTCCGTCGTTCGAGAATGTTGCGCTACCCGTGTGCAGCGTGAAGTGTTTGCAGGTGCACTCGGCAAATAAGAGGACGATATGAAAAGTTGGCGCAGCTGGCACTAGGGGTGCAAAGCTGCAGAACGAGCAAGTCTTGGGGTGAATCTATAGCTCCTCTCCACACTGACAGCGGATCCCAGGAGACAGGGAGCAGATGGACACCAGCAGTGCAAAAGTTTTGGACGGCATTCTAAAACAAACAATATTACGGTATGCACAGTGTTCTATTCACGAGCAGTTGTCCTCATTACTTTCGTGGTCGTCTGCCGGTGGTACAGCCGCGTAGGGCAGATCCTCTTGTAGTGCGTCCTCACTTGGGTAGGCCTCCCCTTCTTCCTCAGCTGGCGCGGTGGCCCTATCCATGTGCGGACTGTGCAGGGATTGCTTGACCGATTCGTTGTTATAGCCTCTGGCGCAGCGGAACACTGGCGTGCAGGTCGCTACACAGCGAATACGAAAGCGGCAACTCCTGATGGGGTGAAAGCCAACGGTCACGCGCTAGCCTGGACGACGTCGGGCCGTCACCACGAGTCCCGCGCTTACCTGCGCTCCCGTTTTCTCTGTATGCACAAGACGGATTGGTGTGGTCCTAACCAGCTCTGCTGTTGACAGGAATGCTTGGCATAATTTTTGCGTTGCGGCACCCCTGTGACATCCTTCACCTAACCACGGTTTCAGACTGGTATTGTGGGTGTCCCATTCGCCTTGCATGTCATGCTCAGTATAGTGCGGGTCGCATCATCCTGGCAAATGTTGGAGCCGAATAAAATGAGTGCGCCAAGCATAGACTGTTGCTTCAAATTATTAGGGTTGCGTTTTTGACCAAAACAATGATGACTGGTGTTTGGAACCGCCTTCTAAGAGGGAATTAGGTAAGAGGGTGTCTTAATCGCCACTCCAGATTGTTAAAATTGAAGCCATGGAAACCCATTACAAAATACTCGCCGTCCAGGTACACCTAAGCTTTTTTTCGCTAATTACTTACGAAAGGTAAAATTCGGGTACTTTTGGGGGCTGAACATCCGGTGCTTGAACCGTCCGCGTACTAAAAAACGCTGTATTTATACTGGCCAAGGGCGCCTTGTGACCAGCGTATGCCACATGCTAACCCCCAGAACGCTCAAAGATATCTGTCTAGTGCTTGAGAAACGTCGGCGTCACTCCATACTTTGCATGTTTCTTATAGAGCTTTACGATGAAAAGCACTTGGACTCTGGGCATTTTGGGCAGTTTCATGCGTCCGCATAAAAATGTCCTAAAAGAGTGACTTAAAAAACCACCGGTTTGTGTCCTCGCCACAGTCCACCAAGGAAGCAGTTGTATTCTACTTATCTGAAACCAAAAAGATGGTATCCATCCCATGCTGCGAAACTTGATGGCGTGGAAAGCTGTGGTAAACCACTACAAACGGTGATGGCGGAGGGTTTTAAATGTTCCTCGTCGGCTTCTCGCTTGCGGTCGGCTAGTGTGACTAGACACGGGTACGGAGTATCCGCAATCCTTTCGAATATTGTTCCGTGCCGCCTTCATGATAATTGGTCAATTTGAATGGCGCGGCCTTTTTGTTACTTGCGCGTTGTAGCCGGTCAACTCTGGTAGACTTAGCTTGTCATCCCTGCTCTGTGGCCTTCGGGGAATAACGTCGTTCCGAATGCGAATTAAACATAACGAGTGTAACAGCATGCCAGCAGCAGAAGTCCGTGTAAAGCTGCAGCAAATGCTAGGTCCTCCCTAGACTGAAGCATGCACTCGGCGTCTCTGAAAAGAACTGCTCTTTTAAATGCAGAGCATTTCTTTAACTCACGATGTTATACGTCCGTAACTCGGCGTCCGCACCACTGCAGCTGCGCCCTCTCACCCTCTCACCCCTCTCAACAGGTGCAGCGCACGCTGCGGCTTTGCAAGCGCCGTAGCAACAGCAGGTGCGGGCGCGTCCTGGTGTGACGGTGGCGTGATAGCGCGCCCTCTCTCCGCTCCTCTCCTTCTACTGCGTTCGTTGGGAATATAAACCCGGGTGTCGGCGCGTCAGCCGCACTCCAGTTCTGCTTCGCTCTCTTCTCGTAGCGGTTATCGCAGTTGCTAAGCGATGGAAGCAAGACCTTCAAATAGTACCGCGACGCAATCCAACTTCAGCGTCACGGCACCAGTTCAATACATCGTGCCATCACCATTACAACACCCATCGCCACCGCCACGCGCGTAACGCCGCTAATGCTCTGCATTTACTCGTGCCCCTCCCGCGGGGGCATGCCGGGGTCTTTTGTTAGGGACACTAGCTCTGCCTAGCCTACAAAGATAAATCTGTATACATAATGTTTACCAAGAACACATGGTGGCGCTGCTTGCGTTGTTAACAGGCACCCCATTTGTTTTTGGTTATTTATTATTTATTCAGATAATTCATTTATTTTTTATTTATTGATTGATATTTATTTATTTATTTATTTATTTTATTTATTTATTTATTTATTTATTTATTTATTTATTTGTTTGTTTGTTTGTTTATTTATTTATGATTTATGGGTTTGTTTATCTATTCAGTTCAACACTTTCAATGTGCGAAGGCTTTGCAGAAAGGAGTGGGGGTTATTGAGCGAAATGTTACAATTGTTGCAAAATGGAGAGTTTGAAGTTTGCATGGTCGGTGAGGGATGCGGTGGCAGCGGAAAGGCAGTTCCAGTCTTTGCTTATTCGGGGAATGAAGGAATCACTGTAGTGGTTTGTTCGCAGAATAGCACACCTACTTTAAAACGATGATGGAAAAGAGGTGAAATGTAGGAGGGGGAAGACAGAAGCTGCTATGTAAAGAAGTATTATAATGATAAATTTTATGCAAAAGAGGAAGGCGCAAGTATTTTCGAAGAAACGATAAGTCGGTTAAGTTCCGAGTTCTTTTCATGGCTGTGACGCTGGCATGACGCTAACAGTTACTAAACGGGCTGCAGCGTATTTTCCGCGCTTTCGCCCGTCCACATCGGCCCGCGTTGACGCCGTTTGCAAAATGCACGGCGACGTGACCTGACGCGGGAGGAGTAGCAGGAGGTGAAAACTTTATTGAACAGGTAGGTCGAGCTTAGAAGTGGGCGGGGTCCTCAGTCCAGGACTCCGTTGGTGCGGCCTGCTGTCTTCGCCCTTTCAGGGATCCAAAGCTGCTTACTTAGGTCCGAGCTGGCAAGTTCACTCTCCCACTACTCCTATGTAGCTACGCCGATGTCTATGCTGCTCGCCAGATATCAGCGTCGACGCTGTGCCAGAAAGCATTCGAAAGCAGGCGACATCGGCCGGATTCCATGTCCATCTCCTGGTTTGGGGTCATTACGTTCGCAGAAAACAATCATTTTTTTCGTGTGGTACTTTGGTGCCTTGAGGCAAATTACAAGCTATTTCTGTTCTAAAGTGCGCATTCCTCCGTGGCTAGCTTGTCTTTCATAGGGGAGATCGGGGGTTTGGGAGAGCTTTTTGCGAGTTAAATACGGGAGCTCTGGCTACAACGCTTGTAGTGTTAGCATGATGGGCTTGTCTGCAAGATCGGTGCGTAACGAACAGAGTTTATCAACGCCAGAAATCTAGCGGTGCATTCAATTTTATTCGCGGCTACCGTAACTTGCATAGGGGGAACGATGAAGCGCGATAGCTTTTCTTGGCCTAAATAAGGGAGCTTTGGTTACATCACTTGCCGTATTAGCATAATTGACCTCGGCTCTAAGATCGGGGCGGAAGAAACAAGCGTTAGCACTGCCGAACTTTGTCAAATACGACCAAAACGAATCACCCGACAATATTCGTTGGCAGCCTCAGTGAGGGTACCAAATTCCCTTCCCACGCATTGTTTTCCGGCGTAGTCGAGTGGGTTGGAGCTTAGGTGCTGGTATTGTGTTGTGAAAGTCTATTGTTCGAATCTGGGCAAAAAAATCACGAATTTTTCTAGTTTTTTTGCAAGGAGGGTGTCATCGACTTTTTTTTCAAAGCAAAAGAAGGCACAGTACCATGCCGTTTAACCTACAAGTGACGTTTGACGGTAACCCAGCTCAGTATCAAGGCAGCCCCGAAATTTGCTTTGCTCACACTTTGATTTCATGAAGCTGCAGTCGGTACGTAACATCAAGGTTAAATCAAGTAGCAAGTAAAGTTCTGCTAATTGCTTCTTAGTTAATCATCCTATCTTATTTTGTTCAGATTTGACGGCAATGACCCCCGCCCCTTCTCCCCCCCCCCCACCACCAAAAAAACCTTTCAAGGCTCGTTGGCAACGGCGCTTGTAAACGAATTCTGCACTAAGTCCCTGCCTCTCCGTGAGGTTCGGTATTAGGCTACTGTTTTGAAAGTCAAAGGTTCAAAGCAATAGTGGTGGATTACAATACTTGCACAAAGCCCCTTAGGACAAAACCCTTACAAAACACATACAATACTCCTCGGTAACTTCAGTACAGTACGCGTGCGGAGAGTTTGAAAATAAAATATAGCAGATATAGCTGAAATAACTGTAACTGCGATAGATATGTTCGAAGTAAAAAACGGACATACCAGCAACATCTGAACAACGTCAGCAAAATATGTTTAAATACTATCCCCAAATGAAGCAGCAGCAACATCTAGAGTACTTCTTTAGCAAAGTTGAAAGAACGTCTGACATTAAGGTACCAGCAACGTCAAATAAACATCCAAAAAATTTATTAAAATATTTTGCGTTGTACGGATGTCTAATAGAGGTACTGCTGGGACATAGACGTTCGGATCTTTTTGGGACGACACAGAGATGTTAGTGGTTTGCTGGGATCGTTTCATCGACAATGTTCTACGTCTCAGTAGATGGTTCAAGAAAAATTAGTGCTGAGAGATAGATTCTCGCAGGCAAGCTTCGCGACAAATTATTTGCTGACGTTTGACTATGCACGCCACATTGTTAATTTTGGCCGTCTGTGTTTTTTGTAGTATTTTGTGCCGCACTAGTTGGTTCCAATAAGAGTTTTTATCCAAAAGAACTGCGCTTCCTTTTCCACTGTGTAAACATGTCATTAGTGACATAAGCCTGTATCTGGGTATCTTTCGCTCTTTTTGTGGTACGACGTCGATGGGGCCCTTTATTCTCCACTGAAAAAGGGAGGTTTCCTCCGGCACCCCTTGCGGCGTGGTGATGTCCCTCGCAATGCTAGTGTACTGATGTGAACGATATTGTAACCCGTGGTACAACGAATGTAATGAGGATTTCGGACCAAGGTTTGTGCACACAGAGGATTTTGGAAAAACGCTCAGCAGCAATGTCTTGTGTTAAAAAAAGCGCTATATTACTAAGCGAGCATGCGGGTTCAGCCGGTTCTTCTTCTAACCCTTCTGTCTCCATACCACCAATTTTTTGCGATATACTGTAAACACCTTTCTCTTTATTTACAACAGTTGCCGTGCATTTGTTCAATACGCCCTCATGGCAAAACTACTTAAAAAGCTCAAAAGGTTTTTGCTTCCCTTTAGCATGAAGATTTAGCAATGTTCTGATACTTTTAATGGATAGTTTAGTTCCTTTGTGTGACGTTTGTGATTATTTTACAGATATAGATATATATGCGCAAGTCTTCGAGTGTCAGCATGTGATATGTACCTGGAGGTCGCCTTGACGTGCCTTCTTTTTTGCAGGAAAAGCCACTTGAAAGGAGGGATTCCACGGTATGTACGCAATACCAGACAGAAATAATTACTGCAATCATGGCTTTGTATGTATTACCCCGGAAAACTAAACATAGTAGTACTTAGAATAGGCAGTGGTCTGCAGACCGCTTCGGATGCCAATTATCACAGCTCTCCCCATCAAAAGTAAAGCAAACGAAACACCTAATAGATAGCATTTGTCCAGCGGCAGGCTTTCGAGTTACCCATAATGCTGTTCGGGGTCAGATTTTCCAGGAAACACAATGTTCTACCTAAAAGAACGCAATATGTATCGTTATTTGCGATATAATGGTTTCGCACAATTCTCCTACATTTTGTCTAATAACCCAACTGAATATCGAAGCGCTGAAATTGCTTTATGCCTGGACGAATCTTTTCAGCGCAGCAGACAAGAAGGACACTAATCTTCCGCCTGGCTAAGGGAAGGGCCAACTCAACAAACGGTATAAAGCGTAGACGAGATAAACACATCCGCGCCGTCGTAATTGTTGCGCTGCATCCTACCTTGCGCGTTATATACAAACCGGCTCAGACTTCAACTCTTTCGAGTTAGCTAGGGGAAGCAACCGGGAGGTGGACTGTTTGTTTGATTAGTTACCTATCTTCTCACACAAATAACACTCTTCAATTGAACGTTGAATTCTTAAGTCATCTGTTTGTACCATCGGTGATATTTGATAAACAGTCTTGGTTCTTTACAAGAGGACGCTGTTTTCTTAGCTCCCTGTTATTGTATTGTCGCCAAGTGCCAACAGCAAAACATGGTATTTATTTTCGGCTTTCGAAATGGGCGAAGGCGTAGGAGATTCTCTAGCGGCAATATATTTTACTTGCGCTGAAATCGGTTCTTCATATACACTTCTGCTTCAACGTCGATTTCAGCGCATTGCACAGTGCTTTCTCAACTCTCCTTAAAATACAGAAGAGGCCTATATGTCACGGAAGTCACTGTACAATTTCACACAGGTGGTGAAACAAGGTCGAATGACCTTTTCTGGAATGCCCATCGCCCCCGCACGCGGGAAATTAGGACCTTGTGCCATTTCAGTGTCTGACCAGACAATGAATTGCTGATGTATTGTATCTGCAATACAGGCGAGAAGTAGTTCTTTCCGTAGCGTTTCAACACTTCGTACAATTTGATGATTGATGACGGATAGATTTATTGCAGCAACAACATTGCAACAAAATTTAATGCTGAAGCAGTTTCCAAAGTTACCAAACTGTCAGGGAGACCTCGTGTTACTGCATAAAACAGATGAAAAGTACAATTTTACAGCTTACGAAACTTTCGTAGTCTATATGGTGTTTAAAGTTCGAAATTTCGAGCAGCAAGAGCTAAATATTTGTGTGTGCATGAACAGTATGTTTAACTTCTGAAATCAGCGAGGAGAATTGCGGGAGGAGTGCGCGCGACAATGAATGTATAGAAGCGCTTTTAACACACTTCCAGGCCATGTTCTACCCATCCACTTATCATCAACACCGGAGTGGAACGAAATCGTGGTTTACTTTTTAATTGCGTGGCACGCACCGCCACGAAATATGTACTCACTGAGCGCAAATCTTGCTAACTACTGTAGCTTCAAATTCTTCGAAAAACCAGCTAGAATGGCCTCACTAGATAGGTCAGTAGAACGCTTCTCCTGTTTTGTTGGGCGTTCGAGTTGACGATATTATTAAGACTTTTACGTGAACTTTACGACAGTGGCAACTATGGTGGGGATGCCGGGACGTTTGTGAGTACGCAGGTTTATAAATAGCTTCAAACAACACGCGAAGTGGCAGAAGACTCTTAGTTGCAGATCAAGACAGCATAAAATTTGGACTGAAAGTGGCTGTTGACCACATACGCCGCAAGCGTTAGTCTCAGAAGGATAATATCAGTGCGGGCGGTCTTTTCTTTCATAGCTGTCACGTGAGCCAGAGCCACTTTTTTTCGGTTACGCTGGTAGAGCACCCAGCATTGTTACAGCACTATGTTCCTTTTGCTTCCTTTTTACTCGTTCGTTAAGGCGACTGCTCGTACTGTGAATTTAGGAAGGCCCCACAGGAGCTGATGGTTTCTCGCCAGTTTATTAACTCGCAAAATAGCTTATCTGAAAATCAAAATTTTCTGAAACACTAACGCAGGAAGCCATTATCCCGAGGAGTGAAGTGCAGGAATGCGCTTTCATTCCTGTGCAGGGTGTGTGAAGGTCGTTTTGACGCCAATGTCTCGACTGTCAGTGAACTTAGCCGTCCTCGTAGGAAGATCGATGCGGATAAGTAGGCAGTGTGTGTTTCAAATGTTGCCTGTCATCATACATTTTAGTATTCCGCACATCCTTTTTAGCGCCCAGATACAGAGGGCTTTTGAGCTCTTCATGCGCTGATACGCAGTAGGTAAAACGGATTTGGAAATGGTCCGCACTTAGACTGGGTACCCTGCCCTTCTTCTACATCAAGAGACAAGGGGCACGCAAACGGGCGTTAGAGGCCACGACGTTTACTTTCAACGAGCTATTGTGCACATCGCGAGAAACGAGACTTCGAAAATATTGGTTCAGGCACTAGCCGCAGTGTTTGTTCATCGGGATGGAAAGTCGCCCGCACTGAAAAAGGGAACACGGCGCGCATGGCCACGCTTCTCGGACCAGCGGGCGCCGCGCGAACTATTCCGGCGCAACCGCAATGAGAGCCAGAGCCGGAGCCCGGCTGCGCGTCGGCTGCTACGGCTCCTCCCACTTCGCCGCACGTGCTCTGGTACAAAATAACTTTAACCATGTTATCTAAGTTTCGCCGCTCGCGGCGAAGTGGGAGGAGCCGTAGCATACGACGCTCAGCGAACTCCGCCGCTGGCCCTGATAGCGCTTGCGCCGCAATATTTCCTGTAGCGCCCGTCGTGCCGCTCCGAGCAGCGCGGCAGCCCCTCCGTGTTCCCTGTATCAGTTGCCGCGACTGTACCTCACAGGGCACTGAACACAGCTGCATTTTGCAACAGACTACCAGGAGGGGGTAGCAGTAAGAGGCAAAGTGGCACTCCGCAAGACGATGCCCGCAATATCAATGTACATACGTCGAGCCACAAGTGTGCGCAGACGAGCAGATTTCGCGCGACCGCGGAATCTTCGCGCGCAATATCCACGTGACGCCATACTCGGGTGTAGCGAGTTTAATGACCAGCATTGTGACTGGGGATATTGTCTGAACTCATTCCTTGAGAAGCGCCTTAGGGAAGAAACTGAGGCTGCTGGCCTTGTATTGGCGAACGACACAGCCTAACCAACTCGACAAGGGCTTCACGCAGGCCAGCGTGACACATCCCCGGACCTAATGTGGAGCACACTTGGTCTTGTGCGCGAGTGGCGATGAGGGCTAGATATCATGGGTAGTGACTTGGCACGCGTGACCGCGCTTCTCGGACCCCCAAGCGGGTGTCGTGGCCACCGGCGCACCTGCTTTGGCTCTGCCAAATTTGGTTGTAGCCTAATACTGCAACAACAACTAAACGAACGCGGCACACAAAGTCTGTGAATTGGGACGAATTTCGCGATTACGTCATGCGTTACGAAATGAACCAGCCATTCCACGTCAAAGTTTTGCGTGCAGCGGAAGACTCCACTAGGCATATCTGTCAACGAGAAACTACCCACACCCGAGCAACATTTTTGAGCTTGTGGAATGCCAGGGAGCAGTTGCAATCTCACCGGTGGAAGGCAGTGAGCGTACCTTCTCAACGTACGCGACACGACGGTAAAAGCTAGATGTTGTGCAAAGAAACTTGCTCGCGAAAGATGGCTCGACCACTGCGCCCACTTCGGAGAAAGAACAAGCCTTCGAAAACCCCGGCAAACGTTCCGAGTTCTTGCAAACCTCACTCCTTCGCCCAGCTTCGTACACCCCCCGTACCTCACATATACAAAAACGTACCCCAGCATGCAAAGACGGGGTTGAGTCACCATTTACACTACAAGAATTGGTGTAGTCCTTTGAGCCCGTTATTGAGTGCAGTTGGGATGAAAAGGATCGCATCACCTGGCCGGTGCTCCGCAATTGAGATCACACTAGCAAGCAGCCATTACTAAAAAACTTAAATCACCCTTGAATGTCAGGTACCCTTCCATACGAATGGAAGCGCTCCGTCGTAATACCTATTCCCAAGCCTCGCACGTCCCCAACACAGCTGATCAACGTGCGGCCAATTTCACTTACTCGACCCTTTGTAAGCCTCTTGAAAGAATGGTTCTCAATTACCACATTGAAGAAGGATGTGCCGATTTCCATCCAGCGCAAACGAGATTTCGGAAAACCCTTTGCGCACACGCCAGCCTATACCTCCTCCCATGTCTGGCCAACAAGCGCTGCGACTGGCGAATCGGTGTACCGAGTTTACTGCTCACCACGGACCTTCGCAAAGCGTTTGACACTGTCACGAAGCAATTATTCAAGCATTGGAAGAAGCTCGTCAGGGACACAAATTGGAAGACGCTCGTCCCGGCACACAGGAAGCTCGTCCCGGCCTTATGTCTTGTCAGCTGGAGTTGCGGGCTATTCATAGGGCAATAATTTATTTACCGCAGCAAGTACCTCAAGGCTAATTTCCCCCTGGGGAGCGCGTCACCGTCTGCACAGGTTTCCTTCATGCCCACAGAAAATTACGGCAGATTCCTAGGCACGGCTCATCAAATCAAGAGAAATTGCCGCGCACTTCGCGTACAACAAAAGGTGGACGTACACGTGACCGGGGTTCTCGGCCACGCGGGTGGCTTCGGAAATGAGGCTGCTGACGCTTTGGTGAGCGAGCTTCTAAACTCCCGCTTGCCGCCGCTTGACGACGGGTTCACTACTGTTCGTCCACTGCAGGACCCTGAGAACCCGCGCGACTTCCTGAAGCAACAAGGAAGGCAAGTGCTCCTGACATTGGTACCTTGCGAGCCCTATCCATTGCCTAGCGGGCTGCCGCGCTCCTCCGAGGTTTTCATCCATAAGGCTACAGCTGGAGCGGCAGGCACTAACCGTTGATGTTCTTGCAAAATGGCGAGGTTACATCCTTCATCGGGGACGTCAGCAACCTGATGACGTTTAGCCCTCCCATCCTGACGTCACCTGCCCAACCTGTGACGCGGGGGTCCGTCCTACTATGCAGCATCTAATGTGGGAGTGTCCCGGTCTTGGGGGTATTCGCACGCACCTTCGCCACCAAGTGCCCACGTACGAGTTCGGCATCACAACACCACAGCACACGCACGTCGCCTGAGTCCTGAGTTCACTCTGGGATTTCGCACGCGAGGTTGCTATTCTAAGTCGGACCTAATTTAAATTCAATTCTCGGGAGGCGTGGCTATAGGCAGAAACAACGCCTGACACGGCCACGACACCCTTTCAAGAACTGGAGACTACAGCTGTGTACAGCTAACCCATCATGCAGTGCACTAACTGTGAGCATAAAATTATTGACAAACGAAAGCAAATTGCTCAACTACGCACATAACGTGCCGATACACTACAACAGTAACACACCGAGAAATCCCTTTTGAGAACTCACGCAATTAAGAATTCATTTTTCGGACCGTGGAGATAACATACCAAAATAGCGATTGTTTTACAGCGAAACCAAAGTAAGTTACACCAACAAGTAAAACACTAAACAAAGAACCAGAACAGAAATCACAATGTACCACAAGGTGACCACACAGTCAGAAGGTTTTCATTCGATATAAAACCAGACAAAACAGTACGGTACTAAATGAAATTTCCGCAAGGAAGAGAGCGTTCATAGTTTTTAAACTGTTTTGAAACATAGCTATGTAAAAGATTGAAGATCACAGGGTACTGATTAAGTAACCCGGGCATTTGAGAAACCAATCGCTGCTCCCTATACCTTGTCCTTGAATATTGTTTCGCGATTAAGTTTGTTTTCTTTTACACAGGCTTTGGGTTTTATGAAACTCAGTGTTAAATTTATGTTTGCCACATTGGTACTTACGATATATTTCTAAAGACAGCCGATACCTATATAGTTCCCTGATATTTATAATTACATTTACCTCGAAGTATGGGATAAAACTCTGAAAGAGCAATGTGTTACCTATAGCCCGCATCGCCCATTTTTGTAACGAAAAAAGGTAGCTCAAGTTTGTCTGTGTTGTAGTGGACCACACAAGGCTCCAGTAACTTAGTCCAGAATGGACAAGAGCATAAAAATCTGGCGTATAATTTTATTCGGAAGATAATGTCACAGTCTGTTTAGTGCCTCTACTGCTCGATAAAGGTGTTTCCGCAAGGCGTCTACATGTGGCGTCCGTGATAAGGTTTCTCTAAACAGACCACCTAAAAATCGAATTGTTTGTGATTGACCGACATAGGTGTTCTTGAAGTTTAGGCTCAAGTTTGCGGGTGCAGCCTGTCCTATAGATAAGAAACAATATATTTTGTTTTCGCGGTGTTTAGTGTGAAGGATCCCCCTTCGAGCGTAAAGGGTTCGCGAGCCCGAACCTGCCCGACGAAGTAACGCCGATCCGCTTGAGAACAAATCACCGGTTTATTCCGGGAAAACGAAGACAGGAAAAAACAAACAAAGCAGGTCGGTAGGCAATAAAAAGAGAGCACAGCAAGCAAGCGCCGAAAGCGCGTAAAGAAAACATCGCGGTGGATGAAACCCTGCTTGTCCAGAAAGGTACAGCATACTGCTGTACACTCACGACGACGTCTTCAGTCACTTGTGCCGACGTCGGGTGAAGAGCGTCCGCCGCGGACGCTGGTTGCTCCTCGCGGTCCGGGCGTCATAGTCGTGGCTCGCCGCCGCCCCTGTCCGGCTGCTCCTGTGGGCGCCGCTTTTAAGCCAGTCTGTTGGTTGTGCGCATGCTCCGGGTTCTGTTGCACTACAGGTGTCCGTTGCGGCTGACTGTTCATCGCACACGCGCGCACGGGCATATGACGCACTGACGCCACTGTCGGTGTTCGACCGGCACTCACTGCAGTGTAATAACCCTCCGCGGGCGCACGTAGGGGCTTCGTCCCTACAAGTGGTACGTGAACTTTCACCCTTTTCTGGACTTTGAAAATTTGAGGCGTGCACACCCACCTAAGCCTAAGGCTTAGTTACGAGTACGGCCCCCGGGGGCACTTACCCCGGAGCCGGGCCTAAGGACGCGTACGACCAAGATGGCGTCGTTCCCAACGATGGAGCTGTGCGAGGCCAAAGAACCCGAGACCATGCCGGCAACTACCGTCGGCAATTTCGAAGGGAGAACGTGCGTGCAAGTAGGAAAACGCGACGCGACGCCCGGCGAGTCAAGCGGGTGGATCGCTGCGAACAGGAGAATGCCTAAAACCAAAGACCAGCCAGGTGAACGACCAACTCTCGCCTCACAACGACAATCGCCACCTAAGGAGAGGGCTAACTTCGCCAAGCGCGTTACGGAAAACATTAGGAGAGCTGCCCGCAAGCCGGCAACGATACCCAGGGAAGACCACAAATTGTAGTTAGACCGAGGGGAGATGAATTGCAATCGACGAAACACCAGAGGTCATTAACGAAGCGAGTGTGACGAAGTACAATCCGCTAGCGCTTGAAGCGGACACAATCGGAAACTCTACAGCAGTCATCGTCCTCTCCGAAGGACATAGGTTGCCCAGATACGTGAAATATAGAGCGGCGTTGATAAAATGCGGACTCTACAGAAAACACCACGAAGTCTGCCGATGCTGCTACAGGAACAAGAAAAAGATAATGCAAATCACCAAGAAAAGAAGACTCGTGGCACGTCTCGACCGCATGAACACGGAGCGCGAACAACTAGCAAAAACTACGAAGAAAAAGTTTACCAAGATGGAGAAAACGCGGCAGCTTCTTCAGAGTGTAATGCTGCACATGCAAAATCAATTGTAAACATTCATGCAGAACATGGAAACCCAAACCCGAGCGTTCATGCAAAACGTGGAGACCCAGATCAACATTAAATTGCAACAATTATGAATCCAACAACACCAAGGACAAGGACCAAACCAGACCGAAATACAGTAAACGACCATAAACAGTACATCTAATCTGGCAATAAAACTGTAATGGTTACCAAAGTAAATAATCAACGATAATACAACACCTAGAAGGGATAGAAAGGAAACCAGACATCTTCATGCTTCAAGAAACGCGCTGCATAGAAACACCAAAACTACTGAAGGCAAAAAAACAGCGCAAAGAAACGACACGTAAGACAAGAAAAACACAAACACGGGCGCTGGCTGACAACTGAATGAATTTTATTAGGCGCATTCAATAGAAGAAAAACCAGAAAGATTACTAAAACAAGACAAAGTTAGGATTGTAAATAAACAATCGACTTTGGCAACAAGTCACCAACCGGTTTGCTGACGCATGCACCAGCACGCTCGTGCATAGAAAAAGCTTCAAAAATCTCGCCTGTTCTTTGGTCCCCATAGCGCTTAAGACTATGACAAGGCGCAAACAAGGGCTCACATAAGGGCTTGTTCGCGCAAAAAGCAACATGTGTGGAAAGGTTACTACAAGTACCGGATTTGATGTTGTTAGCGTGTTCACGAAGACGGTCATTCACACATCCTCCCGCTTGTCCAATATACGAGCCACCGCAGGACAGAGGAATCTCGAACACAGCTTTGGCCGCACACTCAATAAAACGCCTTGTGTGTCCCTTGTTCCAGGCGTTGCTCCTAGGTTCTGCCTAGTGCACAGCCTTGCAAAGGCCGCCCAACGTCTTGGGAGCAGAAAACACGACTCGCACACCATAGCGTTCCACAATTCTTTTTAGTTTGTGGGAGACGCCGTGAACGTATGGGATGACCGTCGTGGTCCTGTGTTCCTTGCGCGCCTTGGGGCGTATTGCTGCACGCTCTTCTGTCAGCAACTTGTTTGGCAGGCTGCAGATGAGGTCCTCAGGGTATCCGGATGCTTGAAGGCGCTTGACCTGGTCCAGGAACGTCCCCTCTATTTGGTAATGGCACTATCTGAATAGGGTGTTCTTGAAAACGGCTGTGGCCACTACGCGTTTCACGAGCTTGAAGTGGGATGAGGAGTGTGGCAGCAGTGTCTTTTGTGCCCTACGCGCGTATCCCGAACACACATGTTTCTCGCTGATGCACAGCCTCAGGTCGAGGAATCTTAGATGCCGATCAGCTGGAAGCTCCCTGGTGAAGACGAATTCGCGAAGTACAGAGACGAGGGTTTTGAAGAAACTTTCCGACAATGCTACGCCGTCATTCCGGTCATAGTAGATCACCAAGAAGTCGTCCACGTACCAGAAAGTCCTCACCACAGGGCTGTCCTCCAACGCTTCCTTCACACTTCGGTCGAGGCTGCCAGTAGGTCACTAAGCTGCGGAGCAAAGCAGGAGCCGATGCACACTCCCTACTTCTGAATGAAGCATTCAGAATTGAAGACGACGAAGTTCGATCGGAGGTAGAATGCCAGTAGTTTCATAAAACCGCTTGCACTGACCGCGCAGGCATTCTGGAAACGAATGGCTCCATACATGTCGATGCCGTCACTGACCACCTCACAAAGGGTAGGGTGTGGCAGAGAGTAATAAAGATCCTTGATGTCGACTGAGAAGGCATTGACGCCTCCAGGGCACTCTGCGCCAAGAAAGTCAGACACATCTTGTGGTCTCCGCTACAGGAACGGGTCATCAACCTTCAGCAAAGAAAGCTACCATTGCCGTTTTTAATGACCCGTTTGCATTTCTGAAGATTGATGACCCGTTCCTGGTGCAGAGACCACAAGATGTGTCTGACGTTCTTGACGCAGAGTGCCTTTGTGGCGTCAATGCCTTCTCAGTCGAAATCAAGGATCTTTATTACTCTCTGCGACACCCTTTCCTTTACGACGTGGTCAGTGAAGGCATCGACATGTATGGAGCCATTAGTTTCCAGAATGCCTGCGGGGTCAGTGCAAGCGGTTTCATCGAACTAGTGGCATTCTACCTCCGATCGTCCTTCGTCAACTTCAATTGTGAAGGCTTCATCCAGAAGCAGGGAGTGTGCGTCGGCTCCTTCCTTCCTCTATAACTTAGTGACCAACTGTTGGCCATCCTCGGCCGAGGTCTGAAGGAAGCGTTGGAGGACGGCCCTGTGGTACGTGGATGACTTCTTGGTGATCTACAGGGACAGGAATGACAGCGGAGCATTATCGGAAAGTTTGTTCAAAACCTTGGGCTCTGTACTTCCCGAATTTGTCCTCACCAGGCAGCTTCCAGCTGATGGGCATCTGAGATTCCTGGACCTGAGGCTGTGTATCAGCGAGGAACATGTGTGTTGGGGATATGCGTCTAGGGAAAAGAAGATACTGCTGCCACACCTCTTAGCCCACTTCAAGCTCGTGAAACGCGGAGTGGCCAAAGCCGGTATGAAGAACGCCCTATTCAGATAGTGCCATTACCAAATAGAGGCGATGTTCCTGGACCAGGTCAAGCGCCTACAAGCATCCGGATACCCTGAGGACTTCATCCGCAGCCTGTCAAACAAGTTGCTGACAGAAGAGCAGGCAGGAATACGTCCCAAGGCGCCCAAGTAACACAGGACCACGACGGTCATCCTATACGTTCACGGCGTCTTGCACAATCGAAACAGAATTGTGGAACACTCAGGGGTTCCAGTCGTGTTTTCTGCTCCCAAGAAGTTGGGCGGCCTTTGCAAGGCGGTGAACTCGGAAGAACCTTACCGTAACGTCTGCAACAAGGGAAACACAAGGCGTTTCATTGAGTGTGCGACCAAAGCTGCGTACGAGATTCCTCTGTCTTGCGGTGGCTCGTATATTACACAAACGGTATGATGTGTGAACGACCGTCTTCGTGAACACGCTAACAACATCACATCCAGTACTGGTAGTAGGAACCTTGCCACACATGTTGCTTCGTGCGCGAACAAGCCCTCATGTGAGCCCTTGTTTGAGCATTGTCATGTTCTTTAGCGCTATGGTCACCAAAGAAGACGCGAGATCGTTGAAGGTTTTTCTATGCACGAGCGTGCGGGTGCATGCGTCAGCAAACCGTCTGTCAACTTGTTGCCAAAAAAGATTGCATATCTACAATCCTAACTTTATCTTGCTTTGGTATCCTTCCTGGTTTTTCTTGTATTGCATGCGCGTAATAAAATTCCTTCGTTGTCAGTCAGCGCCCGTGTTTGTCTTGTTCTCGTATTACGTGTCGTTTCTTTGCGCTGTTTTTTTGCCTTCAGTATGAACCAACTAGCCCGTCTTTACACTTTAGTACCAAAACTACCAGGGTATAGATCATACGCCAAAGCAGCACAGACCCTGAATGAAAACAAGACGGGAGCACGCAGTCCCATCGGCTGGGTGTGCACGTTCGTCCGTAAGGGCATCGTATTCTTCGAGCACGAGCTGAACACTGGCTACTGGACCGACAGCTGCGCGGTGGAGGTGCTCTTCGGGAGGAGGAGGAAGACAAGCACTCTGGCCGTAAACGTTTGCAGCAGCCAGAAGCACAGCAAACAGAAGTTTCGTGCGCTCATGTGGAAAGCTCTGAGAGCGATAATGAAAGGAACGGTAGTAATTGGGGGCGAGTTTAACGCACCACACTACGATTGGGACTACGACAAGACAACCGAAAAAGGAGAGACCTAATGCAAGACGTGACGGACGCAGGGTTAACAGATCACAAACCCCGAGACCCCAACAAAAACGGGCAGATCGGTCGCCAGAGACAGCGCCCCGGACCTGACGTTCGTAAGGATCGAAGACAGAAGGGCACGCGACATGGAAGAACACCAAGACCGATCTCGGCAGCGACCACATGATCATAGAGGTACGAGTCCCGCTCAGAGACGACACAAGTCTAGAGAAGAGGAAGCACGAATACACAAACTCGGAAGAGTTTCGCCGCCATCTCCCAACTCAGCACGAGAGAATAGAGGACCTAGACACGTGGGCAAAAGCGATCGTGGAAACAACCGAGGAAGCAACGATTGAAATAGAGGCCGACGGAAACGTACACACGATGGATTGGTGACTTGCCCATCTCATAAAAGCAAAGGAAGCCTTAAAAAGAAAATGCAACCTACAAAGTACGAACAGAAAGGTCAGAAAAAAGATCGCCGAAATTAACAGAGAGAGAGAAACACAGCAGAGAGCTCGGTAATCAAAAGTGGGAACAGACATGCATAGAGACGGACGGGCAACTCCACATGGGTAGAACGTGGAGACTGCTCAGGCCCCTCCCGGACGAAACACAAACCAAGGAGGAACAGCAGCATAAACTCCGCAAAAACATTCACAAGGTGGTCCCGAAGAACGGGGAGGACCAGGTGAAGACAAAACTTTACGTCCCATACCTCCCGGTTTCCCCGAAAGAAAACCACCCAGTTTATCAGGGAGCGGGAAACGCCGAAATAGACCGGGACATAGAAGAATGGGAGGTAAAAATGCCATGCAAGACCTCAATAGAAGATTGGCGGCGGGACCCCACCGAGTAAGCAACAAGGCACTACGAAACCTGAACTACGCAACGGTCGCGGCACTTACGGAATACTTCAACAAATGTTGGAGGGCCGGAAAGCTACCGCGCCGATGGTAGGAAGCCAAAACTATTCTAATACCAAAGCCGGGCGAACCACCTGGCATCGAGAACCTAAGACCGATATCGTTGACGTCGTGTGTAGGAAAACTGCTCGAACCCGTACTCATGAACAGGTGGCAGCAATACATCGACGAAGCAGAACCATACCCGGACTCGCTCATCGGGTTTCGGAGTAAGCTAGGGACCCAAGACGCCATGCGATACTTTAAGAGAGAGATCTTAGACTACGACACAAACACCAGCGACCACAGAGCATTAATGGGCTGCGACCTGCAGAGTTCCTTTGATAAAGTTCGGCCCTCGGCGATCCTCGCCAAGTATCGCCCCTGAATCTGGGAAAAAGATCCTACAACTACAATCAGAGACTTCCTGACCGACCGCACAACCCCAATCGACGCGAGAGACCTACAACTACTAGAGAAGACACTAGGCAGCAAGGGTACGCTGCAAGGAGCGGTACTCTTACCGCTGCTCTTCAACCTATTAATGATTGGGGTCGCCAACCGACTGTAGAGCGTCGAAAGGGTACGACATACAGTCTACGCCGACGACGTAACGCTATGGGTTACCGGCGGCAGCGACGGCCACATCGAGAGTGAATTTCAAGACACACTTTAGGCAACAGAAGACCAACTCAGGGGCTGAGGACGGGTATGCTCTCCGAAAAGTCGAGGCTGCTAGTGAGCGAGGCGCAATTAGCAGCACATCCGAGACGGCGACAATATAACAGTAAGAACACAAGGGGGACACACCGGACCCCAAGTAAGCGGGATCAGAGTCGTAGGAATTCTCGTCGAACGCAGCAGGCTAAACGGAGAGACGGTCGCCAAACTTGAGGCCAAGACGGGCGCGGCGATGCTACTCATAAGAAGAGTGTCGAGTAGAGAGGTTGCATGAAGGTGGAACGACTCGTAAGATTCATCCAATCCTTCTTTGTCAGCCACGTCGCTTACGTCGCCACGTCGCATACGTCGCCACGTCGCATACGTCGCACACGTCTCAAATTGTGAAATTGGTTTCAGTGCGAGCGTAAGAAAGTCGACGCGATGCTGCGCAAGGCATTAAAGTGGGCGTTCGGGCTCCTAGGAGGCACGAGCACGCAGAAACACGAAGCCCTCGGACTCCGCAACAGCCTGGAAGAAATAGCGGAAGTCCGCGCAGACGGCGCAGTTCAGACGACTATCGAAAACCACGACTGGTACAGCAATACTCCGAAAACTAGGCGTCTGCGTCAGAGAAGATCTGCAGACGTAGGAGCAACTACTGCTGGAGAGGAGCAAACGTATCGTCGTAAGCCCGATCCCACAGAACATGAACCTAACGTACAATCACGAAAGAAGAGAATCACGGGCTGAAGCGCTGATAGCACTTCACTCAAATGACGAAGGGGCGGTATTCGTCGACGCGGCGAGATACAAAAACATCAACGGCGTCTTCGGCGTGAGCGTGGTTGAAGCCAAGACCAGCGATGCCAGGCTGGCGGCAAGCAGGAGGACCAAGTCGGCGAACCAAGCCGAGGAAGTGGCGCTGGTGGTCGACATAGCGGACCCAAGAACAAAGACCGTGCTGGGTGATTCGCGGACGGCAGTGCGCAGTTTTGCAAAAAAATTACACCATCTTCCCGTGGGGAACCCTGATGAGGATGCGAAGCATCGTGGCGGTTCCGTGTGGTTCCATTGTGTTGCCGTTATGTTGAGTGATCTGGTTTTTACTAGCGCCAGAGGGAATTACGCGTCCGGGTCCACACCGGTGGCAAAGACACGCAAGTGCTGTTGTGTCACGGTGATTAGGCGGTGGTTCTCGAGGCGCCGAAACTCGTCCATCATGTTCTTGTCGATGTTGTCTCTGTGGTAGAATCCGTAGTCTCCGTCAGCTTTGGTGAGGTAAAGGTGGTTGCCATTGGTGCACCGGCTGAGAGCAATGTACACGCCCTCCTCTTCGCAGCTTGGTCTTCTCGTTCTTCTTCTTCGTCGGCGATTCCCCTACGGGAAGATGACTTCGGTGGTTGAACGCGAACCTATCTCGTGATGAATTCTTTAATTGGACAATCCCTAGGCGCATCCTGCCACAATCAGCATCAGAGGTGCTGCGGACGGGGCTGGTTGAGCTGGAAGGCGCGTGGCGCTTCCCACCACAGCTTTCCCACGGGAAATTCAGCATCCCCCTCTAAAGTTTTCACTTCGTCGTTTCCGTTGACGTTCAGCTTCGCGTGCCTTCGTTGTATCAGTAGCTTCTTGACGTAGTTTGAATGAGTGAAGGACATAAGGCGCGTTCGTAGCAGTTGCTACTGTCCCGGATTTGTAGCGTAGTGGGAAGAGCACCGCGTACCTCCCGTTGCGGCCAGAGAGTCGTGGGATCGAAACCGGGCGCCGCTAACTATTTTTTAGTGTAGTATAGCGGAGCTGTGGGTGTAATGAGGAGAGTTGTATGCGCAGTGAGCGTGTGGACGGCGCCGCCATCAACGACAGAGGACCAGGCGAGCCTAAGAAATGCTCCGCATTTAAAACCATATGGGCCATGGGACCGCGCGTATTCTACGCAAGGCCAAAGAACGAACAGCGACAACGACGGTGTGGTAATAAGGTGGTTGTGGTGTGGTAATTAAGGGGTGGCGAGCTCGCTGCGGCTTGCCAACCACAACGAGACGGGCAACGCCGTGGCGCGAAGATTAGCCGGCCGTGCTACGGGTACGACGGTCGCCGATGGAGTGGATCGCCCCTACAAGGACACCATGGCCAGATACAGCGAGGTCATCTAGTGGTATAGATAGAGAAGACGAACGATGGCCCTGCCTCACCGCGGGTTGACTAGGGAAGAGGCGGTAGTGCTCCGTGAAATACAAACTCAGTGATTATCCCAGTGCTACCCAGGCACCTGTGGCCGGAGATATACGTTACTGATGTGTGCAGACTGTGCGGGAAGGAGCGGACCACGCTGGTCCATATCCTAAAAGACTGCATAAGCGCGAACAAAGCCAACAATGCCGACGTTCTCCCGCCCCACATAGAGGAGGAGAAGAGATACAACGCATGTGACGTGCAACACAAGGCCGTCACCCGCCGCGGTGGCTCAGTGGCTGGGGCGTTGCGCTGCTGAGCACGATGTCGCGGGTTCGATTCCCGGCCGCGGCGGCCGCTTTTCTGATGGAGGCGAAAAGCAAAAACGCCCGTGTGTACGGGATTTCGGCGCACGTAAAGATCCCCAGGTGGTCAAAATTAATCCGGAGACCTCCACTACGGCGCGCCTCATCGCCTGCGTTGCGTCGGTGCGTTAAACCCTACAATCAATCAATCAATCAATCAATCAATCAATCAAATCAACACAGGGCCGTCCAGCAGATTCTAGCGGCGGTCCAGAGGTAGAGACCGGACGGGCCGGAGGCAGAAAGGGGGAATTCGAACACTCCGAAGCCCACCGGGACCGAATCTCGCCGCTAAGTAAACGTCTGCCCTCGTCGACCCAAGACTCCATCCGAAGAGGTTGGGGTGGGGGTACTGCAGGAATCTAAATAAAGTTGTTCTCTCTCTCTCTCTCTCTGTCATAGCCGTAAGCCACGTATTCAAGCCAGACAACCAGACAAGCTAGACAAGTTAGCACACGTAAAAAGTTCAGGTGTGTCCACATCTGAAAAAAAATACGTTGGTGTCGTCTGTGTATAGGTCTAATTTAGCAGTCCCTTGTATATTCACAATGTCATTAATATATAATAAAACAATATAGGCCCAAGTATCGGCCCTTGAGGGACCCCATATTTATTTGCTGCTATCTTGGAGCTGTGACCGTTTATTACCAAATATTGTGTTCTTGAAGACAAACCGCTCTTAGAACAGACCATGCAGTACCCCGAATGCGATAAAACGAAGCTTTTGCAGTAATATGTTGTGTTGAACGCTGTCAAACGCCTTTTTCAAGTCTAGAAATATGCCTAGTGTTAAGCCTTTTCCACAATATGTTCAAAATTGTCTTTTTTATTTGCATGTAAAGCCGACTGGAGTGATTTATTTTTGGTAAAACCATACTGCGCCTTTAAAATTAAGTTATTTGAAGTTAAGAACCCGACGATTGTTTCATTTGATATTTGTTCAACTATATTTGCAAATATCGAGAACACAGAGATCGGTCGATAGTTGTTGAAACCGTCAGGTGGGCCCCCTTTATGGATAGCAACTACTCGAGCCAGTTTAATTTTATCCGGGAAATTGCCAGTTGAAAGAATAGAATTCGTTAAGTGCGCCAGTGGTATGCTCACTATTGGCGGTGAGATGTTTGAGTGGCGCCCTCTTGCTCTGACGCCGGCTTAGGGACTAGCGCCGCTGCCGTCTGCTACGCTCCGCTTGTTAGGGGCAGCAGTGCCTGCGCTAGACATCGCCCACTTTGATGTTTTAGTGCATTAAAAAAACTATTTTAATAATTCTGGTATATTTTAGTAATTCAGCGTCTGACACATCTGAATAATTTCAAGCTGTACCCCCACAAGTTTGTAACACACGAGAAGAGATAGAACATGTTTATTCAGAGCATTGGTCAGAAGATCTTGTGTAACTCGTCCTTTATAGCTTATTCACAAGGCTCAGAGCTCAGAGCTCCTCGATAAGTATTCAAAATATGTAGGCTTCTCTCAGTATTTTTGAGATGTTCTTATGAAGACTCAATATTCGAATGATACGTACCAGGCAGCAGGACCCTGCACGCGCATCTCATAGCAGGAAATACAGCGGCTGTCGTCTATTTCTTTCGTTGTTGTTGATTTTTATCATGTGAATGTTTTCTTCTGTGCCCAAGAGATTAATTTTTATGCACCCTTACAAATACCTTTCTAGTAGTTTTGGGGATCTTTGGGAGGCTCACCAAGAGTGTGGATATTTTCTTCAGGCGGTATGGCATACGTTCCCTTCTTCATAAACTGGCCTTCGTTATGGCTACGTGCAAGAAGGTGCATATTCGCCGCGTGCGTTGTTTATTCACATACAAATACAAGGAGAAGGTTTGTGCTACGCCACCACGATCGCCCACCAGGCAAAGTTGTCCAGATTACTAGAAGGTGGCTATTGTATACCCATCGCTATCATAACGACCTGGCTCTCAACCTGAACAATTATGACATGATAATGGTTTTAAAAACTTTATATACTCGCTAACGAATGTAATAAATAGTATACGTGCATATTTTACAAGAACCGAAACCAATTAATGTTACCAAGAAGCTCTTAATTGTGTTCCAACCCTTCCAGGCGTAAAGAACAAATCCTGGTCTACTTGGGATGGCTTTCTGTGAATTGAGAAGAAAACTTCCCTTACTTTCTTGTCCTGGAGTAAGGAGCCGGTCCACTAATCAGCTCGACTTTACTATAAAGAAAGCTTTCTCCTCCTGCTCCATCGCGTCCTCCTTCTCCTCTTGAGAGCAGATTTCCTATAACGCATATCTGGATACTGGGGTGATATGGCTGTGAGGAATGAAACCGAAATTTCACCCCAGGTCTGAACCAACATATTGGTACTGTATCTTTACCATAGACGTGGCTGGTTTTGCTCAATAAACCTCCATACTGATTAGAAGCCTGGTATAAAATGACCAGGCGCCTATGTACACAGTGGGTTATTAGAACTCAGCCTACAGTTTTTGCGCGCCATAGTGCATGTCGGCATACTTTCATGCCATGACAACGTAAAGTGATGTAATACAATACTTTCTAGTGTTCGGAAAGGTTATGATTACCTTGAATCGTAATGCCTTCTGTCAGAACCGACAGCCCCAAAGGCCGGGATTATGTTTGGTCTTCTATTTTTGTTGTTGTCGATTACTAGCAGCTGGCTGTTACCTTTGTTTGAGAGATCGCTTTATACAGAAGCGGAAGCTTAGCTCCTGGCTCTTCGCGCTCCGCACAGGAGCGGCTTCGCAAGGAATGGGGTGACAGTGGCAATCTGTTCCGTAGCGGTATCCAAAACTATACTTCAACTCACGTCTTGAGCTATTGTATGCGATATTAGGTCTATTATTATGATAAAAAGTTACAAGCGAAGTCTGGTGCGGAGAATCATCAGACGGGAACCGAGCGCAAAGAAACAGCAGGGAGAGTGAGCCCCACTGAAGCAGACAACACATGCAAGAATCCTAAGCTGACGTCACGGAGGCGCGCTTAGCAGCGCCGCCCGTGGTCGCGCTCACCACCAATAGAACTGACACTTTTTAACGTTCGCGGTTTTTTCTCATCTCGCCAGAAGAATATCCATCTTTAGGAGACCAAATTTCGCTGCGTATTTCATGTTCATCTGCCACGTACACATATGTGGTGTTGAGACAATTTGAGGTGATAACGTTTTTGCATAGTATTTGCACTAAGTTGTGTGGTGGACATCAAACAGCTGCAAAGTGATTATTAAACAAATTTGTGACATCAGCACCGGATAAGACTGGCGCTTGGAAGTTAAACTGTCATTCTAGTAAGTGTTACTGCTTATATATTAGTTTTGTATTTTGATTGCTGCCCCTTCTATGTGTAAGTGTTTTTGCGTTTGTATCTGTACTGCTTACAGGCTTAGGGTACCGAGGCCTCGTCAGGTGTAACCGCCTTTTGCCTCGGGCCCCTCTTTTCTATGAAAAGAAAGTAAACTTCACTTCGCTTCACTTCACTTCAGTTCACTTCTTGTCACCACACTATTTGACGTTATTTCGTGAACCGTTTCCCAAACTAAACGCGCATCTAATGTCGTCCTAGTAATTTTCGCCATGTAATAATCGTGTTTTGCTTTCTTTACATCTTATTTAACTTATTTCACTCTTTTTCGAACTTCAGTAGGTCGCCCTGTTTTCTAGTGACTAGAACATTTTTGAATAGCCCATTTCTGTTTTATCTTCCTTTATCCAGTTCGGCCAAAATCCATGGTTGGCGTCATTTTCTACGTTGAGTGGGAAGGACGCCTTATAAGCAGGAAGGAAAAACGACAGAAACGTTTTATGGGGAGATTTCGCATCTGTACATTGTATGACCTTGTCCTATACCAAACATGAGACACGGTCAACAAACGCCTTAACACTGTGTTCTGTTATTCTTCTTCCCAAAACTTTTTGCCCAGACAACGACGCTTTCTTCGGGAGTAACCAGTAAAACGGTAGGTGATCACTGATACTACATGTAAGCGTACCTGATAGCATATTGTCAAGGGGAAAACTAGTAATGGAGAGGTCTATGATTGTTTGGGAGTTCTAAGTTATTCTTGTTGGCACAATATTTGCATTGTGACAACCATTTGATTAAAACAGCTTTTCAAATATTAGAGAGGTTTGGGTTTATGGGCAGACATTTATGTTGAAATCACGGATAAAGTCAATAGAAGTTTAAATAAATACCAGCCTCAATACGTTTTTCGAAATTTTCAGAAAAATCACTCACTGATCCAGTTGGGGGGGCCTTACATCACAGCGATGTGTACATCGTAGCATCTAATGGCAATACACTCAAAGTTGTCATCGCCTATTTTGAAGTCTGCAAGTACTTGATAAGCAAAGTCTGACCGGACATATATAGCGACACCACCACCGCGTTTGTGTGCCCGGCAAGCTGTCATACAGTCATAACCCGAAAATAAAACGCAATCATCGTCGCCCTAAAACCAGGTTTTAATGATGCATATTACGTCATAGGAATAATTCAAATCGAACAACAACAACTCAACCTCATCGCCTTGGTTTCTGATACTTCTGGCATTTAAATAAAAAATAGAAAAACGTTTTCGATGCTTTAATAAATTAACATCAAAAGAAAAATTTGAATGTTGAGGAAGCCTTTGTACCTAAGAGAACCAAGTCAACGTCAGAGTACGGAAAGGCCATTAAAACATTCCCAGTTTGGCCAGATCCTACTCTCTTAGAATAACGATGGATGGTTCACCAGGTCGTTTTCTTAGCAGCACGTTTCCATTAGAATTCCAAGCGTACGCATATCCGTTTCTTTGAGCCAACTCTTTTATTGCTGAAAGCAAGGCGCGAGGTTAATGAGTCATATTTTCACAGAAGAAACACTTGTGGTCTTATTCTTTAGGCGCGTGCCGCTTCGCAAGGCAGGTGTAACGCAACGACTGGTTTACAAAACGCATAATAAGGCCGGGCGTCTTACCTGGCTTGGAAGGAAGCCTGTGCGTCGCTAATATGTCAAGGTCCGTGACATGTGGGATTTTCAGTTTCAGTGACAGTTTAATAACTTCCTTCAACCAATTTTCTTTTTTAGTTTCCGGAATTCCGTGTACTTCATTATTTTCAATACCCCCTTCAATACCCCCTCTTTTCCCTCCAAACCACCCTCTGAGCCAGCCCTTTTCCAAATAAAGTTACGTCTATCTATCTTCAATTAAACTTTAAATTTATATTTATGGTTTTTTACGCGTTCAGTCTTCTGTAGTGTATTGTTCAGGTCGAATTTATCGGTGCTACAGCGTACCCTGGACCATTGAAAGTGTTACACTGCGTCGACCTTGCCACTGAAGCGTTTTTGGCAGCAGATGTCTTATACAGTACATAAAGCGTTTTCGACGCTTAAAATGATTCATACATTACAAAGCTGTATCGGTTTAAAGGTCATTCACAAAATCGTCTGTCTTCTAGTGTCTCCAGGCGTTATTACAAGTCTTGTTGAAGCACTGCTGAGATGGTTGCAGGCGAAACAATTTTCTTGGGTATTTCGCGGGCAAGCATATACCAAATGTGAGAGCATAGGTTTAGCGTGTAATTCCCCGGGGTGTGATTGGTGGCTATTTAAAGAAACATATTAGGAGCCAATTCGTTTCCTTCGTGATATCTTAAAAACATTGGGGGGGAATTCGACAAAATATGCACAAAGCTCGACTGTAGCGCTCTTGCAAGCCGCCTACAAAAATCTTCTCAGTCAAGGTAATACGGTTTGCTCATAGCCCCAGCCAGGAACCTCCGCATAGGCGGTAATATAAATGTTTTAAGTACAACTAAAACTTCAAAATGTGACTTCGAAAATATGACCTAATAAAAGATAAAACTATGTAAAATATATATCATAAATGTAACTGCTGAAAGTGCGTCACCATAGACATTAGCAATTCGTAGTTGTGACCAGTGCATCTTTAGGTGACGGATAATATACAGCAATAAATGTCGTGACTGTGCTTATTTTGGGATCAGTTTGTATCCCAAAAACGTTAAGAAATACGCCTTTCCTACAAACCACAAAAAGGTGATTGTGATCCTTTTACTTACAGGACAACAACATCGCCATTTTTACTCACCTTCAGTTCGCTAATGAAATCATAAACAGAATATATTACTTTTGTTGCCATCAGTCAAGGCCGACAATAAAAATTCGCTGCTCTGAAAATAGAGAAGCGCCAATACTCAGGGAAATTCAGGAGCTTTACACGATTACACGCAGTTATTTTCGCATGGACACCTGATAATATAGGCTCGTTCCAGATTATCTGTAGTGTCGGGAGTTTTTGTGCTGCAGGAGGGTGAAATTATTCAGCCCGATAAATCTGTGTCCGGATATATGTGCACCTCAAGCAACGCTCTTTACTTAAAGGGGTCCTGAAATACCTTCCGCCGATGCGTGGATGTACATGTAACCAAATAAAGCAATGTATTAGCAATCTCCTCCCGCAAGAATTTTGTTGAAGCGATGAGTATTAGCTGAGAAATCGTAAATCAAAAATCGCGCATTATCGTCGCGCCGCGTTTCCTCCTCCTTTCAACTTACTCTCCGCTGTTGACGGCGAGCGAGCCCTCCCTCCCATGATGCTGCGCTCCTCGGCGGTGACGTACTTCCGCTATTGCGCTGCTCACACAGCCGTCTGCTACGGGCAAGCTTTGTTGACACCATAAATCCCGCACACCGCTCAAGGCTGGAAAAGCGAACGAAAAATCCGGCCCCATGTGTGCGGCGGCCTGGCCTTGCCCCTTCGCGGTGTACGTTACTGAACTTCATATCGGCGGCGCGTGACTTTTTATCGGCGGCGATCTCGCAGCCGCACGGGGAGGATTCTGCGCTCGCTCCCTTGGATGCACAGCGCACTGTTTATCCAAAAAGCGCCGTATCAGATGTGGCCCCGCTGGTGCCGGGTGTTATTTTGTGGCGGTGGTAATTCCTGCCGGCGGCATGTGAAAAAGACATTTTAAACCGATACAGAACCCGTGCACAAAACGCCAGTTCAGCTTGGGGCGGCGCGTGGTGGAGAGCGGCAACGTTGGCAAAACATGCTCCGCCACGGCTCTGAACTTCCTCGCGCTGGAGCGAGCACCATTTCGTTGACAATATCAAACATCGGTTGTCCTGGCAACAAGGCACAAACCGCTCTAGAAGTCAGTTACGGTTGCGTGATCCCGGTTCAGCTTGGGCCCCCACCTCGCGGCATATGGGCACTGCAGGCATACTACTCACTCCCATTTAGGAGTGCGAGATGCGTTTGGCATTACAGGAGGCGATGATGTGTGTGTTGTGGACGCCTTTGTTTCGCGATGAAATGCGACGTTGTGCTTCTGCGGGTGGATAGTGCTTCCCATGGTCTGGATTATCTTTCTCAAGCGGCGTACGACTCAACCTCGCATGATGTATGTGCAGTGCGCGTGGCTAAAAGCCATCTCGGCTTGTGCGCCAGAGTTAAGTGACTTGCTGTTCGTCCCCGCAAACCGCGCGCGAGGTGAGTGCCGAATTTACGAGGGGCAGGAGGAGGCAACCCATCGTCTGTCAATCGCGGTTCGGACTTGCAACGCATGTTGTGACGTTGTGTTCGTTCGAAACGCATCTCTGGATTGTTTGGAAGGTGAATAAAATGTATGCGTCAAACCCGGGCATTCGGCTCAGGGCGTTCTCTGCGATTGCAAGAAAGAAGTGCCACGGGGCTTCAACGCTTTCTTTATGGAACCTACTCAAGTAAGAGAATATTCATGTCGTGTTATGGCCCTGTTGCATTCAATACAAACGGTTAAGCGTTTGTTTACACTTGTTTCGTTTGTCGTAAAATGTCCAAGCACTCCGGCACTCCGCTGGCAGATCAGCCGGCGAGCCGACGCTGAGCAGACGACTCATCTCTTTGCCGGAAGTGCGTGAAAAAGCCGCCCAATAGCAGGATGTCTAGCTCATGACGAACATATGGGAATCGATGATGTAGACATGTGAAGATGGCGGCGTCCAAAAACACGAAGGAAAGGGTGAGAAAAAAACGACAAACTTTGCAACAAAAGTGTGAGCTTTCCGCTGCGCGTAAAAGAGTAATACTTGGCACAGATGATGTTGACGACCCAATCTAACTATTGCGCTAGTCAATTTAGTGTGCTCAAAACGCCTTTCAGGGCCCCTTTAATCCCCGTACACCCTTCTCGTCGCGGTACAGTGTTCTGAGTTCAGAGTCTTTCATATCACAGCACATAAATGGCGCATCCATTTGCACTTCAAGTTAGATTAGTCTGACTGATTCCGGAGATGGTGCGTGGAGGGGCCCGCATCGGTTTATTTGTGGTCTGCGTTAACCGCATTTTTTTTTAGTTATCCGTATATCAAAACGTAACTGAGGGCAATTAAACGTCCCTAAACTACCGAGATCACCCTAGGCGTCATCTCTGTGTAGCTCGTCTTTTCTAGAGTGATGAAGAGGGAGAGAGAGCATAAACTGGAATAGGGTATCGCTACTGCAAACTACAGCAAACCATGTTCATGACATTCTATAGCTGCCTAACGGTGGCTCCTATAGCAACTGTTCTGCACCACTTCTGTTATTTTTCTCCTGTCATCTTTGCTACATGGTAATCGGTGAGCTAATTGGGAGACTTCTCGAATGTCGTTGATTCGACACTGAGCCGTCCCACTATCACCATGGAAGAAACTGCCCTTACTGGGTTTAATTGTTTCGAAACATGGCCTATGTCTTTACATTACCAAAACAGGCGGAGAGATATATGTAATAACTGCAAGAATGCGTCGGTAAGAACGCAACACTGATACTTGCAGCAGGGCAAAGCGTTTGCTCGTGTATGGTGAAGACACGGTAAGTATCTTTAGTGAGAAGTTACACGAAATTATAAAAGCAAAAGAACCTGTGCAGTTTGCGCTAGCGGGTGTGAGACTTCCATACCTGAAGTTGATTCTATTACGCGTGTATACCGAAGTTCAATAACTTAGGAAGGAAAACAACAATGGAAGACAGTAAGAAATTGACTGCATGGGGGTCGTAGTCGTTTTAAAACTTTGAACTCAAAAGCTACAATGGGGGCATCAATTGAATTTTAAAAAGACCACAGTTACGTCAGTCACCACAAAGCGCAATAGCCTTATATTTTATTAAACCCTCTATAAGGAGCAGATACTGGGCAAGTGCCTTGTACGGAACCTTGGTGCCCAGGTGGTCTCAAAACGCGCCTTCCCCTTCCTTGTGTTCTGCGTTTATGCGCATGCACATTGATTCCTTTTAACGGCTTTTTGCCTAACAGAAAAATTAGGTAACCCTGAATGTATGCTCCACACACTACGGCGGTAAAGTCTCAACGCGTCTTGATTTATCCTAATTTAAACGGAACGAATTTCCTGCATCTGGGAATTACACAATTGAAAATTTTTAGGTCACGACGATTTCTATTGTATATCATCGATAAATTCGTCGTCGGCGTTTCTACAGCTAATCACTCTATGCTAACCAAGGCTTCGCGTCGCTACGCGACAGGATAACATTGCAAGATCTGAAATTTTGTGTAAAAGTGCTCCGCGGCAAACTTGACTTTGATAAACCCGAGGTCGGAACAAAGTCGAGTCGCATCTGGGAAAGCTTCTTAGATTTTGGTAACCTTCTGTCCTGATATTTGATTACCCTACCCACTTAAGCATTTATAGCAAGTCTACACTTCCAGGTTTGTTGCAAGGGACATTTTTCCTGACGTGCCGCAATTGTACAATTTACTCCTCCGTATACTCTTGTTTTGAAGCAAAGATGTAAACCTCTATCCCTGAACAGTTTCATCGCCTTGGGCAAAAACGCCAAGGCACCAACGCCCAACACAGCGAGCGCGCGCGTCGGGCTAATCAGGCATACAGCATAGAGCTCAGAATTCGTCCAATGAAACCCCAAACAATAATCGAAACCGCAATATGTATGATAAGGCGCATGTGAACAATGGGACGCCACAACCCCAAGTGTTCCTGGTAAAGATTATGTCAGCAGGTTATCTTTGAAGTCTTGGCAGGATTAGCGTCCATAAATAGAGCAGTTTTTGCCCAAGACGCCTAGCGTATGTGTGAGGCTAGTTAGGACCCAGCATTTGACGCAAAAGAAGCCGAGTGTAGTGTCAGTTGATGAGGCATTAGAGAACGCCACTGAGGTACCAAAGTCAGCCACGGCGACCAATTTGGCGTTTATCAGTGTTGCTAGATTGCCGCATCTACTTCCTCGCCGTTAACTTCCAGCGGGTGAATGGTTAACAATACTAACGAAGATGCCGCAAAACGGTATCTTTCCATACCCTTCTGCTGCTGAAATGCTGTTACCCGCATAGCCTTCCGTTGGCATTCGGAACGACGCCAGTCGCCCAGCCGCAAAGCCGGGAGGACAGTCCAAGCCTACCAAATTTGACCGACTAACACTCATAAACAAGAAACTAGTGGCACCCAAGAGACGTCGCAGTGTAAACACGTGTAGCATATACCGCACTGACCAATGATTATGGTGGCGGCACGGAACAATATGAGAAAAGATTGCCGATGCTGTGTACCATCATGTAATGACAGTACCTGAGCGCAAGCGACAAGCCTGCCGAGACGAAGAGGAACATTTCACACGCTCCTCCATCCCTATTTGTAATGGCTTTCCTGGACATCCACTTTCAAACGGAGCATGGCGACTAATTTTATTATTCACTCATAGCGCCAAATTTGTGTGTGTCTCCTAATATGTGTGTCTCCTAATTGTACTTCCCCCGTGCTTGCCATCTTATTTCATTCCAGCGTTGTACAAGAACAGTTGTACGCCAGCTACGCCAGGCCACTGGACCGTATACAGGCCACTGATAAAGCATCAAAGCTCAATTAGAAAAATGTAGCCCTCGTAAGCACCTAGGTGATGACACAGGTGTATTGCCGAAGCTTCCAACCTCTAGGCCCTGTATTTTAGGATAGGCCTTGATGTAACGGTCACTCAGTCAGTCCACGGGTCGGTCGTTCGGTCGGAGAATACTGTTTATAGACAAACAGCGGAATGGCTCGTTGCTTCTGGCTGCCGCTGTCATTCGGCCATAAAAATTCACGTGCTGCGAGGAACATTCGTCCCACGCACCTGAAAAAGATTGCGAAATTCACGAGAGATGCAAGCTATTGATAAAAATGGGATATGGCCGTTGTCGCCCGATGAGGTAACGGGAAATGCGCGAGTCCGTGCTTGCTCAATAGGCGAAACATCTGAGAATCTGAGAAATCCAAGGGATTCAGGGTGGCTGTGTAGTTCTTGCACTGGCGTAAAAACACTCTGCTCGAAAGCTTCAAATCTCTAATAAACTCCCGTCTGCGTAAACCCTGTTGACCTTTTTTTTAGAACCTGATCTTCAATGGTGCCTCACCGTACAACTTTCTGGGTGCTCGCCGACAGGTAAGCAACCACTTGTTTAACTAAACAATTTCACGAAACCCGGACATCAATTTAAAATTAGGAAGGTACTTCGGACAATTTTTTGCGGCTTTCTATTTTATTTAGAAAAGCCGTCTTACTTGCTATCACGGAACATCTGGTACGCACAGAGCAAGCGATACGCGATTCCAACAACGGGAAATGCAAAACGCGAGAATATAGGGGGAATAGGGAGGTCCAATATCCGTCGTAGTTGGCACGGCTCCAGAAATGGTCTACGCTGTACGACGAATAAAAATATTTTTTTTTAAAGAAATCTTAAAATCTAGCTGTGAATTGGAACTGAACATAGTGCCTGGTGAAAGCAAAGCAAGAAGGCGGCGTCCCCTCTGCAATCACACCCCGATAAATCTAGTTGACTAACGCTGGAGCCACTCCCCGCTTTGTTGCTATTTACACAAACGACACGAAATGAAGGCTGGAATTAATGACAAAAACTACCTTTTCCCCATTATAAACACATCAGGTGTATTTCCCACTGTATCGAAGTACGTTCCTGCTGAAGCTCTTCTGGCTTGGCGATGCGAGTGTGGATGTTGGTCAGCCTCAGGTTTTTTTTCTTCTTCATGTGGCTTTTTGTCAAGTTTCACACTACGACGCTGCCTCAGCAGATGGACCTAAAGCGGCGCTAACACAAGAATATCTGTCGCCCTTTGGTAAGGGCGAAACTTACTTCTTGAGTTGTACCCTCGACGCTCCGTAACCCGCAGCTCGACGTAGACTGCGTTCGACAAGTGAAATTAGGACGTCATTACTCGTCATATGAGTGTGGGGCACAAGATCAAGGTGTAGCGTTAATTATAGCCTTGAGGCTTGTATGGGCAAATGATTGCAAATCAAAAGTGCTCTCTTTGCAACACACAGGTAAAAGAAGAAGCCGCTTTGTGTAGTGAAGTCATCTATGCTCTGGCCCAGCGTTATATGCTAAAACATCTGGAATAGACCCAAAACTGCCACTGGGCGGTAATTGTATGCTGCGCAAAGAAAATAACGCACGTGTACGGGTAGTGATGTCATTGGGAGGGCACTTTGTGAAACCATGAAGTAATACTTTGGCGTTGGGCACCTCATAGGGGGGTTCAGGTGCACCTAATATTGGAATTATGAACACTGTGAATATATTGCTTTCATAATCAGTCACTGTAACGGCGTATGCTTACTTGTTAGGATAACACGCCGGTGCATATCTTGCACGTCTTGTATGCCCGTACGTGAAGCCCTAAAGAAAGCAGGCTTGCGCTGAAAGCGGCCCTTAAGTAGTGGGTCGGCTGCACGTTGTTAGGGCGATCGATCAAATCAAAAATTTATTTTTTAGCTTTGAAGGTACACAGCTCACTCAAAAAGCTGTGTGACCGGCGAAACAACTGCTCTGTTACGGCTTCAGAAAGAACCGGTCTACCACACGGTCGTGACAGATCGACTAAAGGACAAGAAAGAAAAATCACATACACAATAAAAAAATCGTGCTTCTTCATAACGGGGTAAGAAAATAAAAATATTATGCCAAACACTGCATGCCAACAACCAAGAAGCAACATAAAATAAGGGCATTAAAGACACCTTTCTGAAAGAAACGTGTTGTTTCAAACACATACATATATTCCGCTATCTTAGTCTTTAGCATTGCACAAATTTCTGCATATCTTTTATAAAAACTTTCTGCCTGTGATCTCTGCTCAAGGTCATGACTTTCTTGTAGTGCGGATTAAAATGATTGAGTATGAAAGGTAATGCATGGCTGCGCCGCTGTTGACCATATTTCGTGCGGTAAAAAGGTAGTAACTCTTTTCTCGGTGCCTCTAGGAATATACAGATGTACTCGCATGTAAGTTTGATGAAGATAGAAATGAGTCCTAATTTCCTTGCAGAGCCATTTGGCAGATTCGGATTGGGTTATATGCTATATGTTACTAGCTTCTATACTTCGTTTTTAATAAACATGTCTCGTTTATGTTCAAGGTAAGATAAATTCTAAACATCCCGAACTACAGTTTTCTGGAATAGTGTTACTTCTTGCAGGTTCTGGGCAGTTGTCGTTGCCAATATTACCAAGCAATAGTTACGTTGCGAGTTAAACGAATACTCGTTATATTTGATGTCTTGAAGCAATTTGTAACGATGCCTGGTAAGGATATCGATGATCTTTTGTAGCTCGAAATGAAATGAATAATATGCTCATTCCATTACATGTGCTCTGAAAACACAATGCCGAGAGTGTTCACATATTTGCACATATTTTGCTGTATTGGTATTGCATGTGCCTAGTGTAATAGTATCCCTCAAGGTGAGAAGGATTGCTGATGCTCAGAAAATGACATTTAGGTTTTTTTACTGAGTACATGCTGCTTTGAGTATGGCGATTTTTTATGTTTGCAGAAAAGGGAGCCAGCGAGTGCAACAATAATTGTTTTGTTTATTTAATTATTTATCTGATACCCACAGCGCCAGGGGCATTACAGTGGGGGGAAGAACACAACGAAATAACACAGGTTTGCAGTTCGTCGCACACCGGCCTTAGAGCATTGCAAGCGCACAAAACGTCTGTACAATGCAGATATACACCACAAATAAGCACATATAAAATCGTTAGGTTTATACAACGCAAATAGAAAAACACTCAAAACAACCAAACGCGTTACACCAACTTAGAAAAGAACGAATCATTTGCTATAACCGATACAATGTCATGGGGCAAGTTGTTCCAGTCGCGAAAAGTCTGGGGGAAAAAGACGTCTGAAGCGATTGAGTTTTGCAAAAGTATTCCCTTACCTTAAATGGGTGATCGGTACGTTTTGATGTATAATAGGGTAGCAAGAGATAGTTTTCACGTACTATGCCTGTTTGACAATGATAAATTGCATGAATTGTTAAATCTTTACCACAGAGAAATATCATATAGTCGGGGGCGTATATAATAAACTTGCACTTTTTTTAGTTTCATGATGCCATTTTTCTAGAATAAGAAAATAATGGGTCGTAAAAAATGGCTTGTGGCAACCCATTTTCACGGGTTTCTTTGTAGACCTAGTTAGAATTTTAAAGTGTTGAATGCGCTGATTTAAAGGAAAGAGCAACAAATAAGTAATGCATGGTTTACTCTATCGAACGCCTTCCTGAAGTCTACATATGGACCGATCGTCAGGTGATTTTTTCGACGTTTTGGAGGATGGCGTCTTCCTGCAGGGATGGGGCAGTTTCAGTTGAACTCGTCTGTTTGAAGCGCTGTTTACGTTCCATTAAGAGAGTATGCTTCCTGGTGAAGCGGCATATACCAGCGTTGATTATTTTTTCCAGCCCTTTAGAAAACAACGTCATGAATGGAAATCGGTTGATAGTTGGTCATTTTGTTTTTGTTGCCTCCTTTATGTACGACTGCTACCCGGGCTATCTGCATGCCGTTTGAGAATGCACCAGTCAACAGGGCCAATTAAAGATGTGTGTTATTACCCGAGTCAACAGGTTCATAACATATTCAATTGGTGGGATTTCCAAGTCATGTGACATGGGCTCTTTTTTAGGTTTACGAAATTGCTAGTAACTTTGCGAGCACAGGCTGGCTCCAGAAATAACTTTTCTGTAAGAAACAAGACATTTGGCGTGCCTTGCTTACCATCTGCTCTCTTTCCTATTTATAGAAAAGTGAATAAACATGTTGGCAAGTTCATTTTGTTTGGTAACCTTTACTTCTATATTGATCCCTTCCACTTGACTAGCATTTTTACGATTGATGTCATTATTTTGCCTTTCCCAAATATTCTTACTTATGCAAAGGCAGCCCGTATGAAACATGCGATAATAGTATTTATTTCGTCCGGTTTCTGTTTCTTTAATTTGGTTCTCAATCGCTCGTGCTCATTTTACTTGTCTAAGCCGCGGCACTGTATGAATGCTGGTTGCTACTTCCTTTCCCGCTTGATTTGTCTTAGGAATTGCATCGTGGCCAAAGGCTTAGGTGGATTTTGCACTTGGGCGTTCATGAATGGGAAAAAAATTTAAATAACACCGTTCATTCTATGCTGATATATTTATTGTACAATCCTACAACATTGGCATAAATTTCAGCGAGGTTCATCTGGTGAATTCCTTGTGTAAACTTGTCGCGTTTTCCAATTGATATGACAGGCACGTGTATTCTTGTTTGCCAGAACACTGAAAGGTTGTTCCATAAAAATAAATATTGGCATATGGTCACTAATTTTAGAGCGTATTGTTACGAAGCCAAGGACGACGCAGTTGTCTTGAAGGAGAAACAAGTTTATTGGAGCGAACTTGTGCTCCCCTAACAACTCAAAAGAATACAGAGGCGGCGAAGCAGCGGTCCACAAAGTGACTTGCGTCGGCGAGCGTCGCAGAATCGAATGCCGAGGCGTCCGCTGTGCAGGCTTTTTATCTTTCGGAGCGAGTGTTTCTGGAACTGTCGATTGACATCCAGAGCATTGTAGATCACAGACGATTATTCTGGGCTAGCGACGTTAGGGCGAAACAGTTTGCTTATCTGAATGTGATAGCCCGTGCGGCATAAAAAAAAATTCACAGCATATCCACGGGGTGAATGATGATAAGTGGGCGAAGCTCCTGAGGGGAAATAATCGGTAAAACCGTGACTCTTCAGTCAAAGTTCGCCCACTACATCTGTGTCCGAACGTAACGTCTAGAAAGTCTCGCTTAAACCGCGCGTCGGCACCTTGGGGCTGAGCTCGCCTGATGCGTTTTGTAGACGCCTCACGAGCTCTCACTGCATCGGGGTCTGCCTGCCGATACGCGCGCTTTCTCGCCGCTTCCCGTTCTCTGACGTTTTGGAGATCTTCTTCGCGCCGCAGCCGTGCCGCTTCGCGTACGGCAGGGTCCTCGCGCCGTTGCCGTGACGCTTGGGCCTCTCGTTCTCGAACGCTGGGATCTTGGCGGCGTCGTCGCGCAGCCAGACGACACGCTTCGGCCTCCCGCTCTCGTACGGCAGGATCTTGGCGGCGGCGTCACGCAGCTTCACGGAGCGCTTCTGCCTCGCGGGCTCGCACATCTGCAGCCTTATCCATCGGGTGACTCCGAGCGCGCGCCAACAGCGAACTGATTTTATTACAACGCTCCCCGCCATCTAGTAAATAATCCAAAAACTAAACTAGAGGTAGCCACGCCATCTAGTAAACAATCCAAGCGCATCTTTTCATCATATACAAGTACCGCCATCTAGTAAACAATCCAAGAACTAAACTAGAGGTAGCCACGCCATCTAGTAAACAATCCAAGAACTAAACTAGAGGTGGCTACATACATACATCGAGGATGGACAGAAGCACGCCTTAAGGAGCTTCGCCCCTAAAATAAAGAATGGAAGACGCGCTTTTCTTGGAACGCAGATAACACAGCAGGGCGTGGCCCGGCAGTAAAAAAACACAATAAATAAGCAAGACCATACATGGTTCGCGGCATTACCCCCCCTCTAAGGGTGCATTGACCCGATGCTAAAATAAAAGACAGTCCGAACAAACAACAACAACAACAAAAAATCCGTCAACTTGCATAGTAAGGTTTCAAGCGAACCACGTGGACGACTTCGGGCCGCGTGCGTCGTCGTGATGTTCCGGAATCACCATCGGGGATCACCTCGTAGGTAAGTTTGACAGCATATCTGCGATTGTCTTGTTCAGACGTTCTGTTAGTCCGTTCATTTGGGGGTGGTACGCCGTCGTTCTTTTGTGATCCGTATTGCTGTAGCGTAATATTCCTTGCAGCAGCTCCGCGGTAAACGCCGTTCCGCGGTCCGTGATTAGGACTTCCCGGGCTCCATGTCGCAGCACAACTTGGCTTATGAAGAACTTTGCGACTTCCTGTGCAGTGCCCCTCGGAAGAGCGGCGGTCTCTGCGTAGCGTATCATGTAGTCTTTCGCCACGACAATCCATTTGTTCTGCGATTGTGACGTAGGGAACGGGCCTAGAAGGTCCAACCCAATCTGTTGAAAGAGCCTCGACAGGACGGCGATCGGATGCTGAAAGCCGGCGGGTCTTGTCGGCGGCGTTTTTCGTCGCTGGCAGTCACGGCAACTCCGAACGTAGTGGGTGACGTCGGATGTAAGGCGGGGCCAGAAGTACTTCGCCTTGATTTTTGCAATAGTGGGAGTTGTGCCGAAATTTCCGGAAGTCTGGTCGTCGTGGAACGCTTCCACGGAGCTCTGCAGGGATGACAAGTAGGTAATGCGTTCTCGTTCTGGGGATGAAATTCTTCTTCACGAGGACGGAGTTTTTGAGGCTGAAGTTCAGCTGGGAAGTTCCGCTTGAACGCCCTAGGCACGGCGGCATTTCGTCCTTCGAGGTAGTCGATGATGACGCGCAAGTCGGGGTCGGCACGCTGCTGGGCGGCTAGGTGGCGCTCCGTAACGACTCCGAAGAACGCGCTGTCTTCATCGGAGTTTAGCGGTGGCGGGTCGACGCGGGCGCGGGACAGGCAGTCGGTGTCGGAGTGTTTCCTGCCGGATTTGTAGACGATTGTAACGTCGAACTCTTGCAGGCGAAAGCTCCACCGCCCAAGATGGCAAGAGGGGTCCTCCAAATTGGCGAGCCAACACAGCGCATGGTGGTCTGTGACAACCTTGAATGGTCTACCTTATACGTATGGGTGAAATTTTGAAATGGTCCATATAATTGCCAGGCACACGTTTTGAGAGGCTAAGTAATTTTTTTCCTCCTTCGACAGACCACGGCTGACAAAGGCGATTACTTTTTCGCTACCGCTTTGCTTTTGGACGACAAAGGCAACCAAGCCTACATCGCTGGCGTCGGTGTGCATTTCTGTTTCGGCGTTTTCGCCGAAATGAGCGAGCACGGGAGGGCTTTGCAGGCGTTTTGCGGCTCGCAGAATGCCTTTTCTTGGTCGTTTTCCCAGCTAAAAGGCGTGCTATCTTTCGTCAACCGTGTGAGTGGCTCTGCCATGGGGGCGAAGTTTGCGACGAAGCGCCGGTAGTATGCGCACAGTCCGAGAAATCTTCGCACGCCCTTCTTGTCTTTCGGCATTGGGACGTTCGCAATGGCCGACGTTTTTGCCGGGTCAGGTAGGACTCCCGCGGCGTTGACGACGTGGCTCAAGAGCTTCAGCTCCTCATACGCGAAACGACACTTTTCAGGCCTCAGCGTTAACCCCGATGTTCGAATGGCCTCGAGTACAGACTCCAACCTTGCAAGGTGTGTCGAAATTTCGGGCGAATACCACAACGTCGTCGAGGTATACGAGGCAAGTGTGCCACTTCAGGCCAGCTAGTACAGTGTCCATGACTCTTTGAAACGTTGCAGGCGCCGTGCACAGCCCAAAAGGCATCACCTTCAACTTTTATAGGCCATCCGGGGTTATAAACGCAGTCTTCTCTCGGTCTCTCTCCTCCACTTCAATTTGCCAGTAGCCCGTCTTCAAATCTATCGATGAGAAGTACTTGGCATGGCAGAGGTGGTCGAGGGTGTCATCAATTCGGGGGAGGGGGTACACGTTCTTTTTTGTGATTTTGTTTAGTCGCCGGTAGTCAACGCAAAACCTTAATGTGCCGTCTTTTTTCGTCACGAGTACGACCGGCGCAGCCCAAGGGCTTTTCGATGGCTGTATAATGCCGTCGCTGAGCATGTCGTCGACTAGAGTCCGGATGACTTCCCGCTCCTGTGAAGAGACGCGGTATGGTGACTGTCGGGTAGGTCGGGCTCCATCTTCGGTTATAATACGGTGCTTCGCTAGGTGTGTAAGACGTAATTTTGAACTCGACGAAAAACACTCGCTGTAGCGATGCAGCAAAGCCAATAATTTGTTTCGTTGTTCTTGCGGTAGCACCGGATTCACGTCGAATGGCTGCGGAAGTTTGAAGGTGTCATCGGAATTGCGTTCAAAGTCAGAAACCGCGATCACGTCACTTGCTTCTTGCGTTTCTTCGAGGAATGCAATTGCAGCTCCCTTGTTGGTACTCTTCGGTGAAATTAGTGACCAAAACGTGAGATTGGCGTTGCTTAAAGTGCGCAATGCCTCTTGCGACGTAGACACCACGGTCGAGAACCAATCTTCGATCACTCTCTACGATAGCGTCGATGTCAGAAGCAGCATCCTCGCAGTAGACGGCGATGATCAAGCTTGCGCGGGGTGGAAGGGTGATGTGATCCTCGGCGATCCTGACAGCAGCGCGGTGATCGGGGTTCTTCTACTGCGTCGTGGAGTGATCGGAGGAAAAAGATGATTTGGTCTGCAGATCAAATATTGCGCCGTTGTCCGTCAAGAAGCCCATTCCGAGAATTACGTCGCGGGAGCAGTTAGGCAAAATAACGAACGCAGCAGGGTACATGGTGCCGCCTATGGTGACGCGTGATGTGCACGTTCCACTTGGCGTTACGAGATGGCCTCACTGCTGTGCGTATATGCGGATCGTCGCATGTTGTGGTTACTTTCTTCAGCTTCGACGCGAATGAGCCGCTCATCACCGACTAGTCGGCTCCCGTGTCGATGAGGGCGACTACGTCAAAGCCGTCGATTGACAACTGGACGTCGGACGCTGCTTTCCTCGAGTTTCAGGTGCGTCGGGGCGTTGTATCTCGGCTTCTGCGTGTTGGTGATCGGGCACCATGCGTCGTCATTCTCCTTATCTTCTCAGAGGCATGCTCTATCGTTTCGGGTACGCGTCGCGTCGTGTCGTCGTCGGGTTCGGGAGTCACGTCCGGGTTAAATTGAGTCGTTGGGCTGCAGGTACGGTGTTCGGTGCGGCCATGCGTCGATGGAGGGTTTTCGCTTTTTCGCCGTTCTGCAACTTCACCTCCAGAAGTTGCTGCTTTTAGTTTCCCCCGCGTGGGCTGGGGGACCTTCCATGTGAGAAGTCAGCGGTGTTATGGCGGTTGGGCGACTGGTACCGGTAGGGCGACGGCGAATGGTTGAAGCGGGCAGGTCCTCGGTTCGTGTTGGACAGGTATTTGCCGATCTCAGTAGGGCGCTGGCCGGGTCGCGTATTTCCAAACCATATCCCGTAGGGGCCCAGGCCGACCACACCTTTTACGCAGGGGCGCAGCCCATGAGGTTAAAAAATTGCAATTTTTGAACCTCCTTGCACGCAGCACCGTGACGTCTCTACTTATTTGTGCGCGATTTCGTGCGAGGTGGATTTTTTCTTTTTTCCCCCTCCTCTCGTTTCGTCTGCATTGCGGGTGGCCGACGGTTTCGCTCCGCGGGCAACTTGTGTTGTACTATTTATATTTTTATTCCTGCTATTTCTTGTTTATACATTTGTATACTTTTTTGCGTGTGTGTGGCTTACAGTCGAGGCACGAGCTGTGACACAATGCTGGCGAATTAAAAGGACAGACACTACAGAAATATATATGTGGTAGCTAAAAATGCGTCGCAGGAACCAGACACAAACTGCTCATCTATACCCATCAGTGGATCTCTAAAAGTGACAATTTTTTGCCGCTATTTGAATTCCGAGATCACTATCGTAAAAATAGTGCGCCAAGGAGATAACTTCTTTACTTATAGCTTTATTTCTGCTGCGACTACCGTGACTTCAAGCTCACGGGCAACTACTCATTAGTTCCAGTGAAAAGAATATACGTATCTGAGTGAGTGTAACACTGCATTAAATGAGAGGCCATGGGGCCCTGGGGGAGCAAGGATGAGGAGAAAATGCGAAGGTCACAACTCGCACAATGAACACAGTTGCAGTCTTGGTATTCTAATCGCAAAATGAACACATTAAAGTCAGTCAGTGGCAGTAAAACGCACAGTTCACACTTAAAGAAGCCATGAAGAGAAAATGAAAGTTGGTTTTATTCGAAAGATTTCGTGTTTTATAGTGCCCCCAGCGCTTGTCCGGATACAAACGGTGCTTTATTCACTGAGAAATTAAACAATTTAGGTTAAAATTTCGATTTTCCCGCTCAATCATGCGTTTTCGTGGTCCCAAGTGACATCACAGGAACCGACCGCTCTGCAGCCTAGAATACCTTCATTCACGCATCCGCCGTACAAGGTAGAGACACGTATACGCTGTCGCCGCCATTTTGGGTCGCTCGCTCGCCGCCGAAGCAAGTCATTGTGTCAAAACCGAGCTAAAATTACCGCCGCAACGCGGTTTACTGGAGAAGTTTGATTCATATTGTCTGTTTGGCGTTGCTAGGTCTCGTGGGAAACGAAAAGAATAACGCGTTGAGCCCGTTGACCCAATTGCGGCGGCACGGGACCGTTCCAAGGTTGTCTCCACCCTGTACAGCGGTGTGGTATGTTCCCGCGTTTCTTTACGTTCCGTAACCTAGATGGCGCCACCATACCGTGGCAAGCGTTTGGTTTGTTTTTGCCCGCATTTAAACCTGGCTTGTTTTTGTCCTGGGAGAAAATATTCGTTCCCTGAAACAGTGCTCGCTCGACAAATGGGGTCACGTAAGACACCGTTGCTTGCGTCAATCGGCCAGTGTCGTCTGAGACAACCCCAAGCCCCGTAGAGCTGTGCAGCTAAACCAAGCATGCTGTGCGCAGTACGAACAGCAGAACGCATCAGTAGTACTTCTATCGGTTCTATGTTTAGATGTGCTTTCGCAACTTCCACTGTTTGTCCCATCATTCTTATTGCTTTGTAAAGAATGTGCCCTAAATTTAAGCGCAAATCGCTCATTCGTCTAGTTTGTAAGCTCTACCTAATTTGCGTCTGTTTCTGCCAGCCTGCGCCAATCGCAGAGCTTAGCACATGTGACATCACAGGTTCTGTTGAGGGAAATGAGCTGGTGGGTCGCATGACCATTCCCGTTTTTCCTAATTATGTAGCTTACTTGAGCGAAGTTTACGTTAAAAGTGGTGTCAGTATGATTCTAACGAGACAATCTTTTGAATGAACCAAACTTGTGTTTTCTCTTCATGGCTCCTTTAAATGTACAGTTCACACTGTGGACAATGGGGTTCACGCTCCAAACATTGCACGCTGCAGACAGTTCACATTGTATACCGAACGGGAAAGTCGACCAGGCTGCTACACCAATTTGTAGTCTGTTTTCAAGGGCGTTCTCGGTTATTCCTTCTAGTGCGGTGGGATCGTCACGGACCCGACTAACATGTTCCTGTTCAGTCGCAGGGGTGGGACCGAGAGTTAAAAGGTGGTGGCGATTACGGTCGACTAATGGACAGAGCCAAATTAAGTGGTAACGATTTGGCGTGCCTTCCCGATTACAGGGGGGGGGGGGGGGGGGGGGCATCGGCGCCATTTGGATCCTGCTGGAGCTGTCTATTTATAAATAACGTATCTTATGCAGCAAAATCTGTGTGTGCATAAAGAACAAATTGTTAAAAATAACTAATCGACATTGGCAACAGCGTGAGTGGTAGCACGCATGAATACTGATATCAAACTTGGCCTGGTGGCTTCAGTGAAGAGACTGGGGTCAATAGCCCTGTACAGAAGACATATCAAACTCCTCGAGTACTTCAGTTGCTGTACAATCCTCCGAATGCTTAGCCCTTGGTTGGTATATATTTTCGATATTGCTTCCCTAAATTGTTATGACTAGCAGTGTAAATTATGCAGAATTCATGACCGAGTGTAAAACGTGTACGTTTGAGCTGGTGTCTTTCTTATCAATGTATCACCCTTGCAAGAACGATTCACCTTCCATTGCTGTTAACAAAATGCCGATGTTTTCCTTAGTGGCACTGTTCCTGATAAAGAATAATGCAATGATGTTAATGTTAACGAAATTCAATCTAATAGTGCTTATGAAAGTGCCAAAATGTAGCAGCTCATGCAGCTGTAATATTTCGCAAGAGTAGGACAGTTTGTAAATGTAGTCATGGGTAATTGGCTGCCTTTCTTGTAATCCTTACCTGCAGCACCGAATCCTGTTTTTCAGTTGTGTATATAGTGAAAGAGCACCCAACTCAATTGTATACCCTTCTGTGTGCTGTAGAATAAGCTTTCAATGAGGGTGTTTGCTTTCCGGATGGGGCATAATTGCCACATGCGCGTGAAAGCGTCCATCCGCGCGCGCGCCCTTCGAGCACCCAGTCGAGAGCTCATTTAGGAACACGAACGGAGGTCAGCGTCAACTTGCAGGTGCGCAAGAAGAGCGCGGAGAGATCAGAGGCTCAGGTACAAAAGGTTAGCTTCTACCACATGTGCGTCAGCTTCCCCAGCGCCGCAGGCCAGCCCCGCCCACGGAACGAAACCATCGGCCGCCTGCCAAGCAGTCGAAACGAGGGGAGGGGAAAAAAAAAATCCACCTCGCATGAACTCGCACACATATAGGTAGAGACGTCACGGTGCTGCGTCCAAGGAGGTTAAAAAATTGCAATTTTTTTTCATCTCTTTGGCTGCGCCCCTGCTTAGGGGGTGTGGTCGGCCTGGGCCCCTACGGGATATTGTTTGGGAATACTCGGCCGGGTCGGGGGCGTGGTGCGTCGACGGAGAATCCTAGCAGACCGAGCCTCTTGTAAGGGCAGCGACGGTAGATGTGGTCGGCCTCTCCGCAGTGGTAGCACGGCGGGTGATTATCGGGCGTTCTCCACACGTCGGTCTTCCTTGGCGTCTGTATTGGTCTACAGTGAGTCGGGCGGGCGGCATTGGACGGCGGTATGGCTCGGCCTCTTGACGACGGGTTGGAGCAGGGCGGGGTTGACGAACAGCCGAGGAGTAGGTCATGGCTTGTGGTTGGCGGGGTGCTTCCGACAGCGTAGAAGTTTCCAGTGCGTGTTGGACTTCTTATCGGGTTACGTCGGTCAGGGAAGCCACTTGCGGTTGCGACGTCATCGAAAAAAAGCTTCCGAAGCTCCTCCCTGACCACTGCTAGGATGGTCTCTCGCAATGTATCGGAGCTCCCATTTGCGGCACCGATGGTCTCCGAGAAAAGCGCGCTGACAGGGCGGTCGTACTGCCTCGTTCGAATTTCTAGCGTCTTCTCCATCGCGGCTGCCTCAGACGCGAATTCCGCCACTGTCTTCGGAGGGTTACGGACTAGACAAGCAAAAAGCTCTTGCTTCACTTCTAGCATTAGAAACCTGAGCTTCTTTTCCTCGGTCATTTCAGGGTACGCACGACGAAAAAGTCGCTTCATCTCCTCAACCAAAATCACGACTCCTTCGTTGGGGTGCTGCGTTCGAGTTTCAAACAAAAGCGCAGCTCGCTCTTTTCTCAGCACGGTAGTGAAGGTCTTAAGGAACTCCCTTTTGAATTGAGTCCAGTCGGTTAAAGAGCTCTCATTTATCTCGAACCGAGTTTGAGCAGCATCTTCTAAGTAAAAGAAGACATGCCTGAAAGTTTCTTCGTCGTCGCACCTGTTGAAGCTGCGGACGCGCTCCAGCTTCTCTAACCATTCTTCGGGGTCTTCAGCGGGGGCTCCCCGGAACGATGGCGGTTGTCGGGGCTGCTGAAGGATGACTGGCGACGTCGTTTCTTGCACTGCCGCCATAAGTTTCGGTGCCGTCATTCTTTTAATTTTGACTGCTTGCAGAGATTTGATTTACGCCACTGTCACGAAATATTTCAACAGCGAGTGAAGTGTCAGTGCGAGGAGCCAGAAAAATTTCATTTTTGGTACAAACCAATTATACTTGCGTTTCCGTTTGCGTGGTACTGTCATTCCTTGCATTCTTTTCATTTCTGCGCACAGAGGCTACTTGGAAAACCTTCAGCTGGAACGTACAGAAACGGACGGTCGAGAGAACACAATGAACACAATGCTGGTGTCCATTGTGTGCGTGTTTCTCTTGACCATCCTTCGTTTCCGTACGTTCCAGAGGACGGTTTTCCAGTGGTCATGAACCAACTCGCCCGACCATAAGCAATTCCGCAGAGGCTTGTTCAAGCACACGTTTGACTCAGTCACCAAGCAATGTATAGCGTTTGGCAGCCTTTTACACTGAGACATTTACAACACTTTATCAGACTGCTCTCGGGTCTGACATTCCATTATTATGTTCGTGTAATCATCTGCTTTCGTCGGGACTCGGTAAGACACAGCGATGTCGTCGCAGGAGACGTGTTACCCGCCGCGGTGGCTCAGTGGCAGGAGGTCGTGGATTCGATTCCCGACTCCGGCGGCCGCTTTTTTAATGGAGGCGAAAAGCAAAAACGCCCGTGAGCACGAGATTTCGGCGCACGTTAAAGATCCCCAGGTGGTCAAAATTAATCCGGAGCCCTCCACTACGGCGCGCCTCATCACCTGCGTTGCGTCGGCGTGATAAACCGTACAATCAATCAATCAGGAGACGTGTTCACCGACAGCGTCACCCATTTTCTGTAGAACTTTGTTTAGGACTTCATTCTGCTCGTACTCTGCTCTCTCAAGTTCGATAGTTCGATTGCATTTAGCTAGTGCTCTTTAGAGAATGACCAATTGATACCGACTCCCTTCGTGTTTTCTGTAGTCCTTTGGTTTTGCTGAGTGTGTTTTCAAGGCTTAGGTTAGCATAATCTAAGCCCTTTCTGGTAAAACTAGACCACCTTTTTATTTTCTCTAAAATGGTGCGCAGGCTTGTTTTTTGCTAGAGAACATTTCTTATATAGTTTCTTTCAAGCCCTCCGATTCCTACCGTAATTCTTTTTTGATGTGTTGGAGCAGCTTCACGACTTCTGTGCTGATGATGCAACAAAAACGGTGCAGTAACATGTACCAGCGCTAGGTAGCAACAGTGATAGCGGTATGACAACGTAGCGGATACTGACATATATACGACTAACTAACCTGTAAGTGCCAAAGTAAATATTACCTCTGTGCGCTGAGCGCTGTCACTGCTGTCGTGTCCATCGGCCGGAGAAGGTGCCGGCTTTACAATCCTGCGATAAGTAACGTGACCTTGACCAAAGTCACGCTTTTTCGCGTGCGCAGTCCTTGGCCTCTTGTCCCTTGCTTCGTCCGAGCGCGCCCAATGGTAAAGGCAGGCGGATGATGCTGTGCTCGTTCTACAGTGGTGCTGCAAGTGCCGAGAAAGATGTTAGTTTGCCCGCACAGCGCTGTCACTGCTGCCGTGTAGGGGTAGGCTTAACTGAAAAGCTTGTGCTGTTGCGAACAAGGTTATGTTGTAGAACACTTTTTGTTTCAGCCAAGTGAAGCCGTTGCAGTCTGTGGTCTCAGATTCTTCGGCTCGTGTATTTTCTTCCGTGTGGTGTGCATTTTATTGTGCAGCAGTTTGACGGTGAAAGTTGTTAAAGGGAGCTTACACGCTAGTTGTTGGGCTTGTAGAGTGAGCAGCAGAATGGCGCGAGTTAGTTCAGTGTTGCTCCAGAAAATCATAACAGCATTAACGAAACTTGACGGAGAAATAGAAACACGTGGGACACAAACTGGCACTGACTACAAGGAGTTTCTTTGGCTAGCGTACACCGAAGCTCGTGTAAACCGAAACCAGCACAACAAATTTTTGAGATAGTATATGGACAGCAAAAAAACGCACTAACGAATCACCAATCAACAAGTTTTTGTTCACGAAGCCGCTAAGAATTGGATGTTGCTCCCAAAAAGTGACAAGAATTGCGCGCTCATGCCATTTTTATTTGCTTTGTTAACAAAATGAGCTTTTATTATATGTCTCTCGGTTTTAACTGAAGGTCTCCTAATGAACGTTTTATTTCTATTCGTCGCTTACACGCTCATCATTTGCAATGTTCACTCATGCCACCATCTAATTGCTGCGTGCTGCAAGTGTTTGCTCTCTGGCCTACTCGTTAAAGCATTGGCCAGTCCGTCCGATATAAAATCACGATACCTACGTAATGGGTGAAATCAGTTGCATGTTTTTTTTGCGAGATACCATGTTAAGGAGGTTGCGGTACAAGATGAACGTTCTCTTTCCTGCCTTGTGCCAATTAGCAAAAATATGCTTTGTGTTGGAAACAAAATAAACCCTGTACGGCAATTTCAGGGTTCCTGATAGGCCTTTGTTGGTAATATCATGGCGTTTTAGCCTGACCAGGAGATAACAATGATACCTCGCGCAGCGCAGCCAGCAGGGGCGGACGTAGGTGTTCGTAGAATTATTGTGCTCTGGAAACTGTTCTGCTGTAACCCAGTGAACCATAGGGACGTCAAGATACTCGGGCCTTCCACGTATACATCATGCTTCATTGGCTGCATTTGCAGTAGGAGGAGGGGAATTGCTGGAGGATAGAAATAAGGAAAGAACCTGGATGTAACTTCGCTTTGGAGTGCGGCGACGCAGGCCTCAGAAAGTGAGCGAGCTCCATGCGTCAAGGCCGAGGATACCCGCACTGTCGCTCACAAACCTTTGGCAATTGCGGCAAATTTCCGCGCAACTGCGAATTACATGAAGGTTCTCGGGTTTGAGAGGTTGTAGACGGCCCCTGAATTTTTCGAAGGAAGATGACTCACTTAGAACCTGTGTGACAACACAGAGCAACGATTCTTTGAGTAAAAAGAGCTCACCTCGCCGGGTAAAATGACCAGGAATTTTCTGCGTTGTATTGAAACAGGGATTATCTTCAAGGTGTGCGTTAAGCCGGTTATTGACATGGTGGTGATGGTGATTATTGGCGCAGTCTAGAAAGCCTTGGGCTAGATACTTCCCTAAATACTTGATCGGCCTGAGGATTAGATAAATATAATCTCAGGATTAGAATATTCTCAGCATCTTTCTTTGGCTGGGTACAGATAGGCACAGGGAACGGAATACTATAGCTTTACAGAGCAGCACTGTGCCAGCAGTGTAAGCCTTGAATATATTTAAAACAAAGCTTTGCTAATTATGGTGAGCAGTTGCGCCGTCTCAGGAATGTGACCTTCATTTTACCGGATATGCAGCGTATCCTTGGCAGCGCACCACGTGACTTGCTGGACTGATCTGTGCTGTCTGCCGGCTTCGCGCATGCGCTCTCCGAGCTGGGGCCTCGTCTGACCATGAGACTTGCCGCTCGCATGCGAGTTTCTACATGAATGAGGGTGGTTTGTGTCGTTTCTACTCTCAGACCGTTGGGCAGGAGCTGCAAGCTTCGATCCGTCGCCGGCAAGCAGCGTCTGACCACGCCACAGAATGGCCTGGCGAGCTGCTTCATTGCAGAGGGTCTGGAACCCCAAGTACGCGAATCTAGCGTTAGAAACTGGGGAACAGCAAGCCGTTCGGCTTGGCAAACTCGGAAGTGGGACCACAACCATACACAAAGTCAGCCGTTGTATGAATGGCATTATAATTATGGCTAAATCCGTCATTAACCTCGTGAAATCAAGAATTTACCGGGCTAAGCCAAGCTCTCACTTTTCCTACCAACGGTTAGCTAAGTTAGGCCTCAGCCAGTATTTCAGAAATAATGTCATTCCCATTTTTCCCTTTAACCGCTGAAATCACCCTACACATTTATTATGCAAAAAGTGCCTTAAAACTACAATAAATAGTTATTGTGATAATGATAATGAGATTCTGGACGCGAGCTTTGCGGGAAGGTTCAGTCAGTCAGGATTAGAACGCATGGCCTTATATGACTAGTGCGAAGGGGCATTTAGCTGTGTGTTTGTTAGCTCAAGTTTCGAGCGAAACATGGGCGTTCTGGAAAGTTTTGTTGTGTCTGCGTATTCTTGCCGATCTTAGCAAAAAGGGGCTTCCCCCAAGGCGGTGTCTTTGTCACTTGCGCCGAAGGGTATGCGCTGTTTTAGTGCAGTGCGGTTGGTCGTAACCAGGTGTTGCTAAGTTACAAGTGCGCTTTGTGCTACGGCTGCCCTGTAGGTGATTGAATAGCTGTTTCGAGAACAAGAGTGTGTTCAAGAGGCAGATTGACGAGAGTTTCTGTGGAGTTTTTTACCAGCGCTAATTTGTGTTAGATCGGTTTCGAAAGCACTTATTCCAGCGAAGCTGCGTATAGCTAGTCTTCTGTGACTCTTTAGTTGCGCAAATGAAACCTCGATCCCTGTACTTATATCTAGAGGCCGAGGTGCTCCATGGCTCGGGAAATTTAGGAGTGTTTGTTGTAGTCTTTGTCGGCGTGGTTGCTTCCTTCTTGTGTACGCATTTGCTTTGGAGCTACAGATGGTATTCACTAAAAAGTCCAGCGGTCCATTTCTTCGCTTGGCAACTCTGGAAACCGCCATGTTTCTGCCGCTTCCGTGCAGACACGGCGTGGCCTGACACTCTAAGCCCGAACTTCACAGAAAAACAACACTGATGTGCGTCGTCTGCCCTGTTTCCGTCCTATTCTCTGTGGTGGGGAAAAAAAGATATGTTTTTAATAGCACTCACAATATTTCATTTCATATATTTCATATATTAGGCGCCAAAATCCCTAGGAAATTACACAAGGCAATGCTTGGAGAAGATGTGAATCGTGTACAGTAACACGTTGAAAAAGAAATACCAATAAACAAGAAAAACCTAACTAAAGTTTGGGTTTGGGCTAGTTGGTTCATAATTAAACTGTGAAACAGTGCTTTAAACGAGGACAGCGAGAGAACGTGTCTCGAAAGACACAGACAGCGTGTCTGTGTCTTCTTTTCTCGCTGTCCTCGTTTAAGGCGCTGTTTCACAATTTAATTAGGTAAAACCTCTACATGAATTAAGAAAGAAAAATTTGCGGGTGATATCTACGTGTTTTTGTTAAGATGCATGAATATATTCGGCGTACAGGGCGTACTTTGGAACGGAGCTGCTGCATTTAGCATTTGTGCTTTTTAAGCACTGGTGTTCTGTGATGACAGCTAGGCGAGGCGCAACTGTTCTTAAAGGAGCCATGAAGAGAAAATACAACTTAGTTTAATTTGAAAAAACGAGGATTCAGTATCTCACTCAGCTCCATTAGAGCCACAAAAGATGTTTTTTAACGAAAAAAAAGCAAGAAGAATTTAAAAACTTTCAAATTTTGCGCCACAGTGACGTGTTATGAGCAAGAATGACGTCATACAGGCCAACAATAAAACATAATTTTCAGTGCGTAAACTACACGTTAGCATTTAAGTGATGCGGTCAAATGGAACTAGAGGCCCCATTACAGACGTCCAGTCATGTGTCGTCGCAAACAAGGTTCCGTGAGGCATCGAAAAGTTGCGGGAAATTGCCTAGGGGGTCGTGACTGCTTCAAACATTTTCTTTAATATCTCCGTTATTTGTTCGAAGATTGGGATGATATTGGTATCATTGTTATCGGGACTAAGCAGTCTTTCTAATAAACCCAACTTGTATTTTGTCTTCATGGCTCCTTTAAACACTGCGGCATACGAGAGGCATGCAGTAGCAAAGGGTGTGCGTTTGAAGATGTGGGCGCGAAAACTTGCGGCGGCGTGTTATGCCTAGTATAAGCGAGAAGGCTGGGTGTTAGTGTTTAAAAGTGTTCATTTTGAGGCGTCGTGGGCGACTGAATGTTTTGTTTTTTTGGTAAAATAGAAAGAGGGTAAGACCTCTGTTCAGTACTCTCTAGTGAAAGTATGGAAGACGGAAGTCTTCAACCCGAAGTACAGTGCCCCAGAATTACCTCACGCTGATCTTGAAGAGACAAGCTGGACAGGGCAGCCTGCTATGGGTCTGTATACTGGAATGTCCGCCTTTTTAATTGTTCCCCCCTGATCATATCTTTGAATATCAGGACGTTGCGTAGAGAGGACTGGGTGTTTCGCCGAATTTACCGCAGCTTCAAGTTATTGTCGATCGTTTTCTACCGTACAGCTTCGCTTACATAGATTTTTTAATATACGTGTTGGTTTTAACCTGCCCATCGTTTGCTGTTCTTCGGCGTTGAGATCCCCATGCGACACGAGGAAGCATGTTGTTCCATTAGCCGTAGGATGAGTAGACATGCTCACTTTTTCCGGGAGTGGACTGCTGATAATCTTGGTCAACACGGAGTACGGTATAAGAGTTAAGGCATTTATTTGTCAGCTTTTCAGTTTTTTCACACCCCTGTGTCCGGGTGCAGGTTTGGAGAAACTTTCTCGGGCATTTAGGTCCTGTGCCTAGAGCCAGAACGGTAATGGCCGTTTAAGCGTTTGTAATAATGTTTATAAATTCATCCGACAGTTCTGCCTGGCGGATTGGCACTAGGACGGGTGGAATGTCCGTTTTTTTTTCGTTTCTGTGCTCAGGAGGGTAATGGCGTCACAGCGATTGACGAAGTAGTCTATTACAACAGTTTTTATCTTCCTACTTTCGAGCGTTCCGGATTCGACGTATACGGTGTTATCAAGCTTTCGTAACTCTCCTGAAAGAAATTTCACGCTAGCTGTAAACCGGTTCTTCCGGTAAGGGCGGGGGGGGGGTGGACAGGAGGGGCTTTTATGGAAAGGCGTTGCACCGCCGAAGTATCCGTCATGCGCGCAACTGTTTTCTGGGGAAAGCTTAGCCGGTGTTTGTTTTATTGAACAGTCGTATTTTTTTCTTCATAGTCGTTTTTTGTTGAGATTTTAGAGAAATTATCTGGTTTCTTCGAAGGTGTGGTATGGCGCTATTTCAAGAGAGTTGTGGTGATCGTGAAAATTTAGATGTTTTGTGCTGCCCTATATGCTGTTCTAATATGCGGCCTCTATCAGCGTGCCTGGAGTTTTGGTAGGAGAACCTGTGCGATTACTTGCAAAGGATCAGTACCTGCTTACGTTTTGTCGTTGTGATTAGGGACCGCGCCAGAACTTTGCGCTAGACATTCGTATGGATAGAAAATATCAGGTGCGGCGCAGCTAGTTCCTGAATGTATTGTTTCGCACATTGTTGGTATGGTTGCAAAAAGCCCGTGTTGTTAGTCTAAATTGCACATCTGTACAGACGCTTTTTCCTATTTAGTAAATTACGACTAGCGATGATGATAATGGCACGGGTGCGGTGATGATGATTAGAAAGTTTTTACACTGACTGTACATTTTTGTACTTTCAACAACATGAACTTTCCGAAGATGAAAAAATAATCTTTAGGAGTTAGGAATGATGATGATTGGATTCTTATGGCGCCAGACCGACTGAGGGCAAAAAGTACCACAGAATGGTTTGTTCATTTGAGTGACATGAAAGAAAAAGTAAACCATTTCACTAAAAATACACGAAGTCAAACAAAAGGTAACGAACATGACTGGTGTAAAGGGCCGGGTTTTCATGATGCATGATATGAAATGAGATGTAAAAATTGACATCTGTGAGAAATTTAAAAACACGTTTGATGGAAAACATGGGATCATCTCATAAAAATTATGATCAGTGAAAGGGTTGTGTTGCCTGTATTAACAAGATGGCGGATGAAGAAGCGTTTGGATGCGATGCCAAATGGGAAGTGTTTGCGTCGTGTTGTGTGAAGTGCTTTCCATTTAGGTAGCACGGGATCAAGGGTAGGGCCACTCCACACTCGTTGCACATGGGTCTTGGAGATCCCGTGAGCAGGTGGGAGCGCGTTGCATGTGCGTGGCCTATCTGCATTCGAGCCAGGGTAACTTCATTGTGTCTTTTGTGTGTCAGTGGTGTAAGCTAACAAGACTGACTTTATAACGTGCAGTTTGTTGTCTGCCTGTTCATTCCAGTATGCTTGCCATGTTGTGCTAAGGTGTTGTCGGATGTGTGACTTGAGGTAGTGGCAACTGTAGTTGCAACTGTAGTTGCAAGTGCAGCAGCGGCAGCCATTCGGTCTGCGGTCTCATCACCTGAAACCGCAGAGTGCTCTGGTACCCAGAACACGGTCACTGCAAGGTTTAACGCATATACACGCACAATAGTAATAATGAGAACATTGACCACATGGTTTTTAGACATTTGTGATGGCAATGTACGCACGACACCTAAGGAATCAGTGTAAATTACGGATTTGGGGATTCGATTTAGAATATGATGATACAAGAAGTATACGATAGGCATCTGCCGTAAAGATACTATTGTTTCTATACATAGTTTTACAGACAATAAGTGTGCCACCATGCGCAACACAGAAAACAGCTGCGGCAGTTTTTGTATCGTCAGTGTAAAATTCACAACAGTTATATTTGTGCTGCTGAGTAAAGAAATGTTGCAGAACCGTGCTTCTAGGCACTCCGTTTTTTTCGACACTTGTGAACGGTACGTCACATGATGTCGGGTGAAGCTACCACGGTACTATAAATTTAGTAAGGGAAGTTTTGATGGTGTCTGAAAACATGAAATTATGTTCCTAATGCTTCTTCTTTTACTCTGAAAGGGAAGGGAGCAGAAGTTGATGGACGATTAAAAAGGATTTGAGATATGAATGTCTCAGAAAACGAATGTAAAAGGATTGTGAGGCATTGATGAGATTTTAAAAACTTAGCACAAGTGTCTGTATTTTCACTGCCGTTCTAGGCTCCATTTGTTGCACTGTACATAGAGGCTTTCAACTGGACTAGGCCGGAAGGCACCACACTCCAAGCGGAGCCCTACAGGTTCCAGCATTCGGACGAATGCTTTTGTGGCTGACCCATAGACAACGCTATCATTGTCCGATCGTGATCCTATCAGGCTAGTAAAAACATGTAAATGTCTTATGTCAGCACCAAAAGAAATGTGTCAGAGAACCTTCAGGATAGTCATTATTTTTAAGCACCTACGTTTTAGTTGCTTTATGTGTGGGTTGAATGTGAGCTTTTCGTCAAAGATTGTACCTAGAAACTAGGATTCCGTTTTGAAAAATGAAGACACCATTGAGTTGAATGTCTGCATCCGGCCGGTTGCCACACGTCTTGGAAAACAAAACACAAGTGAACTTTCCGGATTAAATTAAAATATATTGCTATCTGCCCAGCTGGCCAGCTTGTTAACAACAAGCAGGACTTGGCGCTCACAGACAGAAAAGTTTCAGAATTTGGAAGAGCGTTGAACGTGGTCTACATAGATTGAACAGAAAATCGATGGTGGCAGAGTCTTCATAAGATAATTCATTTTCACAAAAAACTGGTACAGCTCGAAACTCCACCTTGTGGCACGTCATTTTTCTGCACATGAAACCTAGAGAGTGCAGCTCCAACTCGCACGCGAAAAGTTCTTTCGGACATGTAACTGGCAACCGTGTTCATTATGTTACCCGACATGCCTTACGATAAATAGCTTACGATACCATACCGCCAAGCAGTATCATATGCCTTCTCAAGATCAAAGAATAATGTCATACATTAGTGCTTGTGGTGGTAGCCATATTTTATATATGACTGTCATACAACGAGTTGATCGTTGGTAGATTGCCCATCCCTGAAGCCTGCCTGGCAGCTCTCGAGAAAACCATTGTACTCTAAGAAGTACAGTTGGCTCCTGTTTGTCATCATGGCAATGGGACAATAACTGGCAAGGAGACGAAGGGTCCTACCCTTCCTTCAGGAATCTACTTCCATGGCCTCCCTCCAAAAGCGTGGAATGTACACCGAAAGCCATATTTCATTGTAGATGTGTAGGAGTGTATCAAGAGTGTCTGGGTGTAGGTGTTGTATAATTGTAAAGTGATGTTGTTTGGACCTGGAACTGACGGTTTACGCATGCTCAGAACAGCCATCAGCTCATGCAGTGAAGACTGAGTTATAAGTGGACCTATTGTTATCTGGTACAGGCTTCTTGTCGGCCGACTGTTTGTGTTTTATGAAAGTGTATGTTTAGTGTTGCAAAACTGGACACGTGTCGGAAACGTTGTGCGAGTGTGTCAGCCTGGTCTTCGAGTGTCTCCCCTGTTGTGCTGACCAAAGGCAGGCTGTTTTTTAAGTGCAATGCACTTCTTAAGCGACCCTGAACCTGCGTCCATCGGCAATGTCCGCGCACGTGGAGATGGGCGCGCGCAGCCTGGCCGCTGACATGGCACATACCCACGTGGGGGATTGGCCAGGAATCTCCTCGTCTTCCTTGGCAACGGGGGGAGATGGGCGCGCGCTGCCTGGCCGCTGACATGGCACAGACCCACGTGGGGGATTGGCCAAGAATCGGGTGTGAGAAGGGCTAATGCACCTGCTTAAACGAGTACTGACACGAAATTTCAAAGCTGAGATCCGCTCTAGCAATCAAGTACAACGACAACACAAATAGGTGTCTGTGAATAAATGCATCTTTCTTTCTTTGTTGTTGTGTGTGTGTGTGTGTGTGATCTCTATTTCGTGAGCATTACGGAGCCGCGCAAATTAAACTCGTGCATTCGCACTTTCACATTCTTCCCCTCGGGGAAATGCGGGAAATTTTTTGTTGTCTTTTGAGTTTGCGTGTTCGTGTCCATACTTTTCGTGTTTTGGTGTAGGACTCTATTGATGTTATGAATGAACGCCAACTATCCCGTGCTGCTACACGACGCACACGTTTTCCTAAGGCATTTGCTCTTTTGAACAAAAGGAGGTTTCCCAACGTAGGGTACCGACGAAGGATATCCCATGCCTTGTACTGGTCCTCTCGCGCCCGCCTACAGTGTTTATTCCACCACGGGCTGCTCTGCGTGCAGGGCACCAGAGGCATGGGGAATGGACTTTTTGGCGGCGGCGAGGATGTGCGCCGAAAATAGTTTGGTTGCCTGCTTAACGTGTAGTTGTCTTACGAACGTGTAGTTTAGTTTGGATGCCTCTGTAAATGCATTCAAATGTGTTCTTGCTTTATTGATCCTGTTCTGTGAAGATGGACTGCTTGGGCCTTTACCTGTATATGTTAGTGAGGTGGGGAAGTGGTCACTATCCTACCGACCAGTGCCTACACCACACTCAAGGCATGGAAAGAGAACCGTACACCCAATAGCCAAGTCAAGTGGTAAGTAAGTGTTGTGTCCTATATTATATTATGTAGGCTGTTTCTGGTTCCCGACATGTTCCCGACAATGTTAGCAACTTTTAAATGAGGCGACCTCGGGCATCTATGCGAGGAGGGCCCCAAATAGAGGTTAGTGCATTCAGGACGCCTATTAGGATGCATGAATCGTATAGCTGATCTACCAGGCCCTCCAAATATGAGCTCGAGAACTGCAAGACAGGAGGGATGTACAGATAGCATAGTGTTTAAAGCCCATAGAAGATTTTCAGTCAGATGGAAACAGCCCCACTATTGTCTGTAGTTGGAGAGTGGCACGCCAAGAATTTTCGGGCAATGATGGCCCCGCCACCTGAGGATATACAACCACCACCACTTTCCCTCTTAAATATGATGTAATTGTTTAAGAAAGGTGCGTGTTTAGAGTTTAAGTGCGTTTCTTGGAGGCACATCCCACTTCGCTGTTTGGAATGAAGTATTTTATAGACATCAAGCTTTCTAAGGATGCCTGTGCAGTTTCACTGGATGATGTTTTCTCTTTCCGTTATTAGGGTTCAGAGTGGCTGGAATATGTGTCTGTTTATGTGTCGACTTTCGCGGCTTTACCTCTTGGAAGGTTTTTTTTACATTCTCTACTGTCCTTGACGCTGCCGCTCGTGCATTTTGCTGTGATAAAAGCCGGAAGGGTTTGACATCCATGTCGTCATCTGAAGTTAATGGGGTGCCCAGCGTACTGGGCCTCCTAGACTTGGTACCCTTTCGGGTGTTCTTTGCCTGCGCTGCCAGTGCCAAGGGCGTGGGGAGCACTACAGATAGCACAGACAGGGAGGCGAGGGAGGGGGTCGCTGCACCTGCCTCCGTCTCCATCTCCTCTGTGCCCCCGAATATGCTTTCGTCTGGTGAAGAGAAAGCAGTGAATGCAGCGGCATCCCCAACCAACGTGATTGCCGCCACAGCCGCTGCTGGCTCAGCGAGCGGTGAGGAGTTGGAACGGGCCGCCGGAGGCAACCGTTTGGGAGCGGTGGCGGGACCAGTTCCGACTCGCGGTACTGGGTCATCACTGAAACCAGACCCCGCTCCGCCCCCCGGTGAGCCGCGTCAGCGTACCGCCCCAAGGGGAAAGAGGCGAGCCTCTTTTGCGCCTCCGGGAGGGTGATGTCCTCTGTGACGTTGATGTTCTCATTTTGTTTTCAACCTAAAGCTTTTCGCATTTCGTTTGAGTAGGCCGCGTGTGCGCCGTGACAGTTAATGCAAAAGAGTTGTTGCAAACTACAATTATCGGTAAAATGGTCGTGTTAGGCGAACAAGCCACAGGGTATTTGACCCCGACAATAGCTGTTGACATGCTCGAACCACTGGCTTGTAGAAAAGCGCCGCGGGTTCGAGATGTATGCTCGGACGGAGCATGGGATGATGCCAACATTGATGTGGTTTGGGAGGACGGAATGGTGTAATGCCAGGAAGATATCTCTAGTGGGTACTACCTTATCGTCTCTTAATATGGTTACGCCCCTGACAGCCGTCACAGCTTGACTTTTCGTGCAGTTAAGAAGATCCGCCTCTCTCTGGCTGGTATCGTTTGCTAGATCTGGCTCCGAGACCACGCCGGTTCGAGCTGTTGAGGCTGCGGTGGGGCGTGACCATGACGTCACGCGCTGCGGTGGGCTGACGGCTGCGGTGGGGCGTGACGTCAACGTCGGCAATGTGGTTGTGGTTCTGGAGTTTTGTGGCCTGCTGTTGACTGTCTACCTGGAGCAAAATCTCGCCGGTTCTGTGGTTCTTAGCTTTATAGGATTCCACAATATTTCGTTCTAAAAACTTTGATATCAAGAACACGGACTGTGAAGCAATAGGTCTGGCTTGTTCCAGAGATTCAAATTCCCAGAAGTTGGGGTAGTTGGGTTTTGGGATGGTCATGGTTGGGAGGGGTGGAAACGATACTTCAGTGCAGCCCATTTTAGGGGGCCGGTCATTGGGTTTGGGGAATTTCCAAAAACCCATACATCATGTAAAAAATAGGGGACGGGGGTAATTTCTTCGCTCGTGTTGCCCTGATACCAAGAGGTCCCAGAGCTCCCTGCTTGGTAAACAAAGACGGTGCCCATCCGCTGGAGCTTGACTTGGGCTCCAACGGTCCCCGTGTGTGGTTTCTTGCCTTCACCTTACAACTCATAGCCACGGTAGATCATGGCTTGCGTATGGGGGCTCGGGATCCGCGGCATCGCCTGTGCCGTCACCAAGATTGCTCATGGGGCCCTGTGAGGGCGTTAAGAGTAAGGAAGTCGATACAAGTCTGAATATATATATATATATATATATATATATATATATATATATATATATATATATATATATATATATATATATATATATATATTGTCGCGAAGACAAGAACGATGCAGTATTCTTGAATGAGAAACACGTTTATTGGAGCGAACTTGTGCTCCCCTAACAACTCAAAAGAATACAGAGGCGGCGAAGCAGCGGTCAACAAAGTGACTTGCACAGGTGAGTGTAGTCGAATCGAATGCTCCGGCGTCCGCACTGCAGGCTTTTTATCTTTCGGGGCGCGTGGTTCTCGAAACGTCGATTCACATCGAGAACATAGTAGATCCAAACAGATTATTCTGGGCTGTTCACGTTAGATCGGAATGCTCTCCCTATCACGACAGATAACACATGCGGCACAGAAAGAAAGAATGGAACACGCGCTTCCCTTGGCGCAGAGATAACACAGACCGGCGCAGCCGGGCGGTAAAAGCAAAACACAAATAAACAAACCCAATGTATAGTTCGCCGTATTACCCCCCCTCTAAGATTGCATCGACTCGATGATAACATAAGCGACAGTCCTAAAATAAAAATAAAATTCGTTATCGTCCGTAGAAAGGTTTTAAGCGAACCACGTAAACGACCTCGGGCCGCGTGCGTCTTTGTGATGTTCCGGAATCACCATCGGGGATCACCTCGTGGGTAAGTTGGCCGACACGTCGTAGAATCTGGTAGGGTCCGAAATACCGTCGCAGGAGCTTCTCACTGAGTCCGCGTCGTCGGATGGGAGTCCAAACCCACACACGATCCCCTGGTTGGTACTCGGCGTCTCAGCGTCGGAGGTTGTAGCGGCCCGCATCCACCAGCTGCTGGTCCGTTATACGAACTCGAGCGAGCTGGCGGGCCTTCTCCGCACGTTGAAGATATCCGTGGACTTCGGCGTTGAGGTCGTCGGCTTCTACGTGCGGAAGCATGGCGTCGAGCTTCGTCGTTGGCCTTCTAGCGTAGACAAGCTCGAACGGCGTCAGCTGCGTCGTCTCCTGGATAGCCGTGTTGTACGCAAACGTGACATACGGGAGCACTTCGTCCCAAGTCTTATGTTTAACGTCAACGTACATTGACAGCATATCTGCGATTGTCTTGTTCAGACGTTCTGTTAGTCCGTTCGTTTGGGGGTGGTACGCCGTCGTTCTTCGGGGACCCGTGTTGCTGTAGCGTAATACTCCTTTGCATCAGCTCCGCAGTAAATGCCGTTCCGCGGTCGGTGATTAGGTCTTCCGGGGCTCCATGTCGCAGCACAACTTGGCTTATAAAGAACTTTGCCACTTCTTGTGCAGTCCCCCTCGGAAGAGCGGCGGTCTCTGCGTAGCGCGTCATGTAGTCTGTCGCTACGACAATCCACTTGTTCTGTGATCGTGACGTAGGGAACGGGCCTAAAAGGTCCATTCCAATCTGTTGAAATGGTCTCGATGGGACGGCGATCGGTTGCAGAAGTCCGGCGGGTCTTGTCGGCGGCGTTTTTCGTCGCTGGCAGTCACGGCAGCTCCGGACGTAGTGGGTGACGTCAGATGTAAGGCCGGGCCAGTGGTACCTCGCCTTGATTTTTCCAATAGTGCGCGCTGGGCCAAGATATCCGGAAGACGGGTCGTCGTGGCACGCTTCCAAATTTCGTCACGAAGGTTCGCGGGGATGACGAGAAGGTAATTCGCTCTTGTTCCGGGTTCTGAAATTCTTCTTCACGAGGACGGAGTTTCTCAGGCTGAATGCTGCTAAGCTGCGTTTGAAGGTCCTAGGAACGGCAACGTTGCATCCCTCGAGGTACTCGATTATGACGCGTAAGTCGGGGTCGGCACGCTGCTGGGCGGCTAGGTCGCTCTCCGTCACGATCCCGAAGAACGCGCTGTCTTCGTCAGCGCCTTGTGGTGGTGGGTCGACGGGGGCGCTGGGCAGGCAGTCGGCGTCGGAGTGTTTCCTGCCGGATTTATAAACGACTGTAACGTCGAACTTCTGCAGGCGCAAGTTCCACCGCCCAAGACGGCCAGAGGGGTCCTTCAAATTGGCGAGCCAACACAGCGCATGGTGGTCTGTTACAACCTTGAATGGCCTTCCATACACGTATGGGCGAAAGTTTTTCTCCTCCTTCGACAGACCACGGCTGGCATAGGCGATTACCCTTTCGCAGCAGCTTTGCTTTTAGACAAGGACGGCACCGAAGCCTATATCACTGGCGTCCGTGTGCATTTCCGTTTCGGCATTTTCGTCGAAATGAGCGAGCACGGGCGGTCTTTGCAGACGTTTTTGCAGCTCGCAGAATGCTTTTTCTTGGTCGTTTTCTCAGCTGAAAGGGGTACTATCTTTCGTCAAGCGCGTGAGTGGCTCTGCAATGCGTGCGAAGTTTGCGACGAAGCGCCGGTAGTATGCGCACAGCCCGAGAAATCTTCGCACGCCCTTCTTGTCTTTCGGCCTTGGGAAGTTCGCAATGGCGGAAGTTTTTGCCGGGTCAGGTAGGACTCCCGCGGCGTTGACGACGTGGCCCAAGAAATTGAGTTCCCCGTATGCGAAACGGCAGTTTTCAGGCTTCAGCGTCAACCCCGACGTACGAATGGCCTCGAGTACAAACTCCAACCTTGCAAGGTGTTCGTCGAAAGTCCGGGCGAATACCACTACGTCGTCCAGGTATACGAGGCAGGTGTGCCACTTAAGGCCAGCTAGCACAGTGTCCATGACTCTTTGAAACGTCGCTGGTGCTGTGCACAGCCCAAACGGCATCACCTTGAACTCGTATGGGCCGTCTGGGGTAATAAATGCACTCTTCTCTCGGTCTCTCTCGTCCACTTCAATTTGCCAGTAGCCGGTCTTAGGGTCCATCGATTAGAAGTACTTCGCGTGGCAGAGGTGGTCGAGGGCGTCGTCGATTCGGGGGAGGGGGTACAAGTCCTTTTTCGTGATTTTGTTCAGTCGCCGGTAGTCAACACAAAGCCTTAATGTGCCGTCTTTTTTTCTTTACGAGTACGACGGGCGCAGCCCAGGGGCTTTTCGAGGGCTGTATAATGTCGTCGCTGAGCATGTCGTCGACTTGAGTCCGGATGGTTTCCCGTTCGTGTGAAGAGACGCGTTACGGTGACTGTCGGGTGGGTCGGGCTCCATCTTCGGTTATTATTCGGTGCTTCGCTAGAGGGGTCTGACGTAGTTTTGCGCTCGACGATAAACATTCGCTATAGCGACGCAGCAAAGCCAATAACTTGTTCCGTTGTTCTTGCGGTAGCGCCGGATTCACGTCGAAAGGCTGCGGGAGCTTGAAGGTTTCTACGGGTGTGCGTTCAAAGTCGGCGACCGCGATCACGTCACTTGCTTCTTGCGCTTCGAGGAATGCAATTGCCGCGCCCTTGTTTAAATGCTGGTACTCCTCGGTGAAATTCGTAACCAAAATGTGGGATTGGTGTTCCTTGAAGCGCGCAATGCCTCTTGCGACCGACACATCACGGTTGACTTGGGCTCCAACGGTCCCGGTGTGTGGTTTCTTGCCTTCACCTTACAACTCATAGCCACGGTAGATCATGGCATGCGTATGGGGGCTCGGGATCCGCGGCATCGTCTGTGCCGTCACCAAGATTGCTCATGGGGCCCTGTGAGGGCGTTCGGAGTTAGGAAGTCGATACACGTCTGAATATATATATATATATATATATATATATATATAAATATATATATATATATATATATATAGAACAGAGACGTACGGGACGAGGGATTCCGTAAGGACACATATCAAAGTTGCAGTCCTTATTGCCAGTGCTGTTTGGCGTTTTAACAGTGTTTTATAGTGCCGAATAAGGTATGATTGCATTTTTTTTTTGCAGGAATAAATAATTGAAAATTCGAGTGAAGAAAAAATGCGCCGTTTTCGGAAAATCCCGCTTCCGCAAAAAACGGCGCATTTTTTCTCGACTTCAATTTTCAATTATGTATTCCTGCAAAAAAAAACGCAATCATACCTCATTCGGCACTATAAAAACACTGTTAAAACGCCAAACAGCACTGGCAATAAGGACTGCAACTTTGATATATATATATATATATATATATATATATATATATATATATATATATATATATATATATATATATATATATATATATATATATATATATATATATATTTACTGACAGGCAAAATAGTTGGTTTCCTAAATGTGACTATTCTTCTAGTTCGTGCGTGCATGCTAAGTAGGCTTGATGTTAATTAGGCTCAGTTAATCTATATAGTAACACTCAGCACAACATTTCACGTTGGTATTTAGCACTGAGGGCAGTTGTTGTTATTACGATGCTAGGCAAATTCTGCCAATTGCCCCAAACTAAAAAGACTAAGTTAACGTTTTTAGCTCAGAGTGAGTAAGTGATATGCTTTATCAAACTAGAGCCCATGACGCCAGGGGGAATAAGGATGAGGGGAAGGCCACTTTATATTTATGCACCTCGAAGCCATATCGTATCTTCGTTATTTGTAGAATAAAATAAACTTGTAATATTTCCTCCTTTGAAATTTATTTTCGTCTGTTTCTTTTTCAGGAGGTGGCCCTTCTCTACGTAATTCAGTGTGTCCTTATCGTGTTCGGCGACGTAAGTATTCAGCATCAGCGCCACGTGTATTTGAACAGCCTTCCCTTCACGCATGTGGTGGGCTGTCATTTTAGCAACATTGAAAAGGTTTACAATGATGAGGGAACGATGCGCAGAAAGAAGCAGTATCCCTCTTGCTAACATTCGCACTTCCAGGTATTGTAGGCTAGCAATGCCTAATTTATGACCAAGGGAATCATAGAAAATACAAGCTTCTAAACTGATGCAAAATGCTTGGACCTGCTTTAAAACTGATGCACAAAAATAATGTCTTCTTTCAATTGGAGCTATTCACAAAAGACATCCATTGGGCAAGTAGAAGGGGAACAAAAAAGGACTGACACTACGAGCTCTGTGCAGCTTTTGTTACTGCCTGTCCGTGGCTTATCGTTTATGCGGGGAACTACCAGGTAGCGAAATTCTCAATGCTGCTTTTGATTTCTGTTTAATATTATTGCGACGCAGAAGCAAAACGTTTCTCAGCCGGATTCTGCACTCAGGGTATATGTGGAAAAATAAAACGGCTGCGTGTAGAGCGCCACACTTTGTGCACTGCGCAGAATCATGAAATCAGGCGTAGAATGCAATAATCTCATTCTTGCGTAAAAGAGGAAGAATAATATCCTCAGAATATTTCTAACCCCTTTCTAATTCCTCGACGTTTAAAGAGGACTTACTACGGCATCATACATGACCGGTTTGGATATGTTAAAAGCGCCGGAACGTCCACGAACATTCATTCTCACAATTTAAATTCGCCTTGAAATGCGTTGAAATTAGATGGGTACGTCGAATTTGTGGTGTAATTTGGCAGCAGTATCACAGAGACTAGACTGGAAATGTTCCATGTAATGTATCCTTTCATGATCTGTGGCACTTATGCTTTTTTATCACAAATTGTCCTACTAAATGAAAACATTGTTCGCCTTAGATTTTTTTGCCATTTGTAGTCGAGCAGCCACGTTGAATTACTAGGGGGAAGTTCAGTCAACATATATGAAAACGTATATTTTGTGCTCATGACAAGAGACCAAAACTGTGATCTAGGTTGTAGCAATTCCAGGCATGTTAGAGATATTTTTCGCATGGTAAAGTATGTTGTTAACAAAAACACTAAAAAAAGTTTTTTAAAGTAAACAACTTCATTTGCCGACGCGATCACTGCTGAGCCACCTTCAAGTAGGAGATTCACATCTCCACTCATGCTACATAAGTGGAGAGCAATTGTATGGGTGGCATACACAAGGTTCACTAGAAGTTGAAATGTTTATAGGATGGTAAGTCTCACGAGTCCCCGCGTTGTAAAGAACAGAATAGGAAAACTAGAGAGAAATTTTGAACGAAGAACTTAAGAGAGAGCATGCGTAAAGATTCGAGAGAGTCAAAGGGAGATAATTCAAGTTGCGGAGAAAAGTATGAGAAAAAACCCACATGTCATTTTAGCTTTTTTGTCCTCGCGCTCATATCGCTATTGTTTTCTGAAGACCATTGTCCTACTACCCGTTTCCTTGCTGCACTTCCAGCTGATGGCTCCGGCTGTTGGCTGGTCAGCGATGGTGAGGCAGCATGCGTGAGCACATTATTGTAATAATGGTCATGGGGCCACCTTGGGGACGAGGCTTGTGTGCAAGTGTCCGTAGACGTCGGTGATAACGCCAGCGGAGCAGAGACGGTACTCTCTGTACGCACATGTCCAAGCTTCTCGATTGGCAAAAGAAGCAGGGCTGCTGGTGCCTTGCGTGTTCTCAGACCGGGAATCCCACCTGTTTCAGTCCCCTCAAACACCGATCCCTTTTCTGTCCCTGCTGCTCGTCTTCCTTCTGCTTTCCTCCATGGCTTCGTGTTCTCCGTTTTAAGTGTTCGTCTTTATCCTTTGCAGCATGATTCTTGACATTTCTCGCCGTCTTCTAGAGTTTTCTATTAAAAACTGCTTGCAAGCTTCAGGTCGCTCGCAAGCACTGATATAATAAAACATAATGACATCACTTTGTCACAAAGAATTCCAGTCGTATCCTTAACAGCTCTCTCACATTCAAGTCATAACAACCGAAATTCTGTTTGTTTCTCTTTTGGCGGGCATTAGTAGCAATCCCAAAAAAACAATCATTTTCTAACTTGAAATATATGTTGCGAATAAACACATATGGCAATCCTTACAAAGCATGGCAGTCTACTCATAAAAACGGTTAAAACCTTATCTCGTCTTCAGATCTGTTGCATTCTTCACCTACTATTTCTGCTGATCTGTCTCTATTCAAACATTCTACAAAATACACTACTATTATACAAAATACACTTCAGTCTAGTCTGCTTACCTGAAACTATTTTTACTATTCTGACTTCCTTGGCAAGCCCAGTGTCTACGAACGGAATGTTCCTGCTCCAAAGCCCATCGTTGTTTCCATATCTTTGCTTATGTAGATGCGCGGTCCAAGCAGCTTGTTTGTCACGGACTTTGTGTTTTGACCTGCCGGTTGTCTTCTGCCGATGCCGTGTGTGATTGCACCATCCAATCTCGACAGCACCTTTATGCCCTCCAACTTTCTGAGTCCCTTGATCTGCGTCTCCACCTCTTCGTCGAGCGTGAAAATGCCATTTAGTTGCGCCACAATTTTCAAGCCTAATATCTTCCTAGTACTCTCTAACCAATGCTCGCCATTTCCTTCTATACTATCCTCGACTATATCAAGATTTTCTTGGTCTACTCCGCATTCCATCCGCTATGCGTCAACCATGCCGTGCGGACATGTCTTCGCCCTGGCGCAATTTTCGGACTTTGGCAAAGATGTGACTGTCGGCATTCCTTTATTGTTGTTTGGTCTCCAACCTCGTCGTCTGGTTTGTTGGAAATGTCGCCAGGGATGGTGGTAATTGGGTTCGCCAGGCCAATCAATCAAAGTTTGGTCCCGAGTTCTTTTATCCTTTGCGGGTGAACTTTCCAAAGCTAGCCCTGTTGAACGGGGCTGCTGGTGGACGGGTTCTGGAAAGTTTTTTAATGGTCATCGCCGGCACTGTCACAAACACTTGGGTTGAAATTATTGGACCTACTTCTTTATTCTCTGGTTTTGTATCCGGCTGCCTTCCAGTTTTCTCTTCACCTCTTTTACTTTACATATCCCTTTTACATCTGGATCATTCGCATCTCTACTATTCAAAATTCCAAAAATCAGGTCGTATAGTGGTTGTTCAACAGATTTGGCTAGGAGCGCTCCTGTGAGGTAAGGAGTTGCAAATTGCATATTAGATTCTGGCAACCAACTTACTGTCCCGTCCACAAGAACTACCTGTGCCAGATTCCCAGTAAGCACATTTTCCATGACGAGACTCCTTCTTAACAACACCGCGTTTGTTCCGGTATCACGGAGAACTGAAATCAGTTTCCCTCGGAGCTCGCTATCTACAATGGGCGTCTGATTTTTTATAGGGTCTATGTTCTCCTTCGGTGTTCGTTGTTGTGTCCTTTTTTGTGATTTTTTTTCTCGTTTCGGCCGTTGAGGGTGTGACTTACTTGAATATCTGGCGGAGGCTGATTTCTCTAGTATTCGGAAATGACACGCTTCTCTTTTGTGTTCCTTTGCCTTGCAAACCTGGCACGATGATGGCAGTTTCTCTCCACAACCAACGAATGGGCATTAAGCAGCAGGGTGCTTTCCGCGACATTAAGGAAAGCAACAATACGGAGACTTCGGCACCCTTGTGTCTTACGTTTCCGTGTATCTGAGCTGGCTGCCGTGCCCTCATCTTGCATTTTGCCTCACTTCTTAACAATTAGAGCTTCACAGTATGGAAGGTAGCTTCAGAGTTGGAAGCGAATTGCTTCCCTGTCTCCGCGCCATCTGCCTTGGCATCATACAATTTCTCCCGGAAGCCTTCAGCCGTGAGTATGGAGCTCTGAAGGAATGCTGTCTTCACGGTGTAGTAGTCCATCATCTCTGATACCGGCAGTCTTCCGAAGACGCGTAGTGCATCTGCGATGAGAGACTCAATTCTGTCGCACTCAAATCTACTGTGACTCTCTCCTTAACCTTGCTCCAGTGCTACGCATTTAAATTGATGGAGATAGGCATCAGTGTCTTTGATCCCAAACGGAGCCTAAAGCTTCTCTGCTTCCAACTTGTTTTTGTTAAGAGTCAGCTCGCCGAAGTTATTGGACTAGGCAAACAAAAAGGAAGTGTTAGGAGAAGAGCCATAAACACACAATATGTGAAGATCTGACAGCTACAAACGACAAATAACACAAGTGGTAGAAACAAGCATAAAAAACTGCAAATTTTCTTTCAGTTTTTTACTAGAACAGTCCTCTCGCTCTATTATTATTGTTTCCTTAAAGCTTTGGTCCTACCACATTTTCTTTGCTGTACTTCCACCAGATCGCTGCGGCTGTAGCTTGGCTAGCATCGATCAGGTAGCATTTATAAGAATGTCGCTGTAGAGATGGTAAAGGGCCAGTGGGGCGAAGCCACTGGTGCGCGAGGACGCGTGCACTTCTGCGATGACGCCAACCGTGCACGATCGTGATGACGCCAATGGAGCAGAGTTGCTGTTTCTTGGTGCACTTGTGCAACTTTCTCGATGCCCTAGGGGAGCAAGGCTCGGCGGTTCCCAAACCGAGAGTCCCACCTCCTTTGATCACCTCAAACGCCCATCACTTGTCTCCCCCTGCTCCTCGCCTTACCACTCCTTTCCCACGTCGTTTTGTCTTTGTCACTGCGTCGTCTTCCTCTCGATTGTTTGCACCATGATTCGTGATTTTGAAGTGCGCGAATACGATGAAATGCGCCAAACGCCGTCCACATTTCTCACTTGACTGCATGTCTAAATCACTCGCCCTAAATCACAGCTTTGCAACATTTGGCTAGAAAAGTTTGGGAAAACTTACATCAGTCAACTAATATGTTAGCCGTGAAGTACGCCCCTCCATTCAGCCATTTTTGAGCAACCAGCCTTTCAGCTACGCTTCACTGATAAATCACAGGTGCGACGTGCTATTGAAACCAATAGTTGTTAAAATATATACACTTTTCTGAGCACGTCATACTAATGAAGCTGGTCTAGTAACACATTTGGTTACCGTATCAAGGGTTCTCATCTTTGCAATATCGTCTCTGAGCACACGTCTTGAAGAAATTAAGATAAACATGCTATGCTCTTTCGAAAAAATCTGTGCCACTTTCAGGCATTTGAGATCATCCGCTGGTTACGCCAAAATAGCTGGCGAAGTTATAAAACATTTACCCGTGTTTTGTGTGTTCGGTGTGCTTTAAAAGGCGGGAATGTGAGTGTTCTCAAACTCGCCCTCCCACTAGTCCTATCTCACACCGGTATCAACCTCATGCTCAGGCGAGTGGGCTGAAATAGATCTTAACACAATTATAGAACCCCCTTAGGTGGTGTCAGCATCTCATTATTCTACTTGGCTCTCCATTGTGAGCATTTACTATACCTATATGCTTACGTTCCCTGCCAATGAAGTCTTTCCTGTGTAAACTTATTCTCGGCTGAATCATAATAACCCCAGATGAACATGTTTCTTCTTGATTTCATGCTTCCGCGTATCTATTATTGGACTGACTCTTTAGCGTTAACTTGTTCCTTGTGGCTGAAAGCCAATGGACTTATCCATCTAGGTATTCGAAGAGTGCCATGCAGTCGTCGCTTGTTGTTCAGGTTTAATCTTCATTCTTCTCGATCTGATAGAGTTTTTCTTGATTAGCCAGTCAATTGAGGAACACACACACGCATAGCAAGTCGCACTCGTTGATTTGCCACTTCTGCACTGCGGGCGTTGCTTATTTACTGCTGCTCCGCCATGTGCTGATAATGCGTAAGCTGGTGAGGCTCCAGTCGTCTAAAAGGCAGCGTTGTTGCTTCGAAGATACTGCATTTGATTCCTAAATGATGCAAAACTGATTGCACCAAGCTCCAAGCACTTGTTTGCTTTCAATACTAACGACATTGTTCTAGTTAGCTGCGAAAGTGAGCTCTTTTTAAAACCTCACGGCTTTGAGGTAAAGGATGCTTCCGTTGTGAAAGCCTGATGTTGAGAACTAGCAATCTGCTGTTTTATTTTAGGCGGAGGTTTATTTATGGCGAAATATTTTAAATTCGTACTAATAACCATTGTTTCCTAAATAACAAAGGTTCGGCATAATTTAGACAGGATTGATTGATTTATTGATTTATTGTGAGGTTTTAACGTACCGACGCTACACAGGCGATGAGCCGCGACATAGCGGGGGGGGGACAGTAGGGCTCGGAAAAAAATTTGAAAACCTGAGGATCTTTAATGTGCGCCGAAATCTCGACCACGCGGGCGTTTCCGATTTTGCCTCCAATATTTTAGATTGCTTTAGGGGCAGTGTTACACCTACCACTAAGTTAATTGATGCCTTCCGCTGTATGGGATCTGTCTACCCCCAAGGACGAGACTCGAGCCTCAAGGAGGGAGAGAAGTCACCATCGAGGTCTGCATTTATTGGAACGTCGAGCGGTAAAGTGAAGAGAAAGAAGCAATGCGTGCGCTCGTGACGTGCTATCCCTGATAATGATGCCAGTGAAGATAAGTTGACGTCTGTTCTTTAAAGACAACGGCTAGCCGCACCAGCCCTAAGGCGGTCGATGATAATGCGGCTCTGCCCCATCAAAGAGATTGTACAACTTTCCGGCCACCAAGGACGTGGAGTCAGCATGCTTCTAAAGGGTAGAGACGTCTAGCGGGTAGCCTGCTTAAATCTGGTATTGTTCACCGAATTCGAAGGCAATAACTGAAAGGTGAAGTACAGCCTGTAAAAAGCTTGTCTATAACACAGCTTTCGTACTCTCAGCCTTATCCTGCCCCGCCGGTGCGGGATTTGCATAAAACTACAGCAGAATTCTGAAGTCTTAGACCTTCGCTTTTGCCTCCGACAGGTTTGGAACGAGTATGTTTCGGCAGTTTTCGGATGTAGCTGCTTGAAGTTGAAATCGCTGTTATAGACAAGCATTTTATCGACTGTACTGTGCCTCATCCGCTGTTTTGTGTGGCAGCACGAGATTACTGGTTTCAGGTGCTCTTGATGCGAAGAGATGCACGCAGGTTCTTCCTACCACGACGTGGACTGTAGCAGCGCCTTGGCGGCTCCTATTCGTTTTGTTTAGGTGTCAGTCAGGTACTCGCTTCTTGGGCAACACGGCCCCTTATCCGGGATCTTAACCAACTGACCACATCTTCGCTCTCTGCATCGAAGTGGTCAGATAAGTTGATGTCCTGCTTCTGAGGAAGAGCTTGTTCGTATTGTGCGTCTTCTGAGACTAGAACCCTCTTTGAAGCGTCTACTGAATCTTTGGTAACAGTGGCCTTCAATTTCCAAAATCATTCGACAGCGTAAGTAACGTCCGGTAAGCTCGCTAGCAAAACAGCGACGATCTTACAGTGGACTACCTTTCTTCGGGTTCGGACACGTCCTAGAACCATGCAGCCCAATTGTGTTTTGATGGCTTTGATTCTGTGTCTAACTCTCAGAACGTTCCCTGTGAAAATACCCCGTAGAAGTCGGACCCTATAAGAATCGAGATGCCCTTGTCACATTCTGAGCTGCACAGTACGGCGCCCGGTTCAATAGAGTGGGACTTCAAGGCTTTAAGGATCGCCTTGTTAGGAACAGGAATCTTCTGGTTGCAAATAGACTTCACATCCAGTGCTTCGACGCTGAGTGAATTTCACCTGTAAGGTCAGCCAGGTGAACTCGAACTCTTCTCCGAGTTCGATTAGTTTTTTCCCTACGAAGACCCGTACGGTCAAGGTCAAGACCTCTTCTACAAAAAATTCGTATCCTCGCTTCCTAGAGGCTGCGGTATTGATGAAGCTCCGCAGGCTTCTCCCTTCTAACAAAATTCTGCACTTTTCCGCTCTACGGGCGCCGGAAGCCTGAATGTTCAGCGCCTGGAGGAGCATCGCGCAACCTGTTTGCCTTCAGAGCAGCTGTAGGGCGGCCGATATAACTTGTTTCTTTTCATGACTCTCCGGATCTACGTTGCACATCGAGGAGACACGTCTTTTACAGCGCCGGCAGGCAATTCTCTTTCTGCACTTTTGGGCGATATGTCCACGGATCAAACAGCAGAAACACGTCCGTATTTCGTAAGAAGCCTCTTTTTTGTTTTATACTTACGTTTTTTGCTATGCAAGACGCTGCATCAAGTGAGGAGGAACAAAACAAGCACTTTCGTATCTCGGGAGCTGCGGCATGCAGGAACACTGCAGCATGCTCTTGTTCGAAAATTCCTGTTTGCAGGTGTTCCCCTGGCTTGTAGTCCTTAAACTTCGGTATCTCTGACGTGTCCTGAATAACTGCTTCCAGGCACTCAACTTCGTTTCTCAAGAAGTTTGACGTTTTTCTGTGGTTCATCGGTTGTTGCTCCCGCTCGATGACGGTTGGCCTTGAAGCAGTACACAACGTTATTGTCCACTGTTGGTACCTCAAGATCATGTGTCGACGGAGTGCTTTTAGAAGCAGCTCACGTACCATGAAGCAATAGGTGTCCGCGCTTGTTCAAAGGGCATTCAAGCTCCTGCATTTTATTTGAACCTCGTCGTAAAGATTTCGAAGTTGTGCGACGTCACTCGAAGACGAAACTGCTCTGATGTCAGTGCCCGTAGGTAGTCTTGCGCAATCCATGTCTGATGGCCGAACCGCTTCAGGAGTATTTGCATTACTTCGTTATCACTCGGTTCTGTAGTGGGCAGTCCAGTTACTGTGGAAGAGGCCGAGCCAGTAAGTTGGTTGGTCAAATAATGAAACTTTTCAGTCGCTCGCAGCTCCAAATTCTCGTGTACGGCGTGCTGAAATTGACTCCAGAATCTGGTCCGATTATGACGGTCTCCATCAAATTTCGTCTGTTCTAATATCGGTAGGTTCATTCTGGTGGTTGCGAGCTCGCTATGAGGCGGTCTCGTTACAGAAGGCAAAACGAGAGACTCACCAGCCTGTTGCTATCGAGATCTGTAGCGAAGCTGTGCCATGATCTTCCCCCCCTTGCCACTGAAGGATTTCGCGCTGGAGGTCTTTTCCGTGACCCTTTCCGCCATCACTTCCAGAAAAATGTCGTCCAACTTCTGGATTGGTCAATGCATGGCCTCGATCCTCTCCAAGAATATCGCTGTGTCCATGGCTGCAGTCAGGGTGCCACTTCGGACGCCGTCTTCTATCGCCGTCGAGACGGCGGAACGCTTGTACCGAAGGGCAGTTCGTCGCCGCAGCTTGCGCTCGATTGAATAATTGAAACTGAAAGCGCAAATTAGACACGGACAAAGAAAGGGGACAACAGGACGAGCGCTAAGCAACAAAATTGGTCTATAAACCCTTTTGCAAACCCTTTTGCGCTTGATTGAAGTCATCCTTAGTTCTGGGAGGTAGGTCCGCACGTCTCAAGCAGAAGCCGTCGAAGAAGGGCTATCGGTCCAACTTCTCGATGCGCGGCCTCGCAAACACGAGTCTCGGGTCATTTCGGTACCGAGTGGTGGGTTCCGTCGACCCCCCAGGATTAGACGCCAGCGTCAATGAGGGAGAGAAGTGACCATCGAGGTCTGCCTTTATTGGAACGTCCAGCGGTAAAATAAAAGGAAAGAAGCAATGCGTATTCTCGTGAGGCGCGATCCCTGATGATGATGGTACCAGTCAAGGGAAATTGACTTCTGTTCTTTAATGACAATGGCTGGCCGCACTAGGACTATGGCGGTCGATGACGATGCGGCTGTGCCCTTTCAAAGAGATTCTACATGCTGTACAAAAAGACCAGCTCTGTACTGTTTAAGAAAAGGCCTTCCGCAGGACGACTGTTGTTCTGAAGTGGGCATAATTGCGAGAGCTTTAAATGGTGGGCATGGACACATGGGGTAACTTTTTAATCCTAAAGAACTCTGTGTAAGTTAAACACGCTGATTTTTAATAAATTCTCTTCGAATGTACGCCTACTCGCCGCATTTTTTGTCAGTCATCACTGCTGGAAATGGTATTCAGTGTTGTTGCGACAAATAATAGGGTTGGCTTTCAGGCAGTCCGAGCAAACTTTATTCCTACAACAGCCCTCTTACGTTCAAAGTGCGTCCTTATATTACGTTTTGGGGGCCTGCGGCAACTTTCCGCAGTTGTGAACAAACATCACTGGTAGAAATACTGTTCCTTTTGGAAGGGAGTACACCAAAAACGGAAACTGTTTTGTTTAAATCTGTTGCTCTACGTACCAAGTAAACTTACACGGTGGGAAATAGTTAAATCTACTATTCTCGCCCTGGTTGCCTGCGTGTAGCACAGCGGTGGGGTTGAACAGCCCCACGACAATAAATAATTCGAAAGCATACTACGTTGTCTTGTCCCTGGGCCGAAGCCCTGAACTCTCTCTCGGTTTTTGAACTTCTCTCGGTCTTTCACTCCTTCGTGATAATTTGGAACTAATGCTACGAAATCAGTCACGCGAGCAGTCTAATTATAATTGACGTTTGGGTACGAAAATAACAAACTTGGGTTTGCGTAAAGCCGAAGTGGTCGGTGTCGACTCGGCATTACTTGCATGCTTCACAAGCGTGGCTCTGATCATGCAGGATCAAATTGTGTACTTTACAGTAACAAACTTGAAGCGGTACTTTGGCATTGGTTTCGGCAGAATGAGAAAGCACTCAACACTTTTCATGCTATAGGAACAGAAACGACCGGTCGTGTTTATTGTTGCCTCAAGACAACCGGTATTATTAGGTGATATTGTGTTCCACGTCACAAAAGGGTTGTATCAAAAAATGGCACGTGAGCATCGCTTTTATGGCATGTCTGAAATCTTCATCCGAATTAATTGGCACGGAACCACAGCAATTTTAAACGCAGTTACATGGAATGTGAAATATGCGGAAACATCGCAGCTGTGGTTCTCTTGTGTCGGTTCGAACGCGAACAGGCGCGGGCCCTAGAACAGCAGCGCCGTCGTCGCCGCAATAATTATACGATACGCGCAAAGGAATCGACAGATAAACGTCAGCGGCGGGCACCTTCCTCCTCCTAATGAACAAAGCCAACATCTGCGAGACCACTGCTTCGATTATCGGTGGGTAGGGGAACAAGTTGCTGGGACTCCACTAGCAGGTCTTGAAACCCGCTCCTACTCAGGTCATTAAAATGGCTTAGCTCGTACGTCTGCGTGACGGACAACCGTTAGCTAGAAGACAAAAGGGCTCGTGCTTCAACAGGTGCGTTGCTAATGTCATAGTCACAAGGTTTTTCAAAAATGACTGCTCCAATAAAGTTGGCACTTTCCGTAGGCATTCCTTTTTTCGCACGGCAAGCTATGACGTATATCTGCACCCAACTGGGGCCTAGAGACTGAAACTTTGCATGTGGTAATTGCGTAAGCAATTTGAAGCTCTTTATTGAATCTTCTGCTGGCGACAGCAGCTAACTAAAGCCCATATCTAGGTAACGTGAATGGCCTAAGTGGGCGTTTTTCACACAATAAAATATTTGAGAATTTACTTTGGAAACCAAAACTAATATATTTAGCCTGCGTCATTAAAACACATCCGGTATCCTACTGCGGAACATGAGTAAACATCATCATCATTATCATCATCGCCATCATCGTCCCCGTTGTGTCCACTGCAGTACGAAGGTCTCTCCAAAAGATCTCAAGCCTCGTATTTTGTGGCGAGCAACAAATTTGGCCAAGCACTAGACGGAGGGAACGCAGGAATTGAACCCGGTATATATTGTTCTGTAGAAAATCCCCTCCATACCCTAAATTTTTGGGTTAAGGTATGTAACAATTTTTTTGCTAAGTAGATGTTTTGCAGAAGGAGACTATCTACAATCAACCGACAATTTCGTCGTGCCGCCTACTATATAAAACATGTCAATATGTTTGAAACGTAAAGAAGTTGAATAACTTTGTGAGTGCACAGTGAAAGACCCGAGTGAGCACCCACGATGGTTGAAAGAATTGCAATAGTAAAACTGGGCAAGCGCTCCACCAGTGGAAGGTACTGAAACGCAGTGACGCAGGTTCTTTCAAACATTTAAAACGCTTACTTTCTACGCACAGAACATAAATGCTCACCTAAGAGAAACTGTGTACTCGCGTGGATGTTTTTATTATACGTCATTTTTATTCCGCCCCTAACAAGAAACTCTCCCGAAAGCGCTAAGTGCCTGCTCAGTTAGCTCGACGCCACAGGCAAATCTGACATGGCTTTATAAACATTCCCCTAAAAAATGGCGCTCTTGCCTTAGTGGTGCGAGGCTTGAGAAAAAATAAGAAAAGGTGAAGCAGCAAAGGTGGCGGCCAGCCTTTTTGCGTCGGAGATGCGGCTGTTGAACCTCAGGGTATTTCCAACACCCAAAAGAAATGCTGTGCACCCGCAATGCGACGATAGCTTAATCTCGAAGTGTGTACACCCTTGGGATCGAGCAAGAGGTATTAAAAAGGGTAAAGAATATCTTTGTTCCATCCAGCATAATTTTTTTTTTCAAAATTCACACGGGCACACTCGGGGTTAAGACATGGATGGTGCAGGAGCAGTTGTTCATCCCCTGGGGAACGGGCTGCTTTGTGTTAAAAAAACCGGAGACGATCGAGCTTGTCATTTTAGATTGTTGAGGGGCCGTGTACTTTTCGGACATTCTACAACGAACAATTAAAAAAAATTACCGCTAGATCCTCAGGGTGTAAGGTTCCTATCTGTGCAAAATAAGAATGTCATTCCGTATGACACCATGATGCTGTTAGGATTACACAGCATGTGGCGTAATAGATTGGTCGTACGATACAGCGATATTGATGTAAGAAGAATGGCTGACTATTTTAAAAAATTAATATATCAATTTGTAGAAATGTACTAAGTGCGAGATACTGAAACGAAGCGGATGTGTATTTTCGAAAAGCTTCTGAAACTGAAAGAATACTGAAGTACCAGCGTCAGTCAAGCCAAACTGAGCTGCTTTTATCAACTGACAGATGGGTGCGTGTTCCTTTCCACATGTAAGAAGGCAACAAAGAAACAAAAAGCGACGATAACGTAATCCGATAAACCTCCGTATCAGTACGCACGCTAGGAACTCCGGTTAGTTGAAACCGCGGCAGGCGTTTTTTTCTCCATTGGCTGGAAATGTTACATTTCACCGCCGCTACTAAGGCCGTAGACCTCGGGCCCTTCGGGTGACCCAGGGGTTAGTTCGCCGTTTTTACGGTGTAAAGGTCAAGGGTTTTATTCCCGAGTCCTGCCTAACCACGTCTTTTTCTTGACTCTTCGAGGTGTTTCAGTGCGTCGGAGAGGCAAAGTTTGGCTCACACAGCTTTCCTGTTATTCGTAGATTTCCATATGCAAGGTTAAATTGTTATCCACTAGGCCTTGGTGAAGTAGTCCTAGTGGACTCCAAGTAGGCCTAGTCGGCCTACTTGGAGTCGACTGCTTGATAACATTCGAAGCTCTCCGCCTTTACCTTTTTGCTTATTTGTCGGAGCGAATAAAAACGCGCCCGTCTGATTATTGCGCACCATGTCTGCGTTGTGTTTTGTGCGTGTCGTAGGACGTGCCTGCACAATAAAGAATGCGGCATCACAAAGTACCTCATGCAAATTCTATTTTCTTAGGCCACTGAGCTAACGCGATCATGATGATGATGATTGCTATTGGTTTCTCTTTTGAAGCGGGTTGACGACGTGTCATCTTACCAAAAAGGACTAATATACCTATGTTTTATACTCTTGGTTTATTACTAGCGCTGCTTAGCGAAGGCGCAAAAACCCATTAGCACAAAATACGTTTTTCGGTGTTACAGGTGGTAGCTGTCCTAGGCAATATTTCTCTCTGACTTTCGGCCACCAGCATCGTAATCTGCTTCTCGTCGTCTGGACAGCCCTGAAGTTAACTTCCTCTGTGCTACCCTTCAATACTGGGGCTTCTGGAAGCCGAATATTTCTGTTATGTAGATTTGTATGGATACCCTCCCATTCTAACACTATTTTGCTGCATAGTTTCTGTTTCTTTCCAGCAGACCCAGCATACCGCATCATTTTGTGAATACCTCCCCACAAAGCTCTTAGTTCGCAAACAACTTGCTCTAGCCTCCAAAAGCAAAGCCTTGCCGTGGACATTATCGTAGAAATTTTCCTTTCTGATGTCCAATTCCTCAGACAGCCCTCAAGTTAACTTCCTCTGTGCTACCCTTCAATTCTGGGGCTTCTGGAAGCCGAATATTTCTGTTATGTAGATTTGTATGGATACCCTGCCATTCTAACACTATTTTGCTGCATAGTTTCTGTTTCTTTCCAGCAGACCCCGCATACCGCATCATTTTGTGAATTCCTCCCACAAAGCTCTTAGTTCGCAAACAACTTGCTCTAGCCTCCAAAAGCAAACCCTTGCCGTGGGCATTATCGTAGAAATTTTCCTTTCTGATGTCCAATTCCTCAGCCCTGTATACCTCTGACGACGTCTTAGCTTCCATTTTTTTTCGCTCCAATTATTCGTTTCTATCTGCCTTGCCTCTTTTTGGTTACCTTGGCTGTTTTTTGTTCTTCACGGTTCTTACTGTATACCATAGTTACCCTGCTAGTCTCCCTTAGCCACTGCGTGTCCACGCTTTCCAAGTTTAGGCACCTAAAAACCTTAGCTTCCCAGGCACGTTGATCCATTGCTGTCAACCTTCTCTCAAAACACATTTTACTCTGCACTTCTCGAACTTCAAACGACGTCCAGCCCTTTACTGCTTCGTAACTTGCAGCACTACTTCGTTACCTTGCTCAGCAAACTTGCTCTTTTTCTCATTTTTTTGCTCGTGGAATAATATCAAAGGTACGATGTCGTGGCTATTAGCCAGTTTTCTTTCAATTACACCAATAAACGAATGCAATAGCCACTTCGAACAATGCATAATACTAAAGAGAATGCGGCAACAACGAAGAAGGACCAACAGTACAAACAAAACAAAATTGCCGCACTAGCGAGCCTGTAGTGAATGGTGCACCTGCTGTGAGGAGTGAATCAAGCACTGCCCTTCTGTGTGCGCTGAGGATAACTGAAACGTTGGCGGTATATCCAAGAGCGAAGAAAAAACAGTCATTCGATTTGTAGCAGGAGCCATTTCAGTGTTGCGTGTTTTTGGTGTTTTTACATCTAGGATAGGTTTTCGAAGATATACCTGGGGTAGAGATATTTTGTACTCTTTGTTTACTGACTTCGGCCTTTTTTTTCTTCTTCCAGTGTTTCGTCATTTGGAGAATCCAAGTCTTCGCTGACAAACTCGAAGGGCCTGCGCCTAAACGGGAACGGACTCCCTAGGAAAAAACAACTGCAAGTTCGTTCCTGGGCCTCCTGGGAGCAACGTGCGAGTTCGCACTCTGATGCTTCGTGGCAATGAAACTTTGGTTTTTAAAGAAACGTCATTGAAAAATTCCAAAATAAAGTATCCTGCGAAATGTTCACTAGACCAACCCTTTCTTTACGTCTTAAGAAGAATAATGTTATCGTCTTGATTTTAACCAAGTATTACTTAGTGTTAAAATACAGAAAGATAACTTTGTCATCCGATCTTGAAAAATATTTTAAATCTTTTGCAAGGTTGCAATGTATCCTTGTGTGCAAGTTGCTCGTTTTTCAACTGTGAAAATGCATTGCTTACGGTTTCATCGAGGTCGGTATGCTATTGTGGCCATCTTTGCAGAATTTATATACTCCGTAGTGGCTGAATGCCACGTCCTTGCGCGATGTATATATTTCAGTCATGTAAACTTCATTAAATCAAGGTATTGCGTAGCCCACACCTGAAGATTAATAGCGTGGATTTTGCAATTTGACATGTATTTGAAGCAAAAAACGCACCAAAGTGTCCGAGTTACACTTTTCTCGCATTTTAGATCAGTGTTCTCCCGCTGCGCTTCCATAAAGCGAGGACCTAAAGGGCTTGTTATTTGCTCATCCTGTAAGTGACAGCAACACTCCCATTATGTTGTCTTTGTTGATATATGCTAGCACACACATACCTCAAAGTTTTTTGTGACGAAAAATGTGTGCCATTCGACTCAGTCATAAAAAATGACCTGGGACGCTGACCGCATTCTACGGAGTGCAGGAAAAAAATGCGTCTCTTGGCTATTTGATATTGAGCACACCTCTAGATGAATGGCACTAGGAAGGACCCGGTCTAGCTTTAGTTTCCCGAACAAACACAAAGGTCTCTGTTTCTCTGCCGTGTCGTAGGCATCTTAATGTTTGTATAACACACTGTACAAACCGCTCGACCACTTACCCCTTTGAAAATGTGGAGTTGATGGAAGCCATAAAACATATTGATAGTCCCCGCACGGGGTGCCTTGATCAATCTTGGTGACGGTCTTGGCGACACCGCGGACCGCGAGCCCCCATACTCACGCTGTAACCGACTGAAGTAATGAGTTTTAGAGAGAAGGGTAGAAACCTTAAACGGTAGCGCCCATCTGCCGGAGCCCGTCGGAGCTCCCGCGGATGGGCGTCCTGACTGTTTACCAGGCAGGGAGCTCCGGGACCTCTCAAGCTGTCAGGGTAAGGTTTCAGAAGAAAGTACTCCCGTCCCCTGCTTTTTCTTCCAACGCCACGTGGATAAATCAAAACCTCCCGGTAAACCCGATCGGTCTCTGAAAAGCGGCCGCACCGATGTTATGCACCCACATCTTCCAAATTTCACTGTCCCAAAGCCTGATAATTATCCCCGATTCTTGATTATCAAATCTCTTGAAAAAGACAAGCCAGTTATCTCAATGTCCGCGTTTGTGAATACAAAATTCATAGAAGCAATAATCGTACACTACAAAGCAAAAAACCAAGGAACTGGAGAGTTGCTGGTAGAAGTCACCACCCAGCAACAGGCCACAAATCTCCTGAGCCAGACCTGTATTGCCGATCTTAGCATCAAGTCACACCCCACCGCAGCCTCAACAGCTCACAGGGCAAACGTTCTGTGACAGCTCACAGCAAAAGTTCTGGCAAACGAGACGGAAGCCGATCTTCTTGAAGGACTGAGAAATCAGGGTGGGACATCAGTCAGGCGGATATCCATCCCGAATCCGCGGCGCTGTTACAAGTGCTAGCGGTTCGGGCATGGTACCAACTCGTGTCGGGGCCAACTAACATGCGCCAAGTGTGCGCAACAAGGTCATCCCTCTGATAATTGTCCCTTGAGTCAATTGCTTTGCGTGAACTCCAAGGACCGCATGGTGCGTATTCGCGAGCCTGCGAGTCATTCAAGCTTGAAAAGAAAATCATCAACATCAAAGTCACGAAAAACATCACCTTCCCGGAGGCGCGAAAGTGGTTCGCCTCACTCCCCCTGGGGAGGTACGCCGACAGTTCGCCGGGGGGCGGAACGGAACGGCGTCTGGTGTCCACAGGGACCCAGTTCAGCGAGTCTGACCTGGTCCTGCCCCCGTCCCTCGCTGGGTGCCTCACTCAGCCTTATCGGCACCACGCCGCTTTCTAAGGCAGCAGCGGTTGTGGTGCAAACCAGTTCTATCCGGACAGGTGCCGCTTGCGCCTCATCCTCCCCGTCCTCCAGTGCGTTGGAGGGTGCCGAGGGGATGGATACCGCGAACCCCGCACCGCCCGCGCCACCTCTGCTGCCCCGGGCGCCCTCGGCGGTGGCGGCTCAAACGAAGGGCTCCGGAAAGGTGGCCAAGTCCGGGGGGGGGGGGGGGGGGGCAATCCGTCAGGCACACCTCGGACGTCTGATGACGAGATGGTTGTCTGGCTGTTCCTGCGTGCAACGCAGCGCAAGGAGCGGCCACCGACTTCTAAGCCTACAGAAATGCCTAAAAAGCCCAATTCCTGAGTAACAGCCACGAAAGACGACACATGAATACACACGCACACACACACACCTCAGTTATCCTTAAATTTAAATAATGGGAGCAAAATACACCATCCAATGAAACTGCAGACGCCTCATTAAAAATCGTGACGATGTGTATGAGATGCTGCATGCCAATAAGCCAAGTATCATGTGTCTCCACGAAACACACCTCAATTCTAAACAAACAAGTTTCCTAAATAGGTACCAGGTATTCAAAAAGGAGAGATTGGCTGCACACATTCTTCAGGAGGTGTGGCCATTGTCGCCCGGAAATCATTAGCATGCCGCCCTCTCTCTTTAAACACTCCTTGAGGCTGTAGCAATCCGCACGATAATATTTATTAGATTGATAATGGTACGCTCCATTTACATCCCGCCGATTTTGAACTTCTGAGCTCTGATTTCGAGGAATTGGTTGACCAGCTACCCGAACCATACATCCTCATAGACGATATACTGCGCTCAGGCGCGTAGCCAGGAATGTGTTTCGGGGGGGGGGGGGGGGCGGGTCGGGGTCGACCAAAAGATGGGACGGTGACATGTGTAGGAAGGCTTCTGCGCGGTGTTTTTCAAAAGAACCTTGAAATACCTGACTTTAACATGCGATTTGTGTATGCTGAACACTAACAGAAAAGCGCACGTTAAGGAGTTTAGATGATGCCGAAGACGATTATAATGATGGACTAAATTCCCGGTCGCTGGTCTATGGGTAGGCCACGGGTGATTCGTTCATCCGTAAAGCAGGCGGTTATGCGTGCACGCGCTCGTGAGCGTGATCATGAGTGTGCTTGTGAGTGGCGCGCGGTCCTCGAAGTTCGTCAGGCGGAACTACTGGAGGCTAACACTGGGTGTTTACTATCAAGATTCGCCTGTTTTAGTTTTCCTTCAGGAGAGAGACTAATAAGTTTTCTTATCAGCTATGAAGTACAGTCGAGCACGATTTGGAGGTAATCGCTCCACGATCGAGCGGCCACGCGTGCCACCGTCCTACGGTTTTATTTCGGAACCATGAAAATCAAGGTTTCGCACTCTTCTCTCCCTTGTTGGCTGTTCCATGCTAGAAGAAAGGCCCACCCGACTGACTTGCCTCCCTTTGGGTTATAAGCTTTACATTCGTTGTTATCAAGCATAGACTTGGTTGCCTTTTATCTACGCCGACGATAACAAAACTGACATAGAAGATCTGCTAAAGCTGGTGTTCGGTTAGCTTAATTTGAAAGAGTAGCTTTCCCGCGATAACTTTCCAATAGCAGTGGACTGTACGTGCGGCACATTCGTATATATTGGCGGTGAAGCTAGCAAACGTGCGACCGAAGTTCGTCCTTTGTAATCGCCTTTTTGTTAATAGTAAACATACGCTTAGCGGAACATCTTAGCGGAACATCTCCTTAAATTTCATTATATTCTATCCGTTAAATCGAACAGACATGGCTTCAGTGATATTCCGGTTAAGCAAATACAGAATTCTGATTCTCACCACAACGGAGGTGAAGAAAACAATGGAATAGTGCCAAAAAGACAAAAATCCGCAATAAAGAGAATTGTAGTTTTTTTGATGTGGAGGAAATACAAGATAGGCAGTGCAATGATTGTCATACAGCTGAAATTATGGAACTGCAATATTCAATGAAATGCGCTGTCGGTAGAAAAATACACATATCAAAGATGATAGTTGACTGAACAAAGTACACTGACATGCTCCGCCATGTTATTACACTTTGTACCAGTGTAAACACAAGGAATGACACGCTAAAGTCCAGACCACATGTATGCCTATATGGGGCTTTTCCTGCTGTTCAGCCATTTTCCGGCCGGTCTGTTCCACCAGCGAAGCAGCGGGACTGCCTCGATCGGCTCCCGGCAGGTTCCCGGCGCTGGTCGATATATCCGGCGCGAAATGTACCCGGGCTGTATATGTGGACATGTACACCATACGGAGCGGGCACAGGCATCAGACGTTGACGTAGCCCTCATTGTCAGCTTTATATGAGCAAGAATGTCCTTAAAACTGCAGGTTCCGCGCCTGCAGGCGACTTCAGGCGGTTCTTCGGGCTACTTGAACCGAACCCCAGCCTGGCACGAAACATGTCGGGGGGGGGGGGGGGGGGCGGCACGGGCCCGGTGTGCCCCCCCTGGCTACGCCCCTGAATGCGCACAACTCTTTTTGGGGCTCCTCCCGAACGGATGCCCTATGTCGCCTCATAGAAAAGTTTATTACATCCTCTGGAGCACGCCTTTTCACCCAAAAAAGCCTACTTACCATAACCTACGACATAATACATACATCTTGGCTTGGCTATTGGTTCTGCAGTTCTCTTTCGATGTCCTAATTGGGGTTTGGGCGCGGACCTATATGGTCATGACCACTTCCTCACTTCACTAACGTATATAGGTAAAGGCACGAGCAGTCCGTCTTCCCACAACAGGTTTAATAAATCAAAAGCAAACTGTAGTACATTCGCAGAAACATCTAAAGTACACCACACATCCATAAAACATCTACACGTGGAGGAAGCAGCCCAACTAATCACGGCGCACATATTCGACGCCGGCGAAAGGTCCATTCCCCACGCCTCCAGTGTCCCCCGCAACCACAGGAGAACGTGGTGGAATGAGGACTGTAGGCGGGCACGAGAGGCCCTGAACAAGGCGTGGGGTGTCCTTCGCCGGTAACCCACGTAACATAATCTCATTTCTTTTAAACGGGAAAAAGCTTTTGGGAAGCGAGTGAGTCGAGAGGGAAAACAGGAGAGTTGGCGCACCTTTCTCACTTCCATCAATTCATACACAGACACACACAAGTCTGGACACAAATATGAAAACTTAAAGGACCACAGACACACAGCTTGCCCCTGGTTAGTACAACAGTTAACACACTGGAAGACCAGGCTAACACACTCGCACAACACGTCCAACATGTGTGCAGAATACACATACGCCGACATACTTGAAACCCTCCTGCACCTCTACAACAAAATATTTCTTTCGGGGAACCTTCCACGGTCTTAGAGGCCATCGTAGTATGATTTTTGAAAGAGTGAAAGGACCCTTTCTCTCAAGCAAGTTATCTTCCCATCGACCTGACAAGCTACCTGTGTAAGCTGCTCGAGAGGATGGTTAACATACGACTGGTGTACTTTTTGGAGTACAATGGTCTCCTCGACAGCTCCAAGGTAACTTCAGGGTGGGGTAACTTTCATTCCTCACATTAGGCAACATAGGCATAAATGCTTAAAAACAATAAACATCCTGAAAATCTTGTCGCACCAGTCCTATGGTTCGCAGAAGCAGCTACTCCTACGAGTTTTTACGAGCTTGGTGGGGTCTCGATTGGATTATGGGAGTGTGGTGTATGGGTCGGCAACAAAAACAGCGGTGAAAATGCTGGACCCAGTTGCTGCACTTGGGGCTTCGCATTGCGTCAGGTGCATTTCGCAGTAGTTCTGTACAGAGCTTGTATATCGAAGGTTACAAATGGTCGTTGGATCGCCAGAGAACATACATGGATCTTTTGTACGTGTTTAAGGTTTCATCATTGGCGAACCATCCTTTTAAACCTGTCATCTCTGATACAACTACGTTCCAACTTCTTTTAAATCGCCTCATAGAGTGCTAGAGAGGAAGTGTCTTATGTTGCTGTCACTTTTTCAGACACCGGCAAATCACCTCTTTTTGACCTTTTACCAACATGGAAGCGTCGGGCTCTGTCGTGTGACATGTCATTTGTAGCTGCAGATAGAAAACCAGTGCCAACAACTGCAATTCTGCAGCATTTCTTGTTTCTGCGACAGAAGTACAGGTGTGCAGAATTTTATAGTGACGCATCACAACCTGCCTTTCTGTGTCGTGTGCGGTGCACGGACCCGATTTTAGAGTCTTTAACAGCCTGAACTCAAAAACCAGCATTTTTACGGCGGAAACACACGAAGTTTTGCTTGTTTTAAATCCCATATTCCAACATGAAATACCGAAGTCTATCAATTTCACAGATTCACTGAGTGTTGTAAATACATTATCATCCCAAAAGTCTTCTAAAAGCCACTATGTCAGCGTATGCATTAAATTTGTCAAATGGAAATTTGAGCGCGAAAATGCAAAAAAGACACAGAAAGACCCGACGGGACTAGCGCTCACTTGCAACTGTGTTTATTTTGCCGAAAGCATCGAAGTATAAGAGTCTACGGAGCGCATTATCACGTTTTGAAAAGATCCAAATACGCTTTCAAGGGATCCGTGCAATGGAACATTATCTTTCACTAACAAACGCAAAGGGGGCACACTTGCCTACCCATTGTAGTGAGTGTAGTGACAGCAGATGCACCCCATTATTTCAGGAGGTTAAGATTGTAGGCAGAAGCCGTGGTAAGGCAGCGCGAGGATTAATGGAGGCTAATCATATCAGGAAAACGGGTGACAAGTGTGTTAGTGACACTTCGGTATGTTTGCGTGGCAAAGAGCAAGCGTTTTTGGATATTTTAAAAACGTGACAATGAGCTCTGTCGACTCTTATAATTCGATACTTTCGCAAAATAAGCACAGTTGTAAGTGAGCGCTAATCCCGGCTGGGCTTTCTGTGTTTTTGTGAAATTTTCGTGCTCAAATTTCCACTTGAAATCATGAACCAACTAGCCCAACAAGAAGTTCTATTAAGTGTGCATTATATCTCGAGGTGATCATGTGTTGCGTTCCAGGCCACTCTGGGATTGCGTGAAATGAGACCGCGGATCAGATAGCCTCTGCTGCTGCACTTACAAATACACCAGACATAGCAACTGTACCCTACACTGAACTCAAGCCACACATCAGACAACACCTTCGCGAAACATGGCAAGCAATCTCAAATCAACAGACATACAACAAACTACAACTAATAACGCCACTCTTGGGACCATACACCACTACAACAAACAGCAGACACACTGAAGTTGCCCTTGCTAGGTTACGGATAAGACGCACTCATGTAACACACTCCCACCTGCTCACAGGATCTCCAAGACCGTTGTGTAGCCGGTGTGGACAGGCCCTATCCGTAATCCATGTACTACTCTAATGCAAAGCACTCGACACAACACGACAAAAACACTTCCCCCAACTTTACAGACAACATATACCGTTACATCCAGCTCAAAACTGATTTCATTTCATCATCATCATCATCATTTATTCTACCCTTAAAGGCCCCTTGCGGGGTATTACATAAGGGGGGGGGCGAAATAATAGTACACACCTAGCAAGAATACAGACAGTAATACAGGAACAATTCCGACATACATTCGTGTAGAGAAAGTGTAGACCTACAGGCATGAAAAGAATAAAAAGGGGGGGGGGGCAAAACAATAGCACACACATAGCAAGAATTAAGACAATAAAACATAAATAACTCCGACATACATTCTTGTAAAGAAAGGGAAGACGAACAGGCATGAAAAAAGAAATGAAAAGAGAGAAGGGGGAGGGAGAGAGGTGAGCAATTTCAAACAGTCAAAGTTTCCTTAGACCGCAAAAAAAAAAAAACGCTAGAAAGAGCATTGAACTGACTGAGGGCGTCAACCGTATGGCATTTGAAGCGCGTGCCAATGCCCTCTGAACGAGCAGCCAGAAGGGCGCCGGCCTGCCGGCCTGAGTACTCTCACACGGTCACAAGCTTTTGGCGTCAGTGGGCCGGCTAATCCTCTTGCCCCAAGGACCATGCAACAATGGGCGAAGCACTCGGAGTAGAGTTCCCCACTCTTTGCGCTCAGTACCCCAAAATATTCCCGGGAGGACATGGCAGGGCAAGAGCGACGACCGCAGACAGGTCAAAGATCGCAGCCCCCGTCTCCGAACAATGCGGGGCGGCAGACCAAAAAGCTGACCTTGCCGGAACTGCCATCTTCGAAAAAGGGGCGAACTGGAGGAAGTGCCTTTACAGCGAACCCCACGGAGCCGCAATGGCTCGCAAGGGACTCCCCAGTCGCAGCTCGTGTAAACACACGAGCTGCGTTCCGCAGGGCGGGGTTCGTGTAAGGCCGGCAACGGCGAAGGGTTGCAAGGCGGCATTGCAATGTAAGCCGTGTCACCTCTGAAGAAGGAGCCTTGCCGTCATCGGGACGCAGGGGGAGTAATTATATTTTTCCAGACATGAAAAGAAGCAACCAGAGGAAAAAGCAGTTGGAAATGACGCTAAAATTACGCGTAGAAAAAGAACGAGAAACAGAATATTGTAGGTTAATTAAGGATATAGGAGCTTAGTAACTCATGGAATTTCGAAGGGTTATGCTCGGCAACGACAGATTCTGGTAGGGAGTTCCATTGTTCTATTGCTACGGGAAGGAAAGATTTGTTGAAAGCGTTGGTAGAACCGTGAAGTCTCTGAATGCTCATATAATTGAAGAGGCGATGTGATGAGCGCACGGGTGGAAATAAAAGCCTAGAACGAAGGTCAGGGAAGTTATAATACAATTTATGGAATAGGCAGAGTAGTGAGATTTTACGTCTTGATGCTAAGAGTGGCAGTCCGACAGATGCTTTTAAGTGGGTGACACTGGTAGTGTGGCCATATTTGGATGAGATGAAACGGGTAGCGCGGTTTTGGACAGCTTCAGTATATCAGCCAGGTACGTTTGGTGCGGGTTCCAAATGGAGCAGGCATATTCCAGTTTGGTGCGGATGAAAGTCTCAAATGCTATTTTACGGATCGATGGAGGGGACAGGTATAACGATCTTCTGAGGTAGTTCAGGGACTTCGAGGCATCGGCTGTTAATTTTAGAATGTGGTTAGACCAGTTTAGTTTGTTAGTGATGGTAACGCCAAGGTAGCGGTAGCTATGGACCTCAGATAGATTAACTGTGCCTAAGCAGTATGGGAATGTAGTTATGGAGCGCTTCCGGGTCACAAACAAGTTTACAAAACAAGATTTCCAGCAAAAGAGTGAGTTTGTGTGACTTTTGCGCTGCTGAGCACGAGGTCACGGGTTCGACTCCCGGCTGCGGCGGCCGCTTTTCTGATGGAGGCGAAAAGCAAAAAAATTCCCCCGAATTTCCCCGAAGGGGAGTATGAGAAAGTGCGAAGCACGGGGTGATGCTATGAGGGGGAGTTTGTTGAAGTTTGGTGGCATTTTGCCCGTTAGTTACATTAACACCCCCTCGTGATCACGTTCGGCTTAACACGCCTCGTTTGTCCCTCTGCGGAAATCTTGGTGAATTAACGTGTATGTTCGAGGGATGTTCGAGAGGGAATGTAATCACGCACACACACACACACACACACACGCAAAGTAAAGTGAAACGACAGTATTTATTTCAGCACTTGTTTGTGTTGTCGTTGTATGCGACGGTCATTACGACCGCCTTGTGGTCGCTAAAGTGGACCGTTAAGGGTTGTTGCAGGACAGCCCTTACATTACAGTTCCTAGCAAAGGCCAGGTCTATTTACCCGCCGTTGGAAGCGGGTTTGTAGTATCACGTGTACACCACGCAGTTATCAAGCCGCTATAACGCCGCTTAGTCGCCAACGCACGCCGCTGACGACGTAGTTTGAATGCGTTAAATATATAAGGCGCGTTACTAACACTGATATCAGCGTCGCGTCCGTGGCTCAGTCGGTAGAGCGTCGCGCTGCGGCCGCAAAGTCCTCGTATCGAAACCTGGCGCCGGATGCTGTTTTTTTTATATAGTGTAGTGGCCTGGCTGGCGCGCCGAGAGAGGGTGTTGCGAGCTGGAGAGTAGTAAAGGGGCTTTAGGAGAGTAGGCGAGGGGGGAGAGGAGGCGCCATGCGAGCGCCCTCACGCGTCGGAAATCCGGCGCCGTTGCTAGGCACGGTAGCTAGCTCCGTTGCTAGCCTGCGGACGGAGGACGGCGGTGGAAGCAGGAGTAGGCCCGACTAAGAAGTGCTTCGCACTTAAAACGCCCGTGTGTACGAGATTTCGGCGCACGTTAGAGATCCCCAGGTGGTCGAAATTAATCCGGAGCCCTCCACTACGGCGCGCCTCATCGCCTGCGTTGCGTCGGTGCGTTAAACCCTACAATCAATCAATCAATCGAGTTTGTGTGACTTGCGTTTTGCGCTGTTCAATAGTGTCGTGATCATTGTTCAGCTATCCTGGAACAATGCTCTGAAAATTATACACGCATCTATTTTATGGGAGTTTCGAGGTCGGTGCGGGGGTGCTAAAATATTACACAAGACAAAATTGTTCTTAACTATGAGTGAAATATTATAAAATAACAAATGTGGTGACTAACTGGAAACAGGTGGACAGTTGAAAAAAAAAACAAGTTACCAAAGCTTACACAATCCTGGTCAACCAAAAAAAATGTATACGCACATACCACATGCCTCGTTACACACCCTGACATGGCAATTCTGATATGTTCTCTTGCTTCTGCGATTCCTCTTCGCCATAAAAATTGAATATTTCAAGAAAAAGAACATTTTTCAAGAAATTAAGTCGGAACCATCTTGCTGGGACTCCCTTCAAGCCATGGCACGGGTCCATTTCATAGCACAGTGCTCGTGACCTGCACTGCTCTGGCAGGCATCGCGTGGTGGCAATGCCTTTCCCGCGAAAGTATTTTAGTAAGCAGATTTGGTAAAAAACGAGCCAATTGAGTGGCTTGTAAGCTACATTTCACTCGTCTGAGAAAATGGGATGTTGCCAAATTTTATCTGCTTGAGCCTCTTTTAAGAACATAGATGCAAAATACATCTGCAATTCATTACTTCTACAAATAGGAAGACGCCTTTAAATTTATAGTTTCTAGGCAAATCTCAAGTGACCATACGATACTGTCAGTCGGCAGCACAACTACATTACGTCATGTTTATAACCCAAAAAAGGTTTCTATCCATGTAACAAGTGACGCAATGCTTGAGAAGCCTGGCAACAATATTTTACCCTACTGGCTGTTTGCACAGTTTTTCCACTCGTGTGCTTGCTCTGTTTTAAAATTCCCTTCAGAACTTTACCTTTCCAATACCAGACGTCACATAGCCATTATTCGAAAAAAACGACCATAAGAATGAAACCTGTGGCCTCTGGGCAGGCATGAATATCATAGCCACTCGACTACACCCTGGAAAAGCTTATGAAGCCGAAAAATCCGGCCTAGATGCCCATTTTATCTGTAGCCCTTCCCTTCAGATTTGGTTATGGGGCAATAGCCCCAAACGTTTAACAGCCAACTGACTATTGAATGTATCTACAGTCAGCAATACCCGTGCATATCCAGCAGAATACACGTCAAAGTATTTTTAGTGCAGAAAAGTAATGGAATTGGGTGCACAGGTTTTTCGTTCTTATTTTCAAGCTTCGCGAGTAAAAGATGCGTTGACGTCAACTTCACAGTTCCTGAAGATCCGTTGATAAACCCATTCATGCAGTGAATTTCAATTTTAAACCATCAATCGTTCATCTTGTGAAGTCAGAAAGTTTATTTTGTCCAAGTTGGGGCTTGAACAAGAATATTGGCTAGGAGAACGATGGTCTGTCTACTAAAAAGACTTAAATCCACCAGTGGGATTGTAAAAACACGCAATTGCAGGGTTGTACGAGAGTCAAAACAATGCTCAGGAGCAATCCCGAAACTGATAAGCCAGTCTCGAGCATATGTTGTTATAAAAATATAACTGAGGGTAGGCCAAGACACTTAACAGTTCCATCCACCTAAACAAACGTATTCAGATGTCTGAAACAGAAAGCTAGCTATAACAGCAGCTGGAAGGTCAGCAAACCTGTCCCAGTTCATGCCTTTAGCAAAGAATTATTGATTTAGCAAAGTCACATAAAAAGCTGAGTTAACAGGCAGGATGGCCGTTTGTGACCAAAACAACACTTTTTTTGAGCAAGTTTATCTGCACAGCTGTACTATATACCTACTATTCGGAAAACATAATTTTTTAACATAGGTATGTATTGCTAGTGGTTTTTGCACCCGGGAAACCACTTCAATGCAAAAATTTCCCCGCATTTCCCCGAGGGGAAGAATGTGAAAGTGCGAATGCAGGAGTTGAATTTGCGCGGTTCGGTAATGTTCGCGAAAGAGAGATCACACACACACACACACGCAACTACAAAGAAAGAAAGATGCATTTATTCACAGACACCTATTTGTGTTGTCGTTGTACTTGACTGCTAGAGCGGATCTCAGCTTTGAAATTTCGTGTCAGTACTCCTTTAAGCGGGTGCATTAGCCCTTCTCACGCCCGATTCCTGGCCAATCCCCCACGTGGGTATGTGCCATGTCAGCGGCCAGGCAGCGCGCGCCCATCTCCCCCCATTGCCAAGGAAGACGAGGAGATTCCTGGCCAATCGCCCACGTGGGTATGTGCCATGTCAGCGGCCAGGCAGCGCGCGCCCATCTCCCCCCGTTGCCAAGGAAGACGAGGAGCGCGCGCACCCGCAGCTGTTGCTATGTGGACGGACGGCGGTCACCGGAATTCAGGGTCGCTTATAAAGTGAATTCGTACTTAAAACCAGGGATCACGATTCATCACAACCACCCCACAACTTGAGGCAGAAACTGCTAAGCACAGAAAGCACAGGTGACGGCATGTTCCCTTTATGGGTGCTGTTTAGGCACATGGTGAAAGAGGAGGCTTCTAAAATTTTCAACTTCTACGGAGTTAATAACTTTATCATCACATAAAGAGTATCGATAAATAAGTTACTGTTCCAAGCAACGTAATAGGCCTCGGAGGTTTGTGACTTATTCGCATAAGTATTACCCTTTTTGATATACCCGAAACCAAAAAAATATCAAAGTCATCTTGCACAGAGTATATTTACCACATCAAAATATTCCTCTTAATTTGAATCTGTTCATTGTTTAACGTTTTCTCCTTGACGTTTACAGTTTTTTTTTCTATCAACATTCATCCCCTCCCAAATGAAACACTGCCTCCACTAGTGTACACGACTAATTTAAAAAACAACTTTATGGGACGAGAATGCATAGCTTTGATTTTAAGCCGTCTATCTTGACGGTTAGCCAGTTTCTCTCACTCAAACCTCTTACGAGTCTGTTCCACAAAAGCCATTGTTGTGAACTAAGTGCTAGGAACATGCTCCTATATAAGATTGGCAACTCGGCTCGGATGGCAGCTATTTTTAACACGCATTTAACAACACTTGTTGGATAGCGAGCTGGTATATATTTGAATTAAAAGAAAATATGACGCTAAACAGAAGTCGACAAAGAGAAGATACGGGATACATAAAAGGCAACTTGCAAGTATTTATTAAAAGAGAACCACGTGCCTTCATACACGACTTACAACGAAAAAAAATAACAAAACGGAGGTAAAGTTAAACTAACAACTGTAAGGGGGGAAGTCACAACCGCTGCGATGCACGAGTGCCCTTTAATTGAAAGCAAAACGAGATAACTGCGTAGGCATGAAGTTAACATGCCAAAGTGCGGCGCAATATTATGTGTAGGGTCACCTCGAAGTGTGGCAGAGTAAACTAAAAAAACACGACGCTGCTTCAATCAACGTGAGGGAGAGCTCTTGTTCGCGGCCGCTAGAAACATGGGCGGGCATCTAGGAGACCACTGCAAGCGCTGTGCGTGTAAGATGTTACTGCAAAAAACGGTCTGTGTAAAAAGAGTAAAAAACAAAGTGGAAAGGCGATCTTTATAAAAAGATCAGACGACACATGCGTCAGTGAGCCGTCACTATCAATAGGTGACAAACAAATTTTTTTTATCAAATACCGTGTGTAATCACATACGTTAGAAAGGGCAGTTGTCATTCCCTCGTAGGAGACCATATTGCACCTGAAATATGCGCGCCCGTTCGTTTGTTACCTTAAAGCCTCCACAGTTATCTTGTTATGCTTTCACTAATTTTGCACTTGTGCATACCGACGATTGCCCCCCCCCCGTGTTAGACTTGTTTGTTAAATTGTACGTTCCTTTTCTAATTTGTTTCTTTACAATTCATGTATATATAAGTGTGGTTTTCAATGAATAAACACTTTGCACTTGGTGCCTGTGCCATCCGTACCTTATCTTCGTCTACGTATGTTTAGCGCCCTATTTTCTTTTTATTTACAACGTAGCATTATTGGTCTAGCAACCTGCTCACTTCACAAGAGATAAGAACGCACTGCCGCTCTGTGGACTACACTACAGGAGCGGCCAGTGCAATGTTGCTCCCACCTAGCCATGCTGCAGGGATAGGGTGGCACAAGTGTGCACCATATATTCTTTGTTAATTGAATTAAACTTAATAATGATGCTTTAGCAGATTTGAATGGGATCCCTGTTTCATCAATTTTGCGTGTTCATGTGAGTTGTGGAAAATACAGACGTCACTTCTCTCTAACTGTCGCATCTTTTTGATACTAGTTCTCTACTTTACTCAGAACTGTCATATTTGTGATTTTGATGGAGCCGTCACATGTACAATTGGGAAAATTTCAGGTTAAACATTACATAAAGACAAATACAACACATCCGCATTCACTTATGCCAAACTAAGAGAGCATGAATTGCTGGAATTAGGCTGACCTGCATATAAAGCAAGTTCTATCGGAAGACTAAAACATTTGTCAATACCCACTCCCAGTTAAATAAGGTATTTCCCGTAACTGAATTTTACTATGCACGTCATAGCAACACACTACAATTGTATAGCACTAGGTACTCACCCTATGTAACCAATTCTAAGAACAGCCAGTGACATCTGATGAGGGGTACATCTTGAGCATCAAACTAGGGTATGCCACATGATCTCTACTGCAAGATGTAACAGTGAGTAGCCTGCAACACGGAAGTTAATTGGGAACAGCAGGCAAGTCGCATTAGGCGTTACCCTTCAAATTCTTAAATGGCTATTACTGTGTTCAGCAAAGTGTTTCGCACACCCCAAGCGAGAATATAAGAACCCCTAAAATGCCACGTTCGCCTCGATGTAAGCCTGTTCCAAGTGACTATCAGAGCATGGTGACAATGTCAATAACCTAGTTTTGAACTGAACCATTGCCTTTTTGGATACACATGCCACTCATTAAGATGGTCATGTATTAATATATAGGTGCCGAGATGAGCTCATTCATTGCCCCTATGTCAAATTATTCCCGAACGTATACTGCGACAAAGGACAGACGTAAATTGTGATAACGTTGGCCTAGCAGTTATTCTGACGCAAGCTGGCAGGCTATGTGACAACTTCTGAAGAGAAATATAAGGTAAAGAATGATTTGTTTCTGAATTCTTATTATGTCTTATTCCATCGAACCGCCAGTATATCATCTATGAAAGCTAGCCTCAATTTACCTGATTTAGTTACCCGTCGCAAAATAAAACGACTTTGCTTATTCCACAAAATTTTATAATCCCACATTAAGCAACAACCTAATTTTTCCATCAAACTACGTATCATCACGTTGTGATCATGTCCACAAAGTTGCCATCCCTATGAGTCACACGCGTTCGTACGCATGTTCATTCATTCCGCGAACATCACGCGACTGTAACGGCCTTCCGGCAGCAAGTGCGACTATCGTAAGCAATGACGCTTTCCGATCAGTTATCAGCACTCAAAACCACTCGAATAGCTATAAATGATTAATTTTCTCTTTGTGTTGGCTTGATCTTTTTCGTAAAAAAGTGTTGGCTTCTTCGTGTAGTTATTGACCCTTTGTGCACAGAACTTGTGAACTTTTTTATGGTGTGTTCTCGCGCAAATCCTCCTTTTTGTATGTTTGCTTGATATGCACTGTAAGCTGTACGTGTTCGTGAATCTTAAAACCCACTCTCCTCTATATAGCTTCGGCCCTGAGGGTACCTGTAAATAAATAAATAAATAAATAAATAAATAAATAAATAAATAAAGGAGTAGCCGCTAAACGGTCCAATGCACCTGCACGTGCTGTTCTTTAGCCCAAATATGTGTCAGTGCATGTTTTCAGCTGGTACTATTAATATCATAGAAACCACTTTTTCTTTTCAAAACAAGCTTATAACATGCCAAAATTATTGCCGTGATGTCTGAAGGAAGCACAGGGCACCAGAATTCAGGTGGTGCTCACATTCCCAGGTGTCAAACTTATTAAAATGATCTTCAAAAACGCGAGACACTTTGTATTGGCCATAAAGACTGAAACATGACAATTACTCACGAGGACATAGCCAGAACATAAAAAAATATTGCGACGAGAAAGTGGCTATCCTCCTCTGAACATTTTTTTTAAATTCCATTGTCACGATACCATTACACACTTGGAAAAGGCTGTTGGCGCTATTCTCTAGCAGTATATTTTCTAGAGGCATATTTGTTTATATCAAGAGGTGTGCTTTGGAAAAGAGTGTATTCTTTGCTGTGCAATGCTGTCTGCAAGCTACTGGAAAGAGACCTTCTGCCTTTATTAGTCCAAAGGAGACCATTTTTTAAGCATTTGCTCTTGTGCTGGGTGCACCCATCCACATAATTAGAGCCCAACGCAAAATATAGCTGAGCAACATGCGTAGTTGGGGATTATTCGGAGACGGTAATGTACGTTGCAGTGCTTAAGCTCTCCCGATGCGCGGCAAGCATTGATCCTGCTTCTGCACCAGACGTATGATACGCATGTAGCTTAGACGTAATAGCAAATTCGGGTTGAATGCATGGTTTTGGTGCTACTGATACACATGCACCAACAATTATGTGCATTGTCGAACGACCGGACCATTCAAATATTCATTGCACGTGCAGGGCGTACGAGTGTTATTCCAGTTTCAAACATCATACCCTTGATCGGAACCATTAGAGCCTTGTTTGTACCTGTGTAGTTTACTGTGCGATCGCTTTGGAAAATGAGAGTGCCGACACTATAGTGGAGACTGCTTTGGGCCTCGGCTAAAAGCTACCTAAAGCGCAGCACCCCACTCTAGGCGCAAAAATGATTCGAAGAAGTAACCTTTCGGAATGCCTTAGAAGGAACTACCGAATAAAAAATAAGTCGTAGGTGTTGCGAATTCAACGTGCAGCGCTGTATTGGTGTTCAATTGGTAGTCCGCGCGTATTTGTGATCGTTTCGCTATCAAAAACCGGTTTAGCCAATGTAGCAGATGTTTCTCATTTTGCTCCGAAAAAAACCTAGAAAGGGCACAAACACTGGGTCTCTTCGATATACAGGATCGAATTCACCAAGGATAGTTCATAGGAGTCTGAGGATTCCCAGAAGGCATAAATACATAAGAATATCGAAGGCCTGAACGCTTCGGTGGGAATCTGTGGTGAATCCGTAACTAAATTGAAGTCCTACTCTAGTTACTTCCGTACGCAATATCTGCTGTCAAAGGGTGCCCTCAAAGATCTACGTAACCCTCAAAATTAGTCGCTGCCAAAAAAACATTAGGGCTACCCAACTAGGAAACCTCTAACGCCGAACGGAACAACCCTGCCCTGTTAAATACGCGCGTTAAGCTGACTAGTCACCTTGTATCACAGGCGGCATATTTTCGTCGAAATGATAATTCATTATCTTCAAAGCAACTAAATCAAAGCCAGTTAACAGGCGTGTATGGCTCAAGAAACTTTCTGGCCAGAGGGAACTAGAGGCAATGACGATGGTGTATGTGAATTACTGGGGCCAGGGTTTCTGTTTCGGCTCTGGCTCTGTTTTTTCGTAACGTAGTTCATACAAATAGACGCGAACTGAACAAAACGTGTGGAAACAAATTCTGGCTTGAACATAAACACATACAGCATTGTAAACCGAAAGATTAGCTGCTATACGCAGCAAAAATTTGAGTTGGATGGGCTATTCGTTCCTGAGGATTGTAGAAATAAAAGTCCGTCACTTTTGGAGATAAAATACCAATTAAAGGCACATTTTCTGGTTATAAAAAATGATATCATACTGCCGGCTCGAAAATAATGAAAAAAATAATTGTGCAGCAAGGGTCGCCTTCCCAACGTTTGCAGCGGAAAGCGTGACCATTACCACTGGACCACCGCCGCAAACATAACCACTTTCCCAGCAAGAGGCAGTATACTGCTTTTCAAATTGAATTGTCATAAAATAAGCAAAATATTGCTATTTATGTTCTCTTATTGCATGTAACGAATTCCGGCAGGCAAACAGCTTGTTTTGCACGCACCGATCGCCAAAACAAGGTCCACGTTAAGCCGTTTAGCCGGCCAGCTGAACCTAAAACGGATATCGCACACCCCCATTCTTCCCGGCGAAATCACACGTAGCTACGAATGAAATGGAGTGCGCGCGTGGAATGAAAACTGTTCTAGGTGATAATAATGTAGTTCAATCGGTCCCAAGGCAGCTTATTACAACTAAGGAGGAATAGCGAAGCGCTAGGCCCGTAGTCTCTGCTGCATATCATTTTAGCCATAGCACGGACGGTTGTGGACGCGGCCTCAGCCTGCGTTAAGTAAAAGCACAGCACGCCCTCAATGAGGCCCCCACCGCTGTGGCCCGCATGGTGCAGACGATGCGTCCCGGCCCTCGGGTTGTCAGAGGCGTGGCTTTGCAGCAGTTGCCTACACCCATCAGCAGGGACGCCAGCTGCCTGCTGCTCCGCAAGCGGCTCGACTGCAGCAGTGTGGCGGAGCGCCTGCACCGTCACGGCCACAAGGACTTCCCTAAATGTGCGGACTGTTAGCATCCACAAACGGCGGACCAACTAATCTGATTCCGCCCCACCATGAAAACCCAGAGGAGAGCTCTACCGAGTGCTCCTGCGTCGTTCTTGACACAGTCAGCCGTTCTTGATACAGATATCACCGATCACTTTCCTATTCTGCCTATTTTTGACGCGGACGTGCGTAAAAAATGCAGTACTCACTTTATATCAGTAATTGATTCAGTAAAATTTAGAGAAGCTATAAGGTTGACTGACTCGTGTACTATTAATTCTTTGGATGATGCAGAAATTGCACTGCAGCAGTTTTCTTGTGCCTTTTTAAAAGCTGTGTCATCCAGCACAACTATCATTAAATGTAAAAAAAGATTCAGCTATATGACTAATCCTTGGTTTACTAATTGTCTTTCAGAAAGCATGCGAAAGAAAGATAACCTCTACAAAAAACAAAAAAAAGCAACCCTTGGATTCCAGTTTAGCTAAGCGATACAAGAAATACTGCTCACTCCTAAACGTTCTTTTAAAAGAGGCAAAAACGTTACTATGAGAATTAATTTCCTAAACACGAAAATAACCCCAAAACACAATAGAATCTGTTTAACACCTTTCTTAAGGCGACTACAGTTAATGCCTGAATAGTAAAATTTACCCACTATGGAACAAACGTAAATCAGCGCAGTGAAATTAAAAAGCTTTTTGCGAATATTTTTCTGCTGTCTATAACTCACCCCTGAAACTGTAAATGCGGAACTTAGTATGCGCCGTGCTTGCCAATCTTTCTTTTTATTCCCTGTTACGCCAGAAGAAGTGCTCCCTACGCTTGGTGCACTCAAAAACAGGAGCCCAGGCCTAGATAAAATTTCTATTCGCCATTTGAAGTTAATTGTCGATTTAATTGGAAATACACTCAGCGATATAATAAATCTTTTATATAGATGTAAAACTTTTCTATCATCTCTAAAGAAAGCGAAAGTGATACCCCTTTTCAAAAAAGGGCATCGAATAATAATATCTAATTACCGCCCCATTTCAATTCTCTCTTGTCTAAGTAAACCTATTGAACAACTATTTTCCCAACGTCTCATTAGCTACCTTACAGGGTTTAATATACTTAATCCCTGTCACTTGGGTTTCGTTCTGGACGTTTCACTAACCTAGCTTTGCTTTAGTTAACTGACTTTATTAAAAATCAATTGACTGGAAATTTTGTGGGTTCAGTTTTCTTAGACTTTACTAAAGCCTTTGATACCAGTAATAACCAAATTTTGTTTAATAAATTAGAAGCTTATGGCATAATTGAACCTGCATCATTAGTTTTGAAAAGTTGCTTACTAAACAGACAGTACCCTGTATATGTTGCTGATGCTTTCCCTGATACAAAACATTTATTCAAGGCCTACCCCAGGGATCAATCTTAGGTCCTTTACTTCTTCTGTTATATAATAACGACCTTCCAGATGGCGTTAATTCCTCTCACTGCGTCTTGTATGCGCACGACACGAACATGTCATTATCTAATAAATCAATAATGTCCCTTACTTTGAACTTGAATGCAGTGCTTAACAATGTTGTAAACTGGTGTCATGAGAATTACCTAATTATTACCTCGGAAAAAAACTAAATTTATGCTGTTCAGGTCATGTCAGAGAACTATCAGTATTCTCTGCAAATAAAACTTGAACCTAAATTAATAGCGCCATTTGGCCGTGTTATATTCCTTGACATCCACCACGATCATAACCTTACATATAAATTTCAGTTTTCTAATCTCAAGCAAAAACCGCTTTCGGCATTCGAGCTTTAACAAGGCTCGCCGATTTTTCCCTTATCATGCTTTGTTGTCTTTATATTTTGCTTTTGTTCGCAGTCACTTCTATTTTGGCATTGTTTTATCAGGCAATGCGTGCTCATCTCATGTTACATCGCTTCAACATATTCAAAATCAATGTATTCGCATTATAACGTTTAAATCATGTCGTTCCTCTGCCTCAGGTCTACTACATAAGAGTAACATGGTTTCAATTATTGCAGTATTTCATGACAACTTGGGAATACTTTTTTACAAAAATATTGCAATGCTACCATTCTTATCGTTTCATTGATCTTGTTAGTTTACAAAGCAAAAGCTTCGCCAGATTTTCAAGTAATAATAATTTCTTATTACCAACGGTTCGCACTAATTACGGTAAGAAAACCATTTGTTCTGCAGCTGTCACATTGTGGAATAATTTGCCTGCCACGGTCAAATCATCGTCATCTATTACGTGCTTTAAAATTTTACAGTTTCTTTTGGTTTATATCTAATGCGGTTGTGTTCGTATTTCTGATTGTTGTTACCGTATGTGTTTTATGCTTTTATTTCCTTCGTGTTATCTTCAAATCGTTTGTATAAATTTTGGTATTTATTTTAGGCTTACGTTTTGAGAGTCTGCACATTGTAGAATAACTTCACTTGCCTTTTATACTGCTGTAATTTTATGATGAGCTCTCACGACCATTTGCTGCTTTTACGAATTATTTTGTGCATTCATAATCGAGGGTCCCCTTACATTCTGTTGACTGTGGTAGCCTCGTCTGTATATCAATATATTTGTACTGTTCTTTATGAGATAAACTTCCTCACCCCTAAAAAAACAGGCCCTCTCATAGCCGGCACGGAGGACCGTCTATTCCCGAAGGGGCCTGCGGCAATCCAACAGGAAGTCTTCACCCGTCTGCTTCATTATCTGGAGCCACCCGGCCTCACGGAGCGGCTGTCGCCGGGGCTGCAGAGACTGACTGTATTCCTGAACTGACAGCCCCATCTCTTAATATTTACCCTCTCTTTATATCGTTTTTCTCTCTCTCCAATTTTTACCATCACTCTCCCTCTACTGCCCTTCTCCCGCACTGGGTTGTATGCCTGTGAGCAGTCTGCCAAGCTCAAATATATCCCCATTACCTTTTTTTTTCCTCACAAGCCACAACAACAACCCACACCGAAAATCAACATAGTTTGCTCATGTCGGAGCGAAAAACAGGTATCCTTGTTTTCTCCGTAAGTCTAGGCGTTGCTTCGTCACACAAAAAACGGCGAATAAAGGGGATACATTCAGATACAATCCCTCCTGTGTTTGGCTTAAAAACAAGATGCGCTAATCACAGTAGACTTTCTTGTATATGCCAAGTTTTCAGCAACACCTATTCAAAACGGCAGTTATTGTAATTTTGTCGATACGTTCAATGCCACCCCTAAGTTGCTGTGATTACAACCACTTCCCTATCGAATGAATTGGGGCGTGCTACCATAATTCATTTGGAAAATGCCTTTCCATTATCAATTCTTCAGTTAAGCTTGCAGTTACAATAACATCTGCCGTCATTGCGTATCGCGCGTGCCAAGTTTTCTGCAACACCTTTCCGAGAAGGTAGTCTTGGTAATTTTCTCGACGCGTTCATGACAACCGCTATGTTTCTCTCATCACAACAGCTTCACTAACAAACGAATTTTCGCTTGCTGCCGTCATTCATTCAAAAGCTGCCTTTCCATCATCAGTTCAGCAGTCAAGCTTGCAATCACGCGAACACCTGGCGTCATTGCGCAGCGTGCCTGTCAGCACCTTCCAGTGTCACTTCAAGCAGCCTTCATTACAGTTTGTTACGTACATCAAGCTTTCCGATACGACCATCAGCCGCAATCAACCTTGCCAGCAATGAATGTTGATGGTTGGTTGATTGAATTTACAACAAGGAAGACACCGGGCAGGTCCCACTAAGCCGTTTGACGTCCATGTTTAAACCTCGCGCATGCACTACACACATGGCATCAGTAAGGAAACATATAGCTTCCCGTTCACGTCCTTCACCCTTCCCTGCACGTGCACGCAGGAAACCAGATATGTGCGTGTGTTTAAAGACATGGCCTCGCTCTAGTGGGCGGTGACATGCGTTAGCTGCTGCGGAGTTAACCTTATCGTGCAGACACCGCACAATGAGCTCCCCGTCGAACGTGACCCGTCGCGGTGGCTCAGTGGATATGGCGTTTTTGAGCTGAACCCAAGCGTGGCGTTTCGATTCCGCAGTGCGGCGGCAGCTTTTCTAATCGGGCCGAAAAGCGAAAACACCCTTGTGTTCGACATTTCGGCGCACGCAGAAAATTCCCCGTGGTGTAAATTAATCCGGTTACCTCCACTACGGCACGCCTCACCGCCTGTGCAGCCTCGTCTTGTTACACTTTATAATCGATACTGTCAACCTCGTGGACCATGCAGGCAGATTCTTGCCCCGACAAAGAACAAATGTGATACTATTTTTTGGCAAGCAAGCCACATATTCTAACTTTCAATAGATAGAGATTCGCCACCGAACTTACAAAGAAATTGAGCTAACAAATATATTTATTGGACACTTTGCGTCTCTAGAAAGTAGCTGTCCTGACCCCACGGTTGTAAATACTGACGTTCTTCAATAGATGTCACAGTGCTCTTAGGTCCGGGTTATAACTTTTATATTCTCTCAACATTTTATCAGTTAGGAAAATAAATTTGGCGATATTATTGAGTTTACCATTGAGGCACTTAACTTTTTCCTAATAAGCTCCATCTTGTCTTTTAGTTTTAACCTTGTCGTAAACAGTGATACGCTCCTCAGCACAAGAAAAGCTCTAAGAAAGCATGTGATATCAAGAAATTAAAACAGACCGATCTGGTAAATATAAACCTTTTTCAGTGGTACCAATATTTTCAGAGATAATAATAATGTTGGTTAAGAGATTATTTAAATTGTAACTGTCCATAGGTTTTTACAGTGTCAATATTACTTTAGATCTGGTCTGTCAACGGAAACGTCACGGCTTTGTCAAAAAGAATTTATATTGAAGAACATCGCAAATAAAAAACATTACACCCGTGGTATTTATGGATTCATCCAAAGCCTTCGATAGTTTGAATCATATCAGTTTGCTGAAAATTTAACTCTTTATGGCCATAAGGTATTTATTAGATTTTAAAAACTTCTTCACAGACAGGAAGCAGTGTGTATCCATTGAGAGGAAATTATTAGACATAGAAAAGCTTGTTCCGGTCTGGACGGCTATCTCTAGCAACCAGAAACCATTGTTAATTAGGCCTCTGAAAAGACTGCATAACAAGAAAAAGCGCAGTTTTCGAAAAACCAAAATGTCGAACACAGAAACACGCTGGGGTTCTAACTGAGTTGCAGCTACACAATATACCGTGGCGCTTAAAGATCCAAAGCACATCTTCCTTGTTGAAACAATGTCCGATATGGTTATAGACAGTCCCAAACAATTCTGGAACATCGTTAATTAAGGTATCAATGTAGCTCTAGCGTAAATTATCTAGATAATTCCGCAGTTCCTGCTGAGGAGGGTGCCAATGTAATAACTTTGCCTGTTACGCTGCTTGTAAAAGTCTTCATGCATGTCGCATGAAACTGATTGTTTTTAATAACTGTGGCGAAGAGTGCTTGGAAAACTGCAAATATCCTCATCACGCGGAGTCGCTAATATAAACTCAAAAGATTTGGCGAATGATAAAACGTATCCTTGAAATATATTCACCAAACCTTTTTCGCAGTCACCAGAAATATCCTGTGTTCCCGAGGAATGAATGATCTTAAGGTGGTCGAATCGCACAAGTAAAGGGACAGACACTCTCCGAAAAGTTATCATTATCAACCGGTGTCACAAACCAGCTTGCGCTATAAGACAACGAAACATGTGATCTGTTATCATATTATAAAGTTCTTGGAAACTAATTCATTTTCACTGAGTTTCAGCATGGGTTCCGAAAATCTTTTTTGTGTAAAACACTTGAAACACTGCTAATATACTTTACGCATAATCGTCACACTGTTCTTGATGGCAGGTACATCACAGACTGCATATTCCTCGATTGTTCTTAAGCGTTTGATACAGTCGCTCACTAATTATTGCCTTTAAAATATTGAATTCTGAACCTAGACCCTAACGTACTTTCACCGCAATCATTTTTCAATGGTAATGGCCATGACGCAGCGTTTTCTCCACCTTATTCACGGGTTTCACAAGGTTCTTTTTTGGGGCCATTTTTAAATATTTGAATGATATTTAAAATATCATTTAAAATTAATTCATTCATTTATTGAAATATAGAAATTATTTCAAAATCATTTTAAAATATCATTAAAAATATTTAAATGATTTACAGCGAATAGTTCTTTACTCATTAGGCTTTTCGCCGACAAATTGTGTGAAATATCGGAATATTTTCGGAGATTCGGATGCTTTAGCACGAGAGTTCGATGTTAACTGTTTTGCAGTGATTTGAGCTCTGTAAAACCAAACTCACAATAAATAACTGTGAAAGCATGCGCATTCCTTGAAGTAATACCCAAACATGCTGTTACTCTATTAACAATGTTTCTCCCTGAGATCTCCCGTCTCATAAATACATAGACGTGCAGATATTCTCTACCTCAGACTGAAAAACTCACATTAATTTGGTTATTAACAACGGAAATTGTACGTTGGGGTGTCTCCTGGTAAACTATAATCAGGATTCTTCTTCGTTGAAGTTGCTTCTCTTAAAAACATTATTTAGTGCGAAATTCGAGTATGAGTGTATCCATACTCCCATTTATGAATACATCATACATACGAACACGGTGTCATATATACACTCGGTATGGATACACGGTATGGGTACGAACACAGTAAGGATACACCCATACATACGAACACGATAAGATCCCGGTGCAACTATGTTCAGAGTTAGAATGCTTCCAAATCAAGCTTCGGGTTTCATAATTTCAAATTATCACCGCCCATCCAATGTTACATCTATGAAAGCAAGCCCATCTTTTCGGCTTCCAAAATCGCGCGCACGCCACCGCTCTAGACCGGCCATGGCTCTGTAGCTTTGCTTACCGGCAGTCCTACCAGATGGTGCTACATACCGAGAAGCTTACTATTGTCCGCTGTTGCTTTGATTTTGACCGTATTTGCACCTGGCTTATTTTTGTTAGGTTACATGCATCAGGGGTCTAAAAATTGGGTATGTTCAGAAAACGGGGGCACGTAAAAACACGTCACTTACGTCAATCGGCCAGTGTCGTGCCAGGCAGCTTGATAGCGGCGGGCTGCTGTACAGCTAAAAGGAGCGTAGTTCGCCCAGCACCAACAGCAGTGCACATCGGTGCTTCAATGTTTACGAGTGCTAAAGTGTTACTTTTATGGCATCGCTCGGATTGAATCTGGGCCCGAAGGAAAACGGAGCGAGAGCTCGTCGTCCCAGGGACTAATCTAAGCAAATACACGTGGAGACGGAGAGATAGACGCGGGTTTTGAACCAGCGGATGGGGAGCAGAGGGTGCTTTTTGGAGGTGACTACGGAATAAGATAAAGAGGGACGCCGACCTCACTCTTTTTTGAGTAGCCCTTGTTGTCCATCACTCACAGAGCCCAGTGTATATGGCGCGGTGGACGGCCGCTATTCCCCAGCGTTCCCCGTGTGTTGGAGCCTGTTCACCATGGCGGGCGTGACGGCAGGACGCATTCCGTGGGCTTCGTCGTCTGCTTTAGCGACGGTTGTTTTGGGCCTTTTTCGGCGCAGTCTTACGTCTATTACGCGCTGCCTTCGCACTTCTGAATAACTTTTTTGACAGCACATCCGGGGTAACCTGGACCCTACGGAATTAAATGGTCGTATGGCATACGTACGTTAGGCATTGGTTCGCAGGGCGAGAGAACAAAATGTTGAGACCACATACAGATACCTCGCCACTAGAGCAACGCTACCTTTTACGCACAGCTTGCTTCGAATGGGACTCCGTTTTCTAAACTTGTGAATACCAATTCGGTTGTGTTCTAACAGGCATTACAGAAGGCGAAAGGAGAAAACTGCTTTCGATAAATAATAATTATAAACGTTTGCTCAGCTTTCTCGAAATTCTCAAACTTACTGTTGATTGATTGTAGGGTGTAATGATCCGACGCATAGCAGGCGATGAGGCGCGCCTTAATGGAGGCCTCCGGAATAATTTTGACCTCCTGGGGATCTTTTCTTTCCCCAAAATCTTAAACACACACGTGTGTTTGCTTTTAGCTTCCATAAAAAAAGCTGTCGAGGGTTTGGGAATTATACCCGCGTCCTTATGATGAGCCACTAACCCAACGTTCCGAGATAGCAGACTTACTAACTAGTTTGAATTGGTACAAAGGGCACTCTCTAAGGTCGCGTGCCGAACTATTACAGTGTCTGCGTTTGTATCTCGCAGTGGTGTAGCCCCGAGCTAGCGCATCAGGATGGCTAGGTTCCGCTGTGTCAGCCTTCGAAAGAAGCTCCTCCCCGCTTTCTTTACGCCGATGCACGGCTGATGCACGTCCGCCGGTGTAGCCCAGCCGTGCCTACACTGCTGCGTTCGAGACGCCGTCCCGCGAACCCCAAATAACGGCTGGCAGAATCTCCAATTTCATTCTTTGTAGAACCACGTGTGCGAATTCAGGCAAGGCCGCATAAACAATTGTTGTGGCTGTTGTTTGCAGCTTTGTGTGCCAATAACAGCGTGTATTGGAGCCAAATTGTTTTCGTAACTCTCATTGGTTACCCAATCTTTGTTACTGCTGTATAATGAATATGCACTACGTTTACGGTCGTTCGAAAAGCTTACAACTCCTGCATATTTTGCGTAGCTTTTGCCGGCTTCAGCCAATCGCAGAGCTGGCACATATGACATCACAGTTTTTTTGTGGCACAGGGCATTTCCCCTTTTTCCTAATCATATACTTGATTTGAGCGAAGTATGCGTTCAAAGGGCTGTCACTGTGATTATTACAAGGCAGTCTTTGGAATGAACCAAACTTGTGTTTTGTCTTTATGGCCTCTTTAAACGGTCCCTAAAAAGTATTTGCTTATTACCTATTCAAAACTGGAGGCCGTTTTGTGTCGTCCTAAATGTACGATGAGGGATTTGTATAAAAGACTTGTGTGAAATAACACTAGGATAATACTTATACAAACCACTAAAACACTTCGTGTTCATTTTCATGAGCACTAGCAATGGGACTTCCGATTTGACGGCGTGCGAACAAAGTTGAGTAGGATTGTGGGTGCACTAAGACGAGGCTAGCCATTTTTCCCAATACAGCAAACATCACTTGTCTATAATGCACTCTTTACCTTTCATTTCGTTTATTGACAATTTGTATCGGACTACAGTACCAAAATGGTTTTGCACAGCCGAATAAAACTCACAAAAACAGGCGCTACGAGCAGTTGCAAAACAGGCTACGATGGTTACACTTCTGAATTGTTCAAAGAACATACCATCATACCAGTCCATCTCCCCGCCGATATGAACTGCTTTCGGTGTAAAATAATGATAGTATAAACTGTACAACCAACGTAATGTCCTGAGCTAAGTTGCAGAAAAAGTCATCCGAAGAAATAGGAAGGTCTCTTTATGTATGATTTGTCCGACCCGCGCTTCAAAATTATGTCACAGAAATGCTTCAGTAGAGTCTTCCACGTAAGCTTAACACTTTTAACATTAAACAAGAAAGCATAAAACGTCTGTCTATAAATTACTGAAGAAGTATGTTTAAATAATTTGTGCCGTGTCTTATATTTCTTCTTGCCTGAGTATGGTTGCTAAATAATGCACTGTATTTAGAGCTGCGTTTTTGCATGAATTCCTTGTATGGATATTTGCAGTCGCGTTGATTTGCACTTGTGCCACTGAAGTTATTCTATTGATTTGTGTTATTAGATATACTCAGTAAAATGTGATAACTGTATATATTCGTTCAAAGCTGCCTGTGGTATATTTATTTTTTTACGATGCGGGCTGGGGCTGTCTGAATTCGCGGTAACCCAGATTTTTTCCCCAATTCCTCTTACCACAGCTGGGGCACAATGCATGCGGAAGTTGTGAGAAATAAAAATTCAATTCAGTTCGATTCAAATCGCAGATTGTACAGAATTAATGATGTACCTCCGGTTTATTTGCGAGCAACTAAGTAAAGTTTCCACGTGAAAGCTGAAGAATCATGCTGATTTAAACTTGCAGGGGTTGAAACGAGTGTGTTGTTTTCCACGATTTTGCTCGCTTCTCGATCTGACGCTTAAAATGAAAGTAAAAGCGAGTAACACCTATTTTTACTAACATTACTTCAAGAAGGAACAGCTGGAAGAACTTTATGTCGAAAAGACAGACTGGCCTACTCAAAGCACCTGACTTCGCAATCAAAAAGTTGGAAAAACGCATCATAGTCGGGGCTATTTTAGTAAGAGCTAGAGCAGTAAAATGAAAACTATTTGAATATTTACAGTAAACACGAACAAATCAAACATTATTTCCAGGTATGGCAGCCAGAAAAACACTCTTCATATAGGTAACTCGGAAAAAGGGTTGGGAAGAAAAACTAAGCTGACAAAAGGAGTTGTATTCGTTATTTATTTGGTACGCCTAAACAACTTCGGCGAAATATTTGGGGTGTGGCCATTAGTATAAGGCACAATTATAACATCACAAAAAGCACGCTCAAAGCAAAAAAAAAAAGAACACGGGCTTCATTTCATGTTCAACCTGATAAAAAACTCAAAAAATAACACAAAATTTGTTTAAGTGACGTTGGTTGGCTGAAAAAGTCAAATCAAAGTCAGTGAAGGTGGGAGATGCCGTACATTTATAACATTCTTGCCTCCGCCGATCACATTGTTATGCATCTGCACTGCTAAAGGTGAGATTTCCTGCGTAGTTATATAATCAATTTGCGTATAAATACGTCCTGAATGACGAATTGCGAATAGACCTAAGCGGGGCGCAAACACAATTGTCAAAACATGCTGCCGTCAATAGTGAGAAACTTGAAGTCCTAAGCGCTGAAAATTGTTTGTGCTTTGGGATTGTATACAGGTATACGTTGATAAAAAACATCCATCAGCCTTTCCACTTGCGAATGAATAAGGGCGAGCGGCAAAGCTTTGATGTATTTTACCTCAGTTGACGCGTCGACGCATGAAGGAAAACACATCTGTTGGCAGTTTGTAATAGCGCACAGTTCAAAGACTTTTGCGGAATGAAACTCGGCAGGAAAAACGTTTTACCAGCGGAAAAGCACGGCACTCTCCATTCTCCTCGCGCATAGTCACATGCAATGAGAGGAGGTGGTAATTTCACAATATCAACTTCGGTGTGGAATATCTATTCAAAAAGTAGCGGAATCTCCAACTATGATTAGAAACGCGCTTTTGGCTAATTCTCGTGATTCTTGCTTCGGCATAGTTTTGATGGCATGGGGGAGAGCCGTTTTTAGTCCTCGTACAAGCTGCGGACAAGGTGAGGCACCCGTCCCAGTGGCTGAGTGGCGAAGGCGTTGTGCGGCCGAGCCCAAGGACGCTGGTTCGGTTCCCTACCGTGGTGGTCACATTTCAGTTGGAGGCGAAAAGCTAAAACGCCTCTGTGTCGAAATTTCAGCCCATGTGTTGAAGATCTCCAGTTGACAAATTGTTTCCGAGCCCTCTACTATAGGGCCCCTCATACACAGGGTTTAGGGTCTGGGTGTTAAGCACAAAAATATAAATTCGTATGGGGCAATGTATTGAGAGCAAATGGTAATTTTGTTGTAACAATTTCGGGGAATAAATGACTAATTATCTCAAGTAAACTAAAACTCGGTTGTAGTTTAGACTCTCCGCAGCGGGCACTTTCAGCGTAATTATTCTCGACGCCTAAAGGAGATTGATGACAGGACGAAATTTTCTTCGTTTGACTTCGGTGCGTAGATGGACGGATGGACATCAACCTCCACCAGAGCGCCGCCACATACAGCTTCACTGTAAAAACCTACAGAACATAAGCACTGCTTATTAGTTTGTCGAGAACCATAGCTGTCTTGCTCTCACTGCTAGTGCATTACAGCAACTGTTCTTTCACTCGGTCCTGCTGTCATTTCACTCGGTCTTCCGGTGGTGGAAGGCACGATATAACACTTGCGCGGATGTAGGTTATCTTTCCCACTTTCTGCCCCTGGCTGCGCGTATTTCGTTAGCTAAGCAGGTGGGTATCCGCTCTTGTTTTTGTTTCAGAAGTATCGACCCCCGCCTGGGCACCTAGAGTAATCTTGGTGACGGTATTGGCGATGCCGCAGACCCCGAGCACCCATACTCACGCTGTAACCGACCGTGGTAATGCGTGTTCAGGTGAATGGTAGAAACCTGAAACGGTGGCCGCCGGAGTACTCTGTAATGAATGGGCCCAAGATTGGCGTGAAATTCACGAGTCAGTGGCCAGTGCGTGCGCGAGTAAACGTTGCCTTATGCATGACACGAAAGAGGCAGAAGATAGGGCACGAAAGCAAGTACGCGAGACGAAATGTATCAACGTTAAAAAAAAGGCAAGAGGCTAACGGAAATGTCCGCAATAAAGAAAGCAAACGTCCTACGGGGTTTTCTCGGAGCCCCTCGAGGTGTTGGCGTCCCGATGTGTGCGGAGTCGACGAGGACGTCACGACGAAGCTCGCTCGATGACCGGTTCTAGGCCCCGTCGTAACTAGGCACGGGACGTCGGGCAAGCATCGTCGACCTTTCCGATGAGTCACGGCTCGAGGGCGTAGCAGCGGGTGCGGACGGAGGGTTCCACCTCCAGGTGAATCAGGACCCGCGCTCTCTCGCCCAGCGCGTCACCAGCTGCAGGCACGGCCAGCCCACGGGTTGTCGGGATCAGCGGCGGACGGCTCTCGGGAACAGCAGCGGTTGCGCTCCGGGTCTTCCCCAAAACGAAGAGGGCCGCGCTCTCAAGCCCAGCGCGTCACAGGCGTCCCCTCATCTTCGGCATGGTTCGATTTTTCTGCAGCCACTCGTTGCCGGTACGCGCTCCGTTTCCTCTTCCTCTTCGTCCACGGGCACTTCATCACAATTACCCCGGGTCTTAGAAAGTTGCTGGGGAGCAACAACTATTCTCAGAGTTAAAAAGGCAGGGTGGAGTTGGAAGAAGTTCGCAGTACCGGTGGAAAAATTCTTGCGCACAGTCCAGAAGAGCACAGTCAGTTCTACCGGCACACTTCACCGCAAAGCACACGCACGACGGGTATAAAAAAATCCACTAAACAAATTTACGATCACAATTACGCGTTAAAAACCACTGAATAGCACACACTATGTACAAAAGAGAGGGGCGAGGCTTAAACTCTACTCATGTAGTCAGCCCCTACAGTGTCGCTTCCCTTGATGTACTCCACAGTAAACGAGTATTCCTGTAGCAGGAGGCTCCAATGCAATACACGGCTGTTATGTGCTTAGCTGACTGCAAGTATTTCAACGGCTGGTGGTCACACTGTATGATAAAAGGCTTTCCATATAGGTAACTATGGAGTTTGTGTACCGCCCAAATTAGAGCCAAGCACTCACGCTCTATGGTGGAGTAGCGCGTCTCTCTCGGCAACACGTTGCGTCTCGCGTAAGCGATAGGATGTAAGAAATCCTCGTTGCCACTTTCTAGGAGAACTGCGCCTAGGCTCGCGCTGGAAGCGTCAGTACGAAGTATGAAGGGCTTGGTAAGATCAGAAGCTTGCAAAATCGGTGCGGACGCAAGTAGATTTTTCAAAGTTATGAAGGCATGTTCTTGTTTGTCGCCTCAGCACACAGTGGTGCTTTGCCCCTTCTTCGTAAGGTCTGTGAGTGGTTTTATGAGAGCGGCATAGTTGGGGACGAATTTCCGGTAGTACCCGGTTAATCCAAGGAAGGACTGTACCGCCTTCTTCGTAGTTTGGCCACTTGGAGCCCAGGATCTTTTCCAAGGTCTTCAGGAGGGATTTAACTTTAGACTATCCAATGTGGTGTCCCAAAAAGGAAAGGTTGCGCTCTCCAATTTGGCTCTTGCTAGGCTCGATAGTGAGCTTGGCCGTTTTGATTCTCTGGAACACTTGACGGAGTGTTTCTAAGTGCTCTTGCTAGGTGTCAGTGGCGACGATGACATCATCGAAGTAGTGGTGGACATTCATTAGCCCGCCTAACACAGCTCTCATTAGACGCGCAAAGATGGCTGACGCCGTCTTTCTACCAAAAAGGCATATACCGGAAATGGTACAGCCCTGACAAGCTGAAAAAGGCGGTCTTCTTGCGGCTGTCAGCAGTCATTGGAACCTGCCAATAGCGTTTTAAGTCAAACTTGGAGAAGAATTTTTTCTTGCCTGCGATGGCAAGAACGACGTCTATGCGTGGAATTGGCTCACAATCAGAGACGACAACTTTGTTGAGTTCTCTCAAATCAATGCAAAGCCGGAGCGTGCCGTCAGGTTTTTTTATAGCCACCATTGGAGCATTGTAGAGAGACTGGGATTTCTCAATGATGCCCATATCAAACATTTCTTGAACTTCGTTTTCGATCGTCTCGTGAAGTGCGAGTGGGAGCGGATACTGTGGAACGTGTACAGGCTTGTCGGACGTTAAGTTCAACGGGCACTGTACAAGGTCTGTTTTCCTATGCAGGTCCGAGAAGATGAGGTTATACTCGTGTTTATCTCTTGCACTTGAGCCCTTTGGTCTGCACCGAGGTCAGGTGAAAACTTGACGTTTCTCTAGGACTGCGTCTGACGAAGCGGAAGGGCGGGTAGGATGTCGACCAATGGTTCGTCGTCAAGCTCGTCCGTCGTATCTGTGGTGTCATCAATTTTAGTGACAACTGATGCTTGCGGAGGTGGTGAGGGCTGCTGTTTTTCGTACAGCTTGAACATGTTTATGTGGAAGACCTTCCTCTTTCCGCCCAAGCTGATCTCGTAGTCAACGTCGTTTTTCTCTACGGTAACGTCAAACGGCCCCTTCCATTGCTTGAGCAGCTTCAATCGCTCGGCAGCAGGATGGAGACCTTGTTTCCGACGGAAAGCTTCCTCGGGTGACTTTTCCTATCGTGGTAACTCTTTTGTTTTTCCCGAGCCTTCTCAAGCTGCTCATGAGCAATTTGGCCCATCTGTTCAAGTCGGTCTCCCAGATCAACGAGGTATCCGCAGGTAGTCCGGACTTCACCGTCTATGTTATCTTTTGTCCAGAGTTCCTTGAGTACGGTTAAGGGTCATCGTACATGTCTTCCGTAAATAAGTTCGCAGGGGGAGAAGCCCAGGCTGGCTTGGGGCACTACTCTATAGGCGAAAAGAAGTGGCGCGAGATATCGGCCCCACGAACGGGGTTTTTCCTGGCACAGTCCCTTCATGGTTTTGAAGGTCCCGTAAACTTTTCTACTAGCCTGTTTGCCATGGCATGATAGGGACTAGTGCGGAGCAGCGGGACTGACAGAAGACGGCTGATTTCTCGAATAAGTTCTGATGTAAAGCTTGCCCCTTGATCGCTTACGATTTCCTTGGCAATTCCGATACAGGAGAATATCTCAATCAGGGTCTCGGAGACATGCGCTGACTCAATCGCTGGGAGAGCTACGGCGTCCGGGTACCGGGTGGCGAAGTCCATAAGCGTGAGCACGTATCAGTTTCCTTTCTGAGACTTGGGGCAGAATGGACCGATTATGTCAACAGCAAGCCGCTCAAACGGTGTTCTAATTAGTGGCGTGCTCCCCAAAGGCGCAACTCCGACTTTTCCCTTCGGCGTTGTTCTTTGACACAAGTCTCAAGATTTGACGAAACGTTGTACGTCTCCATGTAGGTCAGGCCAGTAAAATTCCTGCATAACGCGGTCGGTCGTCCTTCGTGCACTTTGGTGCCCCACCATGATGCTCTGAATGGCCACACGAAGGATCGGCTACCGCAGCTTCTTGGGGAAAACGATTTGTTTAAAGGCTCTGCCCATGGAAAGCTTATAATGACGGTACAAGACGTCACTTGAATTGACGAAAGAATATTTCTGTCCTCTTCTGGAGGCGAAATCCTTTCTTAACTCGTAGAAACAACGTTGCAGAGTTGGGTCCCCTTGTTGTTCTTTGGCCAGCTCTTGTCTTGTGATGTCTGCACAGCTGATTTTGTTTACCTTTAAAGGTGAAGCATTCACCGAACTTTACTTGGCGGCAGCAGACACCAACACGTCTGAGTGTATTTCTGTGGCATTTGTGGTGAGGGTTGCGTTCGGGATATCGCTGTTATTGAGCTGCCAATCGGGACCTGGCATGTGAGGTTCTCTCACACCAGGAATGTTCCCGAGCACGAGGTAATAGAGCGGTTGTTCCATACACGCAGCGCTAACCTAACCCACAAGGTACGGGGTTTCGACGTAGATCTTAGCCTCGGCTAGCTGTTTAACCGTTCCGTCGACGAGCAGTACCCGGGTGGTTTTTCCCGTCAAATGGGGCTGCGCGACCAGGTCACGTCGAACAATGACGACATTACTGCCCGTGTCCCTAAGGACGGTGACAGGTTGTGCAAGTAGACGGCCTTCCACTACTGCCATTCATTTCACAAAGAAAGCAGATGGTTGCACGGCGATGCCCCGAGGAGACTCTACCCTAGGACCCATGTGCTTGTCCCCATCAATTTTCGTGCATTTCTGTGGGGCTCTCGGAGGCTCAGTAACAGCACAAGCAGCAACCTGCTCTTTGCCATTGGGACGGTGCCTGCTGTTTTATGGTTTTGTGACCGAGGCGACCACAAGTAGCGTATTTGGATGGTTGCTTATGGGTGTTACGACAATCTTGAGCTCGGTGTCCTGGCCGAATGCATACAAAGCACTTGGGTGGCAATTTTTTCTGTGAGTCGGCCGCGACTTTATTTGTATCGCGGTCGTCTCCGGAAAACTTTCCAACGTTTCAGAGGTTTTGTGCCTCAATAAAACGATCTGTAGTCTCGACCAGGTCGTTCAGAGTTTTACACTCTCGCTCTTTCAGGAAGATGACGAGCTTGGGATGGCAGCAGCGGATCAATTGCTCGCAGATCATTTGATCACAAAGACCGTGGAATGTTTTTTGCACATTCGCCGTCTCGATCCAGTGATCAAAATAACCCGTAAGCCTTGCCGCTAGTTTTTTCCCGGTTTCGCCATCCTCAGCCCTCACCTTCCGGAACTTTTCTTGGTAACCTTGGGCTGTGAACCGAAAAAAAAGGCAAGAGGCTAACGGAAATGTCCGCAATAACGAAAGCAAATGTCCTACGGGGTTTTGTCGCAGCACCTCGAGGTGTTGGATTCGCGATGCGTGCGGAGTCAACAAGGACGTCACGACGAGGCTGGCTCGATGACCGGTTCTAGACCGCGTCGTAACCAGGCGCGCGACGTCGGGCAGGCATCGTCTACCTTGCCGATGAGTCACGGCTCGAGGGCGTAGCAGCGGGTGTGAGCGGAGGGTTCCACCTCCAGGTGAATCCGGACCCGCGCTCTGGGTCCGGATTCCATGGGTTGTCAATATCAGCGGCGGATGGCGCTCGGGAACAGCAGCGGTTGCGCTCCGGGTCTTCCCCAAAACGATCACAGGGCCGCGCTCTCAAGCCCAGCACGTCACAGGCGCCCCCTGATCACCGGCATGGTTCAATTTTTCTGCACCCACTCGTTGCAGCTGCGCGCTCCATCTCAACTTCCTCTTCGTCCACTTGCACTTCATCACACCCAGGTCAATATCCGGCGGATGGGCTTCCTGTCTGTTTACCAGGCAGGGAGATCCGAGACCTCTCAAGCGATCATGGTAAAGGTTGAGAAGAACGTACCCCCGTCCTGTGCTTCCAATACATGGTGTACGGTATCTTCTAAACCCCCCTCCAAACATAATCAGCCGCCGAAAAGGGGCCACACCAAAGTATTTTTTCAACCACTCTCAACAACCATCTTTTCCATGCCCGATAACTATTTTCGTTTTTTGGTGATTGAGTCAGCTGACTGAGCAAATCCGGTAGCGTCGATGTCTGTATTCGTGATTTCAAATTTCCTTCACAGCATTCCCGGTGATTAGTATGAGGCTTAAAAACTCTAGGCGTCAGAAATCCTCGCTGAGGTCAACCAGACAAACAGTCCGACAACCTCCTTTGCCAAATCCGCATCTTCGATCTGGACCCTACTGGAAGCTGAACAGCTCCAACCGTGTGACATCTGAGCCACACCGGCTGACCGAAACAAAGGCCGACCTGCTTGAAGGCCTGATGGAGCAGGGTGTTACGGCCGTCAGGCAAATCACTATGTGAAGAGATGATAAGGTAATCCTAACAAAGCACATAATCTTGACCATCAACCGATCCAAACTTCCTGAACACATCAATGCAGGCTTTATCCAATGTACTGTTCGTCCCTACATACCAAACCCGCGCCGCTGCTTGGAGTGCCAGCGGTTTGGGCACGATAATATTTCTTGCCGTGGAAGAACAACCTGTGCAAATTGTGCTGTGCAGGACCGCCCCACTGACAACTGTCTGTCCACGACACTTCGTTGTCCTAACTTCCGGGGACCACACGCGACATACTCCCGGTCCTGCGAGAAATTTCAAATAGGGAAGAAAATATACCAGTTCAAGGTAACGGAGAACACCACCTTCCCAGAGGCGCGGAAGAGGTTCGCCTTGTTCCCCCTGGGGAGGTACGCCGACGCAGCTCACCGGGGGCCAGAGCGGCGTACGGTTTCGGCGGGGACCCAGTGCCGCAAGACGGACCAGGATCAGCCCGCCGCCACCCCCCCTCGTGTTACTCAGGCAGCCCAACCGTCATGAACCGCCTGTTGTGCAGCATATTAGGGAAAGTTTATCAGTATCCTGTCTATCCATCGTGCCCCTGATTTCTACTGTACACTCTCATTGGGCGTGTAAGATTTTCACTGGCTTCCTATGTCGTCATCAAAACTTCTTCCTGGGTAAGAGCTCAATATCGGTTCTGCAGCGCGATCGTGAATTCTTCAACTTTACGTCATACCATTAGCTCATTAATCGGATTCTTTCGTACTATCTTGTTGCGCTCCCGTCTCAAATCTAGCCTAATTCGAGATCTTGCCATACGGTGGTCACTGCACCTTATCCTTTCGAGCACTGCCACATTCTGCACGGTGCCAGGGTTATCGCATAATATAAACTCTATTTCATTTTTGTGCTGCCTTTTAGGGATCCTCCACGTCCACTTCCGGCTCTCCCGTTTGCGGAAGAACGTAATCATGATGCATAGATTACTCCGTTCTGCGAACTCGACTAGTAAGTTCCCCTGGTATTTCTACAGCCCCGATAATAGTTCCACAGTGCCTTGTCTCCAGCCTGATTCTTGCCTACTCTAGCATTGAAGTCTCCAATAACAACGATTTACTGTGTTTTTACTTGAGCCATTGCCAATTAAACATCCTTAGAGAAGTGTTCGACTAGCTGGCCATCGTGGCTGGATACACTTGTACCTGTACCACCTTGAGTTTGTACTTCGTGAAGCTTCATTACAGGACCTGCTACCCTTTCGTAATGATATAGTGCTCGTCTACGTTGCCAGCTATGCTTCTATTGACTAGAAATTCCACTCCCTGTTCTCTTCGGTCCACTAGACCAGGCTAACACAGGACCTGTCATTTTTCAGCACTAAAGGCTTCGCCTGACCTCCTAACTTCAATGAGTCCTGCGACATCCCAATTAATTGCCTTTAATTCGTCGAAAAACAACCATGGACTTGAATCACTAAATATAGTTCACACGCTAAACGTTGCCACGTACTGATTCCAATAGCGGCCTGTCCAGCTTCAGGGATTCTTAGCACCCTCTGCTGTGTCACAGGTCTGACCGCCGTCGTGGTCAGTTGCTTCGCAGCCACTGGAGACTGAAGGCCGTGGGTAATTGGCCTATTCATGGGAGTTTGGCCCATTGGTAAACCACGGTGGCCAATCCTGCTCTGGTGAGGGAGTGCGTTACCGCCAATGTTCGCCAGGGTCGGGCCGCACCCGAAGCCTGATTCTGCAATTCCATCAACACGCGGATTTGTTGATCCATTGCGAATTGTCCAGCACCAGGATTCGAACCACGGTCCCTCTGTACGCAAGGCGGGTATCCTACCTCGACGCTACCGCCGCACCCTTTTCCTATCATAGTCCTCTGTTTTTCTCGTCGCTTCTCCAGCTGGTCATGGGCAATCCGGCAAGTCTCTTCAAGTCGTTCTCGCAGATCGACAGGGTGTCTATAGTTAGTCTGGACTTCACCGTCTGTTTTATCACTTTTCTAGAGCTACTTGAGTACGGTGAAGGTTCTTCATACATTTAGTTCATATACATACCTCGAAAAATTTGGCGCGGCTCACTCAAACTCACTCACAATTTTTTTCGAATCACCACTCACTCAAACGCAGACTCAATGTTGAGCAGCACATCTGCGCTCACTCAAACTCAAACTCACATTGAGTGCAAAACTAAAAAGTTACTCGGACTCAAAACTCAAAATGCACTCAAGACTCAAAATGTACTCAAACTCAAAATGTACTCAAACTCAAAATGGACTCAAAAATCACAATGTACTCAAACTCAAACTGTGCTTAAACTCAAAACGGACTCAAAACACAAAATGTACTCAAACCTCAAAATGAACTCAGAACTCAAAACTGGCTGAGAACTCAAAATGGCCTCACAACTCTCTCGTTCTAGGGCTCAGATGGACTCTGATTTCATGAGCATTCATTGTTTTGAAATTCACGCGTGGTAAAAATATTACGCGTGCGAATTCGTGAGCTGAAACTCTTGCATTCGGCACGACATGACACTGTAGCTCCTGTGAGGTCGGAAACAATTTTGGTTGCAGATTTATTGCAGCCATACCTGCTGCCCATGATGACTAGCGCTGGTTGCAAGCAATTGTACGTATATGTGGGATACCAAACTCTTGACGTAGGCTCCGCGTTCGTGATCATGGCAGAGGCGGTCCAGACTCGATGGTGTGCTGGATGCCTGGGCTTAAACAAGCACGATTGGGCGAGGGGACGTGCACTCACGGCGCCGTTCATTTACATCGAAGTTTTTAGAATTACGGTTCCGTGCATTCTTGCTCTGCATCCTTAAAAAACGCCTTGTGTCAATGCGAACTACCCCCGCGAATCTCTGAAGTGCGAGGCATTCATGATATGCCAATGCTTTTTATTGCGTAGCATTTTTTGCCGAATACCCCCCTCCGCCTCGCCGCGGCAGGATCGTGGAACTCCCTGCATTTACACCAAAATGGAGATATCACAGAAGTTCAACCTCTAATCATTATAAAAGCGTAAATGTAGAGAATTGATCAAAATAAATAATAAACACTAAAACAAATAAATAATAAAAAAATATCAAAAGTGGCGAACCATGTAACACGGGAGTCATGGACAGTATAAAACTGGGTTAAAATTCAGAGAGATGTGGAGCTAAAGAATATGGGGTATAAAAGTAATGATATCGAGAAGGGAAATCACGTGGGAGAAACAAAAAAAGTGCCCCGTTGTTTGCTAAGGCACTTGTATTAGTTTTCATTAACATTTGCTAGGTGGCATGAGCTCTCGTAGCTCGGAAAAGCACCACACTATTGTTTTAAGCAATTACCGCCACCGTACCCAGCTGTTAACTTCCAGCATGCACGCGTGTGCGCGTGCGTGTGTGCGTGCGTTTGCGCGCGCGCGCACACACACACGTGCGCGCGCGCGTGTCCGTGTGTGCGTGTGTGTTGCGTCAGTCATCGGTTCTTTCATTCCGTTTGACATGTAGTCGTTAGAAAACTGCAGAGCCCCAGTTAATTATTTTCCTTTACATTGTTATCTTGAGCTAGATCTGATATCTTGCCCTGATTTGTTATTGTATTTCTTATTGTAATTAAATCAGTTCGATCGCACGCACAAACTGCGCTTGCTTATTTTTTTAAAGTGTTTTCTTTCTGTCGCAAAGGCTGTTTGTGTCTTGGTGGCTCTGTTCCCATTCTATCTCCTACAGTGTAGCAAGGAGTTAATGTCTCACATGTAATTGGCCAATTCTGGATTCAAGTGCAGGTTGCTACACTGTGGGATAGAAATTTGGAAAAGATGGAAATGTCAAATTTGCCTTTTAGATAAGCTCGGATGCCCCCTGTTACCTGTGTTGGTCCACAATTTCTATGACACCATATGTGTCGAAGGATTTGCTTGTTCTTTGGGACACGGGGAAGTGGAGAAAGTAACGTTTAAATGTGAGATATTAGCAGAACGTTTTTGAGTCTGGTGATTTAAGTTTGAGAGCTTGGCATGGCTTTTGTTTTTTATCCCCTAGTCATCCTGTCTCGATGATTCAGCAATTAGATGCCAATATTTTTATTACTATATACCGCATTGATGGACATCTCTGGACAAACCTTCGCATATATATAGCACAACTGCCTTACGCGTTAGCAAGAAATGTTGGTTAAACCCGACCCAGTAATAAAGAAAGATACATTTTGCTATATTCTCATAAGCATTTTTATATTTGCCTACGTGATCCCCCTCGACGAGACCTTTATTTGATACCCCACACACCCTCGCAAGATCATTTGGAATTCATACCAGTCAAAATCACCATGACTCTCATGACTGTAACCAGGACGCATTATTTAAATGTCCGACGTGATTCCCCTAACTGAAACCTTCAATGTGATACCCCACATGCTTTAGCGGCCTCACCTTCAATTTAACCCAATCTATGACTCATAATGACTACCTCATGATTAGAACCATGAAGCCTTTCTTATTTGAGCGACGTGATTCCCCTCGTCAAGACCATAAATTTGGTACCCTACATGCCCTACGAAGGTCACTTCAAATTTTAACCCAATATAAGACTCGCCATAACTTTCTCATTGTTAGAACCAGGAAGAATTTTTGTATTTCTCCCACGTGATTCCGCTCATCAAGACCATTAATTTGATACTCATCACATCCTTTCAGAGACCATTTGAATGTTAAAGCAATCAATGACAAACCATGACTATCTCATAATATAGCCATACCGCATTTTCGTCCAACGTGATTTCTTTCATTGGAACCCTTAATTTGATGCCGCTTACACCCAGTGGCGTCATTTTCAATTTTTACCTAATTTATGACTTACCTTGAGTATATCTTGATAATATTCAAGAAGGCCGTGATTACCCTCATCGAGACCTTTAATTTGATACTCCACACGCCCTAGCGCCATGACCTTGAATTTTAACCGAATTTACGACTAACCATGACTACGTCATGATGTAACCATAACGCGTTTTTGTCCCGAATAATTCCCCACATCGAGACCTTAAATTTGATTCCATACAAGCCCTCGCAGTGTCATTTTGAATTTTACCCTAATCTATGACTCATTATGATTTCCTGATGACTACAATCATGAAGCATTTTTTTATTTACCCCGCGTGGTTTTATTAATCGGGACCTTTCATTTGATACCTTACACGCCTTAGCGTCATCAGTTTGACAGTTCACCCTATCTAATGCGGGCAATTTTCTGTCTAAAGGGGCGTTGCCCAGTCAATTTATCTAATTCCTTTGAATTAGAAACCATTCCGGAGCAATCCAGGCAACCGCACGATCGAGCAGCTGTTAAGTGCCTGTTCCTTTTCATGCAGTACTTCGTCGGCGGAGTGCTGCTGGTCTGAGGCTTCGGACGACGACTTGCCGTCGCATCATCGTGCTACATCGAGACACGCGTCAGCGCTGGGCATTTGTTCGTCTGACGGACACTGCGCCTGCGCTGCCCTGGCCAAAAGGAGGCGGACACCTCGACTATATAAGCATCGGATCGGCGCCGGGGCGTCATCATTCCGGAGCAATCCAGGCAACCGCACGATCGAGCAGCTGTTAAGTGCCTGTTCCTTTTCATGCAGTACTTCGTCGGCGGAGTGCTGCTGGTCTGAGGCTTCGGACGACGACTTGCCGTCGCATCATCGTGCTACATCGAGACACGCGTCAGCGCTGGGCATTTGTTCGTCTGACGGACACTGCGCCTGCGCTGCCCTGGCCAAAAGGAGGCGGACACCTCGACTATATAAGCATCGGATCGGCGCCGGGGCGTCATCATTCCGGAGCAATCCAGGCAACCGCACGATCGAGCAGCTGTTAAGTGCCTGTTCCTTTTCATGCAGGTATGTACTGAATGCTACGCGCTGCTTTTTGTAGTAGCTTGACAGTGTTTCCTGGATTGCTCCGTGAATGGTTGTCAGTATGTCAACGATAAAGGAACTGGGAAAGGCGTTGGCTGACCTGTCTGCTCGACTAGATGTGAAACACGAAGAACTAAAAAAAGAGTTGTCAGATATGTTCATATCTGAGCTCAAGGCGGTCAAGCAATCAATGGACTTCATAAACGAAAAATTTGAGGAGTTCAAGACTAACATGGCGGAAGTTAACAAAGAACTTACCACGCTCAAAACTGATAATCATGAACTGAAAAGTGCAAACGACCGTCTCTTCAGCGAGCTGAAAGCGGTCAGACAAGAAGTGGTTGATTTACAGCAGTACAGCCGCCGAAGCAATGTTGAGATAAAAGGGGTTCCGGTGGTCGAAGGAGAAGACCTTATCGCCACCGTAAAAACCATTTCTGTCTGTGTGAACGCTGAAATCGAAGAAACCGATATTGAAATAGTTCATCGAGTGCCAACTAAAAATGCGGAGCAGCAGAACATCATTGCCAAGTTTGCGTCACGAGCATCCCGAGATAAACTTCTTACTGCTGCAAAAAAACAACGGCTAAATGTTTCTGCACTTGGCTTCGAAGGTAATGACCCGATATACATCAATGATCACCTGTGCCCGGCAAACAAGATCCTTCTGGGTAAAGCCTTGAAAGCGAAAAAAGAAAAAAACTGGAAGTTCACATGGGTGCGAGACGGCAAAATACTGATGCGAAAGGCTGAAAAATCTCGAGTGCTTCACATTAAAAGTGCAGAAGACCTAGCTCAGGTCGTTTAAGCTAATGTCTTTTAGCTTTACGGAAATTGAAGAATCATGGCTTGAACGAGATAACCTGTCCGTACTGAATTGTAATATTCGTAGCATCCGTAAAAATGTTGACCAGCTTGTTGTATATCTGTCCCAACACTCGTTTGTTTACGACATTATTGCAGTAACCGAGACTTGGCTCAAAGATGGCGAAACGGTTGAAATACCAGGATACGAGTGTTTGTCTTTGCCCAGAAACAGTGCGTCTCGTGGAGGCGGCGTAGCTCTTTTCATAAAGTGTGGAATAGAATACCAGTGCTTGAGTGAAAGCTGTTGCAGTAGGAAAACTGTTGAATCCCTTTTCCTTTACCTTAAACTTGGTGTAACAGTTGGTGTTGTTTATCGGCCACCCAACTCATGTTATAATGAGTTTATTTCTGGCATGGAATCAATCTTGGATCCTCTTATGTCTCGGACTACTCCTCTAGTTATATGCGGAGATTTTAATATTGACTTACTAACTGCTTCTGATCGGGATTATGTGTTCTTGTTGCAATCGTTTAACTTAAAAAATGTAATTAGTGCCCCCACCCGTGTAACATCAAAATCTGCAACGTTAATTGACCATGTACTGTGCAACATTGACATAACTGTGCGGGCTGGTGTTTATGAGGTTCCGATTGCTGACCACTATCCCACTTTCATATTCTTGCCTCGGACGTATCTATATCCCCTTTGCGAAAAACTAGCAGAACGGGCAACCCGAGTTGATTACGGAAATGTTAACAGCCTCCTTAAATTGATTAATTTTGAAACCCTGTATGATAATGACGTTGACATAGAATGTGAGAATTTCATCCGCTGTATTCAGAACGTAGTAAATAAATCCACGCGGGAATGCTCGCGTCGTCAATACAATCATGCCATATGCCCCTGGGTAACTAAGGACATATTATCAATACTGAAGAAAAAAGACACCTGTTTTCGTAGATGGAAGCGTGATAAAACAAACACATATTATCATAGCCAATTCAAATATTACAGAAATATTTCGGTTGCGATGATGAGGAAAGCAAAAAAGCAGTATTACACGAACTAATCAATGAGCAAAAGGGCAATTCTAAACTGCTGTGGAAAACTATAAAAGACGTAACTGGTATAGGTCAAGTGAAACGTATTTTTCCCGATGACGTCACTGTAGAAGTCGCCAATAATTTCAACAGTTACTTCACCAATATTGGTAATAGCCTTAGTAGCAAGTTTCCATCCACGCTCACAAATTCATGTTTGCCAAGAAAGGTCCATAACGAATTTCATTTTCGTGCCATTAGAGAAGATGAAATTTTGTCAGTTGTAAGTACATTACCGATTAACAAAGCAATCGGCCATGACGGCATACATACGAAGGTTTTTAAATATAACATCGAGATACTTTGCACTCCATTGTGTCACATTTTTAACCATGCACTTGAATCTCACTCTTATCCTCACATACTGAAACTAGCGAAGGTCGTACCGGTGTTTAAATCAGGGGATCCAAATGATCCTTGTAGCTACCGGCCGATATCTATACTAAGCATAATTAACACCCTTTTTGAAAAACTAATTGCAGTACAACTAAATCTGTTTCTTCATGCCAACCGTATAATTTGTCCTCAACAGCATGGTTTTGTTCCACCTAGGTCTACATCTACAGCAGTTCTAAACCTATCTCAAATTATTAATTCCGCCCTTCATGAAAACAAAATCGCAATAGGAGTCTTTTTAGATATTAAGAAAGCATTTGATACGGTTTCTCATACTGTGTTGTTGAAGAAGTTGGAAACTTATGGAATCGTTAATGACTCAAAACAGTTTTTTCAAAGCTATTTATCCTCTCGTCAACAAAAAGTAGTAATTGGTAATTGTCATTCTACTTATAACACCATTACTTGCGGAGTACCTCAAGGCTCTGTGCTGGGGCCTATTTTATTCTCAATTTACATAAATGATCTTCCCCAGTCCGTTTCTTTTTCTGAAGTTTTAATGTACGCAGACGACACCGTGTTAGTCGCAGTTGGTGACGCCCTTCCATCTCTTCGAAGTGGTATAATGGCTGATTTGCAAAACCTTTCGGAGTGGTTTCTACATAACAAATTGACTATAAATACTGATAAATCGAAACATATAATTTTTCACTCAAGGTCCAAACACCTTAATTATGACACTTTTAATTTATCCATTGAGAATCGGTTAATTCAAAGTGTGTATTCCATCAAATACTTAGGAATTATTTTTGACCAACACTTACACTGGATGGAACAAATTGATAGCGTATGTAAGAAGCTTGCTTTTGGTTGCTACACACTACTAAAGGCCCGTCAACACTTTCCACTTAATATTCTCCGCTGCCTGTACTTCTCGTTACTACACTGTCATTTATGCTACTGCAGTGAATCGTGGGGTGTTACCTACGCGACCTATTTAACTCCACTGCAGCGATTACAAAAGCGAGCGTTAAGAATAATAACATATTCTCCATTCGATCACCCGAGCAACAGATTATTCAATGAACTTAGAGTGCTTTCTTTCATATCTCTCCGTGATTACAAAATTGCCCTTGTAGTCAACACCATAATAAATTGTAACTATCCCCTGCCCTTAACTTTGTTTTCTTTACCCGTTCGTAACACTAGACAAGCTACAAACGGTAATTTCAACCTCCCGATTTGTAAAAATGTCTATGGTGAAAGGTTAATTGAGTTCTTTGGTGCGAAAATCTGGAATGTCCTAACAATCGAAACTAAACTTGCAAGAAATTTTAAGTTTACCTGTAAAATGGTCTTCTTGTGTAATCAACCTGTATAGTTTTATCTGATTACGTATGCCTTGTTTTTCTGGTCTAAAATGTTTTTCTTGTCTAAAGAACCTGTGAAGTGTTTCTCTAATTACGTATGCCCTGTATTTTTCTTTTCTGCGTCGTGCCATGTTTTGCTATTCAATAATGCATTTATGCTTTGGACCGGACACTAGCCTTCGGCTATCGGTCCAAATATTTTTGTATTGTTTAAGAGATGTGTTTAATAAAGTTGACTTATGAAAAAAAAAAAAAAAAGGTACAGCCCACCCCCTTTTCCCCCGGCTCTCGCCTCTTCTTTTGTGACTCCTAGTATATCAAGCCGTTAACGGTAGCAGGCGAACAGCCAGCAATCAAGCGCCGCCTTGTGCTTTCCCACCACCCGTTCCCGCCCTGTTAGTGGACCAACAGGAGGAAAAGTTAAGACAACCCTTTCTTACGACCTCTCCAGTCAATTATCACTCACGCGCCCAGCTGCGAAAACTTGGTATACAGCAAGTGCTTAGGGCATTAAAATTCAACAAGAAACTAAAAATATTCCACACCCCGTTCCTCCCAACCGATCATGCAGATCGCAATGGTGCCGCAGCCAATGGTAACCTGAATTCCGAGCCCACAGCGATGCATGGAACTCAATTGCCAACCATCGCTGCCTGCGTGGCTACTGATTAGCACACTACGAGAAAATGGACTCAAAACTCATATGTAATCAGAAATCAAAATATGCTCAAAACTCAATATGTACTCAAACTCAAAATGTCCTCAAACTCAAAATCTACGCAGAACTCAAAATGGACTCAAACTCAAAATGTACCCCGAACTCAAACTGGACCCAAACTCAAAGTGTACTCAGAACTCAAAATGAACTAAAACTCAAAGTGTACTCAGAACTCAAACTGGTCTCAATCCTAAACTGTACTCAGAGCTCAAACAAGACTCAAACTCAACATATACTCAGAACTCAAGATGGACTCAAACTCAAAATGGATTCAAAACTCAAAATGTACTCAAAACTCAGAATGGTCTCAGAACTCAAAATGGACTCAAACACAAATGTACTAAGAGCTCACAATGGACTCAGAATTCACTAGGTCTCAGGCGTACTCAAACTCGATCGGACTCACACTCAGTCGGGCTCACTCGGCTTTAACTCATTGAAGCTGAAACTCCCCAAGCCACACTTGCCTCGCGCTCATTCTAACTCACACTCATGCGTGAGTTTGAGTCCAAATGAGTCTGAGTGAGTGGACTCATGAGTGATCGCCGACCTCTGTCCGTATATAAGTTCGAAGAGAAGAAAGCTAGGGTGCCTTGGGGCACTTGTCTATTAGCGTAAAGAAATGGCGGGAGGAATCGGTTCCACGACTGGAGTTTCTCCTCGCACTGCCTCTTCAAAATGGTTTTCAAGGTACCATAAAAATTTTATACTAGCCCGTCGGCATGGCAAGACAGGGACTACTGCGGAGAAGTGTGAATGCTAGTAAACGAATGACTTCTGTCCTAAATTGTGACGTAATTCTTGCCCTTCATCAGTGACGATTTTCGTGGGGGTTCCTATGCAGAGAATATCTCAATCAGGGCATCGGCGACGTGTGCTTAGTCGATCGCTAGTCGAGCTACAGAGTCCGGGTATCGGGTACCAAAGTCAATAAGCGTGAGCATGCACCGGTCTCCTTTCTGGGACGTAAGGGACAATGTACCGAATATGTCGGCCGCAATTCATTCAAAAGGTCTTCTGAATAATGTTGTGCTCTACCACGGCGCAACGCTGACTTTTGCCCTAGGCGTTGTCTTTGACACAATTCACAACATTTTACGAACGTTGTAAGGTCAGGCCGGTAACATTATTGCGGAACGCCATCAGTCGTCTTTCGTACACCATGATACTTCTATGGACAACTTGAAGGATCGACTCCCGCAGTTTTTTGGGGAAGCAGATTGTTTAAACACTCTGCTCGTGGAATGCTTGTAATGACGGTACAAGACGTCAATTGATTTGAGAAAATAATAATTCTGTCCTTTTGTGGAGGAGAAATTCTCTCGCAACTTGCGGTAACCACATAGGAGAGTTGGGTCTTTTCGTTCTTTCTTGCCCAGCTCTTGTGATTTAATGTGTGCGCTGTTGATTTCGGTTCGCTCTAACGGTAAAACCTTCACGAAACATGACTTGGCGAGAGCAGAATCTAACACGTCTGATTGTATCTCTGTGGCTTTCGTGGCAAGGGATGCACTTGGGATATGGTGGCCATTGAGCTGCCAGTCGGAATGTCGCATGTGAGGTTCCCTCACGTGTGGAATGTTCCCGAGCAGGAGGTCATATATCCCCGGTTCTGTGCATGCAGTTGTAACGTCGCCAACAAAGCACGGTATTTCGACATAGATGGTGGCCTCTGGTTGCGACCGCTCCAGGAGGAGTACCCGGGAGATTTTTCCCGTTAAATAGGGTTCCCCGACCGGGTCGCATCAAAAACGACGGTATTGCTGCCCGTGACTCTAAGAACAGTGACAAGGTTTCCTAGAGAAAGAGAGAGAAGGCTCTTCATTGAAAAAAGCAAAAAGATTTGCCGGCCTTTGCGATCGCCTACATGCTTCTCTGCCAGGTGTCAGGATGTGGGGAAAACAGGCCCTAGGAAAACGTGAGAAGAAAAAAACACACTGGGGTGGTTTGACGGGCTCGAGAGACTATATTTTAGAGTGTGTCACAGAATTCACAATTTTGAAATGTGGCGAATGTCCTCCAAATAAGAAAACAAACTTTTTAGAGCCTGACGCTGCTTTGAGGGGCACGTCCATGGTTTCCGAGTAGTTGGCCTTCAACTCCGGCCATTTCTTTCACAAGGAAAACTGATGGTTGCGCGCCCATACCACGAGTATGCTCGACACTCGGACCTCCGTGTTTGTCCACACCGAGTTTCGTCAATTGCTGTGGATCTCTAAGAGCATTGTCACTGAACAAGAAGCAACCTGCTCTTTGTCATTCGGACGGTTCCTGCAGTTTTCGGTTTTGTGAATCAGGCGACCACAAGTCGCGTATCTTGCTGGATCCTATGGGATGTTGCAAAAATCTTGGGCTTGGTGTTCTGGGCGATTGCACAGAAAGCATTTCGGTGGCACTTTCTTCTTTGAATTGGTAGCGGTGTTAGTAGTAGCGCGGACGCCTTCGGATATCTTTCCAATGTTCGAGGGACTTCGTGCAACTAGAAAACGACTTGTATCCTCGGCCAGGTCGTTCAGCATTTTGCGCTCTAGCTCTTTGACAAAGATTGCGAGATCACGATGGAAGCAGCGGATGAATTGTTCTCCGATCATCTGGTCACGAAGAGCCTCGAATGTTTTTTGTACGTTCGGCATCTCTATCTAATGGAAAAAATAACCAGTACATTGTGCTGCTTGATGCTATGCTTGCCTGTTTCGCCATGCCCAGATCTCACTTTCTGGAACGTTTTCTGGTACTCTCGGGCCGTGAACCCGAAACGTTTAAGCAACGCCCGTTTTACTTTGCGTTTAGGAGACTTCAGCGGTCATGCGGCCTATGAGGGTAAGCATCTCCCCACTCAAAACATGTCTCAGCTATGCTCTATTTGTCTTGTGGGCATTGCTGTATGGTTTGTATGCGTTCAAACCGATGCAAGTACGCGTGCCACTCTTCGGAATTCTCTTCAAAAAAAGAAAGCAATTTCTGCGGGCTAATGGGGAGCGGAGTTGCAACAGCATATTTTTCTGCTCCGTCTCCCTTTCTGCATCATTTGTAGCTTTTTCTGCAGCTTCTTCAGCTCGTTCTTCGCCTTCCTTCTCTATTTCAGCGGTTTATCTGCTGGCTTCCCTCTCGGCGGTTCTAGCGGTGTGTTTCTCAGCACGCTCGCTCTCGATCCAAGTCCTAAGCTCTTGTCCCGAAAGTCTCAGCAGAGTTCTGATTGCCAGTAATTTTTTGAGATCACGAATTTTTCGCCGTCACAAATCAGTGACATGCGGTTGCGCGGGTAGAGGCTAATTCATGCATGGCGCAAGAAGAAGCCGAAGATGGAAAGCGGTATGCGGAAACAAAACATGCAGAAAGATATACGTGTTAGAAAAAGGAGCAAGCTAACATGAAAATCTTCGCTATAGAGGGAAAAACGTCCTAGGGGATTCTGTCGCAGTCCCGGGTGTGGATGTCACGGCGCTTGCGTGGTAAACCGAAACTTGATGGCGCAGCTGGCTCAATGACCGGCTGTACCCCACGTCGGATCCCGCTAGAGAACATCGGGCAGGTATCTTTGACCATGCACATGGGTCACAGCTCGATGGCATACCAGTGGCTGCGAGCCGATTGTTCCAAATCCAGGTGAACACAAACCTGCGATCTCTCACCCGGCGTGGTGCCACCTCCAAGCACGGGACAGCCAACGGGCTGTTGGGATCACCGGCGAACAGCTCTCGGGAACAGCAGCTGTTGCAATCTAGGGTTTTTCTGGTGAACAATCACAGGGCCGCGCTCTCAAGCAGTGCGCGCCACAGGCGTATACTGATCGTCGGCCCGTTTCCATTCTCTGCCCACTCGGGCTGCAGCTTCGCGTACGGTGCCCACTTTGTCATCCACCGGCACCTCATCACAATGACAAGGTTGCAATATTGGGAGGCAGCCGGGTGAACTATTGCGCCCTCCGTAGTCATTCTTATTTCTCAAGTCGGTACAATTTTCGGCAATATTGGCTCAACAGTGGAACATTCCCTGCAAATAAGCTAATGAGCTGCATCGTCAGCGATGCCATTGAGGACCTATCCAGCACCCTGTGTTCAATATTTGACAAGAAAGCAAAGGCGTCTTGATTATTGGTCAGATAAAATTGGATGGATTACTGGGCACACGAAGGTATATGCTTTTCTGCGGCAAGCGGCCGGTAACAGAACTTTGTGAAGTCTCAAAGGTTAGTTTTCCGAAGATCGTAGCTTCTCAATTCCACTTTGTGTGTTTCAAACCAAATCAGAGCCCTTCTTTTAAAAAGATATGACGTTTGGCAGCATGAGTGTTTTGTCCTAGCACTTGTCCGCAATGACGCTTTGAAATATGTTCAGCAACGTATTACGTCGACGTCGTCATCGGCGGAGGCAAATGAATGGTGTCGCAGGATTGTGAGAGAATGATTAGCGGGCCAGTGTATCCTTCCTAATAATGAGATCGCTCCCAAGCAATAACAGTGAAAGATATAAAATGTAAAGGAGGTTGATAGCCGAAAATTACAACAGAACGCTCATACACTTGCCTGTTAGTGTTGATTGAATGATTGCAGCTTACTAAAGGTAGCGCTGGAGCACTCGCAAGAAAAATGGACGCAATAGCGAAAGATGGGTGAGAGACCGCAAACAAAAACCACTAACTGTAACTTCGGATGAGTTATAATAAACCGCACAAATAAATATTGTACAGGTAAAACTCGATCTGACAAAGTGACCGGGAAGCGTATTCCCCAACCATATCCCGTAGGAGCCCAGGCCGACCACACCCCTTAAGCAGGGGCGCAGCCAATGCGGTAAAAAAAATTGCAATTTTTTAACCTCCTTGGACGCAGCACCGTGACGTCTCTACCTATATGTGCGCGACTACATGCGAGGTGGATTTTTTTCTTTTTTCCCCCTACCCTCGTTTCGGCTGCTTGGCAGGCGGCCGACGGTTTCGCTCCCTGGGCGGGGCTGGCCTGCGGCGCTGGGGAAGCTGACGCACATGTGGCGGAAGCTAACCTTTTGTACTTAAGCCCCTGATCTCTTCGCGCTCTCCTTGCGCACCTGCAAGTTGACGCTGACCTCCGATCGTGTTCCTAGATAAGCGCTCGACTCGGTGCTCGAAGTGCGCGCGCGCGGACGGACGCTTTAACGCTCATGTGGCAATTCTACACGTTCCGGAACGCAAACACCCTCATTGAAAGCTCATCCTACAGCACACAGAAGGGTATACAATTGAGTTGGGTGCTCTTTCACTATATACACACCCCAAAACACGATTCGGTGCTGCAGCTAAGGATTACAGGAAAGGTAGCCAATTTCCTATGACTACATTTACAAACTGTCCTGCTCTTGCGAAATATTACAGCAGCATAAGGTGCTACATTTTGGCACTTTCATAAGCACTATTACATTAAATTTCGTTAACACTAACTTTATTGATTTATTCTTTATCAGGAACAGTGCCACTAAGGAAACATTGACATTTTGTTAACAGCAATGGAAGGTGTGAATCATTCTTGCAAGGGTGATACGTTGATACGAAAGACACGTTTTACAATCGGTCATAAATTCTGCATAATTTGCACTGCTGGTCATAACAATTTAGGGAAACAATATCGAAAATATATACCAACCAAGTGCTAAGTAATATTTGGATTGTACAGCTACTGATTGTACAGCTACTGAACCATCGGCCGCTCGCAAAGCAGCCGAAACGAGGGGAGGGAAAAAAAATCCACATCGCATGAAGTCGCGCACATATAGGTAGAGACGTCATGGTGCTGCGTCCAAGGAGGTTAAAAAATTGAAAATTTTTTTCCTCATCGGCTGCGCCCCTGTTTAGAAGGTGTGGTCGGCCTGGGCCCCTACGGGATATGGTTTGGGAATACGCGACCGGGAACCCTGAATTAGTTCGTTAAAGCGTGAACTTCAAAAATCAGTACCGTCACTTCAGAAGCAGTTGATTCCAAAACTCCGACGTCTAGGGAAGGGCGCATCTAAGCAGCTACCATGACATGGTAATTGTGGCGGCCGCGACGCTTGCGTGCGATAATTTAGCAATGCCGCTAAACACCGTGGTCAAGATATTAAGTGCGAATGCACTTTATAAGCGACCCTGAATTCCGTTGACCGCCGTCCGTCCACATAGCAACAGCTGCGGGTGCGCGCGCTCCTCGTCTTCCTTGGCAACGGGGGGAGATGGCACATACCCACGTGGGGGATTGGCCAGGAATCTCCTCGTCTTTCTTGGCAACGGCGGGAGATGGGCGCGCGCTGCCTGGCCGCTGACATAGCACATACCCACGTGGGGGATTGGCCAGGAATCGGGCGTGAGAAGGGCTAATGCACCCGCTTAAAAGAGTACTGACACGAAATTTCAAAGCTGAGATCCGCTCTTGCAATCAAGTACAACGACAACACAAATAGGTGTCTGTGCATGGCACATACCCACGTGGGGGATTGGCCAGGAATCGGGCGTGAGAAGGGGTAATGCACCCGCTTAAAGGAGTACTGACACGAAATTTCAAAGCTGAGATCCGCTCTAGCAATCAAGTACAACGACAACACAAATAGGTGTCTGTGCATGGCACATACCCACGTGGGGGATTGGCCAGGAATCGGGCGTGAGAAGGCGTAATGCACCCGCTTAAAGGAGTACTGACACGAAATTTCAAAGCTGAGATCCGCTCTAGCAATCAAGTACAACGACAACACAAATAGGTGTCTGTGCATGGCACATACCCACGTGGGGGATTGGCCAGGAATCGGGCGTGAGAAGGGGTAATGCACCCGCTTAAGGAGTACTGACACGAAATTTCAAAGCTGAGATCCGCTCTTGCAATCAAGTACAACGACAACACAAATAGGTGTCTGTGCATGGCACATACCCACGTGGGGGATTGGCCAGGAATCGGGCGTGAGAAGGGGTAATGCACCCGCTTAAAGGAGTGCTGACACGAAATTTCAAAGCTGAGATCCGCTCTAGCAATCAAGTACAACGACAACACAAATAGGTGTCTGTGCATGGCACATACCCACGTGGGGGATTGGCCAGGAATCGGGCGTGAGAAAGGGTAATGCACCCGCTTAAAGGAGTACTGACACGAAATTTCAAAGCTGAGATCCGCTCTTGCAATCAAGTACAACGACAACACAAATAGGTGTCTGTGCATGGCACATACCCACGTGGGGGATTGGCCAGGAATCGGGCGTGAGAAGGGGTAATGCACCCGCTTAAAGGAGTACTGACACGAAATTTCAAAGCTGAGTTCCGCTCTTGCAATCAAGTACAACGACAACACAAATAGGTGTCTGTGCATGGCACATACCCACGTGGGGGATTGGCCAGGAATCGGGCGTGAGAAGGGGTAATGCACCCGCTTAAAGGAGTACTGACACGAAATTTCAAAGCTGAGATCCGCTCTTGCAATCAAGTACAACGACAACACAAATAGGTGTCTGTGCATGGCACATACCCACGTGGGGGATTGGCCAGGAATCGGGCGTGAGAAGGGGTAATGCACCCGCTTAAAGGAGTACTGACACGAAATTTCAAAGCTGAGATCCGCTCTTGCAATCAAGTACAACGACAACACAAATAGGTGTCTGTGCATGGCACATACCCACGTGGGGTATTGGCCAGGAATCGGGCGTGAGAAGGGGTAATGCACCCGCTTAAAGGAGTACTGACACGAAATTTCAAAGCTGAGATCCGCTCTTGCATTCAAGTACAACGACAACACAAATAGGTGTCTGTGCATGGCACATACCCACGTGGGGGATTGACCAGGAATCGGGCGTGAGAAGGGGTAATGCACCCGCTTAAAGGAGTACTGACACGAAATTTCAAAGCTGAGATCCGCTCTAGCAATCAAGTACAACGACAACACATATAGGTGTCTGTGAACAAATGCATCTTTCTTTCTTTGTAGTTGTGTGTGTGTGTGTGTGATCTCTCTTTCGCGAACATTACCGAACCGCGCAAATTCCTGCATTCGCACTCCTGCATTCGCACTTTCACATTCTTCCCCTAGGGGAAATGCGGGGAAATTTTTTGAGCTCGTGGGCTTGCCCTAAAAGTTGTCGCAGACGCGCGAAACCCAGCGCTTTTTGATATATAACTTTTGAGCTCAGCGTAACGTTCTCATCTCTCATATCCTTGACCCACTCAAAACAAGGCTTTCTTCAGCTTCACGTGTGGGGTGCCCTTGAGGTTATTTTTCTTACACGCATTTCCAGAGGAAGTGGCAAGTATTATGGTGTCCTGTTTTCTCAAGATTGTTGAAAGAATAGTGCCCGGGGCCCCGTGGTATGTGGCTAAGGACTGCTGAGTCTATCTAGGAGAGCTCTGTAAAAACAAATCTAGGTGCTTCGTTTCTTTTCTTACATGGCGCAATAATGTTCGTGGCGTTCTGACGAAAGAGGCTCGCTCTTGCTCGGTATATGAAGGTGTCTGCTTCCCAGAATACTTCGTAAATCGTGAACGGCCGTGAATCTATTTGGTAAGTTTGACTTCATAAAAGCATTCAATACTAAGGGCCCCAGTGGGAGTACCCCAATTTCTGCGCGACATCGAAAAAATCGCAGGGGCGCGATTTGTTAGACAGAGTTTTGTCTGTATGTGTATGCTGATACGAATACTCTGGCGGTCATGCAAAATACAACGGTACTTCAAAAACAGTAGGCTTTAACTTCGAATTGGTTGTAAATTGCAGCAGAAATGAGTAGTTAACCACGGGTAAGCATTCATGAATAGGGAATGAAGGAACAAAAGGAACAAAACGGAACAAAAGGAACATAAAGGAACAAAAACGTAATACCCAGGAGCAATAAATACCGATTGATCCTTCTTGTGGATGCGTTTATACTGTTCGAGGTCTTATTCTACGGGTTTCCTTTTGTTGTGGGCCAAACTTTCTCATTGTGGTATTTTAGATTGTTCGTCGCTTTACAATTATTCAAACTATTACCCGTTGCACTCGCCATCCATGCACATTAGATATGGGGGCTGTGTTTTCTGGAGCAACACTGATTCTGTTTTCTGAATGGGTAATATCGATGTGTAAAACAATTGTCATGCTTTATTATGCTATATCCTATAATTCCTATGTTTTGAGTCATAATTGATGAAATATAAACGTTATCACGTGCGGTAAACAGTGATTTAGAAGATGCGCGTCGCCAGAAGTGGGTCGTTATTTTCAGTGCCTGATTTCTTGGTCGACGGATAGGGTTATGATAGGTTTAAGTCAATCACAATTATACCTTGAACACTGATAGGTTAGTGTAGATAGCGCCCAATATAGTCTTTTTTAGTATTTTGTATATCCAAAAATATTCTCCTATCAGCAAGGTGTAGGAAGCACAATCAAGGTCACCGTCCACATGAATGCCAACTTATCAGAGTATTTATAATGTTTAATAGTATTAAGCCGAGTCCAGTGTTTCAAGTCATAAGTTTTTAAGTAATACCGCCAGCACCTCTGTGTGGGTTACCCTATTTCGCAACTGGAATATAGCAATTATTTGTTGGTTGTGTTCCTGGTCTGTTCAGGGAGCACCACAGAGAAGGGTTATCTTTTGCGGAGATAGTTCATGCCCGCATATCTTTTAGGCATGAGCTGGTCACAACAAGACCATCCTTACCAACATAAATAATTTCCCGGAAGGTATACTTGCAGCACGTCTCCGGCAAACAACAAAAGTAGCATCGATTGTAACAAAGAACAGAGCATTCTGCCTTTGCGCGAGAGTTGCACGAAGCAGCTGATATTACCAGTCACAAATTCTTGCTGGAAATTTCTGACGAAGCTTGAAAAGAAGTTATACATTGTGTTCCCTAATGCACTATGGTTCTTGTTCTGTAGCAAATTCTTTTGGTTCATGGTAGAAGAGGCATTTAATATACTGAAAACAGCTGTGCTCGTACTTCCTCGAAAATATGTTTGGGCCTATTTAGTTTAGCGTGTTGTGTTTTGGGGCGTTGTATTGGGTTTTATGACACCTAAACATTTAGGGTCTTCCCGTAAAAACTACCCGCTCCGTTTTTCACCATACTAACGGCGTTGTGATAACAAAACTGCGATTCCAGCTGGGTGTCGCCTGTGCAAGGTGCATGGCTTCGAAGCTTTTATCTTTAGATGTTCACGCAGGCGTTTGGGCAATCCAAACAGGGAGTAGCATCACATTTTATTTCTGATGTACCTGAAACGTTGGGGTTAAGTGGCCCGCACTCATCCTCCTCGGCTGGTTCAACCACCGACGTCTCCCTAACGTGTCTTGTGTACACGCCTCCTCTCAAAATAGAGTCAGCTCCTCTTCTGGCAATGACTTCCTTCCCGTAACTCGACGGCCTCTTAAAATATCTCCGCTACGGCAAGAATGGCCCAAGTTTGCTTGAGGAAATCGTTTCATAGAATGGAACACAAGTACGAACCACCAAGTGTGATATTTGTTCATATATATAGCTGTGAAGATTTCGAAAAGTTGTGCAATCGCACAACTTTACCACATGTCCTTCCTGGACACGCGCGAAAGACTCTGGTAAAAAAAAACCTTCTAGATTTACTCTGTATTCCCTCACCAGCGGGAATCTCCTCCCCACATATGATTAAACTGTACAGTCCTTCGTGAACTAAGCGCACTTATGCTGAACGGAAGCCGGCGCGGTAAAGACTGCACGGGTAATTATTGTTTCTTCATTTTGTTAGCATACCGAGGTGAAAAGGCTACTGTCAGGCAGCGATCTTCACAAACATGCCACTTTTAACAGCTTTTTTGCAGCTGTGATGGTGACAATCAATTCTCGTTGGCCTGATCCGGTAACGTGGCCCCTCAACATGGTTCTCAAGCGCAGGTAACCCGAAAGCCTCACAGTTGCTGAGTATTTATCTTTTATGTTCCCCAGTTTCGGTGCACATCCTTGTGAGATGCACGTCCCGTGTTGTTTCAAGACGGTGATGAGCACACACGAGGAAACGTAACGCTACGCAAATGCAGCGCGATTGAGATAGGGAAGCATGTCCGCGCGTTGGCCACGAAGAGGCTGGCCTTCTTGTGAGGGCGAACCAGATACAGGCGGGAGTGACAGGGTGTGTGGTTTTGTACAGGGAATCGGCGCGTTGTACGTTTCTGTTTATGTTATTAGTGCGTATGTGTATACGGCTTCTTGCTGCTTATTTTTTTCGGTTTTTCGGTAGAACGGCCTCTCCGTATCGGTATCGTCTTCCCTTTGGATCTACTGCTCGAAACAGTTGTTTACTCGAATTGTTAATTTGTTATATTCCAAGGCATACAGAAGGAAATCTTTAAAAACAAGTTAAAACATCAGCAACAAACGGGTTCGCTGATGTCTTGTTATTATCAAGGTAGAACACATGTGAAAACAAAAACTTGAAATTTAGTACATACGTCAGCGTCCATTCAATGCTCTGCAAATGGGACTGAATTATATTCCATCAATTCCATTCTCAACTCGCCGTGGAGCATCCCTTACGTGCGCAAAATGTCAGACTGGTGCTGGAATTAATAGAAGCCATTAAAAACTCACAACGTAGAGGTGTAGCAGCGTTAGTGCGTTCTGTTTATTCGGCAGAACAATACAACTAAAACATACGCATGTGTCATCAAATCCACCGTTTCCGTGCCCTCAACAAATAATCATTGTCACCTTTTTTCCTCGTGAGTAGTGTACGCAGTAAACATCCTTCAAGGTCAATCTAAAGAAAAGAATATTTTAAAACATTCCACCTAAACAGAGATACATATACCTGTGGTTGCTTGGGATAAAAAGTGAGCTTTGGAAGGACGTCTTTGGCCAGTCACTGAGGCAAAAAAGTCGGCTTCAAACCAACTGCAAAATGCAGCTTTAGTACGTATTTATTTCGGTGTTAATTGAATGTACTATCGTTAGGCAGGTGATCCGGCACACATTGAAGAGAAAGTTTGAAACAAAGAAGGGAACACAATATAAAAGTTCAACGAGGACTCACTTACCGGGTGTATGATTCATGTATATACCTTTGCAATTTCGCCTTTTGGTACCAAACCAAGCACTTGCACCGGTAAGCACAGTTAATTCCAACTCGAAACATGCGTAGTAATATGGAACTGCCATTGTCGTCATTGAAAGGGCAGTTTCACTAGCGCGTGCAGTGACGGCCCCGTATGAGGCCGTCAGATGATGTAATTGCAAAGATATGACGAGAAACTACTGCATGGCCGCAACGTAAAGGAGAGCGCTCAGCTTCCTGTTTCTCGAGGAATGGGGATAACCTGTAACGCTATACATGACTCAGAATGACCTGTAACATCAGCCCGGATGACGGAGTTTCAAAACTAAATGCGAAGCTAAATTGCTTGCTGATGAGTCTGGATTCAAGTATTGTTACGTAGAAAAGTTTAAATGAATCACCCGGTAGTATGAAGCTGGTGCTGATACGTTTAAAAAGAGAATTAGTCCCGCAAGATGCGATCAGAAGAAAGAGTAATTACGATGGCGAACATATCAGCGCGCCCACATTTTCGTTCAACCCAGAGGATGTGGTTCTGAACTTATAAAGTTTCTGTGGAAATTGAATTCAAATATTGGTACAATAAAATGTTTATTTAATGGCCCGACATTCCGACGTGACGAGACAAAGAGAGGTTAGGGAGAGAAATTTCGTGCGCCCTATGACTGTTTACCTCAGCCTAAAAGCGTTCACCATCTGGCCCATATATTGCCGCAGGCAGGTGTTGCACACGAAGTGTTGGAGGTGTTGCACTTCGTTAGACATGCACGCATGCCTTTCGAGTGACGACACTATACGCGAACCTCTCCAATCACCTTACTCCAGTCATTCATCAGGTCAGACATTGCGCGGAGAATACCTTTACACTGCAAGTCAACTGGAAAGGCGTCCGCGTCTTCATCGAGCAACTGAAGGCGTCATGCATCATCTGCGAGGAGACGCCAAACCCCTGCGTGCATTTCCTATTCCGTTTACAACAACCACCAGCCCTTCAGCCTGCGCCCGGCGCTGCACGCTTTGTATGCTAGTTGCGGCTCACGAAATTTCTTCAACCCAGAGGGCAGTGCAGCTTTCTGCGTTGGGTAAGGGTTTCATCGACGGCGTCGATACCTCTGATGATGATGGTTGGATATTTATAACGCAAGGTCGACAAGGGCAAAGAGCGCCAAAACGGCTGTTAGGTATGAAGGATGTAATCATAAACTGTAAAATGTTCAACAACAAAAAAGTAAGAGCACTGAAAGAAAATGAGGATGTTTGGTGTAAAAGACCAGGTTGTGATGGTGCTTGCATAAAATAAAGTTTAAAAACTTGGCGTGATAGAAAATGAGGTGTAAAAACTTGATGTCGCTAAAAAAGGTGCGTTGTACAGGAACCGTAGGATCAGCTGCTAAAACTAATGCTGGATGTGGTGTTGTCTGTTGAGGTCAGCGAAATGTTTGTGTCATGTTGTGCGGAGTGCTTTGCATTGAAGTAGCACATGGATCACGGATAGGCCGTCTCCACACCTGCTACACAGGGATCTTGGAGATCCGTGAGCAGGTAGGAGTGTGTTGCATGCGTGTGGCTTATCTGTAATCGAGCCAGGGTAACTTCATTGTGTCTATTTGGTGTGTCAGTGTTGTATGCTCCCAAGAGTGGCTTTATAACCTGTAGTTTGTCTTTCTGTTCATTCCAGTGTGCTTCATTCCAGTGGGCTTCCCATGGTTCGTGAAGGTTTTGTCGGATGTGTGACTTAAGGTCAGTGTATAGTATGGTTGTTATGTAAACTGCAGTTGGAAGGTCCGCTGCAGCGGCCATTCGATCAGCTGTCTCGTTTCCGGAGATCCCCGAGTTACCTGGCGCTCAGCACACGGTCACTTTACGAATTAGCGCATATGCAGACATAATTGTTTTATAAAATATATGAATAACAGGAGTTTTGCCAAACTGCTTAATGCCAATGCACGTACTACGCTCAAGGAATCTGTGAAGATGACGGACTTGGGAGTTTTATGACATGCTTTAAAAAAATAACATGCATAGGCTTCATCCATAAACATGCTCCTTGTCCAGTTTTCGGTATTGAATACCCCAAAATCACGTCCGTGAGCAGCGCACGACACAGTAAGCGCTGTTTTTGACGCATCGCTCAAAAAGTCTGCTCACTTCTATTTGTCATGAACAAACAAGAAGTGCTGAAGTATTGCAGTGGTGGGCACTGGTTTTTAGCCCCTGGTACAGAAGACAAGTCGCACTACGCTGGAGGAAGATGCCGTGATATTGAAATGTCAGAAACGGTTGATTGGTAGGTGTCTGAAAAGGTGACAGATAAATCTGACGCTTTCTGTGTTACTCTATGTGAGAACGGAGCAGAAATACATGGAAGATTTAGTTGAGGTTGGGACATGGGTGTCTCACAAATGTAAAGTTTGAAACGATGGTGGAATATTGAGGAAGTTTTAAAACCACAAAGAAGATCCATATATGTTCGCTGGTGATCTAGGGACCATTTATCGCATTCGAAGTATAAGCTTTGTACGGGGCTAGTAGGGAAAGCGCGCGACGCAAGTCGAAGCCCCGAGGGGAGCACTGGGTCCAGCATTTTTAGGGCTATTTTTGTTGCCGACCCATAAAACACACTCCCCTAATTCAAGCGGGACCTCACCAACCTAGTGAAGGCACTGAAGAGGAGTTGCTTGTCCGCACCATAGGAGGGGATGGAAGGGACCTTAAGAATGTTTATTGCTTTGAGGCATTTATGTTGTAGTTGTTTAATGTGAGGAATAAATGTGAATTTTTCATCTAAGACTACACTTAAAAACTTGTGTTCCTTTTTTTCGGGAATTGAGTCACCATGGAGCTTAATTTCAGGGTCCGCTTGCATCAAGCGTCTCTTTAACATTGAAAGGCAGGTACTTTTAGAAGGATTAAGTTTAAACCAATTTACGTCTGCCCAGCGAGCAACTTTGTTAACTCCAAGCAGAACCTGGCGTTAATATATAAACATGTTATATCATTTAAAAGATATTTGAACGTCATCTACATACATCAAGCAGGAGAAAGTAGGTGGCATTGCCATTCGGGGAGAGTTCATCTTATCTATAAAGAAGGTGCAGCTCAATACCCCACTTTGAGGCATGCCATTCTTCTGGACGTGAACGTTTGAGAGTGCCGAACCTTCTCTGACACAAAATTTTAGTTCAGACAGGTAAATGGAAAGAGTGTTCAGCATGTTACCTGTTACACCATAGAATTTACCTGTTACAACATAAACGGAGGATACCCCATGACTTGTTCCGGGCATCTCGCGCCCGCCTACAGTCGTCATTTTACTACGGCCTCGCCTGATTTCGCGGGCCGCAAGAGGAGAGGGGCATAGACTTTTCGGTGGCGGCAAGGATGCACGCCGTGAGGAGTTCAGCGGCTTCATCTACGTGTAGATGTCTTATTGCTGTGTACCGTAGTTTGGACGTCTCTGTAAATGTATTCCAGTTAGCTCTTGCTTTATTGAACCTGTTCAAGGAAGACGGACTGAATGGGACTTTACTTATACATGCTAGTGAGGTGTAGAAGTGGTCACTGCCGTATGGATCACACCCAACCCCCCACGAGACAAGAAAAAAAACCCCACGAGACAAGAAAAGAGAACTGCGGAGCACGTAGCCAAGTCAAGAAATGAATGTGTATTGTCCTGTGTTGTGGTTTGTAGGCGTTTTCTTGTGGAAGAGGCATGCTCCAGAGGATATTAAAAACTTCTCTATCTAGTGACCTTGGCTATCTATGCGAGAAGAGCCCCAAAGAGAATTGTGTGCATTATGTCTCGAAAAAACTTCAAAGCGTACAAATAGACGGAGACAACGAAGAGGGACCCCTCCTGTTTGTCCCCGCCTATTTTTGCGCTTTCAAGTTTTTTCGATATGATGCACCAACTAGCCCAACTTGCGGTATTGCGTTAAGGTCGCCTGTGAGGATGTATGGTTCGGACTGCTGGTCAACCAGCACCTTGAAGTCAGAGCTGGAAAGGCCAGGATCAGGAGGAATGTGTATGGAGCGTACCATTATCAACCTATTAAATAATATTGGGCGAATTGGAACAGCCTCACAAAAAATGTTGAAAATGCAAGGGTAGCATGCTAAAGATTTCCGAGAGACTTTGGCCTCACCTCAAGATGAGAGTGTGCAGCCATCCCTGTCCTTTCTGAATACCATTTAACTATTTAGGAAATTTGTGTGATTGCCATTCAAATGGGTTTCCTGAACACACATTACACTTGGCTGATAAGCAGGCAGTATTTCGTTTACATCGTCAAGATTTTTAAGAAATACTTTACTTTTCCATTGAGGTATGTTTCTCTTCCTATTATTTAGTGTGAGAGCTACTGGAGTGTGTATGTCTATGTGTCGTCTTTCTGGGCTGTAACACTCGTCTTTTTGGGCTTGTGGCCAGGCTTTGGATACGGGACATGTTTGCTGCTGTGCACCGAAGACATGAACGGTCCGATATCCATTTCATTGTCGGATGTCCTCTGAGTACCTGAGTGATCAGGCTCCTCGGACGGCGCACCTCTTTGGGCTCGCTTTTCCTGGCCCGCAATCACCGAGGGCTTCAAGAACGCCTCGGATGGCGCAGGCGGTGCGGCGGAGTTTGGAGCTGCCGTGGGGGCCACTGTCTCCATATCCGCAGTGCCCTCGTTTGAGCTTTGTGCTGGTGGAGAGGAAGCAGTAGATGCAGCAGCATCCCCAACAGACGTGGTTGCCACCACACGTTTTGCTGGCTGAGCAATCGAAGTGGTGACGGGTAGGGCTGCCCGGGGCAACCCGAGGGGGGCGCGGTGGCTGGAGCAGGTCCTACTGGTGGTACTGGGTCCTCACCAAAACCAGACACCACTCTGTCTCCCCCCCTCCGCGAGCTGCGTCGGCGTACCTCCCCAGGGGGAAAGAGGCTAACCTCTTCCGCGCCTCTGAGGAGGTTGATTTTCTTCGTTACCTTGACATTGTATATTTTCTTCTCCATTTGAAATTTCTCGCAGGCCCAGGAGTATCCCGCGTGCGGTCAACGGCAGTTAGGACACGTAAGTGTAGTGAACGGACAATTGCAAGTGGGGTGGTTGTGTGCAGCGCACTTTGCAAAGGTCGTTCTTCCACAGCTAGAATTATTACCCTGCTCGAACCGCTGGCACTTGAAGCAGCGGCGAGGTTTTGGTAAGTGGGGACAGTTTGCAGATCGCATAAAACCTGCATTGATGTGTTCAGGATGTTTGGAGTGGTAGATGGTCAAAATTAAGTGCTTCGTTGGGATTACCTTATCTTCTCTTCGATTAGTGACACGCCTGACGACCGTAACAGCCCGCACCCTAAGGCCTTCAAGCACGTCGGCATCAGTTTCGGCCAGCAGGTCTGGCTCTCATATCACACCCTCGTAGCTGTTCAGGTTCCGGTGGGGTGTGATTCTGATGTCCATATCGAGGATGCGGTTTTGGGCACGGAGGTTGTCGGCCTGTTTTTTTTTGTTGACCTCAACAACTATTTCTCCTGTTGGAGTTTTTAAACCTCGTACTTATCACCGGGAATGCTATGCAGGAACTTTGAAATCACGAATACAGACATCGACGCTACCAGTTTTGCTGCATCAGCTGACTCATCACCAAAAAACTAGAATAGTTATCGGGCTTGGAAAAGATGGTTTTTGAGGGTGGTGGAAAGTACACTTTGGTGCGGCCCCTTTTCGGCGGCCGATGTTGTTTAAAGGAGGTTTAGAACATGCCATACAGCGTATATTGGCCACATATACATATAGATCACATATATGGCCATATATAAGCATATATCCTTTCTTCTCAAACCTTACCCTGATAGCTTGAGATGTCCCGTAGTTCCCTGCCTAGCAAACAGACAGGGAGCCCATGTGCCGGAGCTTGACCTGGGCTACGACGGCCACCGTTTGAAGTTTGTACCCTTCACCTGAACACATTACCACTGTCGGTTACAGCGTCAGTACTTGGGCTCGGGGTCCGCGAAGTCGCCAATACCGTCACCAAGATTACTGAAGGTACCCCTGCGGGATCGACACTTCTGAAACAAAAATAAGAACGGAAACCCACCTGCTTAGCTAACCAAATATCCGCAGCCAGTGGCAGAACGCGGGAGAGATAACCTATATCCGCGCAAGTGTTAGAATCGCGCCCTCCACTACAGGAGGACCGAGTGAAAGGACAGGAAGAAGCAGTGCTTATGTTCTGTAAGTTTTTACAGTGAAGCCGTATGTGATTCGGCGCTGGGAGACTTGAGAAGGCCGTGCTTGTCCGCTGGTGAAAACATTTTTTCTGCCGACTTTCATTCCGCAAAAGCCGTTAAACTGTGCTTCATCACGAACTGCAAACAGACGTGTTTTTCTTCATGCGTCCACGCGTAAATTGAGGTAAAACACATCAAAGCTTTGCTGCTCGCCCTTATTTCTTCGCAAGTTCAAAAGCTGATGGATGTTTGTATCAAAGTACACCTGTATACAATCCGAAAGCACAAACGATTCTCAGCCCTTAGGACTTCAAGTTTCTCGCTATTGACGGCAGCATGTTTTGACAATTGCGTTGGCGCCATGTATAGGTTTATTCGTAATTCGTCATTCGGAACGTATTTATTCGTAAATTGGTTATATAGAAAGGAAGAAGATCTCACATGTACAGTGCAGATGCTTGAAAATGTGATCGGAGGAGGCAATAATCTTTCGAATTGACGGCATCCCCCACCTCGGCTGAGTTTGATTTGAACTTTTCGGCAAACCAAAGTGACTAATACAAATTTTGTGTTATTTTTTGCGTTTTTAAAGCGTTTCCACATATAATGAAGCCCGTGTTCTTTTGTTTTGCTTTGCGCATGCTTTGTGCGAGATATATTTGTGCGTTATGCTAATGGCCACACCCTAAATATTGTCACGGTGCCAAAGACCACCCAGTAGTCTTAAAGGAAAACAAGTTTATTTGAGCGAACTTGTGCTCCCCTAACAACTCAAAGAATACACAGGCGGCGAAGCAGCAGTCAGCAAAGTGACGTATACGCAAGCGAGCGTCGGCGATTGAATGTCGCGGTGCCTGATCTGCAGGCTTTTATCTTTTGGCGGAAGTGCTTGTGGAACCATCGATTCACATCCAGAACATTGTAGATCACAGAAGAATATTCTGGGCTAGCGACGTTAGGGCAAAACAGTCTGCTTATCTGTATGTGATAGCCCGTGCGGCATAAAACTAAAGAATAAAAGCCGCGCTTTGCTTGGAACGCAAATAACACAGCCGGGTGTGGCCCTGCAGTAAAAACAAACAATAAATAAACAAACCCATATCTGGTTCGCGGCATTACCCCCCCCCCTCTAAGAGTGCATCGACACGATGCTAAAATAAAAGACAGTCCGAACAAACAAAAAAAGTCCGTCATCTCTCATAGTAAGGTTTCAAGCGAACCACGTGGACCACTTTGGGCCGCGTTCGTCGTCTGCTGTCCTTGAATCACCATTGGAGATCACCACGTAGGTAAGTTGGCCGACACGTCGTAGAACCAAAACACGGTCCCCTGTATTGTGCTCAACGTCTCGCCGTCGGAGGTTCTATCGCCCGGCATCCACCAGCTGCTGGTCCGTTGTACGAACTCGAGCCAGATGGCGGGCCTCCTCCGCACGCTGAAGGTATCCTTGGACGTCGGGGTTGAGGTTGTCGTCTTCTACATGCAAAAGGATGGCGTCAAGCATCGTAGTCGTCACTCTTTCGGAGGCAAGCTCGAATGGCGTCATTTGCGGTGTTTCTTGGATACCCATGTTGTATGCAAACGTGACATACCGGAGGACTTCGTCCCAAGTCATGTTTAACGTCGACGTACATTGACAGCCTAACCGCGCTCATCTTGTTCAGAAGTTCCGTTAGTACATTGGGGAGGGGGGGGGTAGGCCGTCGTTCTTCAGTGATCCATGTTTCTGTAGCGTAGGATTCCTTGCATCCGGTCGGCAGTGAAGCCCGTTCCCCCGTCCGTGATTAGGACTTCTGGGGCTCCATGTCGCAGCACAACTTGGTTCATGAAGAACTTCGCGAGTTCTTGTGCAGTCCCCCTCTGTAGAGCTGCGGTTTCCGCGTAGCGCGTCATGTAGTCTGTCGTTACGACAATCCACTTGTTCTCGGATCGGGATATAGGGAACGGGCCGAGAAGGTCCATTCCAATCTGTTGGAAGGGCCTCGACGTGACGGCGATCGGCTGCAACAGTCCTGCGAGTCTTGTCGGTGGCGTTTTTTGTCGCTGGCAGTCAAGGCAGTTCCGGACGTAGTGGGTGACGTCGGGTGTAAGGCGGGGCGAGTAGTACCTCGCCTTGATTTTTCCAATTGTGCGAGCTGTGCCGAGATGTCCGGAAGACGGGTCGTCGTGGCACGCTTCCAAAATTTTGTTACGAAGATCTGCAGGGATGACAAGGAGGTAATTCATTCGCGTTGCGCGGCTGAAATTTTTCTTCACGAGGACGGAGTTATTGAGGCTGAATGCTGGTAAGGCTCGTTTGAAGGCCCTAGGCACGGCGACATTGCGTCCTTCCAGGTGGTCGATCATGACGCGTAACTCGGGGTCGGCACGCTGTTGGGTGGCTAGATCGCTCTCCATCACCATTCCGAAGAACGCGCAGTGGGCATCGGAGTCTTGAGTTGGTGGATCGACGGAGGCACGGGACAGACCGTCGGCGTCGGAGTGTTCCCTGCCGAATTTATGGACAATTGTAACGTCGAATTTCTGCAGGCGCAAGCTCCATCGCCCAAGGCGGCCAGAGGGGTCCTTCAAATTGGCGAGCCAACACAGCTCATAGTGGTCTGTCACATTCTTGAACGGTCTACCACACACGTATGGGCGAAATTTCGAAATGGCCCATATGATAGCCAGGCGCTCTCTCTCCGAGGCAGAGTAGTTTTTCTCCTCCTTCGACAGACCACGACTGGCATAGGCGATTACCTTTTCGTAACCGCTTTATTTTTGGACGAGGACTGCCCCGAAACCTATATCACTGGCGTCCGTATGCATTTCTGTTTCGGTGCTTTCGTCGCAATTAGCGAGCACGGGCGGGCTTTGCAAGCGTTTTGGAAGGTCGCAGAATGCCTTTTCTTGGTCGTTTCCCCAGCTAAAAGGCGTGCTATCTTTCGTCAACTGTGTGAGTGGTTCTGGAACGCGTGCGAAGTTTGCGACGAAGCGCCGGTAGTGCGCGAACAGTCCAAGAAATCTTTGCACGACCTCCTTCTGTTTCGGCCTTTGGAAGTTCGCAATGGCTGAAGTTTTTCCCGGGTCAGGTAGAACGCCCGTGGCGTTGACGACGTGGCCCAAGAACTTCAGCTCCTCGTACGCGAAACGACACTTTTCAGGCTTCAGCGTTGACCCCGACGTACGAATGGCCTCGAGTAAACACTCCAATCTTGCAAGGTCTTTGTCGAAAGTCCGGGCGAATACCACAACGTCGTCGAGGTATACGAGGCACGTGTGCCACTTCAGATCAGCTAGCACAGTGCCCATGACTCTTTGAAACGTTGCTGGCGCCGTGCACAGCCCAAAAGGCAGCACCTTGAACTCGTATAGGCCGTCTGGGGTTATAAAGGCAGTCTTCTCTCAGTCTCTCCCGTCCGCTCCAATTTGCCCGTAGCCGGTCTTCAGATCCATCTATGAGAAGTACTTGGCATAGCAGAGGTGGTGGAGGGCGTCGTCGATTCGGGGCAGGGCGTACATGTCCTTTTTGGTGATTTTGTTCAGTTGCCGGTTGTCATCGCAGAAGCTTGATGTGGCGTCTTTTTTCTTTACGAGTACGACTGGTGCAGCCCAGGGGCTTTTCGATGGCTGTATAATGTCGTCGCTGAGCATAGCGTCGACGTGCGTCCGGATGGCTTCCCGCTCGTGTGAAGAGACGCGGTACGGTGACTGTCGGATAGGTCGGGCTCCATGTTCGGTTTTAATTCTGTGTTTCGCTAGGTGTGTCTGATGTAATTTTGAACTCGTCCAAAACACTCGCTGTAGCGAGGCCGTCAATCAAATAATCTGTGCCGATGTTCTTGTGGCAATGCCGGGTTCATGTCGAAAGTATGCGGCATCTTGGAAGCATCTGCGTGTGCGCATTCAAAGTTGGCGACCGCGGTCACTTGACTTGCTTCTTCCGTTTCTTCGAGGAACGCAATTGCAGCGCCCTTGTTCAAATGGTGGTACTCCTCGGTGAAATTGGTGACTAAAAGGTTGGATTTGCATTGCAGAAAGCACGTAATGCTTCTTGCGACGGAGACACAGCGGTTGAGAAGCAATCTTTGGTCACTCTCTATGATAGCGTCGATGTCAGGAGCAGCATCCTCACAGTATACGGCGATCATGAAGCTTGCGCGGGGTGGCAGGGTGACGTGATAGTCGGCGATCCTGACAGCAGCAGAGTGATCGGGGTTCGGCTGCGGCGTCGCTGAGTGATCGGAAGAAAAAGTTATCGACTTGGTCAGCAGATCAATTATTGCGCAGTTGTCTGTTAAAAAGTGCATTCCGAGAATTACGTCCTGAGAGCAGTTAGGCAAAATAACTAACTCAGCAGGGTACGTTGCGCCGTCTATGGTGACGCGTGATGTGCACGTTCCACTTGGCGTTACGAGATGGCCTCCTGCTGTGGGTATATGCGGACCGTCCCATGTTGTCGTAACTTTCTTCAGCTTCGAGGAGAATGAGCCGCTCATTACCGAGTAGTCGGCTCCCATGTTGATGACGGCGACTACGTCAAAGCCGTCGATGTACAACTGGAAGTCCGACGCCGCTTTCCTCGAGTTTCTGGTGCATCGGGGCGTTGTATCTCTACTTGTGCGTGTTGACGGTCTGGCACCATGCGTCGCCATTCTCGTCATCTTCTCAGCGGCAGGCTCTGTCGGTTCGGGTACGCGTCGCGTCGTGTCGTCGTCGGGCTCGGGAGTCACGTCCGGGTCAGATGGAGTCGTTGGGCTGCAGGTACGGTGTTCGGTGCGGCCATGCGTCGTTGGAGGATTTTCGTTTTTTCGCCGTTCTGCAACTTCACCTCCAGAAGTTGCTGCTTTTAGTTTTCCCCGCGTGGACTGGGGGACCTTCCACGTGAGAAGTCAGCAGTGTTATGGCGGTTTGGCGACTGGTACCGCTAGGGCAACGGCGAACGGTTGAAGCGGGCAGGTCCTCGGTTCGTGTTGGACAGGCATTCGTCGATTTCAGTAGTGCGCTGGTCGGGTCGGGGGCGTGCTGCGTCGACGAAGAATCCTCGCACAGTGACCACTTGTAAGGGCATCGACGGTAGATGTGGTCGCCCTCCCCGCAGTGGTAGCACAGGGGGCGATTATCGGGCGTTCGTCACACGTCGGTCTTTCTCGGCGTATGGTATTGGACTAACGGGGATCGTACCAAATATATAACGGATACAACTCCTTTTGTCAGATTCGTTCTTCTTTCCAACACTTTTTTCTAGTCACCTATATAAAGAGTGTTTACGGTTTCCATACATGAAAGTGATTTTTCATTCTTTCGTGTTTATTTTAAATATTTTACTATTTTTATTTTACTGCTTTAGCTCTTACAAGATAGCCCCGACCTTTGATGCGTTATTTCAATTTTCTGCTTGCAAACTCAGGTGCTTTGAGTAGGCCAATCTGTTTTTTTTTACATGAAGTTCTGATCCTACCAATCAGCACCTCGACAAACTGCTTCGTCTCGGACTCAACAATACAGCTGATGAACTCATAGAGGCACATCTATCCCACCAGAGGGCAAGATTAGGCACTACAGAAACCGGCAGATCCATCTTTTCGAGACTTGGACTATCGATTTCGCTTCAACACGCAACACCCCAATTCACAGACATCCCGCATGATATCAGGCGCCACACTACAGTACCTGTGCTACCGCGAAACATGCACCCAGTGCATCACGCCGAGAACAGAGAAGCAAGAGCCCGAGCTATCTCAAAGCGGTATGGAAGCCATCCTGCCGTGGCGTACTCGGACGCGGCCTTCTATCCCGGAAGGCGGGCCTCAGTAGCAACAGTTATATAGGCCAAGAGCACCGCACCAGCGTATCACTAGACCGAGCCAACCCTCAACACGCCGAGGAAGCGGCCATTGCCTTGGCGCTTACCCACACTCCAGTTGAGACCGTAATTCCTTACTCTCAAGAGGCTTGTCGCAACTTTTCCTGCAGGAGAATACATAAAACTGCACTTGAAATACTTCAACAGAAACCACTAAGAAGACCTGCCAAGATAATCTCGGCGCCTGAGCACATTGGACTCTCCGGGAACGAGATTGCCCATCTCACAGCTCGAGAATTGACCGGCCGAGAACCGGAACAAGAAGATCTGCGTCCGCTTCCTCTAGTCTCGTTTCATGAGATTACCACGCACTGGTCACACTGACTTGCTTGCGATGTCGAACACCTAATTTGAATTTTTATCTGCACCGTGCACGCATAGCGCCATCGGCCACCTGCAGCTTCTGTCAAGAGGAAGAAACACTTGACCACTTCCTGTTGTCTTGCCGGCGGTTCTCTTCCCTCCGAAATGGTTACCTGGAGGCTCCCCTCCGGCGCCTGGGTCTCGCCTTGTCGGTGCCTAATTTATTGTCATTTGGGGCAGTCGGGCTTGGTCGGTGCAACGGGGATTTTTTTCGCGCTCTTCACTCATTTATTGCCAAAACAGGTCGCTTGCCTTGTTAATCAATAGCTTCAACCCATTTTTAAACGTTTATTGAAATACCTGTTGGTACAGTAGTATTGAATTTCTTTTGGTTCAAAATTGTTAGCATCACTGTACCCTATTTTCCCTTCGTTTGAAACTAATTACTAAGCTTCTTTAGCAGTGAAATCACAATAAGACTTGGCCAATCCCCCAGAGTGGGTACGCGCCATTCTCGTTCCGGATCCAACCAACCAACCTACCACGCACTATCGCTTACAAAGACAAACGTACGCCCCACCGCACAAACAACTACCCAAGGGCCACGATAGAATACTTCGTGCCCTGCAAACTAATACTTACCCCCACCCTAGCAGAAACCACTACATAGGCCCCACCCTGTATCCCCGTTTGTGCCGCTTCTGCGGGGAGTCTGGAACCCTTTTCATATGGTCGGCGGCTGTACACAAAGCCCACTTGACCCTCCCAATCCCTTCCACACTTATGAGCTTTCGGATAGCGGCTTGGCCAGCTCTTCCCTCGACGTCCAGCGCAAATTGGTGGAGAGGGCAGAAGACGCGGCCCGTGCCAATGGACTCCTGGAATGAGGAGGCCACCCTAAAGACTCTTTACTAAGAAACAATAAACATGTTTATTCTATATCTCTCTACGAGCTTTTCGTTCTTGAAGTGAGATTAGTGAAATGAGGTGTTACTCACTTTTACTTCCATTTCAAGCGTCAGATTGAGGAGCGAGCAAAATTGTAGAAAACCCAGGCGGCACAGAAAGTGTGTCCCAGGACTGGCCGGTCTATGGTCGCTTTCTGGCATGTCCGACCAGCATCCAGGTTCTGCCAGCCACTGATCACACGATGAACGGCCAACATTCGGCAACCAGCGCTTCGGTATTTCTCCGACCGCTCGTGTTCACACGCACAACGGCAGCTACCCTGTTGCCAGATATTCAGTTCCCTTTCGGCAGCCGATGTTGAGCAACGAAAACGACCGAAGTACGGCTTTAGGGCATCCGTTTTTCATTAAGGTAGGTCGACACCTTCGAAAAAAAAAATTGACAGGTGTAGCCCAAACGTTACAATTATATTTTTGGCTTGTAAAGCTTATACAGTTAGAAACTTTAAATAGATAAAATTGCTAAAAATGTCGAACAAAAAATTTATATAAATTAAAATGTGCCAAAATATGCATGTTGCGCGAACAGTCATAAGTAAAAAATGGTTGGTTCGATTCAACCACGACTTGGCACGAACATAATGAAGACAATAACCTGTGCAACTAACCTCCACGAATATCACATCTTTAAGCTAAGTTGCGTAATCATAAAAAGACTCAAAAATTTGATATCCGGCTTGTATGGGTTTCACGCAACTGGCCATAATATAAAAAGTTACCAATAGTTTTCAGTCATTCTGCTTGAATGCATAGCTCTATATATAAATAAACAGCACACAAAGTTTTGTAAGAAAATAATTTCTAGAAGCAAAGTTATCACTTTTCGCGTAACTAATGGTTGCAAAAAAATCAAGTTTTGAGAAAAATGACTTTGAAGGTTCAGACCTATTGTACGTATTATAAGAAACAGTCAATGCGCCTAAAATCCGCCAGGCTGATAGCTTGCACCCTCCTTGTAACCGGCACGATCTCAGTTTGGCCGAGCTGAGGCGCACACAGTTTTTTTGCCTGTTTCGTGTCTTACTGTTGACTCACATGCAGCCTTCGTCTTAGGGTGACAGTCACTGGTCAGGCACGCCGTCCTCCTACTATAACTGTAACTGCAGACTATAAAGTACTATAATGGTCTCCTTGCGAGGCTAGAACTAAATCCGTGAGGTTAAAACGGCATACGAAAAAGCACGGACAACCAGACACGAACGCAAGGCAATGCAAATGCGCGCAACGTGAACACGAGTGTGCCACCCATTGCCCCTTAGTAAAAATTTTGAAATCAATCAAATGTACAATATCCCGAAATGTGTCCAAAAGCTTAGAATGCAGCTAAATAAATTGGCATTATGTCACGTATATACGAAGAAACATTTAGGACGACATGGCAGATACTGCGTAATCGAAAACCTTCAGTTTCGGTTTCGGATGCGTCTCGGCGGGGTTGAAAAATGGTCATAACTTTTGAACCGATTAAGATAACAGCACAATTTTTTTTCTAAATATTCTTCAATAGACAAAGATGTTGAAATTGCAAAATTTAAAAAAAGTCATTTTTTTTCAAAAAATGCGTTTTTGAAGGTGTCGACCTACCTTAAGGAAGAGGCGTTCATCCGAAGCACGGCAAGCGACCGGCTACAGAATATGCGTATTCTTGTGGAAGTCAGTGTTCAAAAGGAGACCGGCCGGATGGAGGCCACCGCGCATTCGCTATTTCAACGGCGAACCGCGCGTATGGCGGCAGAATATTGGTTTTCTTCTTGCGTGCGGTGTTATAAAGGAGACCGGCCGACTTACGGACCCCGAATGTAGGTTTTTTATTCGGTTAGTGGTACTCGGCCGAATTACAGCAAGCGATCGGCCGCAGAATTTTTCAACCGGTGTTCAAGAGGAGAGCAGCCTACGTAAGGTATCAGGTTATGTGTCATTCTTTCGTTAAGCGGCGTACAGCCGAACAACAGCACGTATCTGGGCACCGAGAATTGATGAACAGACGTGTTTGAAACAAGACATGTCGGTGTAGAACCGGGTTTTCCCTGGGTGAAGAGCCGTTATTGAGCCGAATGACGTAGACGCGTTTTTCCTCCGCTCGGTGTTTTTCTGTTTTAAATGAACGAACTTCTTTTGTCAAACAGTAAGGAATTTTCTAGGTGAACCGACAGGGGGCAAGGCTTCCCCGGACATTACCAGGGAACTTTTAAGAAATCGGAAGGCCATTTATTGCCACAAGAAGACTGTGCCACACCGACAGGTGAGCTAAGCCTCGCCAGTCCTAGCCGCTACCCCGCCTCGCCCGCTGGCTTGGTCGACGCATCAGATCGAGGCTATTTGCCTCATTGGAAACATCGACCCGGCAGAAATGGCCGACCCGAGATGGCGGTGGTTCACCAAAATAACTGGCCTTAAAGGGCGTCGAGCAAGTGGCCACCACGCAGGAGCCCAACGGGCTCCATGTCAAGGACTTTCCACCAAAGAAAGGCAAGGGCGCGCAAACGCGCAAGTTTCCGGCTATTCTTGTTTCAATAATACTGCGAAAAACAATGTTGCTGTATTTTGTTGCTGATAAACATAGAAGGGGCTAAGCTCGTGCATTGTTAGGATCAACTTGGTGCCCTGCCCTATATAGCTTACCTCACGGGGTTTTATGACTGCCTATACAGAAACAAGTGTTATTTTAAATTTGCCATAACAACTTAGCCTTGTGAATGATGAAGCCTGGATGTTAATTTAGTTGCGGTGTTTGAAAGTGACCTTAGATACAGTTGGGATATGGCTCATTTGGTTCAACATATTCACCAGCATCCCAGCAAACACTCGATTTGGTCAGGTTCTTCTTGCTCCATGCAGCTTGTTGAGTTCACGCACGATTTGGCCCAAGCAATAGATAAGCTTAAGTAGTTGGCTGTACTTTCTTGTACTGCAAAAAAGCAATTGACGGTGTCCCATATCACGTGCTTGCTAGTACATTGCGAGTAATAAACTCAATGAATAGGTGATTGCATTTATAGGCGAATATATCTCTCTAAGGCAGCAGTCGGTCGCTCTCAATGGTTGTTCGTTCGAATATGTTACAGTGACCGTAGGAATTCCTCAAGGCTCAGTTTCAGGCCCTGTTTTGTTTCTGTTATATATAAATGTTAGTTCTAGAAGCCGCAAAGCTTAGTTCCAAATGTTCCAGAATGACTTCGTTGTTTACAGGGCTATAGCGAATGAACGTAATTCCGAATACCTGTAGCATGATTCAAATTTAATAACATCCTGGTGTTCTGAATCAGAAAAGTCGTCGAATGTTGAAAAGTCTGTAATGTCACCTTTACAAGAAAACGTTCATTCCAATTTAATATGTAGGCCTTAAATTACACTACTTTAAGAACGGCTGGGGTATATAAATAACTAGGAGTTTATATAACGAGAGATTAGAGGTTAAATACGCACGTTCACAACATCAAAGTTACGGCTGCACGTGTTTTTGGCTTTGTTTGATAAAATTTCAGCAACCCTCCGCCTAACTTAATAGAACAACCGTATTTCAGTTATGTGCGCTTAATGTTGGAGTACGCATGTGTTTTCTGGGATCTTTAAACGAAAGACCTGGTTGATACGCTCGAAAACATGCGATTCGTATTAGGTAATTGGCACTGTCAACGTACATTAGCGAAAGTAAAAGTAAAGGTAAATGGCAAGACGGGAAAGATCACACACTAAACCTCAGGTTGAAATTTTTTCGTAATATCTAGCATTCGAAAACTGGAATTCAAGGGGAGAAGTATATCCGAGCGCCATTCTACATATCCCAATATGGGACCGGTAGCTTGAAGCAAATTATTAAATTTCCTTTAAAGGTGACGCCTTGCTTAATTCATTTTACCTTAGATCAATACTACAATGTAATTATCTTCCACGTATGATTGTATCCACTGTTTATAATGATAATTTTCACCTCGCCTTGTAGAATTACTTTGTTATTTTGTCTCATATTTGATGCTTAGTGTTAAGGGGTTCATTGGTGCTCAGGAACACCGAAGAAGCAGTCAGAAGATAAAGGGTGATGCCGAGCCAGCTGCACCTCTTCTTCACAAGCTCCTTTGATGATGATAGATGAGGTGTGTCAAAAGCACCGCAGTGATGATGATCCACGATAATGCACTGCAATGGCGCTGTCAGGGAATGTCCCGTAGTCTTCGCTACAATTTCCCCCTGTGGAAGAAGACGCCATCCTGGCGGCGAATTACGAAGCAGATGAAACCAGAGGCTCGTGATAGGGTTTTATGCACTGCACGTGGACAGTCTCACGCCCACGGCGGCGAAGGTCCGTAGAGAGGGCCATAGGCTCAACGAGGTAGTTTACTGGTGACGCACGCTCCAAGACGCGGTAGGGGCCATGATACTTGGCGAGAAACTTGGTAGACAATCCCGGGGTGGTCGAAGGAATCCATAGCCAAACCAATGACCCCGGCGGGTAAGTCGGTGCCACAGCTGTGTCGTCGTGGCTAGATTTTTGCCGGCACTGGTCTTCAGCTGTGAAGGTTTTCGCGAGTTGTCGGCACTCTTCCGCGTGTTTGGCGGCTTCTGATGCTGGGGTGCACTCCGAGACATCCGGACGATAAGGAAGCACGGTGTCGAGAGTGCATGATGGTTCTCATCCGTAGAGTAGGTAGAAGGGGGAGAAGCCGGTTGTAGCCTGTATGGCCGTATTGTATGCGTACGTCACATAGGGAAGCACCAGGTCCCAGTCATCGTGGTCGGAGGAGACGTACATGGACAGCATGTCTCCAAGAGTTCGGTTAAAATGCTCAGTGAGGCCATAATTCTGCGGGTGGTACGCAGCTGTTGTGCGGTGGGTAATACGGCACTCAGTGAGGAGCTTCGCGACAACATCAGCTAAGACGCGTCCTCGGTCACTTAGGAGTTCTCGAGGCGTTCCGTGGCGCAATATGAAGCGACGTAATAGAAAGGGGGCGACGTCTTTTGCTGTGGTGGTAGGCAGTGCAGCGGTTTCAGCGTAGCGCGTGAGATAGTCGACCGCAACAATGACCCATCGATTTCCGGCGGCACTGTAGGGCAAAGGCCCACACAGGTCAATGCCTACACGGTAAAATGGTTTCGCTGGGCAAGGAAGGTGCTGCAGCGGACCAATACAACGTGACCGCGGTGACTTGCGGCGTTGGCAGGTCGCGCATGACCGGATGTACTTGCGCACAAAGTTATACATGCCTCGCCAATAATAGCGCAGGCGGATACGCTGATATGTTTTCAGCATCCGTGCATGGCCACAGGTGGGATTGGCATGAAGAGTGTCACAAATGTCGATGCGCAGATGACGAGGAATTACCAGCAGCTACTTCCATCCTTCGTTGTCGTAGTTGCGGTGATACAGCAACTCGTCGCGAATCGTGAAGTGCGAAGCTTGCCTGCGCAGAGCCCGAGATCCGTGAGCGGGTGACGTGCCAGAAAGCAAAGAAATGAGGGAAACAACCCAGGGGTCTTTTCGCTCCTCTGTTCGGATGTCGGAGAGAGAAAGTGGTGACATGTCAGCGTTGTCAGCACGGAGGCACGCGGAGTCATGGGACACTGACATTGGAGAACGGGAGAGGGCATTCGCATCGCCGTGTTTGCGGCCGGATCGATATACAACCCTTATGTCGTACTCCTGGAGCCGCAGAGCCCACCTTGCGAGCCGTCCTGACGGATCTTGTAGTGTGGACAGCCAACAAATTGCGTGGTGGTCTTTGACAACATCGAAAGGGCGACCGTACAAATAGGGCCGGAACTTTTCCAGCGCCCAAACCATGGCCAAGCATTCCTTTTCCGTCACGGAATAGTTGGATTCGGCTCGGATAAGGGTGTGGCTGGTATAGGCAACGACGTATTCATCAAAGCCTGACTTTCGCTGGGCCAGTACAGCGCCAAGGCCGACCCCGCTGGCATCAGTGTGGACCTCCGTGGGCGCGTCAGGGTCAGAATGTCGGAGAATAGGAGGTGACGTAAGAAGTCGCCGCAACGTGACGAATACCTTTTCACATTCAGGGGTCCATGCAGAGTGATCGGTGGAAGCATTACTGAGTAGCTGCGTCAATGGCGCAACAACGGTGGCAAAGTTGCGGACGAATCGTCGAAAGTAGGAGCAAAGGCCTTAGAAGCTTCGTAGGGCCTTCATAGAGGTCGGCTTGGAGAACTCCGCAACGGCCTTGAGCTTAGACTCGTCGGGCAGAACACCGTCCTTCGAGACAACGTGACCCAGTATGGTTAACTGCCGCGCAGCAAAGTGGCATTTCTTGAGGATTAGTTGCAGCGTTGCGCCGGCAAGACAGGTCAGAACGTGCTGCAGGCACCGTAAATTGGTGTCGAAATCTGGGGAAAAAATTACGAAGCCGTCCAAATAGCAGAGACATATCTTCCATTTTAGTCCGCGCAAAATGTTGTCCATCATGCGCTCGAAAGTGGCAGGTGCATTGCAAAGACCGAACGGCATGACGTTAAACTCGTAGAGTCCGTCGGGTGTTATAAATGCTGTCTCCGCGCGATCAGCCTCTGGCATGGGCAGCTGCCAATATCCCGAACGGAAATCGAGCGACGAGAACTACTCAGCTCCCTGTAGGCAGTCAAGTGCGTCGCCAATACGCGGTAGAGGGCAGACGTCCTTTCTGGTGATCTTGTTGACGCGGCGATAGTCGACGCAAAAGCGTATAGATCCATCCTCCTTCGTTACTAGGATGACTGGTGACGCCCAGGGACTGTTTGAGGGCCGAATAACGTCGCGTTGGAGCATATAATCCACGTGGACATCAATAATGCGACGCTCGTTCGAAGAAACACGATAGGGTCGTTGTCGTAGCGGTGGGGGCGAGCCAGTGTCTTTGGTGTGTTCCACTGCTGATGTTCGGCTGAGCGAGGTGTTCACGCAGGCAAAAGACGATCGAAATCGTTGAAGAAGTGCAGCAGCTTAGCTCGTTGAGGTGGGGCGAGGTCGTTGTCGATGGCCTTACTAAATACGTTGGAGTTAGATGCGTCTTCTGCGGACACTGGGCTCAACTCCAGAATATCAAGGTGAGGCGGAAAATCGGGCACGTCAGCTACGGCATTCTGATCGACAGGTTCAATCCAGCCGAGCGCTTCACCTTGCAGCAAAGATAATGAATGGAAGTACAAATTTGTAACCAGCATGCGGCTAGCACCAGCGCGGGTCGATAAGAGAGCGGACGGCAGCGGAAGACGCCTGCGGCGGTTGAAGAGCACAGATGTCGTAAAGAGCACAGTGGCGTCAGTATAAGAGGCACAGCCCAGAGGCACAGAAACAGAGCACTGCGGTGGAATGGTAGTGTCCTCGCTGACGACAAGTTTAGCGGCGTTCGCATTGTCACTGTACACGTCACACTGTGAAGTAAACTCTACCTCCGCACGCGCACAGTAAATGACAGCATTGTGGCGAGCGAGGAAGTCCCAGCCCAGAATAACGTCATGGGAACACGAAGGCAGCACGATAAGTTCGATTATGTACAAGAGGCCTTGAATGGTGAGACGAGCCTCGCACGCCGCAGAGGCTTGAACGTGTTGCGCGCTCGCAGTACGCAGGGAGAAGCCACCTAATGGCGTCATCACTTTTCTGATCATCCGACAAAAGTCTTCACTAATCACTGACACAGCAGCGCCTGTATCGACTAACGCCTGTGTTGGTCTGCCTTCTACTAATACGTCATTAACAAAAGGGGAGAAAAACGAGGCCTTGAAGAGTTCGACCGTGACGCAGTTCTTGCCTCGGGAACTGCGGTTGCTAGTTTTCCTCTTCGGAAGCGGGTTGCCGGCGACGCATCGGAGAAATAGAGCGGCGAGGCTGACACGACGAGCGACGATTCTCAGAAGCGCGGTGGTCAGCCGGTGAGGGACTGATGTGATATCCATCGGAGACGGCGTGGGGGACAGGCGGCCGGTTGGACAAACCATAAGTCGGCGGTCGGAGAACTGCAGTGGCTGGCGGTGTGCGGCGGCAATATTTCGCGACATGCCCGGTATAACGGCAACGAAAACAAATTGGGCGGTTGTCCCACGTTCGCCAGCCATTGTTAAACTGGGCAGGAGGCCGAACTGGGGGAAATGGGGTCGTCGGTGGTACCGGGCGCTGATAAGATGGTGCGGCCTGTCGTGCAGGGACTCTCATGGTGTCAGCCCACGTCATAATCGGCGCCGGGAGCGACCGGGCGGCAGTTTCTGCATACGTCATCGGCGCGGTTAACGCAGTCATGTGATGAGGATCCACAACGGCAGTACGCTGCAGGGCTTCAGCTACTTGCTCCTGAATCACCCTCCTGACTCTCGGCACAACATGGGGACGGAGTCTCGGCAACGCAAGGCAGCAGAGAAAGCTGACGATCGACTTCCTCACGGACAAGTTCCTTTGTGCGCGACAACAAGGAAGGGCTTTCGGGGCCACCAATCAAACTTGCTAAAATGTCCTCAGGAGCTGACGGCCGCCGCGTGAGGCTTCGCTTCCTCCGAAGCTCGTCGAAACTCGGGCAGCAATACTACGTCAGCAATTGAACGTGGGTCCCTCGCCAAGAGCATCTGAAAGGCACCGTTGTCTATACCTTTCATGACGTGCTTGATTTTATCAGCTTCGGCCAAGGATGGATCGACACGCCTGCATAGGTCCAGAACGTCCTCGATGTAACTGGTAAACGTTTCACCAGTTTTCTGCGCACGGGTGCGCAAGCTTTGCTCTGCGAGCAGTTTGCGCATGGCGCGATGGCCAAAAGCTCTCAAGAAGTGCGTCTTGAACTCGGACCAGGTGTCTATGCCCACGACGTTGTTATTAAACCACGTCTCGGCGAGTAAAGTTAGGTAGCGGCTCACGTTAAATTTCATCACATCATCCCACCTGTTGTACATGCTCACGCGTTCGTACGCCGACAACCAGTCCTCGGCATCCTGGTCTTCCGCTCCGCTGAACTTGGCAGGATCCCGTTGCCGGGTCGCGCCAGAAGAGACGATGGCTGCGGCCGGAGGAACCACGGGCGGGTCAGGCATGGCCGTAGTGATGGTCCGATTGCGAAGTTCGAGGGTTGGGACAAGGACTCTGCACTCTCCACCAAATTGTTAAGGGGTTTATTGGTGCTCAGGAACACCGAGGAAGCAGTCAGACAAGGGGTGATGCCGAGCCACTGAACCTCTCCTTCACAAGCTCCTTCTGATGATGATAGATGAGGTGTGTCAAAAGCACGGCAGTGATGATGATCCACGATAATGCACGGCAATGGCGCTGTCAGGGAATGTCCCGTAGTCTTCGCTACGCTTAGTATTATGTATCTCCCTGCTGTAATGCATGCAAAGGCAAGGAGGTATCAAATAAATAAATAAGTAAATAAATAATGATTTTTGCTGAACCTAAAGTTCGCGTCCGACGTGTTCAGAACCTTACGCATTCAAACTTCAACAACGCAATATCTATAGTTTTAGTCATTGCAGTATGCAAGGTTGGTTGTGTGAATGCCAACATTGCCATGTTGTTGGTTTGAAACAAATTATGAAACCCTAGCCTTACGCCTTTCCTTGCGTGAACACAGAGGGATACAACTACAGCTACCTGAAGCAGGGCGTCATTCGACACCCGTCTAAAATTTTTTTTTAACGAAGTACGACTTTAGTGAAAAATTAAGCTCTTTTGGACTATTAAAGGGTGTGCACATAACTTATTAAAGCAAAATAATATATATTGAAAATGAAAGAGAGAGAGAGAGAGAAAGACTTTCTTCTTTGATCTTCTTCTAGGATTGGTTCTGTGAAAGGTCATGGGAACAGTTTATCGAGTAGAAAAGTTCTTTGCAAAAAAATGGGCAAATACTGGACATATTTTTTGTGTGAAGGAAATTATATTAAATACTGATGAGCGTTTTGTGGAGTACCAAAACTCTTCGTACAGGCATTCGCGCCGGTTTTATAAACAACTAAACTGGTCAAGCAAGTGATGTAAACATAGTTGATTTAGTCAGAGCATGAGCGTTTGTAGGAAGATTGACTTGAAAGAAATTGCCTAAAAGCGGCACTTTCATATTAGTGAAATTCAACCCACTAAATTATACGCCTTCCGTCCCCCGTCCTCCCTTCTTTCTTGTTTATTATGGATAAACCACCCCACAGAAGATATCAGTACCTGGACAATACATCTGTGCCAGCTCTGCAAAGAAATGAATATTTACTGTATTCGACAGTAAAAGAGGCACAACAATTAAAGGAATGACCATTTGTTAGCTCTCTTTAATAATTTATTTCCTTGTCAACTGACGCTTATAATTAAGCAAGGCTACGGTGAAGGCTGGACGGCTGGTGGTTGCGCGCGGGCTCACTTTGATGTTGGTGCAGTGGTCCCTAAATGGTGGGTTTGTGCTGCTGCACAGCGCGACTGGGTCATCTGCTGGCGCTGCATGCAGAAGTCGTCCACCGGCCTCAGTACAGTTAACGTACTGTGGCTGAACTGAATGCCCGTAGCACGGCCGAATTCCCGGCAGCTTTAGTACGGCTGGAGTCCGACGACCACATCTCGGCTGTCCTACGGTGGCCGTATTTCGGCGGCAGACGGGTGGCTTTGGGATGGGCGGAGCCCGACGGCAGCAATATGACCATATGAACTTAAGCCGGTCGACTGGCCGACGGACACTTGCCTGTAGGACAGCGATGTACTGCTGTATACGGCCAAAAGGCCCACATTTGGACACGGGCCGAACATGGCTGCCGGAAAAAGGCCGGATAGAAAAGAAAATAACCGGCCAAAGTAGACCTGCTTGAGGTAAGCCGAGCAGCCCTGTGCTACCTAGGACCACACTCTGGTTCCAACCACTACAAGTTTACGTCAGCAACATGCCTCGTCACCTTTCATGTGGAAATTTTTCTTAGTTGCACACAAATAAAGTGGAGGTACACCATTATTTCTGTGCAATCTGCAATTTGAATCGGACTGAATTTAATTCGTTTGCTCACAACTTCTGCATGTGTTGCGTCCGGGCGGTTGTAAGGGGAACCTGGGAAAAACCTGCGTTACGTCAGCTTGACACAGCCCCACCCGGCATGATAAAAAAGAAAAATACAAAGGCAGCTTTGGATAAATATAAACAGATATCACATTTTACTAGGCATATCAAATAACACAAATCAATAGAATAACTTCAAATCAATATTAATCAATCAATGCGATGGCAAATCAAAACAACGGCAAATATCTATGCAAGTAATTCATGCAAGAAAGCAGCGTTAAATACATGCATTATATGGCAATCATACACCAGCAAAATACATATAAGACATGGCAAAAATTAGTTAAACACACTTTTCCAGCAATTTCAAGACAGGCGTTTTATGCCTTCTGGTCTAATGTAAAAGTGTTAAGCGTATAAGAAAGACTGTAATGGAGCATTTGTGTGCCATAATTAGAATGCACGGGTCGGACAAATCATACATAATGAAACCTTCTTATTTCTTCGGATGATTTTTTCCACAACTTCGTTAAGGATGTTACGTTTGTTGCACAGTTTTTACTATCAAATTTTTACATAAACAGTGCACTCAAGAGGTCGACAACCTCCTTGCCCAAACCCGCCTATTCTATCTGGACATCAGGGTCACACCCCTCTGGAATTAGAACCGCTCCAAGGGTGTGATATTTTAGCCAGGCCTGCTGACGGAAACTGATGCCGCCCTGCATGAAAGGCTGAGGGAGAACGCTGCTACGGGCGTCAGGCGCATCACTATTCGAAGAGATGATAAGGTATCCCCAACGAAGCACATAATCTTGACCATCACCCTATCCAAATTTCCTTAACACATCAATGCAGACTTTCCCCGATGTGCCGTCCGTCCCTACATACCAAATCCGCGCCCCTGCTTCAAGTCCCAGCGGTTCGGGTACGTATTACTTTTTGGCGTGGAAGAACGACCTGTGCAATGTGCGCTGCGGAGGACCACCCCACTGACAACTGTACGTCTACTGAACTTACTTGTCCTAACTGACAGGGTGCGCATGCGGCATACTCCAGGGTCTGCGAGAAATTTAAAATGGAGAAGAAAATATACAATATCAAGGTAATGGATAACATCACCTTCCCAGAGGCGCGGAAGAGGTTCGCCTGTTTCCCCCTGGGGAGGTGAGCTGAGGCAGCTCGCCGGGGCAGAGCGGCGTGTGGTTTCAATAAAGACCCGCAAAGTGCACCTGCGGTGCACCTTGCGGGTGCACACAAACTAAATAATGGGAAGAGAAAACCCAATTCAATGGAACTGTGGAGGCCTTAAAAATTTTGCCGAAGTATACTATATACTGCATGCTTATCAGCCAGGTGCAATGTGTGTTCAGGAAACACATTGGAATTCCAATCACAAATTTGGAAAATAGTTACATGGTATTCAGAAAGGACAGGGATGGTTGCACATACTTATCTTGCGGTGTGGCCATAATCGCCCGGAAATCCTAAGCCTGCCACTCTGTCACTTTGAACACTTTCCTTGCGCTTTTGCAATTCACACAATAATATTTAATAGGTTGATAAGGGTATGCTCTAAATACATTCCTCCAGATCTTGCACTTTCAAGCTCTGACTTGGAGGCGCTGGTTGACCAGATGCCCGAACCATACATCCCCAAAGGCGTCCCTAATGCGCACAATTCGCTTTGGAGCTCTTCTCGCATGGATGCCCAAGATCGCCTGATAGACATGTTTTCCACATGCTCTGCCGCAAGCCTTTTCAACAAGCCACAGCCTACATACCACAACATAGGACACAACACACATTCATTTCTTGACTTGGCAATTGTCTCCGCAGCTCTCTTTTCTTGTCTCGTGGGATGTGGGGTGCGGAGTGTGATGCATACGGCAGTGACGACTTGCCCAATTTACTAACATATATAGGTATATATATACACACATATATACACATATATAGATATATTGATGTGCTCAGGAAGTTTGCATTATTTGATGGTCAAGATTATGAGCTTTGTTGTGATTACCTTATCATCTATTCGGATGTTTATGCGCCTGACGGCCGTAACAGCCTGCTCCCTCTTTGGCTTATGCAGGTTGGCATCAGTTTCAGTCAGCAGGTCCGGCTCAGATATCACACCATTGATGCTGCACAGGTTCCGGTGGGGAGTGACCCTGATGTCCAGATGGAGAATGCGGGTTTGGGCAAGGAGGTTGTGGGCCTGATTTTCTGTGTTAACCTCAACAAGGATTTCTCCCGTTTGAGTTTTATCACCAAGAATGCTCATACTTATCATATTCTCATACATAATCTCATTCTCATACTTATCACCGAGAATGCCCTGCGGGAACTATGATATACCAAATACAGACATCCACGCTAGCGGTTTTTCTTAGTCAGCTGAGTCAATCCCCAATAATGAGAATAGTTATCGGGCTTGGAAAAGATTGTTGTTGAGAGTGTTGGAAAAGATACTTCCGTGCAGCCCTTTTTCGGCCGCCAATCATGTTTGGAGAGGGGTTTAGAAGATGCCATACAGCATGTATTAGAAGACCAATACAGGGTACTTTCTTCTCAAACCTTTCCCGATGATGATGATGATGATTTCTATTGGTTTCCCCTTTGTATCGGGGTGATGACATGTCATCTGACCAAAAAGGACTAATATACCTATGTTTTACACTTTTGGTTCAATACAAGCGCTGCTTAGGGCAGGCACAAAAAGCTTATTAGGCACAAAATACTTTTTTTTTCCTGTTACAGGTGGTAACTGTCCTAGGCAATATTTCCCTCTCTGCTTTTCGTCCACCAGCATTCTAATCTTCTTTTCGTCCCCTCGACAGCCTTGAAGTTAACTTCCTCTGTGATACCCTTAAATCCTAGGGCTTTTGAAAGCCCAATATTCCCTTCATGTAGATTTGGATGGATACCCTCACATTCTAACACGATGTGCCGCATAGTTTCTGTTTCTTTTCCGCAGACCACGCATACCCCATCATTTTGTGAGTACTTCCCTACAAAACTCTTAGTTCGCAGGAAACCTGCTCTAGCCTTAAAAAGCAAAGCACTGCCCTGGGAATTATCGTAGAAATTTTCCTTTCTGATGTTCACCTTCTCAGCCCTGTACCTCTCTAACGACGTTTTAGCTGCCGTTTTTTCCCTCCATTTATTCGTTTTAATCTGCCTTGCCTCGTTTTTGGATACCTTGGCTGTTTTGGATTCCCCACTGTTCTTTCCGTATTTCATCGTTAGCCTTCTAGTCTTTCTTAACCACTGCGTGTCCACGCTTTTCAAGTATAGGTACCTAAATACCTTAGCTGCCCACCTTCGTTGATCCATTGCCCTCAACCTCATCTCAAAGCATATTTTACTCTGAGCTTCTCTAACTTCAAACGACGCCCAGCCCATATCCCCCTGAACTGCTTCGTTAGTTGTTTTTCCATGCGCGCCTAAGGCCAAACGTCCTACCGTTCTCTGGTTTACTTCAAGGCCTGATAGAACGTCTGATTTTAAGCAGAGTACAGCATTCGCAAACGTGAGACCCGGAACCATTATTCCTTTCCACATTCCTCTTACTACTTCATATTTCTTATACCCCCACAGAGCTCTATGCTTCATTATAGCTGCGTTTCGTTTTCCCTTAACCTTAAGTTGCTCCTCGTGAGTACTTAAGTAGTTATCCCCTTCGTTTATCCACACTCTCAAATATTTATATTCCTTCACTTTAGGTAATTCGCCTTGCTGGATAGACACTACGTCGGTGGTAGCGTCATTGAAAACCATTATTCCTGATTTTTCTGCACTGAAATTTAATCCGAGGTCAGTGGCTTCCTGGCCGCAAATATTTATTAGCCGCTGCATATCGGTTTGGTTATCAGATAAAAGAACAATGTCGTCTGCGTATCACATTCCCGGAATATGCTGTTGTACCACTTCGCCTTGCAGCATTTGGGTTAGGCTAAACCCTACTTGACTTTCTTCCAGCTTCTTTTCTAACCCTGCCATGTAAAGCATGAACAGTATTGGGCTCAAAGGGCATCCCTGTTTCAGTCCCCGATGGATGTTGACCTGCTGGGCGCATTTCTGTCCTTCCCAAGTAAGGTGCACTCTATTGTCTTTATAGATTGCTATAAGGAACTGTACTAACTCGTCATCTAATCCCTGGAGTTTCAGCATTCTCCACAGCCGTTCTCTGTTTACGTTGTCATATGCCCCTTTAATGTCCAAGAACGTAATCCATAGTGGTCTCTTCTGTGCTTTCGCAATTTCAATGCATTGCGTTATCACGAACAGATTGTCATCCAGTCGCCTGTCTTGTCTAAATCCATTCCGCAGTTCCCCAAGTATTTCATTTTCTTCCATCCATGCTTGAATTTCTGATTTTATCGCCTGCATTACGAATCTATACACCACTGACGTTACTGTGAGTGGTCTGTATGAATCAATACTGGCTTTGTCTCCTCTGCCTTTATATATTAAATTCATCCTACTTTCCAACCAGTCCTCTGGTATTTGTTTGGTTTCTATCACCTTATCTATTGCCCTCATAAACGATTCCTTACTTTTAGGTCCAAGTAGGTTTATCAGTTGCATTGGTATTCCGTCCGGGCCCACTGCTGTCTGGGGGGAAACCTTTTGCTCTGCTTTTTTCCAATCAAGGTTGCTCAAACTTATTTCCCTTTCCGCGGTCTTTTGTGGCGCTGATGTTATCGGTGCAGGTTTCCCTACCACTATTGTCCTAAACTTCTCACTAATCACTCGATGAATATGCGCCAACGCGTGCTCTCCTTCTAAATGTTCCCCCTCCTCATCAATCAGGAATTTTTGATGGTTATCGTTTTTTGAGTTTAGTGATTTTACATGGTTCCAAAACTTCTTGGATGCGCTTTTGTCCTTCTTTCGTATTTCCTTCTTTCGTATTTCGGTACCCCTGATAGCGTGAGAGGTACCGGAGCTCCCTGCTTGGTAAACATACAGGGATACCATCCGCCGGAGTTTGACCTGGGCTGCGACGGCAATCGTTTGAGGTTTCTACCCTTCACCTGAAAACGCATTACCACGGTGGCTTACAGCGCGAGTATGGGGGCTCGGGGTCCGCGGTGTCGCCAGTAAAATCACCAAGATTACTCAAGGTGCCCTGTGCGGGGGTCGACACTTCAACGAAAATAAGACACCCACCTGCTTACTCACCCAAATACGCGACGCCAGGGGCAGAACTCGGGAAAGATAACCTACATCCGCGCAAGTGTTACAATGGCGCCCTCCACCACATGACGACCGAGTGAATGGACAGCAGGACTGAGTGAAAGAACAGTTGCTGTAATGCATTAGCAATGGAAGGAAGAAAGCTATGCTTCTCCACAAACTAATAGGAATTGCTTATGTTCTGTTGTTTTTTACACTATGCTGTATGTGGCTGCCGTCCGGTGGAGGTTGATGTCCGTCCTTCCATGTACACGCCGAATTCACACGAAGAAAATTGATTGATTTGATTGATTGTAGGGTTTACCGCGCCGACGCAACGCAGGCGATGAGGCGCGCCGTAGTGGAGGGCTCCGGATTAATTTTGACCACCTGGGGATCTTTAACGTGCGCCAAAATCTCGTGCCCACGGGCGTTTTTGCTTTTCGCCTCCATCAGAAAAGCGGCCGGGAATCGAACCCGCGACCTCGTGCTCAGAAGGGCAATGCCTTAGCCAACGAAGAAAATTTCGTCTCCAGTATCCAGCGAATGCTCTGTACCTATCAATCTAATTTAGGCGCCGAGAAAAAATTATGCTGAAAGTACCGGTGCGACGAGACTGTAAATACGTCAAGGTTTATATTACTTGAGATATTTAGTCATTTCTTCCTTGAAATTGTAACAGCAAAATTAGCATTTGCTCTCAATACATTGCCCCGTACGAATTAATATTTTTTTGCTGAACACCCAGACCCTAAACCGTGTGTATGAGGGGCGCTATAGTAGTAGGCTCGGAAACAATTAGGCCAACTGGAGATCTTCAACACATGCGCTGAAATTTCGACACAGAGGCGTTTTAGATTTTCGCCTCCACCTGAAATGTCGCCACCGCGGTAAGGAACCGAACCAACGTCGTTCGGCTCTCCCGCGCAACGCATTCACCACTCAGCCACCGGGACGGACGCCTAACTTCATCCGCAGCTGGTACGGGGACTAAACGGCTCCACCACTTGTGCATTCAAAACTATGCCAAAGCATATATCACGAGAATTAGCCAATAACACGTTTTTAATCTTACTTCGAGATTCCCATATTTCCTCATTAGATATTCCACACCGAAGTTGCTAATATTGTGAAATTCCCACCTCCTCTCAGTGCATGTGATTATGCACGAGGAGAATAAAGAGTGCCCTGTTTGTCCACTCGTAAAAAATTTGCGGCAATCCACCCTGTGAATGTGGTTGGAAAGCAAAGCTGTGAACGGTACCCAGAACGATTAGCCATGCGAGGTCCCTTATATTGTCACCTCGCTCTACAAAAAGCGAAACCACAGTTAAGTGAAATGCACTTAACCACACCGTTTATTACATTTAAGAGATGTTCTTGGTAAGGTTAAATTAATGACGATGCAAGGACATTGTTTGGTTGATTTATATTGGTGTAGCACATGAGTGGAAATTCTTTTTACAAAAATAAAGGATGGCCAAACCTGGTTTTAGACAATCTCACTGTTCCATTTCGGCCACTGCTAGCGGAGGCGACGAGATCGGCGGCCGACATGGTGGAGCAGGACGAGAAGAAGAAGAAAAAGGAGGAGCAGCTGGAAGAAGTAGTACTTCTATTCAGATTTTATACGCCACAGAGTGCGGCTAAGGGAAGTGGTCCTTTCTTCACTGGAGCCCATATGAATTCCGCGCCGCCTTTGCTGTGTCCACCAACTGAAGTTGGGTAGGCAGACCGGTGCTGGACAGCAGGATCTCCTCCCATTTAAGTTGTTGGGTAGTGCACGGAAAGATAGGAGTGTGCTGAGGGTTAAAGTCGCACACCCCGATTATGTTGCGGAGTGTTCATACTTCTGATCAATACTTACAATCAGCGTCGTAGCGATTCGGGTGCATACAGTGAAGACGTGGTGAGTGTGGGAAGGAGCGGGATTTTATGTGCCATAGGCTAGTTTGTTTTCTCTGTACAGTTCAGGGTAAGGCAAAGGTAGGGTTACCCTCAGAAGGCGATAATGATGGGTTGTGTCCCTGAGCAAGACAAGCGGGGCAATGTCCTCGTGCAGCTCCATAGCACCGGGGGGGGGGGGAGACGATGGGGAAGTGCAGGCTTGTTGGTGGGCTTATTCCTTGCCCTCCTTGGAAGCGTGAGCGTGTGCCCAGATGAGCTGAATGGAACCGTTTTGGGGAGTGTGTTTTTAGCACACGCACTGCAGCTCGGGATACCCATCCCGACTGCAAATTTCGTTATGCTTGTTGGCAATAGTTTACTAATTTCCGAACCCCTTGTTGAGTGAGAGCCAACGCCATGCCTACCTCTTCTGAAGCCGTCATGTGTTGAGTCTTGAGTGACGCACACGCAAGGAGGTTGGTTCAGGAGGTAGCCCCCATCATGGCTTACTACTGCCCTCTATGTCTTCGAGGCGTCTGTGTAGATAACTGCATGGTCCCAGGGTCGTGTTGAGCTCTTGAGCCCGTGCTTGTCGGCTAAGCGAAGGGATCATCTGTTGTTCTTGTCGGTCGCCAAGAGTGCAGTGGTACATCAAGCGGAGTGACAATTTGTGCTGCCCTGCCAATCACGTGAAGGATGCGGCGACCCACCACCGTTCTCCTCATTTGGACCTTCTGATTAAAAAGATAGCCCTCTATCAGCTCTTCCACCGTGTTCTAGAGCCCGTGCAAAGCAGCCTCTTTGTGCCTGCACTCAGGGGAAGACCAATGGCCTGTGCAACCGCTTTTCTAATCATTATATAAAGCAATTTTATGTCCTCCTTCCCAGAAGAAGAAAGGGGGTTGGCGTAAGTGATTCTCGAGAGGACAACAGCTTCAATAATAGAAAGATATCGAATTCCTTGAGGCCACATTTCTTGGTAGCAACTCGTCTGATCATGTGTTTGATTTGATTGATGCAGTGTTTGAGGCCGTGCAACGATACGTCACTATTGGTGTTGCCCTGAAGATGTAGTCCCACGATCTTGATGCTGGGGCTTGGAGTGATGGCCTGGCCATCAAGGAATATTTGAATGTTTTTTATTGATATGTCCTTGGGCCCAATGGCGGACGACATGGAGCTGTGATTTCTTACGTGAACACTAGAGGTAACAGGTCGTATGACATTGGCGTACTAGAAGTGATATGCCATGCGTTGGTGCGAGCTTCCTTTAAATTTTGTAACTCCTAGCACACGTGCAAGGCGCGCACAGCGCCACTAGCCGCACCGTGGACGGAGCGCGCAGCTTTGCGCTATGTCACGTGACGCTATCACGTGGTATACAGCGAGAATACAGTAGGTAAACCAGTAGATGTGCTTGGTGAGTCCCCCACCTGTCTTCCCCGTCTCCGCGTGGGCTCGTAACTAAGTCGGTAAGACAACGGGCTCTTGGTGTGTTAAGCTATTAGTTCCAGGTTCGATTCCTGGCGGTACCAGTAAATTCTTTAATTTGTTCGCGGGAGTTTTCTTTTGACACCAACGGTCGCGAAAGAACCCTGGGGGTAGAGGTATAATGTTTTGCTTTATATTATTGTTCTGCAGAGTTTTATTCCGCTAAAGTCTTTGAACTGTGCTCTATTACGAACTGCAAACAGACGTTTTTTTTTTCATGCGTCGATGTGTCAATGCAGGAAAAACAATCAAATATTTGCTGCTCGCCCTTCTTTCTTTGCAATTTGCAGGGCTGATGGATGTTTTTATCAACTACACCTGTAGAAAATCCGAAAGCACAAACAATTCTCAGCGATTAGCACTTGAATTTTATCGCTATTTACGGCAGCGTGGTTTGACAATAGTGTTTGCGCCATGCATAGGTGTATTTGTAATTCGTCATTCGGGACGTATTCATATGCAAATTATTTATATAGATAGGCAGGAGATCTCACGTTTAGCAGTGAAGATGCTTGAAAACATGATCGGCGGAGGCAATAATGTTCCGAATAGGCGGCATCCCCAACTCCGCTGACTTTGATTTGTCTTTTTCGGCAAACCAACGTCAGTAAAACAAATTTGATGTTATTTATTTTGTGCTTTATTATGCGTTTAAACATGAAAGGAAGCCCGTGTTCTTTTTTTTTTTGTTTGGGTTTCGGCGGAGACCCAGTACCGGGAGTCGGAACTGGTCCAGGCCCCGCCCCCCCTCGGGTTGTCCCGAGCAGGCCAACCCGTCACCACACCGCCTGCTCAGCCAGCAGCAGCTGTGGTGCCAACCAAGCATGTTGGGGATCCCGCTGTATCCACTGCTTCCTCTCCACCAGCCCAAAGCACATGCGAGGGCACGGAGGAGAGGGAGACGGAGGCAGCCGCGGCAGCTCCCAACCCTGCCGCACCGCCTGGCCATCCGAGGCGTACTTGGAGCCCTAGGTGGTTGCGGGCTAGTCAAAGCGAACCTAAAAGGGTGCGCGTTCAAAGGAGCCTGATTACTCAGGTACTCTGAGGACATCCGACGATGAAATGGATGTCAGACCATTCTTGTCTGCGGTGCACCGCAAGGAACGTGTCCGTGTTCTTTTTTTTTGTTTTGGTTTCGGCGGATACCCAGTACCGCGAGTCGGAACTGGTCCAGGCCCCGCCCCCACTCAGGTTTCCCCAAGCAGGCCAACCCGTCACCACACCGCCTGCTTAGCCGGCAGCAGCTGTGGTGCCAACGAAGTCCGTTGGGGATCCCGCTGCACCCACTGCTTCCTCTCCACCAGCCCAAAGCACATGCGAGGGCACGGAGCCGAGGTAGACGAAGGCAGCCACGGCAGCACCCAACCCTGCCGCACCGCCTGGGCCATCCGAGGCGTACATGGAGCCCTAGGTGGTTGCGGGCTAGTCAAAGCGAGCCTAAAGGGATGCGCTTTCAAAGGAGCCTGATTACTCAGGTACTCTTAGGACATCCGACGATGAAATGGATGTCAGACCATTCTTGTCTGCGGTGCACCGCAAGGAACGTGTCCGAAGACAAAGCCTGCCGACAAGCCCAAAAAGACAGGAGTCACAGCTCCGAAAGACGACACATAAACATACACAGTCCCGTGGCTCTCACAGTAAATAATGGGAAGAGAAAACCTAATTGACTGAAACTGTAGAGGCGTTCTCAAAAATCGTGACGATGTATATGAAATACTGCGTGGTTACCATCCAAGTGTAATGTGTGTACAGAAAACACATTCCAATTCCAATTACAAAAATTTCATAAACAGTTACATGGTATCTAGAAAGGACAGGAATTGGTGCACACACTCGTCCTGCAGTGTTGCCATAATCGCACGTAAATCCTTAGCTTGCAACCCTGTCACTTGAAACTTTCCCTGCGCTGTTGCAATTCGCACAATAATATTTAATAGGTTGATAAGGGTATGCTTCATATGCATTCCTCCTGATCTTACACTTTCCAGCTCTTACTTCGAGGGGCTGACTGACAAGCTTCCGGAACCATACATCCTGACAGGTGACCTTAATGCACACAATTCTCTTTGGGGCTCTTTTTGCACGGATGCCCAAGATCGTCTGATAGAAAGGTATTTAACATTATATGGAGCATGCAGTTTACAAGAAACAGCCTACATTCAACAACATAAGAAACAACACACATTCAGTTTTTGATGGCTATTGGCTCCGCAGTGGTCTCTTCTTGTCTCGTGGGTTGTGGGTTGTGAGTTGTGATCCGTGCGGCAGAGACCAATTCCCCACATCACCAACATATATATGTAAAGGCCCATGCAGCCCATCTTACCGTAACTGGTTCAATGCAGCAAGACCTAACTGGAATACATTTACAGAGACATCCAAACTATATTACACAACCATCAGACACCTACACGTAGATGAAGCCCCTAAACTCCTCACGTCCACAATATTGCCGACGCCGGAAAGTCCATTCCCTCGCCTCTGTTGCCCTGCGCAATCAGAGGAGGCCATAGTAAAATGAGGACTGTAGGCCGGCGCGATAGGCCCAGAACAGTCGTGTATCCTCGGTCCCATGGTGTAAAAGGTAAATCGTGATGTGCAGCAGGTAACATGCTGAACACTCGTTCCAGTTACCTGTGTGAACGAAGCTTTCGTGTCAGAATCGGTTTGCACTATCAAATTGTTAGGTGCAGGAGAATGGAGTGTCCCAATGTGGGGTTTTGAGCTGCACCTTGTAAAGATGAACTTAAGATGAACTCTCCCCTGAAGGCATTGCCCCCAACCATCTCCTGCTTGATGTATGTAGATGACGTTCACATATCCTTTAAATCATGTGACATGTTTATATATGAACGCCAGGTTGTGCTTATGGTTAACAAAGTGGCTCGCTGGGCAGACGTAAATGGGTTTAAACTTAATCCTCCTAGAAGTACCTGCCTTTAAATTTCAAAAAGACGCGGCATGCAAGCGGACCTTCAAATTAAGATCCAATGCGACTCAATTCCCGAAAAAGAGGAACACCAGTTTTTAGGTGTAGTCTTAGATGAAAAACTCACATTCATTCCTCACATTAAACAACTAAAACATAAATGCCTCAAACCAATAAACATTCTTAGGGTCCTTTCACTCCACTTCTATGGTGCGGACAAGCAACTACACTTACGTGTCTTCACAAGCTTGGTGGGGTTCTGCTTGCACTATGGGAGTACGGTTTAGGGCCAGCCTCAAAAATCGCCCTGAAAATGCTAAACCCACTTTTCTGAAAATGCTAAACCCACTTGGGGCTTCGCCTCGCGTCGGGCGCTTTCTGTACTAGCCCCGTACAAAGCTTATACTTCGAGTGTGATAAATGATTCCAAGATGACCAGCGAACATATATGCATCTTCTTTACGCTTTTAGAATATAGTCAATAATCCACCATCCTTTCAAACCTTATATTTGGGATACACCCATGTCCCAACTTCTACTAAATCGTCCATCTATCTCTGCTCCGTTCTCACATAGAGTGACACAGGAAGCGTCAGATTTGTCTGTCACCTTTTCAGACACCTACAAATCAACCCTTTCTGACATTTTACCACCATGGCAGCTTCACCCAGCGTCGCGCGACATGTCTTTTGTAGCAGTTGATAAAAACAAAGTGCCCACAACTGCAATTCTTCGGCACTTCTTGTTTTATCAAAACAAATACAAGTGAGCAGACGTTTTCACCGATGCGTCAAAAACAGTATTTACCGTGTCGGGCGCTGCTCAGGAACCTGACTTTGGGGTATCTAATTGACAAAACTCGACAAGCAGCATCTTTACGGTTGTAGACTAGGGAAGTTTTCTGGTTGTAAAGCAACATAGTCCGTCACAAAATTACCAAGTCCATCACTCTCACAGATTCCTTGAGTGTAGTACGTGCATCGGCGTCTAATCAGTTTTGCAAAAATAATCTTATTCATTTAGTTTATAACACCATGTAGGAATCACACACTTGATTTATAATACATTCCTATATGCCGCGTCAAACGTGCGTGAACTTTATTTGCAGACGTCCAATTCTAAATTTTATTGATTGAAACACCCAAAATTCGAATGTGGACACACTTTCGATTAAGGAGTTACAATGTTCTAGGGGTATACTGCAGTTGTTAGGTTTATTCCGGTGCGTAAAAGAACACATTTGATCTCATTACGTTGAGCTGGACATGATTGCAGAATAGCCAACTTGACAATTCGCGAAGCCAAGTATGGACTGACGACTCAACTTCACGCAAACATCTTCCAGGAAAAAAAGCACTCATATGGTCGGCATAGAACGTAATGTTTGGAGTCAAAGGTATATGTACAATATCATTCATCTAAAGCACAAAAAACAATGAGCCCAAAATAAAGCCTTGCGTGACCCCGTATAATATTTGTCTCATCGACGATCGATACCCATTAAGGTAAGTGAACTGTAAGCTATCAGACAAGTAGCTGGTGATCAAATTTATTCAAACACCAAGGAATTCATAAAAGCGGAGTTTATTATACAATACATTGTGTCGAATGGCATCAAACGCCTTCCTATAATCGAGCAACAACACAATGGTGAACAAATTTCGGTCGAAATTGTTTGCTATTTTCTCTTTTATATTTAGGAGCACCAATTCAGCTGGTATTTTTTTCCCAAAGCCGTACTGCTTTTCTACAATAGCATGGATAAAATCAAGAAACTTAGTCTCGTTTTAGTGCAAGTCTTTGCCTGAGGATAATAGGTCATGACAATGTTAGTTATATTGTACGCCGTTTACAGACCTCTTTAATCAGCGTCTGACTTCTTGATGATTTTACAGTCGCATATGGCTCAATATATTCACCAGAAGTTATTATTGCCTGGGATTTTAACCTCCTCCTCATTGATTTGGATCGCTTGAGATCAGACGCTTACGCTCTTTATACAAACAACGAAATCTAATTTCTGATTTACTGCTGCAGCACAACATTGTTCAAGTTGTATGTCAACCGACGCGTTTTTCCGTTCATGTTCTTTACTTGATCTTCTTTTTCTCCTGAGTTCCAACAACAAGTACGAAGTTTCGTTTGATCCTGATTTATCTGATCGTAGCGTCTTCTCTACAACCTTTTTTTGTGCTGTAAGCCTATGACTAAGCCATGGAAACTTAAACACTTCGCACGTGCTAATGACAGGGCAGCTCTTGATTGCTTAAGTGCCCAACTTATTAGCTTTGATCATGATGATTTCCCTGTTCTTTGGAGCACTCAAATACACCTTTCATTTTTCACTAGATAGTTTCATACCCACCCAAAACTAAGAAAACCACCAAATTCAGCCCCTGAATCAATCGAAAGATGGTTCACTTACATGGTAAAGCCAAATGCTTCCAATATAGGTGCTGGGCCCCGACGTAACCTAATGACGTCTGATCTGCGCTTGCGCTAGAGATCCGCCAGTACAAAAGTTTTTTGTTTTAATACTACTCTTTCGAACCCCAAAATTTTTGGAGCTTTCTCAGCGAACGTAAAAAGAAGATTTATAAGATTTTCCACAACTGCTGAATGTTGATAACCCCTCTCATATCGCTTGTCATTTTAACAAACATTTTCACAGCGTATTTACTAGCTAAGGTGTACCCCATCCAATAAATTCCAGTTTTTATGATGCTGACTTAGTGCCTTGCGGTGGCGTTAATAACAGCTCCTCAATTTAAAGCTAGAACCTTCTCCAGGACCCGGTGGTTTAACCAACGCTTTTTTCGTCGGTATGCTAAGCCCGTAGCCAATTTCCTTGATGTTGTTTCATTCGTATTTTTTAAAAAGGTGACCATCTTTGTTTGGCTAACTGTCGTCCAGTTCCTATTCTGTCACCCACATGAAAACTTCAAGTGCATATAGTAGGTTCTGTTTTCTTATATTTTATTGACGAACCCCAGACTCTGTCTCCATCGCAACCTGGTTTTGTGAAGGGTTTTCAACCAGCACTCAAATATGTTTGATTCCTCATTCTTTTGCTTCGGCACTCGATGATGGTGGGCATCATCGAGTGCCCACCATCAGAGTGCCCACCATTAGGCTTCACCAAAGCGTTTCATTTAGAGCCGCATCATAAACTAATTCACAAACTGCATCTCATTGCGCTTCCTTCGTTTCTTGTAGCATGGGTTTCAGATTATTTATGGAATCGAAGCCAATATATAGGCGTGGACGGTTCTTCTTCTGGTACTCTTGCAGTCACCTCCAGAGTAACTCAGGATAGCGTTCTTGGTCGCTTAATTTTTCTATTTTGCTGTAATCTTATTGACTCTGCAATCAACGAAACCGTCCAACTTCGGCTTTTTGCCAAAGACTGCGTTTTTGTAAATAAAATTATTCTATCAGTGACCAGGAAGCTCTAAACTCCTCCCTCACTCCAATTCTCTCCTAAAGCCTTTAATGGGGCAGAGTACTAAATCCTGATAACACCGTCTTCTTCGCATCACCAAAACACGAAATCCTCACCAATTTTCCTACGTATTAAACCAATTTTATGACCATAAATAATTTGGCATATCTTTACAAATATTCCAAGCTAGAACTCTGATGTTACGTATGTTTCTTCCTCTTCCATTAGTAACTTGCATTTACTTCGGCATAACCTTCGAAATGCTCCGTTTAATGTTCAACTACTTCCATACACAACGCTAATTAGACCTAAATTGGAGTATCCCTACTGTGTTTGGGACCCTTGTACATTATAAATATTAACTTGTTACAAAAGATTCAAAGGAGAGTTATTTGGGTTGTTTATTAAAACTTTTGTTGCACAGATTCGGTTTCCGAGCTTATGCGTAACAAAGAAATTACAAACTTGAAGTCCAGAAGAAAGTTTATCCGCCCTAAATTACTGTACTTGCTTTATCACCGCAAATTTGCTCTGGACTTGAGTTCATTCTTGAAACCTCTTGCTACTCGCCGTAGTCGTCATTCCCTTTCCATTTCCTTAACGCCAATGTTCGCTTCTACCAATCTGTTTAAATTTATAGTTTTTTTTCTCTCACAATTAATGATTGGATTAATGCACCAAAAATTGTCCTAACGTTTGGTGAATTACAAGCAAATGTTTAGTTGTGCCTGTTCAGTTGTGCCTAGCGTACACTGTTTTCTATTTCTTTTTCTTGTTTCGGCTTATTGCAGGTTACTGTTTGTAGTATAGTAGTGTTGATATTGTTCCCACCTTATGCCCTTCCTTCTTGGGCCTCCATGGCCTGCCGTATGTTCTTAGATAAATAGAAAAAATAGGCGCAAATGAGGCGGCCAACCAAGAACAAGCTCTGGCTACCTGAGCCGACCTCTCAACAGAGCCCAACCAAGGCCTTCCAAGCTCCCAGGACATTGTCATCTCGTACTGGGAGATCACACATGGGAGGTGGCCCATTTATATTCGCAAATAGAGACACTCTTTAGGGAGCAGTTATACCACCCTCCTCTTAATTGTCGCAAAAAAATTGAAACCAATTCCAAATATGAGATTTATTGTGTGTGCTGATGAAATAAGGTCTGGGCGACGGTGCGAGCGACGGACAAATGGAAGAAACTTGTAGGCTGGTACAGACGTCGCGTTACACAAGCTAATAACGCAGATCGAATGTGCTCTCTCACAAATCAAGATGTTCTCCCTCCCCCAACAAAAGTAACAGCCTCTGAAACGGTCATGTTTGAAATTTTGGTAGAGCGATTCCGTTCCTCGCGTCCCAAAACTCCGACAGTAACGAGCCAATTCGGAACTCATAAGACAATTAGGCTCCAACAAAAATGAGCTCATTGCACTCGTTAGAAATGTATACTATCGAAACCGAGGTCTTGGCGAGAAAGCGAGGCACAGCCTCGTATAGACATTGTTCATCAGCAGGCTCCTCTGTACCGTGCCCCATGTTCCTGTGATCAAAGTAGAGCTCACTAAAATCTAATGCTCCTTTCAGAAAGCATATGGGGCAGCGCGGCAGCTACCTCAGCATGCTTCCACTTCCCGGCTTAATATTTCTGGGGTCTACAATACTGCGGGGGATTGATGATGATTGCACGGTTTAACGCGCCGACGCAACACAGGCGATGAGGCGCGCCGTAGTGCAGGGCTCCGGAATTATTTTGACCACTTGGGGATCTTTAACGTGAGCCTAAATTTCGTACACAAGGGCGTTTTTGCTTTCCGCAATACTGCCGGGCAGTTCATCGATGTTCACCTATTCTCAAAGAGGGAACGCCTTCAGCCGTATCCACCAGGTGGAGAAATAGTAAGGACGCTAAATACCCCTGTCAAAGGTCTGGGCAAGAGGCATGTCCCCACCCGGCCAATAGCCCAGAGCACCTTATCCTTCTGTCTTTGGCCAGGCATATGCATCCCATATTCGATGCACCACAGTAACTGTGAAAGGGCTCCAGCCCTCATCCGACAGCTGCCCATGCAGCCTTATATGGTCCGCACATATGCCCAGAATACAGGCATCAAAATGCCTACGCGGTGGCCGTCATCAGCATCCCGCACTCCACCCCAGTTATTGCTATCACCATCGGCACTGATTCGCCATCTCAGGCGGAAGAGGTGGCAATCGCGCTTACCCTTACATGTCAGCTACAATCTAGAGTAATAATCTCAAATTCAAACACGCTGATTCAAAATTTCCACCAGAAAATATTTCCTGGAATGCCCTCCGAATTCTTCAGAAAAGTCTACTTACTATTTTGCTGAAATTCATGTGGGTTCCTGCCTATGCAGGGCTAGAAAAGAATGATGCGGCACACATGGCGGCCAGGGAGCTTACACAAGGGCCGGAATGCACCACTTCTCCATCCGCCACCCCCCCCCCCCCAAAGCGCCAGATCCATGAGAGACAAGTAATTACATTTACGATATCCCAGAGCACTGCCGTTTATCCAATTTTTGTAAACACCAGCATATGAACCCCTTTTACAACATTGAGTACAACTTTGAGACTCCTTTAAACGCGAGTGTTTCGAAGGAGACCGCTTCTCTTTGATATTCACCCGTCAGAATTTTCCTTTCCTGAATGTCCCCTTTTTAGTGTGTATGCATCGCTCCCCGTTGCACATCTGAATGCCCACTAGTTCCTTTCCCCCCGATCACTAGCACCGAGCAGTGGGTGGAGGCGCAAGCCTGATGTGACCTAACCACCCGATAGATTTTTGTTGAACAAGCTGCTTTAATCACCACCGGCCTTGTTTCTGCATCATCTCCTTAACTTATATGCTTCTAATAATTGTTTTCTCTCTTTCGGGTCTGCGCAAGTTCAACGATGGTAATTCTCTGCATCGGCGGCGCGAACTGCTTCTCAGGAAGTGATCGCAATCTATACCGCGAGCTGCGTCGCAGGAAGTGAACCCGTCATCGTCGCGCCACGACACTGCAACCATTCAGCATGCCTGGTGTGGGCTCGGCATACAGCTTCCCCTTCGCACTTACGTCACATGTTCCTGCTCCGGTTTAGAGTGCAGCCCTTTGGCGGCCACCTCTGGGTTGAGCCGCTTGTTGGTGTAACGGAGGGAACGATGGCCTGGACAAACAAGTGACAGGAAAAAGGGCAGCATCTCCAATCCGGGGATGATGGCGAGGGTACGGAGTACGGGAACTCAAAATGACATCCTAGTTGCCCCCCGAGTGACTTACAATTAGCGCCCCGACCATCGTTCAATTTGAGGCTTGAGTTGCACATTGATTATTCCCTAATGAACCTGCGACTCACAGCACAAATCAAATTTTGCTTGACTTTTCCTTGATGGTGGTGGGCGCGCGGATGAATGCGGATGGACATTGGGAGGTCCTAAGGTAGTCCGCACCGTTAGAGAAGAAGAAGTAAGCCTTTTTGACTCTCGGGTTCTAACTCACGTCGTAGCCCAATGAGATTCTGCTTTCGGTTCCGATCGTGAGTGGCCGCAGGATGCTTTGCTCCGCTGGAGCGGTTAGTGCAATCAAGGCTGGTCGCGGAAACAGGCTTCTTAAACAGAACGCTGACGATTACCCAGTTTCGCTGCCTACGGTCCAGTTTCGCTGCCTACGGTATCAACAGCACGATGTGTTTTGAACGCAGTTTTTACTCATGCTAACGTACGTGCTCGGCCTTATCGCGTGGAAGAATTCCGGGATATGTTGGCTCATCTGACTCTGCTCCCCGAGGTGGTTGCCTTTGGGGCGTATCAGATGAATCAAGTGTGGGCTGTCACCTTCAAGGACGACGCCGGAGTTAAGGAGATGCTCTCGGGCAACGACGTCAGGATTGAGGAGCGCCAGTGTAGCGTCATCGACCCCGCAAGTCAAGACGTGCGCCTCAAGATATAATGACTCCTTCACAACGTTCCAGACGACGATGTTCGTGCTGTGTTGGCACCGTACGGCCGAGTCATTAACGTGTCCCCGAAGCGCTGGCGCATCAGGGGTTTGCAGGACAAATGCTCGACGACGCCGTCAGTGACCCTCAGGCTGAACTCATGCATGAGAGCCGACGATTAGCCGCACCAGTTTCGTGTTGCAGGTGAGCAGGCGCTTGTTGTCATGCCTGGGAGGGCCACGGCGCACATGAGGCGAGACTGCAAGGTGCCATGCTGCGCTCTCTGCCACCGTTTCGGGCATGAAGCGAGCGAGTGCGTGCCAACGTACGCGAACATGGCCGGACCACGAGGGGACTCGGAACGCGCCGAGTACATTATGGACGAGGTGGAGACAGAGGAGGCAGCACGAGGGGGTGGAAACGACCCTGTGGTGGAAGCTGCACCCAACAAAAGGAGAACGGGGGTAAAAAACTGGAGGCATTGGTCGAGTCTCCCGCCTTGGCCAGGCTGTGCAACCCGACTAGAGTGACATGCAGACGGGTGATGCCGAAGGTGGAGGTCCGGTGAATGTCGAGGACAAGGTGCCCGGTGTAGAAACTTCCCTCCACCTTCAGGGAGCGAACTTCTCAAATGGAGACGACGACGACCAAACTTTCTGAAAAGGCCGCGCTTGGAGAAAGTGGGGATGCAGGGAGGTGGAGACAGACCGGATCTGTGAAGGTGTCTGCAATGGGGACTTCGTCGAGGCACTCGATCTTTAGGCCGAAGCCGAGCACGCCCTGCGACAGAGGACAAGCGGCCTTAAAGAGCCCGTAAGAAGAAGCCAACTGTCACCACGTTTTTCGGACTGTTAAGATGTCGTTGGAAAGTTTTTGCGTGTAACTTAAAACACCAAAGTTGGTGTTATGCTCTTGCGATGGTCGTCGGCTCGCTCGGTTTTTTTTTTGGGTGTGTGTATGGTAGAAGGAGGGAGGGGGTGCTTTTCCGTTTTGGGTATCTTGTAAGCCGAAGGTTTTTTTTTGCGCGTTGTTGCGAGTGTGTGTGTGTGTTGGGGGGGAGGTGGATGTAAGCGAAGGCCGTAAGCTGAGTGTATTCTTCTTGAAAAAAAATGTCTTCTGTCACGCCTCCCTTAACGTTGCGTGCTGCCACTCTTACCCCGTGCGTGGATTAGCCGATCGCAAGCGACAAATTCAGCTGTACCGCGTTATAAATGAGCAAGACGTTCATATAGTGGCTTTGCAAGAAACTAAAGTTGAAAGCGAAGCAAAATACTGAGCGCATGGTACGTAGTTTTTGTTCGCGTTATTAAGTTTGTGTAAGACATGCAGTTGGCTTCTCAGCTGGTTGCCTCTTGTTTATTCGCCATAGTATTGGGGCGGCGGTTCAACCCGTCATGTCTGATACGAGTGAGCGGATGGTGGTGTGTGATCTTGTTTTTGCGTCGAAAGAGTGGCTGGTCATTTGCGTGTATGCGCCGAGAAGAGTCAATGAACGAGAAGGTTTTTTTGAAGAGTGTCGTGCTTGGCTCAAAAAATAACATGCTGTTATTGTGCTTGGAGATGTCAATTGTGTGTGTGCCGCTCGCAATAAATCGAGCACCACCTCCTTTCGTGATGGAAGTAATCTTGTGTTAGATGAAATTGTGGCTGATTTTAGCTTGGAGGATGTGGTGGGGAATGTAATTAGTGGTGCACATCATGTGCAGTTTACACACTTCCAGGCTGTCAGCCATGCCCAGGCTAGATAAGGCGCATATCTGGCTAGAACTTGTGCCTGAGTGCTGCCACTACACTGTCCTTCCTATATCCTTTAGCGATCGTTGCCTTGTTTCATTTGCACTCGGTAGGCCCGAGAAAAAAGCGTCAACGAATAACTCGGATTTGTGGAAGATGTGGAAATAGGGATAAAAAAGTCACAGTGGCCGACGAGTTCTACAGGAATCTGTACAGTAGCCAGGACATCCAGGACAATGCTGAACGAGACAGTAGCTCAGAGGAGATGAGCTAGACATCCCACCAGTAACGACCGACGAAGTAAGGAAGGCTTTGAAAGAAATAAAAAGGGGCAAAACACCTCGTGAGGATCAGATAACAGCAGACCTGTTGAAGGATGGTGGAGAAATTGTACTTGAAAAACTGGCAAAGCTGTATACGCAATGCGTAATGACCGCAATGGTACCGGAATCTTGGAAGAATGCGAAGATCATCCTAATCCATAATAAACGTGACATGAAGCACTTGAAAAATTACAGGCCGATCAGCTTACTGTCAGTCGTCAAAAAAGTACTTACCAAGGTAATCGCTAACAGAATTTCTGTAACCTTAGATTTCAGTAACGTAAAGAAAAAGCAGGGTTCCGTAAAGGTTACTCAACAATGGACCATATTCACACGATCAACCAGGTGATAGAGAAGTGCGCTGAGTATACAGAACCCCTATATATAGCCGTCGTACATTATGAGAAAGCATTTGACTCTGTCGAAACCTTAGCAATAATTCAGGCATTACGGAACCAGGGGGTAGATGAGCATTATGTAGGAATACTAGAGGATATCTACAATGGGTCCACAGCTACCATCATCCTCCATACGGAGAGCAGTAAAATACCTATAAGGAAGGGTGTCAGACAAGGAGACACAATCTCTCCAATGTTATTCACAGCATGTTTACAAGAAGTATTCAGAACGTTGGATTGAGAACAGGTGGGAGTAAGGGTTAATGGAGAATACCTCAGCAACCTCAGATTTGCTGATGACAATGCCTTGCTAAGTAACTCGGGGGACGAATTGCAAAGCTTGCTTTCCGCACTGGACGAATAGAGTAGAACCGTGGGCCTGAAAATTAATATTCAGAAAACTAAAGTAATTATCACTAACCTCATTAAAGCACCGCAGTTTGAGACATACCTCGGCAAAGTTGGTGCGGCTCACTCAAACTCACTCACAATTTTTTTTTTCGAATCAGCACTCACTCAAACTCAGACTCAATGCTGAGCAGCACGTCTGCGCTCACTCAAATTCAGACTCAATGCTGAGCAGCGCATCTGCGCTCACTCAAACTCAAACTCACATTGAGCGCAAAACTCAGAACTAACTCGGACTCACAACTCAAAATGTACTCAGAACTCAAAATGTACTCAAACTGAAAATGTAATCAAAACTCAAAATGTACTCAAACTCAAAATGTACTCAAACTCAATATGGACTCAAAACTCAAAATGTATTTAAAACTCAAAATGTACTCAAACTCAAAGTGTGCTCAAACTCAAAATGGACTCAAAACTCAAAATGTACTGAAACTCAAAATGGACTCAAAACTCAAAATGTACTCAACACTTAAAATGTAGTCAAAACTCAAAATGTACTCAAAACTCAAAATGTACTCAAACTCAAAATGGACTCAAAACTCAAAATGTAGTCAAAACTCAAAATGTACTCAAAACTCAAAATGGACTTAAACTCAAAATGGACTCAAAACTCAAAATGTACTCAAACCTCAAAATGAACTCAGAACTCAAAATGGGCTGAGAACTCAAAATGAATTCAGAACTCAAATGACCTCACAACTCTCTCATGCTAAGAATTTACTCGGGGTCAGATGGGCTCTGATTTCATTAGCAGTCAGTGTTTTCAAATTCACACGTGGTAAAATTATTACGGGTGCAAATTTGTGAGCTCAAACTCTTGCATTCGGCATGACATGACACCGTAGCTTCTGTGAGGTCGGAAACAATTTTCGTTGCAGATTTAATACAGCTATACCTGCTGCCCATGAAGAGTAACGCTGGTTAGAAGCAATTGTACTTATATATTGGATACCACACTCTTGATGTAGGCTCCGTGTTCGTGTTCATGACAGAGGCGGTCCAGGGTGGATGGTGTGCTGGGTCCTCAGGTCGAAACAAGCAAGATTGGGTGAGCGGACGTGCGCTCACTGCTCCGTTCATTTATGTCGAAGCTGTTTAGGGTTACGGTGCCGTGCATTCTTGCTCTGCATCCTGAAAAAACACCTTGTGTCAAACCGAACTGTCCCCGCGAATCTCTGAAGTGCGAGGCGTTCATGGATATACCTTTGCTGTTTTATTGCGTAGCATTCTTTCCCGAGTACACCCCTCCCCCTATCCCCGCCATGATTTTGTAACGCCCTGCATATACACAAAAATGCAGATATCACGGAAGTTCAACCTGTAATCATTATAAAAGCGTAAATGTAGAGAATTGATAAAAATAAATGTTAAAAAACTGAAAAAGAAATAAGAAAATTATCGAAAATGGTGAACCGTGTAACACGGGCGTCATAGATCGTCTCAGATTGGGTGAAAATACAGAGAGGTGTGGCGCTTAAGAATGTGGGGTATCAAATTGAGGGTCTCGAGGAGCGAAATCACGTAGGACAAACAAAAAAGTGCCTCGTTGTTTCCTGAGGCACTTGTATTAGTTTTTATTAGCATTTGCTAGGTGGGATGAGCTCTCGTAGCTCGGAAAAACACAACGCTGTCGTTGTAAGCAATGACCGCCACCGTACCCAGCTGTTAACTTCCAGCATGCACTCGTGTGTGTGTGTGTTTGAGAGAATGTGTGAGTGAGAGAGTGAGAGAGTGTGTGTGAGAGAGAGTGAGCGACATAGAGTGAGAGTGAGAGAGAGTGAGTGAGAAAGAGTGAGAGATAGTGAGAGTGAGTGGGTGAGAGTAAGAGAGTGAGAGAGTATGAGAGTGAGAGTGAGAGAGTGGTTGAGTGTGAGAGTGAGAGAGTGTGTGAGAGTGAGAGAGAGTGCTATAGATAGAGAGAGAGAGAGATTGGTGGGAGAGAGATTGGTGGGAACACATATACATCATCTGCAAAATATCAGCGGCGAATACAGCCTAGAACATATTTGAAATCAATTTTAAAGTGTGAGAAACGCAACCGAGCAGCCAGCAGAGGACCACGCGTGTTTGCCGCTTCCGCTCTGCCGGCGTTTTTCGCCGACTCGCCCGGCTCGCCGCTCCAATCGGAGGGCCGCAGGTCGGAGCTTCTGCTCTCGAGAACGAACGACCCCATCGTTGGCGGCGGAGGCACCGTGATTTTCTCAGCTGATGGGGCAGCTGGCCGAGACCAAACTTCCACAACGATTCCAGGCACTCTGTTTCTATTACTGTTTATTACCATTGGATGCAAAAACGCGCCGGAGGCACGAAAAGCCCACTGAGCTAACCGCACGGTCACTCTGCAGGCGGCGGCCACGGCCGCGAAGTGGCCCTGGCCGGCGCAGGTAGCTCGAGTGATAGCTTGTTACCGCTGCACGAAATTCTCCCCAAGTCCCGACTATGGTGGCTTACATGAGAAAGGAGTTAATGATGCGATGGCGGGTTGCATTAAAAATTGTCATCTGCACCGCTTACGAGAGCGGCACTCGAATATCCGCCGCAGTGCTTAGCCGAACACATCTGTAGGCGGACCTGTAGGCAGACCGGCCGGCTGCTCCCAGCGCGTGTCTTGCCACCCACCGTCTCGAGCGTCGCGCGTCCTTCTTTAGCCGCGGTAGCATTTGCACTCGCAGCGCCTGCGTCACATCCACGGTGGCTTTTTAATTAAGCGCCTCACGAGATCAGTACGTGGGGGCATTCGCAGAAACTGCCGTCGATGCGGATTCGACAGTGCTACGGCGGCTCTGTTCTGTGATATCCCTCCGACGGTCACGTGGTCAGCTTTGTTCACACACAATCCACAAAATCCATCGTTTCGCGGCACTCGCTGAAACCGAAACTGCGACTGGCCGCATTGAAAATGCCTCTAAATAAACAACCGTCGCACGCTGAAGCTAATGAGGTTTCTACAGGTTATACGTAGGTCACTAGCCACTTATCGCAACAAAAAAAAACAAGATGCAAAATTTTTGTGTCAGTGCCCCTTTAAGATTTATGGTGAGAAACAGCGCAAGGAACACAGGCACAAAAACAAAAGTGAACGACGCACAGCGCTGAACTCGCAACTAAAAGTTTATTAGAAAGAAAGCTCATTTTTATACACAATAACCATACTATCGCATGAGGAGAAAACACAGAGAAAGCGTGTGAGAGACAACCGAGTAACATCTTTAAAACACCGTGGCACGCGACGAAATTCAGTATTCAAGAAGTTACACAATCTGCTAGCGGATAATAAAGTGAAATTCCTTGTCAAGTAATGACAGAGAAGGAACACTAACTCACTTGCCGTCATTCCTTCGAATATGGAAGGCCTCTATCATCTCTCGAACCTGCTGGTTTTTGCTTGGATACTACTTTTGTGTTCTCAAAAACAGGGTAACAATCTTTACATTTTTTACATTTTTTCCAGTGTTGGCGATGTGGGAATAGTCATCACCCTTTAAACGAACGTCTATGCTCCATTGGTCGAATGTTAAGGCATCGGCCCGTTTGGCCGGTATAAACATGACCGCAGACAAACGGAATCATATACACCACACCAATACTACAAGGCACAATACTTGACACATGTTTTACTCCACAGCTTCCACGTGTAGATATACCAGCCAACATCCTATCTGCCGCGCTACATATCTTTCCTAATTTGTCGGGCACCAAGAAAAGGGCGTTTACACCATAACGGCCTGCCACGTTTTAATCCAAGGGACAGCCTTTTTTATCTTTCGGCGCGCGTGGTTCTAGAACCGTCGATTCACATCCAGAACATTGTAGATCCAATGAGATTATTCTGGGCTGTTCACGTCAGATCGGAATGCTCTCCCTATCAGAACAGATAACACATCTGGCACAGAAAGAAAGAATGAAACATGCGCTTCCCTTGGCACAGAGATAACACAGACCAGCGCAGCCGGGCGGTAAAATCAGAACACAAACAAACAAACCCAAGGCATGGTTCGCGGCAATATTGGCTGCGCTGCGTGGAATATTTATTGCGCTGAATATTAAGAGTACTAAAAAGTTTATTTAAAACTTGTATCAAAACCTTTATTGAAACATAAAAAAACATGTATTGAAGTTCGAGGTATCCATAATATTATACCAAGCTTCAACGTAGCCCATTTGTATTCTTGTGGTATGTAAACCTTTAGCAAAGAACACCTTCACTTAAGCTGCTGCTCTAGACAAGGTTATAAAGCATAAAATAGGTCAAAATGCAGATTTTATGTTCGAGAGGAGACGAAAGGCTACAACCCTGGTGACTTTTGAATTGAACCTATGTTGCAATTTAGGGAGCCGCTTTCTCAAAACAGTTTTTCTTGCCGCCTACTTCTTTTCTCCTCTTGATTTCTTCATGACCGCTAGGTCTTTTTTGATACCGTTTTTTGCGTTACACTCTTGAATTTTCCGGTTTGCGTTTTTTTTAATTTTGTATCCAAATAGTCGTTCATGGTCTATTTGCCCGTTATTCTTATACCTCTAAAAAACTGAAAATAAAAAAATCGTTCCGATAAAAAAGTCTAAGACTGTCACGACGTCGTCCATTCATTTGGGTATGCAAAGCAGTTTGAAGAAGTTTTTTATCAGGTTTTATACGCCGCTCAAGCTCGCTACAAGACTAACAGAAAGGAAAATTTATATATCAAGTTTGCGAAATAAAATGTGAAGTTTTTTGGTGTTTTCATCACAGAAGCATTTCCACTTGCTTTTCTAATTTTTATCAAAATCCACAAAGAAATAAAAAAGTTCATTTCGAAAGCCACGTCCCTTCTTAAATATTCTATATTCGATTCGATATTCCAAGCTAGATATTCGTATTCGATTCGTATTCGAAAACGTTGGTACTCGCACACCCCTACAAAAAAGGCGTTTTGAACCGCAGAGATGTTTTCGTTTTTGGTTCTGACGTAGAGGGTGACCAGAACACTCAGCCTTGCCAAGTGCATTGAGCATGGCCGTTGTGAAGAGCATCCAACGGTCTTCAGGCTTGCGCGTGCACTTGCGCCACGTGAGCACGCAAAAACCTCAAAGAAAGAAGCGAGCATACGTGAGGGTGTGCCTTGTGAGGAGCGCCCGGCACAGGCCAGCTCCACCTTCCAAAACCCTCTGGAAGCATTTATAGCGTGATCTCCCGCGTGCTGTTCTCCTCGCCAGTTAACGTGCGATCACGCTTTAGGTGGGAGCACAGATGCGGAACTCACGCTACAGACACGGAGTTCGCAAAGCCGGTTGCAGCGGGCTCTAGCGCGTGCTGACGCAATCGGCTTTTGGAGACATCTGAAAGCCCACGGACAAAACGATCCTGGCTCGCCAGTCATAGAGACCTTTCAGCGACAAGTTCAGAAACCCATGTCAGGTGCTACAGCCGTGTTTTCGATTCAGATAGAGGATACGCCAGCTCTTCTGTTTCTCCAGCGTTGCACCACTACTGCAAGCTGCGCCATTTAAAAAAAGGTGCTCGTGCTCATGACCAGCACCAAGGCAGACCCTATAGATCACGTGATTTGTTTCATTCACTGATGACACTTCAAAGGGCGATTACTGGAATATTACAGGGCACAGAAGACAACCCATGTTTCCCCTTCTCCATATTTGCTAGCCCATGAAGCACAATCAGGTTGCCATCCCACTGTGTTGCAGTATACGGTAAAACTTTTGCTGATGTTCACTTCAGCCAATGCCACGTCGGCTTAACCGGCCGTTGCATTACGCACGGATAATGAAGAAATAGCGGTGCGTTTTATATTTACACTAAACCACCCGTTGTATGCTGCTTAAATTTGCTCGTATCGCTGACACGATAGCTATCACAGCAGTGAGAGCAAGACGTGCAAGTCATTTTGACAAGGACAATTCGGGACCGCTCTTTGCGGCAGCAGTAAATCAGTCTCTCATAACGGAATGGTTTTTGGTAGAAAAAAGCAATGTAACAAAACTTTTCATAAACTCGATGCGGAATACTACTGACGTCCTGCTTCATGCTGCCAACAAACGTTGCTATAACATTTTTGTTAGGATAGAGTGCGTTGATGTGGTCGGTTTATTGAAAAGAGGTATTTTAATTCAGGAAACTCTTCCTTCCCGTATATTTGCATTACTTTCGCTCTGCAAAGGCTCTCTTTACCTGTACACCCAAGGTTCTGTGTGATAAATGTAAGAAGCTCCAGGAATAAGAACAGAAGTGTTTCTTGTGGCACTCAAACCATTCTTATGGAGACGCTCTGTATTTGTTCACTAATGTGGGTCCTGGTTACACCAGACTTTTACCTTGCTGAATCCCTAGTTCTCTCTACAGAATTGGAACTGGAAGCGTAAATGAGACACAGACAAAGAAAGGAGAAAACAAGACGAGCGCTAAACTACCAACGAGCGCTGGTTGGTAGTTTACCGCTCGTCCTGTTGTCTCCTTTCTTTGTCTGTGTCTTAATTGCGCTTTCAGTTCCCATTATGCATCACCAACCGAGCAACAAAATGACCCGTTTGGACTCTCTACAGAGTTAGAAGTAAATATACACAGTGCTGCCTTTTTCTAGTAACAATTGCGTCTTCATCAACGCTGTTTTGTTCAGTTATTGATGACGATGCGAGCGAACTATAAGAAACCATATTTTTTTCCAACAGACAAATACGGACAATACATATGCATCACTAAACATTAATTTGTGTAGAAGAAGCAGCTTGAGACAGTTTCAGGTGGAGGAAGTCGTTTAGGATGTTCTATTCGAATGGACCTCTCCCGGGTTACGTCACGCGGCGCCCGTGACGTCACGGTGAGCGCACGTAATGGGTGTGGCTGGGAGGGTGCTTGGCAAAACATTCGGACTGGCGCGAGGGGCATATGCAGTGAGGCTACATTACACGCGCGCAAAAGTGGAGTTTTAAGTGCAGAGCACTTTAGGCGTTCGCCTTGTCGCCGTCGCTCGCTTGCTGGACCCAAGTTGACCAACAGCGCGTCCGGTGGTAACGCTGTCGTTCGCGTCGTAGCCCAGATGCTTTGAAAGCCAAGGAGTTTATATATTCAAAAGCATTCGAAACTCGTGAACGGTTGGCACTTGTCATGCATCTCCCCGTTATTCAGCTCAGAGAAAACTGCAGGTACATTTTAGGAAAGATATGTATACATAGCCGGCCGCCGCCGTCTTCATTTAGTGAGGAACGCTCGTTGGGCTGGTTTTTACGATAGTACGCGAAAAAGCGGCCCCGCAGGAAAACACTGGCGCCTTCTAAATAACACAGAAATGCTGCACCCGCAAGAAAAAAATGGCGCATTCGGAATGACGCAATACAGCACCAGCATACGAAATTAAAGCAAACACAAACTCCCGCTGATGCAGTTGCAGGCAGGGGGCGCGCGATCACTGCGAAGGCGGGAAATGCCAGTTGCATAGGGTGGTAGCAGTAAGCAAATAACGGTGGTGCAACCAATTGTGGCGAACCATTGTTTTGCCCTTCCGACAGCTTTCACATTCAGCGGAACGGCGTTAATTTTTGTTTATGTGTTGCCTTCTCAGATTCCGGTGAGCTGCTGTGCTCTCGGCTACGCAAGACGTGCGAGCAAACCCAGAGGCACCACACTCTTCCGCGGACCCAAAGAAGTAAATTCGGCGGGTGTTGTGGATGCACGCACTACGCCGATGAGGCTGGCAGCCAAAGCAGCGACGTGGTCTGCTGTTACTTCTCACAAAATTTCTCATTCTCTAACTTCTGCTGTTCTTCAAAGCGCAGTCATACCGTCTACATTGGCAGTTCACGCTGATCAGGGCGATGAAACGATCCTGTTTATCAGCCATCTGGTATCACGCAGCACCAGCAGAAATTTGGCCCAGTTGAATATTGTGGGGGGAGGGAGAACAAAAAGGAATTTTATTGCTGCAAAACACTGTCATGTTTTGACTACTGTAATAAGAAGACAATGAATGCGTAACCTGCTTAGGTGGCGGGAAGTAAATGTTTGAACGGGCTGCCAGCGAAAGCCGCCTGCCGCCAGATCGATCACGACAAGTATGGTCGTAATGGGGGATTAGTTCAAGACGAAGATTATTTCTTGTAAGTGCAATAAATTTCTACCTTGATCAATTATATTATGCCTTGAGGATGCGGAAAAGAAGATATGCTTGCCGTGCTCGCATGTAGCGGCGTGCCTTCGCCGCGAGAAGGGCCGCTCACACGCCTCCAAAAAACCAGAAAGATCAATTTGCCCTAAGCGAACGGACTCAGTAAATGAATTCTTTTGTTGCGTTCTTCTTGAGCTAACGTATTCACTGGGCGTACAAGGACAATAACTTTAATTGTCCTAATGACTACCGATAATTATTTCAATGTCATTGTCGCAAGATACATGCAATATATGTGGTGCTATGTGCACCACATATGAGCTATTGTCGCAAGCTATATGAGCTATATGTGGTGCTACGTGCACTCTCACAATGATGATGAACTGTTTCTCGATTTTCCTGGGGAAAAGGTAACAAAACCATCGATAAAACACAGAAAGCCCGACGTCATTGCGACGTCCACGTGAGCAAGTGTGAGACACCTTTTTGCAGTTGATGGGGCTGTTGTATTTCTTTTCATTTCCTTCTCTTCTGGTTTCTGTGTTGATCTGTTGCTATTGTTAGTTTGTGGTATTCGATGGGTGAGCGAATTGTTCTCGCTATTGAACTGGTCTTTCTGACATAGCGCGACTCTTTCTTCCCCTGTCCTGTGCGTGATTGTTACGATTCCCTTCTTCGTTGTTGTTGATTGGTTGATTGAAATGATACTGTATTACTGCCATGCCCTTCCTGTAATAATCCCTTCTGGCATTGACAGTATTCTGAAATTAAGCAGGCGAACACGCCAGCCTGGAATTCGTTAGAAGCATACTGTTTTTTTGTGAAAGGTGCGTTACTGTGTTTCTTCCCCACCACTCTTCCCCAACAATGTGGTTCTGGTTTCTTCACCACCACTCTGGTTACAATTGCACGCGAACTGAAGCACCAGGAACAACTACTAGGATATTAAAATAAAATGAATTTTGCAGCAACCGGTATTCTCACATCATCCTGTCTATATGTAATAGAATCTATGAGAATGTAAAGCCATGCGTTCATTCACTGGGTACCGAATACTTATGGAAATACCCCTTCGGTCAATGCGTGCCGGTCTTCGGGATTCTGTTCAAAAAAAGAAAGCGATTTCTTCGGGTTGATCGGAAGCGGAGTAGCAACAGCTTATTTTCCGGCGGTGCAAGTGGGTTGGCTGGCACCAGCCTCTTGGTGTCGGATCTTTAACAGTAGCAGCTCTCTCTGTCTTTCTGCAGCATACGTAGCTGTTTCTGCAGCTTCTTCAGCTCATTCTGCGCATTCATTTTTATTTCAGAGGTTTTTATGCTGGCTTCCCTCTCGGCGGCTCTAGCTGTGCGTTGCTCAGCCCGCTCGCTCTCCATCGACGCTCTAGCTCTTGTCCCGCATGTCCTAGCAGAGTGCCGACTGCCGGTAATTTTTTGATATCACGAAGTTCTAGAAGTCACAAATCAGTGACATGCGCCTGCACGGGTAGGACCTAATTTAGGCGTAGTGCAAGGTGAAGCAGAAGATGAACAGCGATATGAAGAAACAACACAAGAAGAAAAATATTTGCATTACAAAAACGAGCAAGCTAACATAAAAATCTTCGCCATAGAGTGAAAACGTCCTGGGGGGTTTTGTGGCAGTCCCGGGTGTGGATGTCACGGCACGTGCGGGGTCAACCGCAACTAGACGGCTCAGCTGGCTCAATTACCGGCTGCACGCCACATCAGATCCCCGTATAGAACATCGGGCAGGCATCGTCGACCGTGCACATGGGTCCCGGCTCGATAGCATAGCACCGGGTGCGAGCCGATCGTTCCACATCGAGGTGAACAAGAGCCTGCGATCTCTCACCCGGCGTGGTGCCCCTTCCAAGCTCGGCATAGCCCACGGGCGGTTGGGATCACCGGCAAACGGATCTCAAGCACAGCAGCTCTTGCAATCAAGGGTTTTTTCAGTGAACGATCACAGGGCCGCGCTCTCAAGCCCAGCGCGCTAGAGGCGTATACTGATTGTCGGCCCGTTTCCATTCTGTGCACGCTCTGGCTGCAGCTGCGCGCGTGCTGTCCTCTTTGTCGCACACTGGCATCTCATCACAATGAGAAGTTAGCACTACTGGGAGGCAGCCGGGTGAACTATTGCGCCCTGCGTAGTCATTTGTATTTCTCAAATCGGTAAAAGTTCAGCAATATTTGCTCAAGACGGGAACATTCCTTGGAGACAAGCAAATGAGCCGCATCGTCAGCGATGCCATTGAGGACCCATCTCACCTTGTCGGCCTCCAGCACCCTGTGATCAACATTTGACAGAGAGCTAAGGCGTCTTGATTAGTGGTCAGATAAAATTGGATTGATTACTGGGCACGCGAGGAAATATGCTTCCCTGCGGCAAGCGGCCTGTGAATGAACTTTGGGAAGGAGTCTCACAGGTTAGTTTTTTGAAGATCATAGCTTCGCAATTTCACTTTGTGTGTTTCAAACCAAAATCACAACCGTTCTTTTAAATAGATTAAAGTGTTTAAACAGATTTAAAGTGTTTTGTTTTAGCACTTGTCCGCGCAATGACGCTTGAATTATATTCAGCCACGTATGACGTAGACGTCGTCGTCGGCGGAGAATAACGCATAGTGTCGCAGGAATGTGAGAGGATGATTAGCGGGCCAGAGGATTCCATCGTAATAATGAGATCATTCGCAAGCAATAACACTGAAGGATTTGAAATGTAAATGATGTTGATAGCCCAAAATTATAATTGAACGCTCGAACACTTGCCTGGTAGTTTTGATTGAATCATTCAAGCTTTTAAAAGGCATCACGGGAGCACTTCCAAGGAGAATGCGGGACGTAATAGGCGAAACCTACGTTAGAGATCGCAAACAAAACAGCTAACTGTAACTTCGGATGAGTAACGATTAACCGCCCAAATAAATATTCTACAGGCAAAACTCCATCTAACCAAGTGACCGAGAACCCCTAATTAGTTCGTTAAATCGGGAACTTCGTAAAATCGGCACACTCACTTCACAAGTAGTTGATTGCATAAATCCGATGTCTAGAGGGGGGCGCATGCGAGCAGCTACCATGACATGGTAATTGTGGCGGCCGCGGCGCTTGCGTGCGATAATTTAGCAATGCCGCTAAAGACCGTGGTGAAGATATTGAGCTACTGGGGCTTGCCCTAAAACTTGTCGCAGGCGCGCGAAACCCAGCACTTTTGGATGTATCACTTCTGAGCGCAGTGGAACGTTCTCAGCTCTCATAATCTTGACCTACTTAAACCGGGATTTTTCAAACTTCACTTGCGGGGTGCTCTTGAGGTTATTTTTCTTAAACGAATTTCCAGAGGAAGTTTCAAGTATTATGGTGTCCTGTTTCCTCAAGATTGAGGAAAGTGTGCTGGCCGGCACCCCGTGGTATGTGGCAAAGAGACTGCTGAGTTTATCGATTGGAGCTCTGTAAAAACAAAACTAGGTGCCTCTTTTTTTATCTTACATGCCGCAATAATGTTCGTGGCGTTCTGACGAAGCAGATTCGCACTCGCTCGGTTTATAAATGTCTCTGCTTCTTATAATACTTCGTTAAATCGTGAACGGCGGTGAAGATATTTAGTTAGTTCGAGTTCATAAAAGCATTCCACCGTACGGGCTCCAGTGGGAGAATCCCGATTTGCTTGTTACATCGAAAAAATCGCAGGGGCGATATTTGTTGGCCAGAGTTTTGTCTGTATACGTTGCCTGATACGAATACTTTTGCTCTCATGCAATGTACTACGGTACTTCAAAAACAGTAGGCTTTAACTTCGAATTGGTTGTGAATTACAGCAGAAATAAGTAGTTAACCACGCGTAAGCATTTATAAGTGGGGTGTGCAGAAGTAGAAGTAACCAAAATGTAATACCCAGGAGGAATATACCGAGAAATCCTTCTTGTGGGTGCATTTACACTGTTCGAAGTCTTATTCTACGGGTTTTCTTTTGTTGTATGCCCAACTTTCTAATTCTGGTATTTTAGATTGTACGTCGCTCTACAATTTTTCATCTATTATCTGTTGCACTCGTTGTCCATGCACATTATATATGGGCGCTGTGTTTCCTAGAGCAACACGTATTGTGCTTAGTGAATGATTAATATCGATTTGTAAAATATTTGTCATGCTTATTTCTGTTATACCCCAAAATTCCCGTGTTTTGAGACATAGATCAAATATAAATGTGATCAAGTGCGCTTAACAATGATTTAGTAGATGCGCATCGCCAGGAGTGGGTCGTTAATTTCAGTGCCGTATTCCTAGTCGACCAATAGGATTATGACAGGTTTAAGTCAATCACAATTATACATTGAACTCTGATAGGTTAATGTAGACACCGCCCTTTAGAGTCTTTTTTATTATTTTGTATCTCCAAAAATATTCTTCTTTCATCAAGGTGTAGGAAGCACATGCAAGCTCAGCATCCACATGACCGCCGACGTGTCAAAGTACTCATAATTATTACTAGTATTTAGGGGAGTCCACCGTTTCCGGTCATCAGTTTTTAAGTGATACCATCAGCACCTCTGTGCGGGTTGCCCTATTTCGCAACTGAACTGTAGCAATTTTAAAGACGATAGTCTTTCTTGGGCTCCTTAAACCCAAAAAGTTTGGTCTGTCTGTATGTCTGTATGTCTGTCCGTCTGTCTGTCTGTGATTCGATTTAGCCTCTCGGCCAAAGCAAAACAATGCATGCGCATTAGTCTTATATAGTCACAGCTAAATCTACCGGTCTATGTCCGGTGTAAGGTTCATACTTGTCAACATTGTTGAAGAAGAAGAAGACATTACGCAAATATGACACAGCAAATCAATACAGAAGTGATATCTGCAGTGTTCCTTTATAAAAAAATCTAACATGCCAGATTTCGCGAAGTTAAATACTTCATCAACTGCAGAAAAAGAATTCGCTCCGCCGTCGCCTGCTGTAGCCCGCGCCACTATAGTTTCTTGCGCCATTTTAAGAAATCAACCAGCAACAGTTACGCAATGTTCCACTAGATAGGTTCCAGGTTCTGCTTGCAACGCACGTGGAGTAGGGAAACGCGGTTTTATAAACGTTGAAGTAGGGCGCTTCGATTAACGCGCGTCTCCGCCGTACGGCAGCGTTCGCATCGAGACACCCGGTTTGGAGCAGTGGAACGCGGGAAATTTAAATTATTTAAGCAAACTTTTGGCGTCTTTACCTTGGGAGGAGCGCGACGCAAGAGAAACAACATAGAGCGGGAAAGCGAAGGGAGGCATTTACTTCGCAATAGCCGATAAAGACTGTCGTCTTTTGACGACATTTGCAACGAGAGGAGCAGATACGCGGCCAATTTTTTTCTTGGTTGTATTCCTGATCTGTTCAAGGAGAACCACCCAGAAGGGTTATCTTGTGCGGAGGTAGTGCATGCCTGCATTTTTTTAGGCATGACTAGTCACAAAAAGACCCCCCTTACCAACATTAATAATTTCGCGGAAGATGTACGTGCAGCACGTCTCCGGCAGAGAACAGAAGTAGCATCGATAGTCACACCGACCTGAGCATTATGCTTTTGGCAAGAGTTGCAGGAAACAGCTGATATTATCAGTCACAATTACTTGCTGACAATTTTCGACGAAGCTTCAAAAGAAGTTATACATTTTATACCGTAATGCACTGATGTTCTTCTTCTGTAGCAAACGTTTGTGGTCCACGGTATTATATGCGTTCAATAGACTGGAAACAGAAGTGCTCCTACGTCCTTGAAATTATGGTTGTGCCTACTTCGTTTAGCGTGTTGTGTTTTGCGGTCTTGTGTTGAGTTTTATGACGGATAAGCAACTAAGGTCTTCTGCAAAAACTTCCTGCTCCTTTTTCACCATACAGATGCGCGAGGTGCTTCTATGTTAAATACCCGAGCCGCTGACTCCGCTCGGCTGTACGTCACGTTTATTTAGCAGTCGACGCTCATGCTCTGCCTACTACTGCCAACAAGGGTCGGCTGGTGGTCGGCCCGTGGAATTGCCACGTGGCCGTGCCCCATCGGCACGCTAGTTTTAGAATAGAAAAACATGTATGTGAAGAACAGATAGGTGGTTCCAAACAAAATATTCTCTCTCACGACAGGAATATCAGATTTACACCGACGAATAAGTACAGACTAGCGTTTCTGCATGCGGGGCTGTTGCGGAGAACAGGTTTTTCGCGCAGAACAGGCTTAGCATCGCGGCAGTTATTTATTCACCGCTTTAGGCAGCTGCGGCGACGACGATCATCAGCAAAATATTTAACCACACTATCACCCCCTTTCACGCATTTCTATACTGATTTTCAGACATAGCCCCGCTCTGGCGGGCGGTGACATGCGTTAGCTACTGCGGAGTAAGCCGTATCGTGCAGGCACCGCACCGTGGGCTTCCGGTCGAACGTGACCCGTCGCTGTGGCTCAGTGGATATGGCGTTTTGGAGCTGAGCCCAAGCATGCAGTATAGATTCGGCACTGCGGCGGCCACTTTTCTAATCGGACCGAAAATCCAGAGCACCCTTGTGTTCGACATTTCGGCGCAGGCCGAAATTCCGGCGTGGTGTAAATTATTCCGGTGATCTCCACTACGGCGCGCCTCAACAACTGTGTATTCTGATCGTGTTACGCTTTATAATCGATAATGTTAACCTCGTGAACCGTGCAGGCAGATTCTTGCCCCAGCAAAGAACAAATCTGATACCAATGTTTGGCAAGCAAGCTACATATTCTCACAGTAAATAGATAGAGATTCGCCACCAAATTTACAAAGAAATCGAGCTAACAAATATATATTGAACACTTTGCGTCTCTAGGAAGTAGCTGTCCTGATCCCACGGTTCTAAATATTGAGGTTCTTCAGTAGATGACACACTGTTCCTAGGCCCTGGTTATGACTCTTAGATTCTCTCAACATTTTATCAGTAAGGAACATAAATGTGGCGATATTTTTGAGCTTACCATTGAGCTACCTAATTTTTTAAAATTTATTATGCCCCATCTTGTTTTGCAGTTTTAACTTGTCATAAGCAGTGATACGGCCCTCAGCACAAAAAAGCGCTAAGAAAACATGTGATATTCAGAAACTGAAACAAAACTGATCTTTGTAACTATAGTCATTTTTCAGTGGTACGAATATTTTTAAAGATGATGAAAATGTTGTTTAAGGGATTATTTCAATTGTAACTGTCACTAGGTAATTAGAGTGTCAGTATTACTTTTAGATAAGGTATGTCAACGGAAATGCCACTGCTGAGTAAGAAAGAATTTATATTGAACAAAATCGAAAATAAAAACACTACACCCGTGGTATTTCTGTATTCATCCAAAGCCTTAGATAGTTTGAATCATATCAGTTTGCATAAAATATAACTCTTTATGGTAAAAAGGTATTTTATTAGATTGTTTAAAAACTTCTTGACAGACAGGAAGCAGTGTGTATTCATTGAGAGGAAATTATTTGACATGGAAAGGCTTGTTCCGGTCTGGATGGCTATCTCTAGCAACCAGGAAGCATTGCTAATTAGGCATCTGAAAAGACTGCACAAAAAGAAAAAGCGCAGTTTTTGATTAACCAAAATTTCGAACGGAGAAACACACTGGGATTATAACTGAGTTGCAGCCATCTGATATACAGTGGCGCATGTTTCTTGTTGAAAGAATGTCCAATATGCCTATACACAGTCCCAAACAATTCTGGAACATCGTTACTAAAAGCACCAAAGTACCTTTAGCGTAAATAATCTAGATAATTCCGCAGTTCCTGCAGAGGAGGGTGTGAGTGTAGTAGCTGTTACGGTTACGCTGCTTGGAAAAGTCATCATGCATGTCGCATGAAACTGATTGTGTTTGATAACTGCGGCGATGAGTGTTTGGAATACTAAAAATTTCTTCATCATGCGGAGTTAAACTCAAAGCTTTTCGCTAATGCTGAAGAGTATCTTTCCATTATATTCACCAAACATTTTTGGCAGTCACCTGAAATATCCTGTGTCCCCGAGGAATGGATGATCTGAAGGTGGTCCCAGCGAACATGTCAAGGTACAGACATTCTCCCAACAGTTATCATTATCAATCGGTGTCACAAACCAGCCTTTGCTGTTAGACAACGGAACTTGTCATCTGTTCTCATATTATAAATTTCTTGGAAACTAATTTATTTTCAGAGTTTCCACATGTGTTCCGAAAATCCTTTTTGCGTGAAACACTTGACACAGCTAATGTGCTTTACGCATATATGCCACACTGTTCTTGATGGCGGGTACATCGCAGAATGCATAATCCTCGATTTGCTTACGCGTTTGATACAGTCTCTCACTAATTATTGCTTTTCAAGCTTTGCATACTGAACCTAGACAATAACGTACCTTCACCGCAATCAATTTTTAAATGGTAATGCCACATGGCGCAGCGTTTTCTCCACGTAATTGAAGGGTTCCACAAGGTTCTGTTTTGGGGCCATTGCTAGTTTTAAAATATTTAAATGATTTACAACGAATAATTATTATAAATTAGGCTTTTCGTCGACGATTGTGTGAAATGTCGGAATATTTTTGGAGATTTGGATGCTATAGCACGAGAGTACGATGTTAACCGTGTCTTGCAGTGCTGTTAGCTGTGTGAAATAAAACTTATTAAATATAAATTTCAAAGCGTGCGCATATCTCCAAGTAATACCCAAACATGCTGTTACTCTATTAACAATGTTTCTGGCGGAGATGTCGCGTTTTATAAATACGTAGGCGTGACATATTCTCTACCCCCTACTGAAAAACGCAAAATAATTAGGTTTTTACCAGCAGAAATTGGGGGTTAGGTTATCTCCGGGTCAACTTTATTCAGGATGCTTCTTCATTGAAGTTGCTTCTCCTTAAAACATTAGTTATACCGACATTGGAGTATGAGTGTATCCATTCTCTCATTTATGAATACACCAGACATACTAACACGGTGTCATGGATACACACACTATGGATACACGGTATGGATACCAACACGGTATGGATACACCCATACTACGAACACGATAATATCACGGTGTCACTATCTTCAGAGTTAGAATGCGTCCAAATCAAGCTTCGGGTTTCATGATTTCATATTATCACCGCCCATCTAATGTTACATTTATGAGAGCAATCCCATCTTTGCGGCATCCAAAATAGCGCGCATGCCACCGCTCTAGGCCGGCCATGGCTCTGTAACCTTCGTTACCGTCAGTTCTCCCTGATGGTGCTACATACCGAGAAGCGGACAATTGTCCTCTGTTGCTTTGCTTTTGACCGTATTTGCACCTCGCTTTTTTTTGTTAGGTCACAATGCAATATGGGCCAAAAAATTGGGTATGCTAGATAAACGGGGCTACGTAAAAACGCGTCACTCACACCAATCGGCCAGTGTCGTGCCAGGCAGCTCGACAGCGGCGGGCTTCTGTGCAGCTAAAGTTAGCGTAGTGCGCCCAGTAGCAACAGCAGTGCACATCGGTGCTCTAATATTTACGTGTGCTAAAGCGTTACTTCTATGCCACCGCTGGGATCGAATCTGGGCCCGAAGGAAAATGGAGCGAGAGCTCGTCGTCCCAGCGACTAAACTACGCAAAACGGGTGGAGACGGAGATATAGACGCAGGTTTTGATTCAGCGGCTGGGAAGGCTGAAGGCACTTCTTGGAGGCGAACACGGAATAAGATAAAGAGGGCCGCCGACCTCACTCATTTCGACTAGGCCTTGTTGTCCATCACTCACAGAGTCCAGTGTATATGGGGCGGAGAACGGCCGCTATTACCCAGCGTTTCCCGTATGTTGGATCCGGGTTACCTCGCCCGGCGTGTCGGGAGGTCGCCTGCTTTAGTGACGGTTGTTTTTGGCCTGTTTCAGCGCAGTTTTACGTCTATTACGCGCTGCCTTCGCACTTTTGAATTACTTGTTCGACAGCACCTCAGGGGTAACCTGGACTCTACTGAATTAGGTGGTCATACGGAAAATATACGTTATGCATTGGTTCACAGGGCAAGATAACATAATGTAGAGACCACATACAGATACCTGGCCGCTAGAGCAACGCTGCATTGTACGCCCTACTTGCTTCGAATGGGACTCCTTTTTCTAAACTTGTGTATACCAATTCGGGTGTGTTCTAAGAGGCATTACAGAAGGCGAAAGAAGAAACTGCTTGCGGTAAATAGCGATTATAAACGTTTGCTCAGCTTTCTCGCAATTCTCACGCTTACTATTGATTGATTGTAGGGTGTAATGCTCCGACGCAAAACAAGCGATGAGGCGCGGCTTAGTTGAGGCCTCCGAAATAAATTTTGACCACCTGGGGATCTTTTTGTTCCCCAAAATGTTGAACACACGGGAGTGTTTGCTTTTCGCCTCCATAAGAAAAGCGCCCGCCGCTGCTGGGAATCATACCCGCTTTCTTGTGCTGAGCCACTAAGCCAACCCGCCGGGATTAGAAACTTACTAACCAGCTTAAATCAGTATAAATGGCAATCACCAAGGTCGCGTGCCGAACTATTCCGATGTCTGCGTTTGTGTCGCGCAGTGGTGTAGCCCCTAGCTAGCGCATCAAGATGGCTAGGTGCCGCTGTCTCAGCCTTCAAAAGAAGCTCCTCCCCGCTTTCTTTCTGCCGATGCACTGCCGATGCACGTCCGCCGGTGTAACGCGGCCGTGCCTGACTCTGCTGCGTTCGGGACGCCGTCGCGCGAATCCCAGTTAACGGCGCGCAGAATATCCAAATTCACTCTTTCTAGAGCCACGTGTGTGAATTCAGGAGAGGCCGCATGTACGAGTGTTGTGGCTGTTGTTTGCAGCTTGTGTGCCATTCACAGCGTGTATAGGAACCAATTTTTTTCGTAACTTCTTACTGCTGTAAAATGAATATGCATTACATTTAGGCGCAAACAGCTCGTTTGGAAAGCTTACAAGCCCTGCCTAGTTTGCGTTTGCTGTTGTCGGCCTCAGACAATCGCCGAGCTGGCACGTATGACATCACTGCTTCTGCTGCGGAAAATGAGCCTGTGGGTCGCATGGCATTTCCCCTTTTTCCTAATCATGTACTTGATTTGAGCGAGGCAGTCTTTTGAATGAACGAAATTTGTGTTTTCTTGGTATGGCCCCTCTAAACGGTCCCTAACAGGTATTTGCATATTACCTATTCAAAACTGGAGACCGTTTTGTGTCCCTCCAAATGTACGATGTGCCACGTGTATAAAAGACTTGTGTGAAATAACACTAGGATCATACTTATACAAACCGCTAATAAACTTCGTGTTCATTTTAATGAGCACATGCAGTGGCAATTCCACTCTGGCGGTGTTAAAACAAAGTTGAGTGGGATATTGGGTGCACTAAGACGAGGCCAGATCTTGTTGCCAATAGAGCAAACATGACTTGTCTCTAATGCACTCTTTACCTTTCGTTTCGTTTATTGTGACTTTGTATCGGACTACTGTAGGAAAATGTTTTCGCACAGCCAAATAACCCTCCCAAAAACAGGATCTATGAGCATTTGCAAAGCACGGGCTATGATACCATCATACCAGTCCATCTCCCCGCCGACATGAACTACTGTTAGTGTACAAATCTTATAGTAAAAACTGTAGAACCAAAGGAATATCCTTAACGTACTAGCAGAAATAATCATCCAAAAAATAAGAAGGTCTCATAATGTATGATTTTTCCGACCGGCACATTCTAATTATGGCACACAAATGCTTCAGTACAGTCTTTCATATAAGCTTAACACTTTTAACGCTAGACAAGAAAGCATAAAACTTCTGTCTAGAAATTCTTGGAGAAGTATGTTTAACTAATTTTTAACATGTCTTATATTTCTTGTTGCTTGGGTTTGATTGCCAAATAATGCACTGTATTTACAGCTGCCTTTTTGCATGGATTACTTGTATGGATCTCTGCAGTGGTATTGATTTGCACTTCGCCACTGAAGTTATTCTATTGATTTGTGTTTTTTGATATGCCCAGTAAAATGTGATAACTGTTTCTGTTTGTCCAAAGCTGCCTTTATTATTTTTCTTTTTTTGCGATGCGGGGTGGGGCTGTCTCAAGACACCGTAACGCAGATTTTTCCCCACTTCGCCTTACCACAGCTGGGGCACAATACATGCAGAAGTTTTGAGAAATAAAAATTCAATTCAGTTCGATTCAAATCGCAGAATGCACAGAAATAATGATGTTCCTCCGCTCTATTTGTGTGCAACTAAGTAAAATTTCCACATGAAAGGTTAAGAGGCATGCTGATGACTTAAACTTGCAGGGGTTTAAACTAGAGTGTGGTTTCCAACAATTTTGCTCGCTCATCAATCTGACGCTTGAAATGGAAGTAAAAGCGAGTAACACTTCTTTTCACTAACTTTACTTCAAGAACGAACAGCTCGTAGAACTTCATGTCGAAAAGACAGACTGGCGCACTGAAAGCACCTGACTTTGCAAGCAGAAAGTTGTAAAACGCAAAACGTTCGGGGCTATTTTGAAAATCTAGATAAGTAAAATGAAAGTATTATATTATTTACAATAAATACAAAAAAATTAAAACTTAACTTCAAGTATGGAAACCATAAAACTCTTTTCATTTGGGAAACTGGAAAAAAGAGCTGGTAAGATAAACTCAGCTGAAAAAGAAGTTGTATCCGTTATTTTCTTGGTACGCCCTAAAAACTTCGGCGAAATATTTACGGTGTGGCCATTAGTATAAGGCACAAATATATCTCGCAAAAAGTACGGTCGAAGCAAAAAAAGAATACGGGCTTTATTTCGTGTTCAACCTAATAATAAAGAACAAAGAAATAACAAAAAATTTGTTTTAGTGACGCTGGTTGGCCGAGAAAGTCAATTCAAAGTTAGCGGAGGTGGGAGATGTAGTCTATTCGGAACATTCTTGCCTCCGCCGATCACATTCTCAAGTGTTTGCACTACTGAAGGTGAGATCTCCTGCCAGGTATGTAACCATTTAGCGCATAAATACATCCCGAATGACGAATTGCAAATAGACCTATGCATGGCGTAAACCCGATTGTCAGAACAAACTGCCGTAAATAGCGATAAAACTGAAGTCCGAAGCGGTGAGAATATTTTTTGCTTTCGGATTGTATACAGCTCTATGTTGATACAAACATCCATCAGCCCTTTCACTTGGAAGAAATAAGGGCGAGCAGCACAGCTTTTACCTCAATCGACGCGTCGACGCATGAAGGAAAACACGTCTGTTTTCAGTTTGTAATAGAGCACAGTTCAAAGACTTTTGCGGAATGCAACTCGGCATAAAAATAGTTTTTACCAGAGGGCAAGCACGGCACTCTCCATTCTCCTCACGCATAATCACATGCATTGAGAGGAGGTGGTAATTTCCCAATATTATCAACTTCGGCGTGGAATATCTGACTAAGAAGTAGCTGAATCTCGAAGTAAGATTAGAAACGCGTTATTTATTAATTCGCATGATGTTTGCTTTGGCACAGCTTTGATAGCGCAAGGGGTAGAGCCATTTTTCGTCCCCGTACAAGCTGCAGACAAGGTGACGCACCCGTCCCGGTGGCTGAGTGGCGAAGGCGTTGTGAGGCTGAGCCGAACGACGTTGGTTCGGTTCCCTGCCACGGTAGTTACATTTCAGTCGGAGGCGAAAAGCAAAAACGCCTGTGTGTCGAAATTTCAGCATATGTTTTCAATGTGTCCAGTTGGCCAAATTGTTTCCAAGCCCACTACCATGAGCTACCCTAATACACAGGGTTTAGCGTATGGGTATTAAACAGGAAAATATAATTTGGTACTGGACATCGTATGGAGAGCAAATGGTAGTTTTTCTGTTACAATTTCGGGGAATAAATTACTAATTATCTCAAGTAAACTAAAACTCGGACGAAATCATAGACTCGCCGCACCGGGCACTTTTAGCAGATTTTGTCTCGACGCCTAAATGAGATCGATAGCTACAGAGCATTCGCGGGATACTGAAGACGATATTTTCTTCGTTTCAATTCGGCGTGTAGATCGACAGACGGACCTCAGCCTCCACCGGACGGCAGCCACATACAGCTTCACTGTAAAAACCTACAGAACATAAGCACTGCTTATTATTTTTTCGAGAAGCATAGCTTTCTTGCTTTCTTGCTTCCGCTGCAAGTGCATTACAGCAACTGTTCTTTCACTCGGTCCTGCTGTAGTGGAGGGGACGATTCTAACACCTGCGCGGCTGTAGGTTATCCTTCCAGCGTTCTGCCCTGGGGACGCGTATTTGGTTAGATAAGCAGGTGGGTATCGGCTTTTATTTATGTTTCAGAAGTATCGACCCTCGCACGGGGCACCTTGAGTAATCTTGGTTACGGTATTGGCGACACCGCGGACCCTGAGCCCCAGCTCACGCTGTGACCGACCGTGGTAATGAGTTTTCACGCGAAGAGTAGAAACCTCAAACGTTGGCCGTTGGAGCCACGGTCAAGCTACGGCGGAGGGGCTTCCTGTCGGTTTATCAGGCAGGGAGCTCTGGTACCTCTCAATCTATCAGGATAAGTTTGAGAAGAAAGTACCCCCGTCCTCTCCTTCAAATACATGGGGTATGACATTTTCTAAACCCCGTTCCAAACATGATTGGCCGCCGGAAACGGGCCTCAACGAAGTATCTTTTCCAGCACTCTCAACAGCCATCTTTTTCAAGCCCGATAACTATTCTCGTTTTTGATGATTGAGTCAGCTGACTCAGCAAAACCGGTAGCTTCGATGTCTGTATTCGTAATTTCAAAGTCCTGCATAGCATACTCGCTAATAGGTATGAGTCTAAAAAACTCAAGGTGGGAGAAATCTTTGTTGAGGTCAACACAAAAAAACAGGCCGACAACCTGCTTGCCCAAACCCGCATCCTCGATCTGGACATCAGGGTCACACCCCACCGGAACCTGAAAACCTCCGAGGGTGTGATATCTGAGCCGACGTGCTGACCGAAACTGAGGCCGACATGCTTGAAGGCCTGATGGAGCAGAGTGTTACGGCCGTCAGGCTAATCACTATCCCATGAGATGATCAGGTATTCCAAACGAAGCACATAATCTTGACCATCAACCGATCCAAACCCCCTGAACAAATCAATGCAGGCTTTTCCCAATATGCGTTCCATCCCTACATACCAACCCGCGCCACTGCTTCGAGTGCCAGTGGTTCGGGCACGGTATGAATTCGTGCCGTGGAAGAAGTACCTGTACAATGTGTACTGCACAGGACCACCACACTGACATCTCAGGCCACTACACTTAGTTGTGGGGGACGGCACGCGGCATACTCGCGGGCTAGCGAGAAATTTCAAACGGAGAAGAAAATATACGATATCTAGGTAACGGAGAACATCACCTTCCCAGTGGCGCGGAAGAGGTTCGCCTCTTTCGCCATGGGGAAGTACGCCGACGAAACTCACCGGGGGCAAGAGCGGCGTCTGGGTTCGGCCGGGACCCAGTGCCGCGATTCGGACCAGGTACAGCCCGCCACCCCCCGCGGGTTGCAACGGGCAGCGCAACCGTCACCACGCCGCCTGCTTTGCAGAATATTCGATCCTCTCCATATTATACTTCGTATGTAAGATGTCTTACGCTTACTGATTAACTTCGAAAGCTCCGCTGGTTCTATTCTGTCAGCTAGGACGGATATTGCCATGGTTTTCCGTTTCCTAATTAGATCTTTCGGCTCCTTGGAAAGTTTACCAGTGTCCTGTCTATCCATTGTGCCCCCGACTTCTACTGCACAATCAGTGATGAGACGTGTAAAATTGTCGCTGGCTTCCTGTGTCGTCAACTCCCCTTCCTCGGTAATAGCTGAATATCGGTTCTGAAGCACTATCGTGAATTATTTGCTTTATGTCTATTGTTAGCTCATTGATCGGGTTTATTCGTACTATCTTTTTGTGGTACCGCTTCAAATCTAGCCTAACTTGAGCTCATACCTTACCGTGGTCACCGCACCTTACCCTTCTGAGCACTTCCACATCATAAACAACCCAGGGTTATCGCACAATTTGAAGTCTACTTCATTTTTATGCTCCCTATTCGAGCTGCTTCACGTCCACGTCCGCCTCTCCCGTTCGCGGAAGAACGTATTCATGATACGTAGATTATTCCGTTCTGCGAGCTCGACTAGCGGTTCCCTCCTGCTTTTCTACAGCCCAGACAATAGTGCCCAACTGCCTTGTTTCCAGCCATGTTCTTGCCAACTTTAGCACTGAAGTCACCCATAACTACGATATGCTGTGTTTTTACTTTGCCCATTGCCGATTCCACATCTTCACAGAAGAGTTCAACTAGCTGGTCGTCGTGGCTAGATATACCTGTACCTGCACCACCTTGATTTTGTACCTCTGATTAAGCCTAATCACAACACCTGCTACCATTTCGTTAATGCTATAGTATTCGTCTACGTTGCCAGCTATGCTTTCACTGACTAGAAATGCCACTCCCACTTCTCTTCTCTCCAATACACCACCCTAACACAGGACCTGTTCATTTTTCAGCACCTGTTCATTTTTCAGCACCTGACCTCCCTCACTAAGCCCTATGACATCCCAATTAATGCCCTTTAAATCTTCGAACAACACCGCTAGACTCGTCTCGCTTGATAAAGTTCGCCCGTTAAAGCGCTGCCAGGTTCAGATTCCAATGACCGACTGTCCGGTTCCAGGGATTCTAGCACCCTTTGCTGCGTCAAACGTGTGACCGCCGGCGTGGTCACTTGCTTTTCAGCCACTTGGAGACTGAGGGCCATGGATTAATATGCGTATTCATGGGAGGTTGGGTCATTGCTACAACAAGGGGACCAATCCTGCTCTCGTGAGAAAGTGCGTTACCGGCAATGGTCGCCGGGGTCAGGCCGCACCCAAAGCCCCATTCTTGAATTCCATCAAAACGCAAATTTTTTGATCCAGTGGAAATTGCCGGCACCGGGATTCGAACCACGGTCCTTCTGCACGCGCGGCGGATCCTCTACCTCTACGCCACCGCTGCACCCTTTTCCTGTCGTAGTACTCTTTTTTTTCTCGTCGCTTCTCAAGCTGCTCATGGGCAATTCGGCAAATCTTTTGAAGTTGTTCTCGCAGATTGAGAGGGTATTCATAGTTAGTCCGGAGTTCACCGTCTATGATATCACTTGTCCAGAGCTCCTTGAGTACGGTGAAGGTCTTCATACATATCATCTGTATATAAGATCGAAGGGAGGAAAGCCAGGTTGGCTTGGGGCACTTGTCTATTAGAGAAAAGGAGTGACGGGAGAAATAGGTTCCACGACCGGCGTTTCTACTGTCACAGACTCTTCAACATGGTTTTCAAGGTACAAATAAACTTTTATATTAGCCCGTCGGCATGGAATTTATCGGAACTAGTGCGGATAAGTGTGATTGCCTGTAAACGGCTGACTTCTCGCCTAAATTGTGATACAAATCTTGCCCTTGATCAATGACTATCTCGCGGAGATTGCTATGCAGAGAATATAACAACCAGGGCATCGGCGACGTGTGCTGAGTCAATCGCTGGTCGAGCTACAGCGTCCGGGTACCGGGTAGCGAAGTCGACAAGCGTGAGCACGCATCGGTTTCCTTTCTCTTACTTAAGGGAAAATGTACCGAATATGCCGGCCGCAATTCATTCAAAAGATCTTCTGAATAATGACGTGCTCTACCTCGGCGCAACTCTGACTTTTCCCCTAGGCGTTGTCTTTGACACAACTCACGATTTTATGAAACGTTGTACGTCTCTATGACGGTCAGGCCAGTGAAATTCTCTGAGACCACCGTCAGTCGTCTTTCGTACAGCTTGGTGCCTCACCATCATGCTTCCATGGACAACTTGAAGAATCGGCTCCCGCTGTTTTTTGGGGAAACGGCTTCTTTAAACCCTCTGCTCGTGGAATGCTTTAATGATGGCACAAGACATCATTTGAATGGAAAAAAATAGCGATCTGTCATTTTCTGGAGGAGAAAGTTTTTCGCACCTTGCGGTAACAACTTAGGAGATTTGGGTCTTCTCGTTGTTTCTTGGCCAGCTCTCGTATTTTTTCGTCAGCGCTGTTGATTTTAGATATCTTTACGGGAAATCCTTCGCCGGACTTGAATAGGCGACAAAAGACCCTTCAATATCTGAATGTAGCTCTGTGTCTTTCGTTGGAAGGGATGCACTTTGGATATGGTTGCCTTTGAGCTGCCAGTGGGGATCTCGCATGTGAGGTTTCCTCACGTCTGGAATGTTCCCGAGTAGGAGGTCATATATCTCCTGTTCCGTGCATGCAGCGGTAACCTTACCAACGAAGCACGCGATTCCGACATAAATGTTGACTTCTGGTGGCTGCCCGTTTCATCAAGGAGCAGTACCCGGGTGATTGTTCCCGTTAAATACGGTTCCCCGACTGGGTCGCATCGAAAAACGGCGGCATTGCTGCCCATGTCTCTCAGAACAGTGACAAGGATTCTGAGAGAAAAACAGAGAGAAGGCTCTTCATTGAAAAAAGCAAAACGTTTTGCCGGCGTTTGCGATCGACTACATGCTTCTCTGCTATGGGTCGGGGAAAACAGGCTCTAGGAAGAGGTAAGCAGAAAAAAAAATCACTGCCCTGGCTTCACAGGCTTGGCGGACTATTTGGTAGATTGGTTCACAGAGTTCATAATTTAGAAATGTGGACAATGTCCTACAAACGACGCCAAATAAGAAAAATGTTTTAGAAGCTGACGCTGCTTTGAGGGGAAGTTCCATGGTTTCCGAGTAGTTGGCTTTCAACTACTGGCATTCCTTTCACAAGGAAAGCTGATGGTTGCGCGCCTGTACCCCGAGTATGCTCTACACTAGGACCTCCGTGTTCCCCCCCCCCTCCCCCCAGTTTTGTGCTCTAAGAAGCATAGGCACTCCACAAGCAGCAACCTGCTCTTTGTCATTTGGACGGTTCCTACAGTTTTCGGTTTTGTGAACCAGGCGACCACAATTAGCGCGTCTTGCTGGATCCTCAGGGATGTTACAACAATCTTGAGCTCGGTGTCCTGTGCGATTGCACAGAAAGCATTTCGGTGGCACTTTCTTCTCTGAATCGGTCGAGGTGTTAGTAGTATCGCGGATGCCTTCGGATATCTTCCCAATGTTCGAGAGGTTTCGTGCCACTACAAAACGATTTGTAGCCTGGGCAAGGTCGTTCCGCGGTTTGCACTCTAGCTCTTTAACAAAGATGACAACCCTAGGATGGTAGCAGCGGATGAATTGTTCTCCGACCATGTCGTCACGAACAGCCTGGAATGTTTTTTGCACATTCGCCATCTGTATCTAGTGGTCAAAATAACCAGTGCATCGTGCTTGTAGTTGCTTGCCGGCTTCGCCATGCCCAGCTATTGCTTTCCTGAACGTTTCCTTGTATTCTCGTGCTGCGAACCCAAAACGTTGAAGAAACGCCCTGTTTACTTGAGCGTCGGGGACACTTCAGTGGTTATGCTTCCTATGAGGGTTAGCAGCTGCCCACTCAGGATATGCTTCCAGCTATGACCATTTTGTCTTGTCGGCATTGCGGTTTAGTTGCTATGTGTTCAAACCGGTGCAAGTACGCGGGCCAGTCTGCAGAATTCTCTTCAAAAAAAGAACGCAATTTATGCGGGTTGATCGGAAGCGAATTAGCAACAACTCATTTTCCTGCGGTGACATTGGGTTGTCTGGCACCAGCTTCTTGGAGTCGGATCTTTACCAGGAGCCGCTCCATCTCCCTTTCTGCAGCACACTTAGCTGTTTCTGCAGCTTCTTCAGCTGCAAATTTAACGCGCAACAAACTTAAACAAAATACGAATGACACAATGACAAGCGCTGGTTCTGCGCCTTCGTCTCTATTTCAGCGGTTTTTCTGCTGGTTTCTTTCTAGGCAGCTCTTGCGGTGCGTTGCTCATACGCTCGCTCCCCATCCACGCCCTAAGCTCTTGTCCTGAAAGCCCAAACAGAGTCCCGATTGCCAGTAATTTTTTGAGATTACGAAGTTTTTGAAGTCAGGAATCAGTGAGATGTGCGTGCGCTGGTAGAGGCTAATTTATGCACGGCGCAAAGAGAAGCAGAAGATGGACAGCGATATGAAGAAAGAACCCTAGAATAAAGATATAAGCGTTACAAAGAGGAGCAAGCTAAATGAAAATCTTTGCCATAAAGGGAAAAACATCCTACGGTGTTTGTCGCAGTCCGGGGTGTGGATGTCACGGCGCGTGCGGGGTCTACCGAAACATGAAGGCGCAGCTGGATTAATGACCGGCCGTACTCCACATCGGATCCCGGTAGAGAACATCAGGCAGGCATTTGTCCGGACACCTGCTTTTTCAGCGACCTTTTTGATCGGGTGGTATACCTTGTGGATGTACGGTATGTCGCTTAGGGGTTTTTGTTGCTTGTCTTCTTGGGTCTCGTGGGTCGCGCGGACTTTCTTCAGGAGCGGTTCAGCAATTCCAAGGACCAAGGCCTGTGGGTAGCCTGCCGACCGCAACCGCTCCACTTCCATGTCCAGGCTGCACTCCATTCCGTGAGGATATACCGAACCAAAGCGTTCAACCGTGCGGAGTGTGTGATTCTACGCATCGTAAGCTTGGAATGGGCCGAGGATAATGGCAGCAGCCCTTTTTTGCTTCTAGGGGTGTACCTCCAGCATATGTGACGAAATTGGCATGACAGCAGTAGGTCAAGAAAACGCATAGAGGCTTCTTCGGGAACCTCCTTGGTGAGCTCCAGGGGTTTGAGGGCGGACACAAACACACTAAAAAGATCATCCACGCGCTCGGACGTAGTATCCGGCGTATCCTCAAAAAGGACAAGGAAATCGTCCACGTAGCGGAAGACTTGCACCACACCCAAGTCACGTAGAGATTCCTGAAGTGTCCTGTCAAACGCGCAGAGGAGCAGGTCACTGAGGATTGGTGCAAAGGTGGAGCCAATGCGAACGCCGGTCTTTTGCAGGTAGAGTTGATCAATGTAGTCCACGAATGTGGAGTCCAGGTAAAAGACCACGGCTTCCAGGTACTTGTCCACGCTGATGTCGCACTCAGTCTGGAACTTCACATTACCGAAATTGTCCATGGAGTGAGTGACAGCTTCGAGAAGGAGATCACGAGGCATGCTCTAGTAGAGGGCCTTGATGTCTACCGAAAACACACTCAGGTATTCTGAAGGCTGCGCCTCCAGGTACGTGGAAACAACTTCCGAGCTACGCACGAGAAACGGGTTATCGACGGCGCGCTTGGAAAGCGACACCTGCAAGAACCGACCTAGGTCATGTTGCCACGTGTCCTTCTCGGAAACGATTGCCCGAAACGGGCACCCCTCCTTGTGCGTTTTGGCGGAGAAGACCTGAAGGCTTACCTTCGTCCGTTTCAGGACGGAGGTAAGATGACCGAGTTTGTCTGGAGGACCATACTCATAGGCCTTCCAAAGAAGAGAGGAACTGACGCCCCCAAGCAGAAGATTGACCTGCTGGGTATACCATGTCTACCAGAGCACGTTGAGAAGACCCTAAGTCGAGGGCCCAAGTATGCGACGCAACCACTGCTTGAAAAAGCTGAATTACTGGCCTTGGTGAGAAACACAGGGGCAAGGGCGAATGCCAAGGAACAGGAACGCTGTATTTTGAACGGAACGAGCGTTCTACCTTCGACGACTACTGGGCGAGACAAGCGCACCGTTGAAGTGGTACCGGTCCTACAGGACTTGAGTACCATGTTATTATTGTCCGACCAAGAGGGTGGCTTTGTGGTAGCAGTGGCCGAGGACTATTAAGCGAGAGCGGACACAGCAATGGCTGGCAATTTCCGCCCTGTAGAAGGGTGCAACCCACGGAAGAGAAGGAATGAGGCAGCGAAAACGTTCTATGACTGGGGGTTCACAGCGTTGGCCTCTTCCGCCCGAAAACAGACGGAGGTAAGCCTTCAGGTCTTCTTCTCCGCCAAAACCCACAAGGAGGGGTGCCCGTTTCGGGCAATCGTTTCCGAGAAGGGCATGTGACAACGTGACCTGGGTCGGTTTTTGCAGGTGTCCCTCTCCAAGCTCGCCATCGATAACCCGTTTCTCGTGCGTTGCTCGGAAGTTGTTTCCACGTTCCTGGAGGCGTAGCCTTCAGAATACCTGAGTGCCTTTTCAGTAGACATCAAGGACCTCTACTAGAGCATGCCTCGTGATCTACTTCTCGACGTTGTCACGGACGCCACAGACAATTTCGCCAATGTGAACTTCTAGACTTAGTGCGGCATCAGTGTGGACAAGCACCTGGACGCCTTGGTGTTTCACCTGGACTTTACGTTCGTGGACTGCAATGATCAACTGTACTTGCAAAAGGCCGACGTTTTCATTGGCCCCTCTTTGGCACCAGTCCTCAGTGATCTGCTCCTCGCCGCGTTTGGCAGGACACTTCAGGCATCTCTACGTGACATGGGTGTGGTGCAACCTTCCACTACGTGGATGATTTCCTTGTTCTTTTTTGAGGCTACGCCGGATACTACGTCCGAGCGCGTGGATGATCTTTTTAGTGTGTTTGTGTCCGCCCTCAAACCCCTGGAGCTCACCAAGGAGGTTCCCGATGAAGGCTCTATGCGTTTTCTTGACCTACTGCTGTCGTGCCAAGTTCGTCACATATGCTGGAGGTACTCCCCTAGAAGCAAAAAAGGGGTGCTGCCATATTCGTCGGCCCATTCCAAGCTTACGAAGCGTGGAATCGCCCAATCCGCACTGTTGAACACTTTGGTTCGGTCGTGTCCTCACGGAATATAGTGCAGCCTGGACACGCAAGTGGAGCGGTTGCGGTCGGCAGGGTACCCACAGGCCTTGGTCTTTGGAATTGCTGAAGCGCTCCTGAAGAAAGTCCGCTCGACCCACGAGACCCAAGAAGACAAGCGAAAAAAGCCCCTAAGCATCATACCATACATCCACAAGGTATCCCACCGGATCAAAAAGGTCGCTGAAAAAGCAGGTGTGCGGACAGTGCTCTCGGCCCCGAAAAAACTTTGAAGTTTGTGAGCGAAGGTGAACTCGCCTGGGCGCACAAATGTGCGATGCATGACGAAGCATGCGAAGCGCTTCGTGGATTGCCGCGACAGCGTCGTGTACGAGGTGCCCCTCGCATGTGGTCGTGTGTATGTGGGGCAGACCGGCGTTGCCTGAACGTGCGCCTCAGGGAGCATGCGTACTCTCTTAAAACTGGCACAGGAAGCAAATTGGCTGTGCATTGCAAGGCCTGCAAGGCCTGTAAGTGCTCACCGCGTTTGGAAGACACTCAGGTACTAAAAAGGTTTCGCGACACACGCGCACGCGGAATCTACGAGGCATGGCAGATCACCCAGGGTGGCAGAAGTTGCGTGAGCACCCCTTCCGTAGCTCTGTATCAGAAAGAACTTGTGTACGTGAACATGTATTTTCGAGTTATCTTGGCATAGCAGAAGCGCCTGTAGTTTGTTTGTTTGTTTTTCTTTTTTCTTTTTCACGCATAGGTGTAACGTCATTGTATTCAGCCTTTATATTTCCCCAAGCAACGAAATATTGCTCAGTTGATAGTTAGCGCTATTGTCTGTGTCTTCTTCTCTCGCTGTCCTCGTTTAAAGCACTGTTTCACAGTTTAATTCAGATGCAGTTGATTCCATAAATCCGATGTCTAGAGGGTGGCGCATCCCAGCTGCTACCATGACATGGTAATGGTGGCGGCCGCGCCGCTCGCTTGCGATAATTTAGCAATGACGCTAAAGATCGTGGTGAAGATATTCAGCTAGTGGGGCATGACCTTAAAGTTGTCGCAGACGCGCCAAACCCAGCGCTTTTGGATATATAACTTCCGAGCTCAGAGGAACGTTCTCAGCTCTCATATCCTTGACCCACTTAAACAGGGCTTTGTCCAACTTCACGTGGGGGGTCCTCTTGAGGTTATTTTTCTTACACGCATTTCCAGAGAGAGTGTCAAGTATTATGTTGTCCTGTTTCCTCAAGATTGTGGAAAGTGTGCTGGCCGGCACCCCGTGGTATGTGGCCAAGGGACTGCTGATTTTATCAGGTGCAGCTCAGTAAAAACAAAACTAGGTGCCTCTTTTACTTCTTGCATGGCGCAATATTGTTCATGGCGTTCTGACGAAACACATTCGCACTTGCTCGGTCTATAAATGTGTCTGCTTCTCACAATATTTCGTTAAATTGTGAACGGCGGTGAATCTCTTTGGTTACTTCGTGTTCATAAATGCATTCAGCCGTATGGTCCCCCGTGCCAGAATCTCAATTTCTTCGTTACATCAAAAAAAAATCGCAATGGCGGGGTTTTGTTAGACGGAGTTTTGTCTGTATGCGTTGGCTGATACTAATAATGTGGCTCTCATAAAAAATAAAACGGTACTTCAATAACACTGGGCTGTAACTTCTAATTAGTTGTAAATAGCAGCGGAAATAAGTAGTTAACCTTGCGTGAGCATTTATGACTAGGGTGTGCAGAAGTAAAAGTTACAAAAATATAATACCCAGGAGCAATTATTATATTTATATTCTTCTTGTGCATGCGTTTATAATGTTCGAGGTCTTATTCTACGGGATTTCTTTGTTGTGGGCCCAATGTTCTCATTGTGGTATTTTAAATTGTACGTCCATTTAGAATTTTTCACCCATTACCTGTTGCATTTGCTGTCAACGTACATTAGATATTGGCGCTGTGTTTCCTAGAGCAACACTTATTGGGCTTAGCAAATGGTTAATATCGATCTGTAAAACAATTCCCATGCTCTTTTCTCCTATATCCCAACTTCCTGAGTTTTGAGAGATAATTGATGAAATGTAAATGTTATCAAGTGCGCTAAACAGTGATTTAGCGTATGCGCATCGCGAGGAGTGGGTCGTTATTTTCAGGGCCTGATTTCTTAGTCGACGAATAGGATTATGATAGGTTTAAGTTTATCACAATTTTACCTTGAACTCTGAGAGTTTAGTGCAGAGAGCGCCCAATATATTCCTTTTTGTATTTTGTATATCCAAAAATATTCTGCTATCAGCAAGGTGTTGCACGCACATCCAAGCTCACCGTCCACATGACTGCCAGCGTATAAGCGTATTTATAGTTATTACTAATATTTAGCCGAGTCCAGCGTGTCAAGTCATGAGTTTTTAAGTGATTCCATCACCACCTCGGTTAGGGTTACCCTATTTAGCAACTGAAATGTAGCAATAATTTGTTGGTTGTATTCCTGGTGTGTTCAAGGAGATTCACCGATAAGGGTTATCTTGTGCGGAGGTAGTTCATGCCTGCATTTCTTTTCGGCATGAGGTAGTCAACACAAGACACTCCTTACAACCATAAATGATTTCGCGGAAGGTATACTTGCATCACGTCCCCGGCAGAGAACAAAACTAGCATCGATTGTAGCACAGACCTGAGCATTATGCCTTTGCGCAAGAGTTGCAGGAAGCAGCTGATATTACCAGTCACAAATACTTGCTGACAATTTTCGACGAAGCTTGAAAAGAAGTTATACGTTTTATTACCTAATGCACTATGGTTCTTGTTTAGTAGCAAATATTTTTGTTTAACGGCAGCAGAGGCACTCAATAGACTGAAAACAGCTGTTCTCGTACGTCCTTGAAAGTATGGTTTGGCCTATTTAGTTTAGCGTTGTAAGGTCTGCTTATGACATTAGGGGCCAGGCGCCCGGGCTGCGCGTGAGAACCCGCCACTCTCTCTGGTGGCCCAGCACTGTAGACTCTACGCTGCAGCCGTCGCTAATTCGAATTCGTCACGGCGCGCACGGGAGACGGATTGTCTGGCCAACCGCATACCACAGGAATAATACCCCATTGAGAAAGTAGACAGCGCCGTCAGATTCCGGGAACCGTTCGCGTGACGTGCGGAGGTGGTGGGATAACCGGCGTCGAAGCGCGTGCCGCGCAAGACACAATTGTTGACGCGCCCAGTGCGGCACAGCGCACTGACGCCGTCTTTCGCTCTCACACCGTGGGGTCGCACGCACCTGCTCGTTTGCAAGCGCGCCCGATGTTTGTGAGGTTGTTAATGGGGGGCAGTCTGTGCGCAAGGGAAAGAATGATCCCGAGAAGGTCATCGCGTTTGCGGGCCGCCATTCCGCTCCAGCATCAGCCCTTCGCTCACGCTGCCAGCACGGAGCGTTGCCTTACGTTGGGGCATTGGAGAGGCATGGCCACTTGGCCTATGGGACAGTAAGCGAAGAAGTATTTTGCGATACCACTCCGTCTTCTCCGAACTTGTGTTCGCCTGATGGGGCTAAATTGTTGAGTCTTGCGTTGACATTGCAACGCTACACGGTCCGGATCTTGTGCAGATGGGATGAAAATACTCGAATGCACTACCCTCTTTTCGGAATGTTGCTTGGGGAGGTCATTATTGAATTGCTTCCCAGCCTTAATACCGCCACGACGGACGTGAACGTTCCCGTTCACCCGTACTTTTTCGTCGGCGGTGTGTGTGTGTGTGTGTGTGTGTGTGTGAGGTGGTTGTGAGCGACGAGATGCCTTGGGTGCTCGATCCGTGCACCGAAATAATCGATCCGCGCACCGAACCGAACTTTAAGTGCACCGTAAGTGAGCGAAAACACATCCGAACATTCTTGAAGGAACGTTACCATGCTACGCCGTCAAGGAGGACATTGGCGCGCGTGCGCATAGTGACGACGCAAACTTTCTTAACGTTTTATTTTTGTTGACTGCATAATTTCCCGTGTTCTTTGCCAGTCCTTACTCCTTTTGTTCTTGTTGTCGACTGCCGGAATGTTTGTGCGCGTTTGTAGCTATAGCGTGCATCAGTGTTATAGGTTGAGTTGTCTCGTTGTTCTTGCCGTTTACGCGCCCCGGAGACACGACCCAATTTTTTTCTACTCACACTTAGTGTTTTTAGTTTTTTTTGTGTGTGTGTTTCCGGTTAGCTAGAGTATTCCGTCCCTGTTGAACGCCTAGTGAAGAGGTTGTGTTTGTAGTTTAGGTGAGAGCGGGTTCGGATCAGCTGCAGAAATGGAAGGGGGCTCATTTGTAGTTGTACCTAGCGTTTTCCACATGTTTTTTTGTTTGTTTGTTCGTCTTTTATTGCTGAAGGAGAGATGAAACGAGTGGCCCTTTTGAATTCTTTTCGGATTGACTGAACCAAGAGGTCCAGTAACCCTCTTAAAGGGGGGAGTTGTAAGGTAAGCTTATGAGATTAGCGGCCAGGCAGCCGGGAGTTGCGTGAGAACGTGCCACTCTGTCTGGTGGCCCAGCACTGGAGACTACGCTGCAGCCGTCACCAATTAGTCACGGCGCGCACGGGAGAGGGATTGTCTGGCCCGCCGCATACCACAGGGATAATCCCCCTGTGAGAAAGCAGACGGCGCCGCCAGATTCCGGGAACCGTCCGCGTGACGCTCGGAGGTGGTGGGATTACCGGCGTCGAAGCGCGCGCCGTGCAAGACACCATTGTTGATCGGCCAGGCCAGGACAGTGCACTGACGCCGTCTTTTGCTTTCACCCCGCGGGGTCGCACGCACCTGTTCGTTTGCGAGCGTGCCGTTGACCCAAAGATGGCGGCTCCTAATTGAATATTCCGTGGCGTGCTGAGTGACAGCAGTCTACGTGAATTTGGGCACTCCCTTACGCGTGTACGAAAGCTACAGGGGCGTTCCCGAGAGAGGGTGATCTCGAGATTTTATAAGGCCGAACTTGGCCGTTGGAAATCGTTCTTGTCTGACCGCCGATCTGGGCAGTTCCCGGCGGGACAAGGAGTCTCGACCGTTAAAGCTAGGTTGGAATTTGTGAGCCCCCTAGGCTAGACGTTAAGATCGGGTCGGAGGTTTAGGGTACAGCGCCGTACCTGGCAACTAGACGGATCTTGCGGCAAGACAGAGTCTCGGCCGTGGTTTCTCGAGCGGTTTGTGTGCGCTCCGAGAATAGGAGAGTTAGACGAAGTTGAGGAGCTCGAGTGATTTGTGCGCACTCGGAGCTAGCGTCTAGCTGAAGTTCGAAGTTTTCCTTTTCTTCTGATGTACCCATTTATCCTACTGTCAATAGCTGTATATAAACTTTCGTTTCACTTAATCAAACTGAACGCCTCGAGTTCGTCAATTCGACCGCCGTCTCCAAGAACTTCAACACCATCGCCCAGCCAGCGTCCTGCCAAATCAAGCGGAGCCCGGGCGATTGGGTTCCTGATCGACACCGGACTTCGGGGAAACGAACTACAGGACCATCTTTACTGGCGCAGCCGACAGGATTTGGCAGAAGCGAACACCAGGTCACAGCGAAATGCTGCAAGCGGACGCAAGCCTGCCTTCATCGGCACCAGCCGGTCTCCGCGCGGAGTGGAGCGGCAGAGCCAAGCCAGCGCACAGAGCCAGCGACGCGGCAGCCGACTACCGAAGGTGCGGGTGAGTGGGATTTTTGCGCTTCGTTGTGGCGGTGTAGGCTGAGTCTGGGGTTGCATGGTAGTCATGCGGAGCAGGCTGGCGAACCTGGCGAAAGGAGACGGAAATGGTCAGACGCATGAGGCGCGACCTCAAGGATGAACAGCGGCAGGAGGGGTGGTCCAAGCGGAGTATAGGCAATAATTCTTAGACGAATGGAGTTGGAATTTCAAGAGTGAGAGTAGAGTTCCTGTATATACTCCCTACGGTCCCTAGGGTGCCTATACAGGAACTCTAAGTGAGAGGATGAAAGAGCGCGCGAAGCGGAGGAAAGAGCGCGCGAAGCAAAGGAGCGAAAGAAAAAAAATTCCCTCGCACTTCCCCGAGGGGGAGAGTGTGTAAGTGCGAATGCACGGTTGTTGATTGCGCGATTACGGTGGATATCATGATCTTGGAGTGGAGAGGAGGCCCCAACACCCGCAGTCACTGAGCGGAGAGAGGAGGAGGACAGTAGCGCCCGCCGTTACGGCGAGGGCTACACGAGCGCCCTCACGCGTCGGAATGCGGAGAAATTCTTTCGCAGCTTGCGGTAACAACATAGGAGAGTTGGGTCTTCTCGTTCTTTCTTGGCCAGCTCCCGTCTTTTATTGTCTGCGATGTTGATTTCCGATAGCTTTAACGGTAAAACCTACGCCGGACTTGACTTGGCGACAGCAGACCCTAACACATCTTAATGTATCGCTGTGGCTTTCGTTGCAAGGGATGCACTTGGGATATGGTGGCCTTTGAGCTGCAAATCGGAATCTCGCATGTGAGGTTCCCTCACGTCTAGAATGTTTCCGGGCAGGAGGCCATATATCCCCTGTTCTGTGCATGCAGCGGTAACCTCCCCAACCAAGCACGGGATTTCGGCATAGATGTTGACCTCTGGTTCGAGCCCATTCCATCAAGCAGCAATGCCCGTTTGATTTTTCCCGTTATATGGAGTTCCCCGACCAGGTCGCATCGAAAAACGACGGTATTGCTGCCCGGGTCTCTAAGAACAGTGACAAGTTTTCCGAGAGAAAGAGAGAGAAAACTCTTCATTAAAAAAAGCAACAAGTTTTGCCGGCGTTTGCGATCGCGTACACGCTTCTCTGCTAGGGCTCGGGGATGTGGGAAAACAGGCCCTAGGAAGAGGTTAGCAGTAAAAAAAACACTGGCGTGGCTTCACGGGCTTGACGGACTATTTTGTAGATTGTTTCACAGAACTCACAATTTTGAAATGCGGCCAATGTCCTACAAATAACTAAAAAAGGAAAACAAACTTCTTAGACCCTGACGCTGCTTTGAGGGGCACGTTAATGGTTTCCAAGTAGTTGGCCTTGAACTACTGGCATTCCTTTCACAAGGAAAGCTGGTGGTTGCGCGCCAATACCACCCGTATGCTCGACACTAGGACCTCTGTGTTTGTCCCCACCCAGTTTCGTGCATTTTTGTGGCGTTCTAAGAGGCATAGTCACTGCAGAAGCAGCCACCTGCTCTTTGGCATTCGGACGGTTCCTGCAGGTTTCGGTTCTGTTAACCAGACGACCACAAGTAGCGCATCTTGCTGGAACTTCTGGGGTGTTACAACATTCTTGAGCTCGGTGTACTGGGCAATTGCACAGAAAGCATTTCGGTGGCACTTTCTTCTGTGAATCGGCCGAGGTGTTAGTAGTATCGCGGACGCCTTCAGATATCTTCCCATGTTCGGGAGGTTTTGTGCCACTAGAAAACGGTTTGTAGCCTCGGCAAGATCGTCCAGCGTTTTGCACGATAGATCTTTTTATTATTATTATATTATCTTTGACAAAGATGACGAACTCAGGATGGCAGCAGCGGATGAATTGTTCTCCGATCATCTGGTCACAAAGGATCTCGAATGTTTTTTTTGCACATTCGTCATCTCTATCTAATGGTCAAAATAACCAGTACATTGTGCTGGTATTTGTTTGCCGGTTCGCAATGCCCAGCTATCGCTTTTCTGAACGTTTCCCTGTAATCTCCGGCTGTGATCCCAAAACGTTGAGGTAACGCCCGTTTTTCTTTAGCGTTTGGGACAATTCGGCGGTCATGCGGCCTATGAGGGCAAGCAGAGTCCTGCAAAGGACATGCTTGCCGCTGCGGCCTTTTTGTCTTGTCGGCATTGCTTTCTGGTTGCTATGCGTTCAAACCGGTGCAAATACGCGTGCCAGTCTTCGGGATTCTCTTCAAGAAAGAAAGCGATTTCTTCCGGTTGATCGGAAGCGGAGTAGCAACAGCTTGTTTTCCTGAGGTGCAAGTGGGTTGGCCGGCACCAGCCTCTTGGTGTCGGATCTGTAACAGTAGCAGCTCCCTCTCTCTTTCTGAGGCATACTTAGCTGTTTCTGCAGCTTCTGCAGCTCGTTAGGCGCCTTCATTTTTATTTCAAAGGTTTTTCTGCTGGCTTCCCTCTCGGCGGCTCTAGCTGTGCGTTGCTCAGCCCGCTCGCTCTAGATCCACGCTCTAGCTCTTGTCCGGAATGTCCCAGCAGAGTCCCGACTGCCATTAAATTTTCGAGATCACAAAGTTCTAGAAGTCACAAATCAGGGACATGCGGGTTCCTGGGTAGGGACTAATTTATCCGTAGCGCAAGGTGAAGCAGAAGATGGACAGCGATAAGAAGAAACAACACAAGAAGAAAGATATAAGCATTACATAAACGAGCAAGCTAACATAAAAATCTTCGCCATAGAGGGAAAACGTACTTGGGGGTTTTGTGGCAGTCGCGGGTGTGGATGTCACGGCACGTGCGGGGTCAACCGAAACTAGACGGCGCAGCTGGCTCAATGACCGGCTGCACGCCACATCGGATTCCGGTACAGAACACCGGGCAGGCACCGTCGACCACGCACATGGGCCCGTTTCAGTGGCATAGCAGCGGGTGCGAGCCGATTGTTCCACATCCAGGTGAACAAGAACCTGCGATCTCTTACCCGGCGTGGTGCCTCCTCCAAGCTCGGCATAGCCCATGGGCGGTTGGGATCACCGGCGAACGGATCTCGAGAACAGCAGCTGTTGCAATCTAGGGTTTTTTCAGTGAACGATCACAGGGCCGCGCTATCAAGCCCAGCGCGCCAGAGGCGTATACTGATCGTCGGCCCGTTTCCATTCTGTGCACGGTCTGCCTGCAGTTGCGCGCACTTTGTCCTCTTTGTCGTCCACCGGCAACTCATCACAATGAGAAGTTAGCACTATTGGGAGGCAGCCGGGTGAACTAGTGCCCCCTGCGTAGTCATTTGTATTTCTCAAATCGGTAAAAGTTTAGCAATATTGGCTCAAGACGGGAACATTCCTTGCTAATAACCAAATGAGCCGGATCGTCAGCGATGCCATTGAGGACCCATCTAACCCTGTCGGCCTCCAGCACCATGTGATCAACATTTGACAGAGAGCCAAGGCGTATTGATTAGTGGTCAGATAAAATTGGATGGATTACTGCGCGTGCAAGGATATATGCTTCTCTGCGGCAAGCGGCCTGTGAATGGACTTCGTGAAGAAGTCTCACAGGTTAGTTTTTTGAAGATCATAGCTTCTCAATTTCACTTTGTGTGTTTCAAACCAAAATCACAACCGTTCTTTTAAATAGATATGGCGTTTCCACGCATGAGTGTTTTGTTCTAGAACTTATCCGGAATGACGCTTGAATTATATTCAGCCACGTATGACGTAGACGTCGTCGTCGGCGTAGAAAATCGTATAGTGTCGCAGGATTGGGAGAGGATGATTATCGGGCCAGTGGATCCGTCCTAATAAGGAGGTCATTCCCGTGCGATAACACTGAAGGATTTGAAATTTAAAGGATGTTGATAGCCGAAAATTACAACTGAATACTCGAACACTTGCCTGATAGTTTTGATTGAATCATTCGAGCTTTTCCAAGGCAGCAGAGGAGCACTTGCAAGAAGAAAGATGGACGTAATAGGCGAAACCTACGTGAGAGATCGCAAACAAAACCGCTAAATGTAACCTCGGATGAGTTACGATTAACCGCCCAAAAAAATATTCTACAGGCAAAACTCCATCTACCCAGGTGAGCGGAAACCCCTAATTAGTTCGTTATATCGTGAACTTTGTAAAATCGGCACAGTCACTTCACAATCACTTGATTCCATAAATCCGATGTCTAGAAGGGGGCGCATGCAAGAGGCTACCATGACATGGTAATTGTGGCGGCCGCGGCGCTTGCGTGCGATAATTTAGCAATGCCGGTAAACACCGTGGTGAAGATATTGAGCTAGTGGGGCTTGCCCTAAAACTTGTCGCAGACGGGCGAAAACCAGCGCTTTTGGATGTGTAACTTCCGCCCTCAGCGGAACGTTCTCAGCTCTCATAACCTTGACCCACTTAAACAGGGCTTCCTCCAATATCACGTGCAGGGTGCTCTTAAGGTTATTTTTCTTGCATGTATTTTCAGAGGAAGTTGCAGGTATTATGGTGTCCTGTTTTCTCAAGACTGTGGAAAAAGTGGTGCCCGGGACCCTGTGGAATGTAGCTAAGGGACTGCTAAGTGTATCTAGTAGAGCGCTGTAAAAAAAAAAACTAGGCGCCCTGTTCTTTTTCGTACATGGCGCAATAATGTTCATGGCGTTCTGACGAAGCAGATTCGCACTCGCTCGGTTTTTAAATATCTCTGCTTCTTATAATATTACGTTAAATCGTGAACCGCGGTGAATATATTTAGTTAGTTCGAGATCATAAAAACATTCAACCGTACGGGCTCCAGTGGGAGAATCACAATTTGTTTGTTACATCGAAAAAATCGCAAGGGCGGTATTTGTTGGCCAGAGTTTTGTCTGTGTACGTTGCCTGAAACGAATACTTTTGCTCTCATGCACTATACAACGGTACTTCAAAAACAGTAGGCTTTAACTTCGAATTGGTTGTGAATTACAGCAGAAATAAGTAGTTAACCACGCATTAGCATTTATAAGTAGGGTGTGCAGAAGTAGAAGTAACCAAAATGTAATACCCTGGAGCAATATACAGAAAAATCCTTCTTGTGGGTGCATTTATACTGTTCGAGGTCTTATTCTACCGGTTTTGTTTTGTTGTATGCGCAACTTTCTAATTCTGGTATTTTAGATTGTACGTCACTCTACAATTTTTCATCTATTATCTGTTGCACTCGTTGTCCATGCACATTAGATATGGGCGCTGTGTTTCCTAGAGCAACACTTATTGTGCTTAGTGAATGGTTAATATCGATTTGTAAAACATTTGCCATGCTTTTTTCTGCTATACCCCAAAATTCCCGTGTTTTGAGACATAGATCAAATATAAATGTAATCAAGTGCGCTAAACAATGATTTAGTAGATGCGCATCGCCAGGAGTGGGTCGTTATTTTCAGTGCCCTATTCCTAGTCGACCAATAGGATTATGACAGGTTTAAGTCAATCACAATTATACCTTGAACTCTGATAGGTTAGTGTAGACACCGCCCTTTAGAGTCTTTTTTAGTATTTTGTATCTCTAAAAATATTCTTCTTTCATCAAGGTGTAGGAAGCACATGCAAGCTCAGCATCCACATGACTGCCGACGTGTCAGAGTACTCATAATTATTACTAGTATTTAGGCGAGTCCACCGTTTCCGGTCATCAGTTTTTAAGTGATACCATCAGCACCTCTGTGCGTGTTACCCTATTTCGCAACTGAACTGTAGCAATTTTAAAGACGATAGTCTTTCTTGGGCTCCTTAAACCCAGAAATTTTGGTCTGTCTGTATGTCTGTATGACTGTCTGTCTGTCCGTCTGTCTGTCTGTGACTCGATTCAGCCACCCGGCAAAAGCAAAACAATGCCTGCGCATTAGTCTTATATAGTCACAGCTAAATCTACCCGTCTATGTCCGGTGTAAGGTTCATACTTGTCAACATTGTTGAAGAAGAACAAGACATTACGCAAATATGAGCCAGCAAATCAATACAGAAGTGATATCTGCAGTGTTCCTTTATAAAAAAATCTAACATGCTAGCTTTTCCGAAATTAAATACTTCATCAACTGCAGAAAAAGAATTCACTCCGCCGTCACCTGCTGTAGCCCGCGCCACAATAGTTTCTTGCGCCATTTTAAGACATCAACCGGCAACAGTTACGCAAGGTTCCACTAGATAGGTTCCACGTTCTGCTTGCAACGCACGTGGAGTTGAAACGCGGTTCTATACACGTTGAAGTAGGGCGCTTCGATTAACGTGCGTCTCCGCCGTACGGCAGCGTTAGCACCGAGACACCCGGTTTGGAGCAGTGAAACGCGGGAAATTTAAAATGATTTAAGCAAACCTTTGGCGTCTTTACCGTGGGAGGAGCGCGACGCAACAGGAACAACATGAGAGGTGAGCGGGAAAGCGAAGGGAGGCATTTACTTCGCAATAGCCGATAAAGACTATCGTATTTTGACGACATTTTGCAACGAGAGGAGCAGATACGCGGCCAATTTTTTTCTTGGTTGTATTCCTGGTCTGTTCAGGGAGAACCACCGAGAAGGGTTATCTTGTGCGAAGGTAGTCCATGCCTGCATTTCTTTTAGGCATGACTAGTCACAACAAGAACCCCCTTGCCAACATAAATAATTTCGGGGAAGATATACTTGCAGCACGTCTCCAGCAGAGAACAAAGTAGCATCGATAGTAGCACCGACCTGAGCATTATGTCTTTGAGCAGAGCTGCAGGAAGCTGCTGATATTACCAGTCACAAATACGGCAGGCAAATTTCGACGAAGCTTCAAAAGAAGTTATACATTTTATACCCTAATTCACTAAGATTCTTCTTCTGTAGCAAACGTTTGTGGTCCACAGTATTAGAGGCGTTTAATAGACTGGAAACAGAAGTGCTCGTATGTCCTTGAAATTATGGTTGTGCCTACTTCGTTTAGCGTGTTGTGTTTTGCGGTCTTGTGTTGAGTTTTATGACGGATAAGCAACTAAGGTCTTCTGCAAAAACTTCCCGCTCCTTTTTCACCATACAGATGCGCGAGACGTTTGTATGTTAAATACCCCAGCCGTTGACTCTGCTCGGCTGTACGTCACGTTTCATTTAGCAGTTGACGCTCATGCTCCGCCTACTACTGCCAACGAGGGCCGGCTGGTGGTCGGCCCGTGGAATTGCCACGTGGCCGTGCCCCATCGGCACGCTAGATTTAGAATAGAAAAACATGTGTGTGAAGAACAGATAGATGGTTCCAAACAAAATATTCTCTCTCACGACAGGAATATCAGATTTACACCGACGACTAAGTACAGACTAGCGTTTCTGCATGCGGGGCTGTTGCGGAGAACAGGTTTTTCGCGCAGAACAGGCTTAGCATCGCGGCAGTTATTTATTCACCACTTTAGGCAGCTGCGGCGACGACGATCATCAGCAAAATATTTAACCGCACTATCACTCCCTTTCACGCATTTTTATACTGATTTTCAGACATAGCTCCGCTCTGGCGGGCGGTGACATGCGTTACCTGCTGCGGAGTAAGCCGTATCGTGCAGGCACCGCACCGGGGGCTTCCGGTCGAACGTGACCCGTCGCTGTGGCTAAGTGGATATGGCGTTTTGGAGCTGAGCCCAATCATGCGGTTTAGATTCGGCACTGCGGCGGCCACTTTTCTAATCGGACCGAAAATCCAGAACACCCTTGTGTTCGACATTTCGGCGCAGGCCCAAATTCCCGCGTGGTGTAAATTATTCCGGTGATCTCTACTACGGCGCACCTCAACAACTGTGTATTTTGATCGTGTTACACTTTATAATCGATAATGTTAACCTCGTGAACCGTGCCGGCAGATTCTTGCCCCAGCAAAGAACAAATCTGATACCAATGTTTGGCAAGCAAGCTACATATTCTCACAGTAAATAGATAGAGATTCGTCACCAAATTTACAAAGAAATCGAGCTAACAAATAAATTTATTGAACACTTTGCGTCTCTAGGAAGTAGCTGTCCTGATCCCACGGTTTTAAATATTGAGGTTCTTCAGTAGATGACACACTGTTCCTAGGCCCTGGTTATGACTTTTAGATTCTCTCAACATTTTATCAGTAAGGAACATAAATGTGGCGATATTTTTGAGCTTACCATTGAGCTACCTAATTTTTTAAAATTTATTAGGCCCCATCTTGTTTTGCAGTTTTAACTTGTCGTAAGCAGTGATACAGTCCTCAGCACAAAAAAGCGCTAAAAACATGTGATATTCAGAAACTGAAACAAAACTTATCTTTGTAACTATAGGCCTTTTTCAGTGGTACGAATATTTTTAAAGATAATATAAATGTTGTTTAAGGGATTATTTCAATTGTAACTGTCACTAGGTAATTACAGTGTCAGTATTACTTTTAGATCCGGTATGTCAACGGAAATGCCACTGCTGAGTAAGAACGAATTTATATTGAACAACATCGAAAATAAAAACATTACACCCGTGGTACTTCTGGATTCATCCAAAGCCTTAGATAGTTTGAATCATATCAGTTTGCTTAAAATATAACCCTTTATGGTAAAAAGGTATTTTATTAGATTGTTTAAAAACTTCTTGACAGAGTGGAAGCAGCGTGTATTCATTGAGAGGAAATTATTTGACATGGAAAGGCTTGTTCCGGTCTGGACGGCTATCTCTAGCAACCAGGAAGCATTGCTAATTAGGCATCTGAAAAGACTGCACAAAAAAAAGCGCAGTTTTCGATTAACCAAAATGTCGAACAGAGAAACACGCTGGGATTGTAACTGAGTTGCAGCCATCCGATATACAGTGGCGCTTAAAGAACCAAAGCGCATGTTTCTTGTTGGAACAATGTCCAATATGCTTATAGACAGTCCCAAACAATTCTGGAACATCGTTACTAAAAGCACCAATGTACCTTCAGCGTAAATAATCTAGATAATTCCACAGTTCCTGCAGAGGAGGGTGTCAGTGTAGTAGCTTTTACCGTTACGCTGCTTGGAAAAGTCATCATGCATGTCGCATGAAACTGATTGTGTTTGATAACTGCGGCGATGAGTGCTTGGAATACTGCAAATTTCTTCACCATGCGGAGTTAAACTCAAAGCTTTCGGCTAATGCTGAAGAGGATCCTTCAGTTATATTCACCAAACCTTTTTGGCAGTCACCTGAAATATCCTGTGTCCCCGAGGAATGGATGATCTCAAAGTGGTGCCAGCGAACATGTCAAGGGACAGACATTCTCCCAACAGTTATCATTATCAATCGGTGTCACAAACCAGCCTTTGCTGTTAGACAACGGAACTTGTCATCTGTTCTAATGTTATAAATTTCTTGGAAACTAATTTATTTTCACTGAGTTTCCACATGTGTTCCGAAAATCCTTTTTGGGTGAAACACTTGAAACAGCTAATGTGCTTTACGCATAAATGTCACACTGTTCTTGATGCCGGCTACATCGCAGAATGCATATTCCTCGATTTGCTTACGCGTTTGATACAGTCTCTCACTAATTATTGCTTTTCAAGCTTTGAATACTGAACCTAGATCCTAACGTACCTTCACCGCAATCAATTTTTAAATGGTAATGGCACATGGCGCAGCGTTTTCTCCAACTAATTGAAGGGTTCCACAAGGTTCTGTTTTGGGGCCATTGCTAGTTTTAAAATATTGAAATGATTTACAAGGAATAATTATTTAGTAATTAGGCTTTTCGCCGACGATTGTGTGAAATGTCGGAATATTATTTGAGATTCGGATGCTATAGCACGAGAGTACGATGTTAACCGTGTCTTGCCGTGCTGTTAGCTCTGTGAAATAAAACTCATTAAATATAAATGTAAAAGCATGCGCATATCTCCAAGTAATACCCAAACATGCTGTTACTCTATTAACAATGTTTCTTCCGGAGATGTTGCGTTTTATAAATACGTAGGCGTGCACATATTCTCTACCCCCTACTGAAAAACGCACAATATTTAGGTTTTTACCAGCAGAAATCGTGCGTTAGGTTATCTCCGGGTAAACTTTAATCAGGATGCTTCTTCCTTGAAGTTGCTTCTCCTTAAAACATTAGTTATACCGACATTGGAGTATGAGTGTATCCATACTCTCATTTATGAATACACCAGACATACTAACACGGTGTCATGGATACACACACTATGGATACACGGTATGGATACCAACAGGGTATGGATACACCCATACTACGAACACGATAATATCACGATTTCACTATCTTCAGAGTTAGAATGCGTCCAAATCAAGCTTTGGGTTTCATGATTTCAAATTATCACCGCCCATCTAATGTTACATCTATGAAAGCAATACCATCTTTGCGGCATCCAAAATAGCGCGCATGCCACCGCTCTAGGCCGGCCATGGCTCTGTAACCTTGGTTACCGTCAGTTCTCCCAGATGGTGCTACATACCGAGAAGCGGACAATTGTCCACTGTTGCTTTGCTTTTGACCGTATTTGCACCTGGCTTTTTTTTGCTAGGTCACAATGCAATGTGGGCCAAAAAATTGGGTATGCTCGATAAACGGGGCCACGTAAAAAAAGGCCCCCACACCAATCGGCCAGTGTCGTGCCAGGCAGCTCGACAGCGGCGGGCTTCTGTGCAGCTAAAGTTAGCGTAGTGCGCCTAGTAGCAACAGCAGTGCACATCGGTGCTCTAATATTTACGTGTGCTAAAGCGTTACTTCTATGCCACCGATGGGATCGAATCTGGGCCCGAAGGAAAATGGAGCGAGAGCTCGTCGTCCCAGCGACTAAACTGCGCAAATGCGGGTGGAGACGGAGATATAGACGCAGGTTTTGATTCAGCGGCTGGGAAGGCTGAGGGCAATTCTTGGAGGCTGACACGGAATAAGATAAAGAGGGCCGCCGACCTCACTCATTTCGACTAGGCCTTGTTGTCCGTCACTCACAGAGCCCAGTGTATATGGCGCGGAGAACGGCCGCTATTACCCAGCGTTTCCCGTATGTTGGATCCGGGTTACCTCGCCCGGCGTGTCGGGAGGACCCATTCCATGGGCTTGATCGCCTGCTTTAGTGACGGTTGTTTTTGGCCTGTTTCGGCGCAGTTTCACGTCTATTACGCGCTGCCTTCGCACTTTTGAATTACTTGTTCGACAGCACCTCCGGGGTAACCTGGACTCTACGGAATTAGGTGGTCATATGGCAAATATACGTTATGCATTGGTTCACAGAGCGAGATAACAAAATGTAGAGACCACATACAGATACCTGGCTGCTAGAGCAACGCTACCTTGTACGCCCTGCTTGCTTCGAATGGGACTCCTTTTTGTAAACTTGTGTATACCAATTCGGTTGCGTTTTAACAGGCATTATAGAAGGCGAAAGAAGCAACTGCTTCCGGTAAATAGCGAATATAAACGTTTGCTCAGCTTTCTCCCAATTCTCAGGCTTACTATTGATTGATTGTAGGGTGTAATGCTCCGACGCGAAACAAGCGATGAGGCGCGCCTTAGTTGAGACCTCCGGAATAATTTTGACCACCTGGGGATCTGATCGTTCCCCAACATTTTGAACACACGGGAGTGTTTGCTTTTCGCCTCCATAAGAAAAGCGGCCGCCGCGGCTGGGAATCATACCCGCTTTCTTGTGCTAAGCCACTAAGCCAACCCCCCGGGATCAGAAACTTACTAACTAGTTTAAATCGGTATAAATGGCAATCACTAAGGTCGCGTGCCGAACTATTCCGATGTCTGCGATTGTGTCGCGCAGTGGTGTAGCCCCTAGCTAGCGCATCAAGATGGCTAGGTGCCGCTGTCTCAGCCTTCGAAAGAAGCTCCTCCCCGCTTTCTTTCTGCCGATGCACTGCCGATGCACGTCCGCCGGTGTAACGCGGCCGTGCCTGACTCTGCTGCGTTCGGGACGCCGTCCCGCGAATCCCAGTTAACGGCGCGCAGAATCTCCAAATTCACTCTTTCTAGAGCCACGTGTGTGAATTCAGGAGAGGCCGCATGTAAAAGTGTTGTGGCTGTTGTTTGCAGCTTGTGTGTCATTCACAGCGTGTATAGGAACCAATTTTTTTCGTAACTCTGATTGGTTACCCCCCCCCCCCCTTCTTACTGCTGTAAAATGAATATGCATTACATTTAGGCGCAAACAGCTCGTTTGGAAAGCTTACAAGCCCTGCCTAGTTTGCGTTTGCTGTTGTCGGCCTCAGACAATCGCCGAGCTGGCACGTATGACATCACTGCTTCTGCTGCGGAAAATGAGCCTGTGGGTCGCATGGCATTTCCCCTTTTTCCTAATCATGTACTTGATTTGAGCGAGGCAGTCTTTTGAATGAACGAAATTTGTGTTTTCTTGGTATGGCCCCTCTAAACGGTCCCTAACAGGTATTTGCATATTGCCTATTCAAAACTGGAGGCAGTTTTGTGTCCCTCCAAATGTACGTTGTGCCACGTGTATAAAAGACTTGTGTGAAATAACACTAGGATAATACTTATACAAACCGCTAATACACTTCGTGTTCATTTTAATTAAAACATGCAATGGCACTTCCACTCTGGCGGCGTTAAAACAAAGTTGAGTAGGATATTGGGTGCACTAAGACGAGGCCAGATGTTGTTGCCAAAAGAGCAAACATGACTCGTCTATAATGCACTCTTTACCTTTCGTTTCGTTTATTGTCACTTTGTATCGGACTACAGAAGCAAAATGTTTTTGCACAGCCAAATAACCCTCCCAAAAACAGGATCTATGAGCATTTGCAAAGCACGGGCTATGATAATTACATTTGTAATTCTTCAAAGAACATACCATCATACCAGTCCATCTCCCCGCCGATATGAACTACTGTTAGTGTACAAATCTGATAGTAGAAACTGTAGAACCAAAGGAATATCCTTAACTAAGTAGCAGAAAGAATCATCCAAAAAATTAAGAAGGTGTCATGATGTATGATTTTTCCGACCGGCACATTCTAATTATGGCACACAAATGCTTCAGGACAGTCTTTCATGTAAGCTTAACACTTTTAAAACTAGACAAGAAAGCATAAAACTTCTGTCTAGAAATTCTTGGAGAAGTATGTTTAACTAATTTTTACCATGTCTTATATTTCTTCTTGCTTGGGTGTGATTGAAAAATAATGCACTGTATTTTTTTAGCTGCTTTTTTGCATGGATTACTTGTATGGATCTCTGCAGTCGTATTGATTTGCACTTCGCCACTGAAGTTATTTTATTGATTTGTGTTTTTTGATATGCCCAGTAAAATGTGATAACTGTTTCTGTTTGTCCAAAGCTGCCTTTGTTATTTTTCTTTTTTTGCGATGCGGGGTGGGGCTGTCTCAAGACACCTTAACGCACATTTTTCCCCACTTCGCCTTACCACAGCTGGGGCACAATACATGCAGAAGTTGTGAGAAATAAAATATCAATTCAGTTCGATTCAAATCGCGGAATGCACAGAAATATTGATGTTCCTCCACTCTATTTGTGTGCAACTAAGTAAAATTTCCACATGAAAGGTTAAGAGGCATGCTGATGACTTAAACTTGCAGGGGTTTAAACTAGAGTGTGGTTCCCAACAATTTTGCTCGCTCGTCAATCTGACGCTTGAAATGGAAGTAAAAGCGAGTAACACCTCTTTTCACTAACTTTACTTCAAGAACGAACAGCTCGTACAACTTCATGTCGAACAGACAGACTGGCGCACTGAAAGCACCTGATTTTGCAAGCAGAAAGTTGGAATAACGCAAAAAAGTTCGGGGCTATTTTGTAAAATCTAGAGCAGTAAAATAAAAGTATTATATTATTTACAATAAATACAAAAAAATAAAACATATCTTCAAGTGTGGAAACCATAAAACTCTTTTCATATAGGTAACTGGAAAAAAGAGCTGGGAAGATAAACTCAGCTGAAAAAGAAGTTGTATCCGTTATTTTCTTGGTACGCCCAAAAAACTTCGGCGGAATATTTACGGTGTGGCCATTAGTATAAGGCACAAATATATCTCGCAAAAAGTACGGTCAAAGCAAAAAAACAATACGGGCTTTATTTAGTGTTCAACCTAACAATAAAGCACAAAGAAATAACAAAAAAGTTGTTTTAGTGACGCTGGTTGGCTGAGAAAGTCAATTCAAAGTCAGCGGAGGTGGGAGATGCCGTCTATTCGGAACATTCTTGCCTCCGCCGATCACATTCTCAAGCGTCTGCACTGCTAAAGGTGAGATCTCCTGCCAGCTATATAACCATTTAGCGCATAAATACATCCCGAATGACGAATTGCGAATAGGCCTATGCATGGCGTAAACACGATTGTCAGTACAAACTGCCGTAAACAGCGATAAAACTGAAGTCCGAAGCGGTGAGAATAGTTTGTGTTTTCAGATTGTATACAGGTCTACGTTGATACAAACATCCATCAGCCCTTTCACTTGGAAGAAATAAGGACGAGTAGCACAGCTTTTAAGTACTTTACCTCAATCGACGCGTCGACGCATGAAGGAAAACACGCCTGTTTGCAGTTTGTAATAGAGCACAGTTCAAAGACTTTTGCGGAATGCAACTCGGCCTAAAAATAGTTTTTACCAGAGGACAAGCACTCTCCATTCTCCTCGCGCATAATCACATGCATTGAGAGGAGGTGGTAATTTCCCAATATTATCAACTTCGGCGTGAAATATCTGCCTAAGAAGTAGCTTAATCTCGAAGTAAGATTAGAAACGCGTTATTGATAATTTCGTATGATGTTTGCTTTGGCATAGCTTTGATAGCGCAAGAGGTAGAGCCATTTTTGGTACCCGTACAAGCTGCGGACAAGGTGACGCACCCGTCCCGGTGGCGGAGTGGCGAAGGCGTTGTGCGGCTGAGCCGAACGACGTTGGTTCGGTTCCCTGCCACGGTAGTTACATTTCAGTTGGAGGCGAAAAGCAAAAGCGCCTGTGTGTCGAAATTTCAGCAGATGTTTTTAATGTGTCCAGTTGGCGAAATTGTTTCCAAGCCCACTACCATGAGCCCCCCAATACACAGGGTTTAGCGTCTGAGTATTAGACAGGAAAATATAATTTGGCACGGGGCATTGTATGGAGAGCAAATGGTAATTTTTCTGTTACAATTTCGGGGAATAAATTACTAATTATCTCAAGTAAACTAAAACTCGAACAAAATCATAGACTCGCCGCACCGGGCACTTTTAGCATATTTTGTCTCGACGCCTAAATGAGATCGATAGATACAGAGCATTCGCTGGATCCTGCAGACGAAATTTTCTTCGTTTCGATTCGGCGCGTGGATCGACGGACGTTCCTCAGCCTCCACCGGACGGCAGCCACATACAGCTTCACTGTAAAAACCTACAGAACATAAGCACTGCTTATTATTTTTTCGAGAAGCATAGCTTTCTTGCTTTCTTGCTTCCGCTGCTAGTGCATTACAGCAACTGTTCTTTCACTCGGTCCTCCTGTAGTGGAGGGGGCGATTCTAACACCTGCGCGGCTGTAGCTTATCCTTCCAGCGTTCTGCCCTGGCTGCGCTTATTTGGTTAGCTAAGCAGGTGGGTATCCGCTTTTATTTATGTTTCAGAAGTATCGACCCTCGCACGGGGCACATTGAGTAATGTTGGTGACGGTATTGGCGACACCGCGGCCCCTGAACCCCTTTCTCACGCTGTAACCGACCGTGGTAATGAGTTTTCACGCGAAGAGTAGAAACCTCAAACGTTGGCCGTCGGAGCCACGGTCAAGCTACGGCGGATGGGCTTCCTGTCGGTTTATCAGGCAGGGAGCTCCGGTACCTCTCAAGCTATCAGGATAAGTTTGAGAGGAAAGTACCCACGTCCTCTCCTTCCAATACATGTGGTATGACATTTTCTAAACCCCCTTGCAAACATGATCGGCCGCCGGAAACGGGCCGCACCGAAGTATCTTTTCCAGCACTCTCAACAGCCATCTTTTTCAAGCCCGATAACTATTCTCGTTTTTGATGACTCAGCTGACTCAGCAAAACCGGTAGCTTCGATGTCTGTATTCGTGATTTCAAAGTTCCTGCATAGCATACTCGCTAATATGTATAAGTCTAAAAAACTCAAGGTGGGAGAAATCCTTGTTGAGGTCAACACAGAAAACAGGCCGACAACCTGCTTGCCCAAACCCGCATCCTCGATCTGGACATCAGGGTCACACCCCACCGGAACCTGGAAACCTCCGAGGGTGTGATATCTGAGCCATACGTGCTGACCGAAACTGAGGCCGACATGCTTGAAGGCCTGATGGAGCAGAGTGTTACGGCCGTCAGGCTAATCACTATCCGATGAGATGATCAGGTATTCCAAACGAAGCACATAATCTTGACCATCAACCGATCCAAACCCCCTGAACAAATCAATGCAGGCTTTTCCCAATGTGCGTTCCATCCCTACATACCAACTCGCGCCACTGCTTCGAGTGTCAGTGGTTCGGGCACGGTATGAATTCTTGCCGTGGAAGAAGTACCTGTACAATGTGTGCTGCACAGGACCACCACACTGACATCTCCGGCCACTACACTTACTTGTGGGGGACCGCACGCGGTATACTCGCGGGCTAGCGAGAAATTTCAAACGGTGAAGAAAATATACAATGTCAAGGTAACGGAGAACATCACCTTCCCAGTGGCGCGTAAGAGGTTCGCCTCTTTCTCCATTGTTACGAATCGGCCAGCAACACGTGTTCTCCCGCATCAGCGACCACGTGGGAATCGACCATGTGCGCCCGCGTGTCGGTGAATCGTACTTCCGGTCTCGCCATGCCGGGTCAGTCACCTCGCTTTGCCACGTGCTACCGGCGGCTGCCAGCGCCACACCCTTCCAGCACCTGCGCGTCGGAGAGTCCCGCCCTGACCTACCCGGCTTAGACGTTTCGCTATCAGCGCGATCAGAGTTGATAGCGCGACCCCGGCACCTTTCAAGGACACTCTCCCCCCTCTCTCGGACGCCACGAGGGGCGAAGATGACTCGCGATCCTGGAAAGACTGTGCGTGTGTGTGTCTGTGATTTCGTGGCGTGTTACTCTTGGGGGCGTTTTTTGGGTATAAAAGAAGCAGCACAAACGCTGATATTCATTCCCGTCTGAGCAGCGAATCCATGCGGTCGCTCTGCTCCTGTCCTGTATTGTAACCTCGCCCGTCGGGGCATTGTATGTTTTTTTGGCTTCGGCTCACCTCTCGCTATGAAGTAAAAAGTTACGTTAGCCTATCAGCTCTGGACCGTTTTCTCTGCTGCAGTCGTCCTTCACGGTCGCAACAACTGGTTGGCAGCGGTCGGATGACAACTTCACCTGGAGCCAGCGGTGCGAGACCCAACACCACGGACGTCAAGGCGGCTTCGGACTTCGCAGAATTCATGGCGGTCAAGGGTGAGTGCGGGACTTTTTTTCACTGAGTTTTACCAGGCTTCTGAGGATAGCTGGTAGGGCGTCTGTTTTTGTCGCGTGGGTTATTCGCGCAAAACATTTTTTGGAGCAGTGGGAAAGCAGTACTCTAGACCGGCCATGAATTTGAAGGCGTTGAAAAAACCGCAGTTGTTGGAGCTTGCAAAAGAGCTTGGATGTTACCGACGTGCTGAGAAAGCCAGAGCTGATACAGGCTATACTCGCTGTCGGGGCTGACGATGAAGAGCTGTCGGAATGCATTGAGCTGATCAATGGCAGGGAGACCGCGAAACGTCAGGCCGCCGAGGCAGAGGCTGAGGCTGAGCGCCAGCGTGAGGAGTTCGAGAGGCAGAAACGAGAGCAGGAGCGCGAGGAAAGAAAACGTCAGCACGAGGAAAAGATGCGGTGGTATGACCTCGAGCTCGAGCGCCTCGACCGGGAACTAAAGGAGCTCGCGCGAGAGAGACTCCAACGGGAGAACAAGAAAACAGAACAGGAGATTCAACGCGAGCAGGAAGAAGTGAAGCCTGAATTGCTCGAAAAAGACCTTGTTTGCGAGGAAAGCACCATGCCAGCGCTGACAGTAGCAGACGCTCGGGAGCGCGAGTCGGAAGCGACAGTTGCGGTCCAGCAGCGGGGCGAGGTGGCTAAGAAAGGCAGCGGAGGAAGCGCATTTCCGGAGGCTCAGGACAGAGGGCAATGTAAGTCCACTGAGAGCGGAAATGTGTCTGTGTTGGTTTCGGACATCTCGGCGGAGTGTTCAGATGGTCCAAATTCGCGGGAGGCCTTTGGAACAGCTACCGGTCTGACCATTAACATTTCGCGAGATAGCGAGGTTTCGCTGGAATGCGGAAACCATGAGGCTACCGAAAGGCGACACAAGTCCGCTGAAACGGAGGTTATTCCTTCGGACGGTAGTGCAGAATCGAGCGACGTGGTGGGAAAGCCTGCAGTCGAGGCCGCAAACGGCTTGCAGGGTTCAGTTGGGAGTCATGACGATCTCGCCACTGAGCAAGCTGATTCCGTCCTGCCACCAGCTCAGGTAGCTGACCTCGAGCAACGCCCAGCCGAGCTCATGCAGATTCAGGTTTCTGGGGCGGCTTAACCGTCTTTTGAGACAGGGCAGCCTGGTTGTAGGGTAGTTCTGGCAGGAAGGAAGGAGAACGGAAACACGCTTCGGTCTTCGCGTGCCGAGGTTGTCGCTGAAAGCGCGAGGGGCGACGAGGTAGTGACTGTAGGGAACTACAAGGTGTCTAAAGAGCTCGTCGTGCCCGTTTCACTCCCAGCTGATGTTCCCGACGATAGGTCATCATCGGCTGAGCTAGTTGAGGTTCCGGTGTCGCCTGTGGCTGCACCGAAGTCGGGAACCGACCAGCCTAAAGAGGAGAACGCAAACGCGTTCCGGCGTTTGCTTGCCGACCGCGTTCGTAAAAAGGCGAGCAACGAGGAGGTAGCAAAAACTTCAGCGCGTAATTGTGGCGCGTGTTTCAGTGCGAGCAAAGCCGTGAGCTCGCATCGCGTCGAGGGAACGCCGCCTAGAAGCAGTGCGCGCCTAACGTATGAACGGGGGAAAATCCCACTCGCTCCTCCGCGCGCTCGACTTTTGTCGAACAAAACGACCGGTGTCATTTCACGCGGTCACAGCAGCGTTGAGAGAACGGCTGCAACTAAAGTGCGATACAGAAAGGGAAAAGCTCAAGGCATTGACGAGAGCTCAAATCGCAGCTCTCGGCGCGAGAAGTGGCCTGTTGACGCCTGACTTTCTCAAATTCCTTTGTTTTTTCTGAAGCAGGTTTCGCCTTTACGATTACGTTTTTTTTTGTGTGTGTATGGGACATTTCCTATGTCACCTTTCAAGTTTGTGCACTTGTCTAAAGTACTGCTGGGCTAAAAATATAACTAGTGTAGTTAGTTATTTGCGTATTTTTTCGCATCTAAAAGCCTGGTAGATCTTCAGTGGGGATTTGTCTTCGCACTGGCCGGCGATGCGGTTGTGTCTTGCTGTGTTGTTCTGTTGCTTGCCTGACCAATCCAGAGACGTTCTTGGGGAGCCACTTCTCGTCCAGTGATCGGCCCTGTGAAGCTCCAGCACGGTATCGTACAGCCCAGGCCTGGAGTCGAGCGTCTGCTGAGCACTTCCCTGCGAAAGCATCCCTCCGGACAACGGTTGAAGACCCTTATCCATCGGGATCTCGGACCCCCGGCGGAGAAGCTGTTACGAATCGGCCAGCAACACGTGTTCTTCCGCATCAGCGACCACGTGGGAATCGACCATGTGCGCCCGCGTGTCGGTGAATCGTACTTCCGGTCTCGCCATGCCGGGTCAGTCACCTCGCTTTGCCACGTGCTACCGGCGGCTGCCAGCGCCACACCCTTCAGGCACCTGCGCGTCGGAGAGTCCCGCCCTGACCTACCCGGCTTAGACGTTTCGCTATCAGCGCGATCAGAGTTGATAGCGCGACCCCGGCACCTTTCAAGGACACTCTCCCCCCTCTCTCGGACGCCACGAGGGGCGAAGATGACTCGCGATGTTGGAAAGACTGTGCGTGTGTGTGTCTGTGATTTCGTGGCGTGTTACTCTTGGGGGCGTTTTTTGGGTATAAAAGAAGCAGCACAAACGCTGATATTCATTCCTGTCTGAGCAGCGAATCCATGCGGTCGCTCTGCTCCTGTCCTGTATTGTAACCTCGCCCGTCGGGGCATTGTATGTTTTTTTGGCTTCGGCTCACCTCTCGCTATGAAGTAAACAGTTACGTTATCCTACTGCTCTGGACTTCTTCACGGCTGCAAAACCGGCTGGCCGCTCGCTTCATACACGCTACCCATCGTATGTTGGAGGCCACGGAGAACAGATCGGGTGCCCCCGCCCGGTCGCAACACCATGGGAAGTACGCCGACGCAGCTCACCGGGGGCAAGAGCGCGTCTGGGTTCGGCGGGGATCCAGTGCCGCGAGTAGGACCAGGTACAGCCCGCCACCCCCCGCGGGTTGCAACGGGCGGCACAACGGTCACCACGCCGCCTGCATTACAGAATATTCAATCCTCTCCATATTATACTTTCGTAAGTCACATGTCTTACGCTTACTGATTAACTTCGAAAGCTCCGCTCGTTCTATTCTGTCTGCTAGGAATGAGATTGCCATGGTTTGCCGTTTCCTAATTAGATCTTTCGGCTCCTTGGAAAGTTTACCAATATCCTGTCTATCCATTGTGCCCTCGACTTTTGCTGCACAATCAGTGATGAGACGTGTAGGATTGTCGCTGGCTTCCTGTGTCGTCAACTCCACTTTCTCGGTAATAGCTGAATATTGGTTCAAGCACGATCGTGAATTATTTAACTTTATGTCTTATTGCTAGCTCATTGATCGGGTTTATTCGTACCATCTTGTTGTGGTGCCGCTTCAAATCTAGCCTGATTTGAGATCTTACCATACGGTGGTCACCGAAACTTACCCTTCTGAGCACTTGCACATCTTAAACGACGCCAGGGTTATCGCATCATATGAAGTGTACTTCATTTTTATGCTCCCTATTCGAGCTCCTTCACGTCCACTTCCGGCTCTCCCGTTTGCGGAAGAACGTATTCATGATGCGTAGATTATAACGTTCTGCGAGCTCGACTAGTGGGTCCCTCCTGCTATTTCTACAGCCCAGACAATAGTGCCCAACTGCCTTGTGTCCAGCCATGTTCTTGCCAACTTTAGCACAGAAGTCTCCTATAACTACGATATGCTGTGTTTTTACTTTGCCCATTGCCGATTCCACATCTTCATAGAAGAGTTCAACTAGCTGGTCGTCGTGGCTAGATATACCTGTACCACCTTGATTTTGTACCTGTGATTAAGGCTAATTACAAGACCTGCTACCCTTTCGTTAATGCTGTAGTATTCGTCTACGTTGCCAGCTATGCTTCCATTGACTAGAAATCCCACTCCCACTTCTCTTCTGTGCACTACACCACGCTAACACAAGACCTGTTCATTTTTCACCACCAAAGGCTTCACCTGACCTCCTAACCTCACTAAGCCCTATGACATCACAATTAAATCCCTTTTAATCTTCGAACAACACCGCTAGACTCGTCTCGCTTGATAAAGTTCTCATGTTAAAACGATGTCAGGTTCAGATTCCAATGACGGGCTGTCCGACTCCATGGATTTTTAACACGCTTTGCTGCGTCACACGTGTGACCGCCGCCGTGGTCACTTGCTTTTCAGCCACTAGAGACTGAGGGCCGTTGATTAATATGCGTATTCATGGGAGGTTGGGCCATTGTTAAAACAGGGTGACCAATCCTGCTCTCGTGAGAGAGTGTGTTACCGGCAATGGTCGCCGGGGTCAGGCCGCACCCAAAGCCCTATTCTTGAATTCCATCAAAACGCGAATTTTTTGATCCAGTGGGAATTGTCGGCAGCGGGATTCGAACCACGGTCCTTCTGCGCACGAGGTGGATGCTCTAAATCTACGTCACCGCTGCACCCTTTTCCTGTAGTAGTACTCTTTTTTTTCTCGTCGCTTCTCAAGCTGCTCATGGGCTGTTCGGCAAATCTTTGAAGTTGTTCTCACAGATCGACAGGGTATCCATAGTTAGTCCGTACTTCACCGTCTTGATATCACTTGTCCAGAGCTCCTTGAGTACGGTGAAGGTCTTCATACATATCGTCTGTATATAAGTTTGAAGGGGGGAAACCCAGGTTGGCTTGGGGTACTTGTCCTTTAGCGAAAACAAGTGGCGGGAGAATTAGGTTCCACGACCGGCGTTTCTACTGTCACAGACTGTTCAACATGGTTTTCCAGGTACAATTAAACTTTTATAACAGCCCGTCGCCATGGCATTTCTCGGAACTAGTGCGGAGAAGTGTGATTGCCAGTAAACGGCTGACTTCTCGCCTAGATTGTGATGTAATTCTTACCCTTGATCAATGACTATCTCGTGGAGATTGCTATGCAGAGAAAATAACAACCAGGGCATCGGCGACGTGTGCTGAGTCAATCGGTGGTTGAGCTACAGCGTCCGGGTACCGGGTAGCGAAGTCGACGAGCGTGAGCACGCATCGGTTTCCTTTCTGTGACCTAAGGGACAACGTACCGAATATGCCGGCCGCAATTCATTCAAAGGGCCTTCTAAATAATGACGTGCTCAATCACGGCGCAACTCTGACTTTTCCCCTAGGCGTTGTCTTTGACACAAGTCACAAGATTTTACGAAACGTTGTACGTCTCTATTTTCTCCTATCTCCTCTCTCTTCCACCTTTCTTCCTATTGCAACTTTTTTTTCCCTCCTCACGTACCCCGCAGAGTAGCATGTCGGCGTCAACATTCCGGCAGACCTCTCTGCTTTCCTCTAATAAAGAGCTTTCTCTCTCTCTCTCTCTCTATGAAGATCAGGCCAGTAAAATTCTCGAAGAACACCGTCAGTCGTCTTTCGTAAACCTTGGTGCCTCACCATGATGCTTCCATTGACAACTTGAAGGATCGGCTCCCGCTGTTTTCTGAGGAAACCGCTTCGTTAAACACTCTGCTCGTGGAATGCTGTAATGACGGCACAAGACGTCATTTAAATGGAAACAATAGAGTTCGGTCATTTTCTGGAGGAGAACGTTTTTCCGCAACTTGCGGTAACAACGTGGGAGATTTGGGTCTTCTCGTTCTTTCTTGGCCAGCTCTCGTATTTTTTTGTCAGCGCTGTTGATTTTAGATATCTTTAAAGGTAAATCCTTCGCCGGACCTGTCTTGGCGACAGGAGACCCTGGAACATCTGAATGTATCTCTGTGTCTTTCGTGGCAAGGGATGCAGTTTGGTTATGGTTGCCTTTGAGCTGCCAGTGGGGATCTCGCATGTGAGGTTTCCTCACGTCTGGAATGTTCCCGAGTAGGAGGTCATATATCCCCTGTTCCGTGCATGCAGCGGTAACCTTGCCAACAAAGCACGGGATTCCGACATAGAGGTTGACCTCTGGTGGCTGCCCGTTTCATCAAGGAGCATTACCCGGGTGATTGTTTCTGTTAAATAGGGTTCCCCGACCGGGTCGCATCGAAAAACGGCGGTATTGCTGCCCATGTCTCCAAGATTAGTGACAAGGTTTCCGAGAGAAAGAGAGAGAAGGCTCTTCATTGAAAAAAGCAAAACGTTTTGCCGGCGTTTGCGATCGCGTACATGCTTCTCTGCTAGGGGTCGGGGACGTGAGGAAAACAGGCTCTAGGAAGAGGTGAGCAGAAAAAAAATCACTGGCGTGGCTTCACAGGCTTGGCGGACTATTTGGTAGATTGGTTCACAGAATTCATAATTTGGAATTGTGGACAATGTCTTCCAAATAACTCCAACTAAGAAAACAAACTTCTTCTCCACCAAAACCCACAAGGAGGGGTGCCCGTTTCCGGCAATCGTTTCCGAGAAGGGCACGTGGCAACGTGACCTGGGTCGGTTCCTGCAGGTGTCCCTCTCCAAGCTCGCCATTGATAACCCGTTTCTCGTGCGTAGCTGGGAAGTTGTTTCCACGTTCCTGGAGGCGCAGCCTTCAGAATCCCTGAGTGCCGTTTCAGTAGACATCAAGGACCTCTACTAGAGCATGCCTCGTGATCTACTTCTCGACGCTGTCACGGAGGCCATAGACAATTTCGGCAATGTGAAGTTCTAGACTTAGTGCGGCATCAACGTGGACAAGCACCTCGACGCCTTGGTGTTTTACCTGGACTTTACGTTCGTGGACTGCAATGATCAACTGTACCTGCAAAAGACCAGCGTTTGCATTGGCCCCTCCTTAACACCGGTCCTCAGTGATCTGCTCCTCGCCGCGTTTAACAGGACACTTCCGGCATCTCTACGTGACTTGGGTGTGGTGCAACTTTCCGCTACGTGGATGATTTCCTTGTCCTTTTTGAGGCTACGCCGGATACTACGTCCGAGCGCGTGGATGATCTTTTTAGTGTGTTTGTGTCTGCCCTCAAACCCGTGGAGCTCACGAAGGAGGTTCCCGAAGAAGGCTCTGTGCATTTTCTTGACCTACTGCTGTCGTGCCAATTTCGTGACATAAGCTGGAGCTACGCCCCTAGAAGCAAAAAAGGGGTGCTGCCATATTCGTCGGCACATTCCAAGCTTACGAAGCGTGGAATCGCCCACTCCGCAATGTTGAACGATTTGGTTCGGTCGTGTCCTCTTGGAATGGAGTGCAGCCTGTACACGCAAGTGGAGCGGTTGCGGCCGGCAGGCTACCCACAGGCCTTGGTCTTTGGAATTGCTGAAGCGCCCCTGAAGAAAGTCCGCTCGACCCACGAGACCCAAGAAGACAACAAAAAAAGCCCCTAAGCGCCATACCATACCTCCACAAGGTATCCCACCGGATCAAAAAGGTCGCTGAAAAAGCAGGTGTGCGGACAGTGCTCTCGGCCCCGCAAAAACATGCAAGTTTGTGAGTGAAGGTGAACTCGCCTGGGCGCAAAAATCTGCGATGCATGACAAAGCATGCGAACCGCTTCGTGGATTGCCGCGACAGCGTCGTGTACGAGGTGCCCCTCGCATGTGGTCGTGTGTATGTTGGGCAGAAAGGGCGTTGCCTGAACGAGCGCCGAAGGGAGCATGCGTACTCTCTTAAAACTGGCACAGGAAGCAACCTGGCAGTGCACTGCAAGGCCTCCAAGGCCTGTAAGTGCTCCCCGCGTTTGGAAGACACTAAGGTACTCAAGAGGTTTCGCGACACACGCGCACGCGGAATCTACGAGGCATGGCAGATCGCCCAGGGTGGCGAAGATTGCGTGAGCACTCCTTCCGTAGCTCTGTATCAGAAAGAACTTGTGTACTTGAACATGTAATTTTGAGTTATCTAGGCACAGCAGATGCGCCTGTAGTTTGTTTGTGTTTCTTTTCCTTTTTCTTTTTCACGCATAGGTGTGACATTATTGTATTCTTCCTTTATATTTCCGCAACCAATAAAATATTGCTTAGTTGATAGTCAGCGCTCGGTCTGTGTCTTCTTCTCTCGCTGTCCTCGTTGAAAGCGCTGTTTCCAAGTTTAATTATTAACCAACTAGCCCAGTCCCAAACTTTAGTTCAGCTTGCACAGTCACTTCCCATGCAGTTGATTCCATAAATCCGATGTATAGAGGGTGGCGCATCCCAGCAGCTACCATGACATGGTAATTGTGGCGGCCGCGCCGCTCGCTTGCGATAATTTAGCAATGACGCTAAAGAACGTGGTGAAGATATTCAGCTAGTGGGGCTTGCTCTTAAAGTTGTCGCAGACGCTCGAAACCCAGCGCTTTTGGATATATAACTTCCGAGCTCAGCGGAACGTTCTCAGCTCTTATATCCTTGACCCACTTAAACAGGGCTTTCTCCAACTTCACGTGGGGGTGCTCTTGAGGTTATTTTTCTTACACGCATTTCCAGAGAGAGTGTCAAGTATTATGGCGTCCTGTTTCCTCAAGATTGTTTAAAGTGTTCAGGCCGGAACCCCCTGGTATATGGCCAAGGGACTGCTGAGTTCATCAGGTAGAGCTCTGTAAAAACAAAACTAGGTGCCTCTTTTTCTTCTTACATGGCGCATTATTCTTCATGGCGTTCTGACGAAACACATTCGCTCTTGCTCGGTCTATAAATGTGTCTGCTTCTCAGAATATTTCGTTAAATCGTGAACGGCGGTGAATCTATTTGGTTAGTTCGAGTCCATAAATGCATTCAGCCGTATGGTCCACCGTGCCAGAATCCCAATTTGTTCGTTAAATCAAAAAAATTGCATGGGCGGGATTTTGTTGGACGGAGTTTTGTCTGTATGCGTTGGCTGATACTAATAATTTGGATCTCATGCAAAATAAAACGGTACTTCAATAACACTGGGCTGTAACTTCTAATTGGTTGTAAATCGCAGGGGAAATAAGTAGTTAACCTTGCGTGAACATTTATGTATAGGGCGTGTAGAAGTAAAAGTAACAACATATAATACCCAGGAGCAATTAGTACCTTTATATGCTTCTTGTGCATGCGTTTATACTGTTCGAGGTCTTATTCTACGGGATTTCTTTTGTTGTAGGCACAACGTTCTCATTATAGTATTTTAGATTGTACATCAATTTAGAATTTTTCACCCATTACCTGTTGCAATTGCTGTCTATGTACATTAATATTGGCGCTGTGTTTCCTAGAGGAACACATATTGTGCTTAGCAAATGGTTAATATCGATCTGTAAAACAATTCCCATGCTCTATTCGCCTATATCCCAACTTTCTGTGTTTTGAGCGATAATTGATGAAATATTATTGCTGTCAAGTATGCTAAACAGTGATTTAGTGGATGCGCATCGCCAGGAGTGGGTCGTTATTTTCAGGACCTGATTTCACAGTCCACGAATAGAAATATGATAGGTTTAGGTCAATCACAATTTTACCTTGAACTCTGAAAGTTTACTGCAGACAGCGCCCAATATATTTCTTTATAGTATTTTGTATATCCAAAAATATTCTGCTATCAGCAAGGTGTTGCAAGCACATCCAAGCTCAGCGTCCACATGACTGCCAACGTATAAGCGTATTTATAGTTATTACTAATATTTAGCCGAGTCCAGCGTGTCAAGTCATGAGTTTTTAAGTGATACCATCACCACCTCGTTGAGGGTTTCCCTATTTCGCAAATGAAATGTAGCAATTATTTGTTGGTTTTATTCCTGGTCTGTTCAGGGAGAACCACCGAGAAGGGTTATCTTGTGCGAAGGTAGTTCATGCCTGCATTTCTTTTAGGCATGACTAGTCACAACAAGAACCCCCTTGCCAACATAAATAATTTCGGGGAAGATATACTTGCAGCACGTCTCCAGCAGAGAACAAAAGTAGCATCGATAGTAGCACCGACCTGAGCATTATGCCTTTGGCAAGAGTTGCAGGAAGCAGCTGATATTATCAGTCACAAATACGGCAGGCAAATTTCGACGAAGCTTCAAAAGAAGTTATACATTTTATACCCTAATTCACTAAGATTCTTCTTCTGTAGCAAACGTTTGTGGTCCACAGTATTAGAGGCGTTTAATAGACTGAAAACAGCTGTGCTCGTACATCCGTGAAAGTATGGTTGGGCCTATTTAGTTTAGCGTTGTAAGGTCCACTTATGACATTAGCGGCCAGGCGCCCGGGCTGCGCGTGAGAACCCGCCACTCAGTCTGGTGACCCAGCACTGTAGACTCTACGCTGCAGCCGTCACCAATTCGTCACGGCGCGTACGGGCGACGGATTGTCTGGCCCACAGCATGCCACAGGGATAATCCTCTATTGAGAAAGCAGACGGCGCAGTCAGATTCCGGGAGCCGTCCGCGTGACGCGCGGAGGTGGTGGGATTACCACCGTCGAAGCGCACGCTGCACAAGACACTATTGTTGACGCGCCCAGGCCAGCACAGTGCATTGACACCGTCTTTTGCTTTCACCCCGCGGGGTCGCACGCCCCTGCTCGTTTGCGAGCGTGCCGTTGACCCAAAGATGGTGGCGCCTCATTGAATATGAAGTGGCCTGCCGAGTGACAGCTGTCTACGTGAATTTGGGCACTCCCTTACGCGCGTACGAAAGCTTCAGGGGTGTTCCCGAGAGAGTGTGATCTCGAGGTTTTATAAGGCCGAACTTGGCCGTTGGAAATCGTTCTTGTCTGAGCGCCGAGCTTGGAAGTTCCCGGCGGGACAAGGAGTCTCGACCAAGCCAGGTTGGGAATTGTGAGCCCCCTAGGCTAGAGGTTAAGATCGCGTCGGAGGTTTAGGGTACAGCGCCGTACCGGACAACTATACGGATCTTGCGGCGAGACAGAGTCTCCGCCGTCGTTTCTCGAGCGGTTTGTGTACGCTGCGAGAATAGGAGAGTTAGACGAAGTTGAGGAGCTCGAGTGATTTGTGCGCACTCGGAGCTAGCGTCTAGCTGAAGTTCGAAGTTTTCCTTTTCAAATTCAAATTCATTTTATTTGTACGGAAACATACAGGCAAATTATTATGAGGCGAGGGTCCCAGAGTCTGACGACTGTAACGGGACCCTCGATGAGAAATGCACAACGCAAATATATAAGGCAGCAAAACAAAACAAATATACCTGACCAAACCTAGTCAAGGAAAAGAAATCCAAATATCAAGAGACACAAGTTTGAGAATCAACAAACGCTGAATTAAACAAAGTGACAAATAAACAACAGGAAACGAACGTGAACTACAAAATTATAAAATAAAGGCATACAAGTAAATACACTTGCAGACAACCATGAAATATAAGTGGATTTCTACTCATGTACCCATTTATCCTACTGTAAATAGCTGTATATAAACTTTCGTTTCCCTTAATCAATCTCAACGCCTCGAGTTCATAAATTCGACCACCGTCTCCAAGAACTTCAACACCATTGCCCTGCCAGCCTCCTGCCAAATCAACCGGAGCCCGGGCGATTGGGTTCCTGATCGACACCGGACTTTGGTGAAACGAACTACAGGACCATCTTTACTGGCGCAGCCGACAGGATTTGGCAGAAGAGAACACCAGGCCACATCCAAGTGCTGCAAGCGGACGCCAGCCCACATTCATCGGCACCAGCCGGGCTCCGCGCGGAGTGGAGCGGCAGAGCCAAGCCAGTGCACGGAGCCAGCGACGCGGCAGCCGACTACCGAAGGTGCGGGTGAGTGGGATTTCTTTCGCTTCGTTGTTGCGGTGTAGGCTGAGTCTGGGTTTTTATGGTAGTCATGCGGAGCATGGTGGAGAACATGGCGGAAGGAGACGGAAATGGTCAGACGCATGAGGCGCCACCTCAATGAGGAACAGTGGTAGGAGGGGTGGTCCAAGCGGAGTCTGAGGCAATAATTCTTAGATGAATGGAGTTGGAGTTTCTAGAGCGAGAGGAGGAAAGAGCGCGCGAAGCGAAGGAGCTAGAGAAAAAAGCAGCGCGCGAAGCCGAAGAACGGGAGAGAAAAGATGTGCGCGAAGCGGAGGAGCGAGAGAGAAGAGAGGCACGAGATTTAAAGGAGCGCATGCAAAAACTTCGGCTCGAATCTGAAGAGCAGTTGCGAAGGTATGAGCTGGAGCTGGAGCGGAGAAGGCAGAGGCCCTTGCGCTCGGACACCCGCGAGCAGAAACAATGGGGCACAGACCCAGCTAGTTGTATAGCGACACCTAAAATGACTGGTTCCGACCAGTGTTTGGAAGTTGAACATTGCGATGACAAAGTGAGCAGCCGTGACTCCCTACACGAGGCTAGCATTTCCGCCGGTGTCGAACGCGCGGAGACTGACATTGGCATGAGGAGCGACGAGGTAAGCGCGCCCGGTGATACCGTAGAGCGGTGTAATGAAGTGATGCTCGAACATGACGAGCAGCCTCGCAGGCAAAGTTTCGGAATGGAGCTGCAGCGCATGAGACAGAACCCTTCGAACAGGCTCAGTTATGCACTGACAGCAAAGTTGAATGGGAGCAGCCTGTTTTTCAACTTGAAGCCGCGCGAGGACGAGATAAGCGGCCGTGGCTGCGCACAGGTGGCTAGCGGCTCAGCCGAGAACAACTCCATGGAAGGGGAAGCGAGCACGCGGAGCATCCCAGCGAGTTCATACTTAATCACAGCGCGAAGGTCGGGACAGACAGAAAGATTCACCACTGGACAGGCGCTGCCACAGGCGGTTAATCTTTCTGTCTGTCCCGTCCTTCGCGCTGTGATTAAGTATGAACACGTACCAACTCGCCCAACTTGCCACTGTATCCCAGCGAGCGCGCCCTGTATGGAGCAGATTCAAGGGGTAGCCCCGTTGTCGCGGGTGTAGAGCCGCCAGCTGCTTTTGCACCAGACACTGCGCTAATGCATGCTGAACTTGCTGGCACGGGTAGTAGCCAACTTTTAATCGGTGGACCGGAGGAGACTGAAGTCGCGCAGGAAAGTCTTGGGGCCCGCCGCGCTCCCAATTACGCTCGAAAGTTGCACGAGAAAGCCAACTCCGTGTCGGGCGTTCAGGAGCTCGCCCAGAAGAGAAAGGAGATAGAGGTCGAGAAAGCATGTGACGAGACGGATCGAAAAGGGACGGAGTTGACGATCAGGCTGAGGAAAAGCAGGAGTTAAAGGCGGATAAGGGAGCTGAGAAGGTACACTTGGTTGAACATGCAGAAAAGAGAAGAGAAAGTGAGGGAGAACGCGAGAAGGCGGAGGATGAGGAGCTCAGGAGCTCAGAACGTTTGAAGAGGGTACGAACAACACGGAGATGTCGCGTGGGTTTGGTAGTCTCGATGGTGAGAGTGTAACAGAGGAGGCCGATGGGCAACATGTAAACGCAGGCGTGGAGACTGCGGAACCAAGAATGAGAGCTCTCGAGGAGGTTGCGAAGGAGAGGAAAAACTTATGTGAGGAGGAAGCTACAGCTGAAACAGAGGAACGAGACGCAATCGGTGAATTCGCGACACTGGCGTCTGAGACAGAGCTTTGTAGCTTTTGTGTTGGTTGCGGCCATTACCGAGATTTTGTCGGGAGCCGCGCTGGATGGGTTGACACACTAAGTTTTGCGAACTGGAAGTGTGTCACAGGCCCTAGTTCTGAGTTGTGCCAGGATGAGTGCTTGCTAGGACAGCCTAAAAACTGTCGTGGTCAGGCCGACGTTCAGAATGCACATAGCGGTGACGAGCAGTTTTTTGTATTAATAACAGATGTTTGTGAGGTTGTTGATGTGGGGCAGTCTGTGCGTAAAGGAAAGAATTATCCCGAGAAGGTCGTCGCGTTTGCGGACCGCCATTCTGCTCCAGCATCACCCTTCGCTCACCCTGCCAGCACGGAGCATTGCCTTACGTTGCGGCATTGGAGAGGCATGGCCGACAGGAAGCAAAGTCGCATTTTGCGATACAACTTCGTCTTAGCCGAACTTGTGTTCGCCTCATGGGGCTAAATTGTCAAGACTTGCGTTGACATTGCAAAGCTACACGGTCCGGATCATATGCAGAGGGGTTGGAAATACTCGAATGCTCTACCCCGTTTTCGGAATGTTGCTTGGGGAGGCCATTATTGAATTGCCTCCCAGCCCTATTACCGCCACGACGGACGTGAACGTTCCCGTTCACCCGTCCTTTTCGCCGGCGGTGTGTGTGTGTGAGTGTGAAGTGGTTGTGCGCGACGAGATGCCTTGGGTCCTCGATCCGTGCACCGAATTAATCGATCCGCCCACCGAACCGAACTTTCTGTGCACCGCAAGTGAGCGAAAGCACAGCCGAACATTCTTGAAGGAACGTTATCAGGCTACGCTGCCAAGGAGGACATTGGCGCGCGTGCGCATGGTGACAACGCAAATTTTCTTAACGTTTTATTTTTGTTGACTGCATAATTGCCCGTCTTCTTTGCCAGTCCTTATTCCTTTTGTTCTTGTTGTCGACTGCCAGAATGTTTGCGTGCGTTTGAGGCTATAGCGCGCATCAGTGTTATAGGTTGAGTTGTACGCCCCAGAGACACGACCCAATTTCTTTCTACTCACACTTAGTGTTTTTAGATTTTTGTGTGTGTGTGTTTCCAGTTTGCTAGAGTATTCCGTCCCTGTTCAACGGCTAGTGAACAGGTTGTGTTTGTAGTTTAGGTGAGAGAGGGTTCGGATGAGCTGCAGAAATGGAAGGGGGCTCATTTGTGGTTATACCTAGCTTCTTCCACGTGTTTTTTTTGTTTGTTTGTTTGTTCAGCCGTTATTGCTGAAAGAGAGAGGAAACTAGTGGCCCTTTTGAGTTCTTTTCGGACTGACTGAAGCAAGAGGTCCAGTAACCCTCTTAAGGGTGGAGGAGTTGTAAGGTCCACTTATGAGATTAGTGGCCAGGCGCCCGGGCTGCGGGTGAGAACCCGCCACTCTGTCTGGTGGTCCAGAACTGTACGCTGCAGCCGTCGCCAATTCGTCACGGCGCGCACGGGAGACGGATTGTCTGGCCCACGGCATACCACAGGGATAATCCCTCATTGAGAAAGGAGACGGCGCCGCCAGATTCCGGGAACAGTCCGCGTGACGCGCGGAGGTGGTGGGATTACCGGCGCCGAAGCGCGCGCCGCGCAAGACACCATTGTTGACGCGCCCAGGCCAGCACAGTGCACTGACGCCGTCTTTCGCTCTCACCCCGCGAGGTCGCACGCACCTGGTCGTTTGCGAGCGTGCCGTTGACCCAAAGATGGTGGCGCCTCATTGAATATTAGGTGGCTTGCTGAGTGACAGCTGTCTACGTGAATTTGGGCACTCCCTTACGCGTGTACGAAAGCTACAGGGGCGTTCCCGAGAGAGAGTGATCTTGAGGTTTTATAAGTCCGAACTTGGCCGTTGGAACTCGTTCTTGTCTGAGCGCCGACCAGGGCAGTTCCCGCCGGGACAAGGAGTCTCGAGCAAGCTAGGTTGGGAATTGTGAGCCCCCTAGGCTAGAGGTTAAGATCGCGTCGGAGGTTTAGGGTACAGCGCCGTACCGGACAACTATACGGATCTTGCGGCGAGACAGAGTCTCGCCGTCGTTTCTCGAGCGGTTTGTGTACGCTGCGAGAATAGGAGAGTTAGACGAATTTGAGGAGCTCAAGAGATTTGTGCGCACTCGGAGCTAGCGTCTAGCTGAAGTTCGAAGTTTTCCTTTTCAGATTCAAATTCAAATTCACTTTATTTGTACGGAAGCATACAAGCAAATTACTATACAGGCGAGGGTCCCAGAGTCTGACTACTGTAACGGGACCCTCGATGAGAAATGCACAACGCAAATATATAAGGCAGCAAAACAAAACAAATATACCTGACCAAACCTAGTCAAGGAAAAGAAATCCAAATATCAAGAGACACAAGTTTGAGAATCAACAAACACTGAATTAAACAAAGTGACAAATAAACAACAGGAAACGAACGTGAACTACAAAATTATAAAATAAAGGCGTACAAGAACATACACTTGCAGACAACCATGAAATATAGGTGGATTTCTACTTATGTACCCATTTATCCTACTGTAAATAGCTGTATATAAACTTTCGTTTCCCTTAATCAATCTCAACGCCTCGAGTTCATAAATTCGACCACCGTCTCCAAGAACTTCAACACCATTGCCCTGCCAGCCTCCTGCCAAATCAACCGGAGCCCGGGCGATTGGGTTCCTGATCGACACCGGACTTTGGTGAAACGAACTACAGGACCATCTTTACTGGCGCAGCCGACAGGATTTGGCAGAAGAGAACACCAGGCCTCATCCAAGTGCTGCAAGCGGACGCCAGCCCGCCTTCATCGGCACCAGCCGGGCTCCGCGCGGAGTGGAGCGGCAGAGCCAAGCCAGTGCACGGAGCCAGCGACGCGGCAGCCGACTACCGAAGGTGCGGGTGAGTGGGATTTCTTTCGCTTCGTTGTGGCGGTGTAGGCTGAGTCTGGGTTTTTATGGTAGTCATGCAGAGCATGGTGGAGAACATGGCGGAAGGAGACGGAAATGGTCAGACGCATGAGGCGCCACCTCAATGAGGAACAGTGGTAGGAGGGGTGGTCCAAGCGGAGTCTGAGGCAATAATTCTTAGATGAATGGAGTTGGAGTTTCTAGAGCGAGAGGAGGAAAGAGCGCGCGAAGCGAAGGAGCTAGAGAAAAAAGCAGCGCGCGAAGCCGAAGAACGGGAGAGAAAAGATGTGCACGAAGCGGAGGAGCGAGAGAGAAGAGAGGCACGATATTTAAAGGAGCGCATGCAAAAACTTCGGCTCGAATCTGAAGAGCAGTTGCGAAGGTATGAGCTGGAGCTGGAGCGGAGAAGGCAGAGGCCCTTGCGCTCGGACACCCGCGAGCAGAAACAATGGGGCACAGACCCAGCTAGTTGTATAGCGACACCTAAAATGACTGATTCCGACCAGTGTTTAGAAGTTGAACATTGCGATGACAAAGTGAGCAGCCGTGACTCCCTACACGAGGCTAGCATTTCCGCCGGTGTCGAACGCGTGGAGACTGACATTGGGATGAGGAGCGACGAGGTAAGCGCGCCCGGTGATACCGTAGAGCGGTGTAATGAAGTGATGCTCGAACATGACGAGCAGCCTCGCAGGCAAAGTTTCGGAATGGAGCTGCAGCGCATGAGACAGAACCCTTCGAACAGGCTCAGGTATGCACTGACAGCAAAGTTGAATGGGGGCAGCCTGTTTTTCAACTTGAAGCCGCGCGAGGACGAGATAAGCGGCCGTGGCTGCGCACAGGTGGCTAGCGGCTCAGCCGAGAACAACTCCATGGAAGGGGAAGCGAGCACGCGGAGCATCCCAGCGAGTTCATACTTAATCACAGCGCGAAGGACGGGACAGACAGAAAGATTCACCACTGGACAGGCGCTGCCACAGGCGGTTAATCTTTCTGTCTGTCCCGTCCTTCGCGCTGTGATTAAGTATGAACAAGTACCAACTCGCCCAACAGCAACTGTATCCCAGCGAGCGCGCCCTGTATGGGAGCAGATTCTAGGGGTAGCCCCGTTGTCGCGGGTGTAGAGCCGCCAGCTGCTTTTGCACCAGACACTGCGCTAATGCATGCTGAACTTGCTGGCACGGGTAGTAGCCAACTTTTAATCGGTGGACCGGAGGAGACTGGAGTCGCGCAGGAAAGTCTTGGGGCCCGCCGCGCTCCCAATTACGCTCGAAAGTTGCACGAGAAAGCCAACTCCGTGTCGGGCGTTCAGGAGCTCGCCCAGAAGAGAAAGGAGATAGAGGTCGAGAAAGCATGTGACGAGACGGAGCGAAAAGGGACGGAGTTGACGATCAGGCTGAGGAAAAGCAGGAGTTAAAGGCGGATAAGGGAGCTGAGAAGGTACACTTGGTTGAACATGCAGAAAAGAGAAGAGAAAGTGAGGGAGAACGCGAGAAGGCGGAGGATGAGGAGCTCAGGAGCTCAGAACGTTTGAAGAGGGTACGAACGACACGGAGATGTCGCGTGGGTTTGGTAGTCTCGATGGTGAGAGTGTAACAGAGGAGGCCGATGGACAACATGAAAACGCAGGCGTGGAGACTTCGGAACCAAGAATGAGAGCTCTGGAGGAGGTTGTGAAGGAGAGGAAAAACTTTTGTGAGGAAGAAGCTACAGCTGAAACAGAGGAACGAGACGCAATCGGCGATTTCGCGACACCGGAGTCTGAGACAGAGCTTTGTAGGTTTAGTGTTGGTTGCGGCCATTACTGAGATTTTGTCGGGAGCCGCGCTGGATGGGTTGACACACTAAGTTTTGCGAACTGGAAGTGTGTCAGAGGCCCTAGTTCTGAGTTGTGCCAGGATGAGTGCGTGCTAGGACAGCCGAAAAACTGTCGTGGTCAGGCCGACGTTCAGAATGCACATAGCGCGCACGAGCAGTTTTTTGTATTAATAACAGATGTTTGTGAGGTTGTTGATGTGGGGCAGTCTGTGCGTAAAGGAACGAATGATCCCAAGAAGGTCGTCGCGATTGCGGACCGCCATTCTGCTCCAGCATCACCCTTCGCTCACCCTGCCAGCACGGAGCATTGCCTTACGTTGGGGCATTGGAGAGGGATGGCCGACAGGAAGCAAAGTCGCATTTTGCGATACAACTTCGTCTTAGCCGAACTTGTGTTCGCCTCATGGGGCTAAATTGTCGAGACTTGCGTTGACATTGCAAAGCTACACGGTCCGGATCATCTGCAGAGGGGTTGAAAATACTCGAATGCTCTACCCCGTTTTCGGAATGTTGCTTGGGGAGGTCATTATGGAATTGCCTCCCAGCCTTATTACCGCCACGACGGACGTGAACGTTCCCGTTCACCCGTCCTTTTTCGCCGGCGGTGTGTGTGTGTGAGTGTGAAGTGGTTGTGCGCGACGAGATGCCTTGGGTCCTCGATCCGTGCACCGAATTAATCGATCCGCCCACCGAACCGAACTTTCTGTGCACCGCAAGTGAGCGAAAGCACAGCCGAACATTCTTGAAGGAACGTTATCAGGCTACGCTGCCAAGGAGGACATTGGCGCGCGTGCCCATGGTGACAACGCAAATTTTCTTAACGTTTTATTTTTGTTGACTGCATAATTGCCCGTCTTCTTTGCCAGTCCTTATTCCTTTTGTTCTTGATGTCGACTGCCAGAATGTTTGTGTGCGTTTGAGGCTAAAGCGCATCAGTGTTATAGGTTGAGTTGTCTCGTTGTTCTTGCCGTTTACGCGCCCCAGAGACACGACCCAATTTCTTTCTACTCACACTTAGTGTTTTTAGCTTTTTTTGTGTGTGTTTCCAGTTTGCTAGAGTATTCCGTCCCTGTTGAACGGCTAGTGAACAGGTTGTGTTTGTAGTTTAGGTGAGAGAGGGTTCGGATGAGCTGCAGAAATGGAAGGGGGCTCATTTGTGGTTATACCTAGCTTCTTCCACGTGTTTTTTTTTTGTTTGTTTGTTCAGCCGTTATTTCTGAAAGAGAGAGGAAACTAGTGGCCCTTTTGAATTCTTTTCGGACTGACTGAACCAAGAGGTCCAGTAACCCTCTTAAGGGGGCAGGAGTTGTAAGGTCCACTTATGAGATCAGTGGCCAGGCGCCCGGGCTGCGCGTGAGAACCCGCCACTCTGTCTGGTGGTCCAGCACTGTACGCTGCAGCCATCGCCGATTCGTCACGGCGCGCACGGGAGATGGATTGTCTGGCCCACGGCATACCACAGGGATAATCCCCCATTGAGAAAGCAGACGGCGCCGCCAGATTCCGGGAACAGTCCGCGTGACGCGCGGAGGTGGTGGGATTACCGGCGCCGAAGCGCGCGCCGCGCAAGACACCATTGTTGACGCGCCCAGGCCAGCACGGTGCACTGACGCCGTCTTTCGCTCTCACCCCGCGGGGTCGCACGCACCTGGTTGTTTGCGAGCGTGCCGTTGACCCAAAGATGGTGGCGCCTCATTGAATAATAGGTGGCGTGCCGAGTGACAGCTGTCCACGTGAATTTGGGCACTCCCTTACGCGTGTACGAAAGCTACAGGGGCGTTCCCGAGAGAGTGTGATCTTGAGGTTTTATAAGTCCGAACTTGGCCCTTGGAACTCGTTCTTGTCTGAGCGCCGAGCTGGGCAGTTCCCGGCGGGACAAGGAGTCTCGACCGTTAAAGCTAGGTTGGGAATTGTGAGCCCCATAGGCTAGAGGTTAAGATCGCGTCGGAGGTTTAGGGTACAGCGCCGTTCCGGGCAGTTAGACGGATCTTGTTTCGAGACAGACTCTCTGCCGTCGTTTCTTGAGCGGTTTGTGTACGCTCCGAGAATAGGAGAGTTAGACGAGGTTGAGGAGCTCGAGTGATTTGTGGCACCCGGAGCTAGCGTCTAGCTGAAGTTCGAAGTTTTCCTTTTCTACTCATGTACCGAGTTATCCTACTGTAAATAGCTGTATATAAACGTTCGTTTCCCTTAATCAACCTCAACGCCTCGAGTTCGTCAATTCGACCGCCGTCTCCAAGAACTTCAACACCATCACCCTTCCAGCCTTCTGCCAAATCAACCGGAGCTTGGGCGATTGGGTTCCTGATCGACACCGGACTTCGGGGAAACGAACTACAAGACCATCTGGACAAGCGTGTTGTGTTTTGGGGTGTTGTGTTGGGTTTTATAACACATAAACATTTATGGTCTTCCGGTAAAAACCCCCCGCTCCCTTTTTCGCCATAGAAATGGCGTTGTGATAAAACTGCGATTACAGCTAGGTGTCGCCTCTGGGAGGTGCATGGCTTCGAAGCGTTCGTCTTTAGACGTTCACGCAGGCTTTTGGGCAGTGAAAGCAGAGAGTAGTATCGCATTTTAGTTCTGATGTACCTGAAACGTTGAGGTTAAGTGGCCCGCACTCATCCTCCTCGGCTGGTCCCACCACCGACTTGTCCCTACCGTGTCTGGTGTACACGCCTTCTCTCGAGATCAAGGCAGCTCCTCTTCTAGCAATGAACTCCTTCTGGTAACTCGACGGCCGCTTAAAATGTCTCCGCGACGGCATGAATGCCCCAAGTTTGCTTGAACAAATCGTTTCCTAGAATGGAACACAAGTACGAACCACAAAACGTGATATTTGTTCATCTATATAGATTTAAGTTTTTTGCAAAGTTGTGCAATCGCAAAACTTTATGAGTTGTTCTTCCTGGACACACGCGGGAAGACTCCGGTAAAAAAAACCTTCTAAATTCACTCTTTATTTCCTTACCAGCTTCAATCTCCTCCCTACATATTGTGCTACTGTACAGACTTTCCTGAACTTAGTACACTTGTGCAGAAATTCCGGCAGTAGCCGACGCGGTAACGACTGCGCGCGTAATTATTCTTTCTTCATTTTGAACATGCTGGCGTTGAAAGGCTACTGTCAGGCAGCGATCGTGCCAAACATGCCACTTTCCACAGCTTTTTTTTGCAGCTGTGACGGTGAAAATCTATTCTCGTTAGGCCTGATACGGTAACGTGGCTCCTGACCATGGTTCTCTAGCGCAGCAACCCGAAACCCTCACAGTTACTGAGTATTTATTTTTTTAGGTTCCGCAGTTCCGGTGAACATCTGTGTGAGATGTGCGCACCGTGTTGTTTTGAGACGCTGATGAGCACACCCGAGAAAACGTAAGCAGCGGAAATTGAGCGCGACGGTAATTGGGGAAGCGTGACCACCATTGGGCCACGAAGAGGATGGCCTTCTTGTGAGGGCGAACCAGATACAGGCGGAAGTGACAGGGTGTGTGCTTTTGTACAGTGAAGCGGCGCGTTGTACGTTTCTCTTTATGTTAGTGCGTATGTGTATACGGCTTCTTGGTGCTTATTTTTCGTTTCGGAAAAACGGCCTCTCCGTATCTGTATCGTCATCCCTTTGGTTTTACTGCTCTGAACAGTTGTTTACTCACTCGAATTGTTAATTTGTTTTATTCGACGGCAAACAGAAGGAAATCTTCAAAAACAATTTAAAAAACATCAGCAACAAACAGGTTCGGTGACCTCTTATTATTATCAAGGTGGAACACATTTGAAGACAAAAACTTCAAGTTCAGTACATACGTCATAGTCCAGTCAATGCTCTGCAAATGGGACGTTATTATGTACCATCAATTCCATTTTCAACTCAAGGGGGAGCATCATTCACACATGAAAAATGTCAGGCTGCTGCTAGAATTGATGGAATAGAAACTCACAACGTAAACTCACATAGATAGAAACTCACAACGTAGAGGTATAGCAACGTTAGTGCGTTCTCTTTATTCCGCAGCACAATAAAACCAAAATTTACGCATGTGTCCTCAAATCCACCGTTTCTTTGCCATCAACAAATATTCATTGGCACCTTTCTTTCTCGTGAGTAGTGTACGCAGTAAACATCCTGGAAGGTCAATCTAAAGAAAAGAATATTTTAAAACGTTCCACCTAATTACAGATACATATACCTGTGGTTGCTTGGGCAATGAAAAGTAAGCTTTGGGTGCACGTCTTTGGCAACTCACTGAGGCAAAACTCTCGGCTTCAAACCAACTGCTAAATGCAGCTTCAGTACCTATTTATTTTGTTGTTTATTGATTGTAGTACTGTTAGGCAGTTGATCGGCCACACATTGAAGGGAAAGTTTGAAACAAAGAAGAGAACACAATAGAAAAGTTCAATGAGGACTCACCCCACTAGGTCTATGATTCATATATATACCTTTGCCATTTCGCCTTTCGGTGCCAAACGAAGCACTTGCACCGGTAAGCACAGTAAATCCCAACCCTAAACATGCTTGGTAATATGGAACTGCCATAGTCGTCATTGACAGGGCAGTTTCACTAGCGCGTGCAGTGAGCATGTTTAATGGTATGAGGCCGTCAGATGATGTGATTGCAAAAATATGAAGAGAAACTACTGCATGGCAGCGACGTAAAGGAGAGCGCTCAGTTTCCTGTTTCTCAAAAAATGGTGATGACCTGTAACCCTATAGATGACGCAGAATAACCTGTAACCCTAGCCCGGATGACGCAGTTTTAAAAATAGCTGCGAAGCACAATTGACCCACTACGCGGTAATGGTTTCTGACGAGACTGGATTCAAGTATTGTTACCTAGAAAGGTTGAAATGAATCAACCCGGAACTATTAAGCCGGCGCTGGCATATTGAAAAAGAGAATTGGTCACGCAAGAAGCGAATGGAAGAAAGAGTAATCGACCAGATTTTAGGGGAAATCCCCAAGGTGGAGTAGGTTTCTGTAAGGGAAAGATTCACATCCACCTACATGCTGCCACACGGCTTCAAAGGAAATGACCAGGACGAATTCTTCTTCAACTGCGAAGTTGATGAGAAAGCTGTATAGCTTTCCTTTGTAGTTGTATGGCTGCATTTAGGTGGATTTCAAACTTCCTTTACGGAAGAAAGAGTAATTACGATGGCAAACATGTCATTGTGTCCACATTTTCGTTTAACCCAGAGGATGCGGTTCTCAACTTGTATAGTTGCTGTGGAAATCGCATTCAATTATTGGTAACCTAAAATGATTAAATTAATTGCCCAACATTCCAACATGACGGTACAAGGGAAGGTTAGGGTGAGACTATTCCTGGACCCTATGATTGTTTACCTCAACCTAAAAGCGTTCAACGTCTGTCCCAAATATTGAAGCAGGCAGGTGTTGCACTCGAAGTGTTGGAAGTGTTGCACTCCGTTCGACGGGCACGCATGGCTTTCGGAGCGACGACACTATATGCGAGCTTCTCCAATCACCTTACTATGTTCATTCATCAGGTCATTCATTGCGACGAGAATACCTTGAAACTGCAACTCAACTGGAAAGGCATCCGCGTCTCCATCGACCAACTGAAGGCGCCATGCATCATCTGCGAGGAGACGCCAAACCCCTTGCGTGCATTTCATATTCCGTTTACAACAACCACCTACCCTTCAGCCTGCGCCCGGCGCTGCAAGCTTTGGATGCTAGGTGCGACTCAAGAAATTTCTTCAACCCAGAGGGCAGTGCTCCTTTCTGCGTTGGGTAAGGGTTCCAACGACGGCGTTGATATCTCTGATGATGGTGGTTGGATGTGTATGGCGCAAAGCCGACTAGGGCAAATAGCGCCAAAATGATAGTTCGATATGAAGGATGTACACTTAAACTGTAAAACCATTAAAAAAAACTAAAACCAGTAAAAGACAATGAAGATATCTGGTGCAAAAGGCCAGGTTGTGATGGCGCGTGACATAAAATAAAGTTTAAAAACTACGCGTGATAGGAAATAAAGTGTAAACACTTGATGACGCGTAAAAAAGGTCCTTTGTACAGGAACCATGGGATCATCCGCTAAAAATAATGCTGAGTGTAGTGTTTTCTGTAGAGGTCGGCCAAATGTTTGTGTCGTGTTGTGTGGAGTGCTTTGCATTGAAGTAGCACATGGATCACGGATATGCCGTCTCCACACCTTCTACAAGGAGGTCTTGGAGATCCCGTGAGCAGGTAGGAGTGTGTTGCATGCGTGTGGCCTATGGGTAATCGAGCCAGGGTAACTTCATTGTGTGTGTTTTGTGTGTCAGTGTATATGTTCCCAAGAGTGGCTTTATAACGTGTAGTTTGTTGTCTTTCTGTTCATTCCAGTGTGCTTTCCATATTTTGCGAAGGTTTTGTCTGGTGTGTGACTTAAGGTCAGTGTACGGAATTGCTGTTATGTCAACTGCACTTGTAAGTTCACCAGAAGCGGCCATTCGATATGCTGTCTTGTTTCCAGATATCCCCGAAGCACCTGTCGCCCAGCACATGGTCACTTCAAGAATTAACGCATATGCTGACATAATGGTTCTGCAAAATAAATGAATAACATGATTTTTGCAAAACTGCTCAGATTCCAATGCACGTACGGTGAAGATGATGGACTTGCCAATGGAAAAAATCTGTGAAGATGATGGAATTGGGAGTTTTATGAGAGACTATGTGCTTTAAAACCAGAAAAATGCCATAGCCTTCAACCGTATAGACCCTGCTTGTCGAGTTTTGGGTAGCAGATACCCGAAAAGTGTGTCCAAGAGCAGCGCACGACAAGGTAAGGGTTGTTTTGGACGCATCGCTAAAAAGTCTGCTCGCTTGTATTTCTTTTGAAAAAACAAGAAGTGCTGAAGAATTGCAGTGGTGGGCACTCCTTTTTTATCAAGTACTACAAAACACAATTCGCACGATGCTCGGCAAAGCTGCCATGTTGGCAAATGTAAGAAAAGGTTGATTTGTAGGTGTCTGAAAAGGTGACAGATAAGTCTGACGCTTCCGGTATCACTCTATGTGACAACGGAGCAGAGATAGATGGATGATTTAGTAGAAGTTGGGATTTGGGTGTATCTCAAATATCAGGTTTCAAAAGATGGTGCGCTTTTGGCGAAATTTTAAAAGCGTAAAAAAGAGCCATACATGTCCGCTGGTGATCTAGGGACCATTTATCGCACTCGACGTACAAGCGTTCTACGGGGCTAGAACGGAAAGCGCTCGACGTGAGGCGAAGCCCAAAGTAGACCTCTGGGTCTACCAGTTTCAGGGCTTTTTTTGATTCCGACCCATACACCACACTCTCGTTGTCCTCATCAATCTTGTGAAGATACACCATAGAAGTGGTGTGAGAAGACCTTACGAATGTTCATTGGTTTGAGGCATTTATTTTTTTTTCATCTAAGACTACACTTAAAAACTGGTGTTCCTTTTCTACGGGATTGAGTCACAATGGAGCTTAATTTCAGGGTTCGCTTGCATCCCGCGTACCTTTGAAAATACAATGCAGGTACGTTTAGACGGATAAAGTTTAAACCCATTTACGTCTGCCCAGCGAGCAAGTTTGTTAACCCCAAGCAGGACCTCACGTGCACATATAGACTTGTTACATGATTTGAACGATATTTGAACGTCATCTACCTACATCAAGCAAGAGGTGGTTGGTGGCATTGCCTTTCGGAAATATTTCATTTTAACTATAAACAAGGTGCAGCTCAGTACCCCACCTTGAGGCATGCTATTCTCCCACATCTGAATGTTTGAAAGTGCCAAACAACTCTGACACGAAATGTTCTTTCCGACATGGTAATTGGAAAGAGTGTTCAACATGTTACCTGTTATACCATAGGATTTATCTGTTACATAATAGGACGGAGGTTACCCCACGACTTGTCTGCGCCTCTCGTGCCCGCCTACAGACCTCATTCCATTATGCCCTCCTCTGATTTTCCCGGGCGCGAGAGGCGAGGGGAATGGACTTTTCAGCGATGCAAGTCTGTGCGCTGTGAGGATTTGAGCGGCTTCATCTACGTGTAGGTGTCTTATGGTTGTGTAGTGTAGTTTGGATGTCTCTGTAAATGTATTCGAGTTTGCTCTTACTTCATTGACCCTGTTGCAGGAAGATGGACTGCATGGGCTTTTAACTATATATGTTAGTGAGGTGGGGGAGTGGTCACTGCCATATGGATTACAACCCCAAACTTACGAGACAAGAAAAAAGAACTGCAGAGCCAATAGACAAGTCAAGAAATGAATGTGTTTTGTCTCCTATGTTGTGGTATGTAGGCTGTGTGTTGTTGAAAAGGCATGCTCCAGGGGATGTTAAAAACTTCTCTATCAGGCGCCCTCGGGCATCTGTGCGAGAAGAGCTCCAAAAAAAATTCTGTGCATTAAAGTTGCCTGTGAGGATGTATGGTTCGGGCAGCTGGTCAACCAGCGCCTCGATGTCAGAGCTGGAAAGTGGAAGATCAGGAGGAATATATAAGAAGCGTACCGTTATCAACATATTAAATATTATTGTGCAAATTGCAGCAGCCTCAAGCAAAGTGTTCAAAATGACCGGGCGGCATGCTAAGGATTTCCGGGCGATTATCGCCACACCAGCGGGTAAATTCGTGCAGCCATCCCTGTCCTTTCTGAATACCATGTAACTAATGATGACATTTTTGTGATTGCTATTCAAATGTGGTTCCAGAACACACATTACCCTTGGCTGATAAGCATGCAGTAGTTGGTGTACATCGTCAAGATTTTTAACAACGCCTCTACAGTTTCATTGCGTTATGTTTTCTCTTCTCATTATTTAGTGTGAGAGCTACTGGAGTGTGTGTGTTTGTGTATCGTCTTTCGGAGCTGTGACTCCCGTCTTTTTGGTCTTGTCGCGAGGCTTTGGCTTCGCCGCGCGTTACTTGCGGTGCACCGCAGACAAGAACGGCCCGATATACATTTCATTGACAGATGTCCTCGGAGTACCTCAGTGATCAGGATCCCTGGACCGCGCACCCTTTTGGGCTTGCTTTGCCTGGACAGCCCCCGGAGAGGGCTTCAAGAACGCCTCGGATGGCGCATGCGGTGCGGCGGTGTTGGGAGCTCCCACCGTTGCCTCTGTCTCCATCTCCGCCGTGCTGTCCACTGGGGTTTGTGCTGGTGGAGAGGAAGCAGTGGATGCAGTGGCATCCCCAACGGACGTCGTTGCCAACACAGCTGCTGGCTGAGCTGGCGGTGTGGTGACGGATTGGGCTGTCCGGGACAACCCGAGGGGGAGGAGCGGTGGCTGGAGCAGGTCCGACTCGCGGTAATGGGTCGCCGCCAAAACCTGAAACCACTCTGCCCCCCGGCGAGCTGCGTTGGCGTACGTCCCCAGAGGGACAGAGTAGAACCTCTTCCGCACCTCTTCGAAGGTGATGTTCTCCATTACCTTGACATTGTATAGTTTCTTTTCCATTGGAAGTTTCTTGCAGGTACAGGAGAATGCCGCGTGCGGTCCCCGACAGTTAGGACAAGCAAGTGTAGTGGACGGAGAGTTCTCAGTGTGGGTGGTCCTGTGCAGCGCACTTTGCACTGGTTGTTCTTCCAGGGCAAGAATATGATGATGATTATTGGATGTTTATGGCGCAAGGCCAACAAGGGCGAAGAGGGCAAAAGCAATGGTTATGTATGAAGGTTGAAGATGTAACCCCTAAGATTGCTGAACAAGAGCAGAGAATAAAAGAGTAAAATCAGTGAGACAATGAGTATGGCTCGTGTAAAAGGCCAGGGTGTGATAGTGCAGGGCATGAAACTATGTGCAAGAATTACGCGTGATAGGAAATAAGTTGTAAATATTTGATTTCGCTCAGAAACCTGCAAGTGCGTTGTGGGGATCATCAGCTAAAAACAGTGCTGGGTGTAGTGGGATGTGTTGTCTCTATAGTCGTGAGAAATGTTTGCGTCTTGTTCTGTGGAGTGCTCTGCATGTAATGAGAATGTGAATTACGGATAGGTTCTTCCCACACCTGCTACACAAGGGTCTTGGAGAACCAGTGAGCAGATGGGAATGTGTTGCGCGTGTGGGGCCTATGCGCAATCTAGCTAGTGCAACTTCAATGAATCTGTTGTGTGAGTCAGTAGTGTATGGTCCTAGGTGTGGTTTAATTAGGTGTAACTTGTTGTCTGTCTGTGTGCTCCGGTCGGCTTGCCAGGTTCTGCGAAGGTGTCCTCTTATGTATGGCTTGAGGTCGGTGTACGGTAATTTTGTAATGTCCACTGTGTTCGTGTGTGCTGCAGTGGCGGCCATTTTGTCTTCGGCTTATTTCCTGCAATCCCACAGTGACCCCGTACCCAACAAACAATCACTTCGAGATTTTTGGCATACGCTGACGTCAAAGTCTTAAGAACTAGATTTGTGACATGATTTTTAGAACGCTTTTGGGATGATAATGCAGGTACAACGCTGAGTGAATCTGTTTAGATGATGGACTTTTGAATGTGATGTTGAACAATATGACCAGCAACAACAAAATGCCATACGCTTCCGCCGTGAAGATGCCCGAATTTACATGCATCCATGTAGAGGGCGTAAAGTTGGGTCCGTGCGCAGCACAAGACACCGCGATGGCAGTTTTTGATGCATCACTAAAAAATTCTGCAGTCTGGTATTTTTGCTGCAGATACTGAAAATGTTGTGAAATCGCGATTTGTGGTACCCTGCTTTTCTGTAATTGTGTAAACGACAGGTCCCACGATACAGAGCGAAATTGCCAGGGGGCTATAAAGTCAATGGTAGATGTTCTGAACGTGTCCAAAAAGGAGATTGACAGTTCAGAAACTTCCCTTCTCACCCTAAGTGGGAAAGGTAGAGACAGAGATGGGCGATTTAAAAACAGCTGTAACGTGGATGTATCCATAAAAACAGGTTTAAAAGGATGGTTGTCGATTGATGATATTTTACAAGCGTATAAAAGATCAACATACATTCGCTGGTACTCCAGGCATCTCTTTTCACACTCCACATACAGGCTTTGGACAGGGCTTGTACGGAAACCACCACACGAAAGGCAAAGCCCCACGTGCAGCACTGGGTCGAGCATTTTTATCGCTGTTTTTGTAGCCGACCCGTAGACAACACTACCGTAATCCAAAGCGGTACCCTACCAAAGCGGTATAAAGCCGCAGCAGGAGTTGTTTATCTGCACCGTATGATTGGTGAGACAGGACTTTCAAAATATTCATTGTTTTTAGACATTTTTGTTTTGAGTTGTTTGATGTGAGATATGAATGTGAGTTTTTCATCCATCTCCACCCAAAAACTTATCTTCCTTTTTAACAGAGATTGGGTCACCATTGAAGTTTATTTCAGGTTCGGGCCTTACTCCACGTCTCCTGAGAATACGACACAGGTATTTTGTGGGATTAAGTTTGAAACCATTTTGGTCTGCCCAGCGAGAGAGTTTCTTTACCCCAAGCTGGACTTGACGTTCACATATGGATATGTTACAAGATTTAAAAGATGTTTGTACATCATCCACATACACTAAACAGGAGATCGATGGAGGCAATGCTTTCCGAAGCGAATTCATCTTGACGATAAACAGCGTGCAGCTTAAAACTCCGCCTTGAGGGAGGCCATTTTCTTGAATGTGAACTCTGGACAGTGCCGACCCGACTCTCACACGAAATGTTCGTTTGGACAGGTAACTATCAAGAGTGTTCAAAATATTAGCTGTTGCACCATACGATTTTAAGTCTGCAAGGATGCCGTAACGCCATGCCGTATCGTACGCTTTTTCGATGTCAAAAAATACGGTCATGCAATACTGTTGGTGCATAAAGGCATCTTTGATGTATGATTCAAATGCAACAAGCTGATCATTTGTGGATCGCCCTGCCCGGAAGCCTGCCTGGCAGCTTTCGAGAAGACCATTGTAGTCCAGAAAGTACACGAGCCTACGGTTTATCATCTTCTCGAGGAGCTTACACAGGCAGCTTCTCAGGGCGATGGGACGATAACTTGCTGGAGAGGAAGAGTCCTTCCCCACCTTCAGAAAGGCCACAACTATGGCCTCCTTCCAAGACCTTGGAAGCTGCCCCGAAAGCCATATTCTGTTGTAGAGGTGTAGGAGTGTCTCAAGAGTGTCTGCATGTAGGTGTTGTATCATGGTGTATGTAATGCTGTCTGCCCCTGGAGCTGAGGGCTCACAAGTGGCAAGAGCAACGTTCAGCTCATGAAGTGTGAATTCAGAGTTGTAAGCACAATTTGACTTGTTCTTGTCTCGTAAGGGCTTCTTTTCTGCAGATGTTTTGTGTTGCATGAAAGTATTGGTGTAGTGTGCTGAGCTGGACACGTGTTGGAAGTGTTGTGCGAGTGTGTTAGCCTGGTCTTCCAGTGTGTCCCCTGTTGTACTAACCAGGGGCAGGCTGTGTGTCTGTTGTCCTTTACGTTTTTGTGTACGTGTCCAGACTTTGTGTGTGTCTGTGTACGAATTGATGGAAGTGAGGAAGGTGCGCCAACTCTCCCTTTTCGCCTCACGGCGCACTCGCCTCCCGAAAGCCTTTGCCTATTTAAACGAAATGAGATTATCTGACGTGGGGTACCCGCGAAGGACATCCCACGCCTTGTTCTGGGCCTCTCGCACCCGCCTGCAGCTCTCGTTCCACCAGGGCCTCCTTGGGGTGCGGGACCCGCTGGAGGCCTGGGGAATGGACTTTTCGGGGGCGTCGAGAATGTGCGCCGGGACGAGTTCGGCGGCTTCCTCCAGGTGTAGGTGTTTTATGGATGTGTGGTGTAGTTGAGATGTTTTTGTGAATGTGCTCCAGTTTGCTTTTGACTCATTGAACCTTTTATGGGAAGGGGGACTGCATGGGCCTTTACCTATATATGTTAGGGAAGTGGGGAAGTGGGCCCGACCATATGGGTCAGTGCCCACGCCCCACTCAAGACATGGAAAGAGAATTGCAGAACCAATGGCCAAGTCGAGATGTGAGTATGTATTATGTCCTAAGTTATGGTATGTTGGCTGCTTTTTAAAGACGATAGTCTTTCTTGGGCTACTTAAACCCAGAAAGTTTGGTCTGTCTGTATGTCTGTCTGTCCGTCTGTCTGTCTGTGACTCGATTCAGCCACCCGGCCAAAGTAAATCAATGCCTGCGCAATAGTCTTATACAGTCACAACTAAATGTGCCCGTCTAAGTCTGGTGTAATGTTCATACTTGTCAATTTTGTTGAAGAACGACACGACATTATGCATATATAAGAAAACTAATTAATACAGAAGTGATATTCGCAGCGTTCCTTTATAAAAAATTGTATAATTTTGATTTTGGCAAGAACAAATACTTCATCAACCGAAGAAAAAAATATCACTCCGCCATCACCTGCTGTCACCCGCGCCATATAGCTTCTGGCGGCATTTGATGAAATTAAGTGGCAACAGTTATGAAAGGTTCCACTAGATAGGTTCCAGGTTCTGCTTGGAACGCACGTGGACTAGGGAAACGCCGCTCTATAAACGTTGAAGTAGGGCGCCTCAATTCACGCGCGTGTTCACCGTACGGGAGCGTTGGCATCGAGACACCCGGTTTGGAGCAGTGGAACGCGGGAAATTTAAAATCATTAAACAAACGTTTGGCGTCTTTACCTTGCGTGGAGCGCGACGCAAGAGGAACAATGTGAGAGGTGAGCGGGAAAGCGAAGGGAGGCATTTACTTGGCAAAAGTCGACAAAGACTATCGTCTTTTGACGACATTTGCAACGAAAGGAGCAGATACGCGGCCAATTTTTTGTTGAAAAGGCACGCTCCTGAAGATGTAAGAAATTTCTCTATCAGGCGACTTCGGGCATCTATTCTGGAGGAGCCCCAAAGATAGTTGTGTGCATTAAGGTCGCCTGTTAGCATGTACGGTTCGGGCAGCTGGTCGACCAGCGCCTCGAAGTCACAGCTCGAAAGTGCATAATCAGGACGAATGTAAATGGAGAATACCATAATCAAACTATTAAAAATTATTGTCCGCATTGCTACAGCCTCAAGGACGGTGTTGAGAGCGATAGGGTAGCATGCTAGGGATTTCCGGGCTATTATGGCCACACTACCCTAAGAGTGTGTGCAGCCAACCCTATCCTTTCTGAATAAAATCTGCCTATTTAAGAAATTTGTGATTGGGATTCAAATGCGTCTCCTGAAGACACATCACACTTGGCTGGTTCGAATTCAATATCTCACGGACATCATCAATATTTTCTCTTCCCATTATGGAGATTTAGAAGCCACTGAAGTCTGTGTGTATGTGTGTTTATGTGTCTTTCGGGGCTGTTACTCTAGCGTTTGGCTTTTTGGGCCTTTCTGCTGATGGCTTGGGCGTCGGAGGCCGCTTCTTGCGCTGCGTTGCAGGCAGAAACGGCCCGACATCCATCTCGTCGTCGGATGTCCGAGGGCTGCCCGACGGACCGGGCCCCCCGGACTTGGCCCCCCTTCGGGAGCCGTTCGTTTGAGCCGCCACCGCCGCGGGCGTCGGTGACGCCAAAAGTGGCACAGGCGGTGCGGTGGCGGTGGGAGCCGATTTTGGGCCCGTGGTATCCATCACCTCGGTATCCTCCAACGCACTTGAGGACGGCGAGGCGGAGGCGGAAGCGGAACCGGTCCCAACAGAAGTGGTTTGCACCACAACCGCTGCTGCCTCAGCAAGCGGCGTGGTGCCGGGTTGGGCTGCGTGAAGCAACCCAGCGGGGGGCGGGGGAGGGACCAGGTCAGACTCGCTGAACTGGGTCCTTGTGGACACCAGATGCCGCTCCGCCCGCCGGCGAGCTCCGTCGGCGTACCTCCCCAGGGGGAAAGCGGCGAACCTCTTTCGCGCCTCTGGGAACGTAAGGTTTTCAGTGACTTTCACCTTGATGATCTCCTTCTCCTGTTTGAATTTCTCGCATGTTCTAGAGTAGGCCCCGTGCGGTCCCTGGCAGTTAGCACAGATGAGGGTTTGCGATGGGCAGTTGTCAGATGGATGATTGTGTTGTGCACACTTGGCGCATGTTAGTCGACCACGGCAGACAGTAGTGCCATGCCCAAACCGCTGGTATTTAAAACACCGGCGCGGGTTGGGGATGTACGGCCTGACGGGGCAATGAATGAAACCGGCATTTACTGATTCAGGAACTGTGGAATGGTCGAAAGTCAATATTACATGTTTGTTAGGATTTCCTTGTTATCTCGATGGATCATGATACGCCTCACTGCTGTCACACCTTGGTCCTTAAGGCCTTCCAAGAGATCCGTTTCAGTTTCATTCATCAGATCTGACTCAGAGATCACACCCTGGGAGCTATTGAGGCTGCGGTGGGGTGTGACCCTGCTGTCGAGATCTGCGATGCGAGTTTGAGTCAAGAGATTTGTATCTTGTTGCATGTCATTCACTTCTTGAAGAACTTCTCCTGTTCTAAGTTTTTTGGCTTTGTAGGATTGACCAACAATGCCCTCAAAGAATTTGGAGATCAGGAAGACAGACTTTGTGGCATGGGGGTTCGACGCATCAACAGATTCAATTACCAAAAACCTAGCATAGTTTTCCGGCTTTGGGAAACTCGTCGTTGGCAACGGAGGAAAGGATACTTCCGTGCGGCCCTTTTTATTTAGGGGACCGATCTTTGGATTTAGAAAATTTGAAAACCATACGGCATAGTCAAAAATCATGGACACGGGGTTACTTTCTCTTTTGACCTTACCCTGGTAGTCAAAGAGGTCCCAGAGCTCCCTGCCTGGTAGACAGGCAGGGAGCCCATCGGCCGGAGCTTGACCAAGGCTCCTACGGCCACCGTTTACGGCTTGTACCCTTCACCTTTAATCACCTCGCCACGGTTGGAGACGGTTAATGTTGGGAGCTCGGGGTCCGCGGTGTCGCTGCTCACCGTCACCATTAATACTCAACGTGCCCCGTGCGGGGCAGGGCAAGAATAATTACCGTGCCCAAACCGCTGGCACTCCAAGCAGCGGCGCGGGTTTGATATAAAGGGACGGACTGCACATCAGATAAATCCTGCATTGATGTGTTCAGGAAGTTTGGATCGGTTGATGGCCAAGATTATGTGCTTTCATGGGGATTACCTTATCATCTCATCGGATAGTGATGCGCCTGACAGCCGTAACACCCCGCTTCCTCAGTCCTTCAAGCAGGTATCAGTTTCGGTCAGCAGGTCCGGCTCAGATATCACACCCTTGGAGCTGTTCAGGTTCTGGTGTGGTGTGACCCTGATGTCCAGATCGAGGATGCGGGTTTAGGCAATGAGGTTGTCGGCCAGTTTTTTTGTGTTGACATCAACAAGGATTTCTCCCGTTTGCGTTTTTTAGCGTCATACTTATCACCGAGAATGCTATGCAGGAATTTTGAAATCACGCATACAGACATCGATGCTACCGGTTTTGCTAAGTAAGCTGACTCAATCACCAAAAAACGAGAATAGTTATCGCGATGGGAAAAGATGGTTGTTGAGACTTGTGGAAAAGATACTTCGGTGCGGCCCGATTTCGGTGACCAATAATGTTTGGAGGGGGGTTTAGAAATACCATACTGCATGTATCGGAAGCAGAGTGCTCGGGTACTTTCTTCTCAAACCTTACCCTGATAGCTTGAGAAGTTCCGGACGTGCCTGCCTGGTAAACAGACAGGGAGCCCATCTGCCGTAGCTTGATCTGAGCTCCGACGGCCGCCGTTTGAGGTTTCTACCCTTCACCTGAAAACGAATTACCACTGTCGGTTACAGCATCCGTATTGGGGCTCGGGATCCGCAGTGTCGCCTATGCCGTCCCCAAGATTACTCAAAATGCCCCGGGCGGGAGTCGATACTTCTGAAACAAAAAATAGAGCGGATACCCACCTGCTTAGCTAACCAAATACGCGACGCCAGGGGTAGAACGGGGGAAAGATAACCTACATCCGCGCACGTGCTAGAATCGCGCCCTCCACTACAGGAAGACCGAAGGAAAATACAGGAATACCGAATGAAAGAAGAGTTGCTGTAATGCACTAGAAGTCGAAGCAAGAAGGCTATGCTTCTCGACGAACTAATAAGCAGTGCTTATGTTCTGTAGGTTTTTACAGTGAAGCTGTATGTTGCTGCTGTCCGGTAGAGGCTGAGGTCCGTCCGCCCATCTACGCGCGAATTCAAACGAAGAAAATTTCGTCTCCAGTATCCAGCGAAGGCTCGGTAGCTATCAATTTAATTTAGGAGTCGAAAAAAATCACGCTGAAAGTGCTGGGGCGAAGAGTCTGTAATTACGTAGAGTTTTATTTTACTTGAGATAATCAGTGATTTATTCCCCGTAATTGTGACAGCAAAATTACCATTTCCTCCCAATACATTGCCCCATACGAATTAATATTCTTGTGTTTAACACCCAGACGCTCAACCCTTATTATGAGGCGCCCCATAGTAGAGGGCTCGGAAACAATTTGGCGAACTGGGGATCTTCAACACATGCGCTGAAAGTTTGACACACAGGCGTTTTAGCTTGTCGCGTCTGCCTGAAATGTGACCACCGTGATAGGAAACCCAACCAACGTGCTTCGGCTCGGCCTCACAACGCCATCGTCACTCTTCCACCAGGACGGGTGCCTCACCTTGTCCACAGCTTTTACGGGGACTAAAAAAATTACACCATCTTCCCGTGGGGAACCATGAGGAGGATGCGAAGCATCATAGGGGTTCCGCGTAGGTTCCATTGTGCTGCAGTTATGTGTTTTCATTTATCGGAGCACGAATAGAAACGTAGTGTGAACCCCCATGCAGACACAGAGAAATGTAGAGAAATGTGAAGACAGCGAAGAGACCGACACCGCCGTTACCTGATCGAACACCTCCTGGTTCTCGTCTTTCTTTATTGCGTGCTCACGCTCCTACCCTGTTGTTGTTGTTGTTGTTGTTGTTGTGCCTTTTTGTATGGCACATACCCAATCAGGGGATCGGCCAATCAACAGAGGATGGTTGAAATGAATGGAGTTCTTATCTAATCACGAGACGTTTAGGAAAGATAATTTAGACCGGTTTGAAAAATGTTTGGGAAAAAAGGAAAAAGAAAAAAAAATCCTGAAAAATCAAAGCGAGGGTGACCAATCGCAATCATAAAGAGAATCGTTTTGAATTTTCAATGTAGCGAAGGAGGGCAGAGCATACATCCCGGCGGCAGAACCCTGTTTCGGATGCCCCGAACGATAGAATAGCCGGCACTGTTAGGGATATCCCCAAACTGTAAAGCGGCACCTCCAGGGACTGACGTCTGAGTCGGGAAATACGTCGGCATGTCAAAAGGTAGTGATCGACCGACTCGTCTTCGTTGCAATAGCTGCACAGAGCGGTTGGCGCCAGACTACCCTGCTGCCCCCCTCTTCGTCCTCTTCTCTGGTTGAGCTGCAAGGCACGTTGAGCGTCCCGCCGGAGCTTTCCCACGGAAAATTCAACACCCTCCTCTAAAGTTCTCAGTTCGTTGTGTCCGTTGACGTTCACCTTCGCGTGCCTTCATTGTATCAGTAGCTTCTTGACGTAGTTTGAATGAGTCAAAGACATAAGGCGCGTGTGTAGCACTTGCTATTGTCTCGCTTTTGTAGCACAGTGGAAAGAGCGCCACGTACCTCCCATAGCTGCCGGAGAGTCGTAGGATCGAAAGCGGGCGCCACTAACTATTTTTTAGAGTGTAGGGGGAGAGGTGCGAACGGATGGACGACGGACGACGGAGCCGAGAGCAAGAGTAAAATGGCTCTATCATTTGTTCTATCAAAACTATGCCAAAGCAGACATCACGAGAATTAGCCAACACCGCGTTTCTAATCTAACTTCGACATTCCACTACATCCTAGTCAAATATTCCACACCGAAGTTGATAATATTTTGAAATTACCACCTCATCCGAATGCATGTGATTATGCGCGAGGAGAATGGAGAGTGCCGTGTTTGTCCGCTAGTAAAAAAAATGCGCCATTCCACCCGGTGATTGTTGCTGGAAAGCAAAGCTGTAAACGGCACCCACAACGATTAGCCATGCGAGGTTCCTTATATTGTCACGTCGCTCTAAAAAAGTGAAACCAGAGATATGTGAAATGCACTTAACCACACCCTTCATTACATCAAAGAGATATTCTTGGAAACGTTAAATCAATGATGATGCATGAACAGTGGTTGGTTGATTAATATTGGTGTATCACATGAGTGGAAACTTTTTTTATAAAGTTAAAGGAAGGCCAAACACGGTTACAGACGATCTCACTGCTCCATCTCTGCCGCTTCGAACGGAGGCGCGAGATCGGCGGCCGACACGGTGGAGGAGGACGAGAAGAACAAGAAGAAGAAGGAGGAGCTAGAAGAGGAAGTACTTCAATTCAGATTTCTGAACTTCCCAGAGTGCGGCCCAGGGGAGTGGTTCTTTCTTCACTGGAGCCCATGTGCAGTCAGTGCCGCCTGTGCTCTGTCAACAAACTGAAATTGAGTAGGCAGACAGAAGCTGGACATCAGCATCTCCTATTTCTGTTGTTGGGTAGTTGAGGGAAAGAGCGGACGGTGCTGAGGGCATAAGTCGCACACCCCGATTATGCGGCGGAGTGTTCATACTTCTGATCAATATTTACAATCAGCGTCGTAGCGATTCGGGTGCATTAGGTGAAGACGCGTCGTGTGTGGGAAGGAGCGGGATTTTATGTGCCATAGGCTAGTTTGTTTTTTTCTGTAAAGGTCAGTGTAAGACAAAGTAAGGGTTTGCCTCAGAAGGCGATAATGATGGGTTATGTCCCTGAGCGAGACAAGCGGGACAATTTCCTCGTGCAGCTCCGGGAAGAGGGGAAAGTGCAGGCTTGTTGGTGGGCTTATTCGTTGCCCTCCGTGGAAGCTTGAGCGTGTGTCTAGATGAGCTGGATGGAACCGTAGTGGGGAGTGTGTCTTTAGCACACGCAGTGCAGCTCGGGACACCCAACCCGACTGTACATTTCGGTAGGCTTGTTGGCAGTCGGTTACTACATTCTGAATGCCTGGTTGAGTGAGAGCCAAAACCATGGCTGCCTCTTCTGCTGCCGTCATGTCTTGGGTCTTGAGTAAGGCACACGCAACGAGGTTGCTTCTGGAGGTAGCCACGATCATGGCGTAATCCTGCCCTCGATGTTGGGAGGCGTCAGTGTAGATAACTGCATGGTCCAAGGGTGGTGTTGAGTGCTTCAGCCCCTGCTTGTCGGCTAAGCAAAGGGAGCATCTTTAGTTCTTGTCGCCAAGACTGCGGAAGTAAATCAACCGGAGTGACATTCCCTGACAATCTGGTGAAAGAAGAGGCGACCCACCAGTTCTCCTCCTTTGGACCTGCTGGTTATAAAGATGGCCCTCTATCAGCTCTTTCACAGTGTTGTAGAGCCCCGCGCTAAGCTGACTCTCTGCGGGTGCATGTGCTCTGTCCACCAGCTGAAGCTGGGTAGGCAGTGAGGGGTTGGACAGCAGCATCTCCAATTTCTCGCGTTGGGTAGCTGACGGAAAGAGACGCAGGTGCTCAGGACTAAAGTCGCACACCACGATTATGTGGCGGAGAGTTCCTCCTTCTGGGCAAAATTTGCATTCATCGTCGTGTCGATTCGGGTGCATTAAGTGAAGACACGTCGGGTGTGGGAAGGAGCTGGAATGTATGAGCCGTAGGGTAGTTTGTTGTTCTCTGGACAGGGCACGGTATGGCGACACTAGGGCCTGTCTCTGACGTCGATAATGCTGGGTTGTGTTTCTGAACGAGACAAGCGGGTGACTGTAATCGTGCAGCTCCACAGGACGGGGGTAAAAGTGCAGGCTTTTTGGTGGGCGTATTCGTTGCCCTCCATGGAAGCGTGAGCGGGTGTCAAGATGAGGTGAATGGAAACCTTTGGTGAGTGGTTATTGAGCACAGGCAGGGCAGGTCGGGACACGCACCCCGACTGGTAATTTTGGTGCGCTTGTTGGAAATCGGCGAATACCTTCCGAACCCCTGGTTGAGTGAGAGCTAAGGTGATGGCTGTCTCTTCTGCTGCCGTCATGTCATGGGTCTTGAGTGAGGCAAACGCAAGAAGGTTGGTACTCGTCGTAGCCACGATCTGCTTGCGATGTTGGGAGGCGTGTGTGTAGATAACTGAACGATACACGCCGAGGGTGGGGCTGAGCACTTGAGCCAGTGCCAGTTGGCGACCCTCGTGGTGTGAGGGGTTCATATTTCTTAACCAAAGGAAGCGTCTTTAGTTCTTGTCGCCAAGAGTCTGGAAGTAGAGCAAGCGGAGTGACATTTTTGTTGCCCAGCCAATCTGCTGAAGGATGCGGCGACCGGCCGCCGTTCTGCTCATTCGGAGCTTGTAGTTAGATCGATGGCCCTCTATCAGCTCTTCCACCGTGTTGTGGAGCCCCGTGCTAAGCAGCCACTCTGAGGTCGCACTCATGTGAAGACCAATTGCCTGTTCAACTGCCCTTTTAATCATTATATAAAGCATCTTCATGTCCTCGTTGCCGAAAAGAAGACGGCGGGTTGATATAAATGATTCTCAAGAGTACAAAAGCTTGAATTAATAAAACGGTATTGGATTCCTTAAGGCCGTCTTCTTGGTGGGAACTCACCTTATCATGTGCATGATTTCACTGATGCTGTGTTTGAAGCGCTGCGAGGATACGTCACTGTTGATGTTGGTCTGGAGATGTAGGCCCACGATCTTGATGCTGGGGCTTGGAGTGATGGCCGGGCCATCAAGGAGTATCTGAATGTGTTCCTTGGTGTGTTGTTTAACCGAACGGCGCACGACAAGGAGCTGTGTTCTTTTATGTGTACACCGGAGGTCACAGGCCTCATCACATTGGCGTACTATAAGTGAGATTCCATGCGTTGGTGTGAGCTTCCTTTAAGTTTTGTAACTTCTAGCACACGTGCAAGGAGCGCACAATGCCACTAGATGCGCCATGGACGGAACGCAAAGCAGCGCGTTATATCCCGTGACGCTATCACGTGACTTTCAGCGAGAATGCAGGAGGTAAACCCGTAGATGTGTCGAGTGAGTGCACCACCTGTCTTTCCCGTCTCCGCGTGTGCTCATAGCTAAATTGGTAAGACAACGGGGCTTGGTGTATGTTAAGCTATTATTTCCATGTTGGATTCCTGGGGGTGCCAGTAAATTCTTTTATTTGTTTGCCGGCGTTTTCTGTTGACACCAACGGTTGCGAACGAACCCATGGGGGGTAGAAGTATAAAGCTTAGCTTTTAAACTATTTTTCTCCCGAGTTTCATTCCACAAAAGTCTTTGAACTCTGCTCTATAACGAACTGCAAACAGACATATTTTCCCTCATGCGTCGACGCGTCAATTGAGGTAAAACACAACAAACCTTTGCTGCTCGCCCTTATTTCTTGGAAAGTGGAAGGGCTGATTGATGATTTTATCAACATATACCTGTATACAATCCGAAAGCACAAACAATTCTCAGCGCTTAGGACTTATATTTTATCGCTATTTACGGCAGCGTTTTTTAACAATAGTGTTTGCGCCATGCATAGGTCTATTCTTAATTCGTTATTCGGGACGTCTTATACGCAAATTGGTTATATAGCTAGGCAGGAGATCTCAGCTTTAGCAGTGCAGATGCTTGAAAACAGATGGCATCTCCCACCTCCGCTGACATTGATTTGTCTTTTTCGGCAAACCAACGTCACTAAAACAAATTTTGTGTTATTCTTTTGTGCTTTATTATGGGTTTTAACATGAAATGAAGCCCGTGTTCTTTTTATTGCTTTGGCTTTCGGCTGGCACCCAGTAACGCAAGCCGGACCAGGTGGAGCCCCCACCAACCCTTAGGTTGCCCCGTGCAGCCCAACTCATCACCACACCACCTGCTCAGCCAGAGAGAGAGAGAGAGAGAGGGAAACGCTCTAATAACAAAGAATATGCAGAGCGATTTGCCGACATCAGTTCGCTGGGATGATACTCTGCGGGGAAAGGAGGAGAGGGAAAAAGTTAGTAGGTGTAGTGAAGGAGAGGAGAGTAGTAGTAGAGAAAAAAAATATGATCCTTCTTCAGGATGTGGAGTTTTTCGGGTACCGCGGGGTCACAGCGCAGCGCAAGGGAGAAAGTACCAGCGTGACAGGCTTTCGGAGTTGAACTGCCCGTGCCGTGCTGGCGCACCAAGCACTCGCCGCTTTTAATTATTCTCGTCTTTCCTAGCCGGCGCCAAGGCGCTGGCTAAGAGCGCCAATTAGAGGGCGCTACAGGGCCCCCCGCCCAGACGGAATGTCGAACGTGACGCGATGGCGAGGCAGGCGGGCGTTGGGTTTGGGGGCGAGCAGTGGAGTGTTTAGGCTTGCGATGTCTGTGCGGAGTTCGTTGGGTGGCGTCTCGAGGTAGGCCGGTTTGAGGCGGTCCAACGAGACGACTTCTTCGCGGCCATTCAAGAGGATGGTGGCGGACTTCTGGGTCTTGTTAAGGACACGGTACGGCCCATCGTAGGAGGGGGTAAGAGGCGCCTTTACAGCGTCCCGCCTGAGGAAAACGTGTGTCGAAGACGCCAGGTCAGGATGCACAATGATGCGGTGGTCAGAAGACCGAGGTTGGACCGGTCGCAGGTGCTGCACACAGTCCTGCAGGCGTTGGAGGTACTCAAGCGGCTGGCTCGAGGAGGCCGTAGGGAAGAACAAATCGCCAGGAAGCCGCAGGGGTGCGCCGTAGACAAGTTCAGCAGTTGAACAGCCGAAGTCGCGACGAAGGACGGCACGCACGCCAAGAAGCACTACAGGAAGGTGATCAACCCATTGCTCTCTCTCCAGGCGCGCAGTGAGTTAGCTGGCGATGGAGCCGTTCAACGATGCCGTTGGCACAGGGATGGTATGCCGTGGTGCGGCAGTGTTTAGTGCCAATGAAGCGGCTGAGGGAAGTGAACAGAGTACATTCAAACTGCCTGCCTCGATCCGTGGTAACAATGCCGGGGCAGTCGAAACGGCAAACGCGTGCCGAAACGAAGGCTTTTGCGACGGTTTCTGCCATGATGTCTGGAATTGGTACGGGTTCGGGCCAACGGGTGAAGCGGTGAATTATCGTGAGAATGTACCAGCAGTCACGGGAGGGAGGAAATGGTCCGACCAAATCAAGATGAACGTGGTCAAAGCGACAGCTAGGTGGCAAAAAAGACTGCGTGGGGGTCTTCGTGTGGCGGGTCACCTTGGCTGTCTGACAAGCGAGGCACGAACGGGGGCATTGGCGGACATCAGTGTTGATGCTCGGCCAGACGTAGCGCTGTGTAATGAGGAGCTGCGCGCCTGGGATGCTGGGGTGGCAAATGTCGTGGAGCGAGTGAAACACAGCACGACGAAAGGCAGCCGCAACGAAGGGTCGAGGCGCCGCCGCGGACATGTCACACCACAGTGAGCCAGGCACGAACGGATGAGGCACAAGTTGCAAACGAAGGGAACCCGGGTAGCCCCGCAGTGCTTGCAGCTCAGGGTCCTCAATCTGCGCCTGAGCTAGGCGCTCCCAGTCCACAGCAGATGCAGCACTGCCGATGGAGGTAATGCGTGAAAGCGCGTCAGCAGCCTCGTTGTCGGTACCTTTGATGTGCCGAATGTCCGTCGTGAGTTCCGAAATATAGGCGGGCTGACGGAGTTCCCGTGCGACGTACTTGGAGGAGTTAGTACGAAAAACGTACGCCAGAGGCTTATGGTCCGTAAGAACGTGAAAGGACTGGCCCTCCAAAAAGTGTCGGAAGTGCTGGATGGTGGCGTAAATGGCGAGCAGCTCACGACCAAAAACGCTGTAGCGCGTCTCGGCAGGTTGGAGCTTCCGAGAGAAGAAACCCAGCGGGTGCCACTCGGTGTCGATTCTCTGCTAGAGAACAGCGCCGATTGCAACGCTGGAAGCATCCACCATGATGCGAGTGGGGACGTCGGTTCTCGGGTGGATGAGAAGCACCGAATCGGCGACGGCTTGTTTAGCAGCGTTGAAAGCGGCTTGAGCTTCGGGAGACCAGGAAATCGCAGATGAGGAGCTCTTGGTTGTGCGAAGAAGCTCAGTCAGTGGATGCAGCAGCTCGGCGCAGTGGGGTATGAAGCGTCGCGAGTACTTCACCAGGCCCAGGAACTCACGAAGCTGGCGGAGGCTGGTAGGCACGGGGAAGTCCTTCACGGCTTGAACGTGCGAGGGTAAAGGACGAATTCCCTGCGCCTAGATACGATGGCCCAGGAACTCGAGCTCGGACGTCCCGAAGACGCATTTCTGGGCGTTGGCAACCAGGCGAAATTGTTGAAGGCGTTCAAAGAGTTCTCGGAGGTGACGCTCGTGATCTTGTGGAGTAGGACTCGGGACTAGGATGTCGTCGATGTACGCAAATACAGCCGGAAGGCCGCGCGGCACCTCGGCAATGAACCTTTGAAATGTTTGGGCTGCGTTGCGTAGCCCAAAGGGCATGCGCACATACTCAAACAAGCCAAAGGGTGTAGTGATGGCCGTCTTCGGGATATCGGCAGGCTCGACGGATATTTGGTGATACGCTTTGACAAGGTCCACTTTGCTAACGATTGTGCACCCCTCCAAGTGGCTTGTGAAATTCTGGATGTGGGGTAGGGGATAGCTGTCTTGGACAGTCTGAGCGTTGAGCGGCCGGTAATCGCCGCACGGACGCCAGTCTCCACTTTTCTTAGGAACCATATGCAGTGGAGACGCGTGGTTGCTGGAAGATGGGCGGATAATACGGAGTTCCAGCATTTGCTCGAATTCCCGCTTAGCAGTCACTAGACGCTCACCGAAGAGGCGGCGCGGCCAACTGCGACTGGTGGACCACGCGTGACGATGTGGTGGGTAACGCTGTGTTTGGGCGGCTGCTTTAAGTTGCAGGGTTTTGTAACCTCAGGAAAGTCTTCGAGGATTCTTGCGTACGGGCATGAGGAAAGCAGCGTGCCGATGCCAGTTGGATCGACAGTAGACAGTACGCCCAGGATGGAGAGGCGCGTCTTGCTGTCAATCAGGCGATGGTGACGCATGCTGACGTCTAGGTCAAAGTGGATGAGGAAATCGGAGCCGAGGATGGGCTGATTGCCGTCGGCTACTACGAAGACCCACCGGAAGGCACGCCGCAAACCAAGGTCGAGGGTGAGGGACCGCACACCATACCTGGCGATAGAGGTAGAATTCGCTGCACGAAGAGTAGGCCCAGGTGACTTAGAAGTACGCTCAGGCTTGGTGGCTGGTAATACGCTGACCTCAGCAACCGTGTCTACAAGGAAGCGCAAACCAGAAATGCGATCCGAGACCAGGAAAAGGCGCTCAGGTTGTAAGGCGAGGTCACATGCCGCCATCAGTGATCTCGCGTCGCATTTCCCGACCAGCTGCATGGGTAAGTGCAGTGACGCGCGCGGTGCTGGAAAGTGCGATCGTACCAGCAGATAGACGAGCTTCTAGGGCTGCGCGAGCAAGAACCGCCCGGGGAAGACGAACGACGGCTAGGACGTGGGGAGGAGCCGCATCGGCTATCACAGGACGTCCGAAGTGCTCCAATGGAATCGGCGAGTTGATCGATCCGAGTCTCTAAGCGGGACACGGCCGATGACTCTGCTGTCGAAGCGAGGGGGGCGACTGAGGGAGAAGTGGCCTCGTGAACTTTATCAGCAAGCTCGGTGGCGTGGTCGAGGGTCAAGTTCCCCGCAGCAGCTAAAACGATGCGGGGAAACTGTGGCAAGCGCTGCAGAAAGAGCTCTTTAAAAGTGCGCCGTTCGAGTCCACGTTGCTCGCGCCTACGAGCTGTCGCATGGTGTTGAGCAGCTTGGAAGGGTGGCGATCTCCAAGCTCTTCGTGGGTGAGCAGGTGCCGGAGGCGCGCGCTGTCGGACGCCGTGGTTCGGTCTAGAATACTCTGCTTGAGCCGCTGGTACGGAGCATCGTTCAAAGGTGCACCGATGACGTCTCCCACTTCATCAGCCACCTCAGGCGGCAGGTTGCAAAGCAAGTGGCGAAACTGAGTAGTCTCTGAGGTGACGCGGTGCAGATCGAAGACGGCTTCGACCTGGGCGAACCAAACGTGTGGGTTCTTGCGCACGAAGGTGGCCAGACGGAGCTGTATGACTGCGACGTCCGGCGGCCGCAGGGAAACGTCAGGCAAAAGAGGGCCCGAGGGCGCGAGGTTGCTGGGGTCGGTCATGTCTTAGTCCGGAGTCCCCACTGTCGGGTACCGCGGGGTCGCAGCGCAGCGCAAGAGAAAAAGTACCAGCGTGACAGGCTTTCGGAATTGAACTGCCCGTGCCGTGCTGGCGCACCAAGCACGCGCCGCTCGTTTCTTTATTCTCGTCTTTCCTAGCTGGCGCCAAGGCACCGGCTAAGAGCGCCAACCAGAGGGGGCTACAAGTTCAAAGGTTCGTGAAATAGAGGAACGACTACATTTTCGTGTACACACCAATGTCCCTTAGGAATTGGAATAGCGCGGACAATATTTTGCGCTGAGCAGAAAGAGAGGGCCAGGGTCCAATTACCAATCTTAATTTCAATGGTTCAGAATGGAGGCAATCAATTTTATGTTGTAAATGGCACGTTGAGTCGGCATAGGCAAAGCATTCCAGTAATATGTGTTTAACAGTTTCAAGTGAACCACAATTGTCCAAATATGGGCTTGATATCTGGCCGATGCGATGTAGATAGGGCTTTGTTAGTACTGCAATAAAACATGCAGCAAGATCTTCCAATCAGTCAGCAGCAGCTGTGGTGGCAACCACGTCCGTTCGGGATGCCGCTGCCCCCACTGCTTTCTTCCCACCAGCCGAAAGCGCAGACGAGGGCACGGAGGAGATGGAGACGGAGATCTCGCGGCAGGTCCTGACCCCGCCGCACTGCCTACGACATCCAAAGCATTCTTGAAGCCCTTGTTTGTTGCGGGCCAGCCAAAGCGAGTCTGAAAGAGTGCGCCGTCCTAGGAGCTTGATTACTGAGGCACTCTGAGGACATCCGATGATGAAATGGATGTCACACTGTTCTTGTCTGCGGTGCACCTCAAGGAACGTGTCTTGAAGCAAGAGCGTGCTCACAAGCACAAAAAGACTAGAGTCATAGCCTCGAAAGACGACACATAAACATACACAGTCCAGTAGCTCTCACACTAAATAATGAGAAAAGAAAACCAACTTCAATAGAACTGTAGAGGCCTTCTTAAAAACATTGGCAATATATACGAAATACTGCCTTTTCAACAGAAATTACAATTGTTTGATCAGACAATTGTAGTGTGTGTTCAGAAAACACATTTGAATTCCACTCGCACAATTTTATTAAGTAGTTAGATGGTATTCAAAAAGGACAGGGATGGCTGCACGCACTCAACCTGCGGTGTGGCCATAATGGCCTGGAAATCCTCAGCATGCCACCCTGTCATTTTGAAAACTTTCCTTGCGCTGTTTCAATGCGCACAATAATATTTATTAGGTTGATAAGAGTATGCTCCATATACATTCCTCCTAATCTTACACTTTCCAGCTCTGACTTCGAGGCGCTGGTTGACCATCTGCCTGAACCACACATCCTCACAAGTGACCTTAATGCACACAATTTTCTTCGGGGCTCTTCTCGCACGGATGCCCAAGATCGCATGATAGAAAAGTTGTTAAGATCCTCAGGAGCATGCCTTTTCAACAACAAACAGCCTAGATACCACAACATAGGACACAACACACATTCATTTCTTGATATGGGTATTGGCTCCGCAGTTTCCCTTTTTTGTCTCGTGGGGTGTGGGGTTTGGGATGTAATCCATACGGCAGTGACCACTTCCCCACCTCACTAACATATATATGTAACGGCCCATGCGGTCCATCTTCCCGGAACAGGTTCAATGAAGTAAGAGCTAAATGGAATAGATTTACAGAGTTCCAATCTACACTACACAACCATAAGACACCTAAACGTAGATGAAGCCGCTCAACTACTCATGGCTCACATCCTTGCTGCCGCCGAAAAGTCCATTCCCCTCGCATCTGGTGCGCCGCAAAATCAGAGGAGGCCACAGTGGAAGGAGGACTGCAGGTGGGCGGGAGAGGCCAAGAACAAGTGGTGGGGTATCCTCCGTCCTATGGTGTAACAGGTAACATGCTAAACACTCTTTCCAGTTACCTGTGTGAACAAATATTTCGTGTCAGAGTTGGTTTGGCACTCTCAAACGTTCACGTGCAGAAGAATGGCATGCCTCAAGGTGGGGTATTGAGCGGCACCTTTTTTTATGGTTAAAATGAAATCTCGCCGAAAGGCATTGTCACCAACCACCTCCTGCTCGATGTACGTAGATGAGGTTAAAATATCTTTAAAATCATATAACAAGTCTACATGTGGACGTCAGGTTAACAAACGTACTCGCTGGGCAGACGTAAATGGTTTAAACTTAATCCTTCTAAAATTACCTGCATTGTATTTTCAAAAAGACACGGGATGCAAGCGGACTCGGAAATTAAGCTCCAAGGCGACTAAATTCCCGTAAAAAAGGTGCACAAGTTTTGAGGGGCAGTCTTAGATGAAAACCTCAGATTCATTCCTCACATCAAACTAAAACATAAATGCCTCAAAGCAAACAACATACTTAAGGTTATTTCACACCACTCCTATGGTGTGAACAAAGAACCCCTCTTACGTGTCTTCACAAGCTTGGTGGGGTCGCGCTTGGACTATAGGAGTGTGGTTTTTGAGTCATCATCAAAAACAGCCCTGACAAAGCTAAACCCAGAGCTCCACATTGGGCTTCGCTTCGCGTCGGGCGCTTTTGTACTAGCCCCGTACAAAGCTTATACGTCGAGTGCGATAAATGGCCCTAGAACACCAGCGAACAAAAATGGATGTTGTTTACGCGTTTAAACATTCGTCAATAACCAACCATCCTTCCAAACCTTAGATTAGTGATACACCCAAGTCCCAACTTCTACTAAATCATCCATCTATCTCTGCTCCGTTCTCGCATAGAGTGAGACAGGAAGCGTCAGATTTATCTGTAACCTTTTCAGGCACCTACAAATCAACCCTCTCTGACATTGGGTCACCATTGCAAATTCGCCCAGCGTCGTGCGACTTGTCTTTTGTAGCAGTTGACAAAAAACAAGTGCCCACAACTGCAATTCTTCAGCACTTGTTTTTTTCTTGAGGAATACAAGTGGGCAGACGTTTTAATCGATGCGTCAAAAACAGTCCTTACCGTGTCGTGTGCTGCTCACGGACACAATTTTGGGGTATATAATACCGAAAACTCGACAAGGAGCATCTTTACAGCTCGAGTCTGTGGCGGTTTTCTGGTTTTAAGGCACATATTCCACCATAAAGTTCCCAAGTCCATCACCTGCACAGATTCCTTGAGCGTAGTACGTGCATTGGCATCTAAGCAGTTTTGTAAAAATCATGTGATTCATTTTTAATATAGAACCATGTGGGAATCACACACTCTATTTTTATTATTATTCCTATGAGCCGGGACATACTTGCGTGAACTTTGTTTACATATGTCATATGTAAATTTTCGTTGAAGAGAACACCCAAAACTTGTGTGCGGAAACACTTTCTATTATGGAGTTACGAAATTATAGGGGCACGCTGCACTGTCAGGTTTATTCTTCGGCTTAAAAACAACCCATTTTTTCTCATTAACGTTAAGCTGAAGATTATTGCAGATTAGCCAACTTGACATTTCGCGAAGCCAATTATTGACTGACGACTATACTTCACGGAAACATCTTCCAGAAAAAAAAGCACTCGTGTCGTCAGCAACGTAATGTTTAGAGTCAAAGGTATATGTACAATATCATTTATGTAAAGCATAAAAAACAATGGGCCCAAAAAAAGAGGCTTGCGGGACCCCGATTGAAATTTGTCTCATCGCAAATCGATACCCATTAAAGAAAGTGAACTGTAAGCGATCCGTAAAGTAAGCGATGAGACGAACACCACGGATTCCATAAAAGAGGAGGTTATGATACAATACATCGTGTCGAATCGAACCAAACGCCTTCCTAAAATTAAGGAACAACCCAATGGTGAACGCATTTTGCTCGAAATTGTTTGCTATTTTTTCTTTTATACTTCTGAGCGCCATTTCAGCCAGTATTTTTTCCTGAAAGCCATACTGCTCGTATAGAATAGCATGAGTCGATTGAAGAATCTTAGTTACACTCGTTTTTCGTAAAATTGTTTGCCTTAGGATAATACTTTTTGAAAATGTTGTATTGTATGCCGTTTACGGACCTCCGGAATCGACTGACTTATTGATGAATTTACAGTCGCATATGGTTCAATATAATCACCAGAAGTAATTATTGCCGGGGAATTTACCCTCCTACTCATTGATTGGGATCGCTTGAGGTCAGACCCTGACACTCCTTCTACAAACAACGAAATGTAATTTCTGATGTAATGCTGCAGCACAATCTTGTTCAAGTTGTATGTCAACCGACGCGTTTTTCCATTCATGTTCTCTACTTGATCTTGTTTTTCTCCCGCGTTCCATCAGCCAGTACGAAGTTTTGTTTGAGCCTGGTTTATGTGGCTGTAGCGCCGTCTCTGTAACCTTTTTTTGTACTATAAGCCTATGACTACGCCATTAAAACCTAAAGATTCGCAACCGCCAATAACGTGGCAGTTCTTGATTACGTAAGTTCCGAACTTATTAACTTGGATCATGATGATTGCCCTATAGCTGGGAGCACTCAAAAACACCTCTGATATTTCCTAGATAGTTTCATACCTACCAAAAACTGAGAAAACTAACAAATTCACCCCCTGGATCAATCGAAAGATGATTCACTTAAAGCGTAAGGCCCAAACGCTTGCTATATAAGCGTTGTGCCCTAACTCAAGTTAATAAAGTCCGAGCTGCGTTTGCGCTAGAGATCCGTCAGGACAAAAGTTTTTATTTCGTTACTACTCTGCCCAAATATACAAAAGAGCCCCCCCAGAAATTTTGGAGCTGTGTCTGCGAACGGAAAAAGAAGATTTATTAGATTTCACACAACGGCTCAATATTGATAACGCCTCTCATATTGCTTGCCTTTTAGCGAATATTTTCACAGCGTATTTTCTAGCTCAGGTGTAGCCCATCCAATGAATTCCACTGTTTCTGATGCTGACCTGGTGCCTTGCGATGGCGTTCTTTAAAAGCTCATCAATTTAAAGCTACAATCTTCTCGAGGACTCATTGGTTTACCCAAGGCTTTCTTGCGTCGCTATGCTGAGGCCTTAGGCAATTTCCTTGAGGTTGTTTCAGGTATCCATTATATCTGCTATTATACGTCAGGATGTTAAAGTAGCGTGTGTTGTTCGTATCTTTAAAAAAGGTGACCCTGTTTCTTTGGCTAACTGTCGTCCAATTCCTATTTCCGCCCACATAAAACTCCAAGTGCATATAGTAGGTCCTCTTATCTTAAATTTGCTTGACGAACACCCGATTCTGTCTCCATCGAAAAATGGTTTTGGGAAGTTGTTTTTTACCAATACTCAATCATATTCGATTGCTCATTTTTGTGCTTCTACACTCGATGATGGTGGGCAGGCAGATGCAATTTTTTAAACTTCACCAAAGCGTTTTATTTATTGCCGCGTCATAAAATAACTCACAAACTGCATGTCATTGCGCTTCCTTCCTTTCTTGTAGCATGGGTTTCGGATTATTTGCCGAATCAAAGCCAATATGTAGGCATTGACAGTTCTTTTTATAGTACTCTTCCAGTCACCTCCAGAGCACCTCAGGCTAGCGTTCTTGGCCATTTTGCGATAATCATATTATTTTGAAATTTAAAGAAACCGTCCCAATTCGACTTTTTGCTGACGACGGCGTTAATTTTGATAATAATAATGCTATTACCGACAGGGACTATCTAAACTCCTCACTCACTCCGATCCTCTCATGGAGCCTTGAATGGGGCTAAACCCCGAAAACACCGTCTCCCTTCGCATCACCAGTAAACGCAATCCTCACCAGTTTTTGTACTCCTTCGAAGGAAGCCCTTAAACCAATTTCATGACTATAAATAATTGGGCATAACTTTAACAAATTACCTAAGCTAGAACTGTCATGTTACTGATGTTTCTTCGTCTTCCTTTCGTAGATTACATTTACTTCGCCATAACCTTCGAAACGCTCTGTCTAATAATAAACTACTTGCATAAACAACGCTAAGTAGACCTAAACTGGAGAAATCCCGCACTGTTTGGGACCCTCATACATTAAAGAATATTGACTTTCTAGAAAATATCCAAACGAGAGCTATTGGGTTTGTTTATTCAAAACTTTATGGCACAGATTCGGTTTCAGAGCTCATGCGTAACAAGGAAATTCCAACCTTGCAGTCCAGAAGAAAGTTTCTCTGCGTCAATTTATTGTATTTGTTTTATCACCGCTGACCTGCTTTGGACTGGAGTTCATTCTTGAAACCCCTAGCTACTCGCTGTACTCATCAGTCTCTTCTCGGTCCTTAACCCCAATGTTCGCTTCTACCAATCTCTTCAAATTTTCTTTTTTTCCTAACAAAATTATTGATTGGATTAATACACCCCAAAATTGTCTAAACTTTTGGGGAAATACAAGCAAATGTTTACTTGTGCCTAGCGTACACTGTTTTATACTTCTTTTCCTGTTTCTGCTTATTCCAGTTTACTGTTTGTACTATAGTAAGGTTGATACTGTTCCCACCTTATACCCTATCTGCTTGGACGTCCATGGCCTGCAGTATGTTCTTAAATAAATAGAAAATATAGGTGCTAATGAGGCGGCCAACCAAGAAGAACGAGCTATGACTACCGGTGCCGGCCCCTCAACGGAGCCAAACCTAGGCGTTCCAAGCTCCCAGGAGATTGTCATCTCGTACCGGAAGATCACACCTTACCGCCTCTTCCGCCTTCACTATCTCCCCGCGCACCCCACCCTCACACAGGAGGAGGCCAGAACCTCGCGCTCCTCCAAACGCACTTCTTCCCCTTCAATGCCTACCTCTCACTCACACTCTTCATGCTTCCGCTCCTTAATCTGTCCACTCGTCAATGCCCTGACCTCTCAGCTGCACTCCCTCTGCGACTGCCCGCACTCCCTTTTCCTCCTTGGCCCACACCCACCCACTGGTAGCAGGCCCTGTGGAGCTCGACCGTGGAGACCGAGACCGCCCTCGTCTCCATGGCCCAACAGGTCGCGGAGGCCGTCTGGGTCACCACCATCGCTCCCCCTCACCCGGCCGTAAATGAAAGGGTTCTCCCTGTCTCTAAGCGTTACTTGTATACTTCTTGTTGAATTTGTTTGGGCGGATACAACTGATTTATCGGGCTATGTAAGTAGCCACAATTCCACCTTGAATTTTATTAGTGGCAGTAGGCATCGGTGTTCAACTTATTTCCAGAAAATTTATTTCAGAACTGCTCTCAATAATTTATTTTACGATGCGGGCCTACAACGGGGGGATAATTCTTTGCCTTTTGTTTTATTATGTATAGATGGCAAACCCCACTTTTCAAATATACGTGTATTTCCCCGTTTAAAATATTTATGTAATGCGGTCATGGAAGCGCTTTCTTCTTGTTTATTCCATTTACTTTCCATTTTCTCGTACTCTTTTTTCTCTTGTATAAGCTCTGTTAAATACATTCGCGCCAAACTACTTAACGTGATCGCCCAAATCAAAAGTTTGACATTATAGTAGTGTGAATCTAAAGTGGCTCAAATATTCTCCATTTATTCAAACTAAAATGCAGCCACTCGGGCTTTCTGATACCCCGCCAACGGATGTATTGCGCAATTCGGAGGACGAGAGTAAGAAAGCATCGTCGTTGCCATCATCATCATCAGCCTACTCAGGCGCAATGCGCGACGAAGGCCGCTCTCACTGGCCTACAACCGCTCCTGTCCAGCTCTGCGCGAGTCCAGAGTTTACCCCCGATTTTTATTTCATCCATCTATCCTTGTACCCACTCTGTACGGTATTTGTCCAAAGGTTGTCGAGTCGCCTCACTACATGGACAGCCGAAGACCATTTCTTTTTCTTCATTTCAACTTCTGGTTTAGTTTGTTCAAGAATCCAGGTAGTCGTTTCCTGTCCCTGGGTGTTACTCCTAACTATATTTTTTCCACTCGGTCCTAAGTTTGCCTTCTAGTGTTTAGTACGCACCAAGTTTGAGCTCTGTATGTCATAACCGCCTGTTTGCAATGATTTTAGATTTTTCTTTTCAGTGGCAAGGTAGCTTACTTTTTATTGTTTGGTAGTGCGTGCCCAGTGCTCACTACCGCATAACTGTATTGTGCCGGATTTCTGTGTGCTTGTTGGGTTCACCATTACCCATCTGTGCGAAAAATAGCTCTATTCTTTTTCTTATTGTAGCGTTTCATTTCCTGAGCTGAAGAGGACGTATTTGGGATGCCTATTCCCTAGTACTCTAGATTTATTCCTATTTATTTTTAGCCCCACGGCACTGCTGTCTGTTTGTAGTTACTCAAGCATTGTTTGCAGGTTTTCTGCAGCTTCACTAAGCACAATTATGTCGTTCACAATCCTCGAATGGGTCAAGTACTCCGAGTATGTTCTTAATCCTATGGGTTCCCACTGAAGCTTTATAAATAACCCACCAGACATACTGTGAACAGGTTTTTCGAAGTGGTATCTCCCGGTCGTACTCGCTTTCTTATCGAAAATTTATCGCTTTGCTTCTGGAGGCCTTTACTGCTAGTGCAAGCCTTAAACAAGTCCTGCATAGGTCTCCTCTATTATCTGGACTTTAAGTGCTTGTAGCACGGATACGATGGGTACATCAAACGATTTCGTTTAGTCAATAATTGTGATGCAAATGGGTTTAGTGTATTCTGTGGATTCTCCAATCACTTTATTGAAAACATGGGTGTGATTTGCAGTTGAAAACCCGTTCTTACACCCACAATGCAGTCTGGGTCTGTAAAACCAGGCTGTCAAATATGCGGCTGAAAAAAACTTTGATAAACAGCTTGTAAACATCTGAGAGTAGGCTGATGAATCTGTAACCTTACGACGTCTTTTCTTATGAAGCAGAATAATTTTAGCGTTTTTTTTCTGGTATGGGCCGCAACGCTTGAAAAGTCGGAATGCTTGAAGACTGAAAGTGTGCCTACTGACTGAAAACAAATTCCTGTAAACTGAACCCATTAAATGTTCATCCCTTCATTCAACGCTATATGCCTGCTGAGATCACACAGTTGGAGTCAAGACAGACCTTACAATCGTTTTATTGGCTGTCCCGAACAAGCTTCAGGTACACATCAAGATACCCCGACATATAACTCCGAACCTTGTCCCGAACATACCCATACACTATGCAAAGAAAATCATTAGCGTCATGATACCCTCTTCATAGCAAATCACTGTGGTGGAACTTGCTACCGTTCACGTTTAAACACCGCAGAAAAATATATTGCAATAATGGCTGGCTCCCAAGCGTGTCACCTATCACATCCTGAACGTTTTTGCCACAATCATCATCTTCATCTTGCCAACGCCCTATTAAATGCAGTCCACATAATGTTATACGGCAGCACATCTGCTGATGCCGCGGCTTGTGCCCACGTTCTCCCGGTCGTTACGCTCTACCTTATCTACCCTCACCAGCTCCCCCTTCGCCTTGCCAGCCTTCCCTCCACTCGTAAGCGCAGCTACGCCCCCAGTGTATCAAGCATCAAATTCCCACAAAAACACCCAATTTCTCAGTCTACTCTTCCCATACCGGAAGCAGTTGCGCTCCCAAAACAAACACGTTTCACTACGATACAATATGATCACCTATCAAATACACCAGCCGGTTGCCTGTATTGCCATTCTTGGGCACACGGTACTATGCCAGAGTGGACTGCCCACCACTGATACCCATCCAAAACTCTACACAATTACCACACAGCATGGAATGTACTAGCTCACTAGACACAATACCTCTGCCCAGCACACGTTGTTAGAGAATGGAGGACGAAGAGGCCTCGCACAAAGCATTATGGGTTCAAGGAGGCTTCAAGGAGGGTTCAAGGAGGTCATAGCGGTTATTGTTTGCAATAAATTTTACGTTGTAAATCAATGGTTTCTGGTTTTGAACACTCTTCCTCGAAGGAACGTTTCCTCCATTAAAAGCCTGTGCATACATTTCAACCCGGCCTTCCATTGAGCATGTCCCGAAAGAGCCCTTGGTACAGAAGGAAACTTCATTTTAGATAACCCTGGAGCAGTGTGCCAGGTCTGATTGCTGAAGTGGGCTTATCCTTACTTACTTTACACGTTCCCTAAAAATTTTGAAAAACTAAATAAAAACGGGAACAAACCCGCACCAGCCAAGCTATAGCAGGATAATGCCAATACAAATAAATGAACGGGGTGCCGACGCTCCAGATTCTTTTAGAAGTAAAGCCAATAAGTTAAAAAAAGAAGGCTCGTGCTTCTGTCGGCGGAGAAACGCACTACACCAAAACCGCCACACACCCACTCCACGGCGAAAGGATGTCCGGTGCCTCATCAGTCCGTCTAGTAGTAGTAGGAGTTGTAGCACTGGCAGTAGTTCAACAGTAGCAGCCGCAGCAGCAGTGGCAGTAGCAGTGGCAATAGTTAAGCAGGAGCGGTATAAGCAGGAGCAGTAGGATATAGTAGTAGCAGCAGTAGTAGTGGTAGTAGTGCTGCAGTAGTAGTTGTATAGTAGTCTGTTGTTCAGCTTTTTGATGTCAAGTAACTCCTTCCTCATTCGGTATTTTTGTGTTTGTTGTTTTTTGGTATTTGTTTTTTTTGGCATTTTAGGTGGTTGTTGTTTTTGGTGTTTTGAGTGTTCTTTAATTCTGGTCGATTCCCGATTGATTGTAGAGTTTAACGCGCCGATGGAACGCAGGCGATGAGGCACATCGTAGTGGAGGGCTACGAAGTAATTTTGGCCACCTGGGGATCTTTAAAGGAGTACTGACACGAAATTTCAAAGCTGAGATAACTATGTAAAACGCTTCCTTTTTATCAGGAGATATCTCCCAGCAAGTTTCAACAGCAACCGTTCAGCGAAACATAGTTAAAATACATTTTAATCTTCGCCCGCACGGGAAAGCCCAGAGCGGGCCGACGTGACATCATCTGCTACGTACCCAAAACCGCCGACGTCGGGGCTCCCGTGACGAAGCCGACGCGCTGGCTGTGGTTGGCGCGCGCTGCTCGGGCGTGTGTACACGTCATGGTTTTGGGACTGACTTCATGCTGCCCGGGCCTGTGGGGACGGCGAAGACCTCGGCCGGTCTGGGCGCGCGCGTGCGCTCGCTCGCGCGCGCTTCCAGAGAGGCAGCGATACGGCAAGAATGGTGACGCCATGTGATACATGCTGTCATGGCGGCTGCTCGGCGTTTTTTTGTAGAAACCGAAACTGGCACGAGTAAACGGCGCCGTAAATGAATGTTTACGCTGCGCTCGACCGTCTAATCTGTCATTCTATGATTAGTGGGCTGGTAGGCACGCATAGCAGCGAAAAAAACGCAACATAAAAATATCGTGTCAGTACCCCTTTAACGTGCGCAGAAATCTCGCACACACAGGCCTTTTTGCTTTTCGCCTCCATCAGAAAAGCGGCCACCGTGGCCGGGAATGAAACCCGCGACCTTGTTCTCAGCAGCGCAATGCCTTAACCACTCAGCCACCGCGGCGGGTATTTTTGGTATTTTCCTATTTGTAGTAGTAGTGTAGTGCTAGTAGTAGTAGTTGTTGTTGTGGTAGAGCAGTACTAGTTGTAGTAGTAGTGTAGTAATCGTGATTCTAGTAGTTGTTTTTGTTGTTGTGGTAGAGTAGTAATAGTTGTAGTAGTAGCAGTGTAGTGTGTCGTGGTAGTAGTGTAGTAGTAGTAGTTGTAGTGCTCGTGGTAGTAGTAGTGGTAGTGATGCATTAGTAGTAGTAGTAGTGTAGTAGAGGTAGTTGTATGGTAGTCTCTTGTTCAGCCTTTTGGCGTCAAGTAACTCCTTCCTCCTTCTCCACCCGGATCTTCTCGAGACTCTTCGAATTATCTAAAGCGTAACGTGCGACTACCGATTTCCCAGAAATCGCGTAACTTGGGCTCTCACTGTGACGCAAATATTTAGGCAAGCCAGTATTGAGGAGCCGCGACAGGTGGCTAAAGCGCTTTCTTAGACACACCTTTTCCGATTTTTTTGCGAGACCGTTACATGTCGCATAAGACACCATAATCCATGCGTCATTTGTGTACTCAGGGTCCACTACTCGGTACACACCGCTGTAACCTTGATCAGCGATGCAACGCCCATACGTACGGCCGGCGGTCAACCAAGCCACCGGCCGCCACCGTTCAAGGCTTCTATTCTCCGCCATTCAGCGCTTAACCACGGTTGTTCACAGCTTACGCTTGAAAGCTCCAAGTTGTAGTGCCACTAGTCAACAGCTATACCTCCCCTCCCGAGAAAGATGCATTGTGCAGGTGCCCATATTAGGTTCTGGCTGCCTCCTGCTGCCACCCTTTTAAGTAGTGGTAGTAGTAGTAGTTGTAGTGAGAGAAGTAGTAGTAGTAGTTGTGAAATAGTAGTAAAGTGTAGTATTCCGAATCCGTTAACTCCTAAAAGTAGCAGTAGTAGTAGTGATAGTAGTGTAGTAGTAGTAGATTTATAGTATTCTGTTTTTAGCAGAAGTGTAGTAGTCGTAGTCGTGAACAGTTGTCTGAGTAGTCGTAGCTGCAGAAGCAACTCCTAGTATACAAGGACTAGTCAGTCCTTTCCCAAGGAACTCCTTCTCTAGTCGTAGTAGTTAGTAATAGTAATGTTGTAGTCTTTCTAGTAGTAGTAGTAGTAGTAGAGTGGTGGTAGTAGTGTAATAGTAGTAGTTGTAGTAGTAATAGTAGTAGTGGCAGTAGTGTAGTAGTAGTAGTATTAGTAGTGGTAGTAGTGTATAAGCAGTTGTTGTATAGTAGTCTCTTGTTCAGCTTTTTGGTGTCAAGGTATTGCTGAAGTGGGCCGGGAGCTCCCTGCATGGTAAATAGAGAGGCAGCCCATCAATGGGATCTTCGCGAAGGCTCTGACCGCCGCCGTTTGTGGATTTTCACCGTCCACATTTAAACACATCGCCGCGGTTGGTTCCACCTAATTTTTAAGGCTCAGGACCTGCAGTGTCGCCAATACCGTCACCATGAGTACTCAAGCTGCCCCATGCGGGGCCATACATAATGTAGATGATAAAATAGCCGAAAGCAACCGGTGGGCTTGATTACAGGTACACAGCGTTCGTAGGAAAATGGAAATAATATTTGGAGTAAAAATATGGCCCTTCAGAGTGATCGCAAGAAGGAAATGCGAGACAAAGAAATCCTGCGGAACGGTCGATGAGAGTGGAGTGATTCGAGAAAAAATCGAATCCGAGGATAATGTATTCAGCGCATTTTTCAAAGAAAAGAACGGCGCTATCGTTGCCAGCAGTGGTATTCGGGTGCTACACAATCCGACAACTAACGTTGTGCTAAGGTGGGAGATTCGAACAATAAGTTGCATTGGCAGTGTGAGAACATGGCGGAGATAATAGTGGAGGGTAAAGCTCTTTGAGGACGTTTGAGCCATTGCGTCAGTTTAAGCCTGGGCTGCAAAGCAATCAACAATAATCTCTGGTAGCTTCGGCTTTAAGTCAAAAAAGAATTTGTCCTCCAGGTCCTAGATGTAGCGTTACCATATTGAGAATCATGCATTAGTTTTTTTACGGCTAGGGGGCGGTTGAGAAATCGGAGCAGGACGAACATTAAATAGCTTTCTAACGAGGGGCACGTCTTAGACCATACAGCAAGGACATCGGGAATATACGCGGCGTACGACTCCCTTAAAGTTTGAGTATGGGAAGCAAGTGCCTGATTTGCAGTAATTAGCGACATGCAAATTTTTCGAAGAGATCACGTTAGTACGCTTTTCAGGTTTTCTATCAAGTCCGGACCGCGTCGTGTGTCTCAAAACAATCATTCCGCGGCTGTGGCCTTTAGTTAAACTATTACGTTGGCCAGCATAAAGGTTGGGTCCCGTCTCTTGCAAACGCTGAAACCCTCTTAGATGCTTAGACCCTCTCCAGTCACCAAAGTAGACGCCATTAGTTCTGCAGAATGTGCTGGAGACGCTGGATTGGGAGACGGTTAAAAGTGGTGTAGCCAGCTGCGGGTCCTTGATGAGTGGCATAGCTGGATCACCGACCTGGCGTCCACTACGCAGCTCCGTGTTAGAGGAAGCGGTCGCGATGCGAGAAAACGAGGATGGGGAACGCGGCGCACCCTACAGCAACGATTTTACGTGAAGCAGTGTGTGTACCGGTTGTTTACAAGTATGTCCACAGCGATGGCTCCACGGTGAATCGCGGTCGGAGTCTCGAACTAATTACCTTCTTTATCTTCCTTTCTTATGTGCGAGTCATTCTTCTCGCCTTCCTTCTCGTCGTCCAGAGAGGGTTATCATGCTACTAAATTTCCAGGGCATGTGCAGGGCATCAAACGAACGGGTGTTTTGATTACTTGACTCATAATTTCTGGTAATAACATGGGGAACAGCAAAGAATAAAACAAGGATAAGACACGCAGGGCAGCGGCCGGACATCTGACCGTTTTTATTGGTCTAAAGCGGCAGCGAAATGTACCCGTGCATGCAGGGTTATCTATCCAGGCATTCGCGATGTACAAGATGACGCCATATTTATACAAAAAGATATTGCTTTAACGACTGTTGTTAGGGGGTATTTTGGCCTTCCCTTCTTCCTAATGAAGTGCTGTTTGTCGCTTCGCGCTAAACTCTGTTTTCGGCTTTTGAGGATTTGTGCCACTTAAAGTACAGTAGTGGCTGCGAATTGTGTTAGAATAGCAGCCCCAATTACTGAGGCATTGTGCCAACCAGCCCAAGAACTTTTTTTAGGAGAGCAAAAATTCAAAAATGCCTGCGCATTCAGGTTCCAGAGAAGTTGAGATACCTAACTTGCAAGTTTAGTTTGGAGCATTGCACTGTGTCACGCGTCCTGGCCAGAGGGTTTATTTCGCACCTTAAGGTGACTAAATAGAATTTTTTCAACTGTGCCTTAGTTGAAATGATATGATCAGCTCGTCTAGGCCTGGTGCCACCTCTCTCATACACCACCTGACTGATTCATTGTTTTACAATTTCCTGTCTCTCCGTTGCATGGCACCTGCTCTGTTGAATATCCTGTACGCGCACTTCTCATCCAAATAGGAAAGACAGCTTATTTTGTTAAATATTAGGGCAAGAGATCCCAGTTATCTAGCCAAGCACTGGAAATCCTACAGGTGTTAGCGATTCTTCAGTCTTGTAATAATTCTAAGGCAATCGAAAATACTGTTCGGTGTGAAGATTGAGAAGCAGCTGTATTCGTAAAAATGCGTCAGGTAAAATCCCTGACGTCACGTACAGAAAGTTATGTTTCATGGATGCAGTCAATGTCCCTTCAGGCTTTTGGTGCTTATGTAATGTTCAACCTGCCTCTATATTTAGCTGCAGCGTCGAGCACGTTAGAAGAAGTATAAGCGTGCCAAATATTTTTTTGTTTATCATATAGAGCCATATGAAAAATAAAATAAACCATACATTTCAAATTCGCGTGTAGTTTATTTTTGTCGTGCATCCAAAAGGAGGCCTTCAATTGTTGCTTTTGATTTTTCAGATACTGACCGAGAAATTTTAGAACATTTCGAGCAAAGATTTTCCTGCAAGAAGCGTTATTTGCGCGTGAAACGTTGTACCTATACATTAGAGGTTCCACAATATATAAAAAGAATTTTGAGGGAACTGGTTTGAGCTGTTTCGTGTGCCGCACTTTCCAGCATTTCATCTGTAATATGCTGCATAAATATCTTTAAATGTGTTTTCTGTTGCCAGATTCACTGTTTAGTACATCAATTCTTCAAGCTTACTCTTTCTGTTAGCGCGCAATGCTTGGAGGCCTTGTTTAGCAGCTGTTACTGAACTAGTAGGAGGTTCTAGTTTTTACTCAACTTGAAAAACTCAGTTTCCTGTAAACTTAAACGGTTTTTCCATAACATGCCTTCATTCACCCTCCACGTCTAGAAATACCGGATAGACAAGGGCCTTCTTTAGCATATCTTGGTAGAACGTCATTTCTAAAGGCTTGCGCGCGCTCGTGTGACTGTGTGTGTGTTTGCGGGTGCGCGTTTGTGTGTGCGCGTGCGTGTGCCTGTGTGTGTGGGTGCTGTGTGTGCGCCTGTGAGTGTGCGTGTGCGTGCGTGTGTGTGTGCGCGTGTGTGCGTGTGCGGGCGCGCGGGCGCGTGTGTGTGTGCGTGCGTGTGTGTGTGCGCGTGTGTGCGTGTGCGGGCGCGCGGGCGCGTGTGTGTGTGGGGTGGTGTGTTTGTGTGTGTGTGTCTGTGCGTGTGCGTGCGCGTGCGTGCGTACGTGCGTGTGTGTGTGTGTGTGTGTGTGTGTGTGTGTGTGTGTGTGTGTGTGTGTGTGTGTGTGTGTGTGTTTTCCTAGGCTTGCATTTCCGAAGGGCGCTTTCTAGGCCTGTCTGATTATTTAGAAGCCAAAGACCGTTCTTTGCGCTGAGTTCCGGGCAGGAACGGCTGTATGTCCGTCTTGTGGTCAGATGTCCTGGGGGTACCTGGCGGACTCCGCACTCTGGACTTGGGGCCCGTGCAGAGGTGCCCTTTGTTTTAACGGTCACCGCCACTTGCATTGGGAGCGCCACGGCTGGCCTGGGTGGTGCGGTGAAGGCGGGAGCCGAAGAGGTGGCCTCCGTTTGCCTGTCCTCATCAGACTCCAGTGTTCTGAAGGCTCGTTACAAAAGTGCATGAGTGGTATTTGTCTGCCGAGGACGGTTCCAAGAACAACCGCACGTGTTGTGGTGACGGGTTAGGCTGCCTGGGGCAAATGAAAAAGCTGCAGAGGTGGGAAAAAGTCAGACTCGCGGTACTCAGTCCCCGCCGATACCAGACGCTGCTCCACCCCCCTGCCCGCTTCGTCGGCGTACCTCCCCAGAAGGAAAGAGGCATCACCTTCCTCTGGGAAGGTATGTTTTTTTGTGATGTTGATGTTAATGATTTTTATTTTCTAGTTGTAACTTTTCGAAGGTCCTCTAGAAGGCCGCATGTTGTCCCGTGTAGTTAGCACACGTGAAGTTGTCAGAATTGCAGTTGACGGTTGGGTGGTCCTGTGAGGGCGTTTCGCACAGGTCGTTTTTCCAAGGAAAGAGTTTGTACTGTGACCGGTAAATAAGGACGAATGGGACAACGGATAATGCTTGCTATAAAAGATGTGGGAGTGACGAGTGATTAAATTTTAGTATATTTTTGGTGGGTATTACATTGCCATCACTGCGCATAATGGTGCGGCCCACTGCTGTGACCCACTTTCCTTTCGATCGCTCAGGAAAGTTATCACTTTAGGTTAGCATATCTGTCTTAGAGATCACAACCCGCGAGCTGCGTTGGGGAATGGCGGTGGTGTCCAGATCGACAATTTTAGTCTGCGCGAGATGTTTTCTGCCCTGTGGCTGGTTCTTTATCTCAACAAGGACTTCACCAATTTGCTGTTTATTTGCATTGTATATTTTTAAATTATTTCTTTAAGATACTTGGTGATCAAAAGTTCTGATTCTTCAGCAATAGGCTGGTCTGCATTCCGCAATACAATAAATAGGAAATGAGAGTAGTTTTCAGGCTTTGCAAAGGTTATGGCTGAGTTGAGGAGGCGAGACATCGGTGCGGTCCATTTTGAGAGACCAATCACGTTTTCAGGGGAGGGGGTTGGATTATCCATGTAACATAAGAAAAAAGCCGGGGATTGGTGTACTTATTCCTCTAACCTTGCTCTGATAGTCAGAGAGGACCCGGAGCTCCCTGTCAGGTAAACATCAAGAGTGACCATCTGCTGGAGTTATACTATAGCTCCTACGGCCACCAATTGTGGTTTCTACTCTTCACCTTCAAACCCAATACCACGGTTGGTTAGCGCGTGAGTGTGGTGCCTCGGGGTCTGCGATGTCGCTAACACCGTCACCTTAAATCAAGAAGGCGCCTCGTGCGCGTCGACATACTGTCAGCAAAAGTGTAATATTGGTAGCCCAGTAGGTACACAAGTCGTCTGTGCTAACGGGGCTCAATATCTGTGTATGAAAGGTTGAGTCTGCGTTGTGTTGGTTAGTGTTGTCGAGAGGGTTACAGGTTAAATGTTTCAAAATGTTTAAATCTCTAAGATCTATGCTGGCCTGACTGCTCTAGTTTTTTCTCTCTGAGAGATAGAGGGTATTGGTGTTTAGGAAATGGGGATAAACAGATGGTAGGAAACTAAACAGTGGAAACTAAAATTTACGGCCCCAGATGCCGCACCTTCTTTTCTTGCGCTCGCAATCAGCTCTGGGTGATCTTGAGCTAATAAGCTGGGGAAATTCGCCTCCAATAGGTCAAGAAAAGTGTAATGTGTAATGGTTTAATCGCTATCCCCGGAGTAGACCCGTCATCATGGCTCGGTTGTGTGGAAACAGTGGATGTGTGTTAATGTATAATATCCCAGTTGAGCTTCTGCGCCCACATTTACTTGCAAATACTTCGGTCGGTGCATCCCACCGAGAGCGTGCAATTATTCGGGACCCTAGACACCCTGGAAACACGGGGAAAGATTGTGCTCCTAGGAATGGGATGAAGAGGCGTTCTTGATGTTTTTAGATGCAACGCATCTCTTTAACTCATCTTGTCCCTCGTCGTTGCCGCGGCGTAGTCCGCATCCCTCCCCCATTCTATTCGCCGCGGCAGCTGCGCGCTCCGCCGCTCTCACCGCAGCGCCATCTGTGCGTCAGCGCGATCAGCGCGCAGCTTGCGCTCGCCTGCGCTCGCTCCCATCGCCGTGCCACCTGTGCGTTAGCCCGCAGCTTGCGCTCGGTTCAAAATTTACACCATCTTCCCGCGAGGGGAAGCATGGGGTAGATGCGACGCATTGGGGGTGAACACGCTGCGTAAATAGGGTACACAGCAACAGCACTCCACACGATGACATGGCTAACATAATGGAAACGGAACGGCAACCCCCGATGCGTTGCATCTACCCCATGGATCCCCTCGCGGGAAAATGGTGTAACTTTTTTGTGGAGTGGAGTGCGGTGGTCGTAAGAGCAATGTGCGCGGATCTGCCGAATTCCTCGCCACGTGCACCCAACTTTTAATGCAGCCCGGTGACTAGCACGAACCAACGCCCACGCCAAATTATACCCACCATCACCATGCTTACAATACAGTGATGCCACCCCGTACCCTCCGAAACCTACACACTGGGTAGCTTTTGTTGGCCAACACACACCACAAAACGCCACGGCGGCTACCATCCTAACTACCAACACCAAAAAGAGCGGAAGAAGAAACCATTTCCCTGACGCTCACTCAGCGCCCCACCCTCACATTCGTCCTATCTGACTCTGAGCATACCATGCGCAATTTTATTCACATTAACATGTTTCCTGTAGCATTGCAATTTCCCTCCGAAAATTCTTCTTCCAACATCGTGAACCTGCTGGGGACACGAGGCCACAGAGGCCTAGGCGCTAATGAAGTGGTGCACGTAAGTACGTGTTCGTGAAGTAATTTGCGGGTCGCCATTTTCACTACGCCTACACGCGTTGCCCCTGCACGCAACGCAACCTCCCAACTGAAATACAGGGATATTGACCTGCACTGCCGCCTTCTCCGTCACCGACACGTACCCCCGCACCCACAGCATCCCCGGAGGTAGGCCACATGCTGCGCATCCTACAAACACACACCTTCCCACACAAAACACCATTGATACACAGTCATGAGTGACAGGCGCAAACAGACACAGGGACGGGAAAGAGCAATAACACCAGCGCTTACTATAAACTGAAAGATTTAATAAAATCGAAAACACATTTATACCACACCAACACCTGACAATAAAGTACGTGTGACCGTCTCACATGTGTACGGCGGAACATGAGGACAACCGCCCCATTTCCTTCTCTTTTTCTTTCCCTCCTCTTCTACCCCTCTCCTTAAGAAGTTGCACTTTTTTATCTATAATACTCAGCGACGGGTGACTTATACAATCGGAACCCTTAATCCGGATGTGGAAGGCTTCAGCAATTTCCCCGGTAGCATGGTCTCTGTGCTTAAAAACAACTTGCGTGTATGTCGAGCGTGGCTTAGAACCGCAGTCTGAATAGTGCAGGGCCAGGTGTGTGTAGGGCCTTCTTTGCAAGGAGGAATGATGCACCCTCAAGCGTACATTGAGACAGCGGCCGGTCTGGCCGACGTACACCTGGCCACAGGACATTGGAATGCAGTACGCAACATTGGTAATACACCGAACGAATTGGAGTCGGTGTTTTATCAAACAGCCACGTGGGGGAATATTCTCTCGAGAATTGAGCCTGCTGCTCACCATGCTGCATAATCTGCCTACCTTTATCCTGGCCGAGAAAACCACCTTAACCCCGAATCTGTCAGCCGTCATCTTGAGGCGATGTGACAGCGCATGTACATAGGGGACGACCGCCACTATTGTACTCTGTCGGTATCTGTTATGTGAAGTGCGAACCTTTTCAACTGCTTCACAAGACGCCGCAGATCGCCTGGAGCACTGAGAAGGGAAAGCCAGCGCTCTCCAGCCGGACTATTTGTGCATTGAAGCTTTGTTGCGCCAAATGATAAGGACTTTTTGACTGCAGATTTGAGGCATGTGTGGGCTATCCCGTTCTTGACTATCTTCGAATGAAAGAAAGCGCAGTTCAAGAGCGGCTTACTAGAACGGAGCGCGGACATCCAGCATGTATGATTCCGCGAGAAACGCAGCTCTAGGTCAAGAAATTTCAAGGTGCCGTCAACAGGAACCTCGGTCGTGAGCATCAAACCTTTACCTTTCGGCTTTGAGGCATCAAGAACAACACATTGAAAGGTCTCCGTTTGTACCTTGCAGCCAAGGACCAAAAAATCGTCCGCAAAACGGAAAACCTCAGTGGCAATGCCCTGTAAAGCAAGGTGCACATCACAGTCAACCTTGCCCCAAAAAATGTTGCTCAGGACTGCCGCAACCTTAGACCCAATGCACACTTCAGACTTTTGTACGTATACCTTATCTTCAAACCCCACAAAAGTACTCTGAAGGTAGAAATTGCGCAGCTCCAAAAAGGCCACCACGGGTATTTCACTACGATTCACAAAGGCCAGGTCATCATTGTCGTTTGTGATGCAACCTCTAGTACGTCGCACGAGCACATAATGAGGCAGGGAGTTAAACAGGTACTCAATGTCCACGCTGATTTCCGAGACGTTCAAGCAATCAACAGAGAACAGATACTTCACCACCGCCTCAGAAATTCGCACTGAAAAGGAATCAATGATGGTCAAAGATTCTAAATACTTCTGCAAAAAAACAGAAACAGCCACCTGCCACGACCCTCGCTTCGAAATCATAGAACGAAAGGGTGCCCCCGGCTTGTGGGTTTTTGTCGCAAAACACGCCTTCACCGTGTGTTCCTTATCCTTCTTAGTAGCCATGGCCAGGCTATCCAGATTCCACGAAGTACACATGACCAGGGACCGGTCCCTGGCTGTTGTCCCACTGGAAGGTACCTCTTGGAAATTTTTACGCACCGCTTCCACTGCCCTTTCCGCGAACGTGGACTGCTCGAGGACAACAAAATGGCATTTGGGATCCGACTCGAGAGAACGGGCACCTTTAGCTACCAAACGACTAGGGATCAAGCTCAATGAAGCCTCCCTTCTACCAGCAGTGCTGCGCCTGGAAACCGCGTCAACACTTTCACCGACAAAATGATCCCTTTCCGTCTCTGCCACAACTTTCGCAACAATCCGCGCCAAAGCCAGCTGTTCAACAGTCTTCAATGGAGTATTTAAACAAAACTTTGGTCCAAGCTTTAACAGACTTTCATCACGAGCGTCCAAGAAGACGTTTGCTAGCACCAGAGGTAACCTTCGGGAGGCACATTCCTTCTGACGACTGGCAGCGTTGGACGGACAGTGTTCCAGACGAGCTCGGTGAGCTTCTCGGTGCGCGAGCTCCACTTGCGAAACAAGCTCACATTCAGCTTCCCCGAAGAGGGGGACGCACCGGCCACTTTGAGACAGTCTCTGAAGTGCCGCTCCGGTCTCCTGCACTCTGCTCGAACCATCTTGCACACCCTTGTCGAATGAGAGTCCGAAAGGGATAGGAAGCCGATGAGGCTCCGAACCTCTGGTGGGCAGAGTCGTCTTCTGAGCTACCAGCCATACACCTGCGCTTTCTACTCACACATGGCGATGATGGGGGACAACGCGGCGGGATTGGCGAAATCGACGTTAAGTAACACAGAAAAAGAGCTCGCGGAACAAAAAATAAACTGGAGCAAAATGGAGAGACGAGCTAGTTGGTGAACATCCATGAGTGAAACTTAAGCGCGAACAGACACAGAGACGAGACCCTGTCGGGGAAGAAACCCATAAGCCGGGGGAACCCATTCGTTTTATCATTTCTGAGCGAGGGTCGTGGCAGGTGGCTGTTTCTGGTTTTGTACAGAAGAATTTATAACCTTTGACCATCATTCATCCGTTTTCAGCGGGACAATTCTGAGGCGGTGGTGGATGATCTGTCGTCTCTTGATTGCATGAGCGTCTCATGAACTAGCGTGGACGTTGAGGACCTGTTTTACTCCCTGCCTCATGATGTGCTTGTGATACGTACTACAGATTGCACTACAAACGACAATGATGAGCTGGCCTTTGTGAATCGTAGTGGAATCCCCGTGGCGGCGTTTTGGAGCTGCTCAGTTTCTACCTTCAGAGTACTGTCGTGGCATGATAAGGTATACGTACAAATATCGGGAGTGGGAATTGGGTCTAGGGTTGCGCCAGTCCTGAGCAAACTTTTTTTCGGGCAAGGTTGACTATGATGTGCAGCTTGCTTTACAGGGCGTTGCCACTAAGATTTCCTGTTTTGTGGACAATTTTTTGGTCCGTGGCTGCAATGTACAAATTGACTCCTTCCAATGTGCTGTTCTTGATGCCTTCAAGGCGAGGGGCAAAGGTTGGATGTTCACAGCCGAGGTTCCTGTTGACGGCACATTGAAATTTCTTAACCTCGAGCTCCATTTCTCGCGGCATCATACATGCTGTATGTACGCGCCCATTCTAGTAAGCCGCTCTTGAACTTCGCTTTTTTTTCATTCGAAGCCAGTTAAGAACGGGATAGCTGGCTCTGGTGCGGATTGTTGCGAAAGCTGTGGCAGAGACAGAAAGGGATCGTTTTGTCGGTGAAAGTGTTGAAGCGGTTGCCAGGCGCGGCACTGCCGGTAGAAGGGAGGCTTCATTGAGCTCGATACCTATTCGTTTGGTAGCAATTAAAAAGGTCCTGTTATCATTAGGTGCAACAAAGCTTCAGTGCGCAAATAGTTCGGCTGGAGAGCGCTGGCTTTCCCCTATCCGTGCTCCAGGCGATCTGTCAGCCTCTTGTGAAGCAGTTGAAAAGGTTCGCACATCACCTAACAGATACTGACCAGAGTAAAATAGTGGCGGTCATCCCCTATGTACATGCGCTGTCGCATCGCCATAAGAAGACGGCTGACAGATTCAAGGTTAAGGTGGTTTTATCGCCCAGGAACAAGCCAGGCAGATTATGCAGCATAGTGAGCAGCAGGCTCGATCCCTTAGACTATATTCCCCCACGTGGCTGTTTGATAAAACACAGACTCCAATTTGTTCGGTGTGGGCCAATGTGGTGTACTCCATCCAAATGTCCGGTGGCCGGTTTTACGTCGGCCAGACCGGCCGCTATCTCAATGTACGCTTGAGGGAGCATCATTCTTCCTTGAAAGAAAGGCCCTACACACACCTGGCGCTGCACTTTTCAGACTGTGGTTGTAAGCCATGCTTTACAGACACGCAAGGTGTTTTTAAGCACAGAGACCGTGCTACTAGGGGGATTGCTGAAGCCTTCCATATCCAGATTAAGGGTTCTGACTGTATAAGTCACCCGTCTCTGAGTATTCTAGATAAAGAAGGCAAATTCTTAAGGAGAGGAGGTAGAAGATGATGGAAAGAAAAAACCCAGGAAATGGGGCGGTTATCCTCATCTACCGTCGTACGCATGTCCGACCGTCACACGTGCTTGATTTTTAGGTCTTGGTTTGGTGTAAATGTGTTTTCGATTTTAATAAATGTTTCAGTTGATAGCGCTGGTGTCGTTTCTCTTTCTCGTCCATGTGTCTCTTTGCGCTTCAGTTTCACTCATGAATGTTCACCAACTAGCTCGTCTGTCCATTTTGCCTCCGTTTTAATACATAGCCATCAACACCTGTTTACTGACCCTATCTGTCCAGCCTGTGGGGCGCTCGACATCGAGTACCATTCTCTCTGCAAATACCCACCGACGTATACCCCCCGTTCTCTACCCTCACCTTTGGGAGCGGATGTTCGCGACCCGCGTGAGTCAGGCCAGGTCCTGACCGCCTTTCGGGCCCTAGCAATAGCGGCGGCCTTGTGGGGCTCCTCCACCCAGAATACCAGATCCCGACGGACAAGAAATGTATTCCTTCCCTCTTGGTCGATGTCGTGTTTTATTCCAGAACCTTGTGTCTGGTTGTGCGGGTGAAATGGACAGCTTTTTTAATTGGAGATAAGATGTCTTACTGAATCGTTTAGGTATGCTCCCTGCGAGCACGTCTAATGCCCTTTGAGAGTCTGTAATGGTGTGTATGCTTCCGCTCGGCACTTGCACTAGCCGGATTACCAAGAGGATGCTTACAACATTCGCTTCTTCTTTCCTGAATATCAGCAGGTCACACAGCCACAAAGATTTCGAGTGTGCTAATCGGCGGCACTTGCTGCCTCCTACTTTTGTACATCCCGTATTATCTGTATACTGTCAGAAAATCGGAAACACCTGTGTGCCCAAATTTCACCGCCGGTTAAACATTCCACTGTTGTCTGAATTAATCCGGAGCCACACTGTACGGCTAGTCTTATTCTGCAAGTGTGAGTTCGGCTTCTGAATTACAGAAAATTTAATTTTGTTTATCTTCCAGGGGAGAGGTCCTATAAGGTAATAGGGTCAATTGCGAACGCTGCCAGCGACTTACTGTGCGGCGCACGGTTCTACCGAAATGCGTAAAACGGACAAACTTCAACGCTCGCAGGTGTCGCAACTTTTGAAAATACCTGGCGTTTCTTTCATTGCCAGCAGAGTGTCATTCTACTCATTTCTAGGCTTTAGTTGCCGGTGGGCCATATATTTACGTTATTCCTGTCGGTTGTGAGAGGCGAGCCCTCGCATATGGCTGCCTGAGCCTTAGCTTCCGAATTGCAGCGATAACTTATTTCCGTGGACCCTTCATAAAAACGGATTATAACAGGCGGCTCGCAGAAATGAAAAAATAAAAACATGAGCGTGATAACGCTATCCCATAAATATTTACTAATCAATATACCAGAAAACATTTTTGTAGAGGCGCAAAAGAGTTTTTCTTCTTCTCCTGGAGAGGTACGCCGACGAACGTCGATGAGCGGCACCTCGATTTCATGGCAATCCCGCGGGGATGGTTTCGGAGGACCCCCCCCCCGGCAACCCATGCGCTGGGGAGGCTGTCGGTGCCGCCACAATGCCCCGTTTGCAGTCGTTCTGCTGAAGTAGCAGCGGCGGCTGATCGACAGCCTACCAACCCCCCAAGGTCCTCCGCATGCCCCGCAGGGTTGTGTCGGGCTAGGAGACTCGTCTACCGCCTCTTCGGACGTGAAAGAGGAACGTCACGTTCGGCGCGAATGAAAGCGAGGCCCGGGGCCGAATTGTACTTGGCGCCGGTAGGCCGCCGGAAGATATCTCGCTGCTTTCAGGCGGGATTGACCTCCGTTGGCGACTCGCGCGATTGGCTCGGAGTGAAAACCTCACCCGGTTTGCATCACGCCACTATACTTTGGCGATATTTTTGTGCCGTCACGTAACCAAACCGCTTCCGCGTAGGACGGTCAAATCTGGCGCGGTTGGAAGCACACCGGAAGTCAAAACGGCTGACCGCATGCCGCTTGTTTTTGCGATTTTAGCGTTTCGGGCAGTTTCAGACAGGTATGCGGCCATCAACAGTTTGTCCCGAGTCATGGCAAGTTTCAGCGTTCATTCCAACGCAGCAGGACCACCGTGCGTATTTTGTGCAACGAATTAGAAGCTGTTATCGGTCATCGGGGTGCAGCGAAGAGTCAGAAGATACGAAGATGCTGCGCGTGCTGTTTTCCTTTTCCCTACTGACAGTTACCAAAGTGTTTTTGTAACGTTGAAACCCTGACCCACCGCACCGCCAGTGGCAGCGTTCACACGGTGTCCGCATCGACACCGCTCGGACACACGAGGGTTTCGGATACCCCGGCGACGTAAGCCTACATGCAGGTACTATTTGTTTCTAGATATGGTTTTTACGGATGCAACAATGATTTAGCATCATTGTTTTTCATCGAAGAGAAAAAAATGCGGTGTCAGAAAAGAAGTCACACACAAATGCATTTGTTTTGAGTGGTGTCATGTGGTGGCAGTGATCTCCCATAAAATTTCGCAATTGTGGATGATAAAAAATTGAGAATGCAACGTAGCAGATGCATATGTAAAGAAGAGTCTAACACGACGGCCTATGTTCGCTTACGTGAAATAATATCGATAAGCTATGTGACTGAATGTAGTTGAAATGACAACATTCGGAGGTATCGTTGTTTGGTGGTGTATATTTGAAGAAAAAAATCCTGTAAAGAAAGATAAACAGGTGACAATAGTAAGGTGTGGCGCCTGTAACGGACTTTATAACGAACGTTGTAATATATTCTCACCGTATTTCTCCCTCCTTTCCCCCCATCGTGTGTCAACTGCTTCGGCTCCCTGTCACATCGTCTGACATGCGTTCCCCTCCTTCACACATTGTTAAAAGGTGACAACTTCAGCCTGTCGACTCGTTTTAGTTGCGTATCGATTTGAAAACGCGAAACGATGGGGTTATGTTCCTCCGCTTTACGCATACATGGTTAGAAGGACGCTTATCAAAAGGCAGAGTTGTAAGCTCCCAATTTTCCTCCTAGGACGCCTGCACGCTCTAATTCCCCTTCTACTCGAAGCAAGAAAGAATAAAAAAAGGCACATACAACACGGCGACAAGGTTACATGCAGTTGTCCAATCGGCCAGTTTCAACTAACCCAGTTAATTGTATTCTTGCTCTTGTTTATAACCTGTTGCTTTCTTAAAAATGTGCACTTGTTTAATGCTCAAGTAATTATTTATGTTATGTGTTTCTTTCAGGTGTGTGACTCCAATATGAAGGCATTGGCCATGACTGCCGACTATTGTGCCTTTGTGTGGCAGGCTGTTCTCTGTTCACTTGACTGTTGCCCGCCCTCTTGGTGACGTTTAAATCCTGGCTAGTTCTTGTGTTGATGGTGGCTACTAGCTTGGGCCGTGGCCCATGACGCCCACTGCACGTCATCCAGACCACAGACCACGGAAATAAAGTGCAATGTCGCACATGCTTCGATGTGGCCTGTCGTGAAGTGCTAGAATGCAGATTTCAAGAGCCATTTGCCTTGCCTCCAGTAGCCCCACCTTTTCTTGGAGGGCCTCTTCTGGAGTCCAACATTGTCGGAGTGTGTTGTGGGGTGCCAACATCAGGCTTTTGTAACCAATGCCGACAACAGCTGCCGCACCACCAGCAGAAGCAAGTGCACCAGACTAGTGATACAGACGACACGGCTGAGGAGGTTCCTGCTCCCGACGCGTTGTTGCTTGCTCCTCAAGGACAGCCAGGTGCAGAGCAGGGCAAACAATGCATCCTCAGGCAGTTTGGCGGCAATGAAGATGTCATTTTTAACTTTCGTGTCTGATGATGTGCGGTGTGCAGTGTTTGCTTTGTCGGGAGAAAGTGGCTTTGTAGTTGTTTGAAGCAGCATATAGTATGCCCTGATGCGGCGTGGTTTGCTCTAGAGAAGCTTCTTTTTCTTTTGTGTTTGGATATGCTTGTGGGAGGATAACCCAGAAGTTATTTTGCTTTCGACCGCTATATACTATGCCCTGACGCTGCGTTGCTTGTTCTGGGATAGCCAGTAACTATACTGTTTCCAAGAGTAGTCACACTTTCTTAATATAGAGACCGGTCAAGATTCTCTTCATAAATTTCGGCTTATTACACTGTGACCATTACTCTGCTGGGAAGCAAACAATGATGATGCATGTACCATCCACAAAAATGAGTATACTGCAGACCTAGCCCAACCTTGTCATGGTGATCTCTTTTGGCGATCTCTGACAGAGCATTTTACTTAAAAGAACACTATATGCAAGATCGTATATCCACTGTTGACGCAAAACACTAAACATATTTAAAATGTCGGGGGCTGTCTTGGCCCACCAATTCACTCTGAAAGTGTCATGATAAGTGGCAAAATGGCCACAAAGTTTCCTTTCCCCCACCACGGCCTGTATTCTAGCACTCAGTGCTTTGACGACTGCTCGCTCTGATTTGTGAAGAGCGACATTGGTATTTTTTTCGGCAGAAAGTACAGAAAGTACAGATGCTTGTGAGGAATAATAACAAAGTGCCAACAGCAGCATTTAGAAAAGTGTATTGAGAAACATCTATAAGCCCTTCGCAAGTGGAAGGGCTGATGGATGTTTCTATCAACGTATACCTGTATACAGTCCGAAATCCCAAACAATTCTCAGTGACTAGGACTTGAATTTTGTCGCTATTTACGGCAGCATGTTTTGACAATAGTGTTTGCGCCATGCCTAGGTCTATTCGTAATTCGTCATTGTGGACGTGTTTATACGCAAATTGGTTATATAGCTAGGCAGAAGATGTCACCTTTAGCAGTGCAGACGCTTGATAATGTGATCGGCGGAGGCAATAATGTTCTGAATAGACGTCATCCCCCCCTCCGCTGACTTTGATTTGACTTTTTCGGCGAACCAACGCCACTAAAACAAATTTTGTGATTTTTTGTGCTTTGTTATGCGTTTGAACATCAGATGAAGCCCGTGTTCTTTTTTTTTATTTGGGTTTCGGCACGGGCCCAGTACCGCGAGTCGGACCTGGTCCAGCCGCCGCCCCCCCTCGGGTTGCACAGGGAAGCCCAAACCGTCACACCACCTCCTGTTTAGCGAGCAGCAGCTGTGGTTTCAACCACGTCTATGCGGATGCCGCTGCATCCATTGCTTCACCTCCACCAGCCCAAAGCACCGCAAGGGCACGGAGGAGATGGATACGGAGACACGCGCGGCAGCTCTCAACCCCGCCGCGCCGTCTGCGCCATCCGAGGCGTTCTTGACGCCCTCGGTGGTTGCGGGCCAGTCAAAGCGAGCCTAAACAGTGCGCGGCCCAAGGATCCTGATTACTCAGGTACTCCGAGGACATCCGACGATGAAATGAATGTGAGACCGTTCTTGTCTGCGGTGCACCGCAATGAACGTGTCCTGAAGCCAAAGCCTGCCGACAAGCACAAAAAGACGAGAGTCACAGCCCCGAACGACGACACATAAACATAGAGAATCCAGCAGCTCTGACACTAAATAATGAGAAAGAAAACCTAATTCAATGGAACTGTAGAGGCCTTAATAAAACTTAATAAAGCGTAATATGTGTTAAGAAAACCCATTTGAATTATAATCACACAAACTTCTTAAATACTTACATGGTATTCAGAAAGGACAGTGATGGCTTCACACTCGTCCTGCTATGTGGAACATATTCGCCCGGAAATCCTTAGAAAGCCACCCTGTCCCTTTGAACACTTTCCGTGCGCTGTTGCAATTCGCACAATAATATTTCAAGGTTGAAAAGGGTATGCTCCATGTACATTCCTCCTGATCTTACACTTTCCAGCTCTGACTTCGAGGCACTAGTTGGCCAGCTGCCCGAACAATACATTCTCACAGGCGACCTTAATGCACACAATTCTCTTTGGGGCTCTTCTCCTGCGAATGCCCAAGATCGCCTGATAAAAAAGTTTTTAACATCCTCTGGCGCATGCCTTTTCAACAAGAAACAGCCTACACTCCACAACATAGGACACAACACACATTCATTTCTTGACTTAGTTATTGGCTCCGCAGTTCTCTTTTCTTGTCTGTTGGGGTGTGGGGTTTGCGGTGTCATCCATACGACAGTGACCACTTCCCCAATTCTCTAGCATGTATATGTAAAGGCCCACGCAGTCAATCTTCCCGGAACGGGTTCACCGAGGCAAGAGCAAACTGGAATACATTTACACACACATCCAAACTACACTACACAGCCATTAGACACCCACATGTAGATGAAGTCGCTCAACTCCTCACGGCGCGCACATGCTTGCCGCCGCCGAAGAGTCTATTCCCCTCGCCTCTGGTTCCACGCAAAATCAGAGGAGGCCATAGTGGAATGAGCACTGTAGGCAGGCGCAAGAGGCCCGTGAAAATACCGTGGGGTATTCTCCGTCCTTAAGTGTAACAGGTAAATCCTATGGTGTAACAGGTAACATGCTGAACACTATTTCCAGTTACCTCTTGGGGAACACCGCGAACTAACAGGGACACAAAAAGAAAGAAGTGGACAGGACTAGCGCTGACTTTCAACTCGATTTATTGGAAAAGACGTCACTACTTATACATACACAAAATCCTCTTCCCCCACCACGCCGCGTGCCCACACCAGCCAATGACATGCTATCAAGACCAAAACACTTCACTGTTGACAACCCACATTTTTTTTACAACGCACAGGTGTACTAGAGAGTTGATGGAATCATACTACATCAGAAAGTGGGGGAGAGATTGCATCAGTGAAACATCAGTTGTCCTGCACGAAAAAGAATTTGGTTATTTGGAGCGGTCGTCGCGATAAGGTGTTCCTGTGTTAAAAAATGTGCGTTGTCAACAGTGAAGTGTTTTGGTCTTGATAGTATGTCATTGGCTGGTGTGGGCACGTGGCGTGGTGGGGGAGGAGGATTCTGTGTATGTATAAGTAGTTACGTCTTTTCCAATAAATCGAGTTGAAAGTCAGCGCTAGTCCTGTCCACTTCTTTCTTTTTGTGTCCCTGTTAGTTCGCGCTGTTCACCAAGATGCAAGTACACCAATTCGCCCAACTCGCCACCCTGCTTCCAGTTACCTGTCTGAAGGAACATTTCGTGTCACAGTCGATTCGGCACTCTCAAACGTTCGCGTGCAGGATAAGGGGGTGCCCAAAAGGTGGGGTATTGAGCTGCACCTTGTTTATAGTTAAGATGAACTCACCCCCAAAGGCATTCCTGCCAACCATCTCCTGCTTAATTTATGTAGATGACATTCAAATATCTTTTAAATCATGTAATATGTCTTTATTTGAACCTTAGCTCCAGCTTGGGTTTATCAAACTTGCTCGCTGGGCAGACGTAAATGGGATTAAGCCTAATCGTTCTAAAAGTACCTGCATTGTATTTTCAAAGAGACGAGGGATGCAAGCGAGCACTGAAATTAAGGTCCATGGCGACTCAATTACTGTAAAAAAGTTAAACAAGTTTTTAGGGGGAGTCTTCGATGAAAACCTCACATTCATTCCTCACAGCAAATTAAAACATAAATGCCTCAAAGCAAACAACATACTTAAGGTCATTTCACACCACTCCTATGGTGTGAACAAGGAACCCCTCTTACGTGTCTTCACAAGCTTGGTGGGGTCGCGCTTGGACTGTAGGAGTGTGGTTTTTGAGTCGTCATCAAAAACAGCCCCGGGAAAGCTAAACCCAGTGCTCCACATGGGGCTTCGCTTCGCCTCGGGCGCTTTCATACTAGCGCCGTACAAAGCTTATACCTCCAGTGCGATAAATGTTCCCTAGATCACCAGCGAACATATATGGATCGTGTTTACGCTTTTAAAATTTCGTCAATAACCCACCATCCTTTCAAGACTTATATTTGTGATAGACCCATGTCCCAACTTCTATGAATCGTCCATCTATCTCTGCTCCGTTCTCGCATAGGGTGAGACAGGAAGTGTCAGATTTATCTGTCACTTTTTGAGACACCTACATATCAACCCTCTCTGACATTGGGCCACCATGGCAGCTTCGCCCTGCGCCGTGCGACTTCTCTTTTGTAGCAGTTGATAGAAAACGAGTGCCCACAACTGCAATTCTTCAGCGCTTCTTGTTTTTTCAAGAGGAATACAAGTGAGCCGACTTTTTTATTGATGCGTCAAAAACAGTCTTTGCCGTGTCGTGTGCTACTGACGGACTGATTTTGGGGTATTAGCAAAACTCGACAAGCAGCATCTTTACTGCTGAAGCCTGTGGCAGTTATCTGGTTTTAAAGCACACAGTCTATCATAAAATTCCCAAGTCCATCACCTTCACAGATTCCTTGAGCGTAGTACTTGCATTTTCATGTGAGCAGTTTTGAAAAATCACGTTACTCATTTAAATTGTAAAACCATGTGGGCATCACACACTTGATTTCTAATAATATTCCTATAAGCCGAGACATACTAGCGTGAACTTTATTTACATATGTCCAATTCAAATTTTCATTGAAGAGAACACCCAAAACTTGTGTGCGGAAACACTTTAAATTACGGAGTAACAAAATTCTAGGGGTATACTGCAGTTGTAAGGTTTATTCTTGTGCTTAAAAACATACATTTGGTCTCATTAACTTTCAGCTGAAGATGATTGCAGGTTAGCCAACTTGATAATTCGCGAAGCCAATTATTGACTGACGATTCTACTTCACGCAATCTTCCAGAAAAAAAGCACTAGTACCGTTGGCATACAACGCAATGTTTTGAGTCAAGGGCATATGTACAATGTAAAGCATTATAAAGCAAAAGCAACAACTGTAAGCGATCCGACAAGTAGCTGGTGATCACATTTATTCCAACACCACAGATTGCATAAAAGCGGTGTTTATGATACAATACATTGTGTCGAATTGAATCAAATGCCTTCCTAAAATCGAGAACAACAGAATGGTGAACCCAATGGTGAACCCAATGGCCGAATGGTGGTTTTGCTCGAAATTGTTTGCTATTTTTTCTTTTATATTTCGTAGCGCCATTTCAGCTGGGTTTTTTTCCTGAAATCCGTACTGCTCGTCTACAATAGCATGACTAGAATCAAGAAGCTTAGTTACCCTCGTTGTAGTGAAATTCTTTGCCTGAGGATAATACTTTCTGAAAATGTTGTTATATAGTATGCCGCTTACAGACCTCCGGAATCAGCGTCTGACTTCTTGATGAATATACAGTCGCATATGGCTCAATATATTCACCAGAAGTAATTATTGCCGGGGATTTTACCCTCCTGCTCATTGATTGGGATTGCTTGAGGTTAGACGCTGACACTACTTCTACAAAAAATGATATGTCCCTTGCAAAAATTTTTATTGTGATCGTTTTGAAAGTTTATTGAATTTTGTCGAAAGTACCTAACGATTTCTTTTTAAGTTTCTATTGACTCTGCCTATAGAGTTTCAAAAGTTATTTGGCAACGCGTTCCTATTGAAATGGGACAAAGAGTTTCAATAGACTTTTTCTGCCGAGTAGTTATTGAAACTTTATAAAAAAATTTATTAAGTTTCTATTAAGGTTACCTATAGAATTTACATTGAATATGCATAAAACATTTCATTGAGTTTCAAAAGACTTTTTCTATCGAGTACTTATCAAAACTTCATAGATTAACGCTGACAAGTTTCAAAAGAATTTTCTATCGAGTACTATTAAAACCTTATAGATTAACTCTAGTAAGTTCCTATATAGGTTCTCTATACAGTTTAAATTGACTATACTTCGCACATTGTATTGAGTTTAAAATGATTTTTATCATGTACTTATTGAGATCCAATAAAGGTAACTTTACCCAAACTTTGAAGGTAATATATTATCTGTGGAGGGTTCTGCTTCATTCGTGTGTGTGGGAAGAAACAGGAAAAAAGAATTATTGATTGTGTGCATTTCATCTCAGTGTGATAAAACATGCAAACAAATGTCACGTGGCCACTGTTTTTCGGATACACAGGCCTACTTTTTTGCTAGCGGTACACATGTAGTTTTGACTCGCTGCAGCAGGATAACTCTATCGCCCGAGAAAGAAAGGATGACCGACTCGCCTTCAGTCTTATTGGGCCGATCTTATACTCCGTGCTGGTATATGCTGCAAAATAAAGGAATCCAATGAATGTCACAAACTTGGCATGCACTGGAACATCGAATTGCAGCAGTAAATTTGTGGGTAATTACAAGCGCCGCATTTCTGTGCCTACCATTATGCACAGCAGTTTTTGAAGAGAAGCTTTCAATGGCATACTTGTGCGTCGTCGTCGTTCACCAAAACCACTCCATACATATCCTCCCCTCTCCTGCAGCTGGTGGCCACTACCACAAGTGGCGCACTAAATCACTTTGTACTCTAAGCCAGTCACAGCCGCTTCTTTCGTCTAGAGAAGGAACGTTTAGCTCGCTCCAAATAGCACAATGTTTGACAGAAAACGAACAAATTAAAAAATGAAAAAGAAATGAGTGTAAAGTACACAAAAACCGGCTAGCAGCAACCCTTGGGAACTGAAATGAAGATAAGCGACAGATAATGACATATTATGACAATTACTATGACAATTACTGTAAACAGGGATGTACAGCCAGCAAAACAGTTGTCTATAACACTCGAGCGGGCTGCTTGAGACTGCACACGCGACGTCTGCTTATAGCGCCTCGTTTGAGACCGGTCGCATGTGATCATCCATGGTCCAATAAGCACGTTTGCTTCCTCTTTTCTTGCTTCGCTCTTCGCCTTGGCTTCGGCACCTATGTCATCGTGAGAAGTGTTGTGATTTGTGCCGGGCCTTGAAGCAAAAAAAAAAATTAGTGATATTGTGGTAAGCAATCATTTGGGTCATTCCTAGAGGCAGAAAATCTGTCACAAGTCACTGGCTAAGCCTGCGCTCAATGACAGTCTAGTGTTTGTGGCGCGTCTGATGTCACGTTCAGCCAACATGACCTCACTTATATTGCTATTACTGCCCACATTCAGTCCACCTTTTTTCAAAATTGGGCCGAGAAGGTAGTCAGCAGGTTGTTTTTACAGGCAACGACAGATTTCAGTTTATGCTACCAAGTTGAACGAGTGCTTAAGTCATAGCTGGTATTTATCAATTTCAAAGTTTGACACCTGTGCCTGGTTCTGGCGCAAGTTCCCTACCACCTGAGACAAAAAAAAAAGTGCTAATAATAAATTCATGGACAAATACATGCAGACATTTGGCACTTCATGGCAGAAGCTGAACATCGGAAAATAATGTGTAGTCTGTTTGCAACGACTACACTCACAACAGCCCATTTCCATCTGCATCTTCAGCCAAGTGTCTGCTTTCCTTCAGGTTGTCATGGTAACGCATCAGAATTGTGTAAAGGCGCTTTGGGTTGAAATGGTAGTTCTGTGAATACATACTTCTCGGTATTTTTAAAAAGCAATCAAGGAATTTCGTATATTCCTTGGCATTATGTTTCTTAGCTTACAGTGAAGTAGGCTTTAGGACACGTTCGGCACAGGGCACCTGAGCCTCTGCCCTTCACTCAAGGGACCCTTTTTTTCAAGCAATCGTTCAAATTTGGAAGGGGATATAGTGCGGCAGCCAGTACTTTAGCTCGTAAATATATTTTGCCGCCATGTCTCATAACTGATTAACACACTGGCCTCTATGTGACTGGAAGTTCAGCCTCCCAGCCTAGCGCTGTCAGGTGTGGTTTCATGGCGCAGTGTTCGTGCCTCTCATTGTTCTGAAAGGCACTGCTTTCATTCGACCTGCTTAAATTTTTTTTAGTTTCATTAACTTCACTTTTCGAACTTCCCTTTTGCTTTAATCACTGTTTTTTTTTCTCGAAAACTTGGTACTAAGTAATACAGGTCTCCTGCGCTCTCTTGGGGAAGTGCGTCTGCAGTTTGATTCATTTGACAAAGTAGCCTTCGCAGGTTGGGTTAGATCCTTAGCTTAGTATACTTGAAAATAACGCATACATGAATACATTGCAGCGCGGAAGACAATAGCATACTGATTGAAGGAAAACTATGAAGTGCCGGAACAATAGCCTGACCCTTAAATTTGTTACACTTATTACAGTATTTTTCAGAGACTGGGGTGGCATCGTACCTTTTAAGTCGCTCTCGAGACAGCATTCACAAACCGTGCAGTGTGTCGCACACCTACCGTACTTGTGATCCTCGCGGCCACCGCCGCGATATGCGTGCGGTCCTTTTGAAGCTGGGCAACAAAATCAGGCGTCAGGAAATTGCCGTATTCGCGCGCCCGCTCGCGCCCTGTCTTGCAGCCAGAACTCTAACTCCGTCCCCCGTGGTTATAAGTTTCATCCTGGCACCATTTCCTGCCCTTAGATATATTTTTCCCCCTTCGCATTGTAAATTCTCGTCTCTTTTAACTTCTCCTCTATCCTCATATATTGCCCACTTTTCTTACAGCAAAACTCGCGCTAATGAAGCACTCTGCCAGCACCCGGTCGACGCGCACGCTGTCAGGGCGCGTTAGAGAGCGAGTACGGTGATTTTACGACGCCTGACTTTGTAGCCGAGCCTTCGGTGTGCGATGCGGATGATAGCGACGGCGGCCGCTGGCCTCACGAGCAGAATTGTCTGTGGGGCACACTGAATGGAATCAGTCGAAATGTGCACGAGCACTCCCAAAGAGTGAACTTACCTTGTGTATAACAACGCCGTACCCAGCGTCGTTACTTGACGACGGATTCCAAAGCGTTGACAAAAAATTTCGCCAAGGTGTGGTCACACATCACTTCGCAAGCTTGTTTACCGCTGGGTCACAGTGCACGAACACACACCACAGCGGAAGAAAAGATGCTCACGGGCGAAGAGCGCTTATGATGGCTTCTCCTTCAATGAATTCGATGTATCGCTTGCTGCACTGCAATGCCTGAGCTTCGATGGTCGTCGTAAAGCATCACACAAGGCACATAAATCGCGACCGACCAACACGAACAAAGCTGTAAATTTGCACATAACACTGAGAACGTCTGCACCCCGCGGCCCCGCGCACATCCGAGATTGTTAAGAACAAGCAACTGTGGCTTCGTCTGGAGTCGGTTTGCGATGGCTATGCTACGGCTATGTATTTTTGTGGAAATAGAGCCCAAAACCTTCACACGAGATATACAAAAAAATCGACGGGTGTTTGTGAATCCTGTGATAATATTTACGATCATTTTTATGAAATTATAACCAGCTCTACCAGCAGGAGAATTGTTATATTCCATGTGGAAAAATATCCGGGCAGGTCGCGAGGTTCTCTGTTAGCGCCGCTGGCGAGAGTGGCGACAGAGCGTCCTAGAGAGTGGCCTCCCCGTATCGGCAGGTGTAAAGGTGGATGCCACACGTCGGTTTCGTCCACGCGCGCGTCCCTTCACCGCTTCTGCGAACAGCTGCCAAGCGAAGACAGGACGGAAGAATTCTGGAAAGTCCAATCCTTTCAAATAGTTTTCAAGTTCTTGATCTGCTAGCGTGCGAATGATATTTACGAGACCTTTGCTTCTGAGAAACATGGTCGACATTTTTAAAACAAATACTTTTGTTCGCGAGAGAGGGTTCGGAGTGTAACAAGCGGTGCGCCAGCTCACTAATTGGTTATGTGTCTCTTTATCTCTCTCGCTCTGTTTGTAGTGACGTGAAGCAGCGTCAGGCTCATTTTTTTTTTACTTTTTGCGTACCGCGGCAATAACGATGAATTTTTATACAGCGCTTCAGTTTGTCTTCTTTTTTTTCTGCACTGGGTTGGTTGGTTTAGCTAGTGTAAGCGGCAGCTTCAGGGGACTTGGACGGACGCCCTATCCCGCTTACGAGCTTTTTTAGCTTGAAAGAAATGTTTTTACCTGGCATAGAACGTTGAACCGCGTTTTTTTCTTGTGAGATTCCCTGTATTGCACGCTGCAGTTCTCCACTTGCGATCGTATACAGTTCACGTTATCTTCAAGGTTATATAAGCGATGGATAACTGGAGTTCCCGCTCCTTGAATAAATGAAATCCTCGAGCGAACGATGATGAGGCTAAGATTGCCTTCACCTGGCTCAGAGTCTTGTTTTCAAATTCTCTTTTCGACTTTTCGACACAAAACTTCTGCTTTGTTCTTTTTTTTGCTTAGTATATATAAGCGTTTTTTTCATCAGTAAAATATTTTGTAGCGTTTGGGTTTGTGAGATTAGCCGACATATCACCAAAAAAGCGGTGTTAGTATCATGCCGCCCCAGACGAACACAAAATCGCTGAACTAGGCTAGGTGAGCTGGCAGATATTCGTAATATAAATCTAGCAGGTATGTGTGACAATAACTACATGGGAAAACGAGAGCACCGACAACAACAGCGCCGGAGAGTGTTTGCCGTTCCGGAACGGGTAGATGTGGCGTCACCCACAACGAGCAGGAAATATCTTTCGCATTTCTTCGCTAGTGTCGCGGCAATCCGAGATCTGGTCGTGGAGCAATTAAAATTAATTTTTGACACATCTCCCGCCACCGTTACCTGCGAAAATTGTTGGGAGTGATCTCCACAAACTATTGAAGCCAGTTATTTAATTTTTTAAGATTCTAAATTCGGTGATCGTGGTACGTACCCTTTGACCTGCATTAGGACATTTTCGTTCTCCGTGCACCGCCTCCACCAAAAAATTTCGAATGAAACACACTTCGAGGCGCGGGCGATCATGAGTAGACACGTCGACACTGAATGAATTCCACGAAGTTTTAATAAACGTATAATGAATTCTGTATATATATTGAGAAAACAGGTCGTTCAAAAAACTTGGACAGACTCGAGAAAATTCGGCTAGCGATAAAGCTTTTGCAGAATCCGTGTTCACCTGGAACATAAAAACAGCTAGTGTCCATCCACTTGTTCAAGTTAAAGTTGTATAAAACCTTCATAGTGAGCCAATGGAAACTTTTTTGAGTAATGATTTTAAAACTTCTATAAATTTCTAATGAGCTTTAATATAGTTAGGTGCTATACTGAAGCCCCTACAAAAATTATATACCGCTTTCACGGAGTAGAATCCATAAAACTTTAATTGCACGGGTTCGCTAAAATGTGTATACAATCTTTGTCGACTCTGAATAGAGCGAGGTTTTATAGGAAGGTATGCTTTGAAGTCCTATAGAGATCATGTAGAGATGAGTAGAGTGAGTTTTTATGGAGAGTTCATTTTTAAAATTCTATGGAGATCTTATAGAGACGACTCGTTAGAGCATGAGCCTGCCATGTGTTTCTGGTGAGTCCCTTTAGATTCTATAACAACTCTATAAAAGTTTTATAGGATCGCAACGTTAATTTTTGTAAGGGGTAATTTCTGATATACTGCTTCAGCACAATCGTGTTCAAATTGTGTGTCAACCGACCCGTTTTTCCATTCATGTGCTCTACTTGATCTTGTTTTTCTCTCACGTTACATCAACCAGAACGAAGTTTCAGTTGAGCCTGGTTTATGTGTCTGTAGCGTCACCTCTGTAACCTTTTTTGTGCTGTAAGCCTATGACTAAGCAATGGAAACTAAAGACTTCGCAAGCGCTAATGATGCGGCAGTACTTGATTACTTAAGCGCCCTACTTATTAACGTTGATCATGATGATTTCCCTGTATCTGAAGCACTCAAAAAGACGTCTCATTTTTCCCTATGTAGTTCCATACATACCAAAAACTCAGAAAACTAACACATTCACCGCCTGGATCAATCAAAAGATGATTCACTTAAAGCGTAAGGCCAAACGCTTGCAATATTAGCGTTGTTCTCGGCTCAACTTAATAAACTTCTATCTGCGCTTGCGCTAGAGATCCGCCAGGACAAAAGTTTTTATTTTAATACTACTCTGCCCAATTATACAAAAGAGCACTCCCAGAAATTTTGGAGGTTCGTCAGCGAAAGTAAAAAGAAGATTTATAAGAGTTCACCCAACGGCTCAATGTTGATAGCCCTTCTAATATCGCTTGCCCTTCTAATAAATATTTTACAGCGTGTTTGCTAGCTCAGGTGTACCCCATCCAAAAAATTCCAGTTTTTCTAATGCTGACCCGGGGCCTTGCGATGGCGTTGTTAACATGCTCCTCAATTTAAAGCTACAATCTTCCCCAAGACCGGGTGGTTTATCCAACGCTTTCTTGCGTCGGTACGTTGAGCCCTGAGCCAATTTCCTTGATTTTGCTTCAGGTATCCATTATATCTGCAAATATACCTCAGGATTTTAAAGCGGTGCGTGTTGTTCCTATCTTTAAAAAAGGTGACCCTTTTTCTTTGGCTAAAGGTCGTCCAATTTCTATTCTGTCGCCAGCATAAAAACTCCAATTGCATACAGTAGGTTCTCTTGTCGAGCTCCTTGACTTGCGTTTCTTGACGAACACCAGATTCTGTCTACATCGCAACGTGGTTTTGGGAAGGTGTTTATAACCAACACTCAATTATGTTCGATTGGTCATTCTTTTGCTTCGATACTCGATGATGGTGGGAAGGTAGATGTAATCTTTTTAGACTTCAGGAAAGGGTTTTATTTTGTGCCGCAGCATTACTAATTCACAAACTGAGTCTCCTTGCGATTTCTTCCTTTCTTGTTGCATGGGTGTCGGATTATTTGTCTAATCGGAGCCAATACGTAGGCATTGACGGTTCTTTTTCTAGTACTCTTCCAGTCACCTCCAGAGTACATCTGGGTAGCATTCTTGGCCACTTACTTTTTTTATTTTGCTGTAATGATATTTTTCTCTAATTAAAGAAAACGTCCATATTCGACTTCTTGCTGACGACTGCGTTATTTTATTAATAATAATTCTTTTAGTGACCAGGAAGCTTTAAACTCCTCATTCATCCCAATCGTGTCCTGGAGACTTGATAGGGCAAGGTACTAGACCCCGAAAACACCGTCTCGGTTCGCATCACCCATAAACGGAAACTTCACCGTTTTTCATATTCCTTCGAAAAAACCTTTAAACCAATTTCATGGCTATAAATCATTGGGCATAACTTTAACAAATAATCTTAGCTAGATCTGTCATGTTACTTATGTGTCTTTCTCTTTATTTCGTAAATTACATTTACATCGGCACAACCTACTAAACGCTCCATCTAATGTTAATCTACTTCAATACACAACGCTAATTCGACCTAAAGTGGAGTATGCCCAGGCTGCATGGGACCCTCATACATGAAAGAATATTGTCTTATTAGAAAAGATCCAAAGAAAGCTATCGGGGTTGTTTCATCAAAATGTCATGGCACAGATTCAGGTTCCGAGCTCATGCGTACCAAGGGAATTCCAACCTTGCAGTCTATAAGACACTTGATCCGCCTTAAATTTTTGTATTTACTTTATCCCCGCCAATTTGCTTTGGACTGGAGTTCATTCTTGAAACTCCTTGCTACTCGCCGTACTCGTCAGTCCCTTTCTCTGTCCTTAACCCCAATGTTTGCTTCTACCTATCTGTTCAAATTTTCTTTTTTTATTCTCACACAAATATTGATTGGATTAATACACCCGAAAAATGTCTCACCTTTTGGTGAATTAGAAGCAATTGTTTATTTGGGCCTGTTCAGTTGTGCCTAGCGTACACTGTTTTATACTTCCTTTCTTGTTTCGGCTCATTGCAGTTGTGGTACCGGGGTTCTTGCACCCGGCCGCGGTTCCCCAGAAAGACACTGAGCCCCCTCGATCACACCTTTACTGGGAGTCCCGCTCCGCCAAGGTACACCGCTCAGCCGATCCGGCTGCACACACGTCGCCCAGCCGAGTCCGCCATGTCCTATCCTCGCTCCTCTCGCGCCACCTCCTCATCCTCAGCCGGCACATGTCCATCCTGTGGGATTGTCCCCCCGCACTATTGCCGGATTACCACACTCTCCCCCCCTCCGAACAAAAGGCCGAGGCTGGCTGCCCTCGGGTGCAGTCGTCGGCACTCTCGAGGGACTCCCACGGCTCAGCCCGGATGGCAGTAGACCGGTGCCACAGGTGGCCTCCTAAGGCCCGGGGGTCCTTGCAGAAGGTCCAAACGTGGCAAGGTCCTGTCCGCGGGCCTTGCTCCGCGGGGGTGGTGTCCGGCGCAGTCGTCAGCAGCTGTCCGCCTCGAGCTCCTGCTTCATCTTGGCGAACTCCTCCTTGGTCATGGAGCCCTCGCCCTCGCCGAGCTTCTGGAGCTTCTCCCGCGAGGCGTCGAAGTCCGGCCGCGGAGGGGCCGGGGGAATGATCATCCCGGCGTAGTCCTCGCTCTCCTCCAGGGCGTCATGGAGCCAGATGAACTCCTCGTGATGCCGAAGCACAGAGAACTCCGGCTTCTGTAAGTCCGACAGCGTCGTCTTGGTGTGGACAGTGAACTTGACCTTGTCCCTCTCGCTGAGGGCATCCGAGATGTCCACCACCAGAGACTGGTCCGCCAGGTCGATCGTGTCTGACCGCATCTTCAGCGAGCTGTCGGTCACATTTGCCGCGGAACACCAAAACGAGGAAGAAGACCACAATGCCCTTCCCAGGAACCACGGCCGGCCCCACGTTCAGGGCGCCAAATGTGGTACCGGGGTTCTTGCACCCGGCCGCGGTTCCCCAGAAAGACACTGAGCCCCCTCGATCACACCTTTACTGGGAGTCCCGCTCCGCCAAGGTACACCGCTCAGCCGATCCGGCTGCACACACGTCGCCCAGCCGAGTCCGCCATGTCCTATCCTCGCTCCTCTCGCGCCACCTCCTCATCCTCAGCCGGCACATGTCCATCCTGTGGGATTGTCCCTCGCCACTATTGCCGGATTACCACACAGTTAACTGTTTGTAGTATGGTATGGTTCATATTGTTCTCATCTATGCCCCTTCTGCTTGGGCGTCCATGGCCTGCAGTATGTTCCTATATAAATATAAAAAATAGCTGCTAATGAGTCGGCCAATCAAGAAGAAGGAGCTATGATTACCGGAGCCGGCCCCTCAACGGAGCCCAATCTAGGCCTTCCAAGCTCCCAGGAGATTATTAAATCCTACAGGGAGATCACACATTACCGCCTTTCCCGCCCCCACTATCTCCCCGCGCACCCCAACCTCACACAGCAGGAGGCCAGAACCTCGCGCTCCTCCAAACGCACTCATTCCCCTTCACTGCCTCCCTCTCACTCACACTCTTTACGCTTCCGCTCCTTACTCTGCCCACTCGTCGACGCCCTGACCTCTCAACTGCACTCCCTCTGCGACTACCCGCACTCCCTTTTCCTCCTTGCCCCACACCCACCGACTGGTAGCAGGCCCTGTGGAGCTCGACCCTAGAGACCGAGACCGCCCTCGTCTCCATGCCCCAACAGGTCGCGGAGGCCGTCTAGGCCACTGCCACCCTCCCCCTAACCAGGCCGTAAATGAAGGGCTTCTCTCTGTGTCTAAGCGTTACTTGTATACTTCTTGTTGCATCTTTTTGGGCGGATACAACTTATTTATCGCGCTATGTATGTAGCCACGATTCGGCCTTGAATTTTATTAGCGGCAGTAGGCATCGGTGTTCAACTTTCTTTACAGAAAATTTATTCAGAACTGTTTTCAATTATTTATTTTACGATGAGGGTCTACAACGGGGGCATAATTCTTCCCCTTTTGTTTAATATTTTTAGATGGCCCACCCGACTTTCCATATATACCTGTATTTTCCCGATTAAAATATTTATGTGATGCGGTCAAGGAAGCTCTTTCTTCTTGTTTACTGTAGTTACTTTCCATTTCTTCATAGAATTTTTTGTTTTGTATAAGCCATTCTAAATACATTCGCCCCAAACTGTTTAACGTGATCGCCCAAATCAATAGTTATACGTTATAATAGCGTGAAACTCAAGTGGCTCAAATATTCCCCATTTATTTAAACGTTAAAATTCAGCCTCTCGTGCTTTCTGATACCCCGCCAACGCATGGAATCCTTAATTCGGAGAACGAGAGTAAGAAAGCATCGTCGTTGCCATCATCATCATCAGCCTACTCAGGCCCAATGCGCGACGAAGGCCGCTCTCACTGGCCTACAACTGCTCCTATCCAGCTATGCGCGGGTCCACAGTTTACCCTCGATTTTTTTTATCCCTCTCTCCCTGTACCCACTCTGTTAGGTATTTGTCCAAATGTTGTCGAGTCGTCTCACTGCATGGACAGTCGAAGTCCATTTCCTTTTCTTCATTTCATCTATGATATCTTCTCGTTTAGTTTGTTCAATGATCCAGGTATTCGTTTCCTGTACCTGCATGTTCCTCATTCCATTATTTTTTCTACTCGGTACTAATTTTGCTTTCTAGTGTTTAGTACGGCACCAATTTTCAGCTCCGCGTGTAATAACCCTTTGTTTAAAATAATTTTAGATTTCTGTTTTAGTGAAAAGGTAGCTTAATTTTTATTATTTGGTATACGGGCCGAGTGCTCCCTACCACATACCTATATTGTTCTGGATTTCTCTGTGCTGGTTGGGTTCACCATTACCCATCTGTCCGAAAAATAGTCCTTTTTTTTTATTGTAGCGTTTTATCTCCTCAACCGAAGAGGACGTATTTGGAATGCCTATTCTCCAGTACTCTGGATTTATTTAAATTTATTTTTACCCCTCTTAACTTCTTTCTCACAGGGACAAGCGAGTGGGACACACGAGGCGCTCGCTTGTCCCTGTGTCTTAGCACTTCAAGGTTCCGTAATGTCATACCAACAGGCCCAACGCAGCACACTGCTTTCTGTTGGTAGTTAGTTAAGCTTTGTTTGCAGATTTTATGCAGTTTTACTCAGCACCACTATGTCGTTCACAATCCTGGAACTGGTCAAGTACTCCGAGTACATTTTTAATCCTATGGTTTCCCACTCAAGCTATAGAAGTAACCCCTCCAGGGATACTCTGAACAGCTTTGTCCAAGTGGTGACCCCCGGTCTTACTCGCTTTCTTATCGGAAATTTATCGCTTTGCTTGTGGAGGGTTATACTGCCCGTGCATTCCTTACATATGCCTTCAAGAATTCCAATGTAGGTCTCCTCTATCATCTGGACTTTTAATGCTGGTAGCACGGATACGGTAAGTACATCAAACGATTTGTTTTAGGCTACGAATGTGATGCAAAGGGGTTTAGTGTATTCTGTGGATTCTTAAATCAGTTCATTGAAAACATGGGTATGATTTGCGGTTGAGAACACGGTCTTACACCCACAATGCTCTCTGGTTCTGTAAAACAAAGCTGTCAAATATGCGGCTAAATAAAACTTTGATAAACAGCTTCTAAACTTCTGAGTGTAGACTGATGATTCTGAAACTTTAGCACCTCTTTTCCTATGAATCAGAATAATTTTAGCGTTTTTTCCGGGTGTGGGCAGGAACGCAGGGCCGCTTGAAGAGTCGAATGCTTTAAGACTGAAAGTGTGCCCATAGGCTGAAAAAAAAAACGAAATTCCTGAAAACTTCAGCCATTCATTGCGCATCCCTTCATTTAACGCTAAATGCACGCTGAGATCACACATTCGGCGTTAAGGCAGTTTGCGCAATCATTTTATTGCATGACCCGAACACGTTTCACGTACACACGTAGATGCCCCGCAATATAACTCTGAACCTTGTCCTCAGCATCCCCATACACCATGCAAAGCACATTTATGGCGTTATGATGCCTACTGCATACCCTATTACTGTGGTGTAACTTGCTACCGTTCAAGTTTAAACACCCAAAAAAAATACTCCATTATTCGGTGGCTCCCAAGCAGCCTTCTCAAACTATTTCTTCGACCGTGTCACCTAGCACATCGCGAACGTTTTTGCCACAATCATCATCTTCAATTTGCCAACGCACTATTATGTCCAGTCCACATAATGATACACAGCAACACAGCTGCTGATGCCGCGGCTTGTGGTCACGTTGTCCCGGTCGTTACGCTCTACCCTATCTACCCTCCCTACCTTCGTCTTGCCCGCAACACCGTCCACTCGTTAGCGTGGCTATGCTTACACAGAACAAATAATGAAGCAAATCCAAATTCCCACTGAAATACCAAGCTTCCCAAATTTACTCTTCCCTTACTCGAAGCAGTTGCACCCCCCCCCCAAAAAAAACATTTTGCTACGATACAATATGATCGCCTACCAAATACACCAGCCGGTTGCCTGTATTGCCATTCTTGGGCACACGGTACTATGTCAGAGTAGACTGCCCACCACTCATACCCATTCAAAAGTCTCCACAATTACCAAACAGCATGGGATATACTTGCTGACTAGACACATTACCTCTGCCCAGCACACGTTGTTAGAGAATGGAGGACGAAGAGGCCTCTCACAAAGCATTATGGGTTCAAGGAGGCTCTCACCGGTTGGTCATGGCAGTCATTGTTTGCAATAAATTTTACGTTGTAAATCAACGGTGTGCCGTTTTGAACACTCTTCCTCGAAGGAACTTTTCCTCCCTTAAAAGCCTGTGCATATATCTCAACCCTGCCTTACATTGAGCATGTCCCGAAAGAGCCCTGGGTACACAAGGAAACTTCATTTTATATAACGCTGGAGCAGTGTGCCAGGTCGGATTGCTGAAGTGGGCTTATCCTTAGTTACTTTACACGTTCCCTAAAAATTTAAAAAACTAAATAAAAACGGGAACAAACCCGCACCAGGCAAGCTATAGCAGGATAATGCGAGTTAAAAAAATAAACGAACAGGAAGCCGACGCTCCAGTTTTTTAGAAGTAAAGCCAATAAGTTACAAAAAAAGTCTCGTAGTTCTGTCCGTGGAGAACCGCACTCCACAAAACCGGCACAAACCCCACTGCACAGCGAAAGGATGTCCGGTGCCTCATCAGTCTGTCTAGTAGTGGTAGGAGTTGTAGCACTGGCAGTAGTTCAACAGTAGCAGCCTTAGCAGCAGTGGTAGTAGCAGTGGCAATAGTTAAGCAGCAACAGTAGAAGCAGCAGCAGTAGCATATAGTAGTAGCAGCAGTAGCAGTGGTAGTAGTGCTGCAGTAGTAGTTGTACAGTAGTCTCTTGTTCAGCTTTTTTGTGTGAAGTAACTCCTTCCTCCTTCGGTATTTTTGGGTTTGTTGTTTTTGTGTTTTTAGCCATTTTTTGTGGTTGTTGTTCTTGGTGTTTTGAGGTTTCTTTATTTTTGGTATTTTTTTTATTTATAGTAATAGTGCAATGGTAGTAGTAGAAGTTGTTGCGGTAGAGTAGTAGTAGTTGTAGTAGTAGTAGTGTAGCAGTCGTGCTTCAAGTAGTTGTTTTGGTTCTTGTGGTAGAGCAGTAATAGTCGTAGTAGTAGTAGTGTAGTGTGTAGTGGTGGTAGTGTAGTAGTAGTAGTTGTAGTAGTAGTGGTAGTACTAGTGGTAGTAAGGCAGTAGTAGTGGTAGTGTAGTAGTAGTAGTTGTATAGTAGTCTCTTGTTCAGCCTTTTGGTGTCAAGTAACTTCTTCCTCCTTCTGTACCCAGTCTTTCTCGAGAATCTTCGAATTATCTAAAGCGTAGCCTGCGAGTACCGATTTCCCAGAAGTCGTGCAACTTGGGCCCTCAATGTGACTCAAATATTTCAGCAAGCCAGTATTGATGAGCCGCGACAGGTTGCCGAAAGATACGCTCGCGGCTAAACCGCCTTTCTTATGACGCACCTTTTCCGATTTTTTTGCGAGACCATTAGATGTCGCATAAGACACCGTAATCCATGCGTCATTTGTGTACTCATGGTCCACTACTCGGTCCACACCACTGTACCCTTGATGAGCAATGCGACGTCTTACGTACGGCCAGTTGTCGACCAAGCCACCAGCCGCCACCGTTCAAGGCTTCTATCATCCGCTATTCAGCGCTCAACCACGGTTGTTCACAGCTAACGCTTGGAAGATCCAAGTTGTGTTGCTGCTAGTCGCAAGCCATACCTCTCCTCTCGAGAAAGATGCATTGTGCAGGCGTCCATATTAGGCGCTCGCAGCCTCCTGCTGCCACCCTTGTAAGTAGTAGTAGTACTAGTAGTAGTAGTGAGAGTAGTAGTAGTACTTGTGAAGTAGTAGTAGTAGAAGTGTAGTATTGCGAAACCGTCAACTCCCCATTGTAGTAGTAGTAGTGGTAGTAGTGTAGTAGTGGTAACTGTATAGTATTCTCTTGTTGTTAGCAGAAGTGAAGTAGTAGTAGTCGTCAATAGTAGTCTTCGTAGTAGTTGCAGCAGAAGCAACTCCTAGTGTAATAGTACTAGGCAGTCCTTATCCAAGGAACTCCTTCTCTAGTCGTAGTACCTAGTAGTAGCAGTAGTGTAGTAGTCTTTCTAGTAGTACTAGTAGTGGTGGTAGTGATAGTAATGTAGTAGTAGTAGTTGTAGTTGTGGTAGTAGTAGTGGCAGTAGTGTAGTAGTAATAGTAGTAGTGGTAGTAGTGTAGTAGTAGTTGTATAGTAGTCTCTTGTTCAGTTTTTTGGTGTCAAGGCATTGCTGAAGTGGGCCCGGAGCTCCCGGCATGGTAAACAGACAGGCAGCTCATTGATGGGATCTTCGCCAAGGCTCCGACCACCCCTGTTTGTGGTTTCTCACCCTCCACTTTTAAACACATCGCCAGGGTTGGTTACAGATAATGATTGCGGCTCAGGACCCGCAGTGTCGCCAATACCGTCACCATGAGTATGCGGGGCCATACATAAGGGAGATGATGAAATAGCCGAAAGTAACCGGTGTGCTTGATGACAGGGACATAGCGTTCATTCGCAAACGGAAATA